>NC_086455.1:147726429-150126429 GCF_028390025.1 Pseudophryne corroboree
AGGCTGTATTTCTGTCATGTCCTCGCTTCTCACTTGATACTCACTTGTCTCTTGTCTTCATACATGGTAATTGTGAGAGTAGAAAGACACATGATATGGATAAAATAAGCTTCTTCTTTCTATCTCTTCCAAGCACAAATCATCCAGGCCTTTCAGTCTTTCCACAACTACCAGCCTGTCCACTTGATCCTGGATGGCAGGCAGAGCCGCAGCTGGTACTAACTTTATGCTTCGCGTCCCCAAAGAGTTTCCCTGGGGAGAAACTGAGGTTTTGTGGAATGTCAATTACAGAGCCAGGACCAGTTTATGTCACCAGTGGAGCTATGATTAATTGTACACTTGGTGCTCTTTAGTTTAAATAAGATTCCTGGCCTCCTGTTATCAAGGGCAGATTCAGGTCAGCATCGGTTTCTCTGTGGAAGGATTTCTTTATTTGTCTGAACTGTATACAGGATTAATATAAATCCTGAAGATTGTGTTTCATTCTATTCTACTGATAACTGTCTAAGAACCAACTATGGGGCAGATGTATTAAGCCTGGAGACGGCATAAGGAAGTGATAAACCAGTGATAAGTGCAAGGTGATAAACGCACCAGCCAATCAGCTCTGAACTGTTAATTTACATATAGGAGATGATTGGCTGGTGCATTTATCACCTTGCACTTATCACTGGTTTATCACTTCCTTATGTTTTCTCCAGGTTAATACATCTGCCCCAATGTATTTTATGACCAGGCTGCTTTAGTTAGTTCTTGATGTTGTATTTAACCTGTTTTGGGACATCATTAAGACTCTGCAGAAGTACTGTATGGACACAGAATAAAATAATGTATGTACTATATGTACTTAATAGGATATGTATGATATCAAAAGGGTTATCTACTATAGAACAACCCTTCTTGTTGCACCCTTTCCCCAAATGTAGCAAATTAGGAGAGTCCCCCCAACATCAACACAGATTCCTAATGCTGACCTGACTGTGATCTGCAGTCAATGCCCCCAGATAAAGCAAGTTGATGAGTGACTTCACTGTTTGCTACAGAGTAGGAAGGATATAAGATGATGGTGGGTGGGGGTCCACATCCTTTTAACATTATTAGGGGACAGAATAACAGATCTAGGGGGAGATGTATCAAACCTTGGAGAGAGATAAAGTGGAGATAAAGTATCAGCCAATCAGCTCCTGTCATTTTACAGACTGTAAGCCTGATTCCGAGATGAATACAGATGCTAATGTTTGTGATGCCGCCAGTGGTCGTCTCATTTCCAGATGGCTACAGCATTAGCATATTCTCGCACATTCTCTGTGTAAGGGATTGCAGCTGCGAATGCATTAATGTACATATCTGATTCAGGCCCTGGTTTTAAAAAATGACAAGTCTGAGCTGATTAGTTGGTGATTTATCTCTCTATCCACTTTATCTCTCTTCAATCCTTAATAAATCTCACTCCAGGCCTTTTGAGTAGTGGAGAGCATGGAAATTTCAGTTCAGTGTTTATGTATGTGCAGGTAGCTAATGTGATCTTCCACTGAAAAGAACAAATTAGGGGTTTCAGACATACCAGCACCACCCATTTCATCAGTAGGATATATATATGTGGTACCACATTTAGTTTGTACTGAATTATTAATACTTTATACATAACTTTATACTTTAATACATAACTGCATACTCCCCACCTGGGGGTGGGGAGTACACGAGTGCACCCCTTTCCTGGAAATGGCGAGTGCAGTGGATTCTGGCTGTATGTGTATAATAGGGTTAATTTCTAATTGGCCATTTGTGATCATAGCTCTCTCATGCACCCCTTTCTAAGCTCATTTACTTTAAAACTGTTTCAGCTGCTCCTTCGGTGTGTTGGTGACTGTCTCACTTTGAAAGCCAAAAGTTAGTTGGCACACGTGTGGAGTTGTGTTGGTGACTGTCTTACCTTTAAAAGCCAAAAGTTTGTTGACAGGTGAGCTTTAAACCAGGTAAGCACATTTTCTCCTGTGAGATAGCAGTTGCCAGGCTTCCAAAAAACCTATGGGGGTCATTCCGAGTTGTTCGCTCGCAAGCTGCTTTTAGCAGCTTTGCACACGCTAAGCCGCCGCCTACTGGGAGTGAATCTTAGCTTATCAAAATTGCGAACGAAAGATTAGCAGAATTGCGAATAGACACTTCTTAGCAGTTTCTGAGTAGCTCCAGACTTACTCGGCATCTGCGATCAGTTCAGTCAGTTTCGTTCCTGGTTTGACGTCACAAACACACCCAGCGTTCGCCCAGACACTCCTCCGTTTCTCCAGCCACTCCCGTGTTTTTCCCAGAAACGGTAGCGTTTTTTCACACACACCCATAAAACGGCCAGTTTCCGCCCAGAAACACCCACTTCCTGTCAATCACACTCCAATCACCAGAACGAAGAAAAAACCTCGTAATGCCGTGAGTAAAATACCTAACTGCATAGCAAATTTACTTGGCGCAGTCGCACTGCGGACATTGCGCATGCGCATTAGCGACTAATCGCTTCGTTGCGGAAAAAAATAAAGAGCGAACAACTCGGAATGACCCCCTATGTGAAAATGTATGTGATAGAGTAGGACTTGCAGTGAAATGGGGTCCCGTGAAGTGGGCTGCAAGCTTTAATGCATTGTACAATTCATGAACTAAAACCCCATTATTTATCAAGTTATGTGTTTAAGCACTAAGGTTAATGAAAATACTAAGGAGAGTGCAGGGTTCTCTGTATATGTATATTTGAGCAGGTGGTCACAGCCCATCGCACCCCAACCTGGTGGTGGGGAGTATATGAGTACACCCCTGTCCTGGGAATTGTGACTGTGGTCGAGTCCTGTATCTAAATATGTATGTGTGTGTGTGTGTGTGTGTGTGTGTGTGTGTGTGTGTGTGTATATATATATATATATATATATATATATATATATGTAACTTACACACACACACACATATACACACACACGCCATGGACAGATTAATGGAACATTAACATTAAACAGGCAGTTCGGCACCATTAAGCATGTTGCGTGTAGCTATACCAGTGGTTTGCCCTGTTGCCCTGACAGAACAGGTGCTGGATATCTGTAGCATCACTCTACCATGAAGCAGCTACTGTTTTGTACTGATGAAAAAATTCATTATGCACACAGTAGCTTAGTGCAGCCATGCACAAACAATATGACTGTGAATACTGTATATAGATGCTACCACAGCCTGTGCAAGTAATTAGAGATGAAGAAGACCTTGTCGTAACACTTAGCTTACACTGTTCACCAATGAGAGAGACGTTTTACTCATTTTCCATTGAAATAAACGTAACTGTGATTTTCTGTCATAACGGCAACATTGCACGTCACACAATAAGGACTACTCCATCAGTATAAGCACTATCTTTATCAAGAAACATATTCTTGTATTATAAACAGAATCAAGGCGCTCAGTGCAGCCATAGTGTTATGGCTGGTTGGCATCCATCAGCCAGCTGACAGCATAAGAGTGTTGCTGGCTTCCCACTTGGCCGTAAGCCAGCCCGTTATGGAGGCAAACAGCTGTTATTATTACATACAGTTAAAATCCTGATTTGTACATAAGAATGGTATCCCAGCCCAAGGCTGCAGGGGGAGTAAGTAATATGTGCGCTCTTGTCATGCAGATCTGTAGCATAGCAATGTTACTCTCCAGTAGCCTTAATAGCTGTGCATTACAGTGCATAACACATGTATTCAGCAACCTGTATTTCACAGCTCTTCCCATTAACCTTCATCCAAGTACACAACGGTGAATCAGGACAACAGTAGAACTTCTTGTGCTGCCGTAAAGCCTGGCAGCCTGTCTCTTTATGTATCTTCATAGAATTTATTTGCTACTGTATATCTACAAGACAAAACCAACATCTGCTGGAGATCTTTTTATGTATATGTAACTCTTCCACTAAAGTTGCTTTCTATTAGTTTTTACTCAGTTATCCTGACAATGGACACGATATGCGCCGCCATCCTGATTTTTTTTGTGGATGCAAAGAATACAAACCGACAGATTTTTCACACTGCAGTTCTACAAACCAACCCCACCCCTCCTCCCAAAAGAAAAAAAAAGACATGGTTGTGACAGATGAGAGGAGTACAGTAAATGTATGCTGTTGGAGCTTTCTGGCCACTCACAGCATAGAAACATAGAATGTGACGGCAGAAAAGAACCACTTGGCCCATCTAGTCTGCCCCTTTTTTACCATATTTGTACCTCAAACCTGATTTTTTTTTTTGTAAGGATATCATTATACCTATCCCAAGCATGTTTAAATTGCTCTACTGTCTTAGCCTCTACCACCTCTACTGGGAGGCTATTCCACTTGTCCACTACCCTTTCTGTGAAGTCATTTTTCCTCAGATTTGCCCTAAACCTATTTCCCTCCAGTCTCAGTGCATGTCCTCGTGTTCTATTGCTTCTCTTCATTTGAAGAATGTTTCCCTCCTGTAACCTTGTTAAAACCCTTGATACAGTATATGTGAAAGTTTCTATCATGTAACCCCTCTCCCTTCTCAGCCCCAAACTATACATATTGAGTTTTTTTAGTATTTCTGGCCTGGGTAAGATTCACTATTAGAGGCAATGGCGATTCTGGAGGGGGGAAATCAGGGCGATCACGCCACTACATAACACTACCCTTTTGTGCACTACCGAGAGCATTGGCTTACAGACTATCATGCAGAAAGGCAGCGGGATGTACTAACAGTGATTGTGGGCCATCGCCGGTCATCGCAAAAATGCTAATCTCATACTGTATGTACTAACATATGCGATTAGTATCGCAATGTGATGCCAGGGGCCCTGTAATCCCTGGTGGTCCAGGAGGAGAGGGTGTGCAGGGTCCTCTAGGCTTCTATAGGGTACCGCCATTAAAAGATGGCGATACCCTCCGTGACAATACGTGGGTGGCCAGGTCTTAGTACATTTGAAAATGCAGTAAAATGGGGGTTTTATAACATTTTTCCCTTAGTACATCGCACCCAGGGAAAGAAGAGAATGCCGCTGCTCAGTGGTTGCAGCCTTCCGGTTCCTCCCCAGCTCAGCACACTGCAGCATTTGCTGGGCTGCCTGATGTACCGCACACTGGCACTCTGCTGCGCTGCTATATAGAGGCCAGCGGTAGTGGACAGCAGTGGTGATATGGGCAGGAGAGGGGTTATCATCCTGATCCACCACCACAGACGGAAATCATTATATCTGATTAAAAGGGCAAACACAATTTCTATGTATCTCATGGGGACAAAATTATTTTCTTAATTTGCTAGGGGAGGCTAGTTTATATATGATTATGTTAAAAGGGCAATATGATTGTAACATTATTGTAAGGAGAAATATTATTTCATAATTAGATTATGAGGGCAATAATAATTTATTCATGATGGGGGAAATGCTGACAAAATTATATTGCCCTCTTAATATAATTCTATATTAATTTCTATAACATATTTATAAAGTCATTTTGCCACCGTCATTTTTCTCCTTATCAATAAATAATGATTGCCCTTATAACTAATAAGTCTTGTTGTGCTATGATTGCTCAGCTAAGTTTCCCAC
Organism: Pseudophryne corroboree; assembly: GCF_028390025.1. Lineage (NCBI taxonomy): Eukaryota > Metazoa > Chordata > Amphibia > Anura > Myobatrachidae > Pseudophryne > Pseudophryne corroboree. The sequence goes on from NC_086455.1 coordinate 147,732,010, forward strand.
GTAATTTTATAAAGGTGTTGTCATTTAATAATAATAATAATAATAATAATAATAATAATAATAATAATTTTATTTATATAGCGCTCTTTCTCCAATTTATAAACAGTCACACCTTGGCAATAGTTTGAGATTCCTCCTCCAAGCTGCTGAATTGGAAATGTGGCGATTGGAAACTACTGCACGCATGATTGGTAGTCTATTTATTCCCTTAAGCTTACATACAACTAACATAATTGGCTTGATATATATATATATATATATATATATATATTTATTTATTTTTACATTTATATACAGGTTGAGTATCCCATATCCAAATATTCCGAAATACGGAATATTCCGAAATACGGACTTTTTTGAGTGAGAGTGAGATAGTGAAACCTTTTGTTTTTTGATGGCTCAATGTACACAAACTTTGTTTAATACACAAAGTTATTAATAATATTGTATTAAATGACCTTCAGGCTGTGTGTATAAGGTGTATATGAAATATAAATGAATTGTGTGAATGTAGACACACTTTGTTTAATGCACAAAGTTAAAAAACATATTGGCTAAAATTACCTTCAGGCTGTGTGTATAAGGTGTATATGTAACATAAATGCATTCTGTGCTTAGATTTAGGTCCCATCATCATGATATCTTATTATGGTATCTAATATCTCCAAAATACGGAAAAATCCGATATCCAAAATACCTCTGGTCCCAAGCATTTCGGATACGGGATACTCAACCTGTATTTACATATACGGGATAGACCCAAGTTTTAAAGATTTGTTCCTCAAACTTTATTAATTATTCTATCTGCTGGGTTCAAAGCATGCAATCTTTTATTTTCATGGTCAGAATTTATTATAGATGAGCATTTCAATATAGAAAATACATTATAATGCCAGTGATAATGTCATTGTGTATTTATTAATTTCTCCTGCCCAGCAGTATAGTGTCCATAGTCATTAAATTACAATTTTGCCATTTATGTACTATATATACTGAGGCAACAGTTTTAAAGTTCCAGTTTCTCAATTTCTGCATTTTTTCTGTTACATCTATTGGATCTAAACTGATGAGTATTGATTACAGGGGCTATTAGCTAATACATCACATGTTCTAGACTATGATATGAATTTTTGGGTTATATTTTCTTAGGACACTGTAGTAAGGATTAACAGGAGAACTTCTGTACCTCATTCAGCTGCCAAAGTTTTTTATGTCCTTAGTACTGTTGTTATATTTTATTGACTTTTGATTTTGATTTTTCTGCCGCATATTATGTGTCATAAAATCTACATGCTAGTGGAATAAAGGTAAATATTGTCACCCAATTATAAGTCTTTAATTATCACCTTCTAACAGACCCAATGTGCGCAATGCAGTCCTTGCTATCTAGTGAGCAAAGTAATATTGTTAAAAATTGAAATAACCATGGGCAGATCACTGCAAGATTGGGTGAATAGGGGATGTGGCCAATTCTGCAAAAGAAAATGTTCAGATAGATATTTTAATTAAAAGAAAATACCTTCATTCTCATTACAGAGTAACATCAAGGCAGTACGATTCTGACAATGCATGGACTGTCCTTTTTTTTTTACTTAAATGAAATAGCACATTCTTAAAAATGTCACATTTTTTCCTTTTTCCTTATTTTCCAGGGTCTTTTTGCCTGAAACTATTTCTTTGTCAGTGATAATTTAATATAACATTCTGTATGCAACTCCGACTGCATGGAACACATTATCTTATTCTAGACAATGCATGAATAGAAAAGAGATTTATTTCCAGCATAATCATAAGATGGTAGCAGTATAATATGTGTTACACTTGATAAAGAGCAAACAGCAAAGTACCTGATTCTCTGATCCTGGAGTAGCCAATGCTTGGGGTTAGAGGGGAGATGATGGGAGAGTGGCGGGGTAACAAAATATGCCCCATTATGTGGCAGATAGTGTAATATTATGAGCCAGTACAGTCTTTGTTTTCTTTGTTATATAATGACCTCATTCATTCAGGACCGTAAATATACAATAGGTAAACGAGTGACATGAGCAAATGTGGAGCTGATATGGGCTTTATTACACATGAAAACTTAGGTATGAAAGAAAATCTCAGATTAAAATATTATTATAATGATTATTATTATTATTATTACTACTACTACAATAATAATAATAATAATAATAATCAACATCATCATAATCATCATCATAATATAATATAATATAATATAATATAATAAAATATAATAAAAATAAAATAAAATTTATGTAAAGCACTTAATCATATTTTAAATATAATTGAAATTGAACAATCTAAAAAAAAATAATAGGTAAGTTAAACTCTATAGTGCATTGTGGAGCTTTTGTAAACATTTCAGGCTGTATAAAAATATAAGGCACAGAAAGAAATTCTGATCAAATTCAGGACAGGAAAATTCAAGCACGATTTTGAAACAGTAGAGCAAAAATGGAAAAAATATAAGTGATAATTAAATCAATTTAAACAGCTAATAATACTAGACTTACAGTAAAAGAAAATTATAGTAGATAAAAAGAAAAACTCTAGATGTGACAATCTCGTTGACTGTTTAAATTCTGAATAGTCTAAAACATTACAGTAACATTAGTCTTAACATTACAGTAATTCAGAATTAAAATAAATTGTTGCATACTGTAGATACAAATCAGTACAAGTTCAGATACATTTTGATTTATACACAATTATCTATAGGAATCCTTGATAGTTTATAGACAGCAAGTACCTTTTTCTATAGCAAAATACAACTAAACTTTATAGGACATGGAAGGCTGCTTTATAGTACGTGAAAGGTTGCTACATTACATACAGTACATAATTTATTGTAAAACTACCATTTGTTGCTAGGTAGGTAATTGATTATTCAATATTACAGTATGTCAAAGATTTCTCTTTTAATTGGTATAAACCAGAGGATTTTGTTTCATGGAAAAGAGTTGCCTAATCCTGATGGTTAATCATAAATCGAACAGTTGCCACTTGATCTGTAATGGGGAGGTATTGTGTTATTTACATTCTCATGTATTTCACAACAAAACTGCTCTGGGTAAGCTAGATTTTGGTATTTTGGGGATAGAAGTCTATTTTAGCTTTTGCTTCCATTAAAATATCTCATATGACACCTCTTGCTCTTTTCCGTCTAAAAGCATCTGTGAGAGACCACACTGTTCTAGTGCGGAAACCTGACACAGTGTTAAAAGAAATTGTTCCGTTCCAAACTACTCCAATCTAAGAAAGCTGTCCGATATTAAAATTGGAACTTAAAGTCAGTTTACTTTAGCTTTGTGTTCCTGGGGGGGAAAAAAGTTTTTTTAAATTATTTTCTTTTTAAATCCAGAACTACGGAAACAAAGAAAATGAAAATCGTTTTAAAGGAATAATAAACCGTAATATACAATCATCTTAGTATAGAACCTGCTAATAACATTTCATGAGAGTTAAGGGAGATGTACCACAGTTTGGATTGTGCTGTTTATACACCATGAGATCTATGAAATACCAAAGTGCATGTGAGCAGGGCTTAAAGTGGTCCTGGAGAGGTGGTGGTACTCATTTACCCCACCACCTACCCCCCCCCTCCTTCACATTAAGCGGAGCCAGCGGTGGTGTTGTCAGCACCTCCTGCAAGCTATAAATTAGTGCCCTACTTACCATACTTTCTAAAGGGACATTGATCTCACAAAGAAGCAGTGTGGTCACACAATAATAACACTAATTTTTAAATGACACCACACAATTGCACAATCTTATCCACATTACACAGCATGTAGTGCCCCTGATTCATATTACAACTTATTATGGTTACGTCACTCAGTAGGGCCCTTTATTCACATTACGCTACACAATGGTACCCTTTATACATGTTATGCCACACAGTAGTGCCCCTTATACACAATGCCCACAGTAGTGCTCCTTATACAGAATTCCCACAGTAGTAGTGCCCCTTACACATAATGCCCACAGTTGTAGTGCCCCATACACATAATGACCACTGTAGTGCCGCTTATACACATAATGCCCACAGAAGTGCTGCTTATACACAAATGCCAACAGTAGTAGTGCCCCTAATATATAATGCCCACAATAGTAGTGCCCCTTCCACATAATGACCACAGTAGTGCTGGTTATACAAATAATGCCCACAGTAGTGCCCCTTATACACATCCCTGCCTCTTTCACTCCAGCAGCTCACCACCTGTGTCTCTCCTGCAGCTCCATGCCCTGTATCCCTCCAGCAGCTTCCCCGCCTCTATTTTCCCTCTAGCCCCTCTTATCTTGTCTTCAGGATGCACAGAGCCTGCTCCTCTTCATGGCTCTTCTTCACTTCAGCAGCAGTGACAGCATGACATCACATACGCGATGCCGGAAACGGAAGCCACAGGGACCTGGAGAGGGGATAAATGCTGTCCAACAGACCAGGGACGCACGGTGAGCAGACACAGCATGTGTGAGTACCAGGAGGGGTGGGCTGTAGATGAGCAGGACCATGGGGCCACCAGGAGGGAGGTGGCTGCAGCTCATCAGTAACACTAGCACCGCCTGCATCATTGATTGACGTAGGTGATGGGGCTGGCTTTTCTGTTGGAATTACTGTGCACGGCAATGAAGAAGGTGGAACTAGTTCCCCCTACCATTACAGGTGGTGGAACTTAGTTCCACCTCGTCCCCTTCCCCCCCCACTTTAACCCCTGCATGTGAGTAGAGTTGCCAGGCTGTACACTGTAGGATACTACATTTATCAGTTTGGATCTGGAAACCACATGTAGTGCCTGGCAGTTTGGAAATGGCATGCAACACTGCCCCCCATTACCAGGAAAGTTTCAGCCCACACTGCTCACTCTGCACTTACCTTTCAGCCAGCACTGCAGAAATCACAGGTAAAATGTCAGCGATGCCATTTTCCTGGAGATATGTGCCTGTGCAGTAGAGAAACCACCAGGAAAATGGTACCAATGCAATTTTCCAGAAGATATGCGCATGAGCAGCAGACTCTGGCACAGCGGCACATGGAAACTGCACATGGACCCCCTTCTCTGCTAAAACATCCCTGATATTATCCAGACACAAGTGCAGGACTACAAGTGTCAATTCAACTTTGCATATTGCTAAAATATGCAAATGATACAGAAGCCATGGGAGGATTAAAGGTGCCCAGAATCACCAACTAGGCAGGATGTACTGAAGCAAATAAGAAGAAACTCTGCTGCTAACACTGCACAAGCAATGGCGGCTCCATAGGTGGGGCTGTAGCGCAGTCCAGATTTCAAACAGAGGAGCCACACCAACTGCCAGTGGGTGAGTTTGGGATGACAGTTGCTGGCAGTTGGTGGCAGTTGGTGTGGCTCCCCTATTTGAAATCTGGACTGCACTACAGCCCCACCTCAGAGCCACTACTGAAAGCACTGTACTTGCTCCTCCGTGCTAGCTATAGAATACTTTATGTGGTACTTGATTCAACTGCACCAACTCCAGCAGCCTTCTGCCACCTGATATTGCAGTGTCATCTGCTGATGTAACTATGTTTATTTACCCTGTACTTGTCCTATACTGTCTTCAACTGTAAGTTGCTGTTTTCCTGTATTGATTATTTGTTTATGTACTCTTTAATTGGGCGCTGCGGAACCCTTGTGGCGCCATATAAATAAAGGATAATAATAATAATCTACAGATGTGACCTTATACACTGTGGCTCAAGTCTAGACTCTCTAGTCATGGTAGGTCCTGTGTGACTCAGCCACACCGGACTTCTCTTTCACTCAAAATGTGCATCTTAGTCGCATAATTAAAATGTGGCATTTCATCTGTGTCTTTCTATATGTGCAACTCTGATACACTGTGAGCATCTGCACTACAATTAAAAAAATACAGAAAAATATGGTTAGCTACTCATCCTCGAGCATCTCAGTCGTGACGGGCATCTTGTACCACATGGCGTATAGACACTCATATGTGGACACATCTGTATGCACTTATCCATAACACATAATATGTTGCTGAAAAGAAAACTTGGAATACCCCTATGAAAATTCTGCACTTATCTTTTCAAGTTGTTGTCTAGTCCTTGCAACATCTTTATTCATATTTTTAAAAAGCATTTCTAGTCTAGAGCAGGGATTTTAGGGACCGGTACCCCTGCTTCTGCTTATAGTTTATAATTGTATACTCTCTTAGAATTTCCAAAAGACTTATACATTTAGGGGAGTTCTCCCAGCTCCTTATACTCAACATTGTATTTCAAATGCCTTGCAGGGGATTGCTATCCATTTAGCAAAAATGACTGGGGCATTACTTGCGACTGCCAGGGAACCAGTGTCGGACTAGGGCATGAGGGCCCACCGGGGGGATGCACTTATAGGGGCCCAAACATAGGGATGTGGCCAGCCTACAAAGGGGGTGTGGCCAACCTCCACAGAGGCTTGAAATACACAATAGTTTAGGGCAGTGTAATGCAACATATCTACCATGTATAATACAAGTGCACAGTCTGGAACCTGATCCCTAGAGGAAGGAGTGGGCCCTCAGGCAGTGGGGCCTACCGGTGGTTTCCCTGGTACCCCTGTGGGCCAGTCCGACCCTGCAGGGAACTTACTGTAAATTGTATTGCTTCTATTTCCAGTTACAACAGGATTCATTAGCATGCTTGCCTATTGCGCCTTTCACCACTGAGATCTACTAGTCTAGTGTTAGGAAATATAGTAATAAATTACACATTTTGAAGGCCACTTGCATATGAAACATTGTTGAATTATATTTTCATTGACCTGTTTTTCCCAGTGTGTTATCCACATCATTTGTTGGTAACAGACTCTCTGCTGGCTTGCTGCCTGCTCCATATAAATAGACCTATCTGGTGGTAAAGCCAGAATGTGCAGTAGACAGCAAGCCATAATTATATTACCCATTTTTAGTGAAGGAGCACACCACTAGATTTATTAAGATAACTGAACCGACTCTACAAAAGTCCATAGATATGCTCTATGACAGACGTAGGATTAAACGTAATAGCCCATAGGTTTCCAAATGTGCCATTTAACTCTGATATTTGTTAATATCACTTTCACTACATTTGTGCTGGGCAGGAATTAGCAAGGACCAACCATATCCTCAATCATGCAAAATGATACATTCAATATTACATTTAAGGAACATATATTATACCTAGCATTACATTTGCAAAGTACATTCAGAGAATGATAGTGATAATTTATGATATATTTATATATATTTATATATATTTATATATATATATATATATATATATAAAACAATGCAATGGTCTTCAGAACAAATAGTAAACAATCATCACATGTAAATGTCGACCGAGTATATTGCCGAGTCAACACGGGTCAGCGTGCTGTGTGGAAGCGCCATAGCTAAAATCCCGGGTCGCATGACCCGGCAATTCAACCCGGGAATAAAGCAGTGTTATTCCCGGGTTGAATACTGGGTCAGCGGCTGCGTAAACGGGCTCCCAGGTCGATGTGACCCGGGACCCGTTCACTAAAACAGGGAGAGGCAGCGCAGAGATGATCTCATCTCCCAACGTCACCTCCACCTCCGTCCCCGCTGATGGTTCCGCCCCCAGCTGCTATGGCAACCTGCCCGGCATATTACTGGTCAGGGAAGCCAGCAGTAGCGGCCAATGCCGGCTCCCACACGGGAAGGACCCGTTTCCAATTCCCAGGCGGGATTCGGCATTGGCGATGTAAAAGGGGTATTATAAAGACGTGAAAATACAATGTAAAACATACACACACAAACAAACTTACACATACACACACGTGTGTGTATATATATATTGTCACAATCCCATGTAGTTTCTCCTCCATGCCTGGGGTGGCGCTCTCTGCTCCGGTGTTCAGAGTGCTGCTCTGTATCTGCAGCTTGATTAGTGGCTGCTGCCACAGCTGTGAGCAGCACCTGTGCTCACTACTTAGGCCAGCCACACAGGCTCCCTGTTGCCAGTTCATCGAGTCAAGATTGTTACAGCTCCTGGTCCTGGTCATGCTGATCTCTGCTGCTAAATCGACCAAAGAACTGCCAGTGCTCTTGTTCCCGGCGAGTTTCTCCGCAGTCTACCCCAGTGTCTCCGGTGCTTCCAGCATTAACTGCTGCACAGCTTCCAGCGTTCTCAAGCAGCTTCTGGACTTTAATGTGTCTCGGTCATCAGTGTGCTGGGAGTCAGTGTCTGCATCAGAGTCTTTAAGTATAATTTTCAAGTTCCTAGAATTATCAGTGTCTCCAGTCTCCGTGTACTACTCTGCAAACCACCAGTGTCTTTAATTGTCATTCTCAAGTTCCTGGAATCATCAGCGTCTACAGTCACCGTTTACTACTCTGCAAACCACCAGTGTCTTTAATTATCATTCTCAAGTTCCTGGAATCATCAGCGTCTCCAGTCACCATTTACTACTCTGTAAACCACCAGTGTCTTTAACCATTATTCTCAAGTTACTTGAATCATCAGCGTCTTCAGTCATCGCTTACAACTTTGCAAATCATCTGTGTTTTCAATCATAATTCACAAGTTCCTTAACTCATCAGCATCTTCAGTCACCATTTACAAGTCTGCAAATCACCAGTGTCTTCAATCATCATTCACAAGTTCCTTAACTCATCAGCATCTTCAGTCACCATTTACAAGTCTGCAAATCACCAGTGTCTTCAATCATCATTCACAAGTTCCTTAACTCATCAGCATCTTCAGTCACCATTTACAAGTCTGCAAATCTTCAGTGTCTTCAATCATCATTCACAAGTTCCTTAACTCATCAGCATCTTCAGTCACCATTTACAAGTCTGCAAATCACCAGTGTCTTAAATCATCATTCACAAGTTCCTTAACTCATCAGCACCTTTAGTCACCGTACAAAAGTTTACAAATCATCAGTGCCATCCTGTGTTCCAGTTACAGTGCAGTCCTGCAGTCCAGCTACAGTGCAATCCTGCAACCCTGGTACGTGCATACTCTACCACAGTCTACATCATTCTCATGTACTCACAGTTTCCTGGCATCCCATGTCTCCTCAGTTTTCCCTTTGTGTTCTCTAGTTATTCCTGCTTTATATTTATTGTTTACAGTTGTACATTGCTTTAATAAACTAGTTATTATTCCGTGAACCTCAGTCCCTGCTAATATGTTTTCACACTGGGAGATTCAAACTAATTCTGATATATATATATATATATATATATATATATATATATATATATATATATATATATATAATTTCTCTGGCTGGGTCCACAGGATTATCCACAGGATAACATTGGGATATTGTCGAGCGACAGCGAAAATGGCACCAACACGGTCACGAGCTTTCTGGCCTCCCAGGATGCATTGGGGCCTCCACTATATAGTCCCGCCCACTGACTCAGTCAGATCAGTTTTTTGCTTGGTGCGGCAGGAAGCCGCATGGTCACAGGGCTGCTGTGAAAGCAGCCTCAAGTTTTCATTACTTTATTTTTATAGACTTACTGTTTTTGTTTGAGCGACTTCTCTTAACAGCGTCTTAAACGTGTATTAGAAAGAGTCGCTCCAACAACTCCCCACCGGGTCGCAACAACGCTTACCTTCGCGGTACAGTGCTGTCTCGACGGGCGTCTGTGTCGGATGTTCTAGCAGGTCCAGCAGACGTTACCAGGCTGTGGCCGGAGCATGGGGAGACAGTGAGTATATGGACTTCCTCTTACTAGAGGGGTCAGGACACAGCAACGCTGATTTGGTGGAGACTACAAACAGCGTGTTGATGCGCCGAACATCTCGAGTGTGACAGCGCTACGCTCCGGGGATCATAGGCGCCAGGACTAGGTGAGGCCGCGATCCTGGGAGTTTAAGTCAACAGGGGGTTTCAGACGCTCTCCTGGCCGTCTCTCCTCCGAGTTCATGGCCAGTTCCCGCGGGTCTCTCGTTTCATGAACTGAATGACCTCACTTCCGGCTCAGACGCTACCACGAGGGTACTCGGTCGCAGCTTAGACGCTGCGGTTGTGTACACTGGATATAAACCCGCCCAGACCGAGTCGCAGGCCTTTAGTGTCTGCATGCACGTGGAGTCGCTCAGCGTCCGTGTCCGTTGGTGAGCGTCCGTGTCCGTTATCAGTTACCAAGAGCGGCAGTGTACACCAGTAGCGTCTGAATCCACTCAGCGTCTTTCGAGCGTCTTTGCTTGGATATGGAAGTGTGGTGAGTCTCCCTGTATCCCGCTCCCTGGAGGCAGGGTATACAGTACTAAAAATTCCTTCTACTTCTTAGTGTGCACTGTTAATTTTTAGTACCTATTGCATATGAGACCTGTATATTACTGTGTTTTCTGCATGTTATGTTGAAAAAGAACCAGTTAAACAGAAGTACAAATTTCCTACTTATGTATAAGTTATTATGGAGGTTGTATTCTCATATGACAATGCCTAATGCTTTAACATGTGACTGACTGCTAGTATGTGTGCTGACTTTTCTGTGTAATGTCAGTCCTGTTCTGACCCTCAAATCAGGTGCACTGTGGTCAGATTGATTTCACCTCTATATACTGATTATAGGGTGTGGTTCAGTCACAAAATTGTGTAGTCAATATCAGAAAAAATGTCTGTGAGCGGCAAAAGTGATGAGGAGAATTTGTCAAGCACTCCTACAGCCCTAACATGCTTATCTTGTAAGTCAGGGGTAATTGATATGATTCAATTGGTCACTTATGAGGGTTTGTGTGCAAACTGTTTCGCTTTTCAGTAAAGTAAAAAACAGGAGTTAGTTCAACCTCCAGTAGAGCCACCATGGAATATGTTCGCAAAGACTCTGTCTTCAATAGCGGACAGGTTAGCTCCAGTAGCACCACCTCAGGGGTTAGGTTACACTATGAACCCATACATGCAGCTCCCTTCCTATGGTTTGGTTCCAGTAGCCTCTACAAGCAACCAAGGGGTAGGTAAGACTAAGACAGATACGTCTGTATGGCAGACTACACAAGAGGATACATCGGATGATGATGCGGAAACAATAGATTCAACTCCGTATGATGATCAGTCGCAGAGCTTTAGTTCAGATGATGTAGCTGAACTCATTAATGCAGTAAAGGCTGCGCTTTCTCTGGAAGAACCAGCCAAGACAGCGTTAAAAGCAAAAGCACCTGTATTCAAACGAACAAAGTCAGTGAAAGCTGAATTTCCAGCGTCAGAGGAGTTGACGGAAATGATGGATGAGTCTTGGGCAGCGCCCGGTAAAAAGTATAAGATTCCTAGGAGATGGGATTCTTATTATCCATTTCCTGCTGGAGATTGTTCGAAGAGAGAAGTTCCTCCAAAAGTAGATGCACATGTTCTGCGACTTGTGCACAAATCTGCTTTGCCACTGTCATCTACGTCTTTGAATGATGTCACAGACAGGAGGGTAGAGACTGAGAGCCTATTGAAAAATATTTTTTCTCTTGTGGGTGCAGTGGTAAGACCTGCTATGGCTTCGGCCTGGGTAGCAAGGGCAATGGGCGAATGGATAGAGGAACTAGAGAATGACATCCCCTCTCCTACTAGGGAGCAAGAGGATCGTCTTTGCCATTTAAGACAATCTGCCCAGTATTTAGAAGAAGCAGCCATTGATGTAGGCACTGTTGCTTCTAAAGCTTCAGCCCTGGCAGTAGTCGCTCGCAGAGCAGTCTGGCTACGGACCTGGAAGGCAGATGCGGACTCCAAGAAGGAATTGGAAGCATTGCCTTTCATGGGTAATATATGATTTAGAAAACCTTTATCGGATATCCTAGAGTCAGAGGCTGAATCGAAGAAGGTCAGATTTCCGGCTACCTACAACCCTAAGTCCAAGGGTTTAAAATTTCGCTCATTTCGCTGGCAAAGCAAAGCGAAAGGTAAAGAGGAGCCTAAACAACCCCAGTTTAAATCCAGGGGTAAGAAGCAGTGGGCTAGCAAAAAGCCAGCTTCCAAACCTGAACAAAAGCCCTCAGCCTGAAGAGACGGGCCTCCACCTGGAGGATTCCAGGGTTGGGGGCCGACTCCTGCAATTTGCACACACATGGCAACAGTCAACAACAGATGCCTGGGTGCAGAAGGTAGTATCTCAGGGGTATGGGTTCCCATTCAGGAGGCAGCCTCTTCAAATATTTTTTTGCACCAGCCCGTCTCGTATAGAGTCGAAGGCCAATGCCCTGCAAGAAGCAGTCCAAAAATTACTGCAGTCAGGTGTGATTGTCCCAGTACCTCCATCACAAAAGGGACAGGGGTATTACTCCAATCTGTTTCTAATCCAGAAACCAAACGGGTCATATCGACCAATTCTAAATCTGAAGATGTTGAACAATTACATATGGATCCCGAAGTTCCACATGGAGACGTTACGCTCCATAATGTTGGCTATGGAACCGGGAGACTATATGGTATCTCTGGATGTGCGGGATGTTTACCTACATGTGCCTATAGCACTATCACATCAGTGTTACCTCAGGTTTGCCATCCTCAAGGAACACTTCCAGTTCCAAGCTCTGCCCTTCGGGCTAGCTACAGCACCCAGGGTGTTTACCAAGATCATAGTGGTTATGGCAGCTTGTCTGCGCAAACAAGGGATAAGGATATTCCCATACCTAGACGACCTATTAATCTTAGCACAGTCGCAAGATTTACTGTTGAGCCATCTCCAACAGACGATAGTTTGTTTACAGAGACACGGGTGGCTCATAAATTGGGAGAAGTTGTCCCTGAATCCATCACAGCGGATGGTTCATTTGGGAGCCATATTGGATTCAGACCTACAGAGAGTTCTCTTACCAGAAAAGAAAATAGTCAAGGTGCAGGTCATGGCTCAGGAAGCGTTGCAAGCCCAGACAATGTCAGTCCATGCAGCAATGCGACTGTTTGGTCTGATGGTATCAACGTTCGACATGGTGGAATATGCGCAATTCCACTCCAGACCATTGCAGCATCTCATTTTGACAAAATGGAACGGAAATCCTCAAACAATAAAGAAGCAGATGATAAAGATTCCAGTAAATGTAAAAAGGTCTCTAGCATGGTGGCTACAGACAGACCATTTAAACCAGGGGAGACCCTTTTGGATAAAAGAGTGGCAAGTCCTGACGACAGATGCCTGCCTGCAAGGTTGGGGGGGCGGTACTCGGAAGCCTATGGTTCCAGGGAAAATGGACCGCAAGGGAAAGTCGCCTGCCGATAAATCTGTTAGAAATAAGAGCCATTTACTTGGCCCTAGTTCAGGCAAAGGACAATCTACAAGGAAGACCAGTCCAGATCCGCTCAGACAATGCAACGGCAGTAGCATACCTAAATCATCAAGGAGGGACTCACAGCAAGAGTCTGATGGAGGAAGTAACTCCCATTCTAAAGTGGGCAGAACTCCATCTCCCAGCATTGTCAGCAGTATTTGTCCTGGGTGTACTAAATTGGGAAGCGGATTTTCTCAGTCGGCACACCATTCAGGAAACCGAATGGGCACTACACCCAGAAGTGTTTCAGACACTGGTGAACAGATGGGGTCTACCGGAGATAGACCTTATGGCGTCTTGTCTAAACAACAAAGTTCCGAGGTACGGATCAAGAACAAGGGACCCAGGAGCAGTCCTGGTAGATGCACTGTCAGTAGAATGGAGGTTTCAGCTGGCATATCTGTTCCCTCCAATATCTCTGTTACCCAGAGTAGTGAGAAAGATAAAACAGGCAAAAGGAGCAATCATTCTAATAGCTCCAGCTTGACCAAGAAGGCATTGGTACACAGATCTGTGGAGAATGTCCGTGGAAGCACCGATACTGCTCCCTCAACGTCCAGATCTGTTAATGCAGGGTCCTTGTTGTCACAGTCATCTGGATCGCCTGTCTTTGACGGCGTGGCTGTTGAAACCTCTAACTTAGAGGCTAAAGGATTTTCAAAGCAAGTAATCCAAACCATGCTTAGAGCAAGAAAGCCTTCTTCGGCCCGTGTATATCATAGAATATGGCATGCCTATATTCATTGGTGTTCTGGAAAAAATTACAATCCAAGAGCTTTTAAAGTAGCTAGAATTTTGGATTTTCTGCAGGCAGGATTGGATAAGGGGTTGAAGGTTGCTTCCTTGAGGGTGCAAGTCTCAGCATTGACTGTATGGTTTCAGCAGAAGATTGCTGACCTACAGGATGTACGTATTTTTATCCAAGGAGTAGTACATATTCAACCTCCATTTGTTCCTCCTGCAGCTCCCTGGGATTTGAATTTAGTTCTTAAATTTCTCCAGGGTCCTTTGTTTGAACCACTTGAGAGAGCAGATCTTAAGTGGTTAACAGTTAAAGTTCTCTTTTTACTGGCAATGGCGTCAGCCAGAAGAGTGTCAGATTTAGGAGCATTATCATGTAAGTCTCCTTTCCTAAGTTTTTTTCCAGACAGAGCAGTTCTCAGAATGAGATCTAGTTATCTTCCAAAGGTGGTGTCAAAGTTTCACCTGAATGAAGAGATTGTAGTCCCAGCTTTTCAGGTATCGGGACTATCTGCGGGAGAAGCGTCACTGGACGTGGTCCGGTCTTTAAAAATCTACATAGATCGTACTAGTGCCATCAGGAAAACAGATTCCCTCTTCATCCTCTACGGATTCCATAGGATAGGTTGGCCTGCTAGTAAAAGACGCTGGCGAGATGGCTCCGAATGGTAATATCTGAAGCTTATTCTCATGCAGATCTCCCTATTCCGGCTAATGTCTCTGCACACTCTACACGTAAGGTAGGTCCTTCTTGGGCAGCACAACAGGGTGCATCAGCAGAACAGATATGTAAGGCAGCCACATGGTCTTCCATAAACACATTCATCAGACATTATGCCTTGGATACTTTTGCCTCTCATGACGCAGACTTCGGGCGAAAGGTCCTCCTGTGCAATCAGGAGCGTCCCCACCACTAAAATGGCTTTGGGAATCCCAATGTTATCCTGTGGATAATCCTGTGGACCCAGCCAGAGAAATGAACGTTATGGTAAGAACTTACCGTTGATAACGTGATTTCTCTTATGTCCACAGGTATCCACAGGGATGCCACTCGGACGCATCTGATTTGAGGATCTAGACAAACACTAAAAACCTCTTCCTTCTTGTATGGAAGGGTGTGCATGTGTGTTCTTATCGCCTGTACAGGTCTCTACCTAATGTTCCTGCCTATAATCGCTGTGGAAAGAACTGATCTGACTGAGTCAGTGGGCGGGACTATATAGTGGAGGCCCCAATGCATCCTGGGAGGCCAGAAAGCTCGTGACCGTGTTGGTGCCATTTTCGCTGTCGCTCGACAATATCCCAATGTTATCCTGTGGATACCTGTGGACATAAGAGAAATCACGTTATCAACGGTAAGTTCCTACCATAACGTTATATATATATATATATATATATATATATATATATATATATATATATATATATATATAGTCTGTTCCAGTACAATGAACAATGGATGCTTATGGACATATAAGTGATTTAATTTCACCAATGTACTATACAGAGGCAGGATGTTACTTCCCCTCCAAAAGGTAAGTACAGCTCTAACTTCCATAAGATTCTGCATGGAACCTCAAGTCTCAGCCAGTCGGCTTGTTGCAGTCCCTCTCTCTCAGCTGCTTATCTCTTTATCTGATTCATGCTGCTCAATGGCTCCAACTGTCATCCCTCCATCTGCTCTTTTGTTTTGTTTCTGTTTTGTTTTTGAATCATGTTTGTGTACATAGCACTGAGCCCTTTTCCAAAATGGCCTAATTTGATTTGGATATTACTGGACACGAAATGGCTGTCCACAGAAACGCCTGTAAAGTAATACCTGTAGTTTGTGAGAGCAGCATATTATATGTGGGAGGGACAAGTGGGAACCCAGAACTGCAGGGTAACAGGCAAATTTAGGGGAACTGCCCAGCGGCGTTTCTACAGAGGAGGAGGCCTGTGTGCACCTCCGGGTGGGCCTCCTCCTCTGAACGGTGCTGTAGATTCCGGCATGATCCGGAGACCAATTTGCCTACTGCGCATGCGCGGTGGCCATTTTGGCGCCGATTTCTGCCGCGACTGCAGTGCCCGGCGCTGGACTCTGGAATGGTAAATATGAAGATGGGTGGAGTGTGTGCGATGTGGGCCAATGGAACTGACAGTAACCCTCTTGCTAAATAATAAGAAACATAGATTTCAGTGGGTTTTCCTTTTGTGCATCAGTCATCACTATTGTCCTGTTTCCTGAGAATTTGGGTAATAAGTCAGTGAATGACTGCAGTGTGCACCTGCTATACATGGATTTTCAAACATTTTTAGTGGAGGAGAGGGGTGGTTTAGAGCTTTGAAAGTGTGCAGCATGCCACCAATGTGGTGCCCCTTTTTGCGTGTTCTGAGATGGGTGGTACAGTATATTTATTATATGAGTATGGTATGGATGGTGAAGGAAAGAGAAGTTACATGGATGATTACAGAGCAAACAGCAGATCATTGGTCATAGAAATGCAATTCATGAATTCAAAACCATGGGGGTCATTCCGACCTGATCGTAGCTGTGCTAAATTTAGCACAGCTACGATCACTGACACAGACATCCGGGGGGGGACGCCCAGCACAGGGCTAGCCCGCCCCGCATGTCTGGCTTGGCCCCACCGCACAAGTACAAAAGCATTGCCCAGCGGCCATGCTTTTGTACTTGTAGAGTAACTCCCAGCCAGCACAGCTCATGCGGCTGGCCGGGAGTTACTTGTTGCTGCCGGGGTCGCAGCGGGTGCGTGTGACGTCACGCAGCCACTGCGCCCCCCCCCCCCCCCCCCCCACACACACACACACACACAGTCTGGCCATGCCTGTATTGGCCGGACCGCGCCCCAAAAACAGCGGGCAAACGCCGGCATGCCACCCCCTCCTGCCCAGCGACCGCCTCTGCCTGTCAATCAGGCAGAGGCGATCGCTAGGCAACGTCGGCCATCTGGCATGCGCCAGCGCACTGCGGCGCATGCGCAGTTCTGACCCGATCACACCGCTGCGAAAAACTGCAGCGTGAGATCGGGTTGGTATGACCCCCCCATGTCATTACAGTTTTCCCGTATTGTTATCACTTATTTTAAGCATAAATGGGCTTGAATGCGTGGCAATTTAAGACATAAATACAAAAAGCTATTAAATGTGTGTCTTGAAAGCATTAGTGAAAAGTACTATGACATATAATCAGGGGCGGATTGGGATGGAAAACCAGCTCGGCAATGCAGACCTAATGGAGCAGGGTCTGTTGAAGGGGTGGGGTCTGTCAAGGGGGACGAGATCACTCCTTATAGGGCCTGATTATGAGTTAGATGCAGTTGCAGCATTCCTTACGTATTTTGCTACAGTTGCGTCTGTGACCTTATACTAATACTGCTATAATGCAGTTCCCTAGTGTACATCTGTACATCTGAATTTGCAAGGATTAAGACTCCCACTGTCAAGGTGGGTACACACTAGGTGACATGCTCTATGAGCGACGTCGCTTAGTGTTTCCCCTCCTGGGCTGGGGCGATCGGCCGCAGGGTGTACACACTGAGCAATATGACACCCATATCGCTCAGTGACGTGACGCAATGGCCGGTCCATGCAGGCAGCTCTTGGACGACTGTCCAAATTGAGCTGCCTGCACGTCTGACAACAAGGGTCGTTAACGTTACAGCTGTCCAGTGATGGATCCGCTGTCATCATTGGGTGGGTAGTGGGCTTACAGTATGTGGCGGGGAGCAGCAGGGTCTGTACATGTGTCGCAAGATGCATCAGCGGTAGCCCTGTCTAAGTTGCATCTTGAGCGCACATAGACTAACATGAAATGGGCATTTCTGAGTAGTAACTGATCAATGAGGCTGTGGTGTGCCGTAACAGTGTAGCGGACATGTAGTGTACATTCTCTGCTTGTTTGAGGCACCTGGACGCAGATAGGATGCAGGTTTCAGAAGATTTTTTTCGCTAGGTGATGAGAGCTGCAGACAGAAAAAGAGTGAGCGGAGTGAATTATATGTATGCAGGGCCGGCGACAGGGGGGGTCAAAGGGGACACCTGTACCGGGCCCCAAGGATCAGAGGGGCCCCAAGGATATGCCATTTAGTGCTCAGCATGCAGTTACGGGACACGGCAGCCACTCTATTGGCGAGGATTCCTGTGCCCTGCACCGGCCTCTTCTGGTGGGGTGTGAGGGCCGCATGGTACCTGCTGTGTGGTGTTTGGGTCTGGATTCTGGGGAGTGCAGCGAAGGTGAGTCTGTCCCCAGGGTAAGGGTGGCTTGGTGACGGGATACAGGGCTTTGGGATGATGTGGGGGAGTGGGAATGCAGCATGGAGTCATTGGGGAGAGACTGTGAGGTGTATGAGAGGAAGGAGAGAGGGAGCTATACAGTAGACTGTGGTGTGTGGGGGAGAAAGGAGAGATATACACATTGATATATTTGTATAAATAAATATATTTTTATTTATTAACAGTTTCTTATATAGTGCAGCAAATTCCGTTGCACTTTTATAATCTGAAGGGGCCCCAGAGATATCACTGTATGGGGCCCCAATATTTCTGTTGCCAGCCCTGTATGTATGTAGAAGGAAAGATTCTCACATAGACCGGCTGATACTCATATTTGCATAAACAAGTAAGTAGGCTACCGTGACCAGATGGAAAAGTAGGTGCGGATATGTCCAACTGAGAATCCCCCCCAACATATTCAAATCTGCAATTGTTTTTGCATGAGTTCACAATCAGGATGAAACGCGCAAGGTATGCTATGCAAAATGGCATAGTGCTCGCCCTGCATCAGTCCCATGATAACCACGCCAGTGAAACAAATTCCTCTAATGGTTTCTGTCATAGAAGTACTCACACCTCTTCTTTGCATTTGAGTTCAAACATTTTACCCTCTTCAGGTTTGATCACTTTGATGCAAAATTTTCACCTGCCGTTGAAATGTGATTGATGATTTGTCAACCCACAAGCGGTAGTGTGAGACCGTTGTCCGCTGTGTTGTAGTTCACACTAGCACTACATAGAGCTTTGTGTTCCAGGCTCTTTTTAGATGCCTGTATAGCATATTCTAAATAATACAGCTATACATCTGAAATAAAGTCACATTCTTGCAACTTATACAAAGTTGGCCTCATTCACAAGTCTGTAGCTGTAACCCCTCATCTTCACCCCTGTGCCAAGTGGTGCCAAGTGTGTGAGTGGGCCAGGGCCCTAGGGATGGCACTATTGCTGCCCCATGGCACCTTCATCTGTCTAGCAGGGTGCCTGGAAAGGGACACACTGGGTAGGAACGGCAGTGATCTACACACCAGAGATGATAGCCCCACCTCCTAGGCTGGTGACATCATAACATTACAAATATAGGGGGTGGTGCAGGCACAGGGCCTACTGCTGCCCTGTTATTGTTCTGCTTCAAGCACCCAGATCTGATGCAGCTACAACTGGTTTCACTGTAAGAACTGAAAATTAAAAAAATTGCAAAACACAATGGAAATGCAACACAGTTATCGGCCGGATACAACAGATACCAAATATCCAAGTGGATGGTAGCACCTGATATGGGAAATGATGCAGCCTAAAATGGGACATTTTATTTTGTAACAATTACTGAGTGTGAAGCATTTATTGGTGGAACATGTGTGTGTATTGCAGTGTAGAGTGCCCTTACAAATCCTCTTACAGCTGTTTTAGGGAGTTTGCTTAATGGGTGTGTTTCAATGAGTGTGACCAATTGAATGCAGTCATCATCACTAATCTGCAACTTAATGTACACCAGGGGTTATAACACCTGTAACTCAGACCCCACTAGGCATCTACTTATGGGGGTAATTCCGAGTTGATCGCAGCAGGAAATTTTTTAGCTGTTGGGCAAAACCATGTGCACTGCAGGGGAGGCAGATATAACATATGCAGAGAGAGTTAGATTTGGGCGGGTTATTTTGTTTCTGTGTAAGGCAAATACTGGCTGCTTTACTTTTACACTGCAATTTAGATTGCAGATTGAACACACCCCACCCAAATCTATCTCTCTCTACACATGTTATATCTGCCCCCCCCTGCAGTGCACATGGTTTTGCCCAACTGCTAACAAAAATCCTGCTGCGATCAACTTGGAATTACCCCCCATGTGACTTCATATTTTCATTGTAGTTTGCAAATCCACGCCCAGATCACAGCCCTGACTGGTGTTTATCAGCATCTACATGCCCACTGCCCTCGTCTGCACATCCATTCCACCCCTTGTCATGGCAGATGCATGTATGTTGTACGACTGAAGAAAAAAAAAAAAAGTTGCTCTGTGAAAATACCTGCAACCCTAAAGAAAAATGCAATTTAGGACAAAAAACTGCAAATCTCATTTACATCTTACTCTATGGCGCTCACCCTTTGCCTGAGAATATTGAGGACAACATGAAACTTTGGAAAAATGTATGCCTTGGGATCCTGTGTCCATTACAAGTTCCTTTAGCATAATCAAGCTATTAAATGTATTCTTAAACTCTGCTATAACACAGCTGCAGGTTGTGCCGCACAAAAGAAGAATTTGCTAATAAAGTTGCTCCAGCATGGCTAAGTAGTGCATAATCTTAAATTAAAACAACTCTAACTCCTCCCAAGGTCTGCTTGGTAAACATATAGTAATTAGCATCTCTTGCACTGGGTAGTTAAATTGATTCAGCATGTAGCACATGCCAAAAACATTGTTCTTTATGTCTTTCCCGATAGCTGGCATCCACACAGTCTGCTTGGCATGTTTTCTTTTATTATTCACTAACGTCCTTCTTGGAGCAAGCCTAGGATTTCTTCTTGTCGTAATGTTGGGACAGCAATCTCTTGTCCACGGTGTTATCATGCAGTTATTTTCATGTAGTTTATTATTTTCAATTTATCTAATCCTGTATAAATGTATGTAAATGCTTTCATTTTCCACATCATCCAGGGTAGCTTTTTGCAGCTGATATGGGGTCTATGGGAATCATTCCGAGTTTATCGCACCTAGCAACTTTTTGCTGCTCGTGCGATCAACTAGATGCCGCCTATGGGGGAGTGTATTTTAGCATAGCAGGGCTGCGATCGCTTGTGCAGCCCTGCTATGCTTAAAAGGTTTCCTGCAAAACAAGACCAGGGTCAGACCTACTTACCCTGTGCGACGGATCCAGCGATGAAGGTCCCAGGATTGACGTCAGAAATCCGCCCTCCAAACACCTGGACACGCCTGCATTTGGATCTCCACGTCCGTAAAACGGTGAGTAGACGCCCCGGAACGCCTCCCCGCTGTCTATCTTCTTGCGATCGCTCTAGCGATCACTTTCTTCTTTCTTCTGGTCGTTGCCCGGTGACGGCCATCGCTGGGCAATGACGTGCGTGCACATTGCGGCTGCCGCGCATGCGCATTTCCGACCCTTTCACACTGCATCGAAGAACCGCTGCGTGCGAAC
This sequence comes from Pseudophryne corroboree, assembly GCF_028390025.1. Lineage (NCBI taxonomy): Eukaryota > Metazoa > Chordata > Amphibia > Anura > Myobatrachidae > Pseudophryne > Pseudophryne corroboree. Next base: position 147,753,430 of record NC_086455.1, read on the forward strand.
GGGTCAGAATGACCCCCACTGTACTAACTGCTATGTTATAGGCTGCATTGACAGTTAGGAGCTGGTTGGATGATACATTATCTCAGTCCACTTTATCCAGTACCTCAAAACCCATAGTCTTCTGTCTGGTGTTAACGTCTGGATTCTTGTGCTTCATCCACATAAACGGCCATGTCTCCCCTCTGATCATAATGCCTGTGTATATGAGGGATCCGGTCTCTAGGTCGACAGTAACTAGGTCGCCCACTATTGGTCGACAGTAACTAAGTCGACAGGGTTTCTAGGTCGACAGGGTCTCTAGGTCGATGGGTCAAAAGGTCGACATGAGTATTTCGCAATTGTTTTCTTTTTTTGAACCTTTTCATACTTAACGATCCATGTGGACTACGATTGGAACGGGAATCTGTGTCGAGCGAAGCGGTAGCGGAGCAAGGCACCTTGCCCGAAGCAATTTGGGTTCCCAGTCACTCTACGAAGAAAACGACACCAAAAAAACATAAAAACCTCATGTCGACCTTTTGACCTGCCGACCTAGATTCTGTCGACCTAAATACCCTGTCGAACAAGAGACCCTGTCGACCAGTTACTGTCAACCAATAGTGATCGACCTAGTTGCTATCTACCTTCCATACCACACCCCCTATATGACGTGACTCATAGAGCATTAGCAATTAACTTTTTTTTTTTTATCATATATTCAGGTATTGGGTTGAACTGCATTGGTTTTATAATTCGATTTTGACATATACATAGTGCTTTAATGATTACCTTTTCTTTTCAGAGTTGCCATTGAACAGCTTAAAAGAATTCAATCCACATAAGCATCTATAGAAGGCTTCGCCATTCCATGCTCTTGCCAGACAAAATTCGCAGTTTGTCCATATAAGTGAGTGTTTCTGAACAGAAATCAGTGCTGTTTCCAGGGCCGGGCAAATCGTGCAATTGCACAGGGACCGCTGGCCCACGGCTATTGTATGCACACTGTGTGCAGTACTCTATGCAGTCTTGCCGGCCACATAGAATACTGTGAAAACGTCCCTCCCAAAATGGCCACTGCCTGAGAGAGGACAGTTTTGAAGGATATTAGAGTTACAGCAATACTCCTAGTCGGCAATTGTTGCTTGCACCGCCACTGACCACTATATGTCTACTTAGATCATTGAAGTGTCAAAATGGTCTTAGGGGTGTAAAATTACCCCTGTTGTGTGAGCCAAGGAGCCCATAGGTGATGGTAGCCCGCCAATGCTGAATCATCATCCAAATGTCACTGCTTTTCATCTTTTGGGGATCTCTGCATATTCTGAACTGAATGCGTTATACTGTACATATATCAGACACTGCACACACTCAGAAAAACAGGGCAAGGTCCTTGGGAGCATCCTCGCCCATTGTTACCACAACAGCACTAGTTTCTACATAAATAGACTGTTATTTTTCTAACAGTATATTGGTCAGACTCCAGAACCAATGAAATCGTGGATCTTAATACTTGGATTGAATTAGTTACTGCAGATATTTCTTTCATATATTACCAGAAGTAGATACAATTCATGATAGACATCTATTGTTGTGTAATCACACAGAAAAAAACATTTACACGCGGTTGTTAATCCCCAAATTGCAACTCACAGTGGAACCCCTGTTAGTGGGAACCGAACAAATAGGCAAGAATAGAGATAACCAGATGGTGCTTAAATGTTGAGTGTAATTATCCAACTGAAGCCCGTGAATATTTTTAACAGGAAAAATTGTCCATATATGATTCAATCAGGACTTGGTTTCAAGATTGTGGCTTTCTTTATAAAAACTTGAGCCACCAATGATGTCCAAATCAAGTAAGTTGGGCAACCTAAAATATACCATCTTACCAGAAAAGATACCCCCAAAAAATGGCACAAATGGCCTCTTATTAGTTAAATATATGAATTAGTTTAAATTACAATATTCAGAATAAATACTTAAAAAAATCTTCTTACATCATAGAAAATACAGAGAACAAACTTCAAACAGGAACAGATGATAGGATTCCCACCAAACACTGTAGTGGGTGCAAGCTCGATTGGAGAGGGTCCCAGTGTTAACATATGGATCAGATCACCAATAACTTACGCGTTTTGTCCCTTCCATTGGACTTCCTCAGGGATAAGATCCCAGTCTGTGACTGAATACAAGAAATGCACTATTCATTGGACAATTTCACTAGGAAACAACTCTCTCTGAGAGACCCATAAAAGACTTCCTGTCCTCTCTGTATGTATATGCATCAGCAGTGCAAGCTCCTGCTTGTCCAAAAGTTTCAGAGTCACATAATATTTATATTATTATTACACTTAGGAGATGCAACTGTCAATTGACAAGAAGACTTGCTTGGTAATTATAACAGGTTTATTTCCCAACAATACATCATACTCAGGTGCTTGAGTGAAATAACAGCAGGAAAAGACTTGAAGTAATGCAGCAGGCTGACAATGGTGGTCATTCCGAGCTGTTCGCTCGCTAGCAGGTTTTAGCAGCCGTGCAAACGCTATGCCGCCTCCCACTGGGAGTGTATTTTAGCTTAGCAGAAGTGCGAACGAAAGGATCGCAGAGCGGCTACAAAATAATTTTGTGCAGTTTCAGAGTAGCTTTAGACCTACTCAGCGCTTGCGATCACTTCAGCCCATTCAGTTCCGGATTTGACGTCACAAACACGCCCTACGTTCGCTCCCAGCCACGCTTGCGTTTTTCCTGGCACGCCTGCATTTTTTTGAACACTCCCTGAAAACGGTGAGTTGACACCCAGAAATGCCCACTTCATGTCAATCACTCTGCGGCAGCCAGTGCGACTGAAAAGCATCGCTAGACCCTGTGCAAAACTACATCGGTCGTTGTAATAGTATGCCGCGTGTGCGCATTGCGCCACGTACGCATGCGCAGAAGTGCCGGTTTTTAGCCTCATCGCTGCACACCAAACGAATGCAGCTAGCGATCAACTCGGAATGACCCCCAATATACCAGTGAATTAGGAATGTGAATAGCCCAGGAATGAACAAACAGATTGCACTGTTAATAATATGAGAAAGTTCAGAAATCCTGTGATATAGTAGGACAGGAACTGAATGCTATCGGCAGGTTTACCAGATAACATGAGAAAAGGAGGGAGACCAGCAGGGGTATTCAATTTCCTATTTGCCACACCGGAGTAATCCAATCAGCTTAAAGTTTTACCGCATTTTTACTTTAGTACATCCCGCCCTTAGAAGGTATTTTCTTGCGGTTACACTACAGCTGGATAGACACTATGGGCCTGGGGGGGGGATTCTGCATGGATCATGATTGTCAAAATTGTCACTATTGATTGAGATTGCAATTGTCTCAAAACTGCTACTGCAATAAATCGCATGTGAAGTGCCGTGCAGAAAAGGTAAAAGACTTGCACTGATGCGATTGCTACGCAGAAACCGAGCACCATCGACAGTTGCGGTTGACCCATGCCTTCTCGGATAATGCGGATGCAGTTGCACTGGCGCAATGTTTTTGACCGCACCTGATGTCAGATACACCCCCTGCCCCAGCCCGAAAACAGCCAAGACACACCTGCTTTTCCAACCACTCCCCACAAGTGCCATGATAACACCTGCGAATGGTCATTTCCTGTCAATCACTCTGCATTCGCATTTCACTGCACTTAGGCTGCGATCGCACAGTGATCACAATGTGGCTTTCACTTATGCACAGCGCGTTCACAGTGCATGAGCAGTCTTTTGATAATCGTCCGATTTGCTTTTGTGAAATATAGCGATCCAAGATGAACGGGTGCCCTGATTCGGATTTGGAAACAAAGCAAAAAGGCAAGAACTGGGCAAAACCATATTGCACTACAGGTAGGGCTGATGTAACATGTGCAGAGAGAGTTAGATTTGGGTGAGGTGTGTCCAAACTGAAATCTAAAACGCAGTGTAAAAATAAAGCTGTCTAACATTTCTGGGCTACATGCAAAAGCAATAAGTAGTTACCTTGCACAGAAAAAATATAAATGTATTTGCTCCCCTAGCACTGCAAAACGCTTTCTTCCAGATACAAAGTTACGTGCTATTTCTGCCTTGCCTTCAAATCTGAATCAGGCCCCATAAGATTATCTGTCCAATCTTTCTGGTTGGAACAAACATCTGGTAATGTATGGGAACTAATGACAATCGACCATTTGCTTCCAAAAGCAGAAAAATAGGCAAAAATGGTTGTTCGGATAAATTGGTTAAATCAAATGGATTTTAACAATTTGTTTTAAACGTCCATTTTTGTCTGTTTTCCAGTGTTTGGGAGCAAATGGTCAATTGTCATTTGCTCCTATACATTACCGGATTTTCATTCCAACCACAAAGATTGGACAGATAATTTTATAGTGTCTATCCAGCTTTAGCCGAGACAGATCCTAACAATTTAATGCACACAGCATCTATTCACCTGTAGAGAGGGACAGCGGACATGGCCTGCAGCTCACAAAGCACTGGGCATGCCCCCACAATGGCAAAATTGGGTGCATGGCATGCATTAGCATGCCCCATATCCACAAGGCCATGTCAACCTAATTTTGGTGCATGCAAATGTCCCTCCCACACCATCAGGAAGTTGGAAGATATTCAGGGGGTAATTCAGAGTTGATCGCAGCTGCAAATTTGTTAGCAGTTAGGTAAAACCATGTGCACTGCAGGGGGGCAGATGTAACATGTGCAGAGAGAGTAAAATTTGGGTGGGGTATGTTCAAACTGAAATCTAAATTGCAATGTAAAAATAAAGCAGCCAGTATTTACCCTGCACAGAAACAATATAATCCACCCAAATCTAACTCTCTCTGCACATGTTTTATCTGCTCCACCTGCAGTGCACATGGTTTTGACCAACTGCTAACAAATTTGCTGCTGCGATCAACTCTGAATTTCCCCTCAGTCACATATCAGCCTAGTCAATTTTAATTTTAAACAATTCTAATTGTGAGGTTATTATTTTTGCAATAATTAAAAACCTGTGAACAACGTATCATCATGTTCTTCTTGACACATAGTTACATAGTTGATGAGGTTAAAAAAATACAAAATGTCCATCGACTTCAACCCGTATTATAAAATTTTATATCATTTAAATGCTATATCCTTGGATATATCTTTCAGTTAGGAATTTATCTAATCAATATTTAAACTTATTGACTGAGTCCACCATTACTACCTTCTTTGGCAGAGAATTCCAAATCCTTACTGCTCTTACTGTGTAGAACCCTTTCCTCCGTTGTGTTTGAAATTGTTTCTCTTCTAACCTCTGGGGGTGTCCTCGTGTCCTGTGTACCGTTTCTTTGATAAACAGATCATTTGATAAATCCTTGTATTGTCCCTTTATGTATTAATAAATATTAATAATGTCCCCTCTCAGCAACCTCTTTTCCAGTGTAAACATATCTAACCTTGTACGTTTTCCTCATAATTCAGTGCCTCTAACCCCTTAACCAGTTTGGTGGCTCACCTCTGAACCCTTTCAAGTTCCAAGATATAATTTTTATAGTGAGGTGCCCAGAACTATACACTATGGCCCTCATTCCGAGTTGTTCGCTCGCTAGCTGCTTTTAGCAGCATTGCACACGCTAGGCCGCCGCCCTCTGGGAGTGTATCTTAGCATAGCAGAATTGCGAACAAAAGATTAGCAGAATTGCGAATAGAAATTTCTTAGCAGTTTCTGAGTAGCTTGAGACTTACTCCTACACTGCGATCAGTTCAGTCAGTTTCGTTCCTGGTTTGACGTCACAAACACACCCAGCGTTCGCCCAGACACTCCCCCGTTTCTTCTGACACTCCCGCGTTTTTCCCAGAAACGCCAGCGTTTTTCCGCACACTCCCATTAAACGGCCAGTTTCCGCCCAGAAACACCCACTTCCTGTCAATCACACTACGATCACCAGAACGATGAAAAATCTTCGTTAGGCCGTGAGTAAAATAACAAACTTTTGTGCAGATTTACTTGGCGCAGGCGCACTGCGAACATTGCGCATGCGCAGTTTGCGACTAATAGCTCCGTTGCGAAAAAATCTAACGAGCGAACAACTCGGAATCACCCCCAATATTCCAGGTGTGGTCGTACCCAAGGGCGTAGCTACCATAGGTGCAGGCAGTGCAGCTGCTATGGGGCCCAGAGCTGAGGGGGGCCCACCTTTCCTGTCAAAGTTACATGCGTTATATACATTTGTCGCCAATGGGTGGTACGTAGGGGTCCTTTCAAACTTTTTCCTTGGGGCCTACAATATATCTAGGTATGCGCCCTGGAACTGCTTATCGTAGTGTGGTATAAAATGAACTGGAGGGCATTTTAATGCTATATAATATGAACCGGGGCACTGCAATGAGGCACAATATGAATGGGGAGCACTATATATCATAATGTGAATTGAGGGTACTGGCAGCTATGTGACATAGGGTGAACTTAAGCACTACTATGACTGATAAAAGAAACTAGGCCACTACTAACATTAAATAAGGCTCTACTATGGTTCAGAAAATGAACTAGGGCACTACTATAGGGCAAAGCATTAACAACTGCTGCAGAGAAGTGTCTCTCTAGAAGCATTGGGATGGGGGCCCCTTCAAAATGTTGCTATGGGGCCAACAAAGTTCTGGCTACGCCCCTGGTCGTACCAATGATTTATACAGTGGCAGGATTACACTCTCATCCCTTGTCTCCATTCCCCGTTTTATGCATGCTAACACCTTATTTGCTTTTGTTGCTGCATTTTGACATTGCGTACTGCTACTAAGTCTATTATTGATGAGCACACCCAAATCCTTTTCAACTACCGTTATCCCTACATTTTTCACATTAATTTATAGGATGCCCGATTGTTCTTTGTCCCAAAGTGCATAACTTAAAATTTTTCTATATTGAACTTCATTCTCCATTTGTCCGCCCAGACCTCCAGTCTAGATAAATAATTTCCGTAGAGACGCAACATCCTTGTCTGAATTAATTACTCTACTCAGTTTAGTATCGTATGTGAAAATTGACACTGTGCTTTCTAGGCCCACTCCTAGGTCATTAATGAATATGTTAAACAGCAATGGCCCGAGTACTGAACCCTGCGGTATTCCACTAATCACAGAGGCCCATTCAGAGAACATCCCATTAATCACCACTCGCTGTTCCCTGTTGTACAGCTAATTACTCACCCAAGTACAAATAGTGTTTCCTACCCGAAGCTCTCTTAATTTGAAAATGAGTCTCTTATGTGGAACTTTGTCAAAGTCCTTAGCAAAGTCCAAAAAGACCACATCCACTGCTTTACCCTGATCAATATTATCGCTCACTTTCTCGTAGAAGCTTATTAAGTTTGACATGACCTGTCCTTCACAAAACCATATTGATTCCTATTAATAACCTTGGAGGTATCCAAGTACTCTAGTATGCTATCCTTTAATATACCTTCCAGTATTTTCCCCACTATAGATGTCTAATTTACCGGTCTATAGTTACCGGGATGAGTTTTAATTCCCTTTTTAAATACTGGGACTAGCTCTGCTACATGCCAGTCCTTCGGTATCATTCCTGATGTAATTGACTCACTGAAAATCAAATATAGGGGCCTCAATAGTTCTGAGTTAAGTTCCTTAAGATCCCTGGGGTGAAGTCTATCCGGCCCAGGAGATTTATTTATCTTAATTTTACTTAGTCTCTCCCGGACTACTTCCTCATTTAACCAAGTACTTAGCAATGGGTCATTTTTATAGCTTATGTTGTGCACTACTCCTGCTAACCGGTCCTCTCTCATGAATACTGATGAAAAGAATGTATTCAATAAATCTGCTATTTCCCTATCATCATTAATCAAGACATCCAACTCACTCTTTAATAGTCCAATATTCTCCTTTTTTAACCTTTTACCGTTTAAATACTTAAAGAACTTTTTGGGGTTTGTTTTACTTTCCTTTGCGATTTGTTTTTCCTTTTCTATTTTAGCTGCTCTGATTTCTTTTTTGCATTTTTTGTTACATTCCTTGTAGAACTGGAATAATTCCCCCTTCCCATCAGACTTAAATGCTTTGAAAGCATGCCTCTTCTTATCCATTTGCTCCTTGACCTTCTTATTAAGCCACATCGGTTTTTATTGACTGATGGGAATGAACAAATGAGTGTACTTATTGAGCAAAGTTGTAAAAACATCCCACATTTCAGCCGTATTCTTACCATGAAATACCATTTCCTAATTGATGTCCTTCATTGCTTGTTTCAGCAAGTTGAAATTAGCTTTTCTAAAGTTAAAAGTCTTAGTTAGCCCCTTATAGTGTTGTTTTTGGAAGCTGATAGCGAATGTGATCATATTATGATTGCTGTTTCAGTTAGTGCTAGGTCCAGTATAGTCCTATGTCTAGTTGATTCCTCGACAAGTAATGAACTTTTACCATGTTTAAGAACCTGTTACCCCTAGCTGTATTTACTGTTTCGGTGTTCCAATCTATGTCCAAGTAATTAAAGTCCCCAATGATAATGACCTCCCCCATTCCTGCAGCTTTTTCGATTTGCTGCAAGAGTTGTAATTCGTCAGACACACTAATATCTGGCGGTTAGTAGCATGTCCCTATTTAAAGCTTTTTGTATCTTTACCCTCACTCGAAATCTCAACCCATAATGACTCCATGTTATCTCCAGTCCCCTCATAAATGACCTTCTCTCCCATCAGAGGTGGTAGGGGCTAAGACTATAGAGCAATTTAAACATGCTTGGGATAGGCATATGAATATCCTTACAAAGAATTAAGGTTCAAAAAGGGTTGAGACTGCCTAAAGAATAAAAAAAAGGGGGCAGACTAGATGGGCCAAGTGGTTCTTATCTGCCGTCAAATTCTATGTTTCTATGTTTCTATGTTACTTTAAATACGGTTTTAAGAATGGCTTAACATAAAGACAAACACCCCCTCCCTTTTTATTAGACCTATCTCTCCTGAAGAGGGTGTACCCATCCATGCATGCTGCACAGTTGTGAGAATCGTCCTACTATGTCTCTGTAATGCCTATGATATCATAATGGTCATTAAGTGCAATCGTTTCTAATTCCCCCATTTTACTTGTTAGGTTTCTTGCATTTGCAAGCATACACTTTAGTTTAGTAATTCCCTGAACTGCAGTTTTTGTTGTAGATAACGTTTCCTTAGGAACTTGAGTTTTCCTTAATTTATAATTGCTGACTAGTTTTCCCCTTCCCCCTCTACACCTCCATTATACTTTATACATCCCTCTTTTCTTCTCTCTCTAGATGTCCCACTAATTCTTTCTAATTCCTTCCCCCAGGCACCTAGTTTAAAATCTCCTCCAACCTTTTAACCATCCTTCCGCTCAGCACTGCTGCCCCCTCCTCATTCAGTTGCATTCCATCACAACAAAAAAGATGGCGCCTGACTGAGAAGTCCACCCAGTGTTCAAAGAACACAAACCCCTCTTTCCTACACCAGTATCTAAGCCACATATTTATCTCCCTAATCTCCCTCTGCCTCCCTGGACTAGTGCGTGGCACAGGTAATATTTCAGAGAATATTACCCTAGATGTCCTTGCATTTAGTTTCTGGCCTAGGTCCCTATAATCTTTCTTAAGGACATCCCACCTTCCACTAACTTTGTCGTTGGTGTCAACGTTCACCAAAACCGCCGGGTTGTTCCCGTCCCCTCCCAACAATCTTTCTACCAGGTCCGCAATGTGACATACCCGAGCACCAGGGAGACAACAGATTGTACGTCGATCACGGTCCCGGTAGCAGATTGCCCTGTCTGTCTTCCTGATAAAAAGTCCACTACCACCACAATCTGACTAGGTACCTTGCTTTCTCTATCCCCTTTGTGCCGGAGGGACCACTCCTCCAGTTGCTAGAGGGAAAGGTATCCTCCAGCTCCGTCATTTCCTCACTGATACCCACAGAATCTTCGTCCAATTGGACAAATTTATTGGAATTTGGCAGTTCAGAGATGTCTTGCTTCCCCCGATTTATCTTCCTTCTAACCGTGACCCAGCTGGCTACCTTATTGTCCTTGTCCTCCTCTACCGATGTCCCCCCTCTGCATCTCCTCCACCGTTCTATCTAAGCTTTGCTCGAGATTGTGAATATCCCTCAGTCTTGTAACGGTTTGCTCTAGATCAGTTACCTGGGCTTCCAGAGCAACCATTCGCACACACCTCGTGCAGATGTATTCACCCTGGGACGGTTGCTCCAGGTGCGCTTACATCTTGCACGACATGCACTGAGTGAGATTCTCAATCACGGCCCCACCCATATTTTTGACAACTCTAACTCCCTATTACCTTCCGAATAACAATACAATCTATGCAATACGATACTGTACTATGGCGAAACAATATTCAACAACAGAAAAGTAATTGGTAATACAATGTATAATAATGTATAAATGCAAAACAGTCAATACAGTGATGAAAATGATACTTGCATGTCCGGGGGAGTGGCTGCAAATCTCAGTTTCGCAGCTGGGCAGTATCCGCCTATGGCGTGACTCCTCCCACACCTACTGTAGAACATGTGGCTATCCTTTATATTGTGGTAGTCATTAGGATGGGAAATAAGCTTATCTGGCAATTTTGCTCCGGCTTGGAAGCAGAAAACATGGCTGTGTTTATTTTTTTAGATGTAGCTAGCTATTCTAGTTTACAATATAGTACCTTTGTATTTTTGAGTTACTTCTTCCCCTTTATTTTTGAACTGCCTTAGCTCTGTGATATGAGTTTTAATCATCTCAGACTGACATGCTATTTAAATCATCTCTCAGTTGCATTCTATAAGAAAGACTTTTGTGTATGATTGCTAGCATCAATCAGTCCGTCTAAGGTTTATTCTTTTTCTCACAAAAACAGTGCTCCTCTGTATTATACAAGCTTCTTATAAAGCACTGTGCTGTTTCTCCTGGCAACGGAGACCTTTCATGGAATCAGGATCTCTCATGAAGCACATTCTTTTTGGTATGTCATGTAGTATAAAGTAATTTTACTGTGGCTGATATTCCCCATGTTTTCTTGCTGTTTTTCTAGTGACATGGGGGTCGATTAATGTTACTACCTATCCCACATTGGGGGTCATTCCGAGTTGATCGCTCGCTGCCGATTTTCTCAGCACAGCGATCAGGCTAAAAATCGGCATTTCTGCGCATGCGTATGGGCCGCAATGCACACGCGCTTCGTACGGGTACAAAGCCCGTTGTGGTTGTGCATAGGTTGTAGCAAAGTTTTCAGTCGCACCGACAGCCGCAAGAAGATTGACAGGAAGGGGGCGTTTCTTGGTGTCAACTGACCATTTTCAGGGAGTGTTTGCAAAAACGCAGGCGTGGGACTGGCTGCAATTTAAGGGGGTCTAGCTAAAATCTTTCCTTCTAACCCAGAGTAAGATGTTGGTGTGACGTAGTTTTGAGGTGGCAATTATTTCCGTGAGATTGGTCAGATGAATAATTGGTCAGGACAGGTCTTAACTATATTCCCACTTATAGAGGAACAGAGAATCATCTGAACTTATATTTTACAGCAATATAACAATCAAAATTGATATTACTATTAAAGCAAAATCAATACAGGTGCTGTAGTAAATTATAAACAATGTATAAGGTTCACACTAATATGATGACATGTAGACTGCAGCTCCCATGTAAGGTATCTGTAACACCAAAATACACAGTATATTTTGTAGATATAATTATACTCAAATAACTATATAAGAGAGCGCAAGATGCTGAATAGATAGATACAATTTATTAAAATATTTAAAAAATATATAATCAATTAAACAACATAGTTGCTATGTATGGAGCATAGAATCAACTGACCATCGCTGATAACTGTTAATAAAACAATAATGTCCCATGTATTGTAAGAATTAAATATCCAATTGGTACCTATGGAAACGATGCAGAGTGTTGATAAATGAAATGTCCCGCTTCAAACTCTGTATTGTGAAACAGATCCACCATGAATTGCAAATGCCTCTGTAAATACTACTGTATGCTGGGAAGTGCATATTTGAAGTATTATTTTGAAAGCCGCCTGCAAGGAGAAGAACTTTGAGATCTCCTAGCCTGCGTCCTGCTTCTCTTTTAAACCCCCACACACACACACGACTGAACGCTCACCGCAAATGTGATGATATGCAGAAGCCGTATCCTGTAGCACTAGGAAGACCAAGCAGTGCGGGAGCAGCGGTGTGGAGACGATGGCGGGTCTCAGGTGTGGCAATATGCGGACGATGGCAGGTCCCGGGGGGGAAGCAGACGCGGCTCAAAGGTGGCGGAGATGATCGTCAGTAAGCCTGGAAGCAGGTGTGCAGAGGCGGTCAGGACCATAAAGTTGTAGCTCCAGCCCTAATTAACGCGTTTCTCCGACTTAAGGGCAGTTGGTTTCATCATAATAAGTTGTAAGTTATTCTGATGAAACCGACTGCCCTTAAGTCGGAGAAACGCGTTAATTTCGCCAGGGGTAGCAAGCTGAAAGAAGGTTTCACACCTGCCATCAAAAACTTTGGAATAGCTGCCGGTGGGCGCGTGCGGATGCAGGTACCCATAATAACATTTGAATTCTGCCCATTGAATGATAGGAAGCTTTTGTGATAGAGGAGATGACTTTGCTTTTTAGAAAAAAAAAACAATACATATATTAAATACAAAGGAAAATAAAATAAAAAACATTAAAACTGAAAAATGGAAGTACAAATATAAGTAAGGAGTTTATTTCCACGAGGGGAGGGGGAGGGGCACACAACGACAACTGCACCACATGGGCCACTCCTTTGTTAAACTGACCCTGAAATGAGTTTCACATAGCTGAGTAAAAGATTGCTGGTGGGTTAACTTGCATGTTATTTACTAAACAACAGCCACCAATAATTGGTGTTCTTGCTCATAGAATTCAACAGTTTCATCGCAAAGTCTGCATTTTTATTGGGCCTTCATCACTCACAGGCTATTAATGACTTCCTTTTAAACCTCTAAGCATTACTGTGTACCTGGCTGATATAAGAGAATAATGATTGCTGTAAATGCATAAGCACTTGATGTTCTCCTGTGTGATGGCTCCTTGGTCCATCAAGGTCCTCTTCTCTGGCTCATTAAATAAATACATATATATTCCTTGTTTCCTTTTTTCCCAACAGGTATGTTTGAAGTCACATGTTTTTGCCTGAACGTGTGAATCCCTGCAAAGGCATCGCCTACGGCCTCCATACCACGGGAAGGGAATTTCAAAGCGTCCTCACCCCTTTTAATAATGCATCAGCCCTGTCTGCTGTGGAACATTTGGTATTGAACAGCAAGTAAACAAAAGGCAGCACAGTCAAATCTCTGCTGCAGCTCTGCTAGTCTCTGAAGCTTGGATTATTGTCAAGATAAATTTTGACTTGTGATCCTTCAAGTTACAGCACTGGTCACATATACTGTGAAATGTCGCAGACGTTCTGCAGACAGTATGAGATGCCTCCTTCTTGGAGCTAAGTCTCGGGCTGACATGATTCTTGTAGTTTCTATCAATTATCATTTGACCCCCTGTCTCACAGTGTCAGTGGGCCTGATTCTGAAAACCCCTACGGCGCATGTGTGATACAACGTGGACGCACAAAGGTGCTGTTGCGATTGGTATAGATGGTATCATAAATGTGCTGGAAAGTGATGAGAGTTCCTGGGCGGTGACGGGGAGGTGGCTAGAAGTGGACACAAAATAAACCCGCCTCAAAGACATGTTATGGGAGTGTCACGTGTGTTCAGTAGTGGTTCTTGTCACGGGCAAGCAGGCATTTTTCCCCGGGCGCCGCTGTCCCCAGTGCGCCGCCGCCGCCATGGCAAGAGCCGCCACTGATCCCCGATCCCCAATCCCCTCTCCCCGGCTGCAGCAGGCGCCGTGCCCTGTGTGGGCGCCCGCTGCAGCCGGCTCCACTGACAGACACTAGAGGTTATAATTGACCTCTAGTGTCAGTGCGGCGCTGCTATGGGAGAGACGTCATGACGTCTCTCCCATAGAGAGGAGCCGCCGGCTGGAGACGGAGGGCAGCGCAGCAGCAGTCCGGAAGCAGGAGCGGGGCTGGTAAGTATTGTGTAGTTGTTGGTTTTTTTAATTGTGTGTGTGTGTAAGCGGCACTACAGGGGCACAGCTACAGGGGAGCAACTACTGGGGCACAGCTACAGGGGGCAGAACTACTGGGGGCACTACTATTGGGGGCACAACTACAGGTGGCACAGCTACAGGGGCACAACTACTGGGGGCACAACTACTGGGGCACAACTACTGGGGCCCAGCTACTGGGGGCACAGCAACATGGTGGCACAGCTACTGGGGGGCACAGCTACTGGTGGGCACAGCTGCTGGGGAGCACAGCTACAGGGGGCAAAGCTAAAGGGGGCACTGCAACTGGGGGGCACAAGTACAAGGGGATAACTGTGGCCACACCCCTATTTTTGGGTGCGTGCCTGGGCGCCACAAGGTCTAGAACCGGCAGTGGTTCTCACACACACAGCCACCGCTATAGGAGGCCAAATTCAAATCATAATCTGCCTGCCTAGCATTAGCCCAGGACTTACTCAGCCGCTGCGATCACTTCAGCCTGTCCGGGACCGGAATTGGCGTCAGACACCCGCCCTGCAAACGCTTCAACACGCCTGTGTTTTTGCAAACACTCCCAGAAAACGGTCAGTTGACACCCATAAACGCCCTCTTCCTGTCAATCTCCTTGCGATCGGCTGTACAAATGGATTCTTTGTACAATCCATCGCCCAGCAACGATCCGCTTTGTAGCCGTACGACGCGCCGGCGCATTGCGTTGCATACGCATGCGCAGTTCTGACCGGATCGCAGCGCAGCGAAAAATCTTAGCGTGCGATCAGATCTGAATGACCCCCATGGAAAGGGCTAATACTATCATTAGCATATTACTGCAGCCGTGATGCAAGAACGTCCGCATCTGGATTTAGGGCCAATATGTCAATCAAAATCTCCCAGACCACAAAAAAAATGGGGCTTATACCCCTTTTCCACTGCCTCAAACACCTGGGTAACTGCCATGTCCATCCAGGATGCCGCTCAGTGGAAAGGGCTCCTAGGATAAACTCCCAGGTCTACCGACCCAGGATATCTTCCCGGGTATCGCGCAGGGTTTTTAGCGGGTAAAACCCAGGAACAATACAGTGGAAACAGCTCGCTCCCAGGTATTTTGGCCCAGGTGCTGTAATTGCATAAACCGCTGATTGGTCCTTCCAGTCATATCTGCTTCCATGCCAGGAGTGAATATATGCAATTAGATGCTGTATCTCTTACATTTTATATGTAGTTAGATGCAGGGCTGCTATCAGAAATTGTGGGGCCCGGGACTGACAAAATAGGCAGCCCCCTCTCCCAAAATAAATAAATGATATATATTTAAAAAAAAATCCTATGCACATATGAGGCAACACCAAATTATGCCCCTTGCACCATATTAAGTCCCTTACAGTAATACCCTAACACCATATTATGCCTCCACAGCCAGGGCCAGGCTACCCACCAGGCAATTCTGGCATATGCCAGAAAGGCCGATGGGCAGGTGGGCCGGTC
Organism: Pseudophryne corroboree; assembly: GCF_028390025.1. Lineage (NCBI taxonomy): Eukaryota > Metazoa > Chordata > Amphibia > Anura > Myobatrachidae > Pseudophryne > Pseudophryne corroboree. The sequence continues at coordinate 147,769,000 of NC_086455.1, forward strand.
CAGTCCCACAAAGAGCCGGGAAGGCCGCGTGCAACCCCCGTGCATCGTGTCTGTGCACCCCGGGGACGTGCGTTTCCATGGAAATGGGTTGTGCTGTGAGTCCACTCCACCTGACTCGCAGCACGCCCCCGTGCGTTGTGTCTGCGCCCCCCCCCCTGTGATGTGCGAGCGAACGTCTCAAATGCCAGGGCCAAATCAGAGCACCAGTCCGTCCCTACCCATAGCTATGCCCCTGTCACCATAATATGCCCCACACAGTAATGCCCTTGTCACCATATTATGCCCGCACATATTATGCCCAGTACCTGCTCGCTCATTGTCAGGGAATCTGCTCATTGTCAGGGGATTTCCCGCTGTGTCCCGGCTGGTTGCTGTTCGCCCCTGTCTGCTTTAAACTATTGAAAATGTTCCTCACCAAAAATGTCCACCGCCTCAGAGGAGACAGTTATAAAAGATACTAGAGGAGACCTTTTTGGGAGGGACGTTTTCAATAGATTGCTGGTGGTGGACCAGGACCGATGGGGAAGAAGGGCGGTGGGGGTAAGGAGGCGGGCAGATGGCGGCATGAGCGTCCCAGGCCCTCCCATCTCTGTTAGAGAGGCTAGGCCCGGGACAGCTGTGACCCCAGTACCCCCCTGATGGCGGCCCTGGTTAGATGATGCATGCTTTATATATTATCTGGAGAAACTCTTCATACTTTGAATTCAGTATATACTTTATATTCACTATAACATATCATTATATATGTTACTTTCACTTGTCATCGAAACAAGGAAGATACTTAGGGGGACATTTACTAAGCAGTGATAAGAGCGGAGAAGTGAGCCAGTGGAGAAGTTGCCCTCTCAACCAATCAGCAGCTCTGTATAATTTTATAGTATGCAAATTATAGATGTTAATTCAGTGTTGATTGGTTGCTATGGGCAACTTCTCCACTGGCTCACTTCTCCGCTCTGATCACTGCTTAGTAAATGTCCCCCTTAATCCATAAAGCAAGCCGCTAATTACAATATTGTGAGGTGCTATAACTTAATCTCTAGCTTGCTGCCTACAGCATAAAATAAAGGGGAGTTATTTATTATGGCCATTTTTAATGATATCTAGAGGTTTTGCTGGGCTTATCCAGGTTAAGTGGAAATGGAGGTGACCCGGGACACACCCGGGGTGAGCATGCACTGGAAACGGGGGGGTTTTGCATACAACTGGTAAAATGCCAGGTAGAAAATCCCGAGACAGCCACATACGGACTTATATGTGTTCAAGAATCAGGCCCAGGATGCCAGTGGGATATTGGTGAAGAAATAAAAAAAACTTTCATGGAGTAGTTTGTTTTTTCAAACAGCTATGAAGTGTTTGCAACATACATGATGCACCAGATGACAGACTGATGTCAGACTATGCGGTCTACTCATGAAGCAGTGAAAAGAGTGGAGACGTGAGCCAGTGGAGAAGTTGCCCATGGCAACCAATCAGTGTTGAGGTAACATTTATAAAGTGTATTTTATAATATTATATGTAGCAGCTGATTGGTTGCCATGGGCAACTTCTGCACACTTTTTACTGCTTCACAAGGGCTTAGGGAGTGCAGCTGCTATGGGGCCCAGAGCTGAGAGGGGCCACTTTGGGGCCCTCAGTATATAAAGTTATGCCCATTTACTTGCTAATTGTAATGTGGTATAAAATGAATTAGAGGGCATTAAGGGGGTCATTCCGACCCGTTCGCACTCAGCGGTTTATCGCTGCGGTGCGAACGGGTGCGGCACGTGCGGTGGACCCTGTGCGCGATGTTGCCCGGTGACAGAGGTTACCAGGTTACGTTGCGTCTAAAGAAGAAATCGGTCGCAGGACGGACCGCTAAGAAGATTGACAGGTCGGAGGCGTGGCTGGGCGGATCCGGACCTTTTGGAGCCGTTTTCGGGGAGTGGTGAGTATAATGCAGGCGTGTCCAGCAGAACGGAGGGCGGAGGAGTGACGTCAAAGCCGAGCCCATCATCGCTGGATCCATCGCACAGGGTAAGTATGTCCAGGGCTAGTCATGTTTTGCTTGAAATTTTTTTTGCTTAGCAGGACTGCACAAGCGATCGCAGCCCTGCTAAGCTAAAATACACCCCCTCATAGGCGTGTACTAGTTGATCGCAGCAGCAGCAAAAAGTTGCTGGCTGCGATCAACTCGGAATGACCACCTAAAATGTTTCATAACTTGAACTGGGAATCTGTAATGTGGCACAATATGAAGTGGAGGTATTATAGTGTGGCATAATATAAACTGGGGGTGCTGTAATGTGACTAAATATGAACTGGGCACACTGCATGTCATAATGTGAATTGGGGTCATCATGTTGGATAATGTGTACTGGTGGCCTGCGATTCATAAAATAAACTATGGCACTACTATGGGGCATAACATAAACTATGGCACTACTATGGGGCATAACATTAACTATGGCACTACTATGAGGCATAACATTAACTATGGCACTATTATGGGGCATAACATTAACTATGGCACTACTATGGGGCATAACATTAAGTAGGGCACTACTATGGGGCATAACATTAACTATGGCACTACTATGGGGCATAACATTAACTATGGCACTACTATGGGGCACAACATTAACTATGGCACTACTATGAGGCATAACATTAACTAGGGCACTACTATGGGGCATAACATTAACTAGGGCACTACTATGGGGCATAACATTAAGTAGGGCACTACTGTGGGGCATAACATTAACTATGGCACTACTATGGGGCATAACATTAACTATGGCACTACTATGGGGCACAACATTAACTATGGCACTACTATGGGGCATAACATAAACTATGGCACTACTATGAGGCATAACATTAACTATGGCACTACTATGAGGCATAACATTAACTATGGCACTACTATGAGGCATAACATTAACTAGGGCACTACTATGAGGCATAACATTAACTATGACACTACTATGTGGCATAACATTAACTATGGCACTACTATGGGGCATAACATTAACTATGGCACTACTATGGGGCATAACATTAACTATGGCACTACTATGGGGCATAACATTAACTATGGCACTACTATGGGGCATAACATTAACTAGGGCACTACTATGAGGCATAACATTAACTAGGGCACTACTATGGGGCATAACATTAACTATGGCACTACTATGGGGCATAACATTAACTATGGCACTACTATGAGGCATAACATTAACTATGGCACTACTATGAGGCATAACATTAACTAGGGCACTACTATGAGGCATAACATTAACTATGGCACTACTATGAGGCATAACATTAACTAGGGCACTACTATGAGGCATAACATTAACTATGGCACTACTATGAGGCATAACATTAACTATGGCACTACTATGAGGCATAACATTAACTAGGGCACTACTATGAGGCATAACATTAACTATGGCACTACTATGGGGCACAACATTAACTAGGGCACTACTATGGGGCATAACATTAACTATGGCACTACTATGGGGCACAACATTAACTAGGGCACTACTATGAGGCATAACATTAACTAGGGCACTACTATGGGGCATAACATTAACTATGGCACTACTATGGGGCATAACATTAACTAGGGCACTACTATGGGGCATAACATTAACTAGGGCACTACTATGGGGCATAACATTAACTAGGGCACTACTATGGGGCATAACATTAACTATGGCACTACTATGATGCATAACATTAACTAGGGCACTACTATGGGGCATAACATTAACTAGGGCACTACTATGGGGCATAACATTAACTATGGCACTACTATGAGGCATAACATTAACTAGGGCACTACTATGGGGCATAACATTAACTAGGGCACTACTATGGGGCATAACATTAACTAGGGCACTACTATGGGGCATAACATTAACTATGGCACTACTATGGGGCATAACATTAACTAGGGCACTACTATGGGGCATAACATTAACTAGGGCACTACTATGGGGCACAACATTAACTAGGGCACTACTATGGGGCATAACATTAACTATGGCACTACTATGGGGCATAACATTAACTATGGCACTACTATGGGGCACAACATTAACTAGGGCACTACTATGGGGCATAACATTAACTATGGCACTACTATGGGGCATAACATTAACTATGGCACTACTATGGGGCATAACATTAACTATGGCACTACTATGAGGCATAACATTAACTATGGCACTACTATGAGGCATAACATTAACTATGGCACTACTATGAGGCACAACATTAACTAGGGCACTACTATGGGGCATAACATAAACTATGGCACTACTATGAGGCATAACATTAACTATGGCACTACTATGAGGCATAACATTAACTATGGCGCTACTATGGGGCACAACATTAACTAGGGCACTACTATGAGGCATAACATTAACTATGGCGCTACTATGGGGCATAACATTAACTAGGGCACTACTATGGTTCAGAGAATGAACTAGGACACTATTTTGGGGCTTAAAGTGAACAACTGCTGTGGATAGGTGTCTCTAGAAGCATTGGAACAGGGGCCCCTTCAAAATGTTGCTATGGGGACCACAAAGTTCTGGCTATGCCCCTGCTGCTTCATGAATAGACCCCTCTGTCAGCAACAAGAATGTAGATAACTAAGGGGTCTATTTACTAAGCCTTGGATGTAGATAAAGTCGCTGGAGTACCAGCCAATCGGCTCCTAACTGCCATGTCACAGGCTGTGTTTGAAAAATGACAGTTAGGAGCTGATTGGCTGGTACTTTATCTCCAGCGACTTTATCTCCATCAAAGGCTTAGTAAATAGGCCCCTAAAGCTTAAAACAGAGAACGCCAACACAAAGGGCCCAAAGTGTAATCGGCCTAAAAGACACATGATTAGGGAAGAACTGTTTCAAACGAGTGAATGCATTAAATAACCATTTGAAAAGCTAGATCACTTCAGACTATTCAGTTCCTGTTTTGACGTCACAAACACGCCCTGCGTTCGCCCAGCCACGCCTGCATTTTTCCTGGCACGCCTGCGTTTTTCCGAACACTCCCTGAAAACGGTCAGTTGACACCAGAAACACCCACTTCATGACAATCACTCTGCGGTCAGCAGTGCGACTGAAAAGCTTCGCTAGACCCTGTGTGAAACTACATCGTTCGTTGTAATAGTACGTTGCGCGTGCGCATTGCGCCACATACGCATGCGCCGAAGTGCCGTTTTTTTTCCTCATCGCTGCACAGCAAATGAATGCAACTAGCGATCAACTCGGAATGACCCCCCCATATGTATTATTTCTAATCTTAGAAGCAATCCGTGGCCAGTGAAGAAGCTCACAAAGCAAGGCAAGGTTGTGATATTGCAGAATGACAACTGCATCACGTAAATAAAAAAAAACAGCCTTGCAGAAGGAAAGAAGCAAAGAAGCAGTTACTATCACCCAAGCAGACTGCCTTATAAACAGCATTCTTATGTAGCATTGATGTCGATGACATAGCAACCCCAAAGCAATAAGGAAGCTAGCAAAAGAACAGCTCAATAGCTATAACAAGATTGACCAGCGCAGACAGACGATAACATTCACTAACTACCTCAAAGGAAAATTGACAAGAAATCAAATGTGCATCAATAATACTGGATGCAGCCTACCTGAGGTTGGATGGAGAACCAGGCAAAAAGCGATACAATCACAGTGGGAGCACTGTAGTAACTGACTACAACTACATACCCAAGTAATGTATACACAATAGAAATGTACTGTAGATGTGTAACGGATTGGACTTCAGTCAAGACCCATGCAATATCAGAAATGGCAGATATAAGCCTTGTAGAGTAAATCCGTGGAGAGAGATAAAGTACCAACCAATTAGCTCCTAACTGCCGTGCTAGAGGCTTGTTTAAAAAATGACAGTTAGGAGCTTATTGGTTGGTAGTTTATGTCTCTCCACTTTATCACTCTCAAAGACTTAGGGTGACATTTACTAAGCAGTGATAAGAGCGGAGAAGTGAGCCAGTGGAGAAGTTGCCCCATCAACCAATCAGCAGCTCTGTATAATTTTATAGTATGCAAATGATAGATATTACTTCAGTGCTGATTGGTTGCCATGGGCAACTTCTCCACTGGCTCACTTCTCTGCTCTTATCACTGCTTAGTAAATGTCCCCTTAGGGATCTATTTACTAAGCCTTGGATGGTGGTAAAGTGGATGGAGGTAAAGTACCAGCCAATCGGCTCCTAACTGCCATGTCACAGGCGGCTGGGTTTGAAAAATGACAGTTATGAGCTTATTGACTGGCACTTTATCTCCTGAGTACATCTGACACTTACGGCAGGATATAATGAGGTCCGAAACCGCTGGAGGTGCGAGATGCAAGCTGATCTCAGACGTTTTTTAAACGGACAATCACTTAGAAGGCAAAACCATGCAAAAACCATACCCTAAGCAAAAAATAGAGAAGACTCTTTTGTGGGTGCACTCTTGTTAGTATTATATGAAAGTCAAAATATTGTAACGATTTAAAACATACATTTTAATAATTGTTATCTAAAATAAGCAGTGTATCCAAACGTGGACAAACAACATATATAGTAAAAAACATACATCCGAGATTTTGTGGTCATCTGTAATCACTTATAATAAGATCATACTGTATATTGAACTATAGACCAACTCCGCTTCACCTGCAAACTCTTGATAATAATAATAAGGACCAATTGGTCAAAAGTAAGGACTCACAAAAAAGTCACCTCTGTTGTCAAACAATAATTAAGTGTTCTATTCCATCAAGTAGATGTTAAAGATATTGTAAGATCGTGTACAATACTTAGATTGAAGGAAGAAATGAACAGTGATGCTGCTGTCAGTGTTAGGAATGGAGTTTAAACCAGGTATCTATTCTACTAAACTTGGTATTCCCAGGTGGTCTCCTGTCCAAGTACTAACCAAGCCCAACACTGTTTAGTTTCCAAGTTCGAATGGTATTGGGCGTCTTCAGTGTGGTATGATATTAGATTGATATTATTATCGCAACACACTCACTGGATCACTGATGAGAGATCACTTGAAAACAATGAGAGTGTTTGGAAGGACAAACAGTAGGAAGGAACAAAAGGTGGATCTGCTGCCAATGTTAGGCGGAGGTATTATGGATATTCTGTGTACTGTCCATTGGTTTAATACCTCTGGATCACTGGTGAGAGTCCACGAAAAGGGAAGGGGAAGGAGGATAACAACGTGTGTTGATTCAATTACAATATTAGGTGTGATTATCCAAAGTGTCCCTGTAGGAACAGAATTATTCTCTATTATGCCCAATATATGGACAAGGAATTGTTTAACAGCATTAGTAGTTCAAAAATACCATGAGGGCAATAAGGTATAGCATCACTCAAAAGTATAAAATTTCTTCCTGACATTTAAAGGTTCACTCTGGTATAATCATAGGTGTATATATATATATATATATATATATATATATATATATATATATATACTGATCCAGACGACAACGGCACTCAGAGAACTTGAAGAAGTGAAAAATTTAATTCAAGTCATTAATGACTTGAATTAAATTTTTCACTTCTTCAAGTTCTCTGAGTGCCGTTGTCATCTGGATCAGTATTGCATTGCTTTAACTGGCACCGGAGCAAGTTGTTCTATGGGATTTGAGTGCCGGCCGTCTCTGCAAGTATATATATATATATATATGTATTATTATATATGTGAATACAGTAGCCCTGGTATTTAGTCTACAGGTAGCAAATAGAAGAGTAGCAGGAAATAACATCAATTATGTGATGGTGAATATAGAAATTCAGATAGCAGCACATATACATAGTTTAAAACGTTTAACAAACCTATTCCAAGTTAAAAAAAAACATATTATTAAAGTGGATAGCATCTTCAAATAATGAATCAAGGTGATTAATACAGTGATAATCCATCCGAAAAAACGGCAATACAAAGGATCATGGGAAGTGTAGTCAAACACTGTAATTCCCTTGACCATATAGGAGTGTTCCGCCGGATACGACATCATATTGTATTGTTCATTAGAACAGCTGATAACAGGCATCCAGATAACCCAGTGATTTGGGCATAAGTGACAAACCGGAAGTGACATTGCGGGACTTCATATCCTAGCAACCGATTCCAGCATCATGGGAAATGTAGTTCCCGGCTATGATATTTGTCAAAGTAGTATCACAGCCGGTCCACGGACAATATAGGAACTTTTTCATCAGGATAGGATGCTGTAGTCGAAATTAGTTCTTTATAGCGCTAATCAGGCAGATTTTGCAGAGCGCTTCTCAAAGCGTCAAGAACAGGAATAATCCCTTGATGGCGCTGATAATAATAAATAAACAATAGGCAGTTAATATGCTAGCAGAACATATTTAGATGTACACAAATGCATGTAAGTGCCTGATAGTAAATGGCACATAATAGCCTCTGATAGTGAATGACATATAGGGTGGGATTCAAATGATATATCACACCCAAATTCCTTTCTAAAATGATCTCCGTTATCGCGCATATTGCGCCATAGTGATCAGGTTTAGCTGTGACACTTACCTTGAAAAAGGGTCTGGGACAGACCTGAAACGCGTTGGTGGGGTACGGGAGATCATCCAAACGGCATTTGGAGGAAGGAATTACCACATCCAGGGAGTTTTAAACCCGGGAGACTACCTGGAATATTCTGACATCTATGCGATTTTGGGGACTCGCAAGGTTCCCCTAACGTCTGGTAATTACATCACCTATGCCTGCTGGGGCTCTCCTTGTCACCTGTGTGTCAATTTTAATGGGATTGGGTTTTATGGAACTTTTATGTGTTGCTTTGCTGTATTAAAAAAACGTTTTTTGCGCTATCCTGCCTTTATTTCCTCTATTCTATGGTCATCTGGAGAGGAAATTAATCAGGAGAAGGAATCCTTTTGAGAATACGGATGAACCTATCTCATATATGCTGAAGATACAAGTGGTATTCAGGGATGTATACTGCTGAAATTATTTCTGTCATTATATGAAAAATTTTACAGTCTTTTCCACTTGCATATAATTCAAAGGAGCGCCACACTTTGATTTCACTCACTCTTTGTTCCAAATTAGCTGTGTAAAGGCTTGGGTGCCTCCCTACTTTGGGGGTAGCGAGCTGAAATAATGATACCATGCCCCTGAGGGCAGAAACAGAATGGGTGTGGAAAGGGGTGAAAAGAATTGAATCCCACCCACAGAGTCCAACTATGACACAATAAGCACATCACAACTTCCAGTGGTAAATTACATACATAATTATATATGAAGTACACTTCTCAGAACATCAATAAAGGGAATAATCCCCTGACGTGCTGATAATAATGGATGAACAATAGGCAGTTAATATGCTGATGGAACAAATTTAGATGTACACAAATGTATATAAGTGCCTGATAGTGAATGGCACATAATAGCCTCTGATAGTGAATGACATATAGTGTCAAAGATATGACACAATACGCACATCACAGCTTCCAATAATAAATGGTATACATAATATATGAAGTACATGACAACTTTCAATATTAAATAACACATCACGACTTCTGACATAAAATGTCACATGATCAACAAGATGGGTGGGAAACTTAAATTGCTTAAAAGGATAACAGCTCATAAAAACTATTTGAGCTCGCAGTCACAATTAAGCAGTGTCGGACTGGGGCATGAAGGGCCCACTCGGGGGAATGCAGTGATAGGGGCCCATACGTAGGGGTGTGGCCAGCCTACAAAGGGGGTGTGGCCAGCCTCCACATAGGCTTGAAATACACAATAGTCTAATGCAGTGTAATGCAACATATCTACCATGTATAATACAAGTGTACAGTCTGGAATCTGATCCCTAGAAGAAGGAGTGGACACTAGTAGTAGTGGGGCCTACCGGTGGTTTCCTTGGTACCCCTGTGGATTAGTCCGACCCTGCAATTAAGACCTAGTGGGCTCAAAGTGTTATAAGTATAGATATAACTCATCTCAGATTTGTCCAGTAGGGATGTTTGTTAAATCCTTGCATCTTATATTGCCCATAATTTGTTTGATGCCATAGAAACCAACAATTTCAGTCACTAAGCAATTATGTTTTAGTTTAAAATGTGCTGATAGCGAATGGGTTGGTAAACCCTTTCTAATGTTCCTTATGTGCTCACTGAGGCGTCATTTTAGATTCCTAGAGGTATGACCGATGTAAAACAAATTGCATGAGCACTTAATGGCATAAATCAAATTTTTACTGTTGCAAGTGATAAAATCTTTAATGGTGATCACTTTATCATTAATAGTTATATTTTCAATTTTACTATTGCCCTCGCTTTTGATGTTTCTACACCCTAAACAGCTACCACATCTAAAAAAAAACCTTTGGAAGAAATCCTTGGTGTAGATTTAGTAGTGGGGAGAGCACTAGAGACCGATTTATTCAGAAGATTTGGGGCTTTACGATAAATATGGACTCCTGTGGCGAGGAAGTGATCAAGCCCCTCCGGCAGGCGAAACTGGTCTACCGCTGCTGCTCAGCGTTCTGTTGCCGCTCACCGCTGCACCTCCCCTTAGGACTCACATGACAATCTCTCCCTGACAGCTCCGGTCCTCTGGTAACCCTGGCCACAGCGGTAGATATATCTATCGGCTACCACCGCCGCCATACCCGTATCTATTTTGCTGTTACTCAGCTCTGATCTTTTGGTAACACTGGCCACAGCGGCAGCTATATCTTTTAGCTGCAGCCTGTCGCCATATTTATATTTAGGACCTACTACGCATTCTCTTCTGATGGTCTCAACATAGCACAGAGTACAGTGTCAAATATATCTGCCAATCGTGTCATAATAATATATACCGACTGCCAATAGTGCTTGATGTTTGGGGATTTGATACAGATTTTGGACACAGCAATTTATGAGGAGTTTGTCTTCTTTTTGCTATATTTAGTGTCCACCTATGCGCAATCTATATAAGGGCATACCTAAGCACTATTTGAATATAATCTACTTTGTTTGTTTCAGTTATCATGCATTAATGCTTATGAGTACACCAGAATATAATTTGGGTCACATGGTGTATGTGTGTGTATATATATATATATATATATATATATACCTATGATTATGTCAGAATGAACCTTTAAATATCAGGAAGAAATGTTATATTTTTGAATGATGCTATACCTTATTGCCCTCATGGTATTTTTGAACTACTAATGCTGTTAAACAATTCCTTGTTCATATATTGGGCATAATAGAGAATAATTCTATTCCTACAAGGACACTTTGGATTATCACACCTAATATTGTGATTGAATCAACACACATTGTATCCTCCTTCCCCTTCCCTTTTTGTGGACTCTCACCAGTGATCCGCAGGAATTAAACCAATGGACAGTACACAGAATATCCATACTACCTCCGCCTAACATTGGCAGCAGATCCACCTTTTGTTCCTTCCTACTATTTGTCCTTCCAAACACTCTCCTTGTTTTCAAGTGCTCTCTTATCAGTGATCCAGTGAGTGTGTTGCGATAATAATATCAATCTACTATCATACCACACTGAAGACGCCCAATACCATTCAAACTTGGAAGCTAAACAGTGTTGGGCTCAGTTAGTACTTGGATAGGAGACTACCTGGGAATACCAAGTTTAGTAGAATAGATACCTGGTTTAAACCATGCCTAACACTGACAGCAGAATCACTATTCATTTCTTCCTTCAATCTAAGTATTGTACACGATCTTACAATATCTTTAACATCTACTTTATGGAACAGGACACTTAATTATTGTTTGACAACAGAAGTAACTTATTCGTGAGTCCTTACTATCGATCTTATTAATAATATCAAGAGTTTGCAGGTGAAGCGGAGCTGGTCTATAGTTCAACATATGAACTCATTATAAGTGATTACAGATGACCACAAAATCTCGGATGTATGTTTTTTACTATATATGTTGTTTGTCCCCAATGTTTGGATACACTGTTTATTTTAGATGACATTTATTAAAATGTATGTTTTAAATCACTACAATATTTTGACTTTCATATAATACTAACAAGAGTGCACCCACAAAAGAGTCTTTCTTCTTCTCTAGTTTTTGCTTATGGTTCTACTGTTTGACTAAGGGTGCACCACCAGAGTGACGTTATCCAGAGATATTCTCATAAATTCGCTATTTTCTGGTCTCATCTTTTACAATATTTTTCTAACTGGTGCGGAATCACCCCCGTTGTATTTGCAAAAACCATACCTTGTAAGTGATTTCCCCTTTAAAAAAAATGTCTAAGATCGGCCGGCATCCCGCACCTCTGGCGATCTCTGACTTTATTACATCCCGCCGCTAGACTCAAAGCATGGATTTGAAGATTTTAAATTTAAGAAAGAGCTTGTAAGATTATCTCTATAATGAAAGCAGCTGCTCTCACTTCCACTTGCCTGAACAATAACCCATATCATTAGCTGCTACAACCTTTGCAGAGAGTGGAATCCAGCAGCCAATAGCTGGCCTCTATACCAAGTTAAGCCAGTGCTCTTAATGAAGACAGATGCTGTCTCTCTACTGCTTGTCATAATAGACCACTCCCCCGAGGAACACTTTCCTAGAGAAGTATTGGACCAGCAGTGAGTACCCAAATTAAGGACGGAAGAGGGCTAGTGAACATATAGTAGATCTGTGATATCCAGTAGTCACAAGATTTTGTATAATAGCTGCTAGATTTAAAACCACATAGTATAACAGCCACCAAACATTGTGGTGTGTATTACACAATCAGCTTGGGGTATTTATCATAATACCCACTGCCCTGTATGCAACTTCAATCTTTTTCTATTTACGGTAAACTACTGATTTGAGTTGAATGAAAATGATATAGTTTACAATGAAAAATATTTAAATTGATTGGCACTGAAAAAAGTCTTGGCTTGTAATTGTATTTTGGTATTGTAATCATTCTAATAAAAATAATACCAAAGCTAAAATGCAAATGATTAATATATGGTAACTTTAATGGATTTCTAACTTGTTCACTACTCATCACCAAAGAAATCAGCTCATTTTAGTTTTAAGGTTGATAGGTGTGAGAACATTTTATTTTTTTCAAGGTACATCATCTCTAGTTATCTTTACAGTTTATATAAGAAACAATTATATTCTACTTACATATTATATTCTACACATGTGCATATCCTTTTCCTTACATTAATATTCTTCAACTGCACCAAATCCAGTGGTTTTCTGCCACCTGATACTCATTGCAGTGTCATCTGCTGATGTAGCTATGTTTATTTACCCTGTACTTGTCCTATACTGTCTTCAACTGTAAGTTGCTGTTTTCCTGCTTTGATTATTTATGTACTCTGTAATTGGGCGCTGCAGAAACCTTGTGGCGCCATATAAATAAAGGATGATAATAAAGGATAATAATAATAATAATAATAATAATAATAATAACAATTATATTCTATCTTTCATTACACTGTTAGTTTGCAGAACTGTGTAATGCAACAAGACAATGGGCATATCTACTAAGCCTTGGAGAGAGATAAAGTACAGACCAATCAGCTCCTAACTATCATTTTTCAAACACAGCCTGCAACATGACAGTTAAAAGCTGATTGGCTGGTGCAATTTACGTCTACATTTTATCTCTCTCCAAGGCTTCGTACAACAAATGCTGTGAAAGATTACATGTATTTAACTTTTACGGTGGACATTTACTAAGCAGTCATAAGAGCGGAGAAGTGAATTAGTGGATAAGTGGCCCCATCAACCAATCAGCAGCTCTGTATCATTTTATAGTATGCAAATTATAGATGTTACGTCAGTGCTGATTGGTTGCCATGGGCAACTCTCCACTGGCTCACTTCTCTGCTCTTATCACTGCTTAGTAAATGTCACCCTAAAAGTCCTTTAGGTAGTTTTATATCCTATGTTGTGTTAGCCATATACAGCAGGGAGCAGATAATCCAATTACTAGTGAATCAAAATGTTAGTTCTGTCTTTCTGCTGGATGATTGTATGACTGATGTCATGTCCTTTAACACATTCGCCTCCAGCTGGGGAAAGGTTAGAAAAGAATCTTGCCTATCTAATTTGTAACTTTGTGCTCTAGTGATCTGAGCCAAGGTGAAGTACAATGTAGTACCGGCAGCAATCCAAACTGCAGGACTCAGATAACCAGTATTTATTCCTTTATTCCAACTCACTGATGAGTATCATGCACAGACATCACAAAACATTCATTTTATTTTAAAATAAGGATTTTTTTTCCTTTATTTTCCCAGCTTGTACTAGGAGGAATAAAGAGAAAGACGGAGATAGACGTAGGAAGTGAGGCAGATACATCTAAATTATCACTGGTGCTATCTGCCCCAAATCTCCAATATAAAGTACATGCACGTAATACATTCACATTGAAAAAGGAAATAAACAAAAGATACACCTGCAAGACATCACTCATCAGTGAATTGCTGGGAGGAAGCTGTTGGCCTGTTTATTATGTTAGATGGGCAGACACAGCTCCTTCCATCTTTATCTGTAATGTCATATTGCTATACTGTTTACAGCAGGCCTGGCCAACCTGTGGCTCTCCAGATGTTGTGAAACTACACATCCCAGCATTCCCTGCCACATTTTTAGCATTAACTAATAGCAAAACTGCGGCAAGGCATGATGGGACTTGTAGTTTTACAACAGCTGGAGAGCCACAGGTTGGCCAGGCCTGGTTAACAGGGTCCATACACTTGTTCCCTGCAAAACATACAGCAGGCCCAGGAAAGACGGCCACTCCGCTGCAGACTGAATCCCCTCTAAGGTGGGAATTCAATTAACCGAGATCATTGATTGCAGGTAATTGTGTCGCTGGGTGCTATTCAGTTAGCCCCGATAAGCCGATGCGAGCCGTGGCTTATCTGGGATTTTGTTTCACCTGCCTCAGAAAGGCAAAACCAAATCCCTGAAAACAGCCCATTTTTTGTCCGAAAACGTGGCTGTTTCTACCGAAAACACACAGGCTTCACTGGAATTGGGTGTTTTAAGGAAACAACTTTTTTCCAGACTACCAAATTGGATAGCCCGAAAAAAGATATTGAAGAAACATTGGGGGAAAAAAATTCCATTTTTCTTTCCCGGTGATTGTTTGCACTTAATTGAATACCCCCAAAAGTTGGAGATTAACACTACCACTACCATAAACCTTAAATGGGTTTCCTACTTGGTACACCAGGTGATGAACTTATAATATAGCCTATAGACAGTGGCTGTTGCCATATTTTTTCCACACAACCAGTAACATCAGTGCGGAGATCAAGTAGAATCCTAAACTTAGTAGGAAAGGAATATGTTGTTTATTCAGCCTCATTGTGTTATTATATAAAAAATTGATATGACCAATACATTTGTCTTTTAGGGAGATTGTTTTGCTTATCTCCCACTCTCCCATCTAAAGTAACCCAATCTATGTCTAACATATTTAACCCTTTAATATCCTTATTATGTGATTTCAAAAAATATTGAAATAATCTATGCATCAACAGGTTTATCAATATTCAACACGTCCTCTCTAATTCTATTTCTTAACAGTCTAGAAGTGTTTTATATATTACTGTACTCAGGGCCGGTTCTAGCCCTTGTGGCGCCACGGGCGAAAATAGGGGTGTGGCTTCATAAAGGGGCATGGTCAGTTATGCTCCCTGTAGAGTTGTGCCCCGATTTGTGCCCCCAGTTGAGTAGCGCCGCTTACAAAGAAAAAAAAATAATTAATGCTTACTATCCTCGCTCGTGATTCCCAACCGCTGCTGACATCCGCCGGCGCCGTTCCTCGGATCTATGGTAGAGACGTCATGGCGTCTCTTCCATAGCACAGCATAGACACTAGAGGTCAATTATGACCCCTAGCGTCTATGTGCCAGTCCCACAATGCTGTGCGGTGCGCGATGACATCATCGCGCACCGCACAGCAAAGGTCCTCTCCACGAAGGGAAACTAGACGGGTAGCATCTAGTTTCCTTCACAGCACCAGGGGGCACTGACCAACAATAGCGGATCTTGCCATAGCGGCGGCGCCCTCCGGATTGCGGCGCCCCGGCAAAAATCCCATGTGCCCGTAGCAAGATCCGCTACTGACTGTACTGTAATTTTATACCTTTTGTTATCCACTTTGAAACCTTTGTTTTTGTCAGATAAGCAATTGCTACTTTTGTGTCAACACAGTTTGATACTGAGGGAGACAGACTGCTCTTTATATTTGGGGATGGTAGGTTTAATAAGATGACCTTGCTTTAGAATTAAGGCCTTTTAGAAGGACATGCTACTAATGCTGTTCAGCCATCTAAGTGTTCAATCCATTTACCTGCAACGTATTTGCGGGTGCAAATTAGCGTGGGAACAACCGAACTGTACGGCAGCCTGAACCTGCACAAACCTGCTCACAACCTCAAAGGGCTGACAGCAAAATGGGCAAATTCAGGCCGCTGTCAGCATTTCACCGCCATTGCAACAGCAACTCGCACACTTCACGGGTAATTGGACTGACTCCTTGGATTGGCCACTGAAGCCACTAATAAATAGAAGAATGGGAAAATGTTCCTCTGATCCCTTATACTTTTTACATAACAAATCAAGCCTTCCATCCTCTACAATTATTAAATTCAAGGAGATTCCTCTCCTTTCTGAAACATCAGTTATTATGGAAAAATATAATTTTATATATATATATATATATATATATATATATATATACATACAGTTTTTGGATCGGCACTCACAAATTTCCCGTTAGTTGCTCTGGTGTCGTCTGGTAGATAATAGACCAACCTGCTCAGACAAGCAGCGGCACTGGGAGACGTGTTCAGTAGTAAAAATGCAGTAGAGTACTATTTATTTCATCACTCCAAACCAACGTTTCGGGGACATGACGCCGCTTTGTCAAGGTGATACCTTGTGGTATGCTAGCACGCAATCCCTCTCAGTCAATAGCATGCTTTGGTGCCCTCTTAAAATCACATATGGCAGTGATCTATGTAGCTGGATTAGAGGTAAGCAGCACTCACAGGACTTCCAATGACGATATAAATCAGGCGCTGTGCACCATGTAGCTGTCAACGTTTCAGATTTAATTAATAAATATTTCGTCAGGACAGCGCCTGATTTATATCGTCATTGGAAGTCCTGTGAGTCTCGCTTACCTCTATTCTATCTATCTATCTATCTATCTATCTATCTATCTATCTATCTATCTATCTATCTATTATGGCAAGCCTATATATAGGAGGAGCAACTTAAGAAGATCTTTATAAAAGCAAGTCCTGCCTAGCTGCACCGACACTGAATATAAAAGACGGATCCATAAGAGAAACTGTCAACAGAGAAATGAGCGATGTGGCCTGATGCAGGAGACTGCTACTATATTTAAGCAGCGAATACAATTCAACAAGTGGTCCTGAACCACTTAATATGGTACACATCTACTATTTGGGGTGTGACTTTATGGTGGAGGACACCTGTTATTACTTTTCGTGACATACTACACCAGAGGGCACCTCTCTCACCCCCTTTTTTACATATATATATATATATATATATATATTAATTTTAATTGTCCTTTATGGAATACCTCTGGCCCAGTGCAATGGTCTTCCTCTTCATTAGTGTTGTGACAACTAAAAGGAGAATAAGGAAAATTTGCTTCAACTTTTGCCAAAAGGGTTGTCGTTTTGATGCAATCATTGGCACATTGAATTTTTATTCATGCTAAATCTATTTATGACTAAATATGAAAGCATATTTATTATTATCGAAATAATTTTTTTAATGAATTAATTAAACTTTCTGACTGACGGCATTGTGGCAACGTGTAATCATTATATGAGGACCAGGGTCGGACTGGCCCACAGGGGAACAGGGGAAACCACCGGTGGGCCCCACTGCCTGTGGGCCCTCCTCCTCCTCTAGGGATCAGGTTCCAGACTCTATCCTAGTGCACTTCAATTATGCATTATACTGTACATATGTTACATTATACTTCACAAGAATATGGTTTATTATATATTTACCAAGGGGAACAGAACATGTACTCTGTAATGGTTAGCCAAACCTCTGTGGTGGCTGGCCACGCCCCAGTGGAGCCTGGCCACACCCTTAAGCATGGGTCCCTACAACAGCATCCCCCCTGGTGGGCCCCTCATGCCCCAGTCCGACACTGATGAGGACTGCCTTAAAAGAGTTATTATTCCATATACATTTCACTTCCTTGAAACCCATGGATAAATTGGCATAGAGTGATGCACATCTGGTTTTCATGGCAGTTCCCTGTATCTGTAAAATAAATTAATCATAAAATTCTAAATAACCATTATTAAGAATAAAAATAATATTGTCTATAATAAAACAGTGTTTAGAAAAGATTACCACCTTTTTATAGATGGATAAAGACACATGTAATGTCCCGAAGAGAAGTTATCCATCATATACCACCAAGGAATATGGAGCAATGATATGGTATGACTAGGGGGAATGGGATTGTGAAATGTTATGCTTAGACTTGAATTGGATAATGATATATGACTGGGGTAGAATGAGAGTGATGATATGGTAGGACTAGAGGCAATGAGATGGGTAGATGAAATTACAGAAACAATAGGACAGACTGATAAAAGTGAAGTAATGAAATGGTATAGTTTGGGAGGAATTGCATTGGGTGTTGCAATAGTATTACATAAAGTAAGTAAACGCATTCTGGAAGTGTAGCCAACAACTACTGCACTTTGTGAACTGTTAACAAACAATTTGTTTTGTTTTGTTGCATCTCTGCCAGTTGTTTTGTGCTACATTGGGTGTTTTATGATATTGATATGAGATGTGCTGACTGAGGACATGCTGAATATTGCACATTGTAGGTGGAGCTGCTATGCAGGGTGGTATTTTACTGTTTGGGCAATGCATGCTATGCTGCTTCACTGTTTGTTGGAGGTGATTTCTGTTTAATATCCAATAAATAATACAAAGAACACCTACCAACAGCACATGGACCAGATACACAAACAATGAACTGATTGCAGGAACAAATGATAGGGGTTCTGCCAGGGGCATCTCTAGAGAGGAGGGGACCCGTGTGCAGACTCCGTTTGTGGGCCCCCTCCTCTCCCGTAGCCGTCACGTCGCTGCTAGCGCTCTGAGCACTGTAGACTCTGGCACAGTGCCAGAGTCTAGAGCGAACGCGCAGGACTCAGAAAAATGGTCGCTGCACCATTTTTTCGGAGTCCTGCGCATGCACTGTGCCAGAGTCTCTAGTGGCCAGTGCACTAGCAGCGGCGCGATGGCTATGGGAGAGGAGGGGGCCCACACACGGTCAGCTATGTACTCCAGAAAGGTAAGTATAGGAGAAATGGGTGCAGTGTGTGCGGCGTGGGCCCGTGTGCACCGCACACACTGCACCCATTATAGAAACGCCAATGGGTTCTGCAAAGCTGCAGCTGAGGAAGAAAGGAAAACAGTAAACTCATAAAGCTAGGCTCCCACACAGAGGGACAATGGACAGACAATATAGGTACTGTCAGGCTGCAGCTGTCGAGGAATGGACAATAGACACTAAACACAGAACTCTCCCAATAGGTGAATTGCCTATGGGCTGGAAGAGAACCACTGGCGTTTCTATAATGGGTGCAGTGTGTGCGGTGCACACGGGCCCCTGAGTCCAGAGGGGGCCCCCACCGCACACGCTGCACCCATTTTCTAAATACTCACCCCTCCAGAGTACTGCGGCGACGTCCACGGCGGTATTAAAACTCTGTGAAAATGGCCCAGCGGCCATTTTCGCAGAGTTCTGTGCATGCGCAGTAGAGAAATCTCAGGGAACATGGCTGCCGCGCCATTTTCCCAGAGATCTGCGCATGCGCAGTAGAGTCTGAGCACTCTAGTGCTCAGACTCTCAGCGCTGCCGGCAGAGAGGAGGAGGCCCGAATGGAGGAGGCTGCACCCGGGCCTCCTCCTCTCTTAAAGCGCCCCTGATGAGAACATATAACACACAACAAAACAACAATAATGTGAGAGGCAGAAAGGGAACACAGAAGACTAGTACTTGGACCAGAACAGGATTTAGCAAACGGGACAGGTAACGGAATGTCCTGGGGCTGGACACAAAGGTATAAACCAGAATCTGTTGCTAAGGCTGAGTGGCAAGGGCTCACGCTGCAACAGAAACTCTATGACCAGCAAGCAGTGCAAGCAGATTCAGAAGATAAAGGAGACAGGATCCAATCACCAGCCTCCTGCAGCCAAGCCTCCATAGATCACTAATCCCATGCAGCTGCTACAGCAATTAAACAGACAGAACAGAGCTGCAGACAGCACATGTAACACTCTCTTGCCCTTGTACAGTATCTAAACTCAGTCTCTACCACACCGATTGTTACCATAATCCGAATCACACACAAGGCAACCTAGGCTAACTAATGGATGCCTGTCAGGGATTTAATTACTGCTGCACTAACACTGACTTGTGAACCCTATTGCATTTATTTGCTCAACAGTGTACTAAGGGGGTCATTCGGACCCGTTCGCACGCAGCGGTTCTTCACTGCAGTGCGAATGGGTCGGGACTGCAGCTGTGCAGCGCCCACAATGTGCACACGCGTCGCTGCCCGGCGACAGCAGTCACCGGGCAGCGACGCCTCCAGCGCAGACAGTGATCGCAGCGGCGATCGCATGAAGACTGACAGGAGGGAGGCGTTCTGGGGCAGCAACTGACCGTTTTCAAGGCGTGGTGAGGCGAACGCAGGCGGATCCAGGCGTTTGGAGGGTGGATGTCTGACGTCATCGCTGGATCCGTCGCACAGGGTAAGTAACTCATCAAAAAGTTGCTACGTGTGATCAACTCGGAATGAGGGCCTAAGCCCGGCTACTTCTGACCAATTTTAATTCTAGTGATCGTTTATTAATCTGTTTTTCTGTACAGTAAAAGGACTCTGCTTCTGACTCCTGACCATTACAGAATAATCTTGCCTAATATGAAGTCAGTCTGGTGGAAGGCAATCTGGTAAGCGCACTGAAGCAACAAATAAAGATAGCTCAGCCATCCTCAAACCCTTGTTGTTTCAGCAACAACAAATAACTAATTTGATGGAAACTTTAAGAAATAATTATTCCACTGTCAATTTGCTATACAGATCTCATGTCCACCATTGTCTTCGAAGTGTTATCTTCACCAGTACAGAGGTTTCCTGAATCAATGGCGTATTTATTCTAAAATGCAACCTGCACAGGTAATTAATGACAAGATAAAGAACTTCTTCATTATTCATTTTTTTGCCTTAGAAAACCCTTGCCTGCTCTTGTACTTATACTATCTTGTAAAATCAGGACTCTATCATTACTATTGTGTGAGCACGGACTGTGGTGTTCCTAGTTGATGTGCTATTGTTGAACGTAAGAACTAGATCAGGGAACTGCAAACCCACCATATCCATGAACTACACCAGTGTAGACACGCTGTGACTGAGTATACTGCTAAGTTCCATCCTTTGATTTCTGCGGTGATGTGGAATTCTTCTTCTCAGAAGAGTTAGTTCCATCAGTGGCTCAGCTTTAATGAAAAACAGAATCATGCAGAGAATCTTTGTTTCTATTGTGGGGATCCATGTCATTATGTGTATGGTTACCACCTCATCCCTTTAATTCTGGACACTTATTAATTACACAGGTTCTGTGGCTGGCTGACTTCAAGACTCCATTTCACCTGGTTTTAATCAGCCACAGAACCTGTGTAATTAATATGTGCCCAAATACGATCCAGCAAAGCATTGCTATGACAGACTTTAACAGAATTGGTTCTATGGAGGCCAGTCAACCAAATTTAATTTCATAATCACTAATGCCCATGGATCAGAGAGAAGATTCATTACCCTAGTAATCCCAATAAAACATTATTTTTTTATTTCATTTAATTGCCAGCCTGACGATGTTCACCTCATAGGTCTCACCTCTGCATGGGATGGCCACATTGAATCAAGGATTATGCAACCTCCTGTAAATTTGGAGACTTTTAGATTGATCTCCTCTTTCTTCCAGGCCAGCAACTCTTTAAACCACCCAACACCAAAAGGTTTGTTAAGAATAAAAAAAAGATTGCACCTATCTGCATAATTGGCTTTGTTAATTTGTGACATATATTTACTATTATACCACCTGCAGCTAGCCTTTGACTTTAGAGTAAGTATTAATGTTTATTTGCCGCCAGTCTTATACAACAGAGGGTTTTCCATCATAATTTCCAGTTTATCAAGGAATACAATACTGTTTAGTTCACCTGATGCTAACCAAGACCAGTGCATAGTGCATACCTACATACAGTACCAGTGTGAAGTCTACTATATGTGTATATAGTCTTGCTATCTCAGTAAACTGCCAACTTCAAGGGCTATCATTATGTCCTTTGTCTTTACCTATACTTGACCTGTGTGTTGCAACATAATTTTCTCTAGACAATCCAGATGGACTTTGTTATTCTTCCACTTTATCTTCACAACTTCTCTAAATTCAGAGATTGTAAACCTGATGCACTATCTGAGTGTTTATGGCGCTCCATCTAGAAGGAATCTCTGGAATTCTGATTCTTCAAGGGTTTCTGTTTCTACAGATTAGCTCGCTCTTCTGAAATAATGGTATGAAGCTGGCCCTCTTCTCAAAGATCTTTTTATAAATGTTCAATGGCTATTAGACTCACCTTCATTACCTTTAGTTTCCTGAGTTAGCATGCTTAGAAGTAATTAAATACTGTAAGTTCATGACCTCCTCTGAGTTAACATAAATTTGCAATTGGTTGAGAACGTATCAGATGATTGCAACTACAATAAGTGTTTTGACGTATGCACACCAGCACCTTCCCGATTGCTGCCTCAGATGCTGGGTCAGGCAGTACTTAGACCTTCAACAGCCTTCCACTGACAATGGTTTAGTCACTATCCGCCCAGTCCCAGTGTAAGATCTGTCCATCAATTCTCCACATTATTGTGGATTCGGTTCACAGTGGACGCCTTATACAGACTGCTGTTATACTGAAATCAGCCTGATTCCTTCAGGTGGATGGAAGTTGTTCTAACTGGTCTTTAGTGAGAGGGCACATTGCCCATATGAACTGTATTCATTTACACTTATCAACATAATAGAAGTGAAACACATAATGCATGTACAGAGTATAATGGGTCTGGGACTCAAAGTTGACACCAATTAGGTCAACACCACTTACAGATGGGTCCACCGTTATCTTGACTAGTTTTCTGCGCCTAGGCACAACATGATTTATTAGCATAAACCATTCATCTACTGTTCTCAGATGCAATACAATACAGAGAACAATACAGCAGGGGATTAAGACATTACAGCAGGGGATTAAGTCCGAGTGGCCAGTCTCAGTTAATCCTATTAAAGGTCAAGATAAACGTGGAGCCATCTGTAGGTCAGCACCAATTGGTCGACACACCTTAGGTCGACACCAGAAATAGGTCAACGTGGACAAAATGTCGACATGAACAAGGTCAATGTGGAAAAAGATTGACACGAGTTTTTTTTTATGTTTTTGGTGTCGTTTTTTTTCGGAAAGTGACGGGGAACCCCAATTAGTGCACCGTGTCCCCTCACATGTCTCGCTTCGCTCGTCATGCTTTGGGCAAGGTGCCTTGCTGCGCTCGGCACAGGTTACCGTTCCCAATCCAAGTGGATCGTAAAGTATGAAAAAGTTTAAAAATGGAAAAAAAACGTGAAAGACTCATATCGACCTTTTGACCTTTTGACCTTGTCCATATCGACCTTTTGTCCGTGTCAACCTATTTGTGGTGTCAACCAATTGGTGTCGATCTAATTGGTGTTGACCTAGAGTCCGGATACCGAGTATAATTATATGCGGTCAACCTACTGTAATATATTTTCTAAGACTGGGGGGTAAATGTAACAGGGTGTGAGAAGCCAGGAATGCGTGACTTTTGTGAGAAGGCCTGCATTTTAAAGCCGTAATCATTTACAAGGCAAAAGCATCCTTGTTTTGCCTTATAAATGATTGCCACTTTAAAATATACGGTCATTCTCTCATGAAGTTCCGAATCCGGCTTCTCGCATCCTATTACATTTACCCCTGTGTGTTTATTTTGCAATAGTGGTATGACATTTACTTAACCACTAACCAAGATACCAGCCATCACAGTTGGCTGGCTGTTTTAGGGCCTTTCTATACTAACTTTCCATACTAATTCCGGCATATGAGGTGTTTATTTAAAATGTGTCAGAATTCACTGTTCATTTTTTGGGTACACTGTGCATTTGTTTTGCATTCATGCATATGTACATTCTGAAGTCAATTTATTTATTTTAATGTTATCTATTATATTATAATGTTTATTGCATTCTGTATTTTATTAGATGTATTTGAGTCATT
Source organism: Pseudophryne corroboree (assembly GCF_028390025.1). Classification (NCBI taxonomy): domain Eukaryota; kingdom Metazoa; phylum Chordata; class Amphibia; order Anura; family Myobatrachidae; genus Pseudophryne; species Pseudophryne corroboree. The sequence continues at coordinate 147,793,454 of NC_086455.1, forward strand.
CATTATTTGAAGATAAATCATCTCAACATTTTCAGCTATTCATTTGTGTGTTTTTGGTCTTCTATTGTTTCTGGGGATCAGCCCTCCTGTAGTATTATTATAATTATTATTATTATTATTATTATTATTATTATCCTATATAGAAGCACATGAGGGCAGAAGAGCTTACAGTACATTCCAAAGGGGAGGGGCAGACAAGTGTGTGTTAATAATAACACTGTAGAATTAGATATACCTCAGGGACTGGGTTCTTCTCTTTTATAAGACTATTGGACATTTACAATTACGGAGAACTCAAGAATTATTCTGTTATACTCTTTCCAGGCTTGGACTGGCCCACAGGGGTACAGGGGAAACCACCGATAGGCCCCACTGCCTGGGGGGCCCTCCTCCCCTAGGGATCAGGTTCTAGACTGTGCACTTGAATTATATATTATACATATATTACCTTATACTGCACAGGATTATGATGTATTCTCTACAGTACATTGCTGTCATTAATCTGGCACATTATCATGCTTGCACTAGCATTATTTACTATATCAATTATCAAGGAGTCCAGACCAGGTACTCTATAATGGTTAGCCAAACCTCTGTGGTGGCTGGCCACACCCCCTTTGGAGGCTGGCCACACCTCTAATCATGGGCCCCTACCACTGCATATTCCCGGTGGGCCCTTCATACTCCAGTCCGACACTGACTCTTTCTCATGGGTACTTTTTAAAAACAATGTTAAAAGATGTATTTCATCATGCTTGGTGTGTGGTCAAACCAAGATTACCGTTGGGTTACTCCCTCTTCTAGTTCCATCTCACCTTCTGAGCTCAATACTGAAAGACTTTTAATAACTAATTTTACCCTTCTCCAGGTACTAGTGGACCATCTCACAAAGACAGCTCACTTCGGGAAAAATATATAAAATTATGGAGATAAATAAAGTACCAACCAACCAGCTTCTGTCATTTATCTAGTGCAACCTGTAAAATGACATTAAGAAGCTCATTGGTGGTACTATATCTCTCTCCAAGATTAGATAAATCTTCCCCTTTATCCCCAAAAAAGGGATAACCACATCAGAAAAGACGGCAGAATTTAGGATTCGTGAAATATTAAACCTTCATGGCATTCCCAATTATTTAGTTACAGAGAGAGGTGTTGTATTTACTTTCATATTCAAGACAATATCTGCTCTGTCCTTGAAGTGAAAGTCTTCTTTTATTCTTTCACAGTCAAATTAACAAACTGAAAGAACTAATCACACTCTTGAATAATAGTGATGACGTTACTTTCAACAGTTGCATTCAAGATGATTGTGTAAAATTTTTGCTCTCTTAAATTCACCTATAAAACAATTTCCCAACATTTTTGGTTTTTTTTTTGGTCATTTTAGGATCCCATCTTTTTATTCCAAATTTCCGGTGACTATCAAACTTTGTGCTGTGGCACCCTGGGGTGGCTCGGGGCACTTGTAGGGGTGCCCAGGGTTGGTGGTCCCGGACCAATTAAAATTATTTACGGTCAATGTAATAGACCAAACCAGTGCTTGTGGCTTCCCATCACAAAAGATATGGACAAACAGAAGCGAATCCTGTCCCTCACCAGTCTAGAGATGTGCGCCATGCCTTTTCTCAGGTTTTGTGTTATAGTTTTGGATCTGTATCTCCTTCCTGTTTTGGAGCTGTATTGGTTTTGCCATAACCGCCCTTGCGTGTTTTGGATCTGTATTTTTTTTTTTTTAAATCATAAAAACAGCTAAAAAATCACAGAATTTTGACCTATTTTTGTTCCTTCAGTATTATTAACCTCAATAACATTAATGGCCACTCATTTCCAGTAAATTTTGACCACCTCACAGCTCACAATATTGTTTTCATCCACTTTAGGCCTAACGGTTGCAGCGAGGTAGCAGGATGATTAAGCAAAGCAACAGCAGTGGGCGGAACAAACATGTGGCTTTTAAACTTCCAACATGGCGCATCTAGGAGTGGCACTGCAGTGGCAGACAAGGAGGTCTAAACTGTGGTTTAATTTTACCAACAAAGTCGCACAATACGCGTATGAATATGAAATGGTAGTCAAACACTGCGGTTGACCTTCACCAACAGCGTTGCACAATACGCGTATGAGTCAGAAATTATAGTCGTACACTGTGGTTGACCTTCACCAACAGCATTGCAAAGTACATGTATGAGTCAGAAATGGTAGTCGAACACTGCAGTATACCTTCACCCACAGCGTCGTACAATACGTGTATGAGTCAGAAATAGTTGTCGTACACTGCAGTTGACCTTCACCAACAGCGTTGCACAATACTTGTATAAGTCAGAAATGGTAATTGAACACTGCAGTTGACCTTCACCAATAGCATGACACAATACCTTTATGAGTAGGAAATACAATATATTACTGTGGTACCACCTTCACCCACAGCGTCGCGCAATACATGTATGAGTCAGAAATGGTAGTCAAACACTGTGGTTGCCCTTCACCAACAGTGTTGCACAATATGTGTATGAATACGAAATAATAATATACTGTGGTCTGACCAGCAGTGTCACAGTAATTAAATAATTGTATAGTACACTGGGGTACAGCATAAACAAAATTATTTAATTTTTTTCACAATTATATTTTTAGGATTTTTGTTTTTAGTGTTTATTATTAAAATTTTACACTGGAGTTGAGCCCCTGGATGGATGGACAGAGCACCCCCTGGACTGATACAGCAGAACTGACAGAGCACCCCTGGACTGATACAGCAGAGCTCACAGAGCACCCCTGAACTGATACAGCAGAGCTCACAGAGCACCCCTGAACTGATACAGCAGAGCTCACAGAGCACCCCTGGAATGATACAGCAGAGCTCACAGAGCACCCCTGGACTGATACAGCAGAGCTCACAGAGCACCCCTGGACTGATACAGCAGAGCTTAAGGATCACCCCTGGACTGATACAGCAGAACTGACAGAGCACCTCTGGACTGATACAGCAGAGCTGACAGAGCACCTCTGGACTGATACAGCAGAGCTCACAGAGCACCTCTGGACTGATACAGCAGAGCTCACAGAGCACCCCTGAACTGATACAGCAGAGCTCACAGAGCACCCCTGAACTGATACAGCAGAGCTCACAGAGCACCCCTGGACTGATACAGCAGAGCTCACAGAGCACCCCTGGACTGATACAGCAGAGCTTACAGAGCACCCCTGGACTGATACAGCAGAGCTTACAGAGCACCCCTGGACTGATACAGCAGAGCTCACAGAGCCCCCCTGGACTGATACAGCAGAGCTTACAGAGCACCCCTGGACTGATACAGCAGAGCTCACAGAGCACCCCTGGACTGATACAACAGAGCTAACAGAGCACCCCTGGACTGATACAGCAGAGCTGACAGAGCACCCCTGGACTCATACAGCAGAGCTCACAGAGCACCCCTGGACTCATGCAGCAGAGCTGACAGAGCACCCCTGGACTCATACAGCAGAGCTCACAGAGCACCCCTGGACTCATACAGCAGAGCTGACAGAGCACCCCTGGACTGATACAGCAGAGCTGACAGAGCACCCCTGGACTCATACAGCAGAGCTGACAGAGCACCCCTGGACTGATACAGCAGAGCTCACAGAGCACCCCTGGACTGATACAGCAGAGCTGACAGAGCACCCCTGGACTCATACAGCAGAGCTCACAGAGCACCCCTGGACTGATACAGCAGAGCTGACAGAGCACCCCTGGACTGATACAGCAGAGCTGACAGAGCACCCCTGGACTCATACAGCAGAGCTCACAGAGCACCCCTGGACTCATGCAGCAGAGCTGACAGAGCACCCCTGGACTCATACAGCAGAGCTCACAGAGCACCCCTGGACTCATACAGCAGAGCTGACAGAGCACCCCTGGACTGATACAGCAGAGCTGACAGAGCACCCCTGGACTCATACAGCAGAGCTGACAGAGCACCCCTGGACTGATACAGCAGAGCTCACAGAGCACCCCTGGACTGATACAGCAGAGCTGACAGAGCACCCCTGGACTCATACAGCAGAGCTGACAGAGCACCCCTGGACTGATACAGCAGAGCTCACAGAGCACCCCTGGACTCATACAGCAGAGCTGACAGAGCACCTCTGGACTGATACAGCAGAGCTCACAGAGCACCCCTGGACTCATACAGCAGAGCTGACAGAGCACCTCTGGACTGATACAGCAGAGCTCACAGAGCACCTCTGGACTGATACAGCAGAGCTCACAGAGCACCCCTGGACTGATACAGCAGAGCTGACAGAGCACCCCTGGACTGATACAGCAGAGCTGACAGAGCACCCCTGGACTGATACAGCAGAGATCACAGAGCACCCCTGGACTCATACAGCAGAGCTCAGAGAGCACCCCTGGACTGATACAGCAGAGCTCACAGAGCACCCCTGGACTCATACAGCAGAGCTCACAGAGCACCCCTGGACTGATATAGCAGAGCTGACAGAGCACCCCTGGACTGATACAGCAAAGCTCACAGAGCACCCCTGGACTGATATAGCAGAGCTGACAGAGCACCCCTGGACTGATACAGCAGAGCTCACAGAGCACCCCTGGACTGATACAGCAGAGCTGACAGAGCACCCCCTGGACTGATACAGCAGAGCTGACAATACACCCCTGGACTGACACAGCAGAGCTGACAATACACCCCTGGACTGACACAGCAGAGCTGACAATACACCCCTGGACTGATACAGCAGAGCTGACAATACACCCCTGGACTGATACAGCAGAGCTGACAATACACCCCTGGACTCATACAGCAGAGCTCACAGAGCACCCCTGGACTGATATAGCAGAGCTGACAGAGCACCCCTGGACTGATACAGCAGAGCTTACAGAGCACCCCTGGACTGATACAGCAGAGCTGACAGAGCACCCCCTGGACTGATACAGCAGAGCTGACAATACACCCCTGGACTGACACAGCAGAGCTGACAATACACCCCTGGACTGACACAGCAGAGCTGACAATACACCCCTGGACTGATACAGCAGAGCTGACAATACACCCCTGGACTGATACAGCAGAGCTCACAGAGCACCTCTGGACTGATACAGCAGAGCTCACAGAGCACCCCTGGATTGATACACCCCACGCCAAATATACACAGTACTCACGGACACCTCTGTGCATTCTCCACAGCCAGAGTGAAGATGGCGCAGAACACGGGAACCTTTATAGAATCCAAAACCCGTGAGAATCCGACAGCAGGAAGATGACGTTCGGCCTCTCTTTTAGATCTGAGTCTGGCGAGAAAACCCGAGCCGAACTCAGATCCCGGCTTGGATCTCAATGTTCAGGTAGGTCTGGTTCATGGAGAACCGGACACTCTCATCTCTACGCACCTCATGCCTGAACTTAAGGATAACATACTGTATACTGGTGTGTTCATGGATTGGTGACTAGGAACTGCATTTCTCTCACCTGTGTATGCCGTGACTGCAAAGAATCGCATCTGTCAGGTGATAGTATAAGTACATATCTGTATTGCCATCCTCAGTATAAACTGCATTCTCATTACAACCATCTGCCTGAGGACATGCGTTCCTTACACTAGGCTAGGCATTTTAGGCCCTTGTCATATATGTTGAATTTACCAGATGTTAATTTTGGAACACTTTTGGCCATCAATTATTATTATTATTATTATTATTATTATTATTATTATTGTTATTTCATATTATATATACAGTATAGTACTGACACACGGTGCTGCAGTTTGCAGAGAGTCTAATATAAAAAGTATCCACTCACTCGGCCCATAGATGTTCTACAAACAGAGCTGATATTTTAATCTTAAATTCCAGCTATACTCTGTACTCACAGCTACACTAGTTTTAGCAACATCTTCCCCCTAGAGTGAGGATCTGGACCGAACTTTGCCTGGGGCACTAACTGCTCTGACACCTGTCTGGATAAATGACAACATGTTCCTATAAACCAGTAGCAATATCTGAATTGGCGTCCTCTATTTACAGTTTACTGTTATTTTTGGGGGGTAAATGCAAGCATTTTGCCTTACCTTTCTATAGAGCATACAGTTACTGATCTCATCCCTGCCACAACTCTACCCCAGGGTCACATTTATACAGTGACCTTTCTATGGGGGTCATTCCGAGTTGTTCGCTCGCAAGCTGCATTTAGCAGCTTTGCACACGCTAAGCCGCCGCCTACTGGGAGTGAATCTTAGCTTATCAAAATTGCGAACGAAAGATTAGCAAAATTGCGAATAGACACTTCTTAGCAGTTTCTGAGTAGCTCCAGACTTACTCGGCATCTGCGATCAGTTCAGTGCTTGTCGTTCCTGGTTTGACGTCACAAACACACCCAGCGTTCGCCCAGACACTCCTCCGTTTCTCCAGCCACTCCCACGTTTTTCCCAGAAACTGTAGCGTTTTTTCACACACACCCATAAAACGGCATGTTTCCGCCCAGAAACACCCACTTCCTGTCAATCACATTACGATCACCAGAACGAAGAAAAAACCACGTAATGCCGTGAGTAAAATACCTAACTAGATAGCAAATTTACTTGGCGCAGTCGCACTGCGGCCATTGCGCATGCGCATTAGCGACTAATCGCTCCGTTGCGAGAAAAAAATACAGAGCGAACAACTCGGAATGACCCCCTATACCTGAACTCAAATGCCGTCGCAGCTGCATATCTGTATACAGCGGCTGTTCAAAAATAATGCAAATGTCACAGCCTCCAGGATTTGCATTGAGGCGCCCACTGGAGGTGTTTCTGTACCGCCGCTTGCATACAAAGACATAACAATCGGGTGTCAGATAGCAACCTTTCAAGTAACCCTATAGTCGTGCGGCATGGCCGCTGGACGTAAGACGCCAGAGCTTTTGTAACTGAACACAGGGTCACATTAGCAAGCTTTGACACGCCCCATACACACCTACGTTTGTTGCAGTCACTCCCCCGTTACTTCTGACAAATTGTTCCTTACCGTTAATCACTATGCAAATAAATCCCTCTCTGTACTATCGTGGACTTAGATGCACGCGCAGTGGCTACAACTTGCTCCACCGTGTACAATGGGCCTGATTCTATTTGTAAGGAATCGCACAGACACAAGGACGCAGCTGTGCAATTCCATCTAATTAAAATGCAAATTCAGCTGGAGGTGTCTGTAGGAGATAGATGCCTCCTGTTAGCTTTAGCGAGATCTGAGTGTTGCGTCCGAGGATGCAGACTTGGATCACCATCGTGACCATCAGTCATGATACGTGATGTTGTATGCACCATCCAGCCTGCATAAGCTGAAGTTTACGCATGCTGGGCGTAGGGTCCTGACACTTGGTCCAGGAAGTCTGTGTCAACCAACGCAGACCCTGGACACATCACGCCTTCAAAACGGGGGTGACACCCCTTGTTTTGAAGAATGGATCCTGGTGCCATCCCCCCAATTGCCACAGCATGTCAATCATCATGTCAATCTGTCATCCAGTATGCAGTTTTATTTAAATTAGATCTTTAAGGAGCCCACACTTCACTAATATTAAGACAAGAGACACTTGGAAAACAGCATTCAACATTTGTGATGGCCATTATTGTGAGACTTGGCTGTTTGATCCATGCAGTGTTACCCTAGTCTTTCTAAATGTTATTAATTGCACTTTCTTGCCCTCCTTTATCAATGGCACATCAACTTATGTCACGGCATATCTGTATGACAGTCGGATTTAAGGCCCATATAGACGGGAGACATGTGTGCTGAGTGAACCGCTCAGCACACATCTCTGCCGCCGCTCAGCAAAGCGCGATGTGTGCTGAGCGATGCGGGGGAGGACGGGGGGCCGCTCATTTCACCCAGCGGGTGAAATAAGCGACGTGCTAGATTGAACCTGCATGCAGGCCAATCTAGCACTGGTCGTGCATCGCTATCGCTGAGGGAGGTACACACGAGTGATCTGTGCTTAAGATATAAGCAATCTAGTCAGATTGTTTAGATTTTAAGCTTGGATCTCTCCGTGAGTACCCCCCTTAACTCTCGTCTCATACCACTTGTGTGTCTAAAGCATTTTGCAAAGCTTCAAAGAGCGTTTTACTGTACATGCCAGAATAGGAGAATGCATATCTGAGTAACCCCAAGTTCTATTCCACAAATACACTACTTTTAGATTCAAAATCTTTATTGTATTCTGACAGGATCTACATTATATACACTGTGGTAGATGTATTAACCTGGAGAAGGCATAAGGAAGTGATAAACCAGTGATATGTGCAAGGTGATAATGCACCAGCCAATCAGCTCCTAGCTGTTAATTTACAATGGGAGCTGATTGGCTGGTATGTTTATCACCTTGCATTTATCACTGGTTTATCACTTCCTTATGCCTTCTCCAGGTTAATACATCTGCCCCATTGTATTAAACTGCCCACAACCTGTTGGTCTAAATGTGGCCTAAAGGTACCTGGCATTTGCCACAATACAAAATTATGATTTGATGGTTGATCCCATTATGGCTGTCACTATGACAGAGGCTTCTTCTCACATTCTCTCACAGAATCAGTGTCTGAAAATTCTTGCCCTCTGCGCCATTACTTCAGAGTCCATTCGTAAGTAAGAAGCTGATTTAGGGTCTAAGTCACCATGGAACGCTGCTTCGTCTGCGGCAGCAGTGCTGCACAAATTCCGCCATGCCCATTTTACCAGGATTTTGTACATGCTCAATAAGAAAATCACCAGGAAAATGACCAACGCACCATTTCACTGGAAACCTGCGTATGCGCACTACACTCTGGCACAGCCAGAGCTGGCCCTAACCAATATGATGCTCTAGGCAAGATTTTGGCTGGTGCCCCCTAGCACCGCTGTTAGTTCTTCAGGAGATGACTGGCATGAGTCAGCTGGCAGCTCTGCTAACGTCGGGCACCTTTTGTTTATGAAAATGCATCTTATTTGCATTACTATGTGGCTAGGATGCACAAGCAGCTGCTGCTGATTAAAATGATATGCAGCATGCTTATATTCTGTGTGCGACTGCGGCTGTATCTGCATACGAAATGCTACATTACAGTGATTACCAGGAATACACTGCAACGTAGCATTTCGTATGCAGATATAGCCGCAGTCACACACAGAATATAGGCATGCCGCATATCATTTTAATCAGCAGAAGCTGCTGGTGCCCCTAAGCATACCAAATGCCCTAGGCATTTGCCTAGTTTGCCTATACCTAAGGCCGGCTCTGGGCACAACTCTAGGATCTATTATTAACCCTAGTGCTGACAGAGTCACTGCACTGCTAGCTAGAGAGAAGGGGGCCAGACAAGATATGCCCCTGCTTCCATCTATATAGTTTATATCTCTTTATGTCTAGCTTTTGATTCAGAAGTTCAGCTTTTTTTTTTTGGTTTTTGAATAAAAAAATTAACATACAGATGGGTCCACATTTATCTTGACCTTCAATAGGATTAACTGGGACTGGCCAGTCGGACTTAATCCTCTGCTGTAATGACTTAATCCCCTGCTGTATTGTTCTCTGTACTGTATTGCAGCTGAGAACAATAGATTAATGGTTTATGCTAATAAATCATGTTGTGCCTAGGTGCAGAAAACTAGTCAAGATAACCGTGGACCCATCTGTATAGGGATTTAATTATATTTTATATTTGCATAGTATCTGTAGCCATAGTAGTTTCTATAATGGGTGCAAGGTGTGAGGTGCACAGGGGCCTCTGGGTCCAGGGGGCCCCCACTACACACCCGGCCAGCACCATATATTATACTCACCCCTCTAGAGTCCTGTGGCTGTGTCCCTGCACTGCAGACACAAATCACTTGGAAAATGACAGCAGTAGTGCAGTGCAGTAGACACTGGCATAATGCTGATCCAGGAGATGCTCTATATAATCCACATCTCTCTAAATATTAAAGACACTGACATCTAGATTTCTAGGTGTGAGGAAATGAGTGGTCTGTGGACAATGACTATAGTAGTGCCTCACTTGCTGTTTGAGGACTGGAAGTCCAATCGAACAGCAAATGCTGTAGGCTGCATGCGGCCTGGCGGAAACCAGCAACCAGTCAAGCTGGTGAAGTCTCCTACCAATTCTGTAATGGTACCTGTAAATGGTAGTTTAAGCAGCACGCAGTAAGCGTAACATTGACATGGTATGGACCAAGGAAAGTCCAGTCATTACTTGGGAGGAGGCGACAGGAGAGCCCATGACACAGGGCTAAAAAGTGAGGGAAGAATGTGAGGAAACGAGAGGTCTGTGGACAGAATATAGTTGTGCCTCGTTTCCCACATCATTAGAGTCTGATGAAATTATGTTTTATCCCTGATCTCACCTTACTGATATACCCATGTTTTATTAAGGTTATATGATCCACAGGTACTGTCTGGTGGAAACCCTGATGGTTAGAATCCCTTGTGTTGCTGCTCAGTATGATACATCATTCTAAGGAAGGGGTAGATGCTGTAACCCACTCTCCACAGGGAGCCAATGGGCACCTACTGCCATGGAGGGGAGAACACTCAGCACCAACCGCCTTGAGGAAATATAACCTGATTTTTAACTTTATTGGTGTGTTCATGGATTGGTGACTAGGAACTGCGTTTCCCTCACCTGTGTATGACAAGCCTGCAAAGAATCACATGTGTCTGGTGATGGTATAACCACATGTCTGAATTACCATCTACAGAATAAACTGCATTTTGATTACAACTATTTTATCTGCCTGAGCAGAGCCGACCTTAGGCATAGGCAAACTAGACAAATGCCTAGGGCATTTGGTATGCTTAGGGGCACCAGCAGCTTCTGCGGATTAAAATGATATGAGGCATGCCTATATTCTGTGTGTGACTGTGGCTGTATCTGCATACGAAATGCTACGTTGCAGTGTATTCCTGGAAATCACTGTAATGTAGCATTTCATATGCAGATACAGCCGCAGTCGCACACAGAATATAGGCATGCTGCATATAATTTTAATCAGCAGCAGCTGCTTGAGCATCCTAGCCACATAGTAATGCAAATAAGATGCATTTTTGTAAACAAAAGGCATCCGACGTTAGCAGAGCTGCCAGCTGACTCATGCCAGGCATCTCCTGCAGAACGAGCGGCGGTGCTAGGCGGAACCAGTCAAAATCTTGCCTAGGGCATCATATTGGTTAGGGTCAGCTCTGTGCCTGAGCACATGCGGCCCTCACACTAGGCTAGGCATTTTAAGCCCCATGTCATATATGTTAAATTTCCAGATGTTCTTTTTGAAACACCTTTGTCTATCAATTATTATTATTATTATTATTATTCAGTTTTATATATACAGTATAGCACTGACACATGGTGCAGCAGTTTACACAGAGAGCCCAATGTAAAAATATCCACTCCCTCTGCCCATAGATGTTCTACAAACGGAGCAGATATTCTTTCTTAATTTCCAGCTAATTTTCAGACTCTGTGGGCTGAGATCTGAGAATCGCTCACCAAAGCCTCTGCTTGCCAAAAAAAAAAAAATATTTTAGTCATCAAAAACATATATGTCCTGATGACGTGATGAGGCTGTCTACCAAAACGCCTTTATTGTGATCTCAGCAATATATTTGGACAGAGCAATCCAATCTCCTTTTGGCCAGTCTCCAGCTAGCTGAGGTGAGTGAAATTTTAATAATGTACCTGTTATATTTTGGCCTCATTCCACAATTGCCCATAATATGTCACATCATTTGCTGGAAGAATTAGGCCTTAAAGCAACAATTCCTCATAGACATTCTAGACCTGATGCAGAGATAGTAGAAAAATGGGTACAAATTATGCAAATAGTAAAAAAAAAAAAAAAAACAGTATATTTTCTAGAGATGAGCGGGTTCGGTTTCTCTGAAACCGAACCCGCACGAACTTCATGTTTTTTTCACGGGTCCGAGCAGACTCGGATCCTCCCGCCTTGCTCGGTTAACCCGAGCGCGCCCGAACGTCATCATGACGCTGTCGGATTCTCGCGAGACTCGGATTCTATATAAGGAGCCGCGCGTCGCCGCCATTTTCACACGTGCATTGAGATTGATAGGGAGAGGACGTGGCTGGCGTCCTCTCCATTAGAAATTAGATTAGAAGAGAGAGAGAGATTGTGCAGAGTCAGACAGAGTTTACCACAGTGACCAGTGCAGTTGTTGTTAGTTAACTTTTATTTATTTTAATATATATCCGTTCTCTGCTATATCCGTTCTCTGCCTGAAAAAAAACGATACACAGCAGCAGCCAGTCACACAGTGTGACTCAGTCTGTGTGCACTCAGCTCAGCCCAGTGTGCTGCACATCAATGTATAAAAGGCAAAGCTTATAATAATTGTGGGGGAGACTGGGGAGCACTGCAGGTTGTTATAGCAGGAGCCCCCAGGAGTACATAATATTATATTAATTTAAAATTAAACAGTGCACACTTTTGCTGCAGGAGTGCCACTGCCAGTGTGACTAGTGGTGACCACAGTGCCTGACCACCAGTATAGTAGTATATTCATTGTTGTATGTATTGTATACTATCTCTTTATCAACCAGTCTATATTAGCAGCAGACACAGTACAGTGCGGTAGTTCACGGCTGTGGCTACCTCTGTGTCGGCAGTCGGAACTCGGCAGGCAGTCCGTCCATCCATAATTGTATTACAATATATACCACCTAACCGTGGTATTTTTTTTTCTTTCTTTATACCGTCATAGTGTCATACTAGTTGTTACGAGTATACTACTATCTCTTTATCAACCAGTGTACAGTGCGGTAGTTCACGGCTGTGGCTACCTCTGTGTCGGCAGTCGGCAGGCAGTCCGTCCATCCATAATTGTATTATTATTATAATATATACCACCTAACCGTGGTTTTTTTTCCATTCTTTATACCGTCGTCATAGTGTCATACTAGTTGTTACGAGTATACTACTATCTCTTTATCAACCAGTGTACAGTGCGGTAGTTCACGGCTGTGGCTACCTCTGTGTCGGCAGTCGGCAGGCAGTCCGTCCATCCATAATTGTATTATTATTATAATATATACCACCTAACCGTGGTTTTTTTTCCATTCTTTATACCGTCGTCATAGTGTCATACTAGTTGTTACGAGTATACTACTATCTCTTTATCAACCAGTGTACAGTGCGGTAGTTCACGGCTGTGGCTACCTCTGTGTCGGCAGTCGGCAGGCAGTCCGTCCATCCATAATTGTATTATTATTATAATATATACCACCTAACCGTGGTTTTTTTTCCATTCTTTATACCGTCGTCATAGTGTCATACTAGTTGTTACGAGTATACTACTATCTCTTTATCAACCAGTGTACAGTGCGGTAGTTCACGGCTGTGGCTACCTCTGTGTCGGCAGTCGGCAGGCAGTCCGTCCATCCATAATTGTATTATTATTATAATATATACCACCTAACCGTGGTTTTTTTTCCATTCTTTATACCGTCGTCATAGTGTCATACTAGTTGTTACGAGTATACTACTATCTCTTTATCAACCAGTGTACAGTGCGGTAGTTCACGGCTGTGGCTACCTCTGTGTCGGCAGTCGGCAGGCAGTCCGTCCATCCATAATTGTATTATTATTATAATATATACCACCTAACCGTGGTTTTTTTTCCATTCTTTATACCGTCGTCATAGTGTCATACTAGTTGTTACGAGTATACTACTATCTCTTTATCAACCAGTGTACAGTGCGGTAGTTCACGGCTGTGGCTACCTCTGTGTCGGCAGTCGGCAGGCAGTCCGTCCATCCATAATTGTATTATTATTATAATATATACCACCTAACCGTGGTTTTTTTTCCATTCTTTATACCGTCGTCATAGTGTCATACTAGTTGTTACGAGTATACTACTATCTCTTTATCAACCAGTGTACAGTGCGGTAGTTCACGGCTGTGGCTACCTCTGTGTCGGCAGTCGGCAGGCAGTCCGTCCATCCATAATTGTATTATTATTATAATATATACCACCTAACCGTGGTTTTTTTTCCATTCTTTATACCGTCGTCATAGTGTCATACTAGTTGTTACGAGTATACTACTATCTCTTTATCAACCAGTGTACAGTGCGGTAGTTCACGGCTGTGGCTACCTCTGTGTCGGCAGTCGGCAGGCAGTCCGTCCATCCATAATTGTATTATTATTATAATATATACCACCTAACCGTGGTTTTTTTATACCACCTAACCGTGGCAGTCCGTCCATAATTGTATACTAGTAAACTATCCAATCCATCCATCTCCATTGTTTACCTGAGGTGCCTTTTAGTTCTGCCTATAAAATATGGAGAACAAAAAAGTTGAGGTTCCAAAATTAGGGAAAGATCAAGATCCACTTCCACCTCGTGCTGAAGCTGCTGCCACTAGTCATGGCCGAGACGATGAAATGCCAGCAACGTCGTCTGCCAAGGCCGATGCCCAATGTCATAGTACAGAGCATGTCAAATCCAAAACACCAAATATCAGAAAAAAAAGGACTCCAAAACCTAAAATAAAATTGTCGGAGGAGAAGCGTAAACTTGCCAATATGCCATTTACCACACGGAGTGGCAAGGAACGGCTGAGGCCCTGGCCTATGTTCATGGCTAGTGGTTCAGCTTCACATGAGGATGGAAGCACTCAGCCTCTCGCTAGAAAACTGAAAAGACTCAAGCTGGCAAAAGCACCGCAAAGAACTGTGCGTTCTTTGAAATCCCAAATCCACAAGGAGAGTCCAATTGTGTCGTTTGCGATGCCTGACCTTCCCAACACTGGACGTGAAGAGCATGCGCCTTCCACTATTTGCACGCCCCCTGCAAGTGCTGGAAGGAGCACCCGCAGTCCAGTTCCTGATAGTCAGATTGAAGATGTCAGTGTTGAAGTACACCAGGATGAGGAGGATATGGGTGTTGCTGGCGCTGGGGAGGAAATTGACCAGGAGGATTCTGATGGTGAGGTGGTTTGTTTAAGTCAGGCACCCGGGGAGACACCTGTTGTCCGTGGGAGGAATATGGCCGTTGACATGCCAGGTGAAAATACCAAAAAAATCAGCTCTTCGGTGTGGAGGTATTTCACCAGAAATGCGGACAACAGGTGTCAAGCCGTGTGTTCCCTTTGTCAAGCTGTAATAAGTAGGGGTAAGGACGTTAACCACCTCGGAACATCCTCCCTTATACGTCACCTGCAGCGCATTCATAATAAGTCAGTGACAAGTTCAAAAACTTTGGGTGACAGCGGAAGCAGTCCACTGACCAGTAAATCCCTTCCTCTTGTAACCAAGCTCACGCAAACCACCCCACCAACTCCCTCAGTGTCAATTTCCTCCTTCCCCAGGAATGCCAATAGTCCTGCAGGCCATGTCACTGGCAAGTCTGACGAGTCCTTTCCTGCCTGGGATTCCTCCGATGCATCCTTGCGTGTAACGCCTACTGCTGCTGGCGCTGCTGTTGTTGCCGCTGGGAGTCGATGGTCATCCCAGAGGGGAAGTCGTAAGCCCACTTGTACTACTTCCAGTAAGCAATTGACTGTTCAACAGTCCTTTGCGAGGAAGATGAAATATCACAGCAGTCATCCTACTGCAAAGCGGATAACTGAGTCCTTGACAACTATGTTGGTGTTAGACGTGCGTCCGGTATCCGCCGTTAGTTCACAGGGAACTAGACAATTTATTGAGGCAGTGTGCCCCCGTTACCAAATACCATCTAGGTTCCACTTCTCTAGGCAGGCGATACCGAGAATGTACACGGACGTCAGAAAAAGACTCACCAGTGTCCTAAAAAATGCAGTTGTACCCAATGTCCACTTAACCACGGACATGTGGACAAGTGGAGCAGGGCAGGGTCAGGACTATATGACTGTGACAGCCCACTGGGTAGATGTATGGACTCCCGCCGCAAGAACAGCAGCGGCGGCACCAGTAGCAGCATCTCGCAAACGCCAACTCTTTCCTAGGCAGGCTACGCTTTGTATCACCGCTTTCCAGAATACGCACACAGCTGAAAACCTCTTACGGCAACTGAGGAAGATCATCGCGGAATGGCTTACCCCAATTGGACTCTCCTGTGGATTTGTGGCATCGGACAACGCCAGCAATATTGTGTGTGCATTAAATATGGGCAAATTCCAGCACGTCCCATGTTTTGCACATACCTTGAATTTGGTGGTGCAGAATTTTTTAAAAAACGACAGGGGCGTGCAAGAGATGCTGTCGGTGGCCAGAAAAATTGCGGGACACTTTCGGCGTACAGGCACCACGTACAGAAGACTGGAGCACCACCAAAAACTACTGAACCTGCCCTGCCATCATCTGAAGCAAGAAGTGGTAACGAGGTGGAATTCAACCCTCTATATGCTTCAGAGGTTGGAGGAGCAGCAAAAGGCCATTCAAGCCTATACAATTGAGCACGATATAGGAGATGGAATGCACCTGTCTCAAGTGCAGTGGAGAATGATTTCAACGTTGTGCAAGGTTCTGATGCCCTTTGAACTTGCCACACGTGAAGTCAGTTCAGACACTGCCAGCCTGAGTCAGGTCATTCCCCTCATCAGGCTTTTGCAGAAGAAGCTGGAGGCATTGAAGAAGGAGCTAACACGGAGCGATTCCGCTAGGCATGTGGGACTTGTGGATGCAGCCCTTAATTCGCTTAACAAGGATTCACGGGTGGTCAATCTGTTGAAATCAGAGCACTACATTTTGGCCACCGTGCTCGATCCTAGATTTAAAGCCTACCTTGGATCTCTCTTTCCGGCAGACACAGGTCTGCTGGGGTTGAAAGACCTGCTGGTGACAAAATTGTCAAGTCAAGCGGAACGCGACCTGTCAACATCTCCTCCTTCACATTCTCCCGCAACTGGGGGTGCGAGGAAAAGGCTCAGAATTCCGAGCCCACCCGCTGGCGGTGATGCAGGGCAGTCTGGAGCGACTGCTGATGCTGACATCTGGTCCGGACTGAAGGACCTGACAACGATTACGGACATGTCGTCTACTGTCACTGCATATGATTCTCTCAACATTGATAGAATGGTGGAGGATTATATGAGTGACCGCATCCAAGTAGGCACGTCACACAGTCCGTACTTATACTGGCAGGAAAAAGAGGCAATTTGGAGGCCCTTGCACAAACTGGCTTTATTCTACCTAAGTTGCCCTCCCACAAGTGTGTACTCCGAAAGAGTGTTTAGTGCCGCCGCTCACCTTGTCAGCAATCGGCGTACGAGGTTACATCCAGAAAATGTGGAGAAGATGATGTTCATTAAAATGAATTATAATCAATTCCTCCGCGGAGACATTGACCAGCAGCAATTGCCTCCACAAAGTACACAGGGAGCTGAGATGGTGGATTCCAGTGGGGACGAATTGATAATCTGTGAGGAGGGGGATGTACACGGTGATATATCGGAGGGTGAAGATGAGGTGGACATCTTGCCTCTGTAGAGCCAGTTTGTGCAAGGAGAGATTAATTGCTTCTTTTTTGGGGGGGGTCCAAACCAACCCGTCATATCAGTCACAGTCGTGTGGCAGACCCTGTCACTGAAATGATGGGTTGGTTAAAGTGTGCATGTCCTGTTTTGTTTATACAACATAAGGGTGGGTGGGAGGGCCCAAGGATAATTCCATCTTGCACCTCTTTTTTCTTTTCTTTTTCTTTGCATCATGTGCTGATTGGGGAGGGTTTTTTGGAAGGGACATCCTGCGTGACACTGCAGTGCCACTCCTAGATGGGCCCGGTGTTTGTGTCGGCCACTAGGGTCGCTAATCTTACTCACACAGCTACCTCATTGCGCCTCTTTTTTTCTTTGCGTCATGTGCTGTTTGGGGAGGGTTTTTTGGAAGGGACATCCTGCGTGACACTGCAGTGCCACTCCTAGATGTGCCCGTTGTTTGTGTCGGCCACTAGGGTCGCTAATCTTACTCACACAGTCAGCTACCTCATTGCGCCTCTTTTTTTCTTTGCGTCATGTGCTGTTTGGGGAGGGTTTTTTGGAAGGGCCATCCTGCGTGACACTGCAGTGCCACTCCTAGATGGGCCCGGTGTTTGTGTCGGCCACTAGGGTCGCTAATCTTACTCACACAGCTACCTCATTGCGCCTCTTTTTTTCTTTGCGTCATGTGCTGTTTGGGGAGGGTTTTTTGGAAGGGCCATCCTGCGTGACACTGCAGTGCCACTCCTAGATGGGCCCGGTGTTTGTGTCGGCCACTAGGGTCGCTAATCTTACTCACACAGCTACCTCATTGCGCCTCTTTTTTTCTTTGCGTCATGTGCTGTTTGGGGAGGGTTTTTTGGAAGGGACATCCTGCGTGACACTGCAGTGCCACTCCTAGATGGGCCCGGTGTTTGTGTCGGCCACTAGGGTCGCTTATCTTACTCACACAGCGACCTCGGTGCAAATTTTAGGACTAAAAATAATATTGTGAGGTGTGATGTGTTCAGAATAGGCTGAAAATTAGTGTAAATTATGTTTTTTGAGGTTAATAATACTTTGGGATCAAAATTACCCCCAAATTCTATGATTTAAGCTGTTTTTTAGGGTTTTTTGAAAAAAACACCCGAATCCAAAACACACCCGAATCCGACAAAAATAATTCGGTGAGGTTTTGCCAAAACGCGTTCGAACCCAAAACACGGGCGCGGAACCGAACCCAAAACCAAAACACAAAACCCGAAAAATTTCAGGCGCTCATCTCTAATATTTTCACATGTATACAGAGCCATACAATTCTCACGATCTCAGGATGCATCCAGAGCTGCATGGACAGCACATTTGCCTAGCTGCAACAAGTCATTATTGCTCGTCTTAACAAGTCGCATTTGCACAATGCTCCTCACCACCTGCAAGTGAAAATGCTCCTCACCACCTACATTCCACATCTCAAGTTGCAAGGCTTGTTGTTGCACCCCTAATGCATCCCTCTCTGCAATTGCGCGTTTGCGAGCATTAGTTTCCTGGGTATTCGCAATGCAAAAATCTACAAATATGCCATGGCAAATGGCATAGTGTTCACCAGGGCTGGATTAAAGCCTGTGGGGCACCGGGCAATGAACATTTGGGGGTCTCCACTATTAACATTGCAGCCAAAGACACCCCCCCCCCTTCTAGCACACAGACACACCCACTACTAATATTGCTGCCAAAGACCACTCTACACTCACAGAGCAGCACTGCAGCACACGCCAGCGGCTCAGTCAGTGTTTCGCAGGATAGTGAAGGGAAATCCCGCAAGACACTGACTGTGCCGCATGCATGTGCTACTGGTCTGCCTGTACACGGAGCTCCTCGGCTACTACTAAGGAAAACTGCACCGACTTAGAAAGCAGTCTGTGACGGCCGCCCCTGTCACCCCTCCCTTAATCCGGCACACTCACTGTGAATTTGCCCCTTCTTGTTTACGTCCTCTATAACATCTTTAAAATTAAGTTGGAGTTTTCCACATTGTCCTCCTATAAGTTTTGCCCCCATACATCAAAGTGGCAGTTCACGACCCCACCAGAGCCAGCCAGAGATGATCAGCGATCTGACAGGGAATTGGGGAAATGAAACATGTTAAAAATGCCCGATTTGCAGATCCTGACCATTTTGGGTTGGAATTGTAGAATTGGTATTCTTAAACATGTTTAATATGTCTGATTTCCCAATACAGCTGTTGGGGGATTGGAACAGTGAACAGTGTCGTCCATGATGGCAGAGGAAGAGGAGGAGCAAGAGCCACTCTGTTCATTACCTATGTCATGTGACTATGGTTACCATGTTAATTGCTTGACACTGACCAAACAGAAATTCCTTAATAACAGTTTGAATCCAAACACTAAGGAACATTTCAACATAAAATGTTGTCTTCTTATAGGTAACCAGAATGATTTATGCTAACAAAACACCTTTTTTTTATAGTGCCAGAGTTAGGATTATAATGTTATCTGTCCCCTTTCTTACTATTGCATGGACTATAAATTGAGCAAAAATGCTTATTCACAAATACACTGCGGAAGGTTTTTTTCACAGCATGATGAACAATAGTAGAACTTGAAAATCGCATTACCGAAATGTCTCACTTCTGTGAAGTAGCATGTTCCGCTATGTTCTGCTGTGTATCTTGGTTTATCTAAATGTTGCCATGATTTTGTTCATCTGTCTCCCCTACTTTTTCTGTATATTTTGTCTTATTGTGTTCAGTTAGGACTTTGCAGTAAACCTCTTGAACTCATGTCAAGTGTTCACCCATAGGAACCCCTTTTACCATAGTGCAGAATCTGCTCACTGGTACTCATTTTCCCCAAGATCTTGTATGCATGATTGTATAGGTAGTATGCAGTCATTATAGTACAGTTAGGCTGTGGTTAGTGTTAGGGTTAGGCTGCGGTTAGGGTTAGGCTACAGATAGGGTTAGGCTGTAGATAGTGCAAAGGTTAGGCTAGGGTTAGGGTTAGGGCTACAATCACCTGTAATTACGTCAGCATGCCCACTGCTGACATTCACAATGTATTTAATACAATATACTTATGAAGAAGGCAGCAATTATTATTTTATGATATGGGCACCTTTTATAGGACTTTATAAGAAGAATGTTGTCTCTGACATAAATATATTTTTTAACACCAATTAACAATTAATTAATATGGACTCTAATAATCTATAATATTACTCTCTTATTCATATTAAACCTTATTTTTGCACTCAAACATATTCATAAAATAATATTTCCCTCATAAGAGAGTATTAGTTTTTTGTTACTCCTTCATCAAGGCATAATGATTGCCTGCATTAAAAGTGTAGTAGAAGCCCTCGCTATCTGATTGGCTACATAGCTTTAACCGCATAGTGGACGAATTTCAGCAGTTTTAAAAAGCAATGGGGCAGATGTATTAACTTGGAAAAGGCATAAGGAAGTGATAAACCAGTGATATGTGCAAGGTGATAAAGGCACCAGCCAATCAGATCCTAACTGTTAATTTACATATTGGAGCTGATTGGCTGGTGCCTTTATCACCTTGCACATATCATTGGTTTGTCACTTCCTTATGCCTTCTCCAGGTTAATACATCTGCCCCAATGTTTGATAAATCCAATAGTTTGTTTTCTATAAAAATGGAAAATTGGGATGGCGATGTGTTTGAAGGCAATCTCTAAACTTTCACGTTTCCGGTGGTTTTCGCCAGTTTTGCCTTTAGTAAATCCAGCGGTTTTAAAAACCGTCGAAAAATCATGAGAAAACTAGTGATGAGCGGGTTCGGTTTCTCGGAAACCGAACCCCCCCGAACTTCAGCCTTTTTACACGGGTCCGAGGCAGGTTCGAACCTTCCCGCCTTGCTCGGCTAACCCGAGCGCGCCCGAACGTCATCATCCCGCTGTCGGATTCTCGCGAGGCTCGGATTCTATCGCGAGACTCGGATTCTATATAAGGAGCCGCGCGTCGCCGCCATTTTCACACGTGCATTGAGATTGATAGGGAGAGGACGTGGCTGGCGTCCTCTCCGTTTATAGAGAAGAGAGTAGAGAGTTAGAGACACTATTTGGTATTTACTAATTTTGGGGAGCATATTAGGACTGGAGTACTACTACTTGCTGATAGTGTGACCATTGACCACCAGTTTAATTAATCCGTTCTCTGCCTGAAAAAAAACGATACACAGTGTGACACAGTCACATACCATATCTGTGCTCAGCCTCAGTGTGCTGCATCATCATATGTAATACTGTATATCTGACTGTGCTGAGTGCTCACTGCTCACACAGCTTAATTGTGGGGGAGACTGGGGAGCAGTTAGAGCAGGAGTACATAAATAATATATTTAAAGTACAGTGCACACTTTTGCTGCCAGAGTGCCACACTGCCAGTGTGACTGACCAGTGACCACACTGACCACCAGTATATTGTGATTGTCTGCTTAGGACGGAGTACTACTTGCTGATAGTGTGACCAGTGACCAGTGACCACCACCAGTTTAATTAATCCGTTCTCTGCCTGAAAAAAAAACGATACACAGTGTGACACAGTCACATACCATATCTGTGCTCAGCCCAGTGTGCTGCATCATATGTAATACTGTATATCATTATCTGACTGTGCTGAGTGCTCACTGCTCACACAGCTTAATTGTGGGGGAGACTGGGGAGCAGTTATAGCAGGAGTACATATTTTAAGTACAGTGCACACTTTTGCTGCCAGAGTGCCACTGCCAGTGTGACTGACCAGTGACCACTGACCACCAGTATATTGTGATTGTCTGCTGACCACCAGTATATTGTGATTGTCTGCCTGAAAAAGTTAAACACTCGTCGTGTGGTGTTTTTATAAACGCATTCTGCAGACAGTGTCCAGCAGGTCCGTCATTACATAATATATATACTTGTCCGGCTGCAGTACTAGTGTGATATATATATATATATTTTATTTTTATCTCATTATCATCCAGTCTATATTAGCAGCAGACACAGTACGGTAGTCCACGGCTGTAGCTACCTCTGTGTCGGCAGTCGCTGGTCCATCCATAATTGTATACCACCTACCCGTGGTTTTTTTTTCTATCTTCTTGATACTAGTAGCTTACTTTAGGAGTCTGCAGTGCTGACAGACAGTGTCCAGCAGGTCCGTCATTACATAATATATATATATACCTGTCCGGCTGCAGTACTAGTGTGATATATATATATATTTTATTTTTATCTCATTATCATCCAGTCTATATTAGCAGCAGACACAGTACGGTAGTCCACGGCTGTAGCTACCTCTGTGTCGGCAGTCGCTGGTCCATCCATAATTGTATACCACCTACCCGTGGTTTTTTTTTCTATCTTCTTGATACTAGTAGCTTACTTTAGGAGTCTGCAGTGCTGACAGACAGTGTCCAGCAGGTCCGTCATTACATAATATATATATACCTGTCCGGCTGCAGTGCTAGTGTGATATATATATGTATTTTATTTTTATCTCATTATCATCCAGTCTATATTAGCAGCAGACACAGTACGGTAGTCCACGGCTGTAGCTACCTCTGTGTCGGCAGTCGCTGGTCCATCCATAATTGTATACCACCTACCCGTGGTTTTTTTTTCTATCTTCTTGATACTAGTAGCTTACTTTAGGAGCCTGCAGTGCTGACAGACAGTGTCCAGCAGGTCCGTCATTACATAATATATATACCTGTCCGGCTGCAGTACTAGTGTGATATATATATATATTTTAATTTTATCTCATTATCATCCAGTCTATATTAGCAGCAGACACAGTACGGTAGTCCACGGCTGTAGCTACCTCTGTGTCGGCAGTCGCTGGTCCATCCATAATTGTATACCACC
The DNA here is from genome assembly GCF_028390025.1 of Pseudophryne corroboree. Taxonomy (NCBI): domain Eukaryota; kingdom Metazoa; phylum Chordata; class Amphibia; order Anura; family Myobatrachidae; genus Pseudophryne; species Pseudophryne corroboree. Next base: position 147,816,752 of record NC_086455.1, read on the forward strand.
TACCCGTGGGTTTTTTTTTCTATCTTCTTGATACTAGTAGCTTACTTTAGGAGTCTGCAGTGCTGACAGACAGTGTCCAGCAGGTCCGTCATTACATAATATATATATACCTGTCCGGCTGCAGTACTAGTGTGATATATATATATATTTTATTTTTATCTCATTATCATCCAGTCTATATTAGCAGCAGACACAGTACGGTAGTCCACGGCTGTAGCTACCTCTGTGTCGGCAGTCGCTCGTCCATCCATAAGTATACTAGTATCCATCCATCTCCATTGTTTACCTGAGGTGCCTTTTAGTTGTGCCTATTAAAATATGGAGAACAAAAATGTTGAGGTTCCAAAAATAGGGAAAGATCAAGATCGACTTCCACCTCGTGCTGAAGCTGCTGCCACTAGTCATGGCCGAGACGATGAAATGCCAGCAACGTCGTCTGCCAAGGCCGATGCCCAATGTCATAGTACAGAGCATGTAAAATCCAAAACACCAAATATCAGTAAAAAAAGGACTCAAAAATCTAAAATAAAATTGTCGTCGGAGAAGCGTAAACTTGCCAATATGCCATTTACCACACGGAGTGGCAAGGAACGGCTGAGGCCCTGGCCTATGTTCATGGCTAGTGGTTCAGCTTCACATGAGGATGGAAGCACTCAGCCTCTCGCTAGAAAAAAGAAAAGACTTAAGCTGGCAAAAGCACAGCAAAGAACTGTGCGTTCTTCGAAATCCCAAATCCACAAGGAGAGTCCAATTGTGTCGGTTGCGATGCCTGACTTTCCCAACACTGGACGTGAAGAGCATGCGCCTTCCACCATTTGCACGCCCCCTGCAAGTGCTGGAAGGAGCACCCGCAGTCCAGTTCCTGATAGTCAGATTGAAAATGTCAGTGTTGAAGTACACCAGGATGAGGAGGATATGGGTGTTGCTGGCGCTGGGGAGGAAATTGACAAGGAGGATTCTGATGGTGAGGTGGTTTGTTTAAGTCAGGCACCCGGGGAGACACCTGTTGTCCGTGGGAGGAATAGGGCCATTGACATGCCTGGTGAAAATACCAAAAAAATCAGCTCTTCGGTGTGGAAGTATTTCAACAGAAATGCGGACAACATTTGTCAAGCCGTGTGCTGCCTTTGTCAAGCTGTAATAAGTAGGGGTAAGGACGTTAACCACCTCGGAACATCCTCCCTTATACGTCACCTGCAGCGCATTCATAATAAGTCAGTGACAAGTTCAAAAACTTTGGGCGACAGCGGAAGCAGTCCACTGACCAGTAAATCCCTTCCTCTTGTAACCAAGCTCACGCAAACCACCCCACCAACTCCCTCAGTGTCAATTTCCTCCTTCCCCAGGAATGCCAATAGTCCTGCAGGCCATGTCACTGGCAATTCTGATGAGTCCTCTCCTGCCTGGGATTCCTCCGATGCATCCTTGCATGTAACGCCTACTGCTGCTGGCGCTGCTGTTGTTGCTGCTGGGAGTCGATGGTCATCCCAGAGGGGAAGTCGTAAGACCACTTTTACTACTTCCACCAAGCAATTGACTGTCCAACAGTCCTTTGCGAGGAAGATGAAATATCACAGCAGTCATCCTGCTGCAAAGCAGATAACTGAGGCCTTCGCATCCTGGGTGGTGAGAAACGTGGTTCCGGTATCCATCATTACTGCAGAGGCAACTAGAGACTTGTTGGAGGTACTGTGTCCCGGTACCAAATACCATCTAGGTTCCATTTCTCTAGGCAGGTGATACCGAAAATGTACACAGACCTCAGAAAAAGAGTCACCAGTGTCCTAAAAAATGCAGCTGTACCCAATGTCCACTTAACCACGGACATGTGGACAAGTGGAGCAGGGCAGGGTCAGGACTATATGACTGTGACAGCCCACTGGGTAGATGTATGGACTCCCGCCGCAAGAACAGCAGCGGCGGCACCAGTAGCAGCATCTCGCAAACGCCAACTCTTTCCTAGGCAGGCTACGCTTTGTATCACCGGTTTCCAGAATACGCACACAGCTGAAAACCTCTTACGGCAACTGAGGAAGAGCATCGCGGAATGGCTTACCCCAATTGGACTCTCCTGTGGATTTGTGGCATCGGACAACGCCAGCAATATTGTGTGTGCATTAAATATGGGCAAATTCCAGCACGTCCCATGTTTTGCACATACCTTGAATTTGGTGGTGCAGAATTATTTAAAAAACGAGAGGGGCGTGCAAGAGATGCTGTCGGTGGCCAGAAGAATTGCGGGACACTTTCGGCGTACAGGCACCACGTACAGAAGACTGGAGCACCACCAAAAACGCCTGAACCTGCCCTGCCATCATCTGAAGCAAGAAGTGGTAACGAGGTGGAATTCAACCCTATATATGCTTCAGAGGTTGGAGGAGCAGCAAAAGGCCATTCAAGCCTATACAATTGAGCACGATATAGGAGGTGGAATGCACCTGTCTCAAGCGCAGTGGAGAATGATTTCAACGTTGTGCAAGGTTCTGCTGCCCTTTGAACTTGCCACACGTGAAGTCAGTTCAGACACTGTAAGCCTGAGTCAGGTCATTCCCCTCATCAGGCTTTTGCAGAAGAAGCTGGAGACATTGAAGGAGGAGCTAACACAGAGCGATTCCGCTAGGCATGTGGGACTTGTGGATGGAGCCCTTAATTCGCTTAACAAGGATTCACGGGTGGTCAATCTGTTGAAATCAGAGCACTACATTTTGGCCACCGTGCTCGATCCTAGTTTTAAAACCTACCTTGGATCTCTCTTTCCGGCAGACACAAGTCTGCTGGGGTTCAAAGACCTACTGGTGAGAAAATTGTCAAGTCAAGCGGAACGCGACCTGTCAACATCTCCTCCTTCACATTCTCCCGCAACTGGGGGTGCGAGGAAAAGGCTCAGAATTCCGAGCCCACCCGCTGGCGGTGATGCAGGGCAGTCTGGAGCGACTGCTGATGCTGACATCTGGTCCGGACTGAAGGACCTGCCAATGATTACGGACATGTCGTCTACTGGCACTGCATATGATTCTCTCCCCATTGAAAGAATGGTGGAGGATTATATGAGTGACCACATCCAAGTAGGCACGTCAGACAGTCCGTACTTATACTGGCAGGAAAAAGAGGCAATTTGGAGGCCCTTGCACAAACTGGCTTTATTCTACCTAAGTTGCCCTCCCACAAGTGTGTACTCCGAAAGAGTGTTTAGTGCCGCCGCTCACCTTGTCAGCAATCGGCGTACGAGGTTACTTCCAGAAAATGTGGAGAAGATGATGTTCATTAAAATGAATTATAATCAATTCCTCCGTGGAGACATTGACCAGCAGCAATTGCCTCCACAAAGTACACAGGGAGCTGAGATGGTGGATTCCAGTGGGGACGAATTGATAATCTGTGAGGAGGGGGATGTACACGGTGATATATCGGAGGATGATGTTGAGGTGGACATCTTGCCTCTGTAGAGCCAGTTTGTGCAAGGAGAGATTAATTGCTTCTTTTTTGGTGGGGGTCCAAACCAACCCGTCATTTCAGTCACAGTCGTGTGGCAGACCCTGTCACTGAAATGATGGGTTGGTTAAAGTGTGCATGTCCTGTTTATACAACATAAGGGTGGGTGGGAGGGCCCAAGGACAATTCCATCTTGCACCTCTTTTTTCTTTAATTTTTCTTTGCATCATGTGCTGTTTGGGGAGTATTTTTTTGAAGGGCCATCCTGCGTGACACTGCAGTGCCACTCCTAGATGGGCCAGGTGTTTGTGTCGGCCACTAGGGTCGCTTAGCTTACTCACACAGCTACCTCATTGCGCCTCTTTTTTTTCTTCTTTGCGTCATGTGCTGTTTGGGGAGTGTTTTTTGGAAGGGCCATCCTGCGTGACACTGCAGTGCCACTCCTAGATGGGCCAGGTGTTTGTGTCGGCCACTAGGGTCGCTTAGCTTACTCACACAGCTACCTCATTGCGCCTCTTTTTTTCTTTGCGTCATGTGCTGTTTGGGGAGTGTTTTTTGGAAGGGCCATCCTGCGTGACACTGCAGTGCCACTCCTAGATGGGCCAGGTGTTTGTGTCGGCCACTAGGGTCGCTTATCTTACTCACACAGCTACCTCATTGCGCCTCTTTTTTTCTTTGCGTCATGTGCTGTTTGGGGAGTGTTTTTTGGAAGGGCCATCCTGCGTGACACTGCAGTGCCACTCCTAGATGGTCCAGGTGTTTGTGTCGGCCACTAGGGTCGCTAAGCTTACTCACACAGCTACCTCATTGCGCCTCTTTTTTTCTTTGCGTCATGTGCTGTTTGGGGAGTGTTTTTTGGAAGGGCCATCCTGCGTGACACTGCAGTGCCACTCCTAGATGGGCCAGGTGTTTGTGTCGGCCACTAGGGTCGCTTAGCTTACTCACACAGCTACCTCATTGCGCCTCTTTTTTTCTTTGCGTCATGTGCTGTTTGGGGAGTGTTTTTTGGAAGGGCCATCCTGCGTGACACTGCAGTACCACTCCTAGATGGGCCAGGTGTTTGTGTCGGCCACTAGGGTCGCTTAGCTTACTCACACAGCTACCTCATTGCGCCTCTTTTTTTCTTTGCGTCATGTGCTGTTTGGGGAGTGTTTTTTGGAAGGGCCATCCTGCGTGACACTGCAGTGCCACTCCTAGATGGGCCCGGTGTTTGTGTCGGCCACTAGGGTCGCTAAGCTTACTCACACAGCTACCTCATTGCGCCTCTTTTTTTCTTTGCGTCATGTGCTGTTTGGGGAGTGTTTTTTGGAAGGGCCATCCTGCGTGACACTGCAGTGCCACTCCTATATGGGCCAGGTGTTTGTGTCGGCCACTTGGGTCGCTTAGCTTAGTCATCCAGCGACCTCGGTGCAAATTTTAGGACTAAAAATAATATTGTGAGGTGTGAGGTGTTCAGAATAGACTGAAAATGAGTGGAAATTATGGTTTTTGAGGTTAATAATACTTTGGGATCAAAATGACCCCCAAATTCTATGATTTAAGCTGTTTTTTAGGGTTTTTTGAAAAAAACACCCGAATCCAAAACACACCCGAATCCGACAAAAAAAATTCGGTGAGGTTTTGCCAAAACGCGGTCGAACCCAAAACACGGTCGCGGAACCCCAAAACCAAAACACAAAACCCGAAAAATTTCAAGTGCACATCTCTAGAGAAAACTGGCAGTTCATAGGGGCAGATGTATTAACCTGGAGAAGGCATAAGGAAGTGATAAACCAGTGATATGTGCAAGGCGATAAAGGCAGCAGCCAATCAGATCCTAACTGTTAATTTACATATTGGAGCTGATTGGCTGCTGCCTTTATCACCTTGCACATATCACTGGTTTATCACTTCCTTATGCCTTCTCCAGGTTAATACATCTGCCCCATAATTAGCAGTCCTTTAGTGAATCCGCTATTTGGTGTCTGTAAAAGTGTCTGGTGCGTTCAGTCTGCTTTTTTCTAACAATGGTAGGGGTCAATCAGACAGATTATTGGTGATCCATAGATGGAAATTATCCGTAGATGGCAAAAAGTACAACAATCTAAAAATACTGCAGATTTTTTAAATGGTCCTGAAACTTGTATAATGTTTCATTTATACTATACATAACACAAGCATGTCACAAAAATCAGAAACATCTAATCTTATACACACTGATGTTTGTCTCCTATAATATATACATTAATTAATATTTCCTTAAATATAAGATATATTGAGTACGATGTATATAAGCTTCGAACCTGCCTGTGCCCTTTCAATGCCCGTGATTCAAGGTAGGGTTTATTTAAACAAATTGCAAGGAGGTAGGGAGGGAAGGCAATATTCTGGTCGGTTGCGTGAAGAGCTGTAATCACTTTCATGTCATTTAATAATAGCCTGTGGGACGCTTGCAATATATGTGAGTGCTCAGCGAGAATAAATGGAGCCTGGAAAGTTCTTTGGCATAAAACGAAGCATATTTAAAGACCATATGCAATGTTACGTGACATTCTTGCAGTACCAGTCCTAACTGTTTCATTGCCAGGCACTGGAATCTTTGCCCTTGGGGAAAAAAATCAGATATGTGGTCCTTAAAAATTTATGGCGCTCAGGAATTATGTGGGAAGATTGTAGCCCATAAATCTTCTAGTACCCGGTGGAAGACCCCAATTCATGTGCGTGATATGTCAGTCATAAAGCAGCAATGTGCCCAAAGAAAAGCAAGGTTGTTCAATCTTTTTATTTTTATTTAAACACATATTTCTTTTGCTCTGGGCATATTTAGACCTTTTGTGTCTTGGTTTTTTTTTTTTTCGTTTTTTTTTTCATAGCTCTTTTTCACTACATATCATCAGTGTCCTTCTCCTACGCTTTTATACGAGTTTTTTCTATCCCTCGTCTGCAGATGAAGTCCATCTTCATCAGGTCTTCATGCTGCACGGTTCCATCCTCAGCCAATAGCGCATCCTTTGTGAGAGCCATAAATATGGAAGCTAATGACAGCTACTCACAGAGCCAGCCACAGAGAGGCTGAAGGAGACGTCATAAAACAGAATGCTGTCTGAGATACAGCTCCAAAATTGTGCTGGCTCAGTGAAAGCTGGAGAATTTCATATGATTCCCTGAAGCTTCCAGAAAAGGAAACCCTTTCACTGCCTCTGGGTCCTGTGATTTATTGCTCTGCTGTGACCAGAGCCATCTGCCAGTGTTCCACGGGGCTTCCATACCAAGCAGACGGTTAGCTATTTACCCAGCCATGTGTAAAGTGAGGAAAACTGACAAACTTTATGACTTTCTCACTACCGCTTCCATAGAAATTATAGAAACATTTGGACCACGCAGGCGTCCGCTTTCATGTCGCCTCTTGCGATGTTTGTTGATTTTAAAAGATCTTTTCCATACCGGAATGTATATCTTTAATTTAATCCTAAACACGCTATTAACTGTTAGAGTGCCAAGCATTTATGTCTCTAAGGGGTCTTATTCATGAAACAGTGAAAAGAGTGGAGAAGTGAGCCAGTGGAGAAGTTGCCCCTGGCAACCTATCAGCTGCTCTGTATGATTTTATAGTATGCAAATTATAAATGTTACTTCAATGCTGATTGGTTCTTCTCCACTGGCTCACTTCTCCACGGTTTTCACTGCTTTGTGAATAGACCCCATATTCCTTTACAGCAGGATTAGAAACACTCGGGATATAAGACTCACTTTTTTATTACTGCAGATGTCGTCCTCAGATTTAGCATCCTGCAGGTGAACCTGCCAGTTTCCACATAACGCCACAATCCTCATCTTCATGGCCCGTTATGTGTGTCATTATTACTGTTTTATGCAACCCTCCTCTTATAAACGCAGCATTTGGGCAGCGTTGCTTTGCAATGTTTTATAATTCAACATTTTTAACTTTGGGCGCCGTAAAATGTTTTCGACAAACATCAACGGTCATATACAGTACAAGCTGATTTGAAAGAAGGCACGCCTCAAACAAAAGAGCCGTTCCATTCAGTAGAACAGTTAAAAAAATCTAAATGAACATTGCTCCCCTTGAGACTAGATCTCTCTTTTAAACTGTTCTTATAGATCTAAAATCCCATTGTTTATCTCTCTATATAAATGCTCCATCTTTTGGGGAATGGAAAAACTCCAGTTCTGTCTGTAAACACAGTTTAGAAATGAAGCCTGATTAGAATTGCATTGATTTTATGCTTGGGTTTTTCATTAACGTGGGTTTTTTTTCTCAATAAACAGTACATTTTTTTTGTTTGCAGTAAGTATCTTTTTTTGGCAATAATAAAAATTGGATGAGTGCAAATGTAATCTATATAATATTGGGATGTTATCACGTGATTTTATATGAAGTAATAGCCTCTTGCCCTTACATATTTATCATAATCCGCATCTTAGATACTGATGGGATGTGATAAATTCGGCCAAATTTGCAATGCGATATCTGAATACATTGCAAAAATGTATCAAATATCTCATCCAGCGACAGAGCTTGCGAAAAAGCCTTGTCCCTGTGAATCTCTCCCCACACTTCTCAGGGTATTTTATATAAAAAAAAATGTACCCTGAAGTCCCTGCAAATCTCTCCGCCGGATTTCTCAGGGTGATTTTCACAAAAAATACTATGAGACTAACTGCGCTGCTGGCTGCAAAAACAGCCTCCCCCCCTTCTCCTCACGCACACATATACACACACACACACACACACACACACACACACACACACGTCACACACACACACAAATTTCCCTCCAATTGCAATCATTTAGCAAATTCTTTTCCAGTTGCTCATTAGTACATTCATGTAGTACTAAAATAACGTGAAAAGGCTGTGAAAACACCTCATTTCACATTATTTTAGTTAAAATAATATTGATTAATATTAGAGATGAGCAAACCAGATTCCAAGGAATCCGAACCGCTCCGAAAACTGGGGATCTGAGTCCACCCAAGTCACAGCTGTGATGAGTCCAGACTCACAATGGCTGTGCTGTATAAGTGACTGTGTGGGCTACAATCTTCCCACATAATTCCTGAGCGCCATCAATTTTTAAGGACCACGTATTTGATTTCTTCCCCAAGGGCAAAGATTCCAGTGCCTGGCAAAGAAATGGTTAGGACTGCTACTGCAAGAATGTCACGTAACATACTAACATTGCATATTGTCTTTAAATATGCTCCGTTTTACGCCAAATAACTTTCCAGGCTCACTGCACACTAATGTACGCTGCGCTGTACTTTGCTGTACTGGTTGTGCTGTGTCCAAACTAACAAGTGGCTGTGCTCTGTATAGTGACTTTGTATAGTTGCTGTATACTGCACTGTACTCTGCTGTAAATGTTATTGTTCGGTGCGCTTCACCTTAGTGCGTTTTGTTCATGTGCATCTGTAAGCCATGTGATTAACTGATTAACGCAGTTTGAAGCGAGCTGCAAGTTAAAAATTTAAAAAAGTAGGAACATTTATATATATATATATATATATATATACATATATATATATTGTTGGTACTGTTTGGTGCGCTTTACCCTAGTGCGCTTTGTTCACATGCATCTATAAGTACTGTGATCCACACAGTTTGAACCAAGCTGCAAGTTCATAAACAGAAAAAAACATATACAGTATATATTGATCTATTGTTTGTACGGTTTGGCGCGCTTTACCCTAGTGCCCTTTGTTCAAAGCCCTGTGAATCCACGCAGGTTGAACAAAGCTGCAAGTTCAAAAAATTTAAAAACATGTATAGATCTATTGTTTGTACTGTTCTGTGCACTGTACCTCAATACGCTGTGGCAAAGTTTCATAGATTGTCTACAAACTGCATTGTGTTTGTGCCGTTGGTCTGTTGCTTAATAACTAGCCAGCTCGCTGCAGCCTTTTGCCAATATTGGTGAAAACAATATTGTGAGCTGTGAGGTGGTCAAAATTGACTGGAGATAACTGTAAATTAATGTTATTGACGTTAATAAAACTGTAGGGGGGGGGGGGAGACCCAAATTATGTTATTTTAGCTTTTTTGTGAATTAATAAAAAAAATGCAAATCCAAATTCAAAACCAGTCCTGGTGACTTTGAAAATCCAAAACCGGACAATGAATCAGAGCCAAATCCAGTAATAATGGCCCGGTGCACATCTCTAATAAATATGCCCGATAGTCTATACAGTAAACAAGCACTCACGAAATCTCTCCTCCTGTCTTCTTGTTCGTTCCCATCTAGTCCACCGGTGTTTGCTTGTATTAAGCCTCTTGCGTGTTCTGTACTATGCTTCATGATTTCCCTGTACCTATTTACTATTATGTAATCTGCATTAAACATATGTATTTGTATTATTGCGTTTATGCTTCCTAAATGTTTATATTTTGCTTTCCTATATTTTGTTTTGTTGAAACTTTACGTTTTACATCTATTGCTCTATTCCCTCACTGTATAGAACTGCAGACTTTTGTTGTGCCATATAATTAAACAATAATTGTGATAATAACATGATAATAATCATAATTACCAATACGACATACTGTATGACGGAGGCTTTATTAACATTCACCTGTTTCATTTGGAAATCTGTTTGTGACGTCATTCTCAGTCAGAGATAGCCTTTAGAGATCAGACACACAGCTGGTGCCCTCTGTCTCAGTAGACTCATCACAGCTGCTTACGTGTATCACAAGGGTCACTTCGGATTAACAGCAGAATGGCATTACACAAGCCGCAGAACTTAATAGTGATCTATCAGCACACACTGGATCTCCATGCAACACTTTATTTATTCATTTTAGTGTATTAAAACTTCAAATTGAGGACATGGGTCTTTCCATCATAAAAACAGGAGGGTTTGGATTGTAATTTAATCTACAAAATAGTCAATTTACTGTAGTTCAGTTTGTGTTGTCAGCAAATATATTTCTCGAGGGCTGATATCTGTGCACAAAAAGCAATATGGGGTTTGGTTCAATATACAATAGTACATTATTATTATTATTATTATTATTATTATTATTATTATTATTATTATACATACACACATATATATATATATATATATATATATATATATATATAAAGAAAGGAAATTGGCGCCCAAAGGTTATTTTAACCTATAAATACAGGGAACCCAGTGGGTTTCACAATTAAAATTGATTTTAAAACATAAACATGAACTGTTCTTTCATAAAAAATGTATTAAATGTACAGAAGCAATGAAGCAAGTCCATCATATTACACAGACAAAATGATGTAATTTCTCTTCGAATACTCCATCTTTGAAGTAGATCGGCAACTTAGTGCAATATCTTTAATCTTCCTCATATGCTATTCAGAGATAACATCAAATATAACAACCCAACGCGTTTCGTCTAGTAACTAGACTTCATCAGGGGTATGTTTAAAAATGATAAGACAGCCAATCAGTATTTATACACTACAGTAAAATCATATAATAACAATAGTATGGTACAAAGAACAGTCAATGAACAATAGGATGTGCGAGACATGGTGAAACAGAGCAAAGAGACAATAATTGGGCTATTGACAACAAAATGAGAACTCAGTTAGGTGGTGATCATAAAACTCATATATATTATCTATTATCATTGGGTATTTTACATACATTTTGGTATTAACATTTATCAAAATGTGATCAATCAGAATGGACACTCAGGATTTTTCAAAGAATAACTTCAAAACATCAAAAAGGAGACTGCCGAAGCTTCAAGCCAGTCTAATTAAAAGGTAATTGATTCATATTACTATCAAAAAAATTGATTCATCAACCATTGTATGGTTCATAAAGTAGAAGCATCACATACCTCATATATTCGATTGATCAGAATTCAGCTATTTCCTATGTTTCTAACTTTTAAAAGGAAGGTGAAAACAGCAAGATCCAGCCAAAAATGGACCTAACAAATAGTGATGTGCACCGGAAATTTTTCGGGTTTTGTGTTTTGGTTTTGGATTCGGTTCCGCGGCCGTGTTTTGGATTCGGACGCGTTTTGGCCAAACCTCCCTGAAATTTTTTTGACGGATTCGGGTGTGTTTTGGATTCAGGTGTTATTTTACAAAAAACCCTCAAAAACAGCTTAAATCATAGACTTTGGGGGTCATTTTAATCCCATAGTATTATTAACCTCAATAACCATAATTTCCACTCATTTTCAGTCTATTCTGATTCTGAACACCTCACACCTCACAATATTATTTTTAGTCCTAAAATTTGCACTGAGGTCGCTGGATGGCTAAGCTAAGCGACACAAGTGGCCGACACAAACACCTGGCCCATCTAGGAGTGGCACTGCAGTGTCAGGCAGGATGGCACTTCAAAAAAATTGTCCCCAAACAGCACATGATGCAAAGAAAAAAAAAGGCGCACCAAGGTCGCTGTGTGACTAAGCTAAGCGACACAAGTGGCAGACACAAACACCTGGCCCATCTAGGAGTGGCACTGCAGTGTCAGACAGGATGGCACTTCAAAAAAATAGTCCCCAAACAGCACATGATGCAAAGAAAAAAGAGGTGCAATGAGGTAGCTGTGTGACTAAGCTAAGCGACCCAAGTGGCCGACACAAACACCTGGCCCATCTAGGAGTAGCACTGCAGTGTCAGACAGGATGGCACTTCAAAAAAATAGTCCCCAAACAGCACATGATGCAAAGAAAAAAAGAGGCGCACCAAGGTCGCTGTGTGACTAAGCTAAGCGACACAAGTGGCCGACACAAACACCTGGCCCATCTAGGAGTGGCACTGCAGTGTCAGACAGGATGGCACTTCAAAAAAATAGTCCCCAAACAGCACATGATGCAAAGAAAAAAAGAGGCACAATGAGGTAGTTGTGTGACTAAGCTAAGCGACCCAAGTGGCCGACACAAACACCTGGCCCATGTGGGAGTGGCACTGCAGTGTCAGACAGGATGGCACTTCAAAAAAATAGTCCCCAAACAGCACATGATGCAAAGAAAAAAAGAGGTGCAATGAGGTAGCTGTGTGACTAAGCTAAGCGACCCAAGTGGCCGACACAAACACCTGGCCCATCTAGGAGTGGCACTGCAGTGTCAGACAGGATGGCACTTCAAAAAAATAGTCCCCAAACAGCACATGATGCAAAGAAAAAAAGAGGTGCAATGAGGTAGCTGTGTGACTAAGCTAAGCGACCCAAGTGGCCGACACAAACACCTGGCCCATCTAGGAGTAGCACTGCAGTGTCAGACAGGATGGCACTTCAAAAAAATAGTCCCCAAACAGCACATGATGCAAAGAAAAAAAGAGGCGCACCAAGGTCGCTGTGTGACTAAGCTAAGCGACACAAGTGGCCGACACAAACACCTGGCCCATCTAGGAGTGGCACTGCAGTGTCAGACAGGATGGCACTTCAAAAAAATAGTCCCCAAACAGCACATGATGCAAAGAAAAAAAGAGGCACAATGAGGTAGTTGTGTGACTAAGCTAAGCGACCCAAGTGGCCGACACAAACACCTGGCCCATGTGGGAGTGGCACTGCAGTGTCAGACAGGATGGCACTTCAAAAAAATAGTCCCCAAACAGCACATGATGCAAAGAAAAAAAGAGGTGCAATGAGGTAGCTGTGTGACTAAGCTAAGCGACCCAAGTGGCCGACACAAACACCTGGCCCATCTAGGAGTGGCACTGCAGTGTCAGACAGGATGGCACTTCAAAAAAATAGTCCCCAAACAGCACATGATGCAAAGAAAAAAAAGAGGCGCACCAAGGTCGCTGTGTGACTAAGCTAAGCGACACAAGTGGCCGACACAAACACCTGGCCCATCTAGGAGTGGCACTGCAGTGTCAGACAGGATGGCACTTCAAAAAAATAGTCCGCAAACAGCACATGATGCAAAGAAAAAAAGAGGCGCAATGAGGTAGTTGTGTGACTAAGCTAAGAGACCCAAGTGGCCGACACAAACACCTGGCCCATGTGGGAGTGGCACTGCAGTGTCAGACAGGATGGCACTTCAAAAAAATAGTCCCCAAACAGCACATGATGCAAAGAAAAAAAGAGGTGCAATGAGGTAGCTGTGTGACTAAGCTAAGCGACCCAAGTGGCCGACACAAACACCTGGCCCATCTAGGAGTGGCACTGCAGTGTCAGACAGGATGGCACTTCAAAAAAATAGTCCCCAAACAGCACATGATGCAAAGAAAAAAAGAGGCGCACCAAGGTTGCTGTGTGACTAAGCTAAGCGACACAAGTGGCCGACACAAACACCTGGCCCATCTAGGAGTGGCACTGCAGTGTCAGACAGGATGGCACTTCAAAAAATAGTCCCCAAACAGCACATGATGCAAAGAAAAAAAGAGGCGCACCAAGGTCGCTGTGTGACTAAGCTAAGCGACACAAGTGGCCGACACAAACGCCTGGCCCATCTAGGAGTGGCACTGCTGTGTCAGACAGGATGGCACTTCAAAAAAATAGTCCCCAAACAGCACATGATTGAAAGAAAAAAAGAGGCGCAATGAGGTAGCTGTGTGACTAAGCTAAGCGACCCAAGTGGCTGACACAAATACCTGGCCCATCTAGGAGTGGCACTGCAGTGTCAGACATGATGGCACTTCAAAAAACTTGTCCCCAAACAGCACATGATGCAAAGAAAAATGAAAGAAAAAAGAGGTGCAAGATGGAATTGTCCTTGGGCCCTCCCACCCACCCTTATATTGTATAAACAGGACATGCACACTTTAACAAACCCATCATTTCAACAACAGGGTCTGCCACACAACTGTGACTGAAATGACTGGTTGGTTTGGGCCACCACCAAAAAAGAAGCAATCAATCTCTCCTTGCACAAACTGGCTCTACAGAGGCAAGATGTCCACCTCCTCCTCATCGTCCAATTCCTCACCCCTTTCACTGTGTACATCCCCCTCCTCACAGATTATTAATTCGTCCCCACTGGAATCCACCATCTCAGGTCCCTGTGTACTTTCTGGATGCAATTGCTGGTGAATGTCTCCACGGAGGAATTGATTATAATTCATTTTGATGAACATCATCTTCTCCACATTTTCTGGAAGTAACCTCGTACGCCGATTGCTGACAAGGTGAGCGGCTGCACTAAACACTCTTTCGGAGTACACACTGGAGGGTGGGCAACTTAGGTAAAATAAAGCCAGTTTCTGCAAGGGCCTCCAAATTGCCTCTTTTTCCTGCCAGTATACGTACGGACTGTCTGACGTGCCTACTTGGATGTGGTCACTCATATAATCCTCCACCGTTCTTTCAATGGTGAGAGAATCATATGCAGTGACAGTAGACATGTCAGTTATCGTTGGCAGGTCCTTCAGTCCGGACCAGATGTCAGCACTCGCTCCAGACTGCCCTGCATCACCGCCAGCGGGTGGGCTCGGAATTCTTAGCCTTTTTTCTTGCTCCCCCAGTTGCGGGAGAATGTGAAGGAGGAGCTGTTGACTGGTCACGTTCCGCTTGACTTGACAATTTTCTCACCAGCAGGTCTTTGAACCTCTGCAGACTTGTGTCTGCCGGAAAGAGAGATACAACGTAGGTTTTAAATCTAGGATCGAGCACGGTGGCCAAAATGTAGTGCTCTGATTTCAACAGATTGACCACCCGTGAATCCTGGTTAAGCGAATTAAGGGCTCCATCCACAAGTCCCACATGCCTAGCGGAATCGCTCTGTTTTAGCTCCTCCTTCAATCTCTCCAGCTTCTTCTGCAAACGCCTGATGAGGGGAATGACCTGACTCAGGCTGGCAGTGTCTGAACTGACTTCACATGTGGCAAGTTCAAAGGGTTGCAGAACCTTGCACAACGTTGAAATCATTCTCCACTGCGCTTGAGTCAGGTGCATTCCCCCTCCTTTGCCTATATCATGGGCAGATGTATAGGCTTGAATGGCCTTTTGCTGCTCCTCCATCCTCTGAAGCATATAGAGGGTTGAATTCCACCTCGTTACCACCTCTTGCTTCAGATGATGGCAGGGCAGGTTCAGGACTGTTTGCTGGTGCTCCAGTCTTCGGCACGCGGTGGCTGAATGCCGAAAGTGGAGAGTCCAATTGGGGTAAGCCATTCTGCGATGATGTTCCTCAGTTTCCGTAAGAGGTTGTCAGCTGTGTGTCTCTTATGGAAAGCGGTGATACAAAGCGTAGCCTGCCTAGGAACGAGTTGGCGTTTGCGAGATGCTGCTACTGGTGCCGCCGCTGCTGTTCTTGCTGCGGGAGGCAATACATATACCCAGTGGGCTGTCACAGTCATATAGTCCTGAGTCTGCCCTGCTCCACTTGTCCACATGTCCGTGGTTAAGTGGACATTGGGTACAACTGCATTTTTTAGGACACTGGTGACTCTTTTTCTGAGGTCTGTGTACATTTTCGGTATTGCCTGCCTAGAGAAATGGAACCTAGATGGTATTTGGTACCGAGGGCACAGTACCTCAATCAAGTCTGTAGTTGTATGTGAATTAACGGTGGATAACGGAAACACGTTTCTCACCGCCCAGGCTGCCAAGGCCTGAGTTATCCGCTTTGCAGCAGGATGACAGCTGTGATATTTCATCTTCCTCGCAAAGGACTGTTGGACAGTCAATTGCTTACTGGAAGTAGTACAAGTGGTCTTCCGACTTCCCCTCTGGGATGACGATCGACTCCCAGCAGCAACAACAGCAGCGCCAGCAGCAG
Organism: Pseudophryne corroboree; assembly: GCF_028390025.1. Lineage (NCBI taxonomy): Eukaryota > Metazoa > Chordata > Amphibia > Anura > Myobatrachidae > Pseudophryne > Pseudophryne corroboree. Next base: position 147,832,857 of record NC_086455.1, read on the forward strand.
GTGGCGTTACACTCAAGGATGCATCGGAGGAATCCCAGGCAGGAGAGGACTCGTCAGACTTGACAGTGACATGGCCTGCAGGACTATTGGCTTTCCTGTGTAAGGAGGAAATTGACACTGAGGGAGTTGGTGGTGTGGTTTGCAGGAGCTTGGTTACAAGAGGAAGGGATTTAGTGGTCAGTGGACTGCTTCCGCTGTCATCCAAAGTTTTTGAACTTGTCACTGACTTATGATGAATGCACTGCAGGTGACATATAAGGGAGGATGGTCCGAAGTGGTTAACGTCCTTACCCCTACTTATTACAGCTTGACAAAGGCAACACACGGTTTGACACCTGTTGTCCGCATTTGTGTTAAAATAATTCCACACCGAAGAGGTGATTTTTATTTGTAATTTGACCAGGCATGTCAATGGCCATATTCGTCCCACGGACAACAGGTGTCTCCCCGGGTGCCTGACTTAAACAAACCACCTCACCATCAGAATCCTCCTTGTCAATTTCCTCCTCAGCGCCAGCAACACCCATATCCTCATCCTGGTGTACTTCAACAGTGACATCTTCAATTTGACTATCAGGAACTGGACTGCGGGTGCTCCTTCCAGCACTTGCAGGGGGCGTGCAAATGGTGGAAGGCGCCAGCTCTTCCCGTCCAGTGTTGGGAAGGTCAGGCATCGCACCCGACACAATTGGACTCTCCTTGGGTATTTGTGATTTAGAAGAACGCACAGTTCTTTGCTGTGCTTTTGCCAGCTTAAGGGGTACATTTACTAAGCAGTGAAAAGAGGGGAGAAGTGAGCCAGTGGAGATATTTCCCCATCAACCAATCAGCAGCTCTGTATCATTTTATAGTATGCAAATTATAGATGTTACTTCAGTGCTGATTGGTTGATGGGGAAATATCTCCACTGGCTCACTTCTCTGCTCTTATCACTGCTTAGTAAATGTACCCCTAAGTCTTTTCATTTTTCTAGCGAGAGAATGAGTGCTTCCATCCTCATGTGAAGCTGAACCACTAGCCATGAACATAGGCCAGGGCCTCAGCCGTTCCTTGCCACTCCGTGTCGTAAATGGCATATTGGCAAGTTTACGCTTCTCCTCAGACGCTTTTAATTTTGATTTTTGGGTCATTTTACTGAACTTTTGTGTTTTGGATTTTACATGCTCTCTACTATGACATTGGGCATCGGCCTTGGCAGACGACGTTGATGGCATTTCATCGTCTCGGCCATGACTAGTGGCAGCAGCTTCAGCACGAGGTGGAAGTGGATCTTGATCTTTCCCTATTTTACCCTCCACATTTTTGTTCTCCATTTTTTAATGTGTGGAATTATATGCCAGTATCAATAGCAATGGCCTACTACTATATATACTGCGCACAACTGAAATGCACCACAGGTATGGATGGATAGTATACTTGACGACACAGAGGTAGGTAGAGCAGTGGCCTACTGTACCGTACTGCTATATATTATATACTGGTGGTCAGCAAACTGTGCAAAACTGAAATGCACCACAGGTATGGATGGATAGTATACTTGACGACACAGAGGTAGGTAGAGCAGTGGCCTACTGTACCGTACTGCTATATATTATATACTGGTGGTCAGCAAATTGTGCAAAACGGAAATGCACCACAGGTATGGATGGATAGTATACTTGACGACACAGAGGTAGGTAGAGCAGTGGCCTTCTGTACCATACTCCTATATATTATATACTGGTGGTCAGCAAAATTATGCACTGTACTCCTACTATATACTACAATGCAGCACAGATATGGAGCGTTTTTCAGGCAGAGAACGTATAATACTGGTGGTCACTGGTCAGCAAAACTCTACACTGTACTCCTCCTATATAATACTGCTGGTTCCCAGTCCCCACAATAAAGCAGTGTGAGCACAGATATATGCAGCACACTGAGCACAGATATGGAGCGTTTTTCAGGCTGAGAACGTATAATACTGGTGGTCACTGGTCAGCAAAACTCTGCACTGTACTCCTCCTATATAATACTGCTGATCCCCAGTCCCCACAATAAAGCAGTGTGAGCACAGATATATGCAGCACACTGAGCACAGATATGGAGCGTTTTGCAGGCAGAGAACGTATAATACTGGTGATTACTGGTCAGCAAAACTCTGCACTGTACTCCTCCTATATAATACTGCTGGTCCCCAGTCCCCACAATAAAGCAGTGTGAGCACAGATATATGCAGCACACTGAGCACAGATATGGAGCGTTTTTCAGGCAGACAACGTATACTGGTGGTCACTGGTCAGCAAAACTCTGCACTATACTCCTCCTATATAATACTGCTGGTCCCCAGTCCCCACAATAAAGCAGTGTGAGCACAGATATATGCAGCACATTGAGCGCAGATATGGAGCGTTTTTCAGGCAGACAACGTATACTGGTGGTCACTGGTCAGCAAAACTCTGCACTATACTCCTCCTATATAATACTGCTGGTCCCCAGTCCCCACAATAAAGCAGTGTGAGCACAGATATATGCAGCACACTGAGCATAGATATGGAGCGTTTTTCAGGCAGTCAACGTATAATACTGGTGGTCACTGGTCAGCAAAACTCTGCACTGTACACCTCCTATATAATACTGCTGGTCCCCAGTCCCCACAATAAAGCAGTGTGAGCACAGATATATGCAGCACACTGAGCACAGATATGGAGCGTTTTTCAGGCAGACAACGTATACTGGTGGTCACTGGTCAGCAAAACTCTGCACTGTACTCCTCCTATATAATACTGCTGGTCCCCAGAATAAAGATATTTGCACTGCAGCCCCATGAAACAAAGTGAGAGGACGCCAACCACATCCTCTCGCTATCATTTCCAATGCACAAGTGAAAAATGGCGGCAACACGCGGCTCCTTATATAGAATCCAAATCTCGCGAGAATCTGACAGCGGGATGATGACGTTCGGGCGCGCTCGGGTTAACCGAGCAAGGCGGGAGGATCCGAGTCTGCCTCAGACCCGTGTAAAATGGGTGAAGTTCGGGGGGGGTTCGGATTCCGAGGAACCGAACCCGCTCATCACTAGTCTGGACGCTGAATCAATGTAAAAGGTGACAGTGCTGTGCAGTGCAGTGGGTGTGCAATGTCACTGACACTACACAGCACTCTCTCCTTTTACATTGATTCAGCCAGTCAGTCAGTTCTGCCAGACAGTCACTATTCTTAGCGCCGGTGTCCCAACACACCGCATTACAGGGACATAGACACACTAAATAAACTACAGCTCCCAGCAGCCCTTAGCGCCGAAGCATTCCAGTGCTAAGGGCTGCTGGAAGCTGTAGTTTATTGAGTGCATCTTCTTCCCTGTAATGTGGCGCGTTAGGAAACTGGTGCTAACAATAGTGACTGGCTGCTGTGCGAGTCTCCGGGAGAGCCACTGCCAAAGGGAGGACAGCAGCTTAGCTGCTTCAAGGAGGAGAAGCATTACCCGCCCCTCCCCCCCCTTGCAGTCCCTCCGGGCCACATCCGTGGCACCCCAACACATGCCTTCCACCACCCTCAGCACCTCCTCCCCCACCCGCAGCACCCCCCCCCTCCCCTACCCACGGCACCACTGCTCCCGCCCCTCCCCCACCCACAGCATGCCCGCAACCACTCTGCCCCCACCCACGGTGGATCCAGACCCACACCTGTGGCACCCATGCACTCGCCCCTCCCCCACACACAGCACCACCACACCAGCCCCTCCCCCACCCGTGGCACCGCCGTAACCGCCCCACCCGCGGCACCCCCGTACCTTCTCCCCCATCTGCGTCTCCCCCGCACCCACCACTCCCCCAACCACAGCACCTACTAGGTGATTCATCATGCCCTGCGTGCGCTGTTCACTCCGTTGCAAGGGGCTATGACCCCTTAACCATCACATGCCCTTTGTCCGTGCGATATTTAACCACTCACAAACTTATGATTGGAGGTAATACTCCATATAATACAAATATTGCACGCCACAATGGCGTGCAAGGGTTAAGGGGGCGTAGCCCCTTACGATGGTGTGAAGAGCGCCCGTAAGTCACGATGAATCACCTAATGCTTTAATATACAACTAGATAAGCAATGGGGGTTTGGTTTCTGACTTGTACAATACATGTAAGCTTGCAGCCCACTCCATGGGACCCCATTTCACTGCAAGTCCTACTCTATCACATAAACTTTCACATAGACTTTTTAGAGATCTGGCAACTGCTGCTTCACAGGGAAAAGATGTGCGTACTTGGTTTAAAGCTTACCTGCCACACTTATGGCTTTTAAAAGGTAAGACAGTCACCAACACAACTTCACAAGTGTGTTGGCTGCAAGCTTACATGCATTGTACAATTCATAAACCAAAACCCCATTGTTTATCTAGTATATTAAAGCATTAAAGTGAATGAAACTACTAAGGAGAATGCAGGGTTCTCTGTATATGTATATCTGAGTTCGGTGGTCACAGCCCACCGCATCCCAACCTAGGGGTGGGGAGTACGTGAGTGCACCCCTCTCCTGGGAATGGCGAGTGCAGTGGCTTCCCGTATATGTATATATATATACACACACACACATACACATATACAAGTGTATGTATCTTAGTGATGTGGTCATGGGCTACATGCACCCCACCCTATGAGTGGTAAGTGCATTTGTGTACCCCACTTCTGGGGTGGCGAGTGCCGAGGTTATGTGCACCCCACCCTATGAGTTGTGAGTGCACTTGTGTGTCCCGCTTCTGGGGTGGCGAGTGCTGTGGTTTAATATTTGTGTGTGTATATATATATATATATATATATATACATATATACACATATACACATATACATGTGCAGTGGGCGGCACTCACGGCTCATTCCAGAAAGAACGACAAAACACGCTCAGTGTATATCGACGTTTCAATGTTTTATATAAAACATTTTCATCAGGACAACGTACAAAGTAAAAAGTGCTTACCTATATACCCCTGCCCGGCTGTCCGTGGCGCCCAGCGTCTGCTGAACCCGCTCCGTAAATGTGACGTCATCACAGGTTGCCGGCCCGCGGCGTCACGGAAAGTCATTCACCTGATAATGTTAATGAACAAGTTACCATAACGTAAATACAAAACAGAATATAAAAAAACTGTGAAAAAAGAAAAACATATAAATAGTGTACTGTCAGCAAACTGTCACAGCATCTTACATTGGCCCTCATTCCGAGTTGTTCGCTCGTTATTTTTCTTCGCATCGCAACGATTTTCCGCAAACTGCGCATGCGCAATGTTCGCACCGGGCTGCGCCAAGTAAATTTGCTAAGAAGTTTGGTATTTTACTCACGGCTTAACGAAGAAATTTCTGCGTTCTGGTGATCGGAGTGTGATTGACAGGAAGTGGGTGTTTCTGGGCGGAAACTGGCCGTTTTATGGGAGTGTGTGGAAAAACGCTGCCGTTTCTGGGAAGAACGCGGGAGTGGCTGGAGAAACGGGGGAGTGCCTGGACGAACGCTGGGTGTGTTTGTGACGTCAAACCAGGAACGAAACTGACTGAACTGATCGCAGTGGCAGAGTAAGTATCGAGCTACTCGGAAACTGCAAAGACATTTCTTATCGCTATTCTATTCGCTATTTTGCAAATCTTTCGTTCGCTATTCTGCAAAGCTAAGATTCACTCCCAGTAGGCGGCGGCTTAGTGTGTGCAAAGCTGCTAAAAGCAGCTAGCGAGCGAACAACTCGGAATGAGGGCCATTATTTTTACTGGGTTAAAAAGAGTTTTTAATTAATCTAATTTAGGGGGTCATTCCGAGTTAATCGCTCGCTGCCGATTTTCTCAGTGCAGCGATCAGGTGAAAAAATTGCATTTCTGCACATGCGTATGCCCCGCAATGCGCACGCGTGACGTACGGGTACAAAGCCCTTTGTGGTTGTGCTCAGGTTCTAGCGAAGTTTTCAGTCGCACTGACGACCGCAAGAAGATTGACAGGAAGGGGGCATTTCTGGGTGTCAACTGACCGTTTTCAGGGAGTTTTTGCAAAAACGCAGGCATGTCTGAAAAAACGCAGGCGTGGCTGGGCGTTCGCTGGGCGGGTGTAAGACGTCAGATTCGGACATGAATAGGCTGAAGTGATCGCAAGCGCTGAGTAGGTTCAGAGCTACTCAGAAACTGCACAAACTTTTTTTTGCAGAGCTCAGCTGCACATGCGTTCGCACTAAACATCTTAGTGATAATTGGTGGACCCCTTTCTTTGAAAGTAAAGCATTCATAACCATAACCAGAAATAACGACACAGAGACTTGAATTTGGCAGAAAATTGCTAGCTATTTATTTGTCCCTAACCATTAGGAAACCTGTAATAAAAGAGATTAATTTAATATGCCGCTCCAGCTGGCATATGGTGGCAGCCCAAAAGAACGGCTCCTTAATCTAAATTAAACTTAAATAACTCAATCCTATAAATTTACTAAAAGCTTACCATAAACCGGTAATAGGTGACAACTCAACCCCCACAGTGACTACCCACCGCTCCTGGGTGCCCTGCCGCTGCCTTCCCGGACGGGTGGTCAAGCGGCCATAAGTCGATGGAGGTGAGTGCACCTAAACCACAACAAACTGTAAAACACTACAGTTTTCTCTACCATACGAAACTGCCGTTCTTTTCCGCCAATAAATAGCCAACGAAAAACAGCCAACAACTTAGAGCCAAAGCACCACGTGCCACTATTTCCAACTACCAGGGCGGGTGGGTGGGAAACCGAATCACCAAGAGGACTTAAAATGGCTTCACCTTCCCTATATATATCAAGCCCTCCCCTTAAAGAAGGCTGTACTTTCCTTACGGCTAGGTCCACCCCTCCCCAGATGTTTAACCCTTTCCTCTCCTATGCAGTCAATACTCTTTTCTAAACATCTTAGTGATAATTGGTGGACCCCTTTCTTTGAAAGTAAAGCATTCATAACCATAACCAGAAATAACGACACAGAGACTTGAATTTGGCAGAAAATTGCTAGCTATTTATTTGTCCCTAACCATTAGGAAACCTGTAATAAAAGAGATTAATTTAATATGCCGCTCCAGCTGGCATATGGTGGCGGCCCAAAAGAACGGCTCCTTAATCTAAATTAAACTTAAATAACTCAATCCTATAAATTTACTAAAAGCTTACCATAAACCGGTAATAGGTGACAACTCAACCCCCACAGTGACTACCCACCGCTCCTGGGTGCCCTGCCGCTGCCTTCCCGGACGGGTGGTCAAGCGGCCATAAGTCGATGGAGGTGAGTGCACCTAAACCACAACAAACTGTAAAACACTACAGTTTTCTCTACCATACGAAACTGCCGTTCTTTTCCGCCAACAGCGAAAGACTCATCCCCAAAATCTTTCGCACCGCCACCATAAACCTACCCTAACTCCTGCAAAGCGAAACCTAGATCCTCCAGAAACAACATCATCCCCTCATTGGACAGATGTACTCCATCGCGCCGGAAAAGGTGGCTGTCTCTGAACCGAATCCTCGGGTGGCGAACCACCCTCCCACCGTGGGACAGCACCCACTTTGCCACAGCTCCGTTCACCTTTTTCCGGGCCTCATCAATCCGGCGACCATCCGCCACACCCCTCCAGCACAATCTCGGCACCATCATGGAAAAAACCAACACACAATTGGTCCATTGCGCGGTCACACTTGCCAGATCCTGTATCATGGCCCACCGCAGCTCCAAGGATGTCCTCTTCCCCAAGTCGTTGCCACCTAGATGGACAACCAAAACCCTAGGGACTCCATGCTCTCTGGCCTGACTCACTAACCTACTCCTCAGCTCACCCCACATCATTCCTCGCCAGCCGAGCCATCTGACACCCTGAGTTCCAAACAATGCCTGAGACCCTTCCGAGGCCACAAACCTGGCCGCCCAGTAAATGTAAGAGTGGCCAACCACCCAAATGGGCAAACAGTCTTCGAACCATCCTGAAGGGAAAAAGAGGGGTAGAATTGATTACTAAGAGGCTTATTTAATGTTTATACTGAAGGATCTGCCAAAAAGAAAAACTTTAGATCTCGCCATTGCAGCAGTCACGGCCTAGCCGACTGCACCATGTTTCGTTGCCAATTTAAAAACGCAATTAAAGACACAAAGGGGAAAATCAAATAAAACAAACGAAATAAAAAAGGGGGGGGGGGTATAAAACGGGAAACACATGTAATAACTCAGCTGGAGGTGAACGTAAAGACCTGCTGAGGGACTCTGATTAGACCAAATTAGCCGAATTATAGATTAGAATTCAGTCCGTCAAGTCAGGCAAAAAATCGCAAATAACTCCAGACCCCCGCTGCCGACTCATGCCGGCAACGGCGAGTAGCTAATCCCTGAGTAGGATAACAAAACGGGGGAACAAACATTAACAAACGCACAACTTCATGAAACACAGAACTGAAACAGCATAACGAATTGCAATTAACAAATGCCCCCAGCGCCGGGCGTCCTCTCAAGTGACAGGGCGAATATATCGCTTATAACTGGACGACTTCCATCGCCCCACCGCCTGGATCTCAGTTCTGGAGAAACCCGCCGCAGCTGCCGACGTCGCCGCGCCTATCCGAAAGGAATGGGTACCGAAAGCAGCAGGCGAGAGGCCCAAGCCCGTCAGACAGCGACCCAGCATCCACCGGAACTGGTATTTTGTGACTGGCAGCCCGTCATAGTGCAATAGCCATGACCCCTCCTTAGCGGGTCGTACTCCCAGATATTGCATTGCCAGACCCACTGGGCAAACGCTTGCTTCTAGCGCTGGAACCATCGTAACCCAGCGCCCTCTCCCCATTTGATCCGTCTTGGATCGCCGCAATCTGCACAGCAAGGACCTCTCACCCACTACTACGTCCCCGACCAGCATGCGCGATTCCGACCTCTTGGAAGGTGCTACCAACTCAGAAACTCGAAAAGCCCCGTGGTAAGCCATCGAGAAGGCTAAACGGAACAAAAGCGCCTCAAACCTGGACGACGCTACTCGCCCCACCGCCTCGATGACGGCCGGCAACAAAGCCGCATCGATGGGCCGCCTCCTATCCGGCGGCGTCGGCGCAACTCGCGCCCACCCCTTCATAGCCTTCCGTAGAACCTCGCTTTTCGTTACATCCGGGACGCCTCGCAGCTTGCAGAAGAATGAGACGCCAGCCAAGTACCGGGACACCACCGCACGCGACCTACCGGAAACGTAGAGCTGCCACATAAAAGACAGCATCAGCCGATGCTTGCTCTTACCTTGATGCTGACGACTCCGGACAAACGCCTCCCACTCGCTCCACGATTGTCCGTACGCCTTGAGCGTGGCCGGCGCTACTGACCGCAATGCTAGACCTTCCAATCCGGCCCGATCACCTGCCAAACATAATCAGGACAGTGAAAACCCTGCTCTTCGGCCTCGGGTGCCAAAACCCAAAACCTCTCCCACTGTCCCCGCGACAATGCATCTGCGATTTCGTTTTCCAAGCCGGGAACATGCTGCGCCCGGAACCATAGATTCCTACGCAAGCATGTCAAAAGCAAGTGCCCGAGCACCCTCAGAACCACTAGCGATTTCGCCCTTTGGTTATTAATCGCATGCACTACGCCCAGATTGTCGCATCTAAACACTATGCTGCGATTAGCCAACCGGTCGCCCCAAACTTCCAGGGCTACCATAATGGGAAAAAGCTCCAGTAGCAACAGATCCCTTGTAAGACCCTCACTATGCCAGCTTTCCGGCCAGGATGCCACACACCACGATCCCTCCAAAAAACAACCAAATCCATAGGCACCTGCGGCATCGGTAAACAGCTGTAACCGGTCGCTGTCTACGGCTGGCGCTTGCCATATGCTCACACCGTTGAAATCCTCCAGGAACGAAGCCCATACGGCCAGATCCCTTTTTAATTCAGAGGACAATCGAACGAAATGATGAGGCCTGGCACACTCCGCCGTTGCCCTTTCGAGCTTCCGGCAGAAAACCCTGCCCATTGGAATTACCCGACAAGCAAAGTTAAGCATGCCCAGCAAGGACTGCGCCTGACGCAGCGTGACCTTACGCGAGCCTTTGAACCGGCAAATGGTTTCGCGGAGCTTCGACACTTTGTCCTGAGGCAAGCGACACTCCCCCGCCACTGTGTCGATTTCGATCCCCAAGAACGATAAACAGGAGTCAGGACCCTCCGTTTTGTCCTCGGCTACAGGAACACCGAAGTGGTAAAAGAGAGCCTGGGTGCTAAACAACAAATCGGCGCACCTTGTGTCGTTCGCCGGACCTGCGCATAGGAAATCGTCGAGGTAATGTGCAACCCCGTGGCCGCCTGACGTCGACTCCACACACCAATGAAGAAAAGTGCTAAAGCGCTCAAAAAATGAGCATGAAACGGAACATCCCATCGGCAGACATTTGTCGATGAAATACTCCGTCCCAATCCGGAAGCCCATGAAACGGAATGAGTCAGGATGCAATGGCAATAATCTAAAGGCTGACTCAACATCGATCTTAGCCATGAGGGCCCCGCTCCCGTAGCTGCGGACCATCTCTAGCGCCTCGTCAAATGACTGATACACCACCGAGCAATAAGCCGGTGGTATGGCGTCGTTGACCGAAGCCCCCGGCGGGTAAGACAGATGCTGTATGAGCCGAAAAGCGCCCGGGGTCTTCTTCGGAACCACCCCGACCGGGGAGATGACCAAGTCATCCACCGGGGGTGATCTAAAAGGCCCCCCCATCCTGCCCAACCTGACCTCCTTATCTACTTTCTCCCGCAGGACAGTCGGCAATGTCCGTGCAGACTGGAGGTTTCTCTGCGCCCGCACTGATACCTCGCTTGCAACAGGCAAGCGAAAACCAAACTTAAAACCGTCTAACAAAAACTTCGCATCCGCCCTATTTGGATACATATACAGCCATTTGCCCATTGTTTCCAACTTAACTGGCGTTGGGGCTCTGCTGAGCGGTCCCGCTCGCGGCCTGCTTCGAGTAAGCCTGCTTTCCCTTGGTTCCCTGTCGCCCTCCTTTGAAACAGGAGGAGGCTGGATGGGCTCCCCCACAATGGTGGCAGGAGTGACGAAACCGACACTGCTTGCCATAGGAACATGTTCCGCTGTTAAATGCGAAGCATTTCCCCCGAGTAGCAGACCGCCCGCCCCCGCGAGCGGCCAATCCGCCTGTCCTGGCCATTCCTCCGTCCGTGGCCGCCCCCTGGGCTGATGACCCCGCGCGACGCACCTGTGCCTGGGGCTCCGCCTCTTGCTGTGATGCCCGGGTCACTTTGAGCCAGACCTCCACATCTTTGAAACCAAAATCCATGACCCTCAGCCCATCCTGTTTCTCCCGAAACTCTTGGTCGTACTGCCGCCATTCCGAGCCTGCGGACGTGCGCTGCATGTCATGCACTAGATGCAGGTACCGGATAATATTCATGTGCTCTTCCGGCCTATCCTCCAAATAGCATGCCGCAAACACCCAAAAACCGGCCAGCCAATTATCAAAAGACCGGAAAGCTTCTGTACCCATGCCCGTCTTAGCGGCCGCCGCATTGTAGTCCCTCTTCATGGCCCTAGTCAAGACGAATAAGTCCACGAAGTCACCCCTACATATTTTTTTTTTTTTTGCGGCAGCTATCTCGCAGCCCCCTCATAACTGCGGTGTATTCGCAGCGCACGACCCCCGGCAGATCGCGCCGCTTCTTTGCCCTACGCTCCTCTACACTCATTCGCCTGCGTCGCTTGCGCCTCTTCTGCTGCTTTGCCGCCCTTTTGGCAAGCTTCTCGGCCTCCCTCCTTGCCCTAGCAGTACTATCTGCGTCGGACGCCTGTGACGCTAAAGAAGAGGAGGACGAGGAGGACGAAGAGCTTCGCGAACTCGAGCTCGTGGTGGAAACTGATATCGACTGTACCAACTCACCGGATGCCATCGACCTTTCCGACCCGGATCCTTCGTTATCTTCCATCCAATCATCGTCCGCCACGGAATCCGCCCCCTCTCTTTCACTTCGGTCCTCTGTGGAAGACAAAAAAGAAGAGGGCCCGGCCCGCGCTTGCGGCGCACGCCGGGCAGACCGTGCGGAATGCGCAGTGACCGTGCGCCCCCGCTGCTCCCTTTCTGGTCCCAGCTCCAGCTCCGCCGCGGCGGCCCCCAGCTCTCGGCAGGCTCGTGCTATTCGCTGTGCCGCTGATGCCCTACGATCTACAGACCCCCTGCGTCCCGCAGACTGGCCAACATCCCGCGCGGCGCGACGCGCGGAACCGCCGCCCGATGTGCGGCCGGTCCTTGGTTGGGCGCGAGCCCGCGCCCGCCGACTGCCTGACGCGCCCCGGGGACCCTGCTCGTCGTGCTCCAAACCGAAGGCAAGTGCACCCCGGACAGTTCTACCACTCTCAACTTCAGAGCCTACTTCTTCCCTCTCCGGGGAAGCAGAAAAATCCCCTGACCCCGCGGAGGACCCACTGTCGGGCTCAGCGGCCCGTGCTGCGGCCCTGCGGCTGCTGACCCACTCCCTGTCTTCCTTCCTGCCGAAGGACCTGCTGTGCCCCGCGGTATTACCGGGGACCTGCTGCCCCCCCGCGCTTGCTCCCCCTCGTGCCGCCGGGCCCGCGGAGGGCGCACCCGCCCGCTGGCCCCGGCCATCCCTTGCCGCTGGTGCTGCACCCCTTCCTCCTCTTGTTCCCTTCGTGCGCCCAGCGTTGCCTACTTGAGGCACACGCTGCACCCCCCTCATGTGTTCCCTCTCCCTGCCGTCTACCGGCATACGGGGAGAAGGAACGGGTGATTTATGGGCAGCTGGCTCCCCTGCGCGCGCACGTGCGCGGCCTGTGGAGTCCGGAACGAGCGTGGGCGCGCGCGCGCCTCGGGCGCGCGTCCCACGTCCTCCCGTCAAAACTCTCCCGCCTTGATCTGCCTCTTCGGCCGCCGCGCGAGGCTCCTGTATAGGCCCCGCGCGGCGACCGCCTGCTCCCGCACCTGACCTCTCCCCCCGCCCGGCACGAACACTCGGCCGCGGCGAGGAAGGAGAGTTGTTTTCTGTCGCTCCCGGGCGCTCACCGCAGCGCGCATGCGCGCGCCCGCGGGCGCCCGACCTGCTCCCGGGTACGGCGGCCCCCGGAGGGGACGGCTGCCGCCCGCTGATCCTCGGGTGGCCTGGAGGGACCACCGGCCCCCTACGCCGTCCTCGTCCTGCTGAAGTGCTCCCGGCCCCCGGCGGCGAGCCCGCCCGGCCCCCGTCCGCGCTGCCGACGGCCGTGGGTGTAGAGGCCCTAGCGGACGGAGCCCCGTCCCTCAGGCCACCCACCGCCTCCTCAGGGCCCGCTCGGACGTCCGAGCCCATGAAACGAGCCGGGGCCCTTAACACGCGCCGGGGCCTAGCAGACATGTCAGCAGGCACCAGGTGAGAGGGTATAAATAGGGAGGAGAAAAACACCACAGATGCTAATAATAAAAATATGTGTGCAGCAAAAGCAAGGTAAACCAAAAGTTTTTTGCTGGCACTGCAGCACTCACCAAACCGAATCACCAAGAGGACTTAAAATGGCTTCACCTTCCCTATATATATCAAGCCCTCCCCTTAAAGAAGGCTGTACTTTCCTTACGGCTAGGTCCACCCCTCCCCAGATGTTTAACCCTTTCCTCTCCTATGCAGTCAATACTCTTTTCTTCTGCTAAGCTAAAATACACTCCCAGCGGGCGGCGGCATAGCGTTTGCACGGCTGCTAAAAACTGCTAGCGAGCGATCAACTCGGAATTACCCCCTTAGTCGCTACTTACATTGTATCACTTTATACAACAATGTTACAACTGTTACCGATCTGGGAATACACATCTTATTAAAACCAGTAAGAAACCCCGTTCTCATATAAAAGAATATTGCAAATTTATTTCCTTTAGAAATATTCTTAGAATTAATAGATAATATGAGAAATAGATAACCATGACAATAGAAAAAATAGATTTTTGAAAAAAAAAATCTTTTGATCACTAGAAAAAACAGTGAAAATATGCCCAAAAAAATGATACACACTGCTTATAAAAAACATGCAAGACCCAATTGTTCGTTTAGTCCTCTTGGAGACAAAGTATCCAAGAGAAAGATCCATTTAGACTCAGCTTTTAATAAAAAGAGACCACGATTACCTCCACGGGTCAAAGGGGGAATGTGATCAATAATACAATGTTTTAATACTGCTACTGTATGACGGGCTTGTAAGAAATGCCTAACGACCGGTTGGTCACTGTGGCCAGTGGTCAAAGCAGCTCGTATGGATGCTCTATGTCCCTCCACACTTTTTTATTTAAAAGAGCATTCTGTTTTCCCCACTTAATGGAGACCACACGGGCAGCTTAACAAATAAATAACGAATTTAGTGGAGAATGTAACACGATGTCTTATTTTATACCGTTTACCCGTATATTGGTGGCAAAAAGAATCTCCGGGTAGCATATGGCTACAGGTAGTGCATCTAAGGCACTGAAAGAAACCAGGAAGTAAATTTACTAAGGTGGGAGTTTTTTTAGAACTGGTGATGTTGCCTATAGCAACCAATCAGTTTCTATCTATTATCTTCTAGAAGCAGCTTGATAAATGTTAAGTAGAATCTGATTGGTTGCTATGGGAAACATCACTAGTTCTAAAAAACTCCCACTTTAGTAAATTTACCCCCAGGCTTTGATATATTAAGGAAGCCTCCTGAAGTAATATTCCTGGGTAAAGGAAATTGAATATTTGTGTTTACCAAATGGTCACGAAGATTCTTGCCACGTTTATACGCAAGCATAAGACGGGTCTCAGCTAATGCAGAAAGATGTTTATCAAATTGAATAACTGGCCAGAACTGCTTACTGATATTATTAACACTCTGACTTTGGGTATTGAACTTGTTTACCCAAATCATCCTTTCTTTGTTAGATTTTTTAACCGCTGGACATATACAGCAGTATCACTGGAATTATACGGCAGTATCCCTAGACTTATACGGCAGTACCCCTAGACTTATACAGCAGTACCCCAAGACTTATACGGCAGTACGCCAGAACATATACAGCTGCACCACTGTACTGGACTAATGCAGCAGTACCCCTAGAATTATAAGGCAGTACCCCCTGAACTTATACAGCTGCACCACTTTAACTCGACTTATACGCCAATACCCCTGAACTTATACAGCTGCACCACTGTACTGGACTTATACGGCAGTACCCCAAGACTTATATAGCAGTACCCCTGGGCTTATACGGCAGCACAGGACAACACCACTTTACTGATGCAGGACAACACAGCACCACTGCAATGGACTGGACCTATACAGCAGCACTGGACATATGGCAGCAGAGGACACCACCACTGTGACTGGACTGATGCAGCACAAGACACTACAGGACAACGGAGGGCGGAGGTGTGACATCAAAGCCGGGACCATCATCGCTGGATCCATTACACAGGGTAAGAATGTCCAGCCCTAATCTACTTCTGCTTGAATTTTTTTTAGCTTAGCAGTGCTGCACAAGCGATCGCAGCCCTGCTAAGCTAAAATACACTCCCCCATAGGCGTGGACTATTGATCGCAGCAGCAGGTAAAAGTTGCTGGCTGCGATCAACTCGGAATGACCACCATGGAGCAGAGGCAAACATGAATTGAGGAGCACAAGAAGATGGCATGCACTGGGTGTGTGAGTGTGTGTGTGAGGGTGGGGGGAGAGGTTTGCAGTTGATAGAACAATACAAAACATAGACAAAAACAAACATATAGGATACCAATGAACCAGCGCTGCGTGGAGGTCAATAGATTCGTATTCATACAGTTTCCTTCTTTTAACTCAGTGGACCCCAAAAAAAGAGGAAATATAGAAGAACATAGTGCAGTACCTTCTATTAAAACAAATTTAATATCACAGAATCACATTATACAGAACATTTAAAAATACAATAAAATGGTGGTTGGCTGAAATAAACCTCTTTCTATCACTGTAGTGACACAGCAATTATTGTGATGGCATTCAATGGTGGACTAAATCCTGTATAGGTAGGGCAATGGGTAATTACCAAATGCAGGTAGAAACTGACATAAAACAGTTCCACAAGCGTGTAGACATCAGGCTTTCCAGCTGCAGCAGGAGAGTTGTTCTGGTGTCCGTCCGCCTCCCTTATTTGGCATCGATCGTACCACGTCCTCCTTTCACAGGTAAGTCCACTGGGGCACCCACGCATTCCGACCCTGCCTGGGTCTTTTTCAAGGTCAGCTCCCTTTGTGAATGCCTTCCATATCTCTCAGTCCGGTTTAAAAATCCCTCCCTCTATTCCAATTGGTCCCGGCACAGCTGGTCGCTATACACAGTAATTACTAATAGTCTTTGACACTCGTGTGCCAGGAACACTCCTCTATGACGCCCTCCCTCTATGACTATTAGTACTGTGTATAGCGACCAGCTGTGCTGGGACCAATTGGAATAGAGGGAGGGATTTTTAAACCGGACTGAGAGATATGGAAGGCATTCACAAAGGGAGCTGACCTTGAAAAAGACCCAGGCAGGGTCGGAACGCGTGGGTACCCCGGTGGACTTACCTGTGAAAGGAGGACGTGGTACGATCGATGCCAAATAAGGGAGGCGGACGGACACCAGAACAACTCCCCTGCTGCAGCTGGAAAGCCTGATGTCTACACGCTTGTGGAACTGTTTTATGTCAGTTTCTACCTGCATTTGGTAATTACCCATTGCCCTTACCTATACAGGATTCAGTCCACCATTGAATGCCATCACAATAATTGCTGTGTCACTACAGTGATAGAAAGTGGTTTATTTCAGCCAACCACCATTTTATTGTATTTTTAAATGTTCTGTGTAATGTGATTCTGTGATATTAAATTTGTTTTAATAGAAGGTACTGCACTATGGCCCTCATTCCGAGTTGTTCGCTCGGTATTTTTCATCGCATCGCAATGAAAATCCGCTTAGTACGCATGCGCAATGTTCGCACTGCGACTGCGCCAAGTAACTTTGCTATGTAGAAAGTAATTTTACTCACGGCTTTTTCATCGCTCCGGCGATCGTAATGTGATTGACAGGAAATGGGTGTTACTGGGCGGAAACACGGCGTTTCAGGGGCGTGTGGCTGAAAACGCTACCGTTTCCGGAAAAAACGCAGGAGTGGCCGGAGAAACGGTGGGAGTGCCTGGGCGAACGCTGGGTGTGTTTGTGACGTCAAACAGGAACGACAAGCACTGAACTGATCGCACAGGCAGAGTAAGTCTGAAGCTACTCTGAAACTGCTAAGTAGTTAGTAATCGCAATATTGCGAATACATCGGTCGCAATTTTAAGAAGCTAAGATTCACTCCCAGTAGGCGGCGGCTTAGCGTGTGTAACTCTGCTAAATTCGCCTTGCGACCGATCAACTCGGAATGAGGGCCAATGTTCTTCTATATTTCCTCTTTTTTTTGGGTCCACTGAGTTAAAAGAAGGAAACCGGTTGAATACGAATCTATTGACCTCCACGCAGCGCTGGTTCAGTGGTATCCTATATGTTTGTTTTTGTCTATTTTGAAGTGGAGGGTGGAGAAACTCCTTTATAGTTTACCCGGATAGCAGCTGTGAGTAGCGCACTGTCACCCCTCTACCCTTGCATAGAATACAAAACATAGAGACTGAGGGCTGGGGAATGGGAACATTATAAAACATGCAGCAGATGGCAGGGGGATAAAACATAATATAAAATATACAGAAGGGGCACAGCACAATACAGGACATAAAGGTAGCAGGGCAATAATGTAGTGTCTATGAGCTGCCTGACCCCTAGATCTGCCCCTGGACAGAAGTGATCAAAGAGGTAAATATTAGCCTAAAAAAACTCTGGCCCTCATTCCGAGTTGATCGGTCGCAAGGCGAATTTAGCAGAGTTACACACGCTAAGCCTACGCCTACTGGGAGTGTATCTTAGCTTCTTAAAATTGCGACCGATGTATTCGCAATAATGCAATTACACACTACTTTGCAGTTTCTGAGTAACTTCAACCTTACTCTGCCTGTGCGATCAGTTCAGTGCTTGTCGTTCCTGGTTTGACGTCACAAACACACCCAGCGTTCGCTCAGACACTCCCCCGTTTCTCCAGCCACTCCTGCGTTTTTTCCGGAAACGGTAGCGTTTTCATCCACACGCCCATAAAACGCTGTGTTTCCGCCCAGTAACACCCATTTCCTGTCAATCACATTACGATCGCCGGAGCGATGAAAAAGCCGTGAGTAAAAATACTATCTTCATTGTTAAATTACTTGGCGCAGTCGCAGTGCGAATATTGCGCATGCGTACTAAGCGGATTTTCATTGCGATGCGATGAAAAATACCGAGCGAACGACTCGGAATGAGGGCCTCTATACGTATATGTTCTAGATTTGCTTCAATGCGGTTCATGCCGTGATTGCTCTATTCCTCTGGTGAAACTAGGATCCTACGATTTACAGCTAACAGAAATTGTCCCAGTTCATTCTTACTTTATAATAGCTGAATGTGATCACCTGCAGTGACACTGATGAGACAGAAAAGAATATTACATACGGGAGAACAAAACAGTCCTCTTCACATGAGTAAAGCACTGACAGAGACGAAGAGCACATTCATTTCTACAGAAGATCTTCAAGTATTGACAAGACATGAAGAACACTCCAATCAGTAAAGGTTATCAGCTCCCACCAAAGGTCACCACCAGTGAAAGTCAAACTTCTTGCCTGATCTCTGAAGAGCCTACATAATGACACATTGATTATCACTGAACCCACCCTCTCCAGATATTGGGCTTTTGGATATTGCTTCTTTGTTGAATTGGCTACAATCACTGTAACTTAAAAAGAAAAAAAATCAAGCAAACACAAACAAACAAACAAACAAACAGTATTCATCTTAAGGCCCATGCACACTTGGCAATAAAATGAGCGACGTTGCTCATTTTTCCCCTTCCTGAGCGGCGTCGCTCATTTTGTTGGCCAGTGTGTATGCCGCCAGCGATGATTGATGCGTGCCCCCCGCGGGTCGGCAATGACAGTCGCTGTCGGCAGTGCATGCAAGCTCGATCTGGACTGTCGTCCAGGTGCTGCATGTGCGCCGTCGGCTTCGTGACGTCACTGAGCGATATGAGCGGTCATATCGCTCATTGTGTACGGGCGGCCGCCGACCGCCCTGCCCGGCAGGGGAAACACTAGACGATGTCGCTCATAGAGTGACGTCGTCTAGTGTGTATGCACCTTTACAGTTTGTGGTACTGGTGGATTTCACAAGATTTATATGTGATTACAAGCAAAATAGACATTTATAGCTAGATTTGTAAAAGTGTTAGTACCTTATTGCTATTAAAGCCTACATGAAGACAATACAGGATAGAAAATATATTTAGTTGTGCAATAAATAAGAAAAGTTATCATTATATAGCATGTGAAGGTATTGGATTCCAGATCACTCAGGCTAAAGTGGTAGACAGAGTCAAACTGGCCCACAGGGGAACAGGGGAAACCACCGGGGGGCCCTCCTCATCCTCTAGGGATCAGGTTCCAGTCTCTATCCTATAATTATGCATTATACATATGTTACATTATACTTCATAAGAACATGGTTTATTATATATTTACCAAGGGGCACAGAACATGGACACTGTAATGGTTAGCTAAACCTCTGTGGTGGCTGGCCACGCCCCAGTGGAGCCTGGCCACACCCTTAAGCATGGGCCCCTACAACAGTATTCCCCCGGTGGGCCCTTCATTCCCCAGTACGACACTGGTGGTAGATTAAAACCAATGGTGGTTTATTTAAATGAAATAGGTGGTAAACAGCACAGCACACTTCAGTAATACAATCCAGCAAGACAGTTCCCACAATGAATCCCTTGCAGAGCATCACCTCTTAGCCTACAGTCACACAGCACAACGTATTTCCCCAAGTACTGTTGATGATAGAACCCTAAACTTAGAACTTGTTAAGCAATTTGTAATGTTTGGGGGGAGATGCAATTAACTGAGGACTGTACCAAATAGCCTCTGCTCCCAGTTAAGTGTTGGGGACTATTTAACTAGAGGTCCACGATCAATTTTTGACTAGCCCCTAGGCAGCACTTAACACATTTTTCTACCCGCACCCTCTGGAGGAGGTGTGTGCAGAGATCCGCGCTAAGGGGGTCATTCCGAGTTAATCGCAGCTGTGCTAAATTTAGCACAGCTGCGAACAGGCATTCCGACATGCGGGGAGACGCCCAGCACAGGGCTAGTCTGCCACGATTGTCAGTGCCGCCCCCCCCCCCCCCCCCCCCCCCGCAGAAGTGCAAAAAGCATCGCACAGCTGTGATGCTTTTGCATTTGAGGAGTAACTCCCGGCCAGCGCAGCTCCTGAACCTCTTCGCTTCCCCTGGTCGCAGCAGCTGCGTGTGATGTCACGCAGCCACTGTGGCCTGCCCCCCGCACGGTCTGGCCATGCCTGCGTTGGCCGAACCGTGCCCCCAAAACGGCGGCCAAATGCCGCCGTGCTGCCCCCTCCCGCCCAGCGACCGCTTCTACCTGTCAATCAGGCAGAGGCGATCACTAGGGAATGACGGCCTTTGGCCGTCCGGCACGCGCCGGCACACTGCGGCGCCAGCGCATGCGCAGTTCCGACCCAATCGCTGCGCTGTGATAAACTGCAGCGAGCGATCAGGTCGGAATGACCCCCTAAGTGCTGCCTTTGTGCTAGTCATGATCTGATCGCGGTTCTACCGGCGGCTCATTGAATCTCCCCCAGAGTGTCTTAGTTAAATAGAGATACATTTGCCTACCTACAACTACAACTTGATGCAGGAATAAAATGATTAATCTCCAATTCATGTGAAACCTTGTAGAGAAATGTAAATTATGAAACAGACTATAAATAGGATGGAGAGTATTGTCTTTTATAGCTGAAGGAGTATCACCTGTTGCAATTAACATTTACTTTATAAAGTGCTTGGTGATATATAATAATAAAACATATATTGCATATTTCCTGTAATGTAATATACAGTTGAAAATAAAAAATCTACAGTATGACTAGTATTTTGGGGCTGTTGGTTGTACATTCCTAAACCAAACCGTAGAAATGCAAAGGATTATTATTATTCAACAAATTATGTCAACATGGATGTGAGTACAATTGTATTTCTGATAAACGCATAGATCGCAGGATCTCTAACGGGAAGAACGTTGCTGTTGGATTTTCTGAAGCTAATTTATGGATGATACATCAATTCCGTAATCAATATGGATGACCCCCACTCATATTGATAAATGAGAACATACAGACAACTAATGTTCTCCATACAGAATAAAATGTAAACCTTTAGGTAATTGGAATAGTTTCCCTTAAATACTTGTTTGGTCAGTAAGCAGAATTTTGGAACAGTATTATTATTATTATTATTATTATTATTATTATTATTATTATTATGTGAACCCTGCAGGTTTTTTGTCTATATAACGGTATGTTGCGAACCATACGTTTCAATACTTTTATGAGCAGAAGGGATTGACAAATACAGTAAATGATAAGGGCCTAATTCAGACCTGATCGTAGCAGCAAATTTGTTAGCAGTTGGGCAAAACCATGTGCACTGCAGGGGGGAGGCAGATATAACATGTGCAGAGAGAGTTAGATTTGGGTGGGTTATATTGTTTCTGTGCAGGGTAAATACTGGCTGCTTTATTTTTACACTGCAATTTAGATTTCAGTTTGAACACACCCCACCCAAATCTAACTCTCTCTGCACATGTTACATCTGCCCTCCTGCAGTGCACATGGGTGGTCATTCCGAGTTGATCGCTAGCTGCATTTGTTCGCAGCGCAGTGATCAGGCTAAAAAATGGCAGTTCTGCGCATGCGGCGCAATGCGCACGCGCGATGTACGGGCACAACGGATGATGCAGTTTTGCACAGGGTCTAGCGATGCATTTCAGTCGCACTGGTGGCCGCAGAGTGATTGACATGAAGTGGGTGTTTCTGGGTGGCAACTGACCGTTTTCAGGGAGTGTTCGGAAAAACGCAGGCGTGCCAGGGAAAATGCAGGCGTGGCTGGGCGAACGCTGGGCGGGTATGTGACGTCTAATCCGGAACTGAATAGTCTAAAGTGATCGCAAGCGCTGAGTAGTTTTTGCGCTACTCTGAAACGACAAAAAAAACTTTTGCAGGTGCTCTGCGATACAACCGTTCGCACTTCTGCTAAGCTAAAATACACTCCCAGTGGGAGGCGGCATAGCGTTTGCACGGCTGCTAAAAACAGCTAGCGAGCGATCAACTCGGAATGACCCCACATGGTTTTGCCCATCTGCTAACAAATTTGCTGCTATGATCAGGTCTGAATTAGGCCCTACGTTTGATGTGACATGGTGGGGCTTAAATGGAAGATGACAGAACTTTCCTGTGATTTGTTGTTCTTTATCCCAAAAAACATTCACATGTTTTGCTTGTGGCTTTACCAAAACCATGCTGTGTATTTGTAAATGTTATTAAAAATAAGTTAACCTCATAATATAGATGTACTTTTGAGCAGTGAATTTGTTCTATATCAGTATGTATATTATTTTTATCTATTTACTTTATTTTATAGTATATTTTATATATTTTATATTGACCACCGCTCACTTTACCAGTAATGCATACTTGCCTACTCTTCAGATTTTTCGGGTCATTCCCCCCCCCCCAGAAGTATAGGTTGCACTCCCGCATACTGGCTGCTTCCTAGTTAAGAGGGCAGAATAGAGAGATAATTCAGAGAGTTGCGGGTACAAATGGAGGGGCAAAATGATGCGACTCTCAATTGTGACATTTTCCCATGGTGAGGGCAGGGGCTAATTAAGTGAAACCCCTGCGCCCTCTACCCCCCCCCCCCCCCCCCGGGGAGGAGACATAGAAAGTCGGTAAGCATGTAATAATGTGACTTTGAGCACTGGCCAAAGCTTGCAGTGAGCTGGCTGGCAGAAAATGCTAAATATATATGAATCAATTGTGTTGTCCTTAAGCACTCCCACTTCCACTTCTGTTGTAGATAAGCAGAACATGTGAAGTACAACAAACCAGGCACTTCAGACACAGGAATGTCACTCTTGCAGCTGAAGTGCTTGGCTTGTTATTGCCCCCCACAAAATAAAAAGTAATGGATATTGGATTATGGATTACAGTTCTAGCTCAGAGAGTAAATATTACAACTGATGTATAAATCTGAAATATTTTTGAAGCTGTCAGTTTAGGACTTTTGGGAACAAATTTAATACCCTGAGATTGTTGCAAGGGGCCTGATTCACAATTGCAAGTAAAGCAAAAAAAAGCGCACAACTTTGTGTCTGGAGAAAAGCATGATACCATACAAAGGTGTGAATACATTTTTTTTTCTGTGCAGTGTAAATACTGGCTGCTTTTGCATGTACTGTAGCCCGGCTTTATTTTTACACAATTTAGATTTGAATACACCTCACCCAAATCTAACTCTCTCTGCGCATGTTACATAAGCCCCACCTGCAGTGCAGCATGATTTTGGACAGTTCCTTGCCCCTTTCCTTTACTTACAAACATAAATCAGGCCCAAAGCGTCATTATTTCAGAGATTTAAAGTGGCAAGTTGGTCTTACCTTTAAAACAATAGCTGCTCTGTATATTGGGGTTGGGGCTGGGAGACCGGCGCTGGGGATCCCATCAGTCAGCATACTGACCCCGGGATCCCGGCAGCAGAATACTGGTGTGGGGGGTGAGTGCAACAAAGCCCCTTGCGGGCTCGCTGTGCTCGCCATGCAGTGGGCTCGGTGGCTCTCTGCGCTCGCCACAGGTGCTATTACCACTCAATTGGTGTCGTTGACACCCACGAGTGGGAATAGTCCCTGTCAGTCGGCATGCCGACTGTTGGGCTGGTAAGCGGGCGGGATCCCGTTGTCGGCATGGTGACTGACGGAATCCCGAGTGAAGGTCACATGACCAGATACTGTATATTGTTCTAAATCTATATAATATCTACACTTTTTGCAACTTGCAGGCTATTACTGTACATTTAGTATACTTTATACTTCATACTACATACAGTACAATGGCATTGGGCATGTAAATGAAACCGATGACTAGATCTAGAAGATCTAGCGCAAGCTACATAGAAGGATAGGGGGGGGGGGGGGAGAAATAGGTGGGCAAAGCACTTCTGTATACTAGGAGATGGTATTTAACACAGTGGACAATTGTAATTGGAACAAATGGAGTGTCTGTCCAAGGCACAGAGCAATATACAGGCCAACAGCTCTGGTCCTACCCATCCAGTGTAGATCTGGAGCAAACAGAATGGAAAGGGGGGATGACTGAGAGGAACTGTAACAGATCTGGGGCTAAATTGTTGAAGTTCTGAGCCTGCCCAAGTTACAGGAATTGCATATAATAATTATTTATTCAGTTCCTGGAATTAGCATTTGTTCTTATGCAGTTTGCACAGCCAGCTGAACAGTGGCACTTGTCTCGTACCATAAACATAAAGTTGATTTTACACACATATAGATAAAGGAATACAGTATATGCCATGTAATAAACTAACACAGAACAGGACTGCACTCAGGGTCTTGCAGTGTATTATTCCAATGTATCAGTGTACATATAAAACTCTCTTCAGGGATCCTTAAACTAGATGTCTACTCTGTTACAGGGCATAATGACATCATCTAAAGAAGACGGGCACGCCTGAGAAGCCAGTTAATTCCTTATACGGGAAAGAAATCCTTGCTAGTATGTTGCCATAAGAGTTTCATCATTCTGGTTTAATTAGATATTAGAATTGCATACAGGCCCACCACACCAGAGAAATGTTCTAAGCAAATACTTCCCAAAGCAGCTGAAGAGTTTAGCCTGGATCACCAAAAAGCAAAAATCCATTTCAAAACTTCCAGGAAAGAGGCACAGTTGTGCAGAACTGAATCAATGCACTTTCTATTGCCTTATTACAGTGGTTCTCAAACTCGGTCCTCAGGACCCCACACGGTTCATGGTTTTCATGTTACCCAGCAGCTGCACTGTGTATCACCAACTGCCACATTTTAAAAATGTACAGGTGACCTGCAAAACATGAACCGCGTGGGGTCCTGAGGACCGAGTTTGAGAACCAGTGCCTTATTAGATTTAAAAAATGCACACTAGTTCATGAAGCCTCAAATTTTTAGACGAAGAAGGCATGTGCATCTGAGCAGGTTTCACCATGGCGATACTTACCTGAACAGGAGCTGGCGGTATATTGTGGAATGTGTCCAACTGAATAGAAAGTCCTTAGTTAAGACTCCTGATTCTCAGTTCTACTGTCAGGATGTGGTAGAGGATCCCTAGAAGCGGGATTGTGAGACGAATCCATGGACAAAGGGCACTGTTTATATAAAAAAAAACTAATTATAAATGAACCAGCACTCCTATTAACAGCTGCCTGCAATACATTAGGGTGTCCCCAAAGAGGATGGTGAGGCCGCGCACCTGCAGCTACCTTAGCTCCCCTCCTCTTCCTGTGGCTGTTTGGTGTTTACAAAGTGGGGATGGGAAGTTGTAATGTCTTATTAACGATAACTGTGAGGAGCCGTATAGGGGAGCGCCTGGACAGCATAAGAGAAGAAAACAGAAGACTTCAGAAGTACAGTAGTAGTAAAATGCAAGTAAACATAAAATGTAAATAATAAAAAAAAAAAAATAGAGGATGTATAGCAGAGCACAAAAGCAATACATACAGTATATAGAAGGGGTTGGGAGGGAGAGAAATGAAAATGGCAATGCCAGCGATGTTTTACAAAAACATATATGGAGGTGGTGTATGCAGGAGATAGACGTTCCAAGTAAGAAACAAATGCATGGGGGCTGTGGCATTGAGAAAAGTAAAAATGAAAAAAAAAAAAAAAAAACTTTTTCTAAATGCCATTTAAATACCCTCCTAATGTGCCCCATTTATGCCATCAGACTCCTCCTCCACATTCTCCTTGAGTGCTATCAGACATGCCTCCTAAATGCAATTAGACTCATCCACATGGAGCGCACTTGCCATGAGACCCCTCTACGTGCCCCTAATATGCTCCCAGATCTTTCTACATACCCCTAATATGCTATCACACCCCTTCACATGACTCTTATGTGCCAATAGACTTCTCCATATGCCCCTTATATGCCATCAGTCCAAATGTCTGCGACAGTCTAAATATTAGACCTTTTTCCTTCAGTTTTCTGTGCCTTGCAGCAAGAGAATTTGGTGTAAGCGGATTGTGTGCTCTTCTACTCCAGGTGATCGGATGCACATTTATGTTTCTGCATCGGTCTGATTGCTGTCTCTGTCTTCATGTGACATTCCATACCATACATTGCATGGTCTCTCCTTTGTATGCAAAACATTTATTCTGCATATGCTATATAAAAGAGAGACATAAGTTTGGAGATTCCTGTTGGACTTAATTTATTCCACCAGTTCTAAAAAAAAGGCCATAGTGTACTGTACTGTATGTACTAATTGTGAATTATACTTTGCAGTTTAACTCAGCACCACAGCTGGCTATTCTTTGCTGGTTGGGTATGAGATCCCGGCAGACAGGATGGTCAGAATACCGATTCTGGTATCCCGATGCTCAACATCCCAACAGGGGTGAGTTAAGCATTCCAACTCAACAACCTACCCCTAACCCTCTCTTACTGCAGCCTATCCTTAACCTCCCACATTACTACCTAAACCTAACACCCCACCGGCTAAACCTAACCCTCCCCCTTAGTGCCTAAACCTAATCCTAACCCCCCGTGGTGTCTATCCTTAACCCCCTATCACCGCAGCCTAACCCTAACTTCCCACCCCCTGCAGGCTAACCCTAACCCCCGGGTGGCGTCTACAGCTACCCCCTACACATACAGCCTAATCCTAACCCTCCCCCATCAGTGCCTAAACCTAATCCCCCCCCCCTGTGGTGTCTATCCCTAACCCCCTATCACCGCAGCCTAACCCTAACTTCCCACCCCCTGCAGGCTAACCCTAACCCCCGGGTGGCGTCTACAGCTACCCCCTACACATACAGCCTAATCCTAACCCTCCCCCCTTAGTGCCTAAACCTAATCCACACCCCCTGTGGTGTCTATCCCTAACCCCCTATCACCGCAGCCTAACCCTAACTTCCCACCCCCTGCAGGCTAACCCTAACCCCCAGGTGGCGGATAAAGCTACCCCCCCCCACACACACACACAGCCTAACCCTAACCCACGCATCCTTGCATGTAGTTCTATGTTTTGCAGCTGCTGTAAGTCTTTTGGGAAGCTTCCTATTGAGCAGCCTTTTAACTAAAACAGTCACCACACTATAAAGTCTAATTAGTTTAGTAATAGTGCAGCAGGTACAGTACTTATGTGGTCCACATTTCATTTTATAGTGAAAGAGAGGAGAATTATCTCGCATTTTATAGGGCTATTGTCACACCCCGCGGGCAGCGGCGGCCGCGCTTGCCTCTGCGGGTGTCCTGGATGGCCTGGCGTCTCTCCCCTCCGGCGGCCTCGGGGGTCCGGCGTCGGGTCGGCGGGTCTCTCCGGCAGCTCCCGGAGCGAGGGCGCCGCCATGCTGCTCTAGATTAGGTAGGCGGAGCGGGGCTGACGTCATCTGCCCGCTCCGCCAATCAGACTAAGGCAGGAGGTTCAAAGCCAGACGCCGAGCAGGGAGCCGGCGCCTGTGTATCATCATTCTGCTTGTCAGAAGCAGTGATCTCCAGAGCTCCCTTGTTCCTGTTTCCGCTGTGCTTTCCAGTATACCAGTGTCTCCAGTGTCTCCAGTGTCCCCAGTGTCTCCAGTGTCTCAGTGTTTCCTCACGCCTCCAAGCGCCCGAGCGCCATCACGCACCTCCGTGCCTCCAAGCGCCCGAGCGCCATCACGCACCTCCGTG
Source organism: Pseudophryne corroboree (assembly GCF_028390025.1). Lineage (NCBI taxonomy): Eukaryota > Metazoa > Chordata > Amphibia > Anura > Myobatrachidae > Pseudophryne > Pseudophryne corroboree. The sequence goes on from NC_086455.1 coordinate 147,860,724, forward strand.
CCTCCAAGCGCCCGAGCGCCATCACGCACCTCCGTGCCTCCAAGCGCCCGAGCGCCATCACGCACCTCCGTGCCTCCAAGGCGCCCGAGTGCCATCAAGCACCTCCGTGCCTCCAAGCGCCCGAGCGCCATAACGCACCTCCGTGCCTCCAAGCGCCCGAGCGCCATCACGCACCTCCGTGCCTCCAAGCGCCCGAGTGCCATCACGCACCTCCGTGCCACCAAGGCGCCCGAGCGCCATCAAGCACCTCCGTGCCTCCAAGCGCCCGAGCGCCATCTCGCACCTTCGTGCCTCCAAGTGCCCAAGCGCCATCACGCACCTCCGTGCCACCAAGGCGCCTGAGCGCCATCAGCACCTCAGTGCCTCGGCACCTCATAACCTCAGTGCCTCAGAACCTCAGCACTCCGGTGCCTCAGCACCACAGAACCTCAGCACCTCGGTGCCTCCGCACCTTAGTACCACAGAACCTCAGCACCTCAGTACCTCGGTGTCTCAGCACCTCAGTGCCTTCAGTACCTCAATAATACCAGCACCTCTGTACCTCAGCACTTAGCACTTTTACTAGTCTTGTTTTTCAGGAGACCTTCATAATTCCTCCGTGCTTCCTGCTTACCGTCTTCATCCTGTATGAAGAAGACCTACATCCGGCCATCTCTATTGCGACCCAGTAGCGGTTCCTCTTCCCAGTCACCGGAAGAAGCCCCGAGTCCACAACACCCTTCGACCAGGTCAGTGATAGTATACACAGGCCTCATGGACCCGGGGAATCGGAACCCAGAAGCAAGTGCCATCCAAGATCTGGTTTCCCGTGTTCAGAGTCAGGAAGCGGCGCAAAACCAGGTGATGCGGTATCTCCAAGAACTATCCGGCAGGTTGGATCAAATTCAGGTTTCCCTGGCTTCAGTAGTTCCAGTTCCAGCTCCAGTACCCACTCCGGTAGTCGTTCCTGTTAAAGCTCACGCAGTGTCCGGTACCAGGTCACGCCTTCAGCTTCCCACTCCCTCTCGATACAACGGCAACCCGAAGAATTGCCGTGGTTTTCTTAACCAGTGCGAGGTGCAGTTTGAACTCCTCGCACACAATTTTCCCACGGATCGATCCAAAGTAGCATACATTATTTCCTTGCTTGAGGGTTCAGCGTTGGAATGGGTGTCTCCTTTATGGGAGCGATCTGATCCTTTGGTTTCCAACTACACTAATTTCATCTCATCTTTCCGCAGGATCTTTGATGAGCCCGGCAGAACGGCCGCTGCCTCTTCAGATCTTCTCAGAGTTCGACAAGGCTCTCGTTCAGTGGGTCAGTATGTGATTCATTTTCAGACCATAGCTTCCAAATTGCGCTGGGATAATGATGCCTTACGGGCCGCTTTCTGGAACGGGCTGTCCGACCGTCTTAAAGGCGAATTGATTACAAGAGATTTGCCAGATTCTTTGGAACAGTTGATCTCGCTCTGTGTGAAAGTGGATCTCCGCATGCAGGAACGAGTTGGCGAACGTTCTCGGTCTGATCGGTGCAGATTCCGGGCTCCTCCGTCTAAACCATCGGTTACGACAGCTCCAGACGAACTCATGCAGATTAATCGGTCTCGACTGTCTCCAGAGGAGCGACAGCGTCGGCGTGAGAACAAACTTTGCCTCTACTGTGGAGCCGCGGATCACTTCCTCAAGTCTTGCAAAGCTCGCCCGGGAAACGGGCAATCCTAGCCTGTTCCGGGGAAGTAAAGCTGGGTGTGGTTTCTCAATCTTCTCCAGAAGTGGACTGTTTACTCTCAGTATCTTTGTCTACTAAAACAAGAGTCAAGACCGTTATGGCTCTTTTGGATTCAGGTGCTGCGGGGAATTTTATTTCTTTTTCCTGCGCCCAGAGTTTGGGTTTGAAATTACAGTTGGTCGAGCGACCTATTACTATTACAGCCATTAACGGCGTTCCAATTCCTAACGCCTTGATTACGAGTCAGTCTGAGTCAATTCAGCTACAAGTGGGAGCTTTACATCATGAACAACTGAAGTTTCTAGTTATTCAGGAAATGTCTCATGATCTCGTTTTGGGTCTTCCCTGGCTCAGGCTACACAACCCTCATGTCGACTGGGGGTCGACACAAATAATTTCTTGGAGTCCTTTCTGCCGATTGAATTGTCTTACTCCTGTCGTTCCACTCCGTGCATCGGCCAAGTTGGACGTGGAGTTAGTTCCTGAGGCTTATCGAGAGTTTTTGGATGTCTTCTCGGAACAGGCGGCTGATAAATTACCTCCGCATAGGGCTTGGGACTGTCCCATTGAGCTCATTCCTGGGAAAATACCGCCCCGAGGTCGCACTTATCCTTTGTCGGTTCCAGAGACACAAGCTATGTCTGAGTACATCAAGTCGAATTTGCAGAAGGGCTTCATCCGTCCCTCCACTTCTCCAGCGGGAGCTGGCTTCTTCTTTGTAAAGAAAAAAGATGGAGGGCTGAGACCATGCATTGACTATCGTGGTTTAAATGAAGTCACCATTAAAAACAAGTATCCTCTGCCGCTCATCACAGAGCTTTTCGATAGAGTGCGTGGAGCTCGAGTATTTACTAAGCTTGACTTAAGAGGAGCATACAACTTGATACGTATTCGTCAAGGAGATGAGTGGAAGACGGCTTTCAATACGAGAGACGGGCATTATGAGTACCTGGTAATGCCATTTGGCCTCAGCAACGCCCCCGCTGTCTTTCAAGGATTCATTAATGAAGTCTTTCGGGATATGTTGTATCTGAATGTAGTAGTCTATTTGGATGACATTTTGATTTTTTCAAAGAATCTTTCTGAGCACCGACTACAGGTTAAGGAAGTACTCCTTCGGTTGCGCAAGAATCATCTTTATGGCAAGATCTCCAAGTGCACCTTTGAGGTTCCTTCTATTTCATTTTTGGGCTACATTATTTCTGGAACTGAATTGCGTATGGATCCGGAGAAACTTTCGGCCATCCGGGATTGGACTCAACCTCTTTCCTTAAAAGCAGTGCAACGATTTCTAGGATTCGCAAATTATTATCGGAAATTTATAAGAGGTTTCTCTACCATCGTGGCACCTATTACGGCTCTGACTAAAAAAGGGGCTGACCCAAGCAATTGGCCTTCTGAAGCAGTAGCAGCGTTCAAACAGTTGAAGACCGCCTTTATATCTGCTCCCGTACTTCAGCAGCCAGATTTCCTAAAACCATTCTTTTTGGAGGTTGATGCTTCCACGGTAGGCATAGGTGCTGTACTCTCACAGTACGCCTCAGATGGGAAGTTGCATCCGTGTGGGTTTCATTCTCGCAAGTTCTCCCCTGCTGAACTAAATTACACCATCGGAGACAAAGAGCTACTGGCAATTAAATCTGCGTTGGAAGAATGGAGGTATCTTCTGGAGGGTGCTAAACACTTAATTACAATTTTTACGGACCACAAGAATTTACTGTATCTAAAGACGGCCCAATGTTTGAACCCCCGTCAGGCAAGATGGGCGCTCTTTTTTACCAGATTTTCCTTTATCATCAAGTATCGGGCTGGAACTCTAAATACCAAGGCGGATGCCATATCCCGTTCAGTGATGGCTTCCGATGAGGAGAATACAATGGGGAAGGCATTAATCCTCAGTCCCATCTCTATTTCTGCAGCTCCCACTAGGTTGGGTCCTCCTCCTGGAAGAATGTCGGTACCAGTTAAATTTCGACCGAAACTGTTGCAGTGGGCACACACTTCTAAGTTTTCTGGTCATCCGGGAGTTCAGAAAATGTGGGAATTTCTGCGAAGATCATACTGGTGGGACACTATGAAAAAGATGTTCAAGAGTATGTCAATTCGTGTCCTCAATGTGCTCAGCACAAAACTCCACGTCTGCCGCCTGCGGGTTTGTTGCATCCTTTATCCATTCCTAAAAGGCCTTGGACTCATATCTCGATGGACTTTGTTACTAAGGGTCATAACACCATTTGGGTGATCATTGACCGATTCTCTAAGATGGCACATTTTATTCCGTTGACCGGATTACCCTCCGCTTCCAAGTTGGCCCTGTTATTTATCCAAGAGCATTTCCGCCTGCACGGGTTACCTCTGGAAATAGTCTCAGATCGGGGAGTACAGTTTACAGCGAGATTCTGGAGAGCCCTCTGTTCAACTCTACAAATTAAGCTCAAATTCTCTTCTGCTTACCATCCACAGACTAATGGGCAAACTGAACGCGTCAATCAGGATCTAGAGACTTTTCTCCGTATTTACCTTTCCCCTTCTCAAGATAACTGGGTGGAGTTGTTGCCGTGGGCTGAGTTTGCCCACAACCATCTTTATCATTCTTCTACTGGTGAGTCTCCATTCTTTATTAATTATGGATTTCATCCCCAAGTTCCGGAGTTGCCCATTTGTCCTCCAGAAGAAGTTCCTGCTGCAGCCTCAACTCTCCGACATTTCACTCAAATTTGGAGCCGAGTTCATGCCAATCTTAAGAGTGTTTCCGGTCGCTATAAATTCTTTGCGGATAGGAAACGACGAGCAGCTCCTCAATATAAGGTTGGTGACAAGGTATGGCTCTCTACCCGCAATCTTCGTTTGAAAGTACCCACCATGAAATTTGCCCCAAGGTTCATTGGTCCTTTCTCAGTGCGGCAAGTCTTGAACCCGGTCGTTTGCAAATTGGAGTTGCCTTCCCACCTTCGAATTCCAAACTCCTTCCACGTCTCTCTCTCCTCCGCGCCCTCATTCTAAATCGGTTCCACTCAGCATCTCCTAGGCCAACTACTACAGTGTCTGAAGCTGGGACAGAATTTGAAATCAAAGCTATTCTTGACTCTCGTTATTTTCATAAAAAATTACAGTACTTGGTAGAGTGGAACGGTTATGGTCCTGAAGAGAGAAGTTGGATCGATGCTACTGAGGTAATGGCTCCCCGACTGGTTCGAATCTTCCATTCCAGACATCCAACTAAACCCGGAAAGTGTCCAGGGGCCACTCCTGGAGGAGGGGGTACTGTCACACCCCGCGGGCAGCGGCGGCCGCGCTTGCCTCTGCGGGTGTCCTGGATGGCCTGGCGTCTCTCCCCTCCGGCGGCCTCGGGGATCCGGCGTCGGGCCGGCGGGTCTCTCCGGCGGCTCCTGGAGCGAGGGCGCCGCCATGCTGCTCTAGATTAGGTAGGCGGAGCGGGGCTGACGTCATCTGCCCGCTCCGCCAATCAGACTAAGGCGGGAGATTCAAAGCCAGACGCCGAGCAGGGAGCCGGCGCCTGTGTATCATCATTCTGCTTGTCAGAAGCAGTGATCTCCAGAGCTCCCTTGTTCCTGTTTCCGCTGTGCTTTCCAGTATACCAGTGTCTCCAGTGTCTCCAGTGTCCCCAGTGTCTCCAGTGTCTTAGTGTTTCCTCACGCCTCCAAGCGCCCGAGCGCCATCACGCACCTCCGTGCCTCCAAGCGCCCGAGCGCCATCACGCACCTCCGTGCCTCCAAGCGCCCGAGCGCCATCACGCACCTCCGTGCCTCCAAGCGCCTGAGCGCCATCACGCACCTCCGTGCCTCCAAGGCGCCCGAGCGCCATCAAGCACCTCCGTGCCTCCAAGCGCCCGAGCGCCATCACGCACCTCCGTGCCTCCAAGCGCCCGAGCGCCATCACGCACCTCCGTGCCTCCAAGCGCCCGAGCGCCATCACGCACCTCCGTGCCACCAAGGCGCCCGAGCGCCATCAAGCACCTCCGTGCCTCCAAGCGCCATCTCGCACCTTCGTGCCTCCAAGCGCCCGAGCGCCATCACGCACCTCCGTGCCACCAAGGCGCCTGAGCGCCATCAGCACCTCAGTGCCTCGGCACCTCAGTACCTCAGTGCCTCAGAACCTCAGCACTCCGGTGCCTCAGCACCACAGAACCTCAGCACCTCTGTGCCTCCGCACCTTAGTACCACAGAACCTCAGCACCTCAGTACCTCGGTGTCTCAGCACCTCAGTGCCTTCAGTACCTCAATAATACCAGCACCTCTGTACCTCAGCACTTAGCACTTTTACTAGTCTTGTTTTTCAGGAGACCTTCATCATTCCTCCGTGCTTCCTGCTTACCGTCTTCATCCTGTATGAAGAAGACCTACATCCGGCCATCTCTTTTGCGACCCAGTAGCGGTTCCTCTTCCCAGTCACCGGAAGAAGCCCCGAGTCCACAACACCCTTCGACCAGGTCAGTGATAGCTATAATATAATTATTTATTTATTATTGCTATTTACACTGTTTGGACACTCCCCTACTTGCTTTCCAACACTAAATGATGGCTATCATGATAGATATATATATATATATATATATATATGTATATATACACTGACATTTCTATAGTGGGTGCAATGGGGGCGGTGCACACGGGCCCCTGGGTCCAGGGGGGGGCCCACACCGCACCCATTGCACCCATTTTAACACTACCTTTCCGGAGTCCAGCGCCGGGACCTGCAATCATGGTGGAAATTGCCGCCAAAATGGCCGCCACACATGCGCGGTAGCCAAATTGGTCTCCGGATCATGGCGAGCGAAATGTTTCCGGAGACCTGGGCATGCGCAGTAGACTCTGGCATAATGCCGGAGTCTACAGCGCCGTACAGAGGAGGGGGCCCACCCGGAGGTGCACACGGGCCCCCTCCTCTGTAGAAACGCCCCTGTATATATATTATATATATATATAATTATATATATATATATCAAAAAAGGAATAATATTGCGCCACGAGTAAAAGGGACAACGTATCAGATGTGCTGTATAGATTACAATATAAAACATATATGACAACACACCCCAAGATAAGGGGCGTCAGCTGACTCCCTCAAATAAAAACAGAGATGGTACTTTCTCTGAAAAGAAATTACTGGCAAATTGGAATGAAGGATAAAGCGACCAATGGTGTAAAACAATGAGGTACTATGCCCAATTGATAAAAATAAATATACTATTTATTACAATTATACACAGTTTAAAAAAATGGGACAATAAATATAAACACAAATGATCTATAGTACTTAAAATCAAAATTAAAATACTATTAAAAGATAATTCCTTGTCTGGGTATGTGGTCAGTACAGGTCTCCCAACGCGTTTCATCACTTAGACTTCATCATGGGGTTTATATATATATATATATATATATAATGTTAGCAGTGGTCAGCAGCACTAGGTTATTACATTAATTTCATTCACAGGTGTGATGGGGCTCTCCGTGACGCCGCGTCTGGCGCGGCACTATGACGTCATTTTTTGATGGACGTGAAGCGGGCGGACGACGGGCGGCATGGACGGCCTCACGGGTATATAGGTATGTTTTTTCCACACTTTGTCTTATGTCCTGACGAAAATGTTGTATCATTAACATTGAAACGTTGACCAGCTTCGTGACTCTGTCTTTTATTCCCCGCTGAGGGAGCTGTGAGTGCCGCAGACTGGGAGTATTATATATATATATATATATATATATATATATATATATAAATGGACACTGTAGTACAATCAGCGGCACTCAGAGACTGACACAGCTGGAAACAAGTAAAGTGCTGGTGCTTTTTAATCCATAGTAAAGGCTGGGTGATCCAACATTTCGGGGGGCACGAAAGCCCCTTTGTCAAGGTGAGCCAAATACACTCTGTATTTGGCTCACCTTGACAAATTAGTTCCACAATTAATGGTAAAGCTAAATATTTATGGCTGATTATTACCTCAGACAAAGATTTGAAACCTCTGCATCATTCCTCATTGATGTCATGTTACCAAAGAGGAAAGAATTTAAAGGACTATTTGGTCCGCAACGATATCTCACAGTTAGGTAAGGCATCTAAGGGCAACACATTCCCTCATTTTGTCATCCATATTCGGGAGTGAAGTATAATATCCAGTTTCATTTGACCTGCACAAGTCGCTTTATCATTTATGTCATTACTTGCCCATGTTCCAAAATATACGTGGGCAAAATTGAATGTACTCTAAAGGAACATATGAATCAGCATCGTTCGGCTATACGTTTGGCCCTTGTAGCGGGGAATAGTGACCAGCCGGTGGCTCGGCATTTTGTCTCTCATAAGCATAGTTTAGCAACACTTCGCTACAGAATAATTGATCATGTTCCCCCCTTACAACGTGGTGGAGATAGGGCCAAGAAACTGTTACGTTTGGAATCACAGTGGATTATAAGGTTAGATACATTATCTCCGAGGGGATTGAATGAATCACTGGGGCTCCAGTGCTTCATTTAAATAACAGGGGTCTTTAATTATCTTGCATTGTCTTAACTATGGTTTTATAGAGTTTGTATTTTGCAGACGCAGTTCATTATTATTGACAGATTGGACGTAATTGAAGTCTATGTATTTTATATGTCTGTGTTAAGGGTAGTCAGCAGCATATATATATATTTTTTGAGGTACATTTGGTTATTCTATGGTCATAAATATTGTAATTTAATCAATGAAGTTGCGTTCCAAATAGTTAAGAGCCATCGTTACTGTTTTTAATAAGTGTTTTATATGTATACTATATGTTTTTGTTATGCTGTTTACTGGTGACGGTAACCTAGGTGATTTGGACTGATGTAGGTTCTTGTTCCGAGACATTTGTGGACCGGAACTATGGAACCGACGTCATATTGGTGCACAGGTGGAGGGTATTTAACTGAGGTGAGCTATTGCATTGTATGTTACCTGCTTGAAAAAAGCTCAATAAAGGAGCTGAAACGTTGCACAGTCATGCAGTCTCCTTGAACTTTATTCATCCGTCCGGAGTGCCGCCTTTGGAAGGTTTTATTTATATATATATATATATATAAATAAATATATATATATATATATATATATATATCAGAGTAAAAAGCAAGGTGAGTGCCAGATTGCAAGTCTGTCCGGGTTCAAACTCAGATAATTAACAGTTAGATATGTTGGACTGAACTGAATATGAGTCACTCATCTTTTCTTAACGGCTGATATTTCCAAATCGGGTATGTTGAAGTGTTGAAGGTATTTATTTTATGCACTTAGCTTAATTGAGGAAAATTGCCATGAAAATTGCTTTAGTTATTTCATGATAGAACATAATGATAAAGACCAGAAACTCAAGATAGAAGTAGTCGCAGGGTCAGAGACAATTATATATATATACAGTTGTGCTCATAAATTTACATACCCTAACAGAATTTGTGATTTTCTGGCCATTTGTCAGAGAATATAAATGATAACTCACAAACTTTTCTTTCACTCATGGTCAGTGGTTGGTGATACCATTTATTGTCAAACAACTGTGTTTACTCTTTTTAAATCATAATGACAACAGAAACTACCCAAATGACCCTGATCAAAAGTTTACATACTCTGGAGATTTTGGCCTGATAACATGCACACAAGTTGACACAAACGGGTTTGAATGGCTACTAAAGGTAACCATCCTCACCTGTGATCTGTTTGCTTGTAATCAGTGTGTGTGTATAAAAGGTCAGTAAGTTTCTGGACTCCTGAAAGACCCTTGCATCTTTCATCCAGTGCTGCACTGACGTGTCTGGATTCTGAGTCATGGGGAAAGCAAAATAATTGTCAAAGAATCTGTGGGAAAAGGTAATTGAACTATATAAAACAGGAAAGGGATATAAAAAGATATCCAAGCAATTGAGAATGCAAATCAGCAGTGTTCAAACTCTAATTTAGAAGTGGAAAATGAGGGATTCTGTGGAAACCAAATCACGGTCAGGTAGACCAACAAAAATTTCAGCCACAACTGCCAGGAAAATTGTTCGGGATGCAAAGAAAAATCCACAAATAACTTCAGCTGAAATACAGGACTCTCTGAAAAAAAGTGGTGTGGTTGTTTCAAGATGCACAATAAGGAGGCATTTGAATAAAAATGGGCTGCATGGTCGAGTCGCCAGAAGAAAGCCATTACAACACAAATTCCACAAAGCATCCCGCTTACAATACTCCAAACAGCACAGAGACAAGCCTCAAAACTTCTGGAACAAAGTCATTTGGATCGATGAGACCAAAATGTTAATTTTTGGCCACAACCATAAACGTTACATTTGGAGAGGAGTCAACAAGGCCTATGATGAAAGGTACATCATTCCTACTGTGAAACACGGAGGTGGATCGCTGATGTTTTGGGGATGTGTGAGCTACAAAGGCACTGGAAACTTGGTCAAAATTGATGGCAAGATGAATGCAGCATGTTATCAGAAATTACTGGAGGAAAATTTGAACTCATCAGCCCGGAAGCTGCACATGGAACGTACTTGGACGTTCCAACATGACAATGATCTAAAACACAAGGGCAAGTTGACCTGTCATTGGCTACAGCAGAATAAAGTAGAGATGAGCGGGTTCGGTTCCTCGAGATCCGAACCCCCCCGAACTTCACCCATTTCACACGGTTCCGAGGCAGCCTCGGATCTTCCCGCCTTGCCCGATTAACCCGAGCACGCCCGACCGTCATCATCCCGCTGTCGTATTCTCGCGAGATTCGTATTGCATATAAAGAGACGCGCGTCGCTGCCATTTTCACTCGTGCATTGGAGATGATAGCGAGAGGACGTGGCTGCGTTCTCTCAATTTCTGTGTTCAGTGTGCTGCAAATATCTGTGCTCAGTGTGCTGCAAATCTCTGTGCTCAGTGTGCTGCAAATATCTACGTTCTCTGCCTGAAAACGCTCCATATCTGTGCTGCATTGTAGTTGTGCGCAGTATATAGTAGGAGGACAGTGCAGAATTTTGCTGACCACCAGTATATATATAGCAGTACGGTACAGTAGTCCATTGCTCTACCTCTGTGTCGTCAAGTATACCATCCATATCTGTGCTACATTGTAGTTGTGCGCAGTATATAGTAGGGGAACAGTGCAGAATTTTGCTGATCACCAGTATATATATATATATATATATATAGCAGTATGGTACAGTAGGCCATTACTATTGATATATTACTGGCTTATAATTCCACACATTAAAAAATGGAGAACAAAAATGTGGAGGGTAAAATAGGGAAAGATCAAGATCCACTTCCACCTCGTGCTGAAGCTGCTGCCACTAATCATGGCCGAGACGATGAAATGCCATCAATGTCGACTGCCAAGGCTGATGCCCAATGTCATAGTAGAGAGCATGTAAAATCGAAAAAACAAAAGTTCAGTAAAATGACCCAAAAAGCAAAATTAAAAGCGTCTGATGAGAAGCGTAAACTTGCCAATATGCCATTTACGACACGGAGTGGCAAGGAACGGCTGAGGCCCTGTCCTATGTTCATGGCCAGTGGTTCAGCTTCACATGAGGATGGAAGCACTCATCCTCTCGCTAGAAAAATGAAAAGACTTAAGCTGGCAAAAGCACAGCAAAGAACTGTGCGTTCTTCTAAATCACAAATCCCCAAGGAGAGTCCAATTGTGTCGGTTGCGATGCCTGACCTTCCCAACACTGGACTGGAAGAGGTGGCGCCTTCCACCATTTGCACGCCCCCTGCAAGTGCTGGAAGGAGCACCCGCAGTCCAGTTCCTGATAGTCAAATTGAAGATGTCACTGTTGAAGTACCCCAGGATGAGGATATTGGTGTTGCAGGCGCTGAGGAGGAAATTGACAAGGAGGATTCTGATGGTGAGGTGGTTTGTTTAAGTCAGGCACCGGGGGAGACACCTGTTGTCCGTGGGGAGAATATGGCCATTGACATGCCTGGTCAAATTACAAAAAAAAATCACCTCTTCGGTGTGGAATTATTTTAACAGAAATGCGGACAACAGGTGTCAAGCCATGTGTTGCCTTTGTCAAGCTGTAATTAGTAGGGGTAAGGACGTTAACCACCTAGGAACATCTTCCCTTATACGTCACCTGGAGCGCATTCATCAGAAGTCATTGACAAGTTCAAAAACTTTGGGTGAGAGCGGAAGCAGTCCACTGACAACTAAATCCCTTCCTCTTGTAACCAAGCTCCTGCAAACCACACCACCAACTCCCTCAGTGTCAATTCCTCCTTAGACAGGAAAGCCAATAGTCCTGCAGGCCATGTCACTGGCAAGTCTGACGAGTCCTCTCCTGCCTGGGATTCCTCCGATGCATACTTGAGTGTAACGCCTACTGCTGCTGGCGCTGCTGTTGTTGCTGCTGGGAGTCGATCGTCATCCCAGAGGGGAAGTCGGAAGACCACTTGTACTACTTCCAGTAAGCAATTGACTGTCCAACAGTCCTTTGTGAGGAAGATGAAATATCACAGCAGTCATCCTGCTGCAAAGCAGATAACTCAGGTCTTGGCAGCTGCAGTGGTGTTAAACGTGTGTCCGGTATCCACCGTTAATTCACAGGGAATTAGAGAATTGATTGAGGTACTGTGTCGCCGGTACCAAATACCATCTAGGTTCCATTTCTCTAGGCAGGCGATACCGAGAATGTACACAGACATCAGAAAAAGAGTCACCAGTGTCCTAAAAAATGCAGTTGTACCCAATGTCCACTTAACCACGGACATGTGGACAAGTGGAGCAGGGCAGACTCAGGACTATATGACTGTGACAGCCCACTGGGTAGATGTATTGCCTCCCGCAGCAAGAACAGCAGCGGCGGCACCAGTAGCAGCATCTAGCAAACGCCAACTCGTTCCTAGGCAGGCTACGCTTTGCATCACCGCTTTCCATAAGAGGCACACAGCTGACAACCTCTTACGGAAACTGAGGAACATCATCGCAGAATGGCTTACCCCAATTGGACTCTCCTGGGGATTTGTGACATCGGACAACGCCACCAATATTGTGCGTGCATTACATGTGGGCAAATTCCAGCACGTCCCATGTTTTGCACATACATTGAATTTGGTGGTGCAGAATTTTTTTAAAAACGACAGGGGCGTGCAAGAGATGCTGTCGGTGGCCCGAAGAATTGCGGGCCACTTTCGGCATTCAGCCACCGCGTGCCGAAGACTGGAGCACCAGCAAACACTCCTGAACCTGCCCCGCCATCATCTGAAGCAAGAGGTGGTAACGAGGTGGAATTCAACCCTCTATATGCTTCAGAGGATGGAGGAGCAGCAAAAGGCCATTCAAGCCTATACATCTGCCTACGATATAGGCAAAGGAGGGGGAATGCACCTGACTCTAGCGCAGTGGAGAATGATTTCAACGTTGTGCAAGGTTCTGCAACCCTTTGAACTTGCCACACGTGAAGTCAGTTCAGACACTGCCAGCCTGAGTCAGGTCATTCCCCTCATCAGGCTTATGCAGAAGCAGCTGGAGAGATTGAAGGAGGAGCTAAAACGGAGAGATTCCGCTAGGCATGTGGGACTTGTGGATGGAGCCCTTAATTCGCTTAACCAGGATTCACGGGTGGTCAATCTGTTGAAATCAGAGCACTACATTTTGGCCACTGTGCTCGATCCTAGGTTTAAAGCCTACGTTGTATCTCTCTTTCCGGCAGACACATGTCTGCATAGGTGCAAAGACCTGCTGGTGAGAAACTAGTCAAGTCAAGCGGAACGTGACCCGTCAACAGCTCCTCCTTCACATACTCCCGCAACTGGGACTGCGAGGAAAAGGCTAAGAATTCCGAGCCCACCCGCTGGCGGTGATGCAGGGCAGTCTGGAGCGAGTGCTGACATCTGGTCCAGACTGAAGGACCTGCCAACGATTACTGACATGTCTTATACTGTCACTGCATATGATTCTGTCACCATTGAAAGAATGGTGGAGGATTATATGAGTGACCGCATCCAAGTAGGCACGTCAGACAGTCCGTACGTATACTGGCAGGAAAAAGAGGCAATTTGGAGGCCCTTGCACAAACTGGCTTTATTTTACCTAAGTTGCCCCCCCTCCAGTGTGTACTCCGAAAGAGTGTTTAGTGCAGCCGCTCACCTTGTCAGCAATCGGCGTACGAGGTTACTTCCAGAAAATGTGGAGAAGATGATGTTCCTCAAAATGAATTATAATCTATTCCTCCGTGGAGACATTCACCAGCAATTGCCTCCAGAAGGTACACAGGGACCTGAGATGGTGGATTCCAGTGGGGACGAATTAATAATCTGTGAGGAGGGGGATGTACACAGTGAAAGGGGTGAGGAATCGGACGATGAGGAGGAGGTGGACATCTTGCCTCTGTAGAGCCAGTTTGTGCAAGGAGAGATTGATTGCTTCTTTTTTGGTGGGGTCCCAAACCAACCAGTCATTTCAGTCACAGTCGTGTGGCAGACCCTGTCGCTGAAATGATGGGTTCGTTAAAGTGTGCATGTCCTGTTTATACAACATAAGGGTGGGTGGGAGGGCCCAAGGACAATTCCATCTTGCACCTCTTTTTTCTTTCATTTTTCTTTGCATCATGTGCTGTTTGGGGACTATTTTTTTGAAGTGCCATCCTGCCTGACACTGCAGTGCCACTCCTAGATGGGCCAGGTGTTTGTGTCGGCCACTTGTGATGCTTAGCTTAGCCATCCAGCGACCTTGGTGCACCTCTTTTTTTCTTTGCATCAGGTGCTGTTTGGGGACTATTTTTTAAATCTGCCATCCTGTCTGACACTGCAGTGCCACTCCTAGATGGGCCAGGTGTTTGTGTCAGCAACTTGGGTCGCTTAGCTTAGCCATCCAGCGACCTTGGTGCACCTCTTTTTTTCTTTGCATCATGTGCTGTTTGGGGACTATTTTTTTAAATCTGCCATCCTGTCTGACACTGCAGTGCAACTCCTAGATGGGCCAGGTGTTTGTGCCGGCCACTTGGGTCGCTTAGTTTAGCCATCCAGCGACCTTGGAGCACCTCTTTTTTTCTTTGCATCATGTGCTGTTTTGGGACTATTTTTTTAAGTGCTATCCTGTCTGACACTGCAGTGCCACTCCTAGATGGGCCAGGTGTTTGTGTCGGCCACTTGGGTCGCTTAACTTAGCCATCCAGCGACCTCGGTGCAAATTTTAGGACTAAAAATAATTTTGTGAGGTGGGAGGTGTTCAGAATAGACTGGAAATGAGTGGAAATTATGATTATTGAGGTTAATAATACTATGGGATCAAAATTACCCCCAAATTCTATGATTTAAGCTGTTTTTGAGGGGTTTTTGAAAAAAAACACCCGAATTCAAAACACACCCGAATCCGCCAAAAAAATTTCAGGGAGGTTTTGCCAAAACGCGTCCGAATCCAAAACACGGCCGCGAAACCGAATCCAAAACCAAAACACAAAACCCGAAAAATGTCCGGTGCACATCTCTAGAATAAAGTGAAGGTTCTGGAGTGGCCATCTCAGTCTATTGACCTCAATATCATTGAACCACTCTGGGGAGATCTTAAACGTGCAGTACATGCAAGACAGCCCAAGAATTTACTAGAGATGAGCGGGTTCGGTTTCTCTGAATCCGAACCCGCACGAACTTCATGTTTTTTTTCACGGGTCCGAGCGACTCGGATCTTCCCGCCTTGCTCGGTTAACCCGAGCGCGCCCGAACGTCATCATGACGCTGTCGGATTCTCGCGAGACTCGGATTCTATATAAGGAGCCGCGCGTCGCCGCCATTTTCACACGTGCATTGAGATTGATAGGGAGAGGACGTGGCTGGCGTCCTCTCCATTTAGATTAGAAGAGAGAGAGAGAGAGATTGACCTGATTTACTGGAGCTTAGGAGTACTGTAGAACTGTAGAGAGTGCAGAGTTTACTAGTGACTGACCACAGTGACCACCAGACAGTGCCGTTTTATTTAATATATCCGTTCTCTGCCTGAAAAAAACGATACACAGTGACTCAGTCACATACCATATCTGTGTGCACTGCTCAGCCCAGTGTGCTGCATCATCTATGTATATATCTGACTGTGCTCAGCTCACACATCTTATAATTGTGGGGGAGACTGGGGAGCACTGCAGTGCCAGTTATAGGTTATAGCAGGAGCCAGGAGTACATATTATTATTAAAATTAAACAGTGCACACTTTTGCTGCAGGAGTGCCACTGCCAGTGTGACTGACCAGTGACCTGACCACACTGACCACCAGTATAGTTAGTAGTATAGTATACTATATTGTGATTGCCTGAAAAAGTTAAACACTCGTATCTGACTGTGCTCAGCTCACACATCTTATAATTGTGGGGGAGACTGGGGAGCACTGCAGTGCCAGTTATAGGTTATAGCAGGAGCCAGGAGTACATATTATTATTAAAATTAAACAGTGCACACTTTTGCTGCAGGAGTGCCACTGCCAGTGTGACTGACCAGTGACCTGACCACACTGACCACCAGTATAGTTAGTAGTATAGTATACTATATTGTGATTGCCTGAAAAAGTTAAACACTCGTCGTGTGACTTCACTTGTGTGGTGTTTTTTTTTTTATTCTATAAAAAACTCATTCTGCTGACAGACAGTGTCCAGCAGGTCCGTCATTATATAATATATACCTGTCCGGCTGCAGTAGTGATATATATATATTTTTTATATCATTATTTATCATCCAGTCGCAGCAGACACAGTACGGTAGTTCACAGCTGTAGCTACCTCTGTGTCGGCACTCGGCAGTCCGTCCATAATTGTATACCACCTACCCGTGGTTTTTTTTTCTTTCTTCTTTATACATACATACTACTACTACATCTCTTTATCAACCAGTCTATATTAGCAGCAGACACAGTACAGTACGGTAGTCCACGGCTGTAGCTACCTCTGTGTCGGCACTCGGCAGTCCGTCCATAATTGTATACCACCTACCCGTGGTTTTTTTTTCTTTCTTCTTTATACATACATACTACTACTACTACATCTCTTTATCAACCAGTCTATATTAGCAGCAGACACAGTACAGTACGGTAGTCCACGGCTGTAGCTACCTCTGTGTCGGCACTGGGCAGTCCATCCATAATTGTATACCACCTACCCGTGGTTTTTTTTTCTTTCTTCTTTATACATACATACTACTGCTACATCTCTTTATCAACCAGTCTATATTAGCAGCAGACACAGTACAGTACGGTAGTCCACGGCTGTAGCTACCTCTGTGTCGGCACTGGGCAGTCCGTCCATAATTGTATACCACCTACCCGTGGTTTTTTTTTCTTTCTTCTTTATACATACATACTACTACTACTACATCTCTTTATCAACCAGTCTATATTAGCAGCAGACACAGTACAGTACGGTAGTCCACGGCTGTAGCTACCTCTGTGTCGGCACTGGGCAGTCCGTCCATAATTGTATACCACCTACCCGTGGTTTTTTTTCTTTTCTTCTTTATACATACATACTACTACTACATCTCTTTATCAACCAGTCTATATTAGCAGCAGACACAGTACAGTACGGTAGTCCACGGCTGTAGCTACCTCTGTGTCGGCACTGGGCAGTCCGTCCATAATTGTATACCACCTACCCGTGGTTTTTTTTTCTTTCTTCTTTATACATACATACTACTACTACTACATCTCTTTATCAACCAGTCTATATTAGCAGCAGACACAGTACAGTACGGTAGTCCACGGCTGTAGCTACCTCTGTGTCGGCACTGGGCAGTCCGTCCATAATTGTATACCACCTACCCGTGTTTTTTTTTTCTTTCTTCTTTATACATACATACTACTACTACTACATCTCTTTATCAACCAGTCTATATTAGCAGCAGACACAGTACAGTACGGTAGTCCACGGCTGTAGCTACCTCTGTGTCGGCACTCGGCAGTCCGTCCATAATTGTATACCACCTACCCGTGGTTTTTTTTTCTTTCTTCTTTATACATACATACTACTACTACATCTCTTTATCAACCAGTCTATATTAGCAGCAGACACAGTACAGTACGGTAGTCCACGGCTGTAGCTACCTCTGTGTCGGCACTCGGCAGTCCATCCATAATTGTATACTAGTATCCATCCATCTCCATTGTTTACCTGAGGTGCCTTTTAGTTGTGCCTATTAAAATATGGAGAACAAAAATGTTGAGGTTCCAAAATTAGGGAAAGATCAAGATCCACTTCCACCTCGTGCTGAAGCTGCTGCCACTAGTCATGGCCGAGACGATGAAATGCCAGCAACGTCGTCTGCCAAGGCCGATGCCCAATGTCATAGTACAGAGCATGTCAAATCCAAAACACCAAATATCAGTAAAAAAAGGACTCCAAAACCTAAAATAAAATTGTCGGAGGAGAAGCGTAAACTTGCCAATATGCCATTTACCACACGGAGTGGCAAGGAACGGCTGAGGCCCTAGCCTATGTTCATGGCTAGTGGTTCAGCTTCACATGAGGATGGAGGCACTCAGCCTCTCGCTAGAAAAATGAAAAGACTCAAGCTGGCAAAAGCAGTAGCACCGCAAAGAACTGTGTGTTCTTCGAAATCCCAAATCCACAAGGAGAGTCCAATTGTGTCGGTTGCGATGCCTGACCTTCCCAACACTGGACGTGAAGAGCATGCGCCTTCCACCATTTGCACGCCCCCTGCAAGTGCTGGAAGGAGCACCCGCAGTCCAGTTCCTGATAGTCAGATTGAAGATGTCAGAGTTGAAGTACACCAGGATGAGGAGGATATGGGTGTTGCTGGCGCTGGGGAGGAAATTGACCAGGAGGATTCTGATGGTGAAGTGGTTTGTTTAAGTCAGGCACCCGGGGAGACACCTGTTGTCCGTGGGAGGAATAGGGCCGTTGACATGCCTGGTGAAAATACCAAAAAAATCAGCTCTTCGGTGTGGAAGTATTTCACTAGAAATGCGGACAACAGGTGTCAAGCCGTGTGTTCCCTTTGTCAAGCTGTAATAAGTAGGGGTAAGGACGTTAACCACCTCGGAACATCCTCCCTTATACGTCACCTGCAGCGCATTCATAATAAGTCAGTGACAAGTTCAAAAACTTGGGCCGACAGCGGAAGCAGTCCACTGACCAGTAAATCCCTTCCTCTTGTAACCAAGCTCACGCAAACCACCCCACCAACTCCCTCAGTGTCAATTTCCTCCTTCCCCAGGAATGCCAATAGTCCTGCAGGCCATGTCACTGGCAATTCTGACGAGTCCTCTCCTGCCTGGGATTCCTCCGATGCATCCTTGCGTGAAACGCCTACTGCTGCTGGCGCTGCTGTTGTTGCTGCTGGGAGTCGATGGTCATCCCAGAGGGGAAGTCGTAAGCCCACTTGTACTACTTCCAGTAAGCAATTGACTGTCCAACAGTCCTTTGCGAGGAAGATGAAATATCACAGCAGTCATCCTGTTGCAAAGCGGATAACTGAGTCCTTGACAACTATGTTGGTGTTAGACGTGCGTCCGGTATCCGCCGTTAGTTCACAGGGAACTAGACAATTTATTGAGGCAGTGTGCCCCCGTTACCAAATACCATCTAGGTTCCACTTCTGTAGGCAGGCGATACCGAGAATGTACACGGACGTCAGAAAAAGACTCACCAGTGTCCTAAAAAATGCAGTTGTACCCAATGTCCACTTAACCACGGACATGTGGACAAGTGGAGCAGGGCAGGGTCAGGACTATATGACTGTGACAGCCCACTGGGTAGATGTATGGACTCCCGCCGCAAGAACAGCAGCGGCGGCACCAGTAGCAGCATCTCGCAAACGCCAACTCTTTCCTAGGCAGGCTACGCTTTGTATCACCGCTTTCCAGAATACGCACACAGCTGAAAACCTCTTACGGCAACTGAGGAAGATCATCGCAGAATGGCTTACCCCAATTGGACTCTCCTGTGGATTTGTGGCATCGGACAACGCCAGCAATATTGTGTGTGCATTAAATATGGGCAAATTCCAGCACGTCCCATGTTTTGCACATACCTTGAATTTGGTGGTGCAGAATTTTTAAAAAAACGACAGGGGCGTGCAAGAGATGCTGTCGGTGGCCAGAAGAATTGCGGGACACTTTCGGCGTACAGGCACCACGTACAGAAGACTGGAGCACCACCAAAAACTACTGAACCTGCCCTGCCATCATCTGAAGCAAGAAGTGGTAACGAGGTGGAATTCAACCCTCTATATGCTTCAGAGGTTGGAGGAGCAGCAAAAGGCCATTCAAGCCTATACAATTGAGCACGATATAGGAGGTGGAATGCACCTGTCTCAAGTGCAGTGGAGAATGATTTCAACGTTGTGCAAGGTTCTGATGCCCTTTGAACTTGCCACACGTGAAGTCAGTTCAGACACTGCCAGCCTGAGTCAGGTCATTCCCCTCATCAGGCTTTTGCAGAAGAAGCTGGAGGCATTGAAGAAGGAGCTAAAAGGGAGCGATTCCGCTAGGCATGTGGGACTTGTGGATGCAGCCCTTAATTCGCTTAACAAGGATTCACGGGTGGTCAATCTGTTGAAATCAGAGCACTACATTTTGGCCACCGTGCTCGATCCTAGATTTAAAACCTACCTTGGATCTCTCTTTCCGGCAGACACAAGTCTGCTGGGGTGCAAAGACCTGCTGGTGACAAAATTGTCAAGTCAAGCGGAACGCGACCTGTCAACATCTCCTCCTTCACATTCTCCCGCAACTGGGGGTGCGAGGAAAAGGCTCAGAATTCCGAGCCCACCCGCTGGCGGTGATGCAGGGCAGTCTGGAGCGACTGCTGATGCTGACATCTGGTCCGGACTGAAGGACCTGACAACGATTACGGACATGTCGTCTACTGTCACTGCATATGATTCTCTCAACATTGAAAGAATGGTGGAGGATTATATGAGTGATCGCATCCAAGTAGGCACGTCAGACAGTCCGTACTTATACTGGCAGGAAAAAGAGGCAATTTGGAGGCCCTTGCACAAACTGGCTTTATTCTACCTAAGTTGCCCTCCCACAAGTGTGTACTCCGAAAGAGTGTTTAGTGCCGCCGCTCACCTTGTCAGCAATCGGCGTACGAGGTTACATCCAGAAAATGTGGAGAAGATGATGTTCATTAAAATGAATTATAATCAATTCCTCCGCGGAGACATTGACCAGCAGCAATTGCCTCCACAAAGTACACAGGGAGCTGAGATGGTGGATTCCAGTGGGGACGAATTGATAATCTGTGAGGAGGGGGATGTACACGGTGATATATCGGAGGATGATGATGAGGTGGACATCTTGCCTCTGTAGAGCCAGTTTGTGCAAGGAGAGATTAATTGCTTCTTTTTTGGTGGGGGTCCAAACCAACCCGTCATATCAGTCACAGTCGTGTGGCAGACCCTGTCACTGAAATGATGGGTTGGTTAAAGTGTGCATGTCCTGTTTATACAACATAAGGGTGGGTGGGAGGGCCCAAGGACAATTCCATCTTGCACCTCTTTTTTCTTTTCTTTTTCTTTGCGTCATGTGCTGTTTGGGGAGGGTTTTTTGGAAGGGACATCCTGCGTGACACTGCAGTGCCACTCCTAGATGGGCCCGGTGTTTGTGTCGGCCACTAGGGTCGCTAATCTTACTCACACAGCTACCTCATTGCGCCTCTTTTTTTCTTTGCGTCATGTGCTGTTTGGGGAGGGTTTTTTGGAAGGGACATCCTGCGTGACACTGCAGTGCCACTCCTAGATGGGCCAGGTGTTTGTGTCGGGCACTTGGGTCGCTGAGCTTAGTCACACAGCTACCTCATTGCACCTCTTTTTTTCTTTGCGTCATGTGCTGTTTGGGGAGTGTTTTTTGGAAGGGCCATCCTGCGTGACACTGCAGTGCCACTCCTAGATGGGCCAGGTGTTTGTGTCGGCCACTAGGGTCGCTTAGCTTAGTCATCCAGCGACCTCGGTGCAAATTTTAGGACTAAAAATAATATTGTGAGGTGTGAGGTATTCAGAATAGACTGAAAATGAGTGGAAATTATGGTTTTTGAGGTTAATAATAATATGGGATCAAAATGACCCCCAAATTCTATGATTTAAGCTGTTTTTTAGGGTTTTTTGAAAAAAACACCCGAATCCAAAACACACCCGAATCCGACAAAAAAAATTCGGTGAGGTTTTGCCAAAACGCGGTCGAACCCAAAACACGGCCGCGGAACCGAACCCAAAACCAAAACACAAAACCCGAAAAATTTCAGGCGCTCATCTCTAGAATTTACAGGAACTGGAGGCTTTTTGCCAAGAAGAATGGGCAGGCAGCTTTACCATCTGAGAAAATAAAGTGCCTCATCCACAACTACCACAAAAGACTTCAAGCTGTCATTGATGTTAAAGGGGGCAATACACGTTATAAATAACTGGGGTATGTAAACTTTTGATCAGGGCTCATTTGGGTAGTTTCTGTTGTCATTATGATTTAAAAAAAACACAGTTGTTTGACAATAAATGGCTTCACCCAACCGCTAACCATGAGTGAAAGAAAAGTTTGTGAGTTATCATTCATTTTCTTTGACAAATGGCCAGAAAATCACAAATTCTGCTAGTGTATGTAAACTTATGAGCACAACTATATATATATATATATATATATATATATATAAATACACTGTAGATATATCGTCAAACTTTCTTTTAACTTTTAACTGAGAGAGGTCTTGAAGAGATCTGGTTATACCCCATCACTAAACACCGTGGCTTGAAACCCGTACACACTGCAGACTGGACCTGGGTTATTGATGGGGCTACTCCTGGAGATGACATAGGGGTATATTCAATAAGAGTTGGGTCCATTCCGACATGCAGTTGTCGGAATGGACCCGACAACCCCTATTCAAAAAACGTCCAAATCCGACTGTCGGATTTGGCTGTTCCCTATGTCCTGCCCTGCTGCTGCTGTCAGCGGCTGCTGGGTGCGCTGACAGCAGTGGCGGGGGAGCATCGTGAGGCGGCCGGCGGGGGAGCAGTGTGCGGTGGCCGGCGGGAGAGCAGTGTGAGGTGGCCGGCGGGGAAGCAGTGTGAGGCGGCTGGCGGGGGGAGCAGCGTGAGATGGCCGGCGGGGGGAGCAGCGTGCGGCGGCCGGCGGGGGGAGCAGCGTGAGACGGCCGGCGGGGGAGCTTCCAGCGGCGGCCGGAGCTGGCAGCGGGAGTGATGTCTTGCGGCGGCGGGGGAGGCACTACAGGTACTACTCTGATCCCCGTAACCCGCTGCACCGCTCTCCGTCTCCTCACCTCAATCCGACTTGTTTTCAATTCGGACTGAGTTTGTTGGAAAGGGGGCCAAAACCTGTCGGATTTGGCCCCCTTTCTGACAGCAGCAGGTGGATCGGCGGGTATTCTGACAATCCACCTGTTTCCGACAGCATTCCGACAAGTCGGGTTTCCCGACTTGTTGGAAAAAAATGTGCCCCTATTGAATAGGTCGGAACCCCTTCTGACCTATTCCAGTCGGAAACTGCCCATAATCTACAAGTGCCAGTGAACTGGCAGTCCACCGAGTGTTTACAGAACCCGAGTCAGATGACCTGAGTTACCCGTTTACACTGCCTCTTAACCCTTGTCCTTCCCGGTACCAACCCTGTTTGCTTCCTGGGTTGGAATGCCAGGTTGCCTGACCAGAGTTATTTTTTGGGGACATTTCACACTGAGCCACAACCCAGATTAAACCGTTTTTTTGCAGTGGTGAGAAGGGGTATTAGTCTCCAATTATCAGCTGCCTATGAGTTAATGGGCTAAAAACAGCTAAGCTAAACTAAAAATTGGTTTTTGGATTCGGTTCCGCGGCCGTGTTTTGGATTCGGACGCGTTTTGGCAAAACCTCCCTGAAATTTTTTTGTCGGATTCGGGTGTGTTTTGGATTCGTGTGTTTTTTTTTTACAAAAAACCCTCAAAAACAGCTTAAATCATAGAATTTGGGGGTCATTTTGATCCCATAGTATGATAAACCTCAATAACCATAATTTCCACTCATTTCCAGTCTATTCTGAACACCTCACACCTCACAATATTATTTTTAGTCCTAAAATTTGCACCAAGGTCGCTGTATGACTAAGCTAAGCGACCCAAGTGGCCGGCACAAACATCTGGCCCATCTAGGAGTGGCACTGCAGTGTCAGACAGGATGGCACTTAAAAAAATTAGCCCCAAACATCACATGATGCAGAGATTTAAAAAAAAGAGGTGCAAGATGGAATTGTCCTTGGGCCCTCGGGCCCTCCCACCCACCCTTATGTTGTATAAACAGGACGTGAACACTTTAACAAACCCATCATTTCAGCGACAGAGTCTGCCACACGACTGTGACTGAAATGACTGATTGGTTTGGGCCCCCACCAAAAAAGAAGCAATCAATCTCTCCTTGCACAAGCTGGCTCTACAGAGGCAAGATGTCCACCTCCTCCTCATCGTCCAATTCCTCACCCCTTTCACTGTGTACGTCCCCCTCCTCACAGATTATTAATTCGTCCCCACTGGAATCCACCATCTCAGGTCCCTGTGTACTTTCAGGAGGCAATTGCTGGTGAATGTCTCCACGGAGGAATTGATGCCTAGCGGAATCGCTCCGTTTTAGCTCCTCCTTCAATCTCTCCAGCTTCTTCTGCAAAAGCCTGATGAGGGGAATGACCTGACTCAGGCTGGCAGTGTCTGAACTGACTTCACGTGTGGCAAGTTCAAAGGGTTGCAGAACCTTGCACAACGTTGAAATCATTCTCCACTGCGCTAGAGTCAGGTGCATTCCCCCTCCTTTGCCTATATCGTAGGCAGATGTATAGGCTTGAATGGCCTTTTGCTGCTCCTCCATCCTCTGAAGCATATAGAGGGTTGAATTCCACCTCGTTACCACCTCTTGCAGAGCCGGCCCTAGCCAATTTGATGCCCTAGGCAAAATTTTGTCTGGTGCCCCCTAGCTCCGCCGCTAGCTCCGCCTCTGTACCTGCAACCCTCAGGTAGTGGGGCCCACCGGGGGGTTACCCTGTGGGCCAGTTCAACTCTGCACAATGCCACACAGTAATGACCATAATACATATAATTACACACAGTAAAGGAACCTTACACATATGCCCCACATTAGTAATGCCCATAATACACATAATTCCACACAGTAATGCCCCTTACACATATGCCCCACATTAGTAATGCCCATAATACACATATACTGCCACAGATACTGCCACACTTGCTGGTTATACAAAAAGACCAGTATCAAACATGTAGAAACGGTCCATTCTCTTCACTATTCAGTGTGTTTGCTGGTGTCTGTTACTGCATGCCCTTTACTTTATACTGTGGTTGCTAAATGCTCTGCCCTCCAGTCTGATGTGTCCGAAAGTCATGCTGCACTGATGTTTCATATAGAAATAGCACAACGCAACTTACTGACCACGTTACAGTGCTAAATGGCAGGGGAATTTTACGGCATGGACTGACTAGGAAATAAAGTGTGGGGAGAACACTGCCCATGTTATGTCCCTGCAGACACCTGGGGTTTGCACAGGGATAAGGGACACACACAGGATGGCAGGGTCCCCCTCCCCCATGTGCACAAGCAGTATAGGTGATGTCAGGTTTCTGTGAAGCAGTCTTCCAAAATACACATGTGTTATCATAAGAAGCCATCCAGTAATAACCTTATATAGTCAGTAAAAATGTCACAGGTCCAGGAATTGCATTTACTGGGCTTCTGCTGTCTGTCTGAGGTCTCACAAGTCAGGGGCATTCAAGCATGTCAGAGGAAGTTTAAGGCACAGTGTGCATTTTTTTTTACAAATGTAAACTGCAGTTTTTACAAGTACTGATTGAATACATTTGGAAAGTAACAGTTAGTTTGCGGACTGTCCCTCCCAGCATGAGATACTGCAGGGACATGCTTGGATGCCCCTAGACATGCTTGGATGCCCTAGGCAAATGCCTAGCCTGCCTATAGCTAAGGCCGGCTCTGACCTCTTGCTTCAGATGATGGCGGGGCAGGTTCAGGAGTGTTTGCTGGTGCTCCAGTCTTCGGCACGCGGTGGCTGAATGCAGAAAGTGGCCCGCAATTCTTTGGGCCACCGACAGCATCTCTTGCACGCCCCTGTCGTTTTTAAAAAAATTCTGCACCACCAAATTCAATGTATGTGCAAAACATGAGACGTGCTGGAATTTGCCCACATGTAATGCACGCACAATATTGGTGGCGTTGTCCGATGTCACAAATCCCCAGGAGAGTCCAATTGGGGTAAGCCATTCTGCGATGATGTTCCTCAGTTTCCGTAAGAGGTTGTCAGCTGTGTGCCTCTTATGGAAAGCAGTGATACAAAGTGTAGCCTGCCTAGGAACGAGTTGGCATTTGCGAGATGCTGCTACTGGTGCCGCCGCTGCTGTTCTTGCTGCGGGAGGCAATACATCTACCCAGTGGGCTGTCACAGTCATATAGTCCTGAGTCTGCCCTGCTCCACTTGTCCACATGTCCGTGGTTAAGTGGACATTGGGTACAACTGCATTTTTTAGGACACTGGTGACTCTTTTTCTGAGGTCTGTGTACATTCTCTGTATCGCCTGCCTAGAGAAATGGAACCTAGATGGTATTTGGTACCGGGGACACAGTACCTCAATCAATTCTCTAATTCCCCGTGAATTAACGGTGGATATCGGACACACTTTTAACACCACCGCAGCTGCCAAGGCCTGAGAATTCCGCTTTGCTGCAGATTGACTGCTGTGATGTTTCATCTTCCTCGCTAAGGACTGTTGGACAGTCAATTGCTTACTGGAAGTAGTACAAGTGGTCTTCCGACTTCCCCTCTGGGATGATGATCGACTCCCAGCAGCAACAACAGAAGTGCCAGCAGCAGTAGGCGTTACACTCAAGGATGCATCGGAGGAATCCCAGGCAGGAGAGGACTCGTCAGACTTGCCAGTGACATGGCCTTCAGGACTATTGGCTTTCCTGTCTAAGGAGGAAATTGACACTGAGGGAGTTGTTGGTGTGGTTTGCATTAGCTTGGGTACAAGAGGAAGGGATTTAGTTGTCAGTGGACTGCTTCCGCTGTCACCCAAAGTTTTTGAACTTGTCAATGACTTCTGATGAATGCACTCCAGGTGACGTATAAGGGAGGATGTTCCTAGGTGGTTAATGTCCTTACCCCTACTTATTACAGCTTGATAAAGGCAACACACGGCTTGACACCTGTTGTCCGCATTTCTAATAAAATAATTCCACACCGAAGAGGTGATTTTTTTTGTAATTTGACCAGGCATGTCAATGGCCATATTCCTCCCACGGACAACAGGTATCTCCCCGGGTGCCTGACTTAAACAAACCACCTCACCATCAGATTTCTACTTGTCAATGCCCTCCTCAGCGCCAGCAACACCCATATCCTCATCCTGGTGTACTTCAACAGTGACATCTTCAATCTGACTATCAGGAACTGGACTGCGGGTGCTCCTTCCAGCACTTGCAGGGGGTGTGCAAATGGTGGAAGGCGCCACCTCTTCCCGTCCAGTGTTGGGAAGGTCAGGCATCGCAACCGACACAATTGGACTCTCCTTGGGGATTTGTGATTTAGAAGAACGCACAGTTCTTTGCTGTACTTTTGCCAGCTTAAGTCTTTTCATTTTTCTAGCGAAAGGATGAGTGCTTCCATCCTCATGTGAATCTGAACCACTAGCTATGAACATAGGCTAGGGCCTCAGCCGTTCCTTGCCACTCCGTGTCGTAAATGGCATATTGGCAAGTTTACGCTTCTCATCAGATGCTTTTAATTTAGATTTTTGGGTCATTTTACTGAACTTTTGTTTTTTGGATTTTACATGCTCTCTACTATGACATTGGGCATCGGCCTTGGCAGACGACGTTAATGGCATTTCATCGTTTCGGCCATGACTAGTGGCAGCAGCTTCAGCACGAGGTGGAAATGGATCTTGATCTTTCCCTATTTTACCCTCCGCATTTTTGTTCTCCATTTTTTAATGTGTGGAATTATATGCCAGTAATATAATATATCAATAGCAATGGCCTACTGTACCGTACTGCTATATATATACTGGTGGTCAGCAAAATTCTGCACTGTCCTCCTACTATATACTGTGCACAACTACAATGCAGCACAGGTATGGATGGATAGTATACTTGACGACACAGAGGTAGAGCAATGGACTACTGTACGGTACTGCTATATATATACTGGTGGTCAGCAAAATTCTGCACTGTCCTCCTACTATATACTACAATGCAGCACAGATATGGATGGATAGTATACTTGACGACACAGAGGTAGAGCAATGGACTACTGTACCGTACTGCTATATATATACTGGTGGTCAGCAAAATTCTGCACTGTCCTCCTACTATATACTACAATGCAGCACAGATATGGATGGATAGTATACTTGATGACACAGAGGTAGAGCAATGGACTACTGTACTGTACTGCTACATATATATACTGGTGGTCAGCAAAATTCTGCACTGTCCTCCTACTATATACTGCGCACAACTACAATGCAGCACAGGTATGGATGGATAGTATACTTGACGACACAGAGGTAGAGCAATGGACTACTGTACCGTACTGCTATATATATACTGATGGTCAGCAAAATTCTGCACTGTCCTCCTACTATATACTACAATGCAGCACAGATATGGAGCGTTTTCAGGCAGAGAACGTAGATATTTGCAGCACACTGAGCACAGATATTTGCAGCACACTGAACACAGATATTTGCAGCACACTGAACACAGAAACTGAGAAAATGCAGCCATGTCCTCTCGCTATCATCTCCAATGCACGAGTGAAAATGGCGGCGACGCACGGCTCTTTATATGCAATACGAATCTTGTGAGAATCCAACAGCGGGATGATGATGTTCGGGCGCGCTCGTGTTAACCGAGCAAGGCGGGAGAATCCGAGTATGCCTCGGAACCGTGTAAAATGGGTGAAGTTCGGGGGGGTTCGGATCCCGAGGAACCGAACCCGCTCATCTCTACTAAAAACATGAAGCTCCATTCTTACCCCAACCTAAAATAAAGAAAGAACAACACAATTGGCAATAAAGGTTATATATTTTATTACATTTATTAACTATAAATCATAAATAAGACTAACAGCTGGCTGGAAAAGCATTGGGGGAATCAGCACGGCGTAATGAAATGTATATAAACAAAAGCAAAACATCAGACATAACTCAAACTGAAGTTTGGGGAAACCATCCTTCTTTACTGGATCAGACTGAACGTTCTATTAGGTCCAAGTACTCTCCCAAGTGCAGGATACCTTGCTTACTTTGAAGGAGTGGTGACATACAATACTACAATGTCCAGAACAATTCTTGCCAATCAGACCGTCACCTGTAAACAAAAATTAGAACATCAAAAAATGATGACACAAGCAATTACGGGAAACCCCATATTGGTAAAACCACTAGCAAGGCAAGCAGTACATAACTGAGGGCAGGTGGGAAACTCCAACAGGAAAGCAGAGAGCCCAGCCCTTTCCAGGTTATATTTACTGTAAGAATAATCACCCCTCCTTACACCTGATAGGGTAACACCGATTCCTAGAACCTGTCAGTCAATAGTATAACTTAATATTACTAGGGATGTGCGCCAGCCCAAACATCGGGTTTTGGGTTCTTGTTTTGGATCTGCATCTCCTTCGTGTTTTGGTTTTGTATTTGTTTTGCCAAAACCTCCCTTGCGAGTTTTGGAACTGTATTTGTTTTGGATCTATATTTTTTTTTAAATCATAAAAACATTTAAAATCACAGAATTTGTGCCTGTTTTTGTTCCTACAGTATTATTGACCTCAATAACATTCATTTCCACTAATTTCCAGTCAGTCTTGACCACATCACAATATTGTTTTCATCCAGCGTTGCATCTTGCAGGTTTTGAATTCCATATAAGGGAGCCGCATCCGGGACTCGGCGCAATTGCAATCTGCCACGATGTACAGCAGACACAATTTGTACATAACCTGTACCACTTACGGTGTCACAATACGTGTAGGAGCCAAAGATAATCTAACGCTACGGTTTAATTTCACAAAGAGTGTTGCACAATACGTGTATGAGTAGGAATAAAATATATTACTTTGGTACCACCTTCACGAACAGCGTCCCAAAATACTTGTGTGTATCAGAAATAGTAGTTGAACACTGCAGTTGACCTTCACCAACAGTGTCGCACAAAACGTATATGAGTACAAAATAATAATATATGCAGTCTGACATGCAGTGTCACAGTACATATGAAAATTAAATTAAAATTGTGTAGTACACCGGGTTACAGTACAAACAAAAAATATATTTTTTTTTTATAATTATATTTTTAGGCTTTTTGTTTTTAGCTTTTATTATTACCCACTTACCTGGCATGGTGGCACCAGATGTGACCATGCCTGCAAGTGCTCTATCTGACCTGGTCGCACAGGATGCGACCAGTCAGATAAAGAGTGTTAGCAGCGGCGGGGAAGGGAAACTTCCCTCCGCTGCTGCTGTCAGAGGGACCGGAAGGTCCCTCTGCCTCCCTGCACTCTCCCCCTGTGTCTGCCGTGCTGCCGATCACTGCTGATCGGTCAGCACGGCAGGATGACCCCTATCCAGCAGCTGCAGACAATTGCAGCCACTGGGGAGTGTAACTGAACCCTCCCAAGCCACCCCAGACCCCCCCTGCATACCTGCAGTCTGTCCCAGCTTTCAAAATGAAAGCCGCGATGGTCGCGATGTTCCGATGGTCACTATGTTCTCGATAGATGTTTCGATGTTTGAAGGGGGGGAAATGAAAAACTCAAAAAAATATTTTTTTCCTTTTTTTAACTAAAATTATTTGGGATAGGGTTAAATTCATAATAAAGAAAAGTTTTTCAAACCAGCACTCCAAAGCAACAGTGCTGCACCGTCCGCTGAAGTGGTCACCCCCACTCCCAAAGAAACGTTAGACAATTCACAAAATGCAGATGTGCGCACCCCTGGGGTAGTACGGGATAAGTGTTTGAATGTTAATTTTGTATAAAATCGTCAGATATTCAAATCCTTCCTTTTAGATCAAAGCAGGGTTCCTCTTCGTTCCCTCAAAAAAACACGAGTGAGGGAATATATAGTGAAGTACAGTTTTTATTGTAAGTGTAGATAACACAAAATATAAATATACAATTCCACCAACTTATAGTGGGGCAAATATGCGTACCAGAATATGTGGGGTCCCCAGTGATGGTTACCCTATAGCGTTTGTGAGGTGGTAAACAGATACCTCCCGGGAACTAAACACTGTTCCTCCTCTAGCTATGGTAATCCTGGGTACTTCCACTCTTACTTGGTCTGTCGCAGTCTGTCCCACAGCACCGACGCGTTTCTGCTCTCAAGGAGCCTTTCTCAAGGTGTGTGGTGGAATGAAAGACTGGGAATATTTAAACCCAGTGCTGTGGTGTGATTGGTTCAGACTGGACCATGCAATAATTATAGCTCCCTCCATGAATTACCTTATGCTGACTATTATGGAGGGTCTTGTACATATAGTTTATGCCCCGTTGGTGGTAAAAACCTAAAATACAAAGCCTAATTAGATTTTAAAACAGTCAAACACTCCATAATTCGGCGTGCGTTCCAACTCGTGGAACGCACACCTTACTTCCGGTTCCGCCCATCGTTTGTAGTAATACGTGCCCGACATTGTCAAGCCTCCTGCGATGCATGCGTTCCACGTGCTGGAACGCATGCCGTTTCCGTTTCTGCCCCGGCTCCTAATAGCGGTAATGCCATACCCGAACTTCTGGTCACGGGCGGCATCAGTTGTTGAACGCATTCGTTGATATGCGTTCCACAGACTTACAATTCGGGATTAATGAAAACAAATCATTTGAAATCTCCTCTTAGTAAAATGGGCATGAACTAGGATAAAAATAAAACCAGGTTTGAATTAAAAATTAATGTGCATAGATAAATCGTGTGGAACTTTGGAGTAATTAATGTAGGGTGTTAACCTGTAAAACCCCATACTCCTAGAGAATGTGAACCCACTTTAAAATTGGAGAAAATTATATTACAACAACTTATTTAATTGGTAAAATTAATGCAAAATGATAATTGATAAAGTGATCAATAATAATGGATAGATATCAATAAATTATCATAAAAACCATTTCAATCCAAAGTCCAAATTCAATCCCTTGGGGGATAAAGTCCCCATATTGTAGATCCACCTCATTTCTGTCTGTGTTAAACTTTCTTCCAGATTTCCATTGCGCCAATGGTTCTAAACCATTTTAATGCCTATCACTTTCTCCAAAGCATTGCAGTTTTTGTTGTGGACTTCCTTAAAATGACTTGAAACCGAGTGATTTTCAAAACCCTTTCTTACGTTCCGAATGTGTTCTGCCCAGCGTTCCTTAAGGGGTCTGGAGGTCCGGCCAATATACTGTAGTTTACAACTGCACTCAATCAAATAGATGCAGTTTTTAGTGTTGCATGTAATAAATTCAGAGATGTTGTATCTATACCCAGTGGTGTTGGACTTAAATTCCTCCGTCTTACTGGGCTGGTTGGTGTGACTTCTACACATCAAACACAAGCCGCATCTATGGAACCCTTTTGTTTTTATTCTGCCAGATTTTTTCGGGGCAGTCGCACTTTTTAGTAGCTTCTGTTTTAGGTTGGGTGCTTTTCTATAGACGAATTTTGGGTTCTGTGGTATGATTTTCTCTAAGATCGGATCTCTGGTTAAAAGATGCCAATGGTTTTTCACAATTTTTCCATTTCCTTATGTTGGCCATTAAAAGATGTTATAAAAGGTAAAGTGCATGTGCCTTCCTGAAGTTTTCTTCTTGGTTTTAGGAGATCTTGTCGGTTCGCTTCTTGTATTTCCTTAATATGTTCATCAACCTTGTTACCATCGTATCCTTTAGAAACTAATTTTTTCTTCATATCCGCAGATTGGTTTTTAAAAGCAGTAATATCGGTGCAGTTTCTTCTTATTCTTCTGATTTGACCTTTCGGTACATTCCTTAACCAGTTACAGTGGTGGTTACTTGAAACTGAAATGTAAGAATTGCTATCCGTTGGTTTAAAATATGATTTTGTTTTTAAAACATTATTTTCTATATAAAAAGTGAGATCTAAAAAGTTTACTTCCATTCTACTAACATTAAACACCAATGAAATGTTAAAATCATTCTTATTAAGAGATTCGCAAAAAGAGTTCAGAGTTTCTTCATCACCTTCCCAGATAAAAATAATCGATAAAACGATACCATAATTTAATGTTACCTAAAAAGGGGTTGCTTTCTGTCCATATATGATGGTTTTCCCAGTAACTCATAAAGAGATTAGCATATGCCAGAGCAAAGCGTGTGCCCATAGCAGTCCCCATTTTTTGTAAATAAAATTTGCTGTTATGCCAGAAGAAGTTGTTATTTAAGATAAACCTAATACTCTCCAATATGAAGGGAATCTTACCTTTTTCAAAATTGCTGTTTTGTAAATGATACTTTACAGCATTAATTCCTTTTTCATGGTCAATAATTGTGTACAAACTACTGACGTCTGCAGTGGCCATGATATAATTACGTTCCCATTTAAAACTTTCCACTTTCTGTAGGATATCCACAGTGTCTTTGATGTATGATTTTATTTTCAAAACTTCGGGTTGGAGGTGGTGATCAATAAAATGGGAAAGATTTGATGTAACTGAGTTTGTTCCCGCTACTATGGGTCGTCCTGGGGGGTTAGATAAATTTTTGTGGATTTTTGGCAGTATATAAAAGACAGGTAGAGTAGGGTTTTTGATGTTAATATACTGTTCCTCTTTCTCTTGAATGATACCTTAATTTTTGTATTTGTTTAAAAGTGTTTTTAATTCTCGTTCTATTCTTTCATTTGGGTTCCCTCTTAGGATCTGTTTACCACCTCACAAACGCTATAGGGTATCCATCACTGGGGACCCCACATATTCTGGTACGCATATTTGCCCCACTATAAGTTGGTGGAATTGTATATTTATATTTTGTGTTATCTACACTTACAATAAAACTGTACTTCACTATATAATCCCTCACTCTTGTTTTTTTGAGGGAATGAAGAGGAACCCTGCTCTGATCTAAAAGGAAGGATTTGAATATCTGACGATTTTATACAAAATTAACATTCAAACACTTATCCCGTACTACCCCAGGGGTGCGCACATCTGCATTTTGTGAATTGTCTACGGTTAAATTCATGTTCTTCACCTAATTCACTCATTAAAAAAAACTACAATTTCGGAGCGGTTTTCGGTGAAATAAATTGTCAGTTAAGTGGTTAATTTTACACTAGGGCGTAGCCCCTGGATTGACGCACAGATCATCCCTTTCAGATACAGCAGACAAAGCACCGTACCTGGACTGATACAGCAGAGCACCCCTTTCAGATACAGCAGAAAGAGCACCCTACCTGGACTGATACAGTAGAGCACCCCTTTCAGATATAGCAGAAAGAGCACCCTACCTGTACTGATATAGCAGAGCACCCCTTTCAGATACAGCAGGCAGAGCACCCTACCTGGACTGATATAGCAGAGCACCCCTTTCAGATACAGCAGAAAGAGCACCCTACCTGGACTGATACAGTAGAGCACCCCTTTCAGATATAGCAGAAAGAGCACCCTACCTGGACTGATATAGCAGAGCACCCCTTTCAGATACAGCAGACCGTGCACCCCTCCTTGACTGATACAGCAGAGTACCCCTATCGGATACAGTAGACAGAGCACCCACCCCATGCCAGACAACACAGTACTGATGGACACGTCCGTCCAGCACACTCTCCACAGATGGAGTAAAGATGGCGCCGATCACAGAGGACCTTTATAGAATCCAAGACCCGTGAAAATTCGACATCAGGATGATGGCGTTAGGCCTCGATTTGGGATCCGAGCTGGACTCGGATTCAGTCTCGGATCCGGACTTGGATTCCAAAGTTCGTGTGGGTCTGGTTCTCAGAGATCTGGTGCCGCTCATCTCTAAATATTACTCATTTTAGCCTTAAAGCTGTACCCCCATGCACTTATGTCCCCTTGAGCTTACTTAAGAACTCAAGGGCAGATTTATTAAGCTCGGTGAAGTGATAAATTGGAAGGTGATAAAGGACCAGCCAGTCAGCTCCTAACTG
Source organism: Pseudophryne corroboree (assembly GCF_028390025.1). Lineage (NCBI taxonomy): Eukaryota > Metazoa > Chordata > Amphibia > Anura > Myobatrachidae > Pseudophryne > Pseudophryne corroboree. The sequence goes on from NC_086455.1 coordinate 147,895,566, forward strand.
ACATTTTTCAAACCCAGCATGTGACATGGCAGTTAGGAAGCTGATTGGTTGCTCCTTTATCACCTTCCACTTTATCACTTCACCGAGCTTAATAAATCTGCCCCTCAATTCCTTATCTATTAGTATTGTTCTGTGAAAAATATTTTTTTTTTACTTTTACATTTTTCAATTCGAAAAAAATGAAAAAACCGTTAAAACTACCGTCTCTATGCAAAAAAGAAACATATATAAAAAGCACTGTAGCAGTTAAAGTAGGAGCCAAAAGTGGACATACAGTACTATGCGTATGCACTGCCGATCATGCATTGCACCACCCTAAGAAATGCACAAAATATAATAATTGACGCATCGTTTCTGTATGGGCCCATCTCTTCATCAGAGTTGTATGTGCACACACTGGATCAATAAATCTATCTCCTGAATTTATTATTACTCTGCTTCAATGTTCCAGACATAAATAAGGAACAAGCAGTTTGGTCTTTATTATCTTACTCCGCTTCTCAACTTTTCTAGTTAATGATGGATGGTATATTATAAGCTAGACATAAATATGTATATATAGGCAGGAGAACATTACTTAGGAACCTGTGTTTGTAAATAGGGTGATGGGATTCTTTAACACACTGATCGATCTCCATGTCATCTATGTGTTTAGTTTTATTTGCGTCTGCCTCAGGCAGCAAGAAAAACTAGTTATTTGAGGAAGTGACTCACTCACTATGTTTAAGAAAATCTATTGTCAACTCTCTGTGGGACTAAATATATTTTTGTTATGGTACTATGTTATTTTTGTTCTCTGCATTTTCCTACATTTCTCTGTCTTCTGTACTTCAGCACAACAGCACAACAGACGCTTGGATTCTTAAGGCAGCACACAGGCAAAATTGATTTTGCATTCTATAGTAATTGCCAAGGATTTTTTTTGTGGGAGGGACAGGAAAAAAAAGAAAGCACCCAGTAAGCCATCTCTGCTTTAATGACTGATCTAAATTGTAACTTGGAAATAAAAAGAAGTTCTTTAGTGATGCCTCAGTTGTCGTTGATTGCTCGGAGCAATTTTGAAGCTATTCAGAAGGAAGAATAGCTAGCATCATTCCAGAGAGGGCAGCGGGGGTGGATCGTGCACTGCAGAATTACTAGACACCACCTGAGATAATAGAGGAAAGGTACATGTTACCTATGACAGTTATAATAAAGGCACAATCTGCAGGGGAGAGGATCTCAATTCCAAGCAACTGCCTGACTTGCAAATGAGATGAGGATTCTTGCTAAAGAGTAAGTGGCCTATTTATTAACAGTATTTTTACAAAAAAAGGGTGTTTTCTGTTTTCACACCCTTTTCACAATATTTTAGTATCACCTGAATGTATTAAAGGGCATTTGGAGCAGTTTTCATGAAAAACTGCTCCAAACCCTTTAATTCACTTTTTTTTAGTAAGCCAAATCGCATTCCCCATACTTATAATGGGAAATGTGATCTGACCAGATTTACTAAAAAAAAAATGTTAAAAGTGTGCCCTGTGATGATGTCGCCAGCTCAGGCTGGCGAGTTCACAGGGCAGCACTGCGATAAGCACCCATTTGCCCCACTTTCTCTGCCCCTGGCAGAGAAAGCTGAGTGGGACCAGGCTCCAGTGATCAGCTCTGTGTGTCCGATGGAAACACAAGCTGATCAGAGTGTAAAAAAAAACCCTATACTCACCTGTCCAGGGAGCCGGTGTCCGCTGCTCCGGTGAGCGCTGCTGGGCGCCGGGTCCCCCATATTCTGCAATGTAACCCCAGTGCAGTAAAGTGATGCTGCAAAATGGCAGCGCACTTTACAGCACCAGGGGTCATAGCGCAGGAGAAGGACCCGGCGTCTGGCAGCCTCCTGAAGCAGCGCGGACCGGCTCCCTGGACAGGTGAGTATATTATCCTGCTGAGGGGGTCTGCGGCGCGCAGGGGTAGTCGCGACGGGGGGTAGACCGGGCAGTGGTGCTAGCGGTGCTGTTGGCGGGGGCAGTGCATGCGCAGCAGGACATCAGGGTATTTTTTACGAAATATACCCCGATGATGCTGCGAAGAGGCATCACAGGGACAGAGCTTGACCGTTGAACATTGGGAAAGGAGGGGGAATGTACCTTAGTGCAGTGCAGTTGAGAATACTTTCTATGTTGTGCAAGGTGCTGAAACCGTTCAAAGTATTAATCTGTAAAGTGAGTTCAAACACTGCCAGCTTGAGTCAGGAGATTTCTCTAATTAGACTTTTGGAAAAGCAGCTTGAAAAATTGAAGGAGGAGATGTAACAGAGTGATTGCGATGGGTATGTCATACTTGTAGATCAAGTCCTGTATTCACTTGGTCAGGATCCAAGGGTTGTCATCATCTTGAAATCTACACTGACTACATTTTGGTGGACATGTCTTTCTTTACAACTGACACTGATCTTAAGAGATAGAAAGAGCTCCTGGGGAGCAAGTTGTCAGCTCAAGTAGTACATAACATGAGAGCATCTGTTCCTTCAGTTTCTCTAGCAACTGGTCAGGTCTAAAAGAATTGCCCAAAATTTGTGACACCTCTATCGTTACTCCTTCTGTTATGGCCAACATCCAAAAAATGGTGGATAATTATTTAATGACAGGTACAAATAGCCATGTCACAGAGTCCCTTTGACTACTGGAAGGCAAAAAGGCAATTTGGAGGCCTTTATACGAACTGGCTTTGCATTACTTAAGCTGTCCACCCTCCAGTGTGTACTCAGAAAGAGTTTTCAGCACAACCGGAACCTTGTCAGCAATCGGCGAAGGAGGCTTCTTCTTCAAAATGTGGAAAAAATTATGTTCATCAAAATTAACTACAAATTTCATGAGGAAAACCATTACTGGCAATTACATCAAAGTACAGAGACTTCTGAATTGGTGGCTTACAGCAGGGATGAATTAATATTGCATGTAGATTATGTAAACTCTGATGAGGGTGAGGATGTGGATGGTAGTGACAATGACATCTTGCCACTGTAGAGATCGTTCAACACTGTTAGCGTAGCTACTTTTAGCCCATTGATAGCTTGTTTTGTGTGGGCCTAAACCAGAGGTTCCCACACTGTGTGCCGTGGCTCCCTGGGGTGCCTCGGGACACTTGCAGGGGTGCCCTGGGTTGGTGGTCCAGGATCAATTCAAATTATTTATGGTCAATATAATAAGCAAAACCAGTGCAGGGGGCTGCCAATAATACAATATGTGGCCAAACAGAAGCAAATCTTGTCCCTCACCACACAACTGACCCTAAGGATGACATATAAACGCGATCTACTTAATGTAGTATTTCTTTCTAAATTTCTCAATAAGAAATTTTTGGCCTAGGGGTGCTGTGAAAAAAAATCTGATATTCTAGGGCGCCGTGATTCAAAAAAGTTTGGATACCACTGGCCTAAACAAACTAAGGGGTACATTTACTAAGCAGTGATAAGAGCGGAGAAGTGAGCCAGTGGAGAAGTGCCCATGGCAACCAATCAGCACTGACGTAACATCTATAATTTGCATACTATAAAAGGATACAGAGCTGCTGATTGGTTGATGGGGAAATATCTCCACTGGCTCACTTCTCCGCTCTTATCACTACTTAGTAAATGTACCCCTAAACAACTAAGCACATAACAAACTAAGCACAGTGGCAGTCCTAAAATATTAGCTTAGTTGCCTTAAGCCCATTGGTGGCTTGTTTTATGGGGGCCCAAATAAATCATGCACTTCAGACACAAAAGTGGCAGTCCCTGTCGCTGAAGTGCCTTGTTTGTTAAACTGTGCATGTTCTGTTTTTATTTTTATTATTTTTATTGAAGCATTTGCAGCAGAATAAAAACTTTTTTTTTAGAAGTTATATCACATGCTACAATTAGAGAGTAACACAGTCATAATGAAATAACAACATCTCAAGTAACATGGTAAATAGTAGGATTCACAAAACATGTGTCAGTAGAAATCCACAGTGGAAGAGATGAGAAAAATGGACAAAAAAATAATGATATACAGTAGCACCTGTTTAGCATAAACATAGTATAGTGCAATGCTTGCAACTCCTTAAATTTCAAACTTTCCTAACAGTAAATGGAAGTGATATGAGACACTACTTCACTATGATCCAGATCTGAAATATGAGCAACAATCTGTTATCATCTAGATGGACAAATGAAATGGAATTGTGCACAAATAGAAAACAGGGGAAGGGAATAAACAAACTTATTTATTTATTTATAGTTTCTTATATAGCGCAGCATATTCCGTTGCGCTTTACAAACTTGAACCATGTTACTATCACAATGAGTATGGTTTCATACTAATGAAATAACAATATCTGAAAGGCCTGAAAATATATGTGGTTTGCACAATAAAAAAACAAAACCTTTAATCACAATGTGAATAATATTGCTTTGAAACATAAAGGCAAAATATAAATGGGCTAAAAGTCCACAAGGACAAATAACGTAAGGTTGTAAAGTAGTAGAGAAGGAAGGCAAATAAACAGAATTGCATATCAATACGAAATAGACAGTAAGTACCAAATACCATGGCTGGGCCAGTAAGTATGAGCAAACAAAAATAGATAGGACAAAAATAAATGACGCATTGTTCTTGTAACAGCACCTAGAAGGACTGGAAACAAAGATGGTTTATACACAGGGAGGCAGTGTGGTAGAGAGCTAGTGACCACAAAGGAAGTCACTTTCTGCTAGGTAACATAATAGGATAAATCTTGATGAACCAACACTGTATGGGAAATCAGATAAACCATGGAAGTAGTATTTTGGGACCAGCTATCTGTTACATATGAGAAAGTGTCAGTAATATCCAGTCCATCAAAGTTCCAGTGTTAAGAACTCTAGTGCTATTCATGTGAGACTCTTAGAGCCGTTGAGAGGGTCTTCAGACAATAGCCTTTGTGGCCGGAAGATGCAACATGCCTTGCAACAACTGGGACTCTCAAGAGGCAGAAGCAGCTCAGCGGCTCGGGACAATCAGCAAGGAGCACTGTTAAGTAGAGGAACCCGTATGTTTGCCATGGGTTGGGGTCGCGTTACCGGCAACCAGGATCCTGGCTGTCAGCATCCCGACGCTGGGATCCTGGCTGCTAGAATGCTGACAGAGAGGTGAGCACGACAAAGCGGTAACGTAACTACATTCCGTTTGCCACTATATCCAGGGCAAAGGAAAATGCTACTTCAGTAGATGGTAATAGTTGTAACTCTACAAGAGATCCTGAGGTACTAATTTGTGGAGGAGGAGTGACCCAGTCTCCAAAACTACCAGAAATAGCAGCTACTGTGGTTACACAGTTAGCTAGAGATTGCATTTTAGTAAGAACAGCAGTTATTGTCAACTCAAATTCCTCCATCCATCTTGGAATCTAGACAAAAGAGCTTGAGCACCAGCTTCCACCAGCTCACTGACAGACTGGGTATAATCAGGAAACATTTTCAGACCAGGCTTAAGTAAAATACATGTTAAACCCCAACTACCTGTGTAGGAAAGGAGCGGGCTGAAAAGTTTAATTTGGACCCACCCAATTTAGTATTGGAGATGTAGTACCTATATGCAATACAGCATTAGTAACATAGTAACATAGTATTTGAGGTTGAATAGAGGCACATTGCCCATCGTGTTTAACCTGTTTTAAGTTGTGATGATTCTACATACTCGCTGAATAATGTTTTATGACTAGTTAGCTACTTTAACTCATGTTACCCCCTGATTAACCACGTTGATATTTTAAGTATTATAACCTTGGATAGCTTTTTCATTCAGAAATTTATCCATTCCTTTTTTAAATCCAATTACAGAGTCCACCATTACCACCTTCCCTGGCAGGGAATTCCACATCCTGATTGCCCTAACAGTGAAGAACCCTTTCCTCCGTTGCGTTCGGAACTTTCTCTCCTCCAGTCACAGCGAGTGCCCACATGTCCTAAACTGTGTTCTTTTATTAAATAATTCCTCTGATAACTCTTTGTGATGTCCCTTTACATACTGTATTTGAAGATATTAATAATATCTCCTCTTAGGCGCCTCTTTTCTGGTGTATACATATTCAACCTAGTAAGTCTTTCCTTATAGTCCAGTCCTTCCAGTCCTTCTAGCCGAGAATACTGCAAAATGATGATACACAACAACAGTAATTCAATTATCGGTAGATAAAATGGTATGCAGTAATAAATGACACTTATGAAGAATTATCATAACCAAAGTGCATATTCTAGTATGTATATAGCTGAATATGGTAATAACAAGACTATGACAACGGTAATCTTTGCAGAACACTGAGTTATGAATAATGGGCCCGATTCATTGCTGATAATAGATGTGCTAAAATTAGCACATCTACGATCAGAATCTCTGACATGCGGGTGGACGCCCAGCACAGGGCTGGTCCGCCCCGCATGTCAGGCCCTACCACCCCCCCCCCCTCCTGCTTTTGCACCCACCAAGTAGCTACCTGCCTGCGTTGGTAGACGGCTACCCGCAATGTTTTGGGTCACAGCGGCTGCGGCCCACACCGGCAATGGTCCAGACACCCCTGCATGTCCGGACCGCACCCCCAATGACATTCTAATTAGAGATGAGCGCCTGAAATTTTTCGGGTTTTGTGTTTTGGTTTTGGGTTCGGTTCCGCGGCCGTGTTTTGGGTTCGACCGCGTTTTGGCAAAACCTCACCGAATTTTTTTTGTCGGATTCGGGTGTGTTTTGGATTCGGGTGTTTTTTTCAAAAAACACTAAAAAACAGCTTAAATCATAGAATTTGGGGGTCATTTTGATCCCAAAGTATTATTAACCTCAAAAACCATAATTTACACTCATTTTCAGTCTATTCTGAATACCTCACACCTCACAATATTATTTTTAGTCCTAAAATTTGCACCGAGGTCGCTGTGTGAGTAAGATAAGCGACCCTAGTGGCCGACACAAACACCGGGCCCATCTAGGAGTGGCACTGCAGTGTCACGCAGGATGTCCCTTCCAAAAAACCCTCCCCAAACAGCACATGACGCAAAGAAAAAAAGAGGCGCAATGAGGTAGCTGTGTGAGTAAGATTAGCGACCCTAGTGGCCGACACAAACACCGGGCCCATCTAGGAGTGGCACTGCAGTGTCACGCAGGATGGCCCTTCCAAAAAACCCTCCCCAAACAGCACATGACGCAAAGAAAAAAAGAGGCGCAATGAGGTAGCTGTGTGAGTAAGATTAGCGACCCTAGTGGCCGACACAAACACCGGGCCCATCTAGGAGTGGCACTGCAGTGTCACGCAGGATGGCCCTTCCAAAAAACCCTCCCCAAACAGCACATGACGCAAAGAAAAAAAGAGGCGCAATGAGGTAGCTGTGTGAGTAAGATTAGCGACCCTAGTGGCCGACACAAACACCGGGCCCATCTAGGAGTGGCACTGCAGTGTCACGCAGGATGTCCCTTCCAAAAAACCCTCCCCAAACAGCACATGACGCAAAGAAAAAAAGAGGCGCAATGAGGTAGCTGTGTGAGTAAGATTAGCGACCCTAGTGGCCGACACAAACACCGGGCCCATCTAGGAGTGGCACTGCAGTGTCACGCAGGATGTCCCTTCCAAAAAACCCTCCCCAAACAGCACATGACGCAAAGAAAAAAAGAGGCGCAATGAGGTAGCTGTGTGAGTAAGATTAGCGACCCTAGTGGCCGACACAAACACCGGGCCCATCTAGGAGTGGCACTGCAGTGTCACGCAGGATGTCCCTTCCAAAAAACCCTCCCCAAACAGCACATGACGCAAAGAAAAAAAGAGGCGCAATGAGGTAGCTGACTGTGTGAGTAAGATTAGCGACCCTAGTGGCCGACACAAACACCGGGCCCATCTAGGAGTGGCACTGCAGTGTCACGCAGGATGTCCCTTCCAAAAAAAACCTCCCCAATCAGCACATGATGCAAAGAAAAAGAAAAGAAAAAAGAGGTGCAAGATGGAATTGTCCTTGGGCCCTCCCACCCACCCTTATGTTGTATAAACAAAACAGGACATGCACACTTTAACCAACCCATCATTTCAGTGACAGGGTCTGCCACACGACTGTGACTGATATGACGGGTTGGTTTGGACCCCCCCCAAAAAAGAAGCAATTAATCTCTCCTTGCACAAACTGGCTCTACAGAGGCAAGATGTCCACCTCATCTTCACCCTCCGATATATCACCGTGTACATCCCCCTCCTCACAGATTATCAATTCGTCCCCACTGGAATCCACCATCTCAGCTCCCTGTGTACTTTGTGGAGGCAATTGCTGCTGGTCAATGTCTCCGCGGAGGAATTGATTATAATTCATTTTAATGAACATCATCTTCTCCACATTTTCTGGATGTAACCTCGTACGCCGATTGCTGACAAGGTGAGCGGCGGCACTAAACACTCTTTCGGAGTACACACTTGTGGGAGGGCAACTTAGGTAGAATAAAGCCAGTTTGTGCAAGGGCCTCCAAATTGCCTCTTTTTCCTGCCAGTATAAGTACGGACTGTGTGACGTGCCTACTTGGATGCGGTCACTCATATAATCCTCCACCATTCAATCAATGTTGAGAGAATCATATGCAGTGACAGTAGACGACATGTCCGTAATCGTTGTCAGGTCCTTCAGTCCGGACCAGATGTCAGCATCAGCAGTCGCTCCAGACTGCCCTGCATCACCGCCAGCGGGTGGGCTCGGAATTCTGAGCCTTTTCCTCGCACCCCCAGTTGCGGGAGAATGTGAAGGAGGAGATGTTGACAGGTCGCATTCCGCTTGACTTGACAATTTTGTCACCAGCAGGTCTTTCAACCCCAGCAGACCTGTGTCTGCCGGAAAGAGAGATCCAAGGTTGGCTTTAAATCTAGGATCGAGCACGGTGGCCAAAATGTAGTGCTCTGATTTCAACAGATTGACCACCCGTGAATCCTTGTTAAGCGAATTAAGGGCTGCATCCACAAGTCCCACATGCCTAGCGGAATCGCTCCCTTTTAGCTCCTTCTTCAATGCCTCCAGCTTCTTCTGCAAAAGCCTGATGAGGGGAATGACCTGACTCAGGCTTGCAGTGTCTGAACTGACTTCACGTGTGGCAAGTTCAAAGGGCATCAGAACCTTGCACAACGTTGAAATCATTCTCCACTGCACTTGAGACAGGTGCATTCCATCTCCTATATCGTGCTCAATTGTATAGGCTTGAATGGCCTTTTGCTGCTCCTCCAACCTCTGAAGCATATAGAGGGTTGAATTCCACCTCGTTACCACTTCTTGCTTCAGATGATGGCAGGGCAGGTTCAGTAGTTTTTGGTGGTGCTCCAGTCTTCTGTACGTGGTGCCTGTACGCCGAAAGTGTCCCGCAATTTTTCTGGCCACCGACAGCATCTCTTGCACGCCCCTGTCGTTTTTTAAAAAATTCTGCACCACCAAATTCAAGGTATGTGCAAAACATGGGACGTGCTGGAATTTGCCCATATTTAATGCACACACAATATTGCTGGCGTTGTCCGATGCCACAAATCCACAGGAGAGTCCAATTGGGGTAAGCCATTCCGCGATGATCTTCCTCAGTTGCCGTAAGAGGTTTTCAGCTGTGTGCGTATTCTGGAAAGCGGTGATACAAAGCGTAGCCTGCCTAGGAAAGAGTTGGCGTTTGCGAGATGCTGCTACTGGTGCCGCCGCTGCTGTTCTTGCGGCGGGAGTCCATACATCTACCCAGTGGGCTGTCACAGTCATATAGTCCTGACCCTGCCCTGCTCCACTTGTCCACATGTCCGTGGTTAAGTGGACATTGGGTACAACTGCATTTTTTAGGACACTGGTGAGTCTTTTTCTGACGTCCGTGTACATTCTTGGTATCGCCTGCCTAGAGAAGTGGAACCTAGATGGTATTTGGTAACGGGGGCACACTGCCTCAATAAATTGTCTAGTTCCCTGTGAACTAACGGCGGATACCGGACGCACGTCTAACACCAACATAGTTGTCAAGGACTCAGTTATCCGCTTTGCAGTAGGATGACTGCTGTGATATTTCATCTTCCTCGCAAAGGACTGTTGAACAGTCAATTGCTTACTGGAAGTAGTACAAGTGGGCTTACGACTTCCCCTCTGGGATGACCATCGACTCCCAGCGGCAACAACAGCAGCGCCAGCAGCAGTAGGCGTTACACGCAAGGATGCATCGGAGGAATCCCAGGCAGGAGAGGACTCGTCAGAATTGCCAGTGACATGGCCTGCAGGACTATTGGCATTCCTGGGGAAGGAGGAAATTGACACTGAGGGAGTTGGTGGGGTGGTTTGCGTGAGCTTGGTTACAAGAGGAAGGGATTTACTGGTCAGTGGACTGCTTCCGCTGTCACCCAAAGTTTTTGAACTTGTCACTGACTTATTATGAATGCGCTGCAGGTGACGTATAAGGGAGGATGTTCCGAGGTGGTTAACGTCCTTACCCCTACTTATTACAGCTTGACAAAGGGAACACACGGCTTGACACCTGTTGTCCGCATTTCTGGTGAAATACCTCCACACCGAAGAGCTGATTTTTTTGGTATTTTCACCTGGCATGTCAACGGCCATATTCCTCCCACGGACAACAGGTGTCTCCCCGGGTGCCTGACTTAAACAAACCACCTCACCATCAGAATCCTCCTGGTCAATTTCCTCCCCAGCGCCAGCAACACCCATATCCTCCTCATCCTGGTGTACTTCAACACTGACATCTTCAATCTGACTATCAGGAACTGGACTGCGGGTGCTCCTTCCAGCACTTGCAGGGGGCGTGCAAATGGTGGAAGGCGCATGCTCTTCACGTCCAGTGTTGGGAAGGTCAGGCATCGCAACCGACACAATTGGACTCTCCTTGTGGATTTGGGATTTCAAAGAACGCACAGTTCTTTGCGGTGCTTTTGCCAGCTTGAGTCTTTTCAGTTTTCTAGCGAGAGGCTGAGTGCTTCCATCCTCATGTGAAGCTGAACCACTAGCCATGAACATAGGCCAGGGCCTCAGCCGTTCCTTGCCACTCCGTGTGGTAAATGGCATATTGGCAAGTTTACGCTTCTCCTCCGACAATTTTATTTTAGGTTTTGGAGTCCTTTTTTTACTGATATTTGGTGTTTTGGTTTTGACATGCTCTGTACTATGCCATTGGGCATCGGCCTTGGCAGACGACGTTGCTGGCATTTCATCGTCTCGGCCATGACTAGTGGCAGCAGCTTCAGCACGAGGTGGAAGTGGATCTTGATCTTTCCCTAATTTTGGAACCTCAACATTTTTGTTCTCCATATTTTAATAGGCACAACTAAAAGGCACCTCAGGTAAACAACGGAGATGGATGGATTGGATACTAGTATACAATTATGGACGGGCTGCCGAGTGCCGACACAGAGGTAGCCACAGCCGTGAACTACCGCACTGTACTGTGTCTGCTGCTAATATATAGACTGGTTGATAAAGAGATAGTATACTCGTAACTAGTATGTATGTATAAAGAAAGAAAAAAAAACCACGGTTAGGTGGTATATACAATTATGGACGGGCTGCCGAGTGCCGACACAGAGGTAGCCACAGCCGTGAACTACCGCACTGTACTGTGTCTGCTGCTAATATATAGACTGGTTGATAAAGAGATAGTATACTCGTAACTAGTATGTATGTATAAAGAAAGAAAAAAAAACCACGGTTAGGTGGTATATACAATTATGGACGGGCTGCCGAGTGCCGACACAGAGGTAGCCACAGCCGTGAACTACCGCACTGTACTGTGTCTGCTGCTAATATATAGACTGGTTGATAAAGAGATAGTATACTCGTAACTAGTATGTATGTATAAAGAAAGAAAAAAAAACCACGGTTAGGTGGTATATACAATTATGGACGGGCTGCCGAGTGCCGACACAGAGGTAGCCACAGCCGTGAACTACCGCACTGTACTGTGTCTGCTGCTAATATATAGACTGGTTGATAAAGAGATAGTATACTCGTAACTAGTATGTATGTATAAAGAAAGAAAAAAAAACCACGGTTAGGTGGTATATACAATTATGGACGGGCTGCCGAGTGCCGACACAGAGGTAGCCACAGCCGTGAACTACCGCACTGTACTGTGTCTGCTGCTAATATATAGACTGGTTGATAAAGAGATAGTATACTCGTAACTAGTATGTATGTATAAAGAAAGAAAAAAAAACCACGGTTAGGTGGTATATACAATTATGGACGGGCTGCCGAGTGCCGACACAGAGGTAGCCACAGCCGTGAACTACCGCACTGTACTGTGTCTGCTGCTAATATATAGACTGGTTGATAAAGAGATAGTATACTCGTAACTAGTATGTATGTATAAAGAAAGAAAAAAAAACCACGGTTAGGTGGTATATACAATTATGGACGGGCTGCCGAGTGCCGACACAGAGGTAGCCACAGCCGTGAACTACCGCACTGTACTGTGTCTGCTGCTAATATAGACTGGTTGATAAAGAGATAGTATACTCGTAATTAGTATGTATGTATAAAGAAAGAAAAAAAAACCACGGTTAGGTGGTATATACAATTATGGACGGGCTGCCGAGTGCCGACACAGAGGTAGCCACAGCCGTGAACTACCGCACTGTACTGTGTCTGCTGCTAATATATAGACTGGTTGATAAAGAGATAGTATACTCGTAACTAGTATGTATGTATAAAGAAAGAAAAAAAAACCACGGTTAGGTGGTATATACAATTATGGACGGGCTGCCGAGTGCCGACACAGAGGTAGCCACAGCCTTGAACTACCGCACTGTACTGTGTCTGCTGCTAATATATAGACTGGTTGATAAAGAGATAGTATACTCGTAACTAGTATGTATGTATAAAGAAAGAAAAAAAAACCACGGTTAGGTGGTATATACAATTATGGACGGGCTGCCGAGTGCCGACACAGAGGTAGCCACAGCCGTGAACTACCGCACTGTACTGTGTCTGCTGCTAATATATAGACTGGTTGATAAAGAGATAGTATACTCGTAACTAGTATGTATGTATAAAGAAAGAAAAAAAACCACGGTTAGGTGGTATATACAATTATGGACGGGCTGCCGAGTGCCGACACAGAGGTAGCCACAGCCGTGAACTACCGCACTGTACTGTGTCTGCTGCTAATATATAGACTGGTTGATAAAGAGATAGTATACTCGTAACTAGTATGTATGTATAAAGAAAGAAAAAAAAACCACGGTTAGGTGGTATATACAATTATGGACGGGCTGCCGAGTGCCGACACAGAGGTAGCCACAGCCGTGAACTACCGCACTGTACTGTGTCTGCTGCTAATATAGACTGGTTGATAAAGAGATAGTATACTACTAATATTATATACTGGTGGTCAGGTCACTGGTCACTAGTCACACTGGCAGTGGCACTCCTGCAGCAAAAGTGTGCACTGTTTAATTTTAATATAATATTATGTACTCCTGGCTCCTGCTATAACCTATAACTGGCACTGCAGTAGTGCTCCCCAGTCTCCCCCACAATTATAAGCTGTGTGAGCTGAGCAGTCAGACAGATATATAATATATATATAGATGATGCAGCACACTGGCCTGAGCCTGAGCAGTGCACACAGATATGGTATGTGACTGACTGAGTCACTGTGTGTATCGCTTTTTTCAGGCAGAGAACGGATATATTAAATAAACTGCACTGTGTGTCTGGTGGTCACTCACTATATAATATATTATGTACTCCTGGCTCCTGCTATAACCTATAACTGGCACTGCAGTAGTGCTCCCCAGTCTCCCCCACAATTATAAGCTGTGTGAGCTGAGCAGTCAGACAGATATATATAATATTATATATAGATAATAGATGATGCAGCACACTGGCCTGAGCCTGAGCAGTGCACACAGATATGGTATGTGACTGAGTCACTGTGTGCTGTGTATCGCTTTTTTCAGGCAGAGAACGGATTATAAATAAAAGTGGTGGTCACTGGTCACTATCAGCAAAACTCTGCACTGTACACTACTGAGTACTCCTAATGCTCCCCAAAATTAGTAAATCAAGTGTCTCTCTAATCTATTCTAATTCTAAACGGAGAGGACGCCAGCCACGTCCTCTCCCTATCAATCTCAATGCACGTGTGAAAATGGCGGCGACGCGCGGCTCCTTATATAGAATCCGAGTCTCGCGATAGAATCCGAGCCTCGCGAGAATCCGACAGCGTCATGATGACGTTCGGGCGCGCTCGGGTTAACCGAGCAAGGCGGGAAGATCCGAGTCGCTCGGACCCGTGAAAAAAAACATGAAGTTCTGGCGGGTTCGGATTCAGAGAAACCGAACCCGCTCATCTCTAATTCTAATGCCATGGCACGCCCCCTCCCACCCTGCGACCACCTCTGCCTGTCAATCAGGCAGTGGCGATCGCAACAGTGAGATGTTTTCGCTTAGAGAGCAAAACAGAGAGCTGGAAGCTGCTCTTTTTGTGACTGGACTGGCCCACCAGACCATCGGCCCTCCTGCCATATGCCAAAAGTGCCAGATGGACAGACTGGCCCTGGCTGGTCCTCAGGAGACCGCAGGCACCATCAGGGGGAAGCTGGCAGCGGAATGCTGAATAAAAAGCAGGAGAGCAGAGCATCCAAAGTGTCAGGCGGAGTGGGAAGTTGCAGGGCTACCTTCAGTGGGGCAGATGTATTAACCTGGGGAAGGGATAAAGAAGTGATAAACCAGTGATAAGCGCAAGGTTATAACTCACCAGCAAATCATTACGAATTTGAAAAATGACAGTTGAGAGCTAACTGGATGGTGCGTTATATCACGCTTTATCACTTCTCCAGGCTTAATACATCTTCCCCAGTGTACCATAGGCACCAGAAACACAACTGCAAGCACTAGTTTTCATGTTAGACTGTTTTAGCCGCGCCCTGTCCAATTTTTAAAGGGGCAAAATGCGCCCTGCTCTTTTACCAGTGCCCTGTCTGCCGCTGCCATGTGGATAGATGCTGTGCCCCCTTTTCAGCACCCCTGCGCCCTGGCCGTCTCTTGGTGGGATCACTACAGCACTGCAGGCAGAGGGACAGCAGGTGGAGAACTGGTGGCAATCACCAGCAGCTGAGTCCCAGACCTTCGATCAACTGCAATATGAATAAACACTGAGGATCATACTCGTGATTTGTAATACAGGTTGAGTCTCCCATATCCGGAATGCTCGGGACCAGGAGCATTTTGTACATAATTTTTTTTCTCATTTTGGATTATCTGGCAGCGTTGTGTCGGCAGCAGGTTCAGCATGTCAGCATAGGGCGATGGCTGGTCCGGCGTGTCGGCAGTGGGTCTGCACCGGGTTCACTGTATCAGTGGCGGGTCTAGTGGGGTGGTCGACGGGTCCAGCGTGTGCTATGGGTGGTTGGTAGCATACTGGAGGGGGGCGGTGACGGGTCTAGTAGGGGCAAGCAGTGAGAGAATGGCTGCAAAGTCATTCCCCCACTAGCTGCCACTGGTCTCTAACATGAGTAACATCATGACATCGGATCATGTCGTGACATCAATACAGGGCGGGAAAAATCAGTTTTTTGGAATATTTCTTGATTTCGGCTCTCTGGATATGGGAGACCCGACCTGTATACATACAGTACATGTGCATGACTGGTAAAATTATGGAAGAAGATGAAGCAGAGACATAGGGGGTCATTCCGAGTTGATCGCACGCTGCAACTTTTTGCAGCCCGTGCGATCAGATAGTCGCCACCCACGGGGGAGTATATTTTAGCTTAGCAGGTGTGCGAAGGCTTGTGCAGGGGAGCTGGGCAAAAAAGTTTTGTGTAGTTTCTGAGTAGCTCTCAACTTACTCAGCCGCTGCGATCACTTCAGCCTGTCAGGTCCCGGAATTGACATCAGACACCCGCCCTGCAAACACCTGGACACGCCTGCGTTTTCCTCACCACTCCCAGAAAACGGTCAGTTGCCACCCAGGAATGCCTTCCTGATGTCAATCTTCTTGCGTTCGCCACTGCGAACGCTTTCCTCGTTGATCTCATCGCTGCCCGTGATGGCCGTCGCCGGGCAAAGATGCGCCTGCGCATTGGTGCCCGCGTGCATGTGCAGTTCGGACCCGTTCGCATGGCTGCGAAAAAAAAGCAGCGTGCGAACGGGTTGGAATGACCCCCATAGAGCAGGTAAGCAGATTACATACTAACTAAAGCTGGGATACAGGGGGACATTCCGACCTGATCGAAGCTTTGCTAAATTTAGCACAGCTACGATCACTTACACAGACATGCGGGGGGGGACGCCCAGCACAGGGCTAGTCCGCACAGCATGTCAGGCCGGCCCCGTCGCAGAAGTACAAAAGCATCGCACAGCGGAGATGCTTTTGTACTTGAAGAGTAACTCCTGGCAAGCGCAGCTTCTGCGGCTGGCCGGGAGTTACTAGTCGCTGTCCTGGGTCGCAGCAGCTGCGTGTGACACCACGCAGCCACTCGGCCCAACCCCCACACGGTCTGGCCACGCCTGTGTTGTCCGGACCGTGCCCCTAAAATGGCGGTCAAACGCCGCCATGCCGCCCCCTCCCTCCCAGCGACCACCTTCTGCCTGTCAATCAAGCAGAGGCGATCGCTAGTCAACGACGGCCTTCAGCCATCTTGCCGGCGCATGCGCAGTTCTGAGCCGATCGCACCGCTGCGAACAACTGCAGCATGCAATCGGGTTTGAATGACCCCCACAGTGTGATATATTGGCCAATCTTGTGATCTGCGATGGATTGCAATGACCACCATGCATTGTGTACCTCCAATTCATCATTAACAATGCTGCAGATGAAAGTGAACTATTCTCTGCTGAAAAATACACGCTAATACCGTTCTTCTGCTTATGCACATGCATATAATCTTCGCAGCACAATTCCAAATATGTAAGAGTAAGAAATGTACCGTATGATATTGCAATGTATTAATAATTAAAGATGTGCACAGACTACTATACTTTGTTTTGCATTTGGGGGGTGATTCCGAGTTGTTCGCTCGTTATTTTGTTTCGCTACGAGCGATTAGTCGCAAACTGCGCATGCGCAATGTACGCAGCGCGCCTGCGCCAAGTAAATTAGCACAAAAGTTTGGTATTTTACTCACGGCATAACAAAGTTTTTTCATCGTTCTGCTGATCGTAGTGTGATTGACAGGAAGTGGGTGTTTCTGGGCGGAAACTGACCGTTTTCTGGGAGTGTGCGGAAAAACGCAGGCGTTTCAGGGAAAAACGCGGGAGTGTCTGAAGAAACGGGGGAGTGGCTGGGCGAACGCTGGGCGTGTGTGTGACGTCAAACCAGGAACGAAACTGACTGAGCTGATCGCAATATGTGAGTAGGTCTGGAGCTACTCAGAAACTGCTAAGAAATTTCTATTCGCAATTTTGCTAATCTTTCGTTCGCACTTCTGCTAAGCTATAATACACTCCCAGAGGGCGGCGGCTTAGCGTGTGCAATGCTGCTAAAAGCAGCTAGCGAGCGAACAACTCGGAATCACCCCCTTGGTTCTAAACCATCTTCATGTTTTGGTATAAGATGTGCTAAAAAGAGGATATTGGATTTGGTTTTGCTTTTGAATTTCATTAAAACTAAAAGGCATTTTATTTGAGTCTATTTTTGTTTCTGTTTTAGTATTTATACAATTAATATTCATGTATTTAATTTTCTAATGATCCCCTCACAGCTGTTAATATTTTAATCAATATTGGCGAAAGGCTGCAGCGTGCTACTGTAGCTGGATAATGTTAGTAACAGAGCTGCAGAATAAAAACACATGGCAGTTTAATATGATACAACACTTATCAAACATATTGGTGGTCATTCCGCCGAGTTGTTCGCTAGCTGCTTTAGTTCGCTGCACAGCGATCAGCCAAAAAAGCGGCATTTCTGCTCACGCGTATGCAGCGCAATGTGCACGCGCGTCGTACTATTACAACGAACGATGTAGTTTCACACAAGGTCTAGCGAAGCTTTTCAGTTGCACTGCTGGCCGCAGAGTGATTGACAGGAACAGGGCGTTACTGGGTGTCAACTGACCGTTTTCAGGGAGTGATCGAAAAAACGCAGGCGTGCCAGGAAAAACGCAGGCGTGGCTGGGCGAACGCAGGGCGTGTTCATGACGTCAAAACAGGAACTGAATAGTCTGAAGTGATCGCAAGTGCTGAGTAGGTCTGAAGCTACTCTGAAACTGCATAAAATTATTTTGTAGCCGCTCTGCGATCCTTTTGTTCGCACTTCTGCTAAGCTAAAATACACTCCCAGTGGGCGGCAGCATAGCGTTTGCACGGCTGCTAAAAACTGCTAGCGAGCGAACAATTTGGAATGACCACCACAGGCAGAACACTGGTTGGAGGAATGTTTTAAAACAAGATACTGTATCCCAAGGTCGGCATAATTGGAATCTAATTTAATTTGAGTAAAGTAGGTTCACCAAGGTGGGCTGCACCCAGAAATTAAATGTTTTTTTAACAAGAAAGAAATGCAAATTATTTATTTAATTTTTAGGGGTTTCTATGTAGAAACAGCCAGATCGCAAGATTGCCCAATATATCTGGCAGTGGCAGTAATAGAAGCCAGGCCATTTTTCCAGAGATGAAATGGTTTAATAAATTATAGAGGACTCTTTCATTTTGATTAGGTATTGAATTAAGTACTGCTAAAATGTATTAGCTACTGATGAAATGATTTGATTACATATGGTTATACAGTAGTAAGTTTGACACACAGAGGGATAGCAGCAGCAGCAGAACGCTCATGTAAAAAATAAAAAAAAGTCACCAATTACAACTTACAAGTAGATGAAAGCACAGAAGTGTAATGGTTTGAGAAAGACTGTTGGCATCTTTTATCTTTAGAAGGTACTGAGTTGATAAGGTCATGATTTCATTAGGTATTGCTTTGATTAGTTACTGATTTTATTAGATATTGTTTTGATTGGATCCTGTAATACAGAAACATGTTTTATATGCAGAGTGATAACAATGGCTGAATACTGATTTTAAATAGAAGATACAAGCTGGCCTGACAAAGGGGGTCATTCCGAGTTGTTCGCTCGCTAGCAGTTTTTAGCAGCCGTGCAAACGCTATGCCGCCGCCCACTGGGAGTGTATTTTAGCTTAGCAGAAGTGCGAACGGTTGTATCGCAGTACGGCTACAAAAATTTTTTGTGTAGTTTAAGAGTAGCTCAAAACCTGCTCAGCGCTTGTGATCACTTCAGACTATTCAGTTCCGGACTTGACGTCACAAATCTGCCCAGCATTCGCATAGCCACGCCTGTGTTTTCCCTGGCATGTCTGCGTTTTTCCGCACACTCCCTGAAAACGGTCAGTTGCCACCCAGAAACGCCCACTTCATGTCAATCACTCTGCGGCAAGCAGTGCGACTGAAATGCATCGCTAGACCCTGTGCAAAACTGCATCGGTCGTTGTGCCCGTACATTGCGCGTGCACATTGCGCCGCATACGCAGAACTGCCGTTTTTTAGCCTGATCGCTGCGCTGCGAACAAATGCAGCTAGCGATCAACTCGGAATAACCCCAAAAGTCCAGATATTAAATGGTTTCAGAAAGACAAGTGAAGTTTCATTTTGATTGTGTGTTACACCAAGCAACATCTAGCATAAGGACAGAGGTATCGCAGCAGCAGAATTTTTATTTTAAAAAAGATGCGCAAAAAGCTGTCCAAAGGCCAGAAATAAAATGTTCTGATAATGACAACAGGGCCGGTTCTAGACCTTGTGGCACCCAGGGTGAAAGTTTCCTTTGGCGCACACCTTCCCCCCAACAGGAAAAACAGGGTTGGTGCGGGCCAAAGGCGCAAGTCCAAAAATAGGGGCGTGGCCACAGTTATGGTCCCTATAGTTGTGCCCCTAGTAGTTGTGCCCCCTGTAGCTGTGCTCCCAGTAGATTTGCCCCCAGTAGTTGTGCCTCCTGTAGTTGTGCCCCCTTTAGCTGTGGCCTCTGCAGTTGTGCCCCCAGTAGCGCCGCTTACAAACCCACACAAAAAAACCCCACAATACTTACTTACCAGCCCCGCTCCTGCTTCCCGACCGCTGCTGCGCTGCCCTCCATCTCTGGCTGCCCGCTTCTCTCCATGGGAGAGATGTCATGACGTCTCTCCCTTAGCAGCGCTGCACAGACACTAGAGGTCAATTATGACCTCTAGCATCTGACAGTGGCACTGGCTGCAGCGGGCACCCACACAGCCCACGGCGCCTGCTGCAGCTGGGGAGCAGGATGCGGGGTGACCGCGGCCGTGTCCACGGGCCGCAGTGCCCCGGGCGCCCGCCCTGCTTGCCATGCCTAGAACTGCTCCTGAATGACAATTGGTGTCTTTCATTTGATTATATTATACAGCTACAATTGTGATGGGCAGAGGGATAACAGTTGCAAAGTGCTAATTTTAAAAAGAAGATACCCTAATAAGATGGCCATATTGTAAGCCAGAAGTGGAATTCATTGAAAAAGGCAAATGTGGGCTTTCATTTTGATTAGGTTATGTAGCATTATGTGTGAGAGGCAGAGGGGTAACAGTGGTAGAAGATCATTTAAAAAAATTAAAGACAGACAAACAATCTGTGTAAAATCCATAATGTAAAACTGTTCCGGATGGAATTGTCCTAGGAGTCTCTTACCCACCATTATGTTTTTATTATCATATTTTAACAAACTAAGGGGTACATTTACTAAGCAGTGATAAGAGCGGAGAAGTGAGACAGTAGAAAAGTTGCCCATGGCAACCAATCAGCACTGAAGTAACATCTATAATTTACATACTGTAAAACGATACAGAGCTGCTGATTGGATGATGGGGAAATGGCTCACTTCTCTGTTCTTATCACTGCTTAGTAAATGTTCCCCTAAATGCTTCAGAACAAGGGAATGTCACTTTTGTAGTTGAAGTGCTTTGGGGGGTAATTCAGAGTTGATCATAGATGTGCTAAATTTAGCACATCTACGATCATTTACTCTGACATGCGGGGGCACGCCCAGCACAGGGTTAGTCCATCCCTCATGTCAGGCCTCGCCTCCCCGCCATCCCAACCCCCGCACAGGTACAAAAGCATCGACCGCGCCCCACCAACAGCGTTCTAACGCCGTTGGCACGCCCCCTCCCGCCCCGCGACCGCCTCTGCCTGTCTATCAGGCAGAGGCAATCGCAGCCAGTGAGATGCTGATATCATCTCATTGGGCTCCCGGGGTGCGCACATGCAGTGCA
This sequence comes from Pseudophryne corroboree, assembly GCF_028390025.1. Classification (NCBI taxonomy): domain Eukaryota; kingdom Metazoa; phylum Chordata; class Amphibia; order Anura; family Myobatrachidae; genus Pseudophryne; species Pseudophryne corroboree. The sequence continues at coordinate 147,916,765 of NC_086455.1, forward strand.
GCCGCTGCGCGTGCGCACTCCACAAAGTAATTCACACTGCGATCGCTGCCGCTGCAGTCTTAATTACCCCCTTGGTTTGTTTGAGCACTGCAAAAGGAAACACTGGTTGTTGCTGTTGCTTGCTGGTTTGTAGCATAAATAAAGATTTTAGTACGTTAGTAATGGGCTTTAGGTTAACAGTGGTCATCTTCCTAATTGTTGACAATTACATTATACTCATCATGCTTAGCCTTAAACTGATATTAAGATCATCATCATCATCATCACCACCACCACCACGACACATTAGGTCATCCCCGCTGGAATCCAGCCTCAGATATTCTGTTTGTAATTGGCAGCAATGGTATAACTTATACGATTTTTGTAGTCTTTCTATTTTTCCAGCCTTTCTATTTTTCCAACGACAATCGATCATAATGTTCTGCCATTGCTAAGTGTTCTCTTAGAGTCCAACAGATTGACAAAGGTAGGTTTCTTCATCGAGCTAGTGATACAAAGAGTGACTTGTGAATGACCTGACATTGGTGGTCATTCCGAGTTGACCGCTAGCTGCCGTTGTTCACAGCGGAGCGATTGGGCTAAAAAATGGCATTTCTGCGCATGCGAATGCCCCGCAATGCGCACACGCGACGTACGGGTACAAAGCCCGTTGTGGTTGTGCACAGGTTCTAGTGAAGTTTTCAGTCGCACTGACGGCCGCAAGAAGATTGACAGGAGAGGGGCGTTTCTGGGTATCAACTGACCGTTTTCAGGGAGGGTTTGCAACAATGCAGGCGTGTCTGAAAAAACGCAGGCGTGGCTGGGCGTTCACTGGGTGGGTGTATGACGTCAAATCCGGACACGAATAGGCTGAAGTGATCGCAAGCGCTGAGTAGGTTCAGAGCTACTCAGAAACTGCACAAACTGTTTTTGCAGAGCTCGGCTGCACAAGCGTTCGCACTTCTGCTAAGCTAAAATACACTCCTCAGTGGGCGGCGGCATAGCGTTTGCATGGCTGCTAAAACTAGCTAGCGAGCGATCAACTCGGAATGACCCCCATTGTGTACTAGCACTGCTATGCTCTCAGGATAAGGATGTTGATGATGATGTTGATGATGATGATGATGATGATGATGATGGTACTTGCCTTAATGTTGTTGAATTCAATACACCTACCAAGGGTGCTGTCATGTCATATAGACTTTTTCTTGACCAGTAATGCTTATCCACATATCCACAGTTAAATGAATAGTTAGTACAAGGGCATTAAGTGATCCACTGTGGGAAGGGAAACTTACTGTCATACTTGGCTTTTTTTGAAATTTTTTGTTTCACAGACAGTTGTTGCATGATCTTTTTTGTCTGCTTTTGTAATAAAGTTTCAATCCATGTAGGAGCTGCTCTATCATGTAAGGATCCACCTTGGGAATCAGAGATTGTATTAGGAGAGTCAGTTTGCATTTGCACTTTGATTGCAAGACTACATCCTAATGATAAGGTTTATGATGAAGTTGTCGGTGAAGATAGCATGAGGTACAGTATTCTTGCTGCTGGTAGCTGATGCTGGGATACTTCTTACTACACATGGTTTTCTTGCTTTTGGAACACTTGAATTAAACCACTGCACATTAAGTTACAAGAAGAAATGCCCAGATTGTAAACATATCTACCTCTACTTACATTCTTTGGCATAACAAAGACTACTGATGACTTGATAATTGTCTGGTTGGAGGTAAAAATATTTCACACACTAGAGGTGATAGTACCTTATTATTTACAGATTCAACATTATCCCCTCATCATGTTTACATTATCAACTTCCATAGTTATAGCCCAAATATATATGTTTAAATCAATATCATTACAACAGTAATATATATATATATATATATATATACTCCTCATACTGATCCAGCACTCTCCTCTCCCACTGGGTCCTGGCTCCGGTGCCCTCCTCAGGGAATGGGTACCCTTCTATAACCTCCTCAAACAGGCGGCACTCAGAGGCTGTATAAATGGTGAAAACGTCCAGTGCTTTATTTCAACGTTTCGGGGGTCAAGCCCCCGTCTTCAGGAAAACACACTAACAGTAGTAGTAGTGTGTTTTCCTGAAGACGGGGGCTTGACCCCCGAAACGTTGAAATAAAGCACTGGACGTTTTCACCATTTATACAGCCTCTGAGTGCCGCCTGTTTGAGGAGGTTATATATGTATATATATATATATATATATATATATATACATACACGATGGAAGCAGCCCGGCACTCAGTTGAAAGTCCAGAAATGCCCTGGTGCCCTCAGTTTGGAATCCAACAACAACCGAAAAGAATCTGCGGCACTCAAGGTCTTGTGTAAATGTCAATTGTATTAAAACATCAGAAAGGTATCCATCAACGTTTCGGGGACTTCAACCCCTTTGTCAAGATGAAGTTAGGAGCACTCACCAGTCTTCAAAAAGTAGTAGTTTTTATTCAGAGCAACATCAGTGCAAAGAGTAGCAGCAACATTTCAGTCCTCTCTGGGACTTATGTGAAGCTATCCATGCAGTGAACAAGACATGCACATATACCCCATAGACCCACCCCCACACCAAGAAGTTAATCAAATAGCACAATTAACCCCTTATTGCACACATTTCTAAAAAGAAAACAACACACTTCATAGAGAGTCACATAACCATATCTGATATCCTATAACACAGCCAGACAGCTTTTGTGCCACCACAGGAATAAATCTCAATCATTGTATCAATAACAAATTACTAGCCTCAAACGGACTAATACATTAATGTCCGTGGCCTGCGTTCCACTTACTATAGCGGCGTGCGTTCCACCTGATGCTGCACTTCCTAGACCACCAACTTCACCTCCCAGAAGTATGCGGCTCAGGATGGTTCACCGGGAAATCACGTCCTGGGGAGGAGACCATATTACAACACACCAGCACTGAGATGTACACGGTCACCTGACCGGCACTCCCACTCATCGGCGTTACCAAAGCACGAGCTGCGTTCCAAATATTTATAGCTTGCGTTCCAGTACAGGCAAACCCGGAAATTTAATTTAAACACTAAGAAGTGATAGGTACATAGTGCTGTCCCGGCATGTGGGCAAATAATGAAGTATATCAAATACCTTCACATAATTGAATACGACAAACACTTAAATATATCAAATATAAGATAAAAAGTGGTGAAAATACCACAGCATTACAGGGGAGACAGATCTACCACACCAAAAGAAAAAGAAAAAAGAAAAATTGGATCAAAACATTAGTGTAAACAAGTTCAATCCATAGGAGGGATATGATGCTAACTTCATTCCAAGAATATATTGTATTGTATGGCTTCATTTAGACCACGGGGCCAGATGGTATCGAGCTTGTAAATTCAAACTGCTTCACATTTCAACAGCATTTTTCCACGGTCACAACCTCTACTTGGTTTCTTGATCCTGTCAATGATCATGCTCTTTAGGGAAGAGATTGAATACTTGGCTGTACAGAAATGGCGTGCCACTGGCTTGTCAGAATCACCCTGTTCCAGTGCTTGGCGAATTGAAGTTCGATGATTCGCCATTCTTTCCCTAAAAGGGCAAATGGTCTTACCAATGTATACAAGCGAACAGGGGCTGGTGAGAGTATAAATCACGTAGTCAGATAAGCAACCAACCCGATGGCGTATCGGGATTTTGTGCCCGTATGTGGGTGATGAAAGTACTGTCCCACCGACATGCTTCGGCACATTGTACAGTTAGGGCATCTATAGCATCCCTTTTTCATTGGTCCCAACCAAGTATTGGGTATGCTTGTGATTGATCGATTCGGTTGCATCAATATATCCTTGAGATTTCTCCCACGTCTAAAGCTGATTAAAGGTTTTTTTGGGAGTTTCTTTTTTTAAGACTGAATCACTCCTAACTACAGGCCAGAGTTTATTCACTGCCTGTCTCACAAGTGGACCACCCAGATTAAACGTAGTGCCAATGACAAACGGATTATCTTTTTCCTTTTGTTTAGTCATGCTGCCACTCAAGTAAATATTCTTGGCTTTACGTAAACCGGAGTCAATAGTAGGACGATCATAGCCTCTATTGAAGAATCTGTCTTTCATCTCCGCAATCTGTAGTTATGCAGTATCCTCATCTGAATTATTCCTGAACACACACAAAAGTTGTGATATTGGTAAGTTTTGTTTTAATGATTTCGGATGGTGACTGTCAAATGATAAAAGAGTGTTTCGATCTGTCTCCTTCCTGAAAAGCTAATATCCATAGCCCTGTTCAGTAACAAATACAGTAGTATCCAAAAAATGTATAGTGTTGAAGTCATAATTCAAAGTAAACCTCACTGGTCATTCCAGTTGATTTAAAAAATCAACCATATCAAGAAGTGCTGTCTCTGATCCTAACCAAATCAAAAAAATTTAGTTTATAAATTGATGAAAGAAGCCAATGTCACCCCCAAACCACGGGAATATATGGGTGGTTTCGTAATCATCCATATATAAATTAGCATAAGCTGGTGCCAAATTACTACCCATTGTGGTTCCCGCGGTCTGGAGGTAACAGCGGTCCCCAAAAGTAAAGTAGTTACAAGTGAGAACTAGCTCCACCAGTGACAACAAGAATTCAATTGGCGAGTTACCATTGTGTGATTTTAGTAAAGCCTTTTTAACTATACCTAAACCATCCAGATGGGGGATGATTGTATATAGGGATACAACGTCTAGGGTCACCAAAATACTCTGTGGTACAAACGGTGTGTCCCTGATGAGTGCCAAAGAATCACTTGTATCTCTTAAGAAACTTCTCGTTCTTTTCACACTAGACTGTAAGAATGTGTCGACATATTTGGTGATTGGAGCAAACAGTGAGCCTCGGGCGGAAATAATAGGTCGCCAGGGAGGCTTATCTAAAGTCTTGTGAATCTTCGGAAGAAGATATAAGATAGGATAAATATGAAAATCAGTACATAAAAAATTTACCGTATCTGAATCCAACCAGCCATTGTTTAATGCTAGATTCAGACAAGAGTCCAGGCGATTTTTAAAAGCACCAACAGGGTTACCCGACAATAATTTATAGGTCTTAATTTATAGGTCTTAGAGTCAATTAATTGTCTAAAGGCTTCATTGTCGTAATCAATGGTGTTAAGCAAAACCACAGCACCACCTTTATCGGCCATCCTAATCGTGATGGCCACATTGTCCCTGAGATCTTTCATGGCCTTACGCTCTAATGGATTCAAATTGTGTCTCACTCTTTTTTGTTTTCTGATGTTCTCATGAACGTCATTACCCAACATCCTGGTGAACATCCTAATACTAGGATTATACGATATTGGATCATAAGCACTTTTCTTTTTTTAATAATTTAGATGAATTAATATTAGTTTGCTGAGGTTCAACTTTATCAAATTTTTCAACCAACCTGAGTTTGCGACCGACCTTAAACCTATCTACAGACCATCCAAATTCATAAAAATAGGTGGTGGGTATAAAAGATAATCCTCGTGAGAGGAGGCTCCTTTCAGGTCTAGTCAATTGGTATGATGAAAGGTTAATTACTGTGTCTTCTGACTCTTTGAAGTTTTTTTTTTGTCTTTTGTGTTTGCCCCGCCTCGGGTGTGGCCATCCCCGTTTAAAGGGGTTTCATTAAATTTTGATCTAGTGTTGGTCCATTGGACTGGAGGTTTATGGGTAACTTGAGTGTCAGATGAATCCCTATCTGGCGATGACACACTATCTAATTGGGTATTATAATTCCTAGTGCGACCATATCTCTGGCGAAATGGGGGCAGATTATCATTACCAGTCAACCAGCGGTACACCCGATGTTCTTTGTAATCACTTTCAACCTTTACCAATTTATTACGTTTGAATGCTACCAGTTCTTTTCGTTAATTATCAACCTGTAACTTAAGTTTCTCCAACCATTGTTGGCTCGACTCGGGTCTAGGTGCAGTCTAAATGCACCACTTTTGATTATCCCGGGTCGAGTAACCCTGAATTTCAACCCGGTATAAAAGCAGTGTTAAACACGGGTTGGACCTGGGTCAATGTGCACTCTAATACCCCTTTCACACTGCCAATGCCGGATCCCACCCGGGAATTGGAAACGGGTCCTCCCCAGGTGGGATCCGGCTTTGGACGTTGACGCTGACTTCCCAGACCCAGCAATATGCCGGGCGGGTTGCCATAGTGTGGGGGGGGGGGTGGAGCAAGCAGTGGGGGTGGAGGTGGCGCTGGGAGATGAGATCATCTCCGCACCACCTCTCCCTGTTGTAGTGAACGGGCCCCGGCTCGCATCGACCCGGGAGCCCGTTTACGCTGCCATTGACCCGGTATTCAACCCGGAATAACACTACTTTATTCCCGAGTTGAATTGCCGGGTCAGACGACCTGGGATTTCAGATGAGGGTTAGGGGGTTAAATGGGGGGCTGTCGGGATTATGATGGACGGGATGCCACTGTCGGTATACTGACAGCCAGCATCACGTCCATCGGTATATCATGCTGAACCCATCCTGCGTTTGCCCCAGTTCCTCAAATTTTTGCTTGTAAATATCATAAAACGCATTAGCACTGTCATACATTGTTACCTTATTGCACTTTCCAAAAGCATCACAAATAATTTCAGCGTTAGTACAATTCTATATGATTGCAGTTTTTAACATTAATAGTGATGCACTTTTCACTATTGCACTGTGGTGCATAATTATCATTAATAATACAGAGCTGAACTTTCACACTTATTTATACTTTCTATGGAAAAGGCAGTGTAGAGATACCCTATGGGTGCTAACAAAGCTGCTGCTGTCCTCTGTCGTGGTTATACCCTATAACTGAAATATTACGCTAAAAAAGAAAAAGATGGGTGACTGAGAACTTGCACGCTACGGTTCTAAAAGTGTGATAAAGGTTCACTTATCTGAGCAATGCTTCAATCGATGTGTTTGATGCTTTCCTCGTAATTTAAAATATCAACAAATAAAAGGAAAGAGAAAGAAATTCCATATAGTGTAATCCCGTTTGAACACTGCCCTGATGAAGAGCACTTGCTCGATACGCATTGGCGTGTGACAGGTGGACTGATAGTAACAGTGGATTGAGCGTTGCATTTCGGTTTGCAGCAATTGAGCAGAGCACCAGGATATCTGGAATCCTGGCTCCATTTTTACCATAACCTATCGTTTTTTTTATGCTATTGTTTGTTAAATAAATTGTGTGTACAATATTACACTATGTGGAATACCACTCTCTTTTTTCCACATGTTTGAGTTATTTTCAGACCATTGAGGTTGATATTGAACAAACGTCTAAGAGTGAACTACTACACGCTTAAAACACACATCAGTCTGGTAAAGCCTCCATTTCGTACAATTAATGGATAAATTAAGGAACATGCTCATACAGTCTTTATGTGTTTGCATATATTAATATTGGTTCAAACGGGATTACACTATATGGAATTTTTTTCTCTTTCCTTTTATTTGTTGATATTTTAAATTACGAGGAAAGCACCAAACACATCGATTGAAACATTGCTCAGATAAGTGAACCTGTATCACAGTGGGTGCTGTCTGGTTACACACTTTTAGAACCGTAGCGCGCAAGTTCTCTGTCACCCAACTTTTTCTTATTTACACTTTCTATCTTGTGATTGAATTAATCTACAAGTGTCCCTTTAACACAGTCTAATGTATTTTTTTAGGAATGGGTCACCCTCTGCACTGGTAAGGCAACACGGGGAATCTGAAACAGAGAACAATAGCTTGCACTCACTGCATGTATTGCAAAGGTAAATACAATGTTAAACAGCTGAAGTTCTTTTTAGTGTATAAGAACTTTTCCATATACAATTGATAATGTTATTAGTAGGTCCTTTAAATGAGATATCCCGTAGTTTTGTAGTGGACTCTTAGGGGGTCATTCCGAGTTGATCGCTAGCTGAAAATGTTCGCTGCACTGCGATTAAGGAAAAAAATGGCACTTCTGCACATGCGTATGCGGCGCAGTGCGCACGCGCAACGTACTTTCACAACAGCCAATGTATTTTCACACAAGGTCTAGCGAAGCTTTTCAGTCGCACTGCTGACCGCAGAGTGATTGACATAAAGTGGGCGTTTCTGGGTGTCAACTGACCGTTTTCAGGGAGTGTTCGAAAAAATGCAGGCGTGCCAGGAAAAACGCAGGCGTGGCTGGGTGAACGCAGGGCGTGTTTGTGACGTCAAATCCAGAACTGAATGGTCTGAAGTGATTGCAAGCGCTGAGTAGGTCTGAAGCTACTCAGAAACTGCACAATATTTTTTTGTAGCCGCTCTGCGATTCTTTAGTTCCACTTCTGCTAAGCTAAGATACACTCCCAGAGGGAGGCGGCATAGCGTTTGCACAGCTGCTAAAAACTGCTAGCGAGCGAACAACTCGGAATGATCCCCTTAGTGCATAAAATAAAACCCACAGTGAAAAACCTGGATAAATGGGCACTGACATTTTAAATGCTTGGTAGTTTAACACCAGCTCTGCAGTCTGTACAAGACCTATAAAGATACCAGTAACATCAATGTAGTTATATGCCTATATCTTATTTGTGCCCCAAGAAGGTTGCATAGTTCAATTATGCTTCTTATATCTGTTTATCTACCGCTAACAGAGTCCAGAAAAATAAAACTGTCCTTCAAATGCCATAAAAATCCAAAAGCAGATTATCTCGCCCGCGCTGGGAAATTTAATGTAGCTAAAATACTAGGATATAGTCAATAAAAAGTGAATTTCCCATTAAATGTGCTCTCATGTAATTTGTAGAAGGCGGCTCGGGTTTATAGTGAGGAGAAAGTGAAGAACTAAGCAAAAAATATATAAACAAAAAGATAAAAGATCTAAGAGGAAATTACTAGGTCATCAAAAAGATAATGAAGTTGGAAAGAAATGGGAAATATATGAAGCAGCACACAGACTGGCGGTCTTCAGTGAAGCAGGCGAAGAAAGGTTTGCAAAGGATTGTATGAGATCATGAAACGTGTATGGTGCAATACAGTGGGGGTGGGGTGATTCAGAGCTGATCGTAGATGTGCTAAATTTAGCGAATCTACAATCAGATTCTCAGACAAGGATGGGGGTGCCTGGTACAGGGCTAGTCCGCCCCGCATGTTAGCCCCCCCCCCCCCCGGCAATTGTGCAAAAGCATCACTTTAAATGCAGCTGCGAGGCTAATCTTCCTCGCTAGACGTCCTTCGTCTGCTGATCCGCTCTGTCAGTCCCGCCATTGGTTGCCGGTATTCTATCGTGTTAAATATTAAATACCTTTACTTACTTACATACAAGGCTATTAACGAAACTGCACCATCTTGCATCTCCTCACTCATCTCAAAATATCTCCCTACCAGACCCCTCCGCTCTGCACAAGATCTGTGTCTCTCATCCACATGTCTTCCCACTCAAAATTACAGGACTTTATCCGGGCATCACCCACTCTGTGGAATGCCCTCCCATGCACAATAAGACTCGCCTTTAGTCTCCAAACCTTTTTAAACGTTCCCTAAAAAAACTCACCTCTTCAGACAAGCCTACCAAATTCCAGTCCCACCCACATAACCTTCAATGCTTCCCTATTATTATTATTATTATTATATTTCATTTATTTATAAGGCGCCACAAGTGTTACGCAGCGCCGTACAAGGGACAGTACAGGGAGACAAAACTTAGCATAACAGTAATTAAATAACAAAAATGGAGTACAGGTAACAAAGAGCACCACAATTCTCAAAACATAATACAGCTTAGATGTACAGTAAGTAGTGAGGGAGTAATCATTGTACTACTTGGGGCTGGCGGCCATAGATAGAGAGGAGCCTTTACCAGTAGGAGAAAAAGCAGGTAAAGATGGTCGCTGACTGAAATGTGTCGAGAAGAGGACTTAGACAACAATAGGAAAGAGGGCCCTGCTCTGAAGAGCTATCAATCTAGTGGGGAGGGGTGACAGACAGATGACATGAGGTGCAAGCAAGCAGGAGTAAGCCTGATGGCAGTATGCAAGCAAAGCAGATATGTTCAAGGTGTGGGGCAGGGGGATGGAGGAGCAGCCTAAGGACTAGGTTATGCATTGGAGGGGTACGCTTTGATAAATAGGTGGGTTTTCAGTGCCCGTTTGAAGCTTTGCAAGGACGGGGAGAGTCTAATGGAGCGGGGGAGCACGTTCCACTGAAGGGGTGAGGAGAACATTGCAGTAGTCGAGTCGTGAGATGACCAGTGAGTGGATGATAAGTTTAGTTGCACTCCGGGAGAGAAATGGCCTGATGTGAGCAATGTTGCGTAGCTGGAACCGACAAGATTGCGCCAGAGCTTGGATGTAGGGTGCAAAGGAGAGGAAGGAGTCAAGAGTGATGGCCAGGCAGCGGAGTTGGGGAATGGGGGAGATGATAGTGTTGTCAACAGTGATAGAGATATTTGTAGGGGGTGTTGCTCTGGCTGGGGGAAAGATAATGAGTTCAGTTTTGTCCATGTTGAGCTTCAGAGAGCGCTCAGACATCCAGGAGGAGATGGCAGGGAGGCAGCAGTGGGTCCTAAGAGAGGATAGATCAGGAGAGGAGAGGTAAAGTTGTGTGTCATCAGCATAGAAGTGGTATTGAAGGCCAAAGGAGTTAATGAGCGCACCCAGGGAAGAGGTGTACAGGGAGAATAGAAGGGGGCCTAGGACAGAACCCTGAGGGACACCAACAGGAAGGATGGAAGGGTGTGATGTGGTTCCGGAGGCAGAGACAGAGAAGGAGCGGTTAGTGAGGTATGAGGTAAACCAGTCAAGGACGGTGCTAGAGAGGCCAACATTTTGGAGTGTGCAGAGGAGGAGAGGGTGATCCATGATGTCAAAGGCAGCAGAGAGGTCCAGTTACATCCTCTCTGTACAGTCCACATAACCTCACATTTTGTCGTCCAACATTGCTGGGTGATCATATCATACAACAACCCATTAAGAACCTAGCAATCTGGTGGACCATTATAGGTAGCATCTATCCTTGTGTATCAATCCCTATAGACTGTAAGCTTGCGAGCAGGGCCTTCCTACCTCTATGTCTGTCTGTCTTTGCCGAGTTTTGTTCTATAACTGTTGTTCTAATTGTAAAGCGCAACTGAATATGCTGCGCTATAAGAAACTGCTAATAAATACATAATAAATAAATCACACAGTGGCGATGCTTTTGCACCCGCTGAGTAGCTCAGCTCCTGCGCTGGCAGGCGGCTGCCGGCCGCGTCCAGGATCACAGCGGTGTTGTATGGACCATGCACCGCCAACAGCGTTTTAACATCATTGGCATGTCCCCTCCCGCCACACTACTGACTTTGTCTATCCATCAGGCAGAGGAGATAGCAGCCCTGAGATGCTGTTAGCATCTCACTGGGCCTCCCGGGGTGCGCAAGCGAAGGGCTTCAGACTGCGATCGCTGCCACAGCATCGATCCAGTCTAAATTAGCCCCTGTATCTGCTTGGTCCTCTACACAGAGGAGGATCCTTTCACATCTGTAGTAAAAGCAATAGGGGATATTTACCAAACAAAAAAAAAATGCAAATGTGTAAAAAGACTAGATTGTTCAGTAAATGAGATAAATTTGTCTGCAAAAAATTCCCCTACTCTTATTGTCTGGCTGTATAATTTTGCATGTTTCACCAGCAGGATTTGGCTTTAAGCATTCTCTAATTGCTGTTTTCCCAGATCAAATCTGAATATAAAATCTGTGAAAAGTGAATCTCAAAACAGAGTTACAGTAGACTTTTAGGAGGACATCCAATTAGTAATTTACCGGGGCTAATTGTCCCGCCGGGGGCTACCTAATTAGCCCCGATAAGCCGCGGCACGCGCCGACTTATCGGGGATTTTTTTTCACCTGCCTCCGGCAGGCGAAGCAGAATCCCCGGAAACAGCCCTGTTTTCGTCCGAAAACGGGGCTGTTTCACACGAAAACACACAGGTTTTTCACTGAACTTGCGTGTTTTCGGGAAAAGGTTTTTTTTGTTTTTTTACAGGAGATCCATCTGGATAGCCTGTAGAAAAAAATTGGTGAAACATTGGAAAAAAGTCCGGACCCGATGTTTTACAGGGGATAATTGGATATCCCCCTCTGTCCGTTGAGTGGCGGAGCAAACCCGGAACTGGAAGATTGACATTTTCTGCCGCTAGACATGATTCGTGCAAATAAGACTCACTGTCTAACTATGTTGACACACTCATCAATTTATTTTGTTCCTAAATGAAATATTGATTTTCTATAAAATCACTGTACCACAGAGGCAAACACATTACTATCTGCAGCTAAAATAAACTAGTGATTGCTTCTCTCCAATTATGATTTGATTTGACAGAGAAGTTAGGACCCTATTCAGCTTCAGTTGCAGTTTTGCTAAATTTGCAAAACTGCAACTGCTTGCGATCGCATGATGTGAGCTGCCCAGCACAGTGCAAGGCCGCCCAGCATGCAAATGGCTGACAGCGATGCAATCGTAAATCCATTGTGATCCTATTGCAGAATTAGGGATGCCCCCTTGCCTGCGCAGCCTGGCTGAGAAAGGCAGGCACAGAGCGGCCATGTTACCCTTCACAGTGGCCACGACAACAACCCAGACCTGCACCCATTTTTACCGCACAGCCCCCGCACTGCCGCATCGCCGCCCCCGCCCACCCTGTGAACGCCTCTGACAGTCAGTCAGGCAGAGGTGTTCGCATTACTGAGCTGCCATTGCATCTCCCTGCCAATGCATGTGAAGTGCGGGCCCTGTGCGTGCGCACGGAGCAGAAAACCGGGGAAATGCGAACACATCTCAGATGCGTCTGCAGCTGAAAAAGGTCCATGATGTGCAATGAAAGTTGTGATCTCAGTAGACATTAGGGGGAGGCTTCGAAGAAGTGCACAAGTGGATTATTGCCCATAGCAACCAATCGCCTACCTATCAATTTATAGAATGTACTTGATAAATGCTAGCTACAAGCTGATAGGTTTCTATGGGAAGCTTCTCCTCCTTTCCTCTCTTTAGTAAGCGGAATACATCTCTTCCCAAGGGACAAGTACAGAATGAGCAGTTTCGGTAGCGGAACTTGTATGCATTTGTTCTGTGCATACCAAGAACGAGAACGTGTGTATACAGAAGTGTCCCTGCTCATTCTGCATATAATCCATAGTTGCCTACCGTCCCTCATTCTGCAGGAGACTCCCTGAAATAGTAGCAATCTCCCTGACTCCCTGAATAGACCAGCAATCTCCCTGATTGTACCTGTTACATTCTTGGGGGGGATAAATCAGAGGTATATACATTCAAATGAGATCATTAGTGCCATTTCCCTGTATTGGTTATAAGTAGTGATGTGCACCGGACATTTTTCGGGTTTTGTGTTTTGGTTTTGGATTCGGTTCCGCGGCCGTGTTTTGGATTCGGACGCGTTTTGGCAAAACCTCCCTGAAAATTTTTTGTCGGATTCGGGTGTGTTTTGGATTCGGGTGTTTTTTACAAAAACCCCTCAAAAACAGCTTAAATCATAGAATTTGGGGGTCATTTCGATCCCATAGTATTATTAACCTCAATAGCCATAATTTCCACTCATTTTCAGTCTATTCTGAACACCTCACAATATTATTTTTAATCCTAAAATTTGCACCGAGGTCGCTGGATGATTAAGCTAAGCGACACAAATGGCCGACACAAACACCTGGCCCATCTAGGATTGGCACTGCAGTGTCAGACAGGATGGCACTTCAAAAAAATAGTCCCCAAACAGCACATGATGCAAAGAAAAAAAGAGGTGCACCAAGGTCGCTGGATGGCTAAGCTAAGCGACACAAGTGGCCGACACAAACACCTGGCCCATCTAGGAGTGGCAATGCACTGTCCTACTACTATATATATACTGCGCACAACTTATATGCACCACAGGTATGGATGGATAGTATACTTGACGACACAGAGGTAGGTAGAGCAGTGGCCTACTGTACCGTACTGCTATATATTATATACTGGTTGTCAGCAAACTGTGCAAAACTAAAATGCACCACAGGTATGGATGGATAGTATACTTGACGACACAGAGGTAGGTAGAGCAGTGGACTTCTGTACCGTACTCCTATATATTATATACTGGTGGTCAGCAAAATTATCCACTGTACTCCTACTATATACTACAATGCAGCACAGATATGGAGCGTTTTTCAGGCAGAGAACGTATAATACTGGTGGTCACTGGTCAGCAAAACTCTGCACTGTACTCCTCCTATATAATACTGCTGGTCCCCAGTCCCCACAATAAAGCAGTGTGAGCACAGATATATGCAGCACACTGAGCACAGATATGGAGCGTTTTTCAGGCAGAGAACGTATAATACTGGTGGTCACTGGTCAGCAAAACTCTGCACTGTACTCCTCTTATATAATACTGGTGGTCCCCAGTCCCCACAAGCAGTGTGAGCACAGATATATGCAGCACACTGAGCACAGATATGGAGCGTTTTTCAGGCAGAGAACGTATAATACTGGTGGTCACTGGTCAGCAAAACTCTACACTGTACTCCTCCTATATAATACTGCTGGTCCCCAGTCCCCACAATAAAGCAGTGTGAGCACAGATATATGCAGCACACTGAGCACAGATATGGAGCGTTTTTCAGACAGAGAACGTATAATACTGGTGGTCACTGGTCAGCAAAACTCTGCACTGTACTCCTCCTATATAATACTGCTGGTCCCCAGTCCCCACAATAAAGCAGCGTGAGCACAGATATATGCAGCACACTGAGCACAGATATGGAGCCTTTTTAAGGCAGATAACGTATATTACTGGTGGTCACTGGTCAGCAAAACGCTGCACTGTACTCCTCCTATATAATACTGCTGGTCCCCAGTCCCCACAATAAAGCAGTGTGAGCACAGATATATGCAGCACACTGAGCACAGATATGGAGCGTTTTGCAGTGACACTCCTAGATGGGCCCGGTGTTTGTGTCGGCCACTAGGGTCGCTTATCTTACTCACACAGCTACCTCATTGCGCCTCTTTTTTTCTTTGCGTAATGTGCTGTTTGGGGAGGGTTTTTTGGAAGGGACATCCTGCGTGACACTGCAGTGACACTCCTAGATGGGCCCGGTGTTTGTGTCGGCCACTAGGGTCGCTTATCTTACTCACACAGCTACCTCATTGCGCCTCTTTTTTTCTTTGCGTCATGTGCTGTTTGGGGAGGGTTTTTTGGAAGGGACATCCTGCGTGACACTGCAGTGACACTCCTAGATGGGCCCGGTGTTTGTGTCGGCCACTAGGGTCGCTTAGCTTAGTCATCCAGCGACCTAGGTGCAAATTTTAGGACTAAAAATAATATTGTGAGGTGTGAGGTATTCAGAATAGACTGAAAATGAGTGTAAATTATGGTTTTTGAGGTTAATAATACTTTGGGATCAAAATGACCCCCAAATTCTATGATTTAAGCTGTTTTTTAGTGTTTTTTGAAAAAAACACCCGAATCCAAAACACACCCGAATCCGACAAAAAAAATTCGGTGAGGTTTTGCCAAAACGCGGTCGAACCCAAAACACGGCCGCGGAACCGAACCCAAAACCAAAACACAAAACCCGAAAAATTTCCGGCGCTCATCTCTAGTATAATACTGGTGGTCACTGGTCAGCAAAACTCTGCACTGTACTCCTCCTATATAATACTGCTGGTTCCCAGTCCCCACAATAAAGCAGTGTGAGCACAGATATATGCCGCACACTGAGCACAGACATGGAGCGTTTTTCAGGCAGAGAACGTATAATACTGGTGGTCACTGGTCAGCAAAACTCTGCACTGTACTCCTCCTATATAATACTGCTGGTCCCCAGTCCCCACAATAAAGCAGTGTGAGCACAGATATATGCAGCACACTGAGCACAGATATGGAGCGTTTTTCAGGCAGAGAGCGTATAATATAGAGATGAGCGGGTTCGGTTCCTCTGAATCCGAACCCGCCCGAACTTCAGGTTTTTTACACGGGTCCGAGCAGGCTCGGATCTTCCCGCCTTGCTCGGCTAACCCGAGCGCGCCCGAACGTCATCATCACGCTGTCGGATTCTTGCGAGGCTCGGATTCTATCGCGAGACTCGGATTCTATATAAGGAGCCGCGCGTCGCCGCCATTTTCACACGTGCATTGAGAGTCATAGGGAGAGGACGTGGCTGGCGTCCTCTCCGTTTAGAGAAGAGAGAGACACAGTATTTTGGGGAGCATTATTAGGAGGAGTACTACTATACTGTATACTACTATACTACTTGCTGAAGTGATATTTATAGATTAGATAGTGTGACTGTAAGTGTATTATCTGACTTGTGGGGGAGACACTGACAGTGGGGAGCAGTTAGAGTCTGAGAGCAGGACTCAGGAGTACATATAACGTACAGTGCACACTTTTGCTGCCAGAGTCAGTGCCACACTGCCATTGTTGTGACCACACTGACCACCAGTATAATAATATATTTTGTGATTGTCTGCTTAGGCCTCGGAGTACTAGTTGCAAGTTGCAACGTGACCTGAAGTGACCACCAGTTTAATAATCAATCACCACCAGTTTAATATATATATATATATATATATATAATTGTATATAATATATATATATAATATTGTATACCACCTACCCGTGGTTTTTTTTTTTTTCATTCTTCTTTA
Organism: Pseudophryne corroboree; assembly: GCF_028390025.1. NCBI lineage: Eukaryota > Metazoa > Chordata > Amphibia > Anura > Myobatrachidae > Pseudophryne > Pseudophryne corroboree. The sequence continues at coordinate 147,933,419 of NC_086455.1, forward strand.
TACATACTACTATAGTAGCTTACTGTAGCAGTCTGCGGTGCTGTGCTGACCTGACAGTGTCCAGCAGGTCCGTCATCAGTCATTACATAATAAATATATATAGTACCTGTCCGGCTGCAGTACTAGTGATATTATATTGATTTCATCTCATTATCAATAATTTATCATCCAGTCTAGACTCTATATTAGCAGCAGACACAGTACGTTAGTCCACGGCTGTAGCTACCTCTGTGTCGGCACTCGGCAGTCCATCCATAATTGTATACCACCTACCCGTGGTTTTTTTTTTTTCTTTCTTCTTTGTACATACTACTATAGAGTATAGTAGCTTACTGTAGCAGTCTGCGGTGCTGCTGAGCTGACAGTGTCCAGCAGGTCCGTCATCAGTCATCATTACCTAATAAATATATTATCTACCTGTCCGGCTGCAGTACTAGTGATATTATATATACATACATATATATATTGATTTCATCTCATTATCAATCATCCAGTCTATATTAGCAGCAGACACAGTACGTTAGTCCACGGCTGTAGCTACCTCTGTGTCGGCACTCAGCAGTCCATCCATAATTGTATACCACCTACCCGTGGTTTTTTTTTTTCTTTCTTCTTTGTACATACTACTATAGTATAGTAGCTTACTGTAGCAGTCTGCGGTGCTGCTGAGCTGACAGTGTCCAGCAGGTCCGTCATCAGTCATCATTACCTAATAAATACATTATCTACCTGTCCGGCTGCAATACTAGTGATATTATATATACATACATATATATATTGATTTCATCTCATTATCAATCATCCAGTCTATATTAGCAGCAGACACAGTACGTTAGTCCACGGCTGTAGCTACCTCTGTGTTGGCACTCGGCAGTCCATCCATAATTGTATACCACCTACCCGTGGTTTTTTTTTTTCTTTCTTCTTTGTACATACTACTATAGAGTATAGTAGCTTACTGTAGCAGTCTGCGGTGCTGCTGAGCTGACAGTGTCCAGCAGGTCCGTCATCAGTCATCATTACCTAATAAATATATTATCTACCTGTCCGGCTGCAGTACTAGTGATATTATATATACATACATATATATATTGATTTCATCTCATTATCAATCATCCAGTCTATATTAGCAGCAGACACAGTACGTTAGTCCACGGCTGTAGCTACCTCTGTGTCGGCACTCGGCAGTCCATCCATAATTGTATACCACCTACCCGTGGTTTTTTTTTTTCTTTCTTCTTTGTACATACTACTATAGTATAGTAGCTTACTGTAGCAGTCTGCGGTGCTGCTGAGCTGACAGTGTCCAGCAGGTCCGTCATCAGTCATCATTACCTAATAAATATATTATCTACCTGTCCGGCTGCAGTACTAGTGATATTATATATACATACATATATATATTGATTTCATCTCATTATCAATCATCCAGTCTATATTAGCAGCAGACACAGTACGTTAGTCCACGGCTGTAGCTACCTCTGTGTCGGCACTCGGCAGTCCATCCATAATTGTATACCACCTACCCGTGTTTTTTTTCTTTCTTTCTTCTTTGTACATACTACTATAGTATAGTAGCTTACTGTAGCAGTCTGCGGTGCTGCTGAGCTGACAGTGTCCAGCAGGTCCGTCATCAGTCATCATTACCTAATAAATATATTATCTACCTGTCCGGCTGCAGTACTAGTGATATTATATATACATACATATATATATATTGATTTCATCTCATTATCATCCAGTCTATATTAGCAGCAGACACAGTACGGTAGTCCACGGCTGTAGCTACCTCTGTGTCGGCACTCGGCAGTCCATCCATAAGTATACTAGTATCCATCCATCTCCATTGTTTACCTGAGGTGCCTTTTAGTTGTGCCTATTAAAATATGGAGAACAAAAATGTTGAGGTTCCAAAATTAGGGAAAGATCAAGATCCACTTCCACCTCGTGCTGAAGCTGCTGCCACTAGTCATGGCCGAGACGATGAAATGCCAGCAACGTCGTCTGCCAAGGCCGATGCCCAATGTCATAGTACAGAGCATGTCAAATCCAAAACACCAAATATCAGTAAAAAAAGGACTCCAAAACCTAAAATAAAATTGTCGGAGGAGAAGCGTAAACTTGCCAATATGCCATTTACCACACGGAGTGGCAAGGAACGGCTGAGGCCCTGGCCTATGTTCATGGCTAGTGGTTCAGCTTCACATGAGGATGGAAGCACTCAGCCTCTTGCTAGAAAACTGAAAAGACTCAAGCTGGCAAAAGCACCGCAAAGAACTGTGTGTTCTTCGAAATCCCAAATCCACAAGGAGAGTCCAATTGTGTCGGTTGCGATGCCTGACCTTCCCAACACTGGACGTGAAGAGCATGCGCCTTCCACCATTTGCACGCCCCCTGCAAATGCTGGAAGGAGCACCCGCAGTCCAGTTCCTGATAGTCAGATTGAAGATGTCAGTGTTGAAGTACACCAGGATGAGGAGGATATGGGTGTTGCTGGCGCTGGGGAGGAAATTGACCAGGAGGATTCTGATGGTGAGGTGGTTTGTTTAAGTCAGGCACCCGGGGAGACACCTGTTGTCCGTGGGAGGAATATGGCCGTTGACATGCCTGGTGAAAATACCAAAAAAATCAGCTCTTCAGTGTGGAGGTATTTCAACAGAAAAGCGGACAACAGGTGTCAAGCCGTGTGTTGCATTTGTCAAGCTGTAATAAGTAGGGGTAAGGACGTTAACCACCTCGGAACATCCTCCCTTATACGTCACCTGCAGCGCATTCATAATAAGTCAGTGACAAGTTCAAAAACTTTGGGTGACAGCGGAAGCAGTCCACTGACCAGTAAATCCCTTCCTCTTGTAACCAAGCTCACGCAAACCACCCCACCAACTCCCTCAGTGTCAATTTCCTCCTTCCCCAGGAATGCCAATAGTCCTGCAGGCCATGTCACTGGCAATTCTGACGATTCCTCTCCTGCCTGGGATTCCTCCGATGCATCCTTGCGTGTAACGCCTACTGCTGCTGGCGCTGCTGTTGTTGCTGCTGGGAGTCGATGGTCATCCCAGAGGGGAAGTCGGAAGACCACTTGTACTACTTCCAGTAAGCAATTGACTGTCCAACAGTCCTTTGCGAGGAAGATGAAATATCACAGCAGTCATCCTGCTGCAAAGCGGATAACTGAGGCCTTGACAACTATGTTGGTGTTAGACGTGCGTCCGGTATCCGCCGTTAGTTCACAGGGAACTACACAATTTCTTGAGGTAGTGTGCCCCCGTTACCAAATACCATCTAGGTTCCACTTCTCTAGGCAGGCGATAGCGAAAATGTACACAGACCTCAGAAAAAGACTCACCAGTGTCCTAAAAAATGCAGCTGTACCCAATGTCCACTTAACCACGGACATGTGGACAAGTGGAGCAGGGCAGGGTCAGGACTATATGACTGTGACAGCCCACTGGGTAGATGTATGGACTCCCGCCGCAAGAACAGCAGCGGCGGCACCAGTAGCAGCATCTCGCAAACGCCAACTCTTTCCTAGGCAGGCTACGCTTTGTATCACCGCTTTCCAGAATACGCACACAGCTGAAAACCTCTTACGGCAACTGAGGAAGATCATCGCGGAATGGCTTACCCCAATTGGACTCTCCTGTGGATTTGTGGCATCGGACAACGCCAGCAATATTGTGTGTGCATTAAATATGGGCAAATTCCAGCACGTCCCATGTTTTGCACATACCTTGAATTTGGTGGTGCAGAATTTTTTAAAAAACGACAGGGGCGTGCAAGAGATGCTGTCGGTGGCCAGAAGAATTGCGGGACACTTTCGGCGTACAGGCACCACGTACAGAAGACTGGAGCACCACCAAAAACTACTGAACCTGCCCTGCCATCATCTGAAGCAAGAAGTGGTAACGAGGTGGAATTCAACCCTCTATATGCTTCAGAGGTTGGAGGAGCAGCAAAAGGCCATTCAAGCCTATACAATTGAGCACGATATAGGAGGTGGAATGCACCTGTCTCAAGCGCAGTGGAGAATGATTTCAACGTTGTGCAAGGTTCTGATGCCCTTTGAACTTGCCACACGTGAAGTCAGTTCAGACACTGCCAGCCTGAGTCAGGTCATTCCCCTCATCAGGCTTTTGCAGAAGAAGCTGGAGACATTGAAGGAGGAGCTAACACGGAGCGATTCCGCTAGGCATGTGGGACTTGTGGATGGAGCCCTTAATTCGCTTAACAAGGATTCACGGGTGGTCAATCTGTTGAAATCAGAGCACTACATTTTGGCCACCGTGCTCGATCCTAGATTTAAAGCCTACCTTGGATCTCTCTTTCCGGCAGACACAGGTCTGCTGGGGTTGAAAGACCTGCTGGTGAGAAAATTGTCAAGTCAAGCGGAACGCGACCTGTCAACATCTCCTCCTTCACATTCTCCCGCAACTGGGGGTGCGAGGAAAAGGCTCAGAATTCCGAGCCCACCCGCTGGCGGTGATGCAGGGCAGTCTGGAGCGACTGCTGATGCTGACATCTGGTCCGGACTGAAGGACCTGACAACGATTACGGACATGTCGTCTACTGTCACTGCATATGATTCTCTCACCATTGAAAGAATGGTGGAGGATTATATGAGTGACCGCATCCAAGTAGGCACGTCACACAGTCCGTACTTATACTGGCAGGAAAAAGAGGCAATTTGGAGGCCCTTGCACAAACTGGCTTTATTCTACCTAAGTTGCCCTCCCACAAGTGTGTACTCCGAAAGAGTGTTTAGTGCCGCCGCTCACCTTGTCAGCAATCGGCGTACGAGGTTACATCCAGAAAATGTGGAGAAGATGATGTTCATTAAAATGAATTATAATCAATTCCTCCGTGGAGACATTGACCAGCAGCAATTGCCTCCACAAAGTACACAGGGAGCTGAGATGGTGGATTCCAGTGGGGACGAATTGATAATCTGTGAGGAGGGGGATGTACACGGTGATATATCGGAGGATGATGATGAGGTGGACATCTTGCCTCTGTAGAGCCAGTTTGTGCAAGGAGAGATTAATTGCTTCTTTTTTGGTGGGGGTCCAAACCAACCCGTCATTTCAGTCACAGTCGTGTGGCAGACCCTGTCACTGAAATGATGGGTTGGTTAAAGTGTGCATGTCCTGTTTATACAACATAGGGGTGGGTGGGAGGGCCCAAGGACAATTCCATTTTGCACCTCTTTTTTCTTTAATTTTTCTTTGCGTCATGTGCTGTTTGGGGAGGGTTTTTTGGAAGGGACATCCTGCGTGACACTGCAGTGCCACTCCTAGATGGGCCCGGTGTTTGTGTCGGCCACTAGGGTCGCTTATCTTACTCACACAGCTACCTCATTGCGCCTCTTTTTTTCTTTGCGTCATGTGCTGTTTGGGGAGGGTTTTTTGGAAGGGACATCCTGCGTGACACTGCAGTGACACTCCTAGATGGGCCCGGTGTTTGTGTCGGCCACTAGGGTCGCTTATCTTACTCACACAGCTACCTCATTGCGCCTCTTTTTTTCTTTGCGTCATGTGCTGTTTGGGGAGGGTTTTTTGGAAGGGACATCCTGCGTGACACTGCAGTGACACTCCTAGATGGGCCCGGTGTTTGTGTCGGCCACTAGGGTCGCTTATCTTACTCACACAGCTACCTCATTGCGCCTTTTTTTTCTTTGCGTCATGTGCTGTTTGGGGAGGGTTTTTTGGAAGGGACATCCTGCGTGACACTGCAGTGACACTCCTAGATGGGCCCGGTGTTTGTGTCGGCCACTAGGGTCGCTTATCTTACTCACACAGCTACCTCATTGCGCCTCTTTTTTTCTTTGCGTCATGTGCTGTTTGGGGAGGGTTTTTTGGAAGGGACATCCTGCGTGACACTGCAGTGACACTCCTAGATGGGCCCGGTGTTTGTGTCGGCCACTAGGGTCGCTTATCTTACTCACACAGCTACCTCATTGCGCCTCTTTTTTTCTTTGCGTCATGTGCTGTTTGGGGAGGGTTTTTTGGAAGGGACATCCTGCGTGACACTGCAGTGACACTCCTAGATGGGCCCGGTGTTTGTGTCGGCCACTAGGGTCGCTTATCTTACTCACACAGCTACCTCATTGCGCCTCTTTTTTTCTTTGCGTCATGTGCTGTTTGGGGAGGGTTTTTTGGAAGGGACATCCTGCGTGACACTGCAGTGCCACTCCTAGATGGGCCCGGTGTTTGTGTCGGCCACTAGGGTCGCTTATCTTACTCACACAGCTACCTCATTGCGCCTCTTTTTTTCTTTGCGTCATGTGCTGTTTGGGGAGGGTTTTTTGGAAGGGACATCCTGCGTGACACTGCAGTGACACTCCTAGATGGGCCCGGTGTTTGTGTCGGCCACTAGGGTCGCTTATCTTACTCACACAGCTACCTCATTGCGCCTCTTTTTTTCTTTGCGTCATGTGCTGTTTGGGGAGGGTTTTTTGGAAGGGACATCCTGCGTGACACTGCAGTGACACTCCTAGATGGGCCCGGTGTTTGTGTCGGCCACTAGGGTCGCTTATCTTACTCACACAGCTACCTCATTGCGCCTCTTTTTTTCTTTGCGTCATGTGCTGTTTGGGGAGTGTTTTTTGGAAGGGACATCCTGCGTGACACTGCAGTGACACTCCTAGATGGGCCCGGTGTTTGTGTCGGCCACTAGGGTCGCTTATCTTACTCACACAGCTACCTCATTGCGCCTCTTTTTTTCTTTGCGTCATGTGCTGTTTGGGGAGGGTTTTTTGGAAGGGACATCCTGCGTGACACTGCAGTGACACTCCTAGATGGGCCCGGTGTTTGTGTCGGCCACTAGGGTCGCTTATCTTACTCACACAGCTACCTCATTGCGCCTCTTTTTTTCTTTGCGTCATGTGCTGTTTGGGGAGGGTTTTTTGGAAGGGACATCCTGCGTGACACTGCAGTGACACTCCTAGATGGGCCCGGTGTTTGTGTCGGCCACTAGGGTCGCTTATCTTACTCACACAGCTACCTCATTGCGCCTCTTTTTTTCTTTGCGTCATGTGCTGTTTGGGGAGGGTTTTTTGGAAGGGACATCCTGCGTGACACTGCAGTGACACTCCTAGATGGGCCCGGTGTTTGTGTCGGCCACTAGGGTCGCTTATCTTACTCACACAGCTACCTCATTGCGCCTCTTTTTTTCTTTGCGTCATGTGCTGTTTGGGGAGGGTTTTTTGGAAGGGACATCCTGCGTGACACTGCAGTGACACTCCTAGATGGGCCCGGTGTTTGTGTCGGCCACTAGGGTCGCTTATCTTACTCACACAGCTACCTCATTGCGCCTCTTTTTTTCTTTGCGTCATGTGCTGTTTGGGGAGGGTTTTTTGGAAGGGACATCCTGCGTGACACTGCAGTGACACTCCTAGATGGGCCCGGTGTTTGTGTCGGCCACTAGGGTCGCTTATCTTACTCACACAGCTACCTCATTGCGCCTCTTTTTTTCTTTGCGTCATGTGCTGTTTGGGGAGGGTTTTTTGGAAGGGACATCCTGCGTGACACTGCAGTGACACTCCTAGATGGGCCCGGTGTTTGTGTCGGCCACTAGGGTCGCTTAGCTTAGTCATCCAGCGACCTAGGTGCAAATTTTAGGACTAAAAATAATATTGTGAGGTGTGAGGTATTCAGAATAGACTGAAAATGAGTGTAAATTATGGTTTTTGAGGTTAATAATACTTTGGGATCAAAATGACCCCCAAATTCTATGATTTAAGCTGTTTTTTAGTGTTTTTTGAAAAAAACACCCGAATCCAAAACACACCCGAATCCGACAAAAAAAATTCGGTGAGGTTTTGCCAAAACGCGGTCGAACCCAAAACACGGCCGCGGAACCGAACCCAAAACCAAAACACAAAACCCGAAAAATTTCCGGCGCTCATCTCTATAATACTGGTGGTCACTGGTCAGCAAAACTCTGCACTGTACTCCTCCTATATAATACTGCTGGTTCCCAGTCCCCACAATAAAGCAGTGTGAGCACAGATATATGCCGCACACTGAGCACAGACATGGAGCGTTTTTCAGGCAGAGAACGTATAATACTGGTGGTCACTGGTCAGCAAAACTCTGCACTGTACTCCTCCTATATAATACTGCTGGTCCCCAGTCCCCACAATAAAGCAGTGTGAGCACAGATATATGCAGCACACTGAGCACAGATATGGAGCGTTTTTCAGGCAGAGAACGTATAATACTGGGGGTCACTGGTCAGCAAAACTCTGCACTGTACTCCTCCTATATAATACTGCTGGTCCCCAGTCCCCACAATAAAGCAGTGTGAGCACAGATATATGCAGCACACTGAGCACAGATATGGAGCGTTTTTCAGGCAGAGAACGTATAATACTGGTGGTCACTGGTCAGCAAAACTCTGCACTGTACTCCTCCTATATAATACTGCTGGTCCCCAGTCCCCACAATAAAGCAGTGTGAGCACAGATATATGCAGCACACTGAGCACAGATATGGAGCGTTTTTCAGGTAGAGAACGTATTATACTGGTGGTCACTGGTCAGCAAAACTCTGCACTATACTCCTCCTATATAATACTGCTGGTCCCCAGTCCCCACAATAAAGCAGTGTGAGCACTGATATATGCAGCACACTGAGCACAGATATGGAGCGTTTTTCAGGCAGAGAACGTATAATACTGGTGGTCACTGGTCAGCAAAACTCTGCACTGTACTCCTCCTATATAATACTGCTGGTCCCCAGTCCCCACAATAAAGCAGTGTGAGCACAGATATATGCAGCACACTGAGCACAGATATGGAGCGTTTTTCAGGCAGAGAACGTATAATACTGGTGGTCACTGGTCAGCAAAACTCTGCACTGTACTCCTCCTATATAATACTGCTGGTCCCCAGTCCCCACAATAAAGCAGTGTGAGCACAGATATATGCAGCACACTGAGCACAGATAGGGAGCGTTTTTCAGGTAGAGAACGTATTATACTGGTGGTCACTGGTCAGCAAAACTCTGCACTGTACTCCTCCTATATAATACTGCTGGTCCCCAGTCCCCACAATAAAGCAGTGTGAGCACTGATATATGCAGCACACTGAGCACAGATATGGAGCGTTTTTCAGGCAGAGAACGTATAATACTGGTGGTCACTGTCAGCAAAACTCTGCACTGTACTCCTCCTATATAATACTGCTGGTCCCCAGTCCCCACAATAAAGCAGTGTGAGCACAGATATATGCAGCACACTGAGCACAGATATGGAGCGTTTTTCAGGCAGAGAACGTATAATACTGGTGGTCACTGGTCAGCAAAACTCTGCACTGTACCCCTCCTATAATACTGCTGGTCCCCAGTCCCCACAGATATTTGCAGCCCCCTGAAACAAAGTGAGAGGACGCCAGCCACGTCCTCTCACTATCATTTCCAATGCACGAGTGAAAAATGGCGGCGACGCGCAGCTCCTTATATAGAATCCGAATCTCGCGAGAATCCGACAGCGGGATGATGACGTTCGGGCGCGCTCGGGTTAACCAAGCAAGGCAGGAAGATTCGAGTCTGCCTCGGACCCGTGTAAAATGGGTGAAGTTCGGGGGGGTTCGGATTCCGAGGAACCGAACCCGCTCATCACTAGTTATAAGGCACAATGATCCCTATGGCTACCTCATGCATTTTAAATAAGGTTTCTCATGGCCACTCACAGTATATGTGTATACAGTATACTAACTTTGGGGCTCATTTACGTTTGGATGTAAGTCATTTTCATGACACTCCTCTCAGATGTAGACGTACACATCCGGGCTGATAGGTGTTACTTTCACAATCTCCTTGAATGCTTTTTCAAAAGTAGGCAAATATGGTATAATCACCTGCCACATTGCTTACACACTCAGCAGCGACTACATGCAGCTTGCCGCGACTAGTCACAGCACGCATGCTAATAGTCTCAGGCACGCAATTCATGCCAAATGTATCGTGTTTACAGCGACTTGTTTGTACAGTGACCGGGGACATATCCGTATGTACCTGTGCAGACTGACACCAGACTGCACATTTCCCTATAGAGGCAGAACCGGGGTAGTGGTGGAAAGGACATTCTGACCTATGCACATTTGTGAACAGATGGTACACAGAAGTATATACACACTAGCTGTATTATTTGCGAGTTGCAGAGTACAGGTGCAAATAACAGATGATGATGGTGACAGTAGATATTGATATTATTATTATTATTATTATTATTATTATTATCCTTTATTTATATGGCGCCACAAGGGTTCCGCAGCGCCCAATTACATAGTACATAAATAATCAAACAGGAAAACAGCAACTTACAGTTGATGATAGTGTAGGACAAGTACAGGGTAAATACACATAGTTACATCAGCAGATGACACTGGAATAAGTATCAGGTGGCAAAAGACTGCTGGATGTGGTACAGTTGAAGATTATTAAAGTAAGAAAAAGGATAAGCACATGAGGGAAGAGGGCCCTGCTCGTGAGAGCTTACATTCTAAAGGGGAGAGGTAGACAGACAAGGGTGAGACACATGGGGTACATAGAGAGCGTGGATCAGAGGGTTAGGATGAGATTTGTATGGGTTTGGTGAAGAAGTGGGTCTTGAGTGGGTCTAGAGATATGTGTGACTATTCCCCTGACTATGATAGCTGTTGTCTTTCCCAGATTATATTATGATTATATATTATGCTTGTATGTTTTTATGAGAGTTTTTTACAAAAAGTAGACTTAATAGTGACTGGGAATTTTACAAGTAAAAGAGATAGCTAAAAACAGGGGTATTAGTAGGGCCGGACTAGCCAAATGGCACTTCTGGCAAACGCTGGAAGGGCTGATTGCCAAATTGTTTGGTCCAGCCAAAAAGCTTGGTCAACCAGCTTGACCAGCATGTAGAAAGACAGTGGTGCAAGCACAAAGGGATGCTGTGCAAAATCACTGCCCCAGAACCCTCCTTTGCATATTGTGTATGTGATGTATGACTAAATGCATACGTCTAAGCAAAAGAAACACCAAAAAAAAAAAAAAATACAGAATTTAAGCCTTGGATTAACCTGAAATCCCCAGGACTCCTCATACATAATATCAACACAATTTCACATGGTCATATCTTTTATTCTTGCTTCTGTCTTTCTGGGAGATGTAGTCCTGCTCAAGTACCATACTGTCTTTCTGGGAGATGTAGTCCTGCTCCAGTACCATACCAAGGGCTGATTCATGTTTGTAAGGAATTGCAATTCCGTGACATTAAAATTCTAATGCAGCAGAAGGCATCTGTAGAAGATAGATGCCTCCTGATAGCATTAGCGAGGACCCGAGTGCTGAATGTGAGGACACAGATTTGGATTGCCATCGTGACCAAAAGTCGTGATTCACAACGGCATCAGGCACTGGCCATCCTGTGCCTGCGCTCTGTTGCTATATAAGGGGTATATCCCCCAAATGGAATAAATAAATAAATTAGAAATTGATAATCAATATAAAGGACGGTAGGTTAAGTTGAATTAATAAACTCAATTTAATAAAAAATGATGTTTAAAAACACAAAATGTCTTTCACATAAAAACACCTCAATAAATGAATTCATAGGTCAAAGAACATTCACAAAATCCCTTAGGAGAAATAAATATCATACCCCAGGCTAGGATTCCCTCCAGAATAAAGTCCACATTGGCGGATAGAAGTATAAGTGAGTGGTAGAGTTCAATGAGTCCCTTTTAAGCACAAAGTGCAAGCTTTTCCATGCAAGTAGTAACCACCTGCGGTGAGATTGGAGATATCCCTACCTGCATGGAAAAGCTTGCACTTTGTGCTTAAAAGGGACTCATTGAACTCTACCACTCACTTATACTTCTATCCGCCAATGTGGACTTTATTCTGGAGGGAATCCTAGCCTGGGGTATGATATTTATTTCTCCTAAGGGATTTTGTGAATGTTCTTTGACCTATGAATTCATTTATTGAGGTGTTTTTATTTTTATGTGAAAGACATCTTGTGTTTTTAGACATCATTTTTTATTAAATTGAGTATATTAATTCAACTTAACCTACCGTCCTTTATATTGATTATCAATTTCTAATTTATTTATTTATTCCATTTGGGGGATATACCCCTTATATAGCAACAGAGCGCAGGTGCTTTTTGTTTTTTTGTATTTCCACTTATTGGGGGTATACCACCCTCTGCACCAGCGGCCATTGACAGCGCCCTCCATCATATTCTTTTGTACTGGCCATCCTGTGTAAGCTGAGGCTTACTCAGGCTGATAGTAGGTTCCGGACACCCGGGTACAGGAAGTCTGTGTCCAATGACACAGACCCTGGACCAATCACACCTTCAAAACAGGGGTGATACGCCCCCCATTGTGAAGAAAGGTACCGGGTGACGCCGCCACCACTCCACCCCCCCCAATTACTGCAGCATGCCACTCATGAGCGACATCGCAAGACCAGATGGGTTTTGCCTTTTAAATCAGTGAGTGTTTAGGCCAACCACTCCACTTTATTTCTTTCCATGGCTTGATACATCTCCCTTCCAATCACTACCCTTTCTTACCCTGACCATGCTGTCTCTCTCTACAACTGTCATAGATTCTAATATTACCTCTACGATGGCTTTCTTACTGAACCCAGTTCAAACTCATCAGCTTCACCTACAAAGCCAACAGGCACTCCTCTCCCCCCTACAATTCCAACGTCATCTCCATCTGCACTTCCTCCCTGCCCATTCTGCTCATCCACCAACCTTTGCATCACCTCCAAATTAATGACCTCATCTTTCTCTGGCTTACCTTGTTGATCCTAACCTCTGAAACTCACTCCCACACCCAAATCAGACTTCCTACTAGTCTTTCCCATCTCATATTATACCAGGCTTCCTCCCATATCACCCCCTCTGCCCCCATGCACACTTATTCAATCACTTTATGTCATCATCCTCTGTATCTGCCCCTCTCTTATAGATTCTAGACTCTCAAGTGCAGCCCTCTCTTTCCCCTTGTATTCCTGCATTTCCATATCCTGCACATCTGTGTGTCCAAGGGGGTCATTCTGAGTTGATCGCTAGCTGCTTTCGTTCGCTGCGCAGCGGTCAGGCAAAAAGTCAGCACTTCTGCGCATGCGTATGCGGTGCAATGTGCACGCGCATCGTACTAATACAACGAACGATGTAGTTTCACACAAGGTCTAGCGAAGCTTTTCAGTCGCACTGGCAGCCGCAGAGTGATTGACATGAAGTGGGCATTTCTGGGTGTCAACTGACCGTTTTCAGGGAGTGTTCGAAAAAACGCAGGCGTGCCAGGAAAAAGGCAGGCGTGGCTGGGCAAATGCAGGGCGTGTTCGTGACGTCAAAACAGGAACTGAATGGCCTGAAGTGATCGCAAGCGCTGAGTAGGTCTGAAGCTACTCTGAAACTGCTCAACATTATTTTGTAGCCGCTGTGCGATTCTTTCGTTCGCACTTCTGCTAAGCTAAAATACACTCCCAGTGGGAGGCGGCATAGCGTTTGCATGGCTGCTAAAAACTGCTAGCGAGCGAACAACTCGGAATGACCACCCAGGTCAGGTACCTCCTACCTACTCTCCCTATCTTCTACTACAGCGTCTTAAACACTGATGTTGCACCCTTGTTTCAGGTCACTAGCTTTTTTCACTGAGGATGCTATCTGTTTATCTTTGACCCCTGACCCCACTCTTTACTATGGGGGTAATTCCAAGTTGATCGCAGCAGGAATTTTGTTAGCAGTTGCGCAAAACCATGTGCACTGCAGGGGGGGCAGAAATAACATGTGCAGAGAGAGTTAGATTTGGGTGGGTTATTTTGTTTCTATCCAGGGTAAATACTGGCTGCTTTATTTTTACACTGCAAATTAGATTGCAGATTGAACACACCACACCCAAATCTAACTCACTCTGCACATGTTATATCTGCCTCCCCTACAGTGCACATGGGAGGTCATTCCGAGTCGTTCGCTCGGAAAATTTCTTTGCATCGCAGCGTTTTTCCGCTTAGTGCGCATGCGCAATGTCCGCACTGCGACTGCGCCAAATAAATTTGCTATGAAGTTTGGATTTTTACTCACGGCTTTTTCTTCGCTCAGGCGATCGTAGTGTGATTGACAGGAAATGGGTGTTACTGGGCGGAAACAGGCCGTTTTATGGGCGTGTGGGAAAAAACGCTACCGTTTCCGGAAAAAACGCAGGAGTGGCCGGAGAAACGGAGGAGTGTCTGGGCGAACGCTGGGTGTGTTTGTGACGTCAAACCAGGAACGACAAGCACTGAACTGATCGCAGATGCCGAGTAAGTCTGAAGCTACTCAGAAACTGCTACGAGGTGTGTAATCGCAATATTGCGAATACGTTGTTCGCAATTTTAAGATGCTAAGATTCACTCCCAGTAGGCAGCGGCTTAGCGTGAGCAACTCTGCTAAAATCGCCTTGCGAGCGAACAACTCGGAATGACCTCCATGGTTTTGCCCAACTGCTAAAAGAATTCCTGCTGCGATCAACTTGGAATTACCCCCTATGTAATTCTATTGGTGTGTATTTATTGTGTCATTTGTATTTTTGTTTGGTTCTACTACCCATATTACAGAACTACAGATTCCCTATCCCTCTCTCTAAAGCCACCCTAGCTCACCCCCCGCCTGCCCCACCCACCATCCTGCCTCATACTTACCCTGTTCCCGGTGACCTGCCAGATTCTTCTCCACTACGGCTAGGTCTGTCCCATCTTCCTAGCAGTAGGAACCATTGGACATATGCATGTATGTTGGAAATGGGACAGCCACTAGAGAAACATATATTGTTAGAAAGTAAACAAGCTTGTTTTTGAGAACCACATATGTTATGTAATTATTTATTACACCGCACAAAATAATATCTTTTTATACTTAGCTCCATTTTAAAGAGAAAACTACCTCTCTGCTAATAGCTTTCCTAAGCTTCCAAATCAGGCTTCATATTGGCCAACGCTCTCTGCTGGTTCTCCTCAAGTTAGCACAACTTTCAAATTGTACAATTTCTCCACTAAGGGCCTAATTCAGACCTGATCACAGCAGCAAATTTGTTCTCTAATTGGCAAAACCATGTATAGTGCGGGTGGGGCAGATGCAAAACGTGCAGAGAGAGTTAGATTTGGGTGGGGTGCGTTCAAACTGAAATCTAAATTGCAGTGTAAAAATAAAGCAGCACAGAAACAAAATAACCCTCCCAAATCTAACTCTCTCTGCACATGTTATATCTGCCACACCTGCAGTGCACATGGTTTTGGCCATTACAGAACAAATTTGCTGCTGCAATCAGGTCTGAATTTGGCCCTAAATCATGAAGCCCTTTTACAAATAAATAAATAGCATGATTTAATTAGAGGTACAGCACAGCTTTTTAGCCCAAATGTATTAAGCCTTAAAAAGTGATAACGTGAAGACGGATAAAGAGTGATAATTATCCAGCCAATCAGCTTCCTAACTGCCATGTCACAGGCTGTGTTTCAAAAATGACAGTTGGGATCTGATTGGCTGGTCATTTATCACTCTTTATCCGTCTACACTTTATCACTTTTTAAGGTTTAATACATTTAGTCCTTTGTTTCTTTGTTCTGTTTTTAATAGGCTGTTAAACAAAAAATAAAGTATGTTATCTTTCCTCAGGAACAACATATATTATAAGTTTGTGGCAAATGAAATGAGCAAAAAATACACTTTTGTCAAGTACTGTAGGGACACACCTACAACAGGCAAGTATGTGCCAGAACTCAGTCATGTCTGACTGTTTAACCATGTTCTAATCCTCCTTATGATAGAAACTTTCCAAATAACCAACATTTAACTGCTTGTTTGACTCTTGTATTATGATAAAGAAGTCAGCTGCGTGTGGGATAAAGTGGCTGTTTGTCATTCTTATGGTTGGACTGTCAGTTATAAGCTTTAAACTACATTTACACATCCTCTGAGCAGATGGAAAAATAGTCTGTTTGCATTAAAGAGAGGGGAAAAAATGCAGCCTGTCTAAAAAAGGAGGGTTATGTCGGCAATTGTAGTACATACACATTGGGGGTCATTCCGAGTTGATCGCTCGCTGCCGATTTTCGCAGTCCAGCGATCAGGTAAAAAAAAACAGCAAAACTGCGCATGCATATGCACCGCAATGCGCACGCGCGTCGTACAGGTACAAAGTTCATCGTTGTTGTGCATTGCTTCTAGCGACGAATCCATTCGCACAGCCGATCGCAAGGAGATTGACAGGAAGAGGGCGTTTATGTGTGTCAACTGACCGTTTTCAGGGAGTGGTAGGGAAAACGCAGGCGTGACCAGGCGTTTGCAGGGCGGGTATCTGACGTCAATTCCGGGATCTCCGTCGCTAGAATCATCGCACAGTATAAGTAACTACAGGGCTGGTTTTGTTTTGCACAAAATGTTTTTGTACTGCTCGGCTGCACATGCGATCGCACACTTGCAAAGCGAAAATACACTCCCCCGTGGTCGGCGACAATGCGTTTGCACGGCTGCTAAAAGTAGCTAGTGAGCGACCAACTCGGAATGAGGGCCATTGTACAGTAGTTGTGTAGTTGCAGTCCTATACTGTATTTCTTATTTCTTGGATAGAAAAGAAAATGTTTAATGTAAACTATTCGGTAGTACTCTCTGTAACAGTGATTTTCAACCTTTTTTCACTCGCGGCACACCGAACAATATTTTAAAATTGCCAAGGCACACCATCCGTTCCCCACAGAAAAAAAACTAAAAACACACATTGGCCCTCACAGTAATAAAAAATCCACACATACATCGGCCTACACAGAAAAAAACAATCACATTGCTCCCCACATAAATCATGTTGCTCCTTACATAAATCCTATTGCTCCCCACATAAATCAATCACATTTCTCCCCACATAAATCATGTTGCTCCTTACATAAATCCTATTGCTCCCCGCATAAATCAATCACATTGCTCCCCACATAAATCATGTTGCTCAAACATAAATTAATCACATTTCTCCCCACATAAATCCTATTGCTCCCCACATGAATTATTCACATTGTTCCCCCAATAAATCCATAAATTCTATTGCTCCCCACAGGAGAAATTACATAACAAATATTAGCCCCTACCGGTCAGCTGTCGGAGTGGATTCATAGTGGATTGCTGTGAATACTGAGCAGCGGGCGGTTGGGTAGGTGTGGATGGGGGTGGGCAAGGAAAACAGTGGATGCAGGCAGGAACTGGAAGATTTGTATGCAGGCGGGTGGGCTGGCTGGGTGGTGAGATGCGGTGGTCGTGACCTATGATATCACACCGCCGTGTCATCAAGGCACAGGTCACAGCCGGAGCATGAATGATTCTCTAAGAAGAGCCCGGGCCAACAGTTCACTCTGAAGGTGCAGGAAGCTGCTCTGGCTCCGCGGCACACCTTGCAACTGGTCGCGGCACACTAGTGTGCCACGGCACACTGGTTGAAAAAGCCTGCTCTGTAACAAACAAGCACGTGTACACTTATTGGTTCTCTGAATGGCTATCTTAATTATTGTATTACAGTAGCACAAGAAAATGTACTGCTGAATTCCAAAGCATCTTGGGAACGGCTTCATTGAATTCATAATGAATGTCTTAGTCGAAATGGATGTTCTATTGTTTTACAAAAACACCATTCCAGTACAGTAAGATCTATTGACATAATGTATTGACAGGTAAAATGTCAATTAGATTATATATACAAACAGAGCATTAAAGTGTAATCTCATGTACAGAAAAGGCAATATTTTCAAAGTTCTAATTCACTGGAGAAAGTACGTGTTAGAGACAGCTAGAGATCCCTGATAGGGTTGGGTGTGAAATCCCGGCGGTTGGGATCCCTGATGGACAGAATCCCAACAGCAGATTCCCAATGTTCAGAATGCAGATGTATCTCGGTGAGTATTTTAACCCGAACCCTCCCCCTAACCCTAGCCCAAAATTCCTGCAGCCTAACTCCAACCATACCCCCCCTCACGCCTCAATCTAACCCTAACCCACCCCTAGGGCATAACCCTAAAACTAATCCTAACCCTGAAACATCCTTCCGCATCCATCTGCATTGTAAGCGCAAAGACTCTGGCGTCATGACTGTAATTGCCAGGATCCTAACCGCCAGAATCCTGACAACATCCTCTCTGATAGTGTAAATTCACATTAGTGAAGCTCAACATCCTATATCATAAAAGCCTAACACTGCTCCCCACCTCTATGGGGGGAATTCATATGCTTTGCGTGCTTGCGGCCATTTTATGGTGCTCCACGGAGCAAGTAATGCTCCGTTTGGGCACGGACAGCCGCCGGAGCTGACATTACTGTTATGTTGGCGGGCTGGTAACTGGTAACCTGTATTTGGTAATACATCTACACTGAAAATGTTCAAATACATTAAAATAAAAAATATGCCAACAGAAACTCCAATCATGGCTGACTTCTACTGTATGTATGATGTCATCAAATGAAATCCCTATTGTATGTCTTTTTACAACTTATTTGAGTCTATTTGCTGCATTTGATAGCAATGATTACACCCGAAGACTTATAATCCATCCTATTCACTATGCCCCAACAATAGTGATTACTACAGTAGGACTTAGTGGATGCATTTGACCTAAAGGTGAAGGGCGCTTGGTGGCAGCATAGTTTGTTTCTCTGGCACTCTGTATTTATCAGCGTCACACATTTTTTACTCCACTTAAAGGTGTATAACTATATACATGGTGAGATATTGACTATCTCCGATTTTGACTTTGCCATTTCCCTGAACTCCCCAGAGCCCTGAATCACCGATATTGACTATTTTAGCTTGAGATTTTGACTAAGTGCCAATTTTGACTATGCTATGTACTAGATTGTACACAATATAGTCAAAATTGATTTACCTGCACAGTCTATCTTTTCTTGCAATGACCCCATCGGTATCGCAAGCTGTGTACACAAGGGGCGATTTGCACTAACTTTCCTTACGATTTTGACTATATAGTCAAAATCGTAAGGTTACATCGCACCATGTGTTTGCACCTTAACGAGTCATAACCCCTTGAGCACCGTTTTATGGCATCTGTTATCTATTTAGCAGACAATGGTAAACTTTGCTTACTGGTGTTTATAACTGTGCCACTTATACCCCTTTTCCACTGTAGCACGGGTCGCAGCCGTGTCGCCTGACACGGCTGCGACCCGTGCTACAGCCCCCTTTCCCACAGCGCTCACCAACCCGGCATATTGCCAGGTTGGTGACGCTGCTAGTGACGCGGCAGGGGCGGCGCTGGGAGATCACATGATCTCCCAGCGCCGCCCTCCTATAAACTGTGAACGGCTCCCGTTCACACTACACAGCTTACCGGGTTGAACACGTGTTCAACCCGGCAAGCTACCCAGGTAGGATTCCCGGATCACTTGATCCGGGAATTTGCAGGGGGACCCTTTTCCACTAGGGAAAAACACGGGTAAATGCGCGCCCCCGCGCATTTACCCGTGTTTTAAAAGCTAGTGGAAAAGGGGTATGACAGTAAGCCATCTATAGATGTCGGTACAACCCCAATTCCAGCAAAGGAAACACAGCTTTTCTGCTTCACAGACTTATCACCTTAGCCCTGTAGTATAGCCGATGGCCGATGCATCTGCAGATATATCGGTGCATCGCGCTGTGTGTACGGGCAGTCGGACACTTGCTGCAGGGGCCAATGTCACAGCTGGGCTGGCAAATTCAAATGGCCGCCTAGATGCATGACAGAGGCTGACATATTGAGCGGCCGAGCAGTAAGTGTGTACATGCCCTTGTCAGTTCAAAAAGACCAAATACATAAGCATACAATGTTTTTGTTATGAAACTTGTGGAATAACCACACTATTATTAGGGTGCCTCTGTTTGTGGTGCATGTAAATTTGCATGGTCATATGTGCAAACATTAAACACATCATTTGGAGGTGAAGTATGTGACTGTATTTGCCCCCCATACTGTTTCACTAATATGTCAGTGTATACCCAGACCCCCCCTTCCCCCCCCCCCCCCGATAGGCCAAATCGCGATCGCTTCCACTACCACTACCTCTATTGCAGAGAGCTCTGGTCATGGAGAAGTAATGTGTGTGTGTGTGTGTGTGTGTGTGCGTGCGTGCGTGTGTGCGTGCGTGCGTGCGTGCGTGCGTGCGTGTGTGTGTGTGTGTGTGTGTATGTGTGTGTATGTGTAGTGTGGTGAGTTATGTACTGTTTGTGTGTGCAGTATGTCTATACTGTATATATACTTTGTTTACAAGCTATGGAAAGCTGGAAAGCTATGCAGCTGAAAGGGGACGATAGATAGATAGATAGATAGACAGACAGACAGACAGACAGACAGATAGATAGATAGATAGATAGATAGATAGATAGATAGATAGATAGATAGATAGATAGATAGATAGATAGAAACCCTCCTCAGTAAATCCTGCATTTGCCCCTGGTACAGGTTTTCCAGTGTAATGTAAAAGCAATGAAACAAAAAACATATACCCTCAGGTTTTTTTAATTGACACAGAATCCTACATTGCTGACTACATATTAGAATGGGCTCTATTTAAAGGTGAGTCCTGGATACATTTATATAAGGTGCAAGTATTAGAGAAGTTAGGGACCCAACTAATGAAGTTCACTATGACGTTGGTGGGTGGGCCCACATACTGTATTTGCTCAAATATGTGCTAAGAATTTCATGTACACTCCATGTTAATTGTAAGAGTTTAGTGTGCCTCAGCATTTTTCCTGTATGCTACTAGAAGCCTCAACATGGTAGCACCTCTTATTATGTTTAAAAATAGGGTGTGCCGTCCACCCCCCCCCCCCCCACACACACACACCTTTCCAACATGTTTTAATCTGTCAACACCAGCATATGATGTTGTTACTGTTTTTTTTCATACAGTTGCATAGCAAACAATAACAAATGCCTGAAATAGGCCACAAACAGAAATATCAATAACTGTGCTTTTTTTCAGCATACACATATACAATAAAGAAATAAGAAATATGTTTGCAGTCCTGTGCAGTATAAGGTAACATAAGTATTATGTATAATTCAAGTGCACAGTCTGGAACCTGATCCCTAGAGGAGAAGGTAACATCTTGGGGCCCACCGGGGGTTTTGCCCTGTTAACTTGTGGGCCGGTCCAACCCTGGCACCACCTCTGGTGCAGGCCCTACTCCTGGGTGGCATTGGTGCAGGTGAGGGGTTTAAACTGGTACTGGTGCTACTTGTTTCCTCAGGGTGCTGGCTAACAATTTGGGCCTCCAATCAATGACATAATATTTTGGTTCATACCCCTAATAACATTAGTTTGAGCTTGGAACATTCTTAAAAAACGTTCCATAAAACTAATGTTTGCATTTGTTTGTGCCTCTTACAGACAGTGGTTGGATTCAAGTATACTTGCCATAATTTACAAATTACTAATTACATTTGTATTGAGCTTACTCACATTCTCATTTGGTAGCATAAAACTGGCTTTAAGGGCAGAAAGGCTTACGCAAGTGCCTGGAAATTTGTGACACGTGTCTAATTTGTGCGTCCATTAGTGCCACAAGATGGGTATGAAATGCTGCCATGGAGGCAGCATCAGCAGGTGTATTTGTTGGTGGGACTTTCAAGTCAAAGTTGAGTGGGCTTGGAGTTTGCAGACATTGTGGACATCTCTAATGTTACCATTGCAACTTCTTGTGCTTCCTCAGGATCACAAAGTGGATGTTATGGTAAGGACCAAGGATATTGACTCTGTGGAACTAAAGGAAACATTAGGTCACTATGTGTGAATTGATACACAACGGTACACACAGCAGAATGACCAATTGTGGACTGTGGTCTAAAAAAAAAACAACCAAAAATCCCTCCAAATAAAAAAAACAAAAAAAAAACCCTATCATAACTCAGTTTGCCAGTCCAATGTGCAGATGTTGGTTTTGTGCATCAAATGTAAACAGGATGACGTATGATGCTTTTAAAAAAGTCAAAAAGATGGTAATTTGTGGAGTCGAGCATAGCAAACATGTAGTTAGCAGAAGCATTTCTCAAGGAGAGAAAAAATGTCCTTGAGATGCAGATTTCTTGCTATGCTCAGTAGCGGATCTTGCCACGGGCAAGCAGGACTTTTGCCCAAAGCGCCGCCTTCCGGATGGCGCCGCACCCTGGCAAGATCCGCCATTGTGCCCCCCGCTGTGTCCCCCCCGCTGGTCCCCCGCTGTGAAGGGAACTAGACGCTACGCGTCTAGTTTCCCTTCGTGGAGAGGACCTTTGATGTGCGGTGCGCGATGACGTCATCGCGCACCGCACAGCATTGTGGGACTGACACAGATGCTAGGGGTCATATTTGACCTTTAGTGTCTGTCTATGCTGCGCGGAGAAGAGATCCGAGGAGAGGAGCGGCGCCGGCGGAGGTCTGCAAGCAGTCGGGAATCAGGAGCCGTGATTGTAAGTATTTTTATTTATTTTTTTGTGTGTGTAAGCGGCGCTACTCTACAGTGGGCACAAATGGGGGCACAACTCTACAGGGGGCGTAACTGACCACGCCCCCTGTATGAAGCCACGCCCCTGTTTTCCCGCCGGGGCACCAAAAGGGCTAGAACCGGCCCTGTCTATGCTAAACCTCTTCACTGAGCTACTTCACCATTTATTATTTCACTTCAGACGTTAAACCCTAAGTAAGACATTTACAAAACGGTCTGCTACCACCCAGAAACGCCCCATTCATGTCAATCACTCACCAATCAGCAGAGCGACTGAAAAGCGTAGCTCGGCCCTGTGTAAAACTGCATAGTTTTGTGTGAAAGTACTTATACGCATGCGCAGAACAGCCAAATTCTTGCCTGATCGCTGTGCTGCGAAAAACGGCATATAGCGATCAATTCGTAATGAGGGCCATAGTCCTTAAAGAAATGAGGCATGTGTTAATTGCAAGCCACCAATGTGTGTGTTTTTGTTCCTACAGTATTAATAGCCTCAATAACATTCATTTCCACTAATTTCCAATCAATTTTGAACACCTCACAGCACAATATTGTTTTTTTTCCAGTTAAGGCCAAAAGGTTGCACCGAGGTAGCTCGATGACTAAGCTAAGCAACAGAAGGGGGTGCACAAACACCTGGAACATATAGGAGTGGCACTGCAGTGGCAGACAGGATGGTAGTTTTAGAAACTAGGCCCAAAAATGCTCCAAAGAGCACAAAATGCAAAGAAAAGAGGTGCAAGATGTAATTGTCCTTGGGCCCTGCCACCCACCCTTATGTTGTATATAGTAAACAGGACTTGCACAGTTTAATAAACAATTCATTTCAGCGACAGGGACCGTCACTTGTGGATGAAATTATTGGGTTTTTTTGGGCCCCCCAAAAACAATTTTTTAGAAGGACTTCCTCCGTTAATAATTACTCTGAGGATGTTGATTATGAGGTGTTAATTGCGTTATAATCCTGTACAATAAATTTCATGTCTTCACCGCAAATGACGTAACATGGAGGAGGTGCCTAGATAGCTAACATTCCTACCTCTACTAAATTTGGTTCCACAGATGGAGCAGATGATTTCATAAACATTGTCAGGATCGGAGTAAAAATAATCCCACACCCAAGAGGTGCCTTTTTTGGTCTTATTCCCAGGCATCGCAATGGCTGTCTTTTTATCATGGTCAACAACTGCAGCCACTGATTGCTGACTTACACAAACAACATCATCAACATCCTCACTGTCAGATACTACACACAGATCCCCCTCATCCTGTCCCACGTCCGTCCAGTACACTCTCCAATGGCGCCGATCACCAGGGACTTATTTAGAATCCAAAACCGACGAGAATCCAACAGCTTTTATTATTTTAATTTTACACAGGGACAGGGCCCCTAGATGGATGGACAGATAGCCCTTTTCAGATACAGTAGACAGGGCACCCCTGGACTGATACAGCAGACTCAGCAGCACCCCTGGACTGATACAGCAGACTTAGCAACACCCCTGGACTGATACGACAGACTTAGCAGCACCCCTGGACTTAAACAGCCGACAGTGCACCCGCTACTTATACAGCAGACAGGGCACTCTTGAATTTATACATTGGATTTATACAGCAGACAGGGTACTCCTGTACTGATACAGCAGACTTAACAGCATCCCGGGACTGATATGGCAGACAGGGCACCCCTGGACTGATATGGCAGACAGGGCACTGCTGGACTGATATGGCAGACAGGGCACCGCTGGACTGATATGGCAGACAGGGCACCCCTGGACTGATATGGCAGACAGGGCCCCCCTGGACTGATATGGCAGACAGGGCACCCCTGGACTGATATGGCAGACAGGGCACCCCTTTCAAATACAGCAGAGAGAGAGCACCCCTTTTAGATACAGCAGACAGAATACCCACCCAATGCCACGTCAGAACACCTGCCCCACAACACGCCAGGCAGACACAGTACTGAGATGGACACGTCCGCCCAGTACACTCTACAATGCCGGAGAGAAGATGGCACTGATCTCCGGGGACACACTGTACAAAGTACGGGGTGAGTTCAGTTCTCAGGGACCCGAACCCACTCACTTCTAGTTGTGATGATGTTCTTTTGCCACTGACACTTCTGCCGGTGATGTCATATTGGGATATAAATAAAATGTATTAAGCAAAAAATTATTTTATACAATAACAAAAAAAAAAGCTGGCAACACATGCGTTGGCATTTCTACAAATTAACGAACGGGATCCAATGTACCCTGGCCTAACCATTAGCAGAGCACACAAGCATCTGTACTTAGAAGAGGCCTAATGGCCTTTTGCACATGGAAAAACAGTTGTAAATGTAATGCATTTACTAATGGCACAAACAAATAAACATTCCTTTTTCTTTGGCACTAATAAATGCTGCATTTTGTGTGCTTTCCAAACCAGATTTAACATTGGCAACAAAAAGATAATGGTTGTGTGGAAACATATATTTGCTAACATTACTAACTTAGGTCTGCACAAAACACAGGAGATTGCTTTTAAAGTACAGTACTTAACAGATTTGGATGAAAGTAATTTTTTTTAAAAGCATAACATTATGTCACACTGAGCATCTTAACAAAGGTTAACATTAGGATATTACTCTGTTTGGGTGGGGCATCCAAGTCATGGTTGTGCAGAGCCTGAACCAGGATGTAGTTATGTGACTGGTGGTCAGGAGACCGCCGGTCACAATACCTCCCCCTACATCCCACCCCCTTGCCGACTAGTAGGGACTATTCCCTCTTGTGGGTGTCCACGACACCCATATGGTGGGAATATAACGTGTGGCAAGTGCAGTGCAGTGAGCCCGCAAAGGGCTTGTTGCGCTGCCCCTCCCCCCTGCCAGCCATCCTGATGCCGGGATTCCAGTATCAGTATGGTGACCGGCGGTCTCCTGACCGCCAGTCAAGCATACCCAACCGCTTGAACCACCTCTGGAGGGATGATGGAGTGCACTGAGTCTTTATATTCCAGCCAACGCTGCTGGAATGAGGAGCCAGCACCAGCCTGCTTCTGGCATCATGCCTCTGTGGCCATTTTGTGCTTGACACTGAAGGGCTTTTTGTACACATCCACAGATCACTTCAGAGGTCCAGAGCAGTTCACCTCCTTCAAAATTTTCTGCCACATGAGGACTTTCTTGTGACCATTTGTTCTTGAGTAGTAGAGGCCAAGCAACTGGTCATAATACCTCATCACACCATTCACGATTGCCATATTCTCCTCAAAGGAAAACCGAACGTTGCGCCCATTTTTGGTCCTGACCCTGACCACAGAGCCATCAATCATCATCCCCCAACTCAGACTCCACCAAAGGCAGCTGCACAGAAGTGTCCTCCACATCAGACTCCATCTTCCCAGCCCTCTTTCTACCACTTTCCTCCGCCATCACAACACAAAACACTGAACACTTATAAACAAAAGGAAAAAGCAAGCCCCTCCAACACCAGACACACTTGTCACAAAGACACACATCCCACAGGCACTCAGAATAATAATACCCACATGTATCTGTGATCTCTTCTTCAAACAGTTGAATGCTGAATTCATGTGGATAGATAGATGCATATATGTCACCCCCTGAAATACTGAAAGTAAAACGCAGCTTGATGGAATTTCTGTAAGAAAAACTATTAGTCTCATTGGAGAATAAACACTTTCCAGCTGCAAGAAATGGCACCACGTCCGTGGGTCATATAAGAAATCATTTCATTTTCTCTTCCATTATAGCACTGGACTAGTAAAATCATGCTACAGATCAATTTTCTCATCCTGGTTAGACTTGCTCCCAGAATATTGCTTTATTTTGTATTGTTATGGCTACCATACTCCAGCTGGCAGTTTGACGTGTCACGTAGCAAGATATACTGTACACAAAGCAAATTGGCACTATGCTATGCACATAACATGAGTGCTGTAGCATTATAATCATTTACACATTTTCTACGATCTGATTGCATCATAATTAATATTCAAAATTAAAGCACATACCGGAAATAATAGCTACAAGACAAAGTGCACACCGGTCTAAGTAGTTACAAAATGAACTGACAAAATATTATATAAAAAGTACAAGCAATTGTATGCTTAGAATACATATAATGAACTAAACAGACACATTGCAGAATACACAAAGTAACATCCAAAATAAAGACAAAAGTTCCGTTTGTGATTCATTTTCAGTACATGCACCGGCTGGAACAGATTCAGTTGTTATACCAACCAAAGTTGATTCATCCAATCAGAGGCGTCACTCACCTCATTTGCACCCGGTGCGGGCGCGGAAGGGGAGTGGCTTCACAGGAGGGGCGTGGAGGGCATGGCTTTCTGGGAGGGGCATGACTAAGCGCCCTGACCCGCATTTTCGTCACCCCGGAGGTCCGGGCTGCTCCCGGAGATTAGCGTGTCTCTGTTGCCTGCTCCTACACAGTGGCAGAAGCCGGGTTGCTGCACATAATGCTACAGTGCAGCACCTGGCTCCTGTCACTGAGCAAGAGCTGGCACTTTGGTGTCACCCCTTGGCGGGTGACACCTGGGTGCGGCCTGCACCCCCGGCACCCACCTTGTGACGCCAGTGCATCCAATAACCATAGAGTTCACAACGTCCAATCTGTATAAAATTAAATAAATGCGCTGTCAGCAATTTAAAACGACAATTGATTTTTTTCATGCCAATAAATGTTTTAAACATCAAAGGTCAGCCTTGTAGTTCTGCTGCCTTTAGGGCTTAGGTGACCTTTCCACAAATAGGACCTATAAATATCTGCACCATGTGTAAATTTGCACGGACTGAGAATGATCAGAATCAGAATCAGAATCAGCTTTATTGGCCAGGTGTACTCACGTACACTAGGAATTCTTTGTGGTACAATGCATCGCCAAGCAGCAACATGGAGGAAAAAACGTAGCATACATTACAAACATTACACATATGAGTTCATACTGCACATATGCAACTGTACAGTAGACATATTATACATTTAAGACTAAAAACTAAGGCTGCTTGGCAGAGCAGCACCGAAGCAGCCATCCGCGGCGCCAACTAGAACTCACACAATGCACATAATACAGAAGATTTAAGTATTACATCAAAAGATAAACCACACAGACAAAGACACAGAAAGAATAATGCATGATTGGTGTAGGCATTTTGAGTAATAACCTCCAGGGGTTGTGTATTCCACCATCACAAGGCACCAGGTGCGGCAGCCATCTTAGGCGCACAGCGTAGGATTACCCACGGTGGAATAGTCCACCCCTAGAAGAGAACACAAAATGGGGAGATTGCAGAGTCCTTAAGTTCAGAGTAGGGTTCCAATAAAAACATCAGGTCCACGCATTTTTCATACCATCCACAAGCGCACCAGATAAGGCAGCCATGTGTTATGCACACCAGTGCCTGCAGGAATGTACTGGTGTCTGAACGGATAGGTATGCAAAACAAATGGACTCACAGACAGACTGGGGAATATGACATAACGTACACAGAAGGTGATAGGGTAACAAAATACACACAAAGTGAACAGAGAAGCCCAGAGGCTAAGGAACTGGGTATCTCCCTTGTATTAGAAATGCTCAGATGGGAAAAGCAAGATGTTGTGTTTTAATACGTAGAGAACCCGAAATGCTGTTGCTAAGGGCAACAGCAAAACCCTAAAGGGTTACCAACGGGTGTGGCAGTAAACTCCTTGGTCAGAGATGGAATGATAGACACAAGGAGAGTCTCCACAATCCTAATTCTCACTTGCAGTGCACAGGTTCAGCTTACTGCCACTAAACTGACCCCTGACACCTAGCACAGATTAGACAGGCAAGTCTTAGAATACAGCCGCAAACTTGCTAAGTTCACAGAGTAGCAACAGAACCCCAGCAAGCTAAACGACTGACTCCAGTCTTACTGCTAGGTCTGGATTGGCAGAGTGTAATACCAAATCCCCAGGCCTATTTGCAGTAAGCAACAAACAAATACAAAGCTACACAGTACTGGCTAACTTTCAGGAACTGACTAACCAACAAAGATTCAGCAGCATCTGCTTAAACTGAGAAGAGGCCTTATAAAGCAGGTGCTGTCCACGCCCCACTCAGACCTCACAGACTGTGAGCACAAAAACCAGCACCGGATCCCCTGCCGTGCACAGAGCCTATAACCACTGCACAGCAAAAGACCCGAACCGGAGTATCAGCTGCGCTCAGGTTACTCCGCTATCACTTGTCTCCCGGTTGCCATGACGACGTGGCAGCACAGGGCAGGAGATCCTAACACCATGTTGGGCGCACTACAAGGTTACACAGTGGGAGATGAGCCATACAGGGGCCAAATGCATGTATGGGAGAACTGACACGTGTGTAGGAGTATGCTATACCCTGCATGGAAAGATCCAAATGAAGCACACCCCGCCCACGGAGGAACCATCCGAGGCAGCCATGTGGGGCGCACTGCATAGGTTACTGCTGGCAGGGTGTGCAACCAATGGAGGTACACATTACGGGAATAGCACACAGTGATGTGGAAGTACTGTGTAAGAAGAAAGAGAAGAGAAAGACACATTTGCAGGAAAACTGTACTAACATTATTTTGTGAAAAAGATAAATGTCCTGGTCTCATGAGAGCAGTGCGGGTGGGTGTGAGAATGTGGGGTGCACACTAATGTCCAATGGAACTGACCCAGCAAAGTCTGGTCCTGATGCGCACGTCCCTCAGTTCCCTGCTGAGCTTGAGGGGTAGTCCCGGGGGCAGTCATGATGTTCTTGGACACAGAAGTAGTAGGCATTGGTCCTGGTGTTCTCATGGCAGAGGTGAGGAGAGGCCACATAATGTTCCAGATTTCTTTCTTGATGCTGAGGATGACTTCCTCCAACTTGGCTGCCCCCATGTCTGCATTTTGGTGGGAACTTAGACAAGGCAGAAGCAGTCCTGAACTCTGGAGGAATGGAGAGTGAGAGAAGCCCTATGGGGAGCCATGCCTGGATATAGCTTGATACTGTAGTGAATACATCATAGTCCTGGTAATGCAATGCAGTAAAATGTAACATACTGCATGTATAATAATTAAGCACATAATGGTGATTATGTCTATATATACCATATTAATGCACTGTACATGTGATAGGGGATTCCAGCACCGACCGGCCAGTGTCTAAAGCTCAATGAGAACTGCTATAGGTCTAGTAAAGGAGAAATGCATGCCATTATAAAAATGTAACTATCTAAGCTTTTATCACTGGGAAGACCTTATTGCTGGTTAGTGAATGAATGCAGAGCTACAATGCCATTCCACTCACTGGCAGGAACTGTGTTTACTATGTTAAAGCCTACAGCCAACATGAAGAGGACACAGGGTTGTGTTGTGACTTGTGACCATCCACTTTGATAGGCAGGTGGGATAATGCTGGTGTAGTTTCTATAAAAGTGAACCAAGCAGCCATGTTTAGCCATGCTCATGATCTACCAGATAACTGACTCTCTAAATAGAGTAACAAAGAAAAATTAGTCTGGAACTTGACCTGTATAGAAATGGGTAGTCCCTCAGATCATGTGGCCACACAGGTGGATTCCCCTAGTACCCTTGTGGGCCAGTGAAACCCTGTGCTTAGGCAAATATGGAACTTGAAGTCTACTACTGCGAGATTCACTTCCCACTTGCTAGATCTCCTCCGGCATGGTTTCTTGCCAGGACGCCGAATGCAGTCAGCATCACAGGCTGCAGGTCTCCCCATCTTTGCTGCCACACACATACACATCACACCTGGGTCAAAATTTACTAAAGTTCGATTTTGGTGACTCAAGGCATTCTGTTTCAATTCGATTTCCATTCGATTTGGGCTGAACAGATTTACTAAAGCCCAAATAGAATGTCAAATCGATTCTAAAGGCAGATTCAAGTCATATCCCAATAGAAACTGAATTTCTGAAAGACATTGATGTTTTCCCATAGACCAACATGAAATCCCCTAATTTACTAAAGTTCAGTTTTAAATGGACCTCAAAATCAAACCTCAAATTGAATCTCAAATCTCCAAATGTTTAGAATGATCTTAGACATTAAATTTTGGCTTCTAAACCCATTGTAAAGATAGGAAATTGACATTGATGAATTTTTAAGTACCCAAAAACACATAGGGCAGTGTGGAAATAGCAATAATGGATGCCCAAGGCTATGGTATGTTGTGCACCTACATACACAATGCAAAATGCCACCTGACTGAGAAAACCCTGGAGGATCAATCTGAGCACCATCAGCAGCATAATTTGTTGAATAGACCACATATTTGTACTTATAGACATCAAACGTATTATTTTGTTATGCAATAGATAGCACCAGAGGGCAATATTGGGCAATTTAGCTGAGTCATATATTGAAATTTACAAAAATATGAGTGAAGTAACTGGCTATCCTGATTCTGCCCATGATGCCTACATCCTCAGCATTTCATCCCTGTCTATCAAAAAACTTGTTGGTCAAATGCTGGAGGGATGGGTGTTGTGTAAGATACCAGTATGTGTTAATAAAGCATCTAATAAAGAGGCACATTTAGCCACCCAATACATGACAGAATGCATCTCTGTTTTATTTATTACATTTTTTTTATCAAAATGCATATTTTTATATCATTTTGCAAAAAATTTTGACATTGTGCACTGCTGACGTCAATTGCATAATTACGCAAAAAAATTTATTAAAAAACTCCCCATTAAATATGTTTTCATGAATAAAACAGTGTAATGAGAGAATTTCCCCTTTTAATTAGTGTGCATGTGATACATTTGAACCAATAAGAAGCAATGAGGGTGTTCTATTAGATTTTACATTTAATTTTGCTGGGGATTTCAATGGGGATTTGAGGTTCAATTTAGGAAGGGATTTCATACATTCAATTCTAAATCCCTTCCAAACATGTATCCACATCGAATTTGACTTGAAAATCGAATACAAAATCGATTTTTAGTAAATAAGGGATTTTTCAAAAAGTTTAGAAACACCAAAAGGAATCGATTTCAATCGATTTTGAAGTCCTTCCCAAAATTTTATTTTAGTAAATATACTCTCTGGAGGCAAACACTTACATCGCCTCCAGGACTTACGCTTCTGTTTTACATGTGTTTCTTGCTGTGCAGTTACATCAGGTTACAGATGACTGACCTCAGGTCGCTTCGCTACTTTTAATTGGAGCCATTTTGAGGAATGGTGCATTTTCAGGTGCTCCACACACATATGCCAAAAGTAGTACAATAATTCCTATTCTCATTATGGATTTAATCAGTACGTGATAATAAAACAATAATTATTTTAAAAGAAAATCTGAAAACATATAAAGGAAACTTAGGAAAGGGGTGACACTTAAGTTGCTCATCATTGGACTTTGATATTACCTTTATACATCTACACAAAGCTCCTCTGGAGATTTTTCTGCCTCTCTGCACAATTACTCTAGATTTACAATGAGTTTTTGGAGCCAAGAGGAAAGTAAGAGATCACATTGAATTACGCTTTTTGGGCAATCCAGGTGCGCTTGTGAAAAACCAAAGTGTTGCTGGGAGTGCTTAGTAAATGATGTCCACTGTGTACAAGTACCAATACAGTATATAGACTGCAATCGTACAGCCATGGTATGCTATGACTTTTTTAAGGCAAGATCTAGGCAGCCAATACTTTCAAGACAACAGTTTTGAATATATGGCTTTATATTCACATTTCATGGGATAACATCAGACAGCAGGGTAATTACGGACTCTGTAAGGGATATGCCCATTTAGATGCAATGTTGATGTTTTTGTTTCTTTTCTTGGTTAATATGACAATTTAGCAGTTCATTAAATGTTACGACTGATGAATGTCTTTTATTTGTTGAAGTGACTGACATATGTGAAGATGTCCCTTGCAGGGTCTGGCAGTGTATTGTTACATGTAGCAGAAGATCTTGAAGCTCTTTGCTTGATTAAAAGTCTAGTTGGAGTGAGATAAACTTTATAACACTCATCATTCTTTAGTTACTTCACATGGACATGATGGATTATGTATTGCAATTAATGTGGCAGAGCTTCTGCACGCACCTGTTAAGACATTTATTCATTGGCAAACAATGGAGCTTTTTACCAGTTAGGAAATGGATATTGTAGTGAGAATTTTCTGCGGCATGTTACAGCTGGGTACTGTAGATGCAGTAGCGGATCTTGCTACGGGCACGCAGGATTTTTGCCCAGGGCGCCGCCGTTCGGGAGACGCCGCCGCCATGACAAGATCCGCTACTGGTGGTGATCCCCGGTGCTGTGTGCGATGACAGCATCGTGCACCGCATGGCATTGTGGGACCGGCGCATAGACGCTAGGGGTCATAATTGACCTCTATTGTCTATGCTGTGCTATGGGAGAGATGTCATGACATCTCTCCCATAGATCCGAGGAGTGGCGCCGGAGACGGAGGACAGCAGCGGTCGGAAAACAGGAGCGGGGATGGTGAGTAATTTTTTTTATTTTTTATTTTTTTGGGTGATCGGCGCTACTCGGGGCACAGTATTGGGGGCATAGTACTGGGGGCACAACTGCTGAGGGCACAGCTACAGGGGGCATAACAGACCACGTCCCTTCTCCGAAGCCACGCCCCTATTTTTTTCACCCTGAACGCCACAAGGCCTAGATCCGGCCCTGTGTAGGTGTGGCTATATTATGTTTCCAGTGTACAGTATGCTGATTTGCAAAGGACAGACTCTATATTGTTATTAGAAACTTTAGTTTTAGAGTCATTATTTCTTAGAATACGTGTTCCACTGTCATCAGGGACTCCATAGGAAGAAAATCCTTAAATCCAATGAAAATGGGCACTTTCACCCAGTGTTGGACTGAAGCATGAAGGGCCCACCAGTGAAAAGCAGTAATAGGGGTTCATGCTTAAGAGGCCAATCACCAGAAGGTATGTGGCCAGTCCCAACTGAGGCTTGGCTAACCATTAGAGAGGACACAGCCTACAGAGAATATGGGTATTACAGTGCATATTTATAAATATGTATAGAATATACAGGTAATGCATGTAGTATGATGTACTAGACTGATAACAGGAATGCACTGTAGTGCATACACCATAGTCCTAAGATAGCCGTGTAATGTAACATATGCATAATAATAAAGCACATGATGGTGATCCTGTCTATATATACACCACATTAATGCACTGCACATCTGATAGGGGACCCCGGACTCACCAGCCAGTGTCTAAACCTCAGTGAGAACCGCATTAAAGTCTAGGAAAGACTAGAGATGGTTAGGTTCTCCATGTGGATCCGAACTGAACCAAAACCTGGTCCGGATCTCTGGAGAAGATCCGAACCGAGTCCTGGTTCGTGTCTTCCCGTGGTTGAGAATTTGGATATGGTGGGAATTGCAAAAATAACATGATTTTAGCTGTTTTTATAAAAAAAAAAAAACATTTAAATCCAAATTCAAAACCAAAACTAGTCAGCAGGGGCATCACTTACCCCTTGGACACCCGGTGTGGTGAAACCCGGTGCGGCAGGCATCTAAAATGGGGCATGGCTTCACGGTGCAGGGATGTGGCTGCATAAAATGGGGTGTGGCTTTGCAGGACAGAGGTGTGGCTACCTGTCCTGACTCCCGTTTCTGTCACTCGGGGGCTCCTGGAGATGCGGGCTACCCCTAGGATCTGTGTTGGCTGTACTGCTGGCTTCTATGCGGTGACAGGAGCCAAGTGCTAAATTGCAACATTACATGCAGCACTGTCACTGAGCAGGAGCTGGAACTTTGGTGTCACTTCTCTGCAGGCCGTAACCCCCCCCCCCCCCCCCCCCCTTTGTGACGCAGCTGCCAGTTAGGCAATTTTGGCAAAACCAAGACCAAAACCCTCTTACATCTTTAGTAAAGGCCAAATACCTACCACTGTAAGAAAATGTTTCTGTTATCTAAGTTCTTATCCCTGGGATCACTTAAGTAATGGAGATTTTTTTTATTTATTTTTTAAATTACAGCTACATTTTTGATGCAATATTCTGTATTTTAAATGTTATTTTGACACTTATAGATCTGTTAACCTAACCAATAACCAATAACCAACCCCCTAGTTATAAGCCGCCTTGCTAACAGTAGCTTTAGATGGTATCGCTGATATCACTGGCAATAGCATTCATTTGCTACCTACAAAGGTAGTTACTCCACGCAAACATGGGGAAGTATATTTAAAGGAATTGTGTCAGAAAAAAATGCTTTAAGCATTTTTTTACTATTCCAATCACAGAATGATTCGTGTCTTTTTTTTACTTTTTTAAAACGTGATTATTATTATTATTATTATTATTATTATTTTTATTATTATTATTATTATTATTATTATTATTATTATTATTTTTACTTCTCTTAAATTAAAAAGGCACTGCAAGCCGAAGTCCAGGCTTCTAGTTGACTACACATGTATGAATCAGCAAGCTGGTAACAACTGACCTGGCATATCGTTAAGTTGCCCCAATGACGTTTTAATGGTGGTAAAAAGATCCTCCAGTTCCTATTGTCTTGCATTTGGCTTTGAAAAGAAAACAAAGATGCTATTATAATTTATAAACAGTACTTCAGTGGCGGCACCTCTGTGCTTGAAAATGGGGCATGATTTTGCAAACAGGGTGTATGGTCTTATGGGAGCCCTGCTGACGTTACTAAAGGGGTCATGGCTACATTGATGCCCCTGCTGACATTACTAAAGAGGGCATGGCCATGCAAGAAGTCCCCAATATTCTCACTCTGGAGGCATGCGGGGTGCCCCCTGAGACTCTTCCAGCACTGCCGGCTTCTTCTCAGTGACAGGAGCCAAGTGCTGCAGGATAATGTCACACTGTAGCACCCAGCTTCTGTCACTGCAGAGGAGTCAGCATTTTGGTGTCACCCCTTGGAAAGGTGACACCCCGGTGTGGCCTGCACCCCCCGCACCATCCTTATGACGCCTCTTACAGTATTTCACACATATGCAGGCCCAATGCTTATGGTAAGTCACTTACAGATTCTCTCTGGTGTGATAATTGACACTCAGATCCACAGACACAGCAGACTTGGGTTGGAATTCAATTAGTCTTGGTAAATTACCATGGCAAATTGAGCCCACTGGGGCTTTCCAATTAGCTCCATAAGCCATCATTATTTGGAAAAAAAATTTGCCTGCTCGGAGGCATGCGGGAAAAAAACTCCCCAATAACTGATCTGTTTTTGTGATCATGGCTGTGAAAACACATGGGTTCCAGAAATGTATTTTGTATCTGTGTGTTTTTGTCCAAAAGCGGGTCAATATTCAGGGTGAAAAAAACCCATTGGGCAATAATGGATACAAAGAGATATATCTTGTTAGACAGAAGGAGACTAAAAAGGTAATCAGATGTGCAAAGGCACAAGCTGAGGAGAAAATGGGCCAATCGGTGGGTAAAGGAGGTAAAAACTTTTTATAAGGTATATACTGTATGTGAAAGGAGAACAGCAAAAGGTGGAATAATAAGACTAAAGACAGAGACTCTTGTTGAGGGAGACAATGTTATAGCAGATCATCTTAATAATAATTTTTGCTCAGTATTCACTACTGAAAGAGGGGGAAGGAACCATAGTTATGTTGCAGGGATTTGTTGAAAAATTAAAACAAGTACATTTACAGAGGACCAGGTCCTAACAGAACTCTCAAAGCTGAAAGTGGATAAATCAATTTGGCCAAATAGGATACATCCAAGGATGCCAAAAGAGCTTAAAGGGATGGTTATAGCACCAGTAACAGAATTATTCAACCAGTAACTAGCTACAGAAGTTATTCCAGAGGACTGGAAAAGAGCGAACATAGTCCCACTGCACAAAAGTGGAAGCAAGGAAAAGGCAAGCACTTACCTACCGTATATCAGTAGTAGGGAAATTGATGGAAACACTCTTAAAATAAAGATTATCTTAAATCCAGCAATTTAAAGGATCCCAAAAAGCATGGAATCATTGGAGGGAGATCATGTCAAACAAAACAATTGACTTTTTTGACTGTGTGACTAAAGTAATAGATAAAGGTGGGGCTGTAGATATAGCTAATCTAGACTTTAGTAAGACTTTTGACAGTGTCCCACATTGCAGACTGTTAAATAAACTCAAAAGCATTGAATTGGAGACTAAGATTATTGAATGGATAATATATTGGTTGCAGTATAAAACAGAGAGTTGTAGTAAATGGAGTCCATTCACAGGAGGGAAAGGTTACCAGTGGAGTAATGGCCTCATCTAGAATACTGTGTTCAAGTCTGGATTTCTTCAGAAGGATATTAATA
Source organism: Pseudophryne corroboree (assembly GCF_028390025.1). Lineage (NCBI taxonomy): Eukaryota > Metazoa > Chordata > Amphibia > Anura > Myobatrachidae > Pseudophryne > Pseudophryne corroboree. The sequence goes on from NC_086455.1 coordinate 147,970,224, forward strand.
CATTAGAGACTATACAAAGAAGGGCAACTACAATGGTGCATGGCCTACATCACAAAACATACCCAGAAAGACTAAAAAATATCTCAATATGTATAGTTGGAGCAGAGATCGGAAAGGGGGGACATGATAGAAAGTTTCAGATATTTCAAGGGTTTTAATAAAAACCAGAAGGGAAACATTCTTCAAATGAAGAGAAGTATTAGAATACGAAGACATGCACTGAGACTGGAGGGAGATAGGTTCAGGGGAAATTTGAGGAAAGATTACATCACAAAAAGGGTTGTAGACAAGTGGAATATCCTCCCATCAATAGTGGTAAAGGCTAAGGCAGTGGAGCAATATAAATGTGTGTGGGATAGACATAAAGATATGCTTACAAAGAAATAAAGATCAAAGAAGGTTTGAGGTAAATATATATAAAAAAGGGGCAGACTAGATTGGCCAAGTGGTTCTTATCTGCCGTCACATTCTATGTTTCTATGTAATAAGTTATCATGCACAACTGTTTCCCCCCTTGGTAGGAAAATCTGCTGTCACTGCTCCATTCCACTCTTTCTACTGCATGTAGTGGCCGTTGGCCAAGCTCTGGGGAAGGGAGGTTTCTGGGCAACCGGACATCCCCCCCCCCCCCCTTGGCATTTGTCTATGCTCTCAGTGTATTGTTTTTCCATTACTGATGCCAAAGGAAACATTGCAGTGCATAATGTACACCCTAATGAAATATGTTGACACGTTATAAATAATAATACAGGTTGAGTATCCCTTATCCAAAATGCTTGGGACCAGATGTATTTTGGATATCGGATTTTTACGTATTTTGGAATAATTGCATACCATAATGAGATATCATGGTGATGGGACCTAAATCTAAGCACAGAATGTATTTATGTTTCATATACACCTTTTACACACAGCCTGAAGACAATTTTAGCCAATATTTTTTATAACTTTGTGTATTAAACAAAGTGTGTCTACATTCACACAATTCATTTATGTTTTATATACACCTTATACACACAGCCTGAAGGTCATTTAATACAATATTTTTAATAACTTTGTGTCTTAAACAAAGTTTGTGTACATTGAGTCATCAAAAAACAAAGGTTTTCACTATCTCACTCTCACTCAAAAAAGTCCGTATTTCGGAATATTCCGTATTTCGGAATATTTGGATATGGGATACTCAACCTGTAGTAATAATAATAATAACAATGTAGAAAAGTTCAAAAAGCTGAGAGAATGTGCCTACTGGTGATTATCAAAACTCTTGGGAAATATGCTCTGCATAATTCAATAGTCATTACAGTGGGCTCTGGCTTGTAAAATGATCAAAGCTACACAATGTATGCTAGTCACTAGTACAGTCTCTGTATTCTATACTGCAGGGGTTCCCAACCACGGTCCTCAAGCACACTAACAGCCCAGGTTTTAAGGATAGCCATGTCTGAGCACAGGTGACTTAATTAGTACCTCAGTTGCTTTGATTTAACCATGAATGCTCAAACATGGACATCACTAAAACCTGCACTGTTAGTGTGTCTTGAGGACCAAGGATGGGAAACACTGCTTTACTGGTTATCAGGTAATGGTTTTAATAGATGCATCTTTCTGTCAGATTATAACTGTTTGAAACTATCTGAAGTACCCGCATTGCCCTGGTTTAAATGTTCAAGTTACTAAGGGGTCTATTATTAAGCCTTGAAGAGAGATAAAGTAGACGGAGATTGAGTACCAGCCAATCAGCTAACTGCCATGTTACAGGCTGGGTTTGAAAAATGACAGGAGCTGGTTGGTTGGTAGTTTATTTCCATACACTTTATCTCTCTCCAAGGCTTAGTAAATAGACCCCTTTGTTATCAATAAGTTGGATGTAACAGCTCCAACACACCCTTATGGTGGCTGGCCATTGTTATTTTTTTTTTTTTTTTGTGGTGTAGCCAGTAGCCCTAATCCCCAGCTTTCGTTTCTGTTCAGTATTACAATCACCTTCACATTGCAGGATAGGTTTAAAGTTTGCCTTCTGCTATCAATGTTGCTTTTGGGCACACAATGCATTTTGGCCCTCATTCCGAGTTGATCGCTCACTGCTGTTTTTCGCAGCGCAGCGATCAGGTGAAAAAATGGCATTTATGCGCATGCGCATGGTACACAGTGCGCATGCGCTAAGTACTTTCGCACAAAAGTTTGCAGTTTTACAGAAGCTCGAGCGACGTTTTTTCAGTCGCTCGAGTGTTCGTAGTATGATTGACAGGAAGTGGGTGTTTCTGGGCGGCAACTCAGCGTTTTCCGGGAGTGTGCTAAAAAACGCAGGCGTGCCAGGAAAAAACGCAGGAGGGGCTGGAGAAACGGGGGAGTGGCTGGCCGAACGCAGGGCGTGTTTGTGACGTCAAACCAGGAACTAAACAGACTGCAGTCATCGCAAGATAGGAGTAGGTCAGGAGCTACTCAGAAACGGCATGACATTTTTTATGAGCAGTTCTGCTAATCTTTCGTTCGCACTTCTGCTAAGATAAGATACACTCCCAGAGGGCGGCGGCCTAGCGTGTGCAATGCTGCTAAAAGCAGCTAGCGAGCGATCAACTCGGAATAAAGGGCCTTTGTCTCCAATGTTACCACTCTGTGAAGCTTTTGTCCAACTCCATCAAGTGGAAGGCTCAGTACAGGCTCCCCGGGTCAAAGTTCTGCCCAGCATACACAAACAGGAGGTCCGATCGGGACCCTAATTTGCCAACTGGACCACTTCGCGTTGGTGTCATCCCCAGTTGGTGCAGGGGTGTCCGAATGCATAATTGGAGAGATAAACTATTGACTGTCGACCTTGTATCTGTCTATCTATCAACCGCCTCCCCTTTATTTGCCACCAGGGGCTTAAGTTCATCGCACTCACCCTGAGGTAAGTTGGAGTTTGGTGGCCCCCTAAAAAACATTAACATTTAAAAAACAAAAAACAATTTTGGTGTGTATGAATGTGTGTGTGTGTATGTATATATATATATATATATATATATGCATTTAGAAAATTATTTAAATATGTAGAATTAGAGCTATATCGCTCACATCTGGTCTACATGGACAGGAGCCTGAAGTGAATTGACAGGACTCCAGCTACACAGCCAATGGGTCAGGGTCAGACTCAAGAGATTCAACCATCTGCATGCACAATGCATGCACAATTAGAATTCACCAGCATGTCCCATCTGACGGTCCAAAGCAGGTGCACCATTGCTTGCTGCAGCGCAGCCTGAGCGGTACCAGGTGGGAGCCATCCTGTCCTCTATATCAGGTGTTAACAGTGCTCCTGGGACAGAGCCGATTAACTCTGCAGCGGGTGCCCCGCAGATCTCTGTTGGAAGAGCAGTGGTCACACGTGGTATGAACCAAACAGGTGCTGCTGTACATGCAGGTGCCCCTTCAGAGCTTGAAGCCCGGAGGCAGGTGCCTCCATTGCCTCTCGGTGGTATGACTCTGTGTACCACCCATGTTAAAAGAACACATATAGATTGTAGTGTCAGTTTATTTATATATGAGATCATACATCTGACTTGTAAACGCAAGCATGTAAGCTATATTGAAACCAGATTTAAACAAACAAGTGTCAATTTAGAGTTCCTGTAAAAGGGGAAGCAGATAATCTGCATATTTATGCATGGATCTCAGGGAAACTAAATGTCAAGTCCTCTCATGAAATGACTTTGACAGTATAAACTAGGGATGAGCGGATTCACTTCTCGGTGAACCAAACCCACCCGAACATTGTGATCTGAGCCGCCTTACTCTGATCTCAAAGCGAGGCCGAAAGTCATCTTCCTGCTGTCGGATTCTTGCGGGTTTTGGATTCTATATAAGTCCTTGTGCATCGGCGCCATCTTCACTCCGGCTGTGGAGAGTGTACTGGATGGACGTGTCCGTCTCCACTCCAGTACTGTGTTGTTTGGCCTGGTGTGGGGCGGGTGCTCTGTCTACTATATTTGAAAGGGGTGCTTTGTCTGCTGTATCTGAAAGGGGTGCTCTCTGTCTGCTTTATCTGAAAAAGGGGAGCTCTCTCTGTCTAGTGTATCTGAAAGGAGTGCTCTCTCTGTCTGCCCTATCTGAAAGGAGTGCTCTCTCTGTCTGCTGTATCTGAAAGTTGTGCTCTCTCTGTCTGCTATATCTGAAAGGGGTGCTCTGTCTGCTGTATCTGAAAGGGGTGCTCTGTCTGCTTTATCTGAAAAAGGGATGCTCTCTCTGTCTACTGTATCTGAAAGGGGTGCTCTGTCTGTCTGCTGTATCTGAAAGGGGTGCTCTCTCTGTCTGCTGTATCTGAAAGGGGTACTTTCTTTTTCTGCTGTATCTAAAAGTAGAGATGAGCGGGTTCGGTTCTCAGAGAACCGAACAACCTGAACTTCATGCTCTGGGCCAGAATCCGAGTCCGGCTCGGGACTTCCTGCCAGACTCAGAAACCAGAACTAGGCAAAACGTCATCATCCCACTGTCGGATTCTCACGGGTTTTGGATTCCATATAAACAGGCGCGAGTCGCCATCATTTTCACTCCAGACTTGGAGAGTGAGGGAGACAGACCTCTGTCTGGGTACCAAATCCCATCTAGATTCCCCTGAAGGCGATTCCCGGACTGTACAGGGACACAGTAGGGGATCTTGCCACGGGCAAGCAGGACTTTTGCCCGGGGTGCCGCCTTCCGGAGGGCGCCGCACCAGGGCAAGATCCGCTGCTGCTGTGTGCCCCCCGCTGCCCCCCTGCTGCCGCTGGCCGCTGCCCCCCCGCTGCCGCTGGGAAGGGAAACTAGACGCGTACGCGTCTAGTTTCCCTTCGTGGAGAGGTCCTTTACTGTGCGGTGCGCGATGACGTCATTGCGCACCGCACAGCAAAGGTCCTCTCCACGAAGGGTACTAGACGCTATGTGTCTAGTTTCCCTTCGTGGAGAGGACCTTTGCTGTGCGGTGCGCGATGACGTCATCGCGCACCGCACATCATTTCAGTCTGTACAGGGGGCGTAAATGACCACGCCCTCTGTATGAAGCCATGCCCCCTAATGCCGCCCGGGTCGCCAGAAGCCCCGAAACCGGCCCTGCAGGGATATTAAGAAAAGTGTCCTCAGTGTCCTGAAAAATGCGGTTGTACCCCTTGTCCACTTAACCACGGACATGTGGACAAGTGGAGCAGGGCAAACTAAGGACTGTGACAGCCCACTGGGTAGATGTATTGCCTCCCACAGCAACAACAGCAGCTGCACCAGTAGCAGCTTCTCACAAACGCCAACTCGTTCCTAGGCAGGCTACGCTGAGTATCACCGGTTTCCGTAAGAGGCACACTACTGACAACCTCTTACGGAAACTGAGAGACATCATCGCAAAATGGCTTACCCCACTTAGACTCTCCTGGGGATTTGTGATATACTGTATGACAATGCCACCAATATTGTGCGTGCATTACATCTTGGCTAATTCCAGCGCATCCCATGTTTTGCACATACAATTAATTTGGTGGTGCAGAATTTTTTTTTTTAAATGACAGGGGCGTGCAGGAGATGCTGTTGATGGCCCAAAAAATGCGTGCCACTTTTGGCATTCAGTGACTGTGTGCCGAAGATTGGAGCGTCAGCAAACACTCCAGAACCTGCCCTGCCATCACCTGAAGCAAGAGGTGGTAATGAGGTAGAATTCAACACTCTTTCTGGCAGACACAAGTCTGCAGAGGTTCAAAGACCTGCTGGTGAGAAAATTGTCAACTCAAGTGGAGCGTGACCTGTCAACCGCTCCTCCTTCATTTTCTCCCACAACTGTGGCCGCAAAAAAAAAGGACATTTCCTAGCCCACCCTCTGGCGGTGATACTGGGCAGTCAGGAGCAAGTGTTGAGATTTGGTCTGGGCTGAAGGAGCTGACATGTCTTCTTTCACTGCATATGATGCTTTCACTACTGAAAGAAAGGTGGAGGATTATATGGGTGACACAGAGCCGGCCCTAACCAATATGATGCCCTAGGCTAGATTTTGACTGGTGCCCCCTAGCACCACCGCTAGTTCTGCAGGAGATGCCTGGCATGAGTCAGTTGGCAGCTCTGCTAACGTCGGACGCCTTTTGTTTACGAAAATGCATCTTATTGTGGCTAGGATGCACAAGCAGCTTCTGCTGATTAAAATTGTATACAGCATGCCTATATTCTGTGTGCGACTGCGGCTGTATCTGCATACGAAATGCTACATTACAGTGATTTCCAGGAATACACTGCAACGTGGCATTTCGTATGCAGATACAGCCACAGTCACACACAGAATATAGGCATGCCACATATCATTTTAATCAGCAGAAGCTGCTGGTGCCCCTAAGCATACCAAATGCCCTAGGCATTTGCCTAGTTTGCCTATGCCTATGGCCGGCTCTGGGGTGACAGCATCCAAATAGACATGTCAGACAGTCCGTATGTATACTGGCAGGAAAAAGAGGCAATTTGAAGGCCCTTGCACAAACTGGCTTTATTTTACCTAAGTTGCCCCCCCCTCCAGTGTGTACTCCAAAAGAGTGTTCACTGTTTAGTGCAGCCGGTAACCTTGTCAGCGATCAGCATAGGAGGTTACTTCCACAAAATGTGGAGGAGGTGATGTTCATCAAAATTAATAATAAATTCCTCCAGGAACACCTTTACCAGCAATTGCCTCCAGAAAGTACACAGGGACCTGTGATGGTTGATTCCAGTGGGGACAAATAAATACTCTGTGAGGATGTACACACTGAAAGGGTTGAGGAATCGGAGGAGGATGACGACATCTTGCCTCTGTAGAGCCAGTTTGTACAAGGAGAGATTAATTGCTTCTTTTTTGGTGGGGGTTTAATTGCTTCTCTTTTTGTGGGGGCCCAAACAAACCAATCATTTCAGCCACAGTCGTGTGGCAGACCCTGTCGCTGAAATTACAAGAAAAAAAAGAAAAACAGCGCTAACAATAATCTAAAAACAGGTGTTTTCATAAAATAGATCACATTTATTAATGGTACTCAACATATATATAAAAAATATTTTAGCACATATAAAACCATAAAAAATAGAGCCTCTATAACCAGTCTCTGACCACCGACAATTGATGTGTGTAGGCACACCTGATAATAATGATGATGTCCCTGTGACCGGTCACAATATCAACAGGATCCTTAATATAAATATGCAGATGTATCCAGTCTTGTGGTATAGTTACCAGATGTTCAGTGGATTGACCGGGTATCCCACCTTGTGAAGGTCCAGAGGCTGTCTCCGATCCAACACAGATGTTTGGTTGTTTTCCCTATATTAATTTTCCACGTCCAAGGATTGAAAATGTCCAAGGTGGCAATGACTGTCAAGGTGTCCTAAAGGTGGCTTTGGAGTGTCAGGGTCAAGTCTGGTCCCCTTACGCGTTTCGCTGGCGTTTTGGCAGCTTTACCTTTGATATATTAAGGATCCTGTTGATATTGTGACCGGTCACAGGGACATCATCATTATTATCAGGTGTGCCTACACACATCAATTGTCGGTGGTCAGAGACTGGTTATAGAGGCTCTATTTTTTATGGTTTTATATGTGCTAAAATATTTTTTAGATATATGTTGAGTACCATTAATAAATGTGATCTATTTTATGAAAACACCTGTTTATAGATTATTGTTAGCGCTGTTTTTCTTTTTTTCTTGTAATTTCTAGTCATATGAGAGATTGACTGTCTCTCACCCTAATAGCAGCTTAGAGAACCAGCACAGTCATAGCGCCAGAACCTGTATTAAGCAATTAATAAAAATACATTACTTTTGCACAGCACCTGTCGCTAAAATGATCGGTTTGCTAAAGTGTACATGTCCTGTTGTTATACAACATAAGGGCGGGTGGGAGTGCCCAAGGACAATTCCATCTTGCACCTCTTTTTTTATTTGCATTATGTGCTCTTTGGGGCATAGTTTTTAAAACTGTCATGCTGTCTGCCACTTTAGTGCCACTCCTAGATTGGCCAGGTGTTTGTGCCACCCACTTATGTCGCTTAGCTTCGTTATCCAGGGATCTCAGTGCAACCTTTTGACCTAAAAACAATATTGTGAGGTGTGAGCTGTTCAGAATAGACTGCAAATGAGTGGAAATGAATGTTACCTTATTAATTAATAATACCATAGGATCAAAATTACCCCAAAATTCTGTGATTTTAGCTGTTTTTATGTTTTTTTTTTTAAATCATCCAGATCCAAAACCAAAACCTGAAAAGTGTCCACAGCATATCTTTATCTAAAAAGGGTGCTCTCTCTGTCTGCTGTATCTGAAAGGAGTGCTCTCTCTGCTGTATCTGAAAAAGGGGTGCTCTCTCTGTTTGCTGTATCTGAAAAAGGAGTGCGCTCTGTATGCTGTATCTGAAAAAGGGGCACGCTCTCTGTTTGTTGTATCTGAAAAAGGGCTGCTATCCTGTTATATCTGAAAGGGGTACACTGTCTGCTGTATTTGAAAAAGGGGTGCTCTGTCTGCTGTATCTGAAAGGTGTGATCTGTCCGTCCATCCAGGAGCTCCACCCCAGTGTAAAATTTTAATAATAAAAGCTAAAAACAAAAAGTCTAAAATAATTAAAAAAAAAAAAATCTATATGTGCTGTACCCCAGTGTACTATACAATTTTTATTTTATTTTCACACTGCCGGCCAGACTACAGTATATTATTTCCTACTCATACACGTATTGTGCGACGCTGTCGGTTAAGGTTAACCTTAGTGTGCATATATATATATATACAGGCATATATACATTTCTGACTCATTTGTGCGACACTGTAACCGCCAGTGTGTGAAATAAAAAATACTTCTACATATTTTTTACTCATTTGTGCAAAACTGTCGGTGAAGCTAAACTGCAGTTTATAAAAATATATATTTCTGACTCATTTTACCTTTAGCAGAAATTACCTCCAAAAAGTACAGAGGACCTGTGATGGTGGATTCCAGCGGGGACAAATTAATAGTCTGTGAAGAAGAGGATGTACACACTGCTGGGGGTGAGGAATCGGATGCTGATGACGACATTGTGCCTATTTAAAGTACTAAAGTCAGTTTGTGCACTGCCCATTGCCAGCTTGTTTTGTGGAGGTCCAAACAAACCAATAATTTCAACCACAAGTGACAGTCCCTGTAGCAGAAATGATTGGTTTGAAAAACTTTGCATGTCCTGTTTAATATACAGATGTAGCCAACTTTATCTTGACTGTTTCTCCGCCGAGACGGGCGTTTAGCCACGCTAAGGCGATAGCTGAGTTTAATCACAGGCAGGCGCGTTGAGACGATCTAGATACTCATCATGCATTACACATCTCCACCACTGTGTGGCTAATGCTCCACTAATCCAGTACTTTCGATCGTACAGTATAGCGGCGGATTGATCTACAGCTCTGGCAATACTGTAGGCGTAACGGGAAGCGGTGGAAAAAGTATGGAGTACAGTACTGTATGTGTATGGAGACGCAACTACAGTAATTGTGTAAAAGGAATAATGTACAGTACAATGTATAAACACCGTGCTTTTTAAAATATAAAATATACTGTATGAGCGTCTGAGTTCGCTAATGCATAATGGGAATGGAGGACTAGCAGGAGGCGGAGGAAAACACCGTGCTTTACAAATGCGAGCGTCCGAGTCCTCTAAGGCATAAACCAACAGCAATGGGGCGAGGGCTGGGCGCTGTTTGCAGTACTTTCACACATGAAATTAGAAATCTCTCATGAGGCGTCGTGGGCTAGGGGTGAAGGCTCCCACCTCCCTCACTGGGGGTCCAGGGTTCGAGACATGATGTGCTTTCTTTCTTTTTTTTTTTTTTTTTTTTCTGTAATAATGCACTGTATTATTTTATTTCCATTGTAAGACAGTCAATGGAAGGATGCACACAGGTTTCACATAAATCAAAGTACATCTGCAGGAGCGATTCTTTACGCTAAATGCACCCAAACAGCGTGAATGAAATGAGTGTACTGTATTCTGGCGCTACCAACTAAGCAAAACAGTACTGTAGATCTTCAGCGTTTGTGCATTGCACAGGACCTGAATTTCCTCCCTGTGCAGGCCCCCAGGGGGGAAGGGCGATGGGGGTAGGGGGGAGACGATGGAAAATACTGTGCCTTTGAAATGCAATTACATGAGCGTCCGAGTACACTACGGCATACTGTAAACCAACACCAATGGGAAGGAAGTGCCAACCTTATTTTTAATGTGTTCCCGTGACATTCACTTTAACATTTTTTTTTTTCTCTCCAATACAGTACTGTACATCCAATGGAAGGATGCACACAGGTTTCACATAAATCAAAGTACATCTGCAGGAGCGATTCTTTACGCTAAATGCAACCTACAGTACGGTACTGTAAGTGAGCAAAATAGTACCACAGTGGGCGTTTGTGTATTGCACATGACCTGCATTCCCTCCCTGTCTACTGCATGATCTGTGCAGGCTCCCATGGGGGAAGGGCAACAGGCTAGCAGGAGGCGGAGGAAAACACCGTGCTTTACAAATGCGAGCGTCCGAGTCCTCTAAGGCATAAACCAACAGCAATGGGGCGAGGGCCGGGCGCTGTTTGCAGTACTTTCACACATGAAATTAGAAATCTCTCATGAGGCGTCGTGGGCTAGGGGTGAAGGCTCCCACCTCCCTCACTGGGGGTCCAGGGTTCGAGACATGATGTGCTTTCTTTCTTTTTTTTTTTTTTTTTTTCTGTAATAATGCACTGTATTATTTTATTTCCATTGTAAGACAGTCAATGGAAGGATGCACACAGGTTTCACATAAATCAAAGTACATCTGCAGGAGCGATTCTTTACGCTAAATGCACCCAAACAGCGTGAATGAAATGAGTGTACTGTATTCTGGCGCTACCAACTAAGCAAAACAGTACTGTAGATCTTCAGCGTTTGTGCATTGCACAGGACCTGAATTTCCTCCCTGTGCAGGCCCCCAGGGGGGAAGGGCGATGGGGGTAGGGGGGAGACGATGGAAAATACTGTGCCTTTGAAATGCAATTACATGAGCGTCCGAGTACACTACGGCATACTGTAAACCAACACCAATGGGAAGGAAGTGCCAACCTTATTTTTAATGTGTTCCCGTGACATTCACTTTAACATTTTTTTTTTTCTCTCCAATACAGTACTGTACATCCAATGGAAGGATGCACACAGGTTTCACATAAATCAAAGTACATCTGCAGGAGCGATTCTTTACGCTAAATGCAACCTACAGTACGGTACTGTAAGTGAGCAAAATAGTACTACAGTGGGCGTTTGTGTATTGCACATGACCTGCATTCCCTCCCTGTCTACTGCATGATCTGTGCAGGCTCCCATGGGGGAAGGGCAACAGGCTAGCAGGAGGCGGAGGAAAACACCGTGCTTTACAAATGCGAGCGTCCGAGTCCTCTAAGGCATAAACCAACAGCAATGGGGCGAGGGCCGGGCGCTGTTTGCAGTACTTTCACACATGAAATTAGAAATCTCTCATGAGGCGTCGTGGGCTAGGGGTGAAGGCTCCCACCTCCCTCACTGGGGGTCCAGGGTTCGAGACATGATGTGCTTTCTTTCTTTTTTTTTTTTTTTTTTTCTGTAATAATGCACTGTATTATTTTATTTCCATTGTAAGACAGTCAATGGAAGGATGCACACAGGTTTCACATAAATCAAAGTACATCTGCAGGAGCGATTCTTTACGCTAAATGCACCCAAACAGCGTGAATGAAATGAGTGTACTGTATTCTGGCGCTACCAACTAAGCAAAACAGTACTGTAGATCTTCAGCGTTTGTGCATTGCACAGGACCTGAATTTCCTCCCTGTGCAGGCCCCCAGGGGGGAAGGGCGATGGGGGTAGGGGGGAGACGATGGAAAATACTGTGCCTTTGAAATGCAATTACATGAGCGTCCGAGTACACTACGGCATACTGTAAACCAACACCAATGGGAAGGAAGTGCCAACCTTATTTTTAATGTGTTCCCGTGACATTCACTTTAACATTTTTTTTTTCTCTCCAATACAGTACTGTACATCCAATGGAAGGATGCACACAGGTTTCACATAAATCAAAGTACATCTGCAGGAGCGATTCTTTACGCTAAATGCAACCTACAGTACGGTACTGTAAGTGAGCAAAATAGTACCACAGTGGGCGTTTGTGTATTGCACATGACCTGCATTCCCTCCCTGTCTACTGCATGATCTGTGCAGGCTCCCATGGGGGAAGGGCAACAGGCTAGCAGGAGGCGGAGGAAAACACCGTGCTTTACAAATGCGAGCGTCCGAGTCCTCTAAGGCATAAACCAACAGCAATGGGGCGAGGGCCGGGCGCTGTTTGCAGTACTTTCACACATGAAATTAGAAATCTCTCATGAGGCGTCGTGGGCTAGGGGTGAAGGCTCCCACCTCCCTCACTGGGGGTCCAGGGTTCGAGACATGATGTGCTTTCTTTCTTTTTTTTTTTTTTTTTTTCTGTAATAATGCACTGTATTATTTTATTTCCATTGTAAGACAGTCAATGGAAGGATGCACACAGGTTTCACATAAATCAAAGTACATCTGCAGGAGCGATTCTTTACGCTAAATGCACCCAAACAGCGTGAATGAAATGAGTGTACTGTATTCTGGCGCTACCAACTAAGCAAAACAGTACTGTAGATCTTCAGCGTTTGTGCATTGCACAGGACCTGAATTTCCTCCCTGTGCAGGCCCCCAGGGGGGAAGGGCGATGGGGGTAGGGGGGAGACGATGGAAAATACTGTGCCTTTGAAATGCAATTACATGAGCGTCCGAGTACACTACGGCATACTGTAAACCAACACCAATGGGAAGGAAGTGCCAACCTTATTTTTAATGTGTTCCCGTGACATTCACATTTAACATTTTTGCTCCATGGCCTGTACAACTTATCCCGGTGTATTTTAAAATGTATACCATCTCTCACTACATATCCGAGCGCTGCCACGTGCTGGGAGTTCACGGTCGGCGGCCATGTTGTCAGGTTGCTAAGCGATCCAGCTCGGTATACCGTAATGTGCATAGACCTCGCTTATCCCAATGTAATTGAGCTAGGGGATTGTGACGCTCCTTCAGCATTGCCCCCTGAACTGTGAAATGTATGCCATATTGTATCTCACTACATATCCGAGCGCTGCCACGTGCTGGGAGTTCACGGTCGGCGGCCATTTTGTCAGGTTGCTAAGCGATCCAGCTCGGTATACCGTAATGTGCATACAGTAGACCTCGCTTATCCCAATGTAATTGAGCTAGGGGATTGTGACGCTCCTTCAGCATTGCCCCCTGAACTGTGAAATGTATGCCATATTGTATCTCACTACATATCCGAGCGCTGCCACGTGCTGGGAGTTCACGGTCGGCGGCCATTTTGTCAGGTTGCTAAGCGATCCAGCTCGGTATACCGTAATGTGCATAGACCTCGCTTATCCCAATGTAATTGAGCTAGGGGATTGTGACGCTCCTTCAGCATTGCCCCCTGAACTGTGAAATGTATGCCATATTGTATCTCACTACATATCCGAGCGCTGCCACGTGCTGGGAGTTCACGGTCGGCGGCCATTTTGTCAGGTTGCTAAGCGATCCAGCTCGGTATACCGTAATGTGCATACAGTAGACCTCGCTTATCCCAATGTAATTGAGCTAGGGGATTGTGACGCTCCTTCAGCATTGCCCCCTGAACTGTGAAATGTATGCCATATTGTATCTCACTACATATCCGAGCGCTGCCACGTGCTGGGAGTTCACGGTCGGCGGCCATTTTGTCAGGTTGCTAAGCGATCCAGCTCGGTATACCGTAATGTGCATACAGTAGACCTCGCTTATCCCAATGTAATTGAGCTAGGGGATTGTGACGCTCCTTCAGCATTGCCCCCTGAACTGTGAAATGTATGCCATATTGTATCTCACTACATATCCGAGCGCTGCCACGTGCTGGGAGTTCACGGTCGGCGGCCATTTTGTCAGGTTGCTAAGCGATCCAGCTCGGTATACCGTAATGTGCATACAGTAGACCTCGCTTATCCCAATGTAATTGAGCTAGGGGATTGTGACGCTCCTTCAGCATTGCCCCCTGAACTGTGAAATGTATGCCATACTGTATCTCACTACATATCCGAGCGCTGCCACGTGCTGGGGGTTCACGGTCGGTGGCCATTTTTTGTGTGCATAGAACTCGCTTATCCACATAGGCCCCTGTGTTTTTAACTACTATATTGAGATGCACATTTCTAGGCCTACAGTATTTAATATACAGTAAGCAGCATTGTTGTTAGGCAATAATTGAAGAATTTACATACAGTACTGACATGTACTGTATGTAATGCTTGTACATCATGTCAGTCGACCCTTATGCTGTACACTACTGTAAGTCTCACAGGGCCCATGCACTTCCAAGGAGGGTTATTTACTGTACTGTATCTGTTTCATACAGGAAACTAATTGCAGTCCATAACACTGAAGTTGTATTTTCAGTACTGTACAGTATACAATACTTAAATTTGAACATCAGGTACTGGATAGTAAACATGTACAGTATTAACTTCTATCATAAAACTCTTATGCATTTTCAGATGTGTAAATTTTAGACTACAGTATTCACAAATGTTTTCTCTCCATACAGGAATTATAGTTGGACAACATGCCAGTAACTATCAACAAAACGATGAGCAAGATAATCGCCAACATGAAAAAAGAAAATAAAACCATCAAAGAGATCCATGCATGGCTCAAGGAAAGTGGCATTATAGTCACTTTAGAAACGGTGCGCTATCATGCATTCGAGAGAACAACGCCCAGATTTGTATTTCCTACAAAATGCACATGGTACGTACTGTACACTACTGTAATGTTTAAATGACTTGCTTTATACCATAAACAATTTTTTTGAAATAAAATTAAAACTTCATCAATTGTAACTGTGATTGTGCTGTTCATGAATTCATATTTTTCATACTGTATTGTACTGTAGGAGAGTGCAACAAATTGTGGAGGAACTAACTCGTGAGGATGATGAGCGTACTGCTCTGCAAATAAAACGAATTCTCCATTCCAAGTATGACCTGGACATATCGGCCACCAGCATCAGAAGGATGCGACGGAAAATGGGATGGACCTTTGGCGCAACAAGGTAAAATACTGAAAGCAGTATAAACCATACAGTAAATGCACTGTTAATAATCCCTTGATACGTGATATAATAATGCCATAAATCATTATACAGAGTGTGTACTTTATACTATATACAGTATGTGTGTGTGTATATACTGTATATACAGTATTCTATCCCAAAAGAGATACCTACTGTATAGGCACTCAGAGACAGCAATGAAGCATTGCCGGCTTATTGTGATGATTACATACTGTATACTGTGTGTGTGTGTTTGTGTGTATGTACAGTATGTATATATATATTACTCTGTATGTAACTTAATGTACTGTATGTACAGTTTAATGTATACAGTAGGTATATAATACAGTATACTGCACATACAGTCTACTGTATATACAGTAATCTGTAAATCTGTAATTTCATAACTGTATCTGATTTCATTATTTTTGGCTCTTCACAGGATATCTCCAATGATAAGAGATGTGAATAAAGAAAAGAGAGTGGAACAGGCACGGCGATGGATTGAGAGTGGTGAAACATTTGATGATGTCATTTTCACAGATGAATCGTCTGTTGCCCTTGAGCGGTTCTCCAGAATGTCATTCAGGAAACGTAACCATATCTCTTTAAAACCACGCCCAAAGCATCCATTGAAAATCCATGTATGGGGAGGCATATCACGATTAGGAGCTGGTCCCCTATTATTTTTCGAAGGTACAGTACAGTACTATACTTTATTCTGTGCCTGTGTTCTGTAAAAATACATGTTGTACTGTAGAGTACGTGTAACTGCACAATAAAAGGAGTTGCTTATTAATGAACAACATTTTTTGATTTCTGTAGGAATCATGGATAAGAAATATTTCCAAGAAACAATAGTAGAGAAATGTATGGTGCCATTTGTGAATAAATATTACCCAACTCACCATAGGATATTCCAAGACAATGATCCTAAACACTCCGCCTCAGCCAAATTTATGGAAGAGAAAGGTATGAATTGGGAACGCACACCACCAGAGTGAGTATTCTTTCAACAGTGTACAAGTAAAATTTTGGATAGCACTCTAGTACTGTAAAAAAAAATTTTGTTTAATAAACAGTACAATATTGTATGTTTAATTTTCTCTATTTACTGTAATGTACTGTAATTAATTTTTTCTATACGCTTTTTTTTTTTTTTTAATTAGATCACCAGACATGAACCCAATCGAATTAGTGTGGGCTCAATTGAAGAGGTACGTTAGGAGTGTTGCAAAGCCAACAACAAAACAGCAACTGGTGGATGGGATAAAGAAATTTTGGCTAGAAGTACTCACACCTGAACATTGTAATAATTATATAAATCACCTGTATAAAGTATTACCTGTTGTAGTTGAAAGAAATGGTCAAGCCACAAATATGTAGTTCTGTATTTTCTGTTTAAAATTTTAAATTGGTGCATTATTAAAAAAAATGATAAAATTGCCTTTGTCTGATTATTGCATAAACTAATGTAGAATATTATACAGTAGTAATGTTATTGATGTGTACTGTATGAACAGTTATTTTCAGTTTTATAAGTCCTGAATAAGAGTACTGTACATTTTGATCAGTGCAGTACATGGAATCGGATGTTGTAATACTTTATTTTTACATTAATATTGATGTTTTTCCAATAAATATTCAATTTTACAGTATGGTACGGTACAGTACATGAGGGTACCTGTACAGTATGATACGTCATTATGGGGGAGAAATACTGTATCCACTAAATGTACAGTAAAATGTTTTTTTCTTATTACAAACACACAAATGCATCTCAGATGGAAATATGCTATACACAGCAGACAGCTTATGGTGACAGAACTTCCCTACTGTATCCCCACCCATAGTCGTGGTATATTTTAGATTGCCTAATGAGACACTCCTGCAGCATTGCCAATGATTCATGTAAAACCTGTGTGCAAACAGTATCTGTATTGAATGCAAAGTACAGTAAGAGTACAGTATACAGTATTATCAGAGCCAAACCTGACCAACATGATGCCCTAGGCTAGATTTTGGCTGATGCCCTCTTGCACAGATGCTACGTAGTTCCGCCTCTAACCCTGCACCCCTTTCCCAGCACCATCACCCATTTTGGCGCTCCTACCCCCTATAATCTAAATAAGAACAATGTGCACATTTAGTGCCAGCCCAAAACAGTGTACAGTATGTTCTTGCTGGGAAGGGGCATGGTAACACAATAATACCCGAAGATGAAATGACACAACACAGTACTGCAACTTTATTCACATTATATCATGCAGTGGTGTCTCTTATTCTCATGACATCATATCATAGTACCACATTACTCCTAACAGTAATGCCCCTTATTCACATTACACCCCACCACATTCATCTTTATTTACATTAGACCACAGGTTCTCAAACTCAGTCCTCAGGACCCCACACAGTGCAGGTTTTGCAGGTCTCACAGAATCACAAGTGAAAAAATTAGCTCCACCTACTGTATGGACCTTCTAAAATGTGTCAGTTAGTAATGAATACATCTGTGCACTTGCTGGTTTACCTGCAAAACATGCACTGTGTGGGGTCCTGAGGACCAAGTTTGAGAACCACTGCATTAGACCATGCAGTAGTGCCCTTTCCTTATGTTACACCAGAAAATATTGTAGTACACCTTATACACATACAGTACAGTAATGCCACACATTAGTAATGCATTTCATATTTAAATTTTCTGATTTAATTTCATAGAGCCGCAGTCACTCACAGAATATAGGCATGTACTGTAGCATCTCATTTTATTCTGCAGAAGCTGATTATTCCCGTTTGGCTAGTTTGCCGCCTCTGTACAGTACAGTATATCACAATAGAAAAAAGTTATAGTGTCAGTGAAAAAAGCACCTCATGACAGATACTGTACACAAGCTCATGTCTAAATACTGTATACTGTAAGCAGTGACATTAAGGGGTACAGTACTGTATATGCAATTGCAGTCGAATTCCGGAAGGAATACGGAAAAAATGGACACGGGATCCCCCATCTTTTTAGAACCAGCACCGGGCTCTGCGCCTGGTCCTGGTGCAAAAAATAAGGGGGACAAAAAAAGCGTAGGGGTTCCCCATATTTTTTGAATCAGCACTGGGCTCCACTAGCTGGACAGATAATGCACAGCCGGGGGAGACTTTTATACAGGTCCCTGCGGCCATGGAATTAAATACCCAACTAGTCACACCTGGCCGGAGTACCCTGGAGGAGTGGGGGCCCCTTAAATCAAGGGGACCCCCCTCCAGCCACTCGATTATCTCTATCACCCCTGTGTATTGTAGCTAGGGGATTGTGACGCTCCTTCAGCATTGCCCCGTAGCCTGCAAAATCTGTGCTGTTATTTGCTCCATAGCTGAGTGCCTCCTAGGAGCTACTGTAGGAGTCACAGGCGGTAGCCATTTCAATTGAGTCTGCCCTGCTATAGAATTGTACAGGTATGTGTACATTACCGTACGGTGCATAGAACCTTTACAGTAGAAACTCTCCTGCAGCTTTGGCCTGCTTTACTGTATGTACTGTAAAACTTGTGTTTTGTCAGTTTGCTATGCGACCGAGCCCGGTGTAACGTACTGTACAGTACTGTAATGTGCATAGACCTCGCTTACAGTATCTCTGTGTATTTTGGCTAGGGGATTGTGACGCTCCTTCAGCATCGCCCCGTAGCCTGCACAGCTTATGCCATTTCTCATTCCATACCCAACTGCTGCCTGCCACGAGGTGGGGGTTCAGGAGGTGGGGGTTCATGGGTAGTGGTCGTTTTGACAGTGTGCTATGCGATTGAGTCCGGTGTACCGTAATACTGTATGCAATCCTACAGTAGCTTATCCCTCCCCTGTGTATTTTGGCTAGGGGATTGTGACGCTCCTTCAGCATAGCCCCATAACCTGCACAAGGGTTCAGGGGCGGCGGCCATTTTGCCAGTGTGCTACAGTATGTCATCGAGTCCGGTGTACCATAATATGCATACTGTGTATTTTAGCTAGGGGATTGTGACGCTCATTCAGCATTGCCCCATAGTCTGTACAATCTGGACTATTACTTGCTCCGTAGCCTAGGGCCTCTGTGGGGCAAGGAGTCATAGGTGGTAGCCATTTCTATTCAGTCTGCCCAGCTACAGAATTGTATGTGTACTGTGTACGGAGCATAGTACCTTAACCTGCATAGAACCTGCAGATTATGGTACACCGGACTCGATCGCATAGAACCGCTCATGCAGCTACTGTATGCCCTGGTTTGCAGTATGTGAATAAAAAAAATAATAAAGTGTCTGAAAAAAACTACAGTAACATGCATTCGTACAGTACTTAAGGAATCGAACCCTGGACTCTGAGTATAGGAAGCGAAACACTTCACCACTTCGCCGCAGACAAATGTATAAATCCGTTGGTTTTGATTATGCTGTAATGGCTACGGGATTAGGACGATAACACTGTAGAAAATTCCTAATCTTGAGAGGCAATAGTGAACTTGTAACACACATCCATTTGCGACAGTGTACACTACTGGTTTTACAGTACTGTGTTTTGTCTGCGGGACTTGCACGCTCACATACAGTATTCATAAAGTATTGTAGATGGATCATATACTGTATGCTGTACTACTGTATTTGCGTCGGTGTCGTACTGTATATACTGTACAGTACTGTATTAAATAATGCAGCGTAATGAGTACAGTATTTGCTGTATGCAGCGTAATGAGACGCCTTAGTAAAGTAGTCCTTATTATGTATGTCAGTATTGTATTTTACGGGAGACCACACGCATGCGCAGTGGTGATTGTAAAAAGCGACATCTGGTGGCTGATCGCAGGTATTACACGTAAAGGTAACGCCAAACGTCAAATGTCTGTCTCCGTGCGATTAGATAGCCTCTCTGTGGCTAGGCGCGCCTCGCTACGCCACAGTACGCTGCGTATGGTCGAACGGGACAACCGCCGCGGCCACTCAAGATAAAGGTGGCTACATCTGTACAACAAAAGGGTGAGTGGGAGGGGCCAAGGACAATTCCATCTTGCACCTTATTTCTTTGCATTATGTGCTCTATGGAACATTTTTTGGCATAGTTTATAAAACTGATATCCTGTCTGCCACTGCGGTGCCAGTCCTAGCGGTGCCACGTGTCTGTGCAGCCCACTTCTGTGGCTTAGCTTAGTCGTCCAGCTTCCTCGGTGCAACCTTTTGGCCTAAACTGGATGAAAACAATATTGTGAGCTGTGAGGTGTTCAAAGTAGACTGAAAATGAGTGGAAATGAATGTAATTGAGGTTAATAATACTGCAGGAACAAAAACACCCTCAAGTTCTGTTATTTTAGCTGTTTTTAATAATTTTTCAAAAACATACAGATCCAAAACCGAAACCCTCAAGGGCGGTTTTGGCAAAACCAATATAGATCCAAAACACGAAGGAGATACAGATCCAAAACCAAAACACAAAAAATGGCCCGGCGCACACCCCTAGTATAAACATGTGCAGCTACTGGGTGTGGAGTAAGAGATCAACAGTATATAGACATTCAATAGGTTGACACCAGATAGTCGCAGTCAATAGGTTGACAGGGTGAAAATGTTGAGGGTTAAAGGTCACAGTTAAATGGTCAAGGTCTACATGGTCAAAATGTCAACTTGCAAATGGTCGACACAGAAAAGGCTGCCACATTGATTTTTGTTATTTTAACCCTAAACCTAACCCTGCCCCTAGTGAATAGCCCTAACCCTCCCCATGGTGTCTAGCCTTACGCAGCCTAACCCTAACCTTCCACAAGGTGCATAACTGTTACCATCCCCTCGAACAGCCTAGCCCACGTCCCACGTCCACAAAACTTTTTGAATATTGACTTGTTATCCCAATGTCCCCATACAGTATACAACTATCAATATTCAGTATGTGTGTTTGTTCATTCCCCATAGCATGTTGCTACTCATCCCCTTACTGTATTTAAACCAGCTTTAATATTTAATATTGGTAATATATACAATTGTGTTATGTTATCTGTTACACTCTAGGTAATGTATTATTAATGTTGTCCCACGCCATAGACTTTAACCCTTAGAATGCTAGGGACTTTCCCGACTATGAGGTTACCGTGATGTGGTAGGTAAGCCCATAATTTTGGCCAAGATTATGCAAAAAACCTCTATTTGATTGTAAATGTATTACAATTCTAATTAATAATGTTAGTGCACCTGCATTCTTCTTCTTTTGTGCGTAGCATTACAGGTCTCAGCAAGGTAGCACTTGTACTTTCATTACTTGTACTTAAGGTGTGCAGTTTAAGGCCCCTTACCTTTATATTATTAATGTTAGCTCTAGTTTTCCATTGTTTACTTATACCACAAGGGACACTCAAAGGTTCAGTGATTCAAGGTACAATTGTACCTTCTGGTTACAACCTACCGTTCAACAGAAGGGATCTATGTTTACCCGAACCACAGGAGATTTAATTTTGTGTAGTGTCCCCTCCTTTGTTCCAAAGCTGGCCAGACGGGGTGACTCTCTGGCTGATTTAATCATTTTGATCATAAAATTACAGAAGAAAGCAAAACACACCCCTGCTATTCTGGGGGTATAAATAGAGCGACCCAGATAGCTGAGGAAAAATTCTCCGCTCCCAGGCTACGAAGTGATATTCTAGTGCTGAGCTGTTTATCACCCATTCTATTCAATAAACCACTGTTGGTTTTCATCTTCCACCATGCCTAAGTAATTTGGTTCCCCATAAATTCACAGCTCCCTAACCCCAAAATTCATGAAAATCGCGAAAAGCCATGTATCAACCTTTTTTTGTGTCGACCATTTGCATGCTTGCCTTTTGAACTTGTCGACCTTTTGCCCCTGTCACCTAAGTTTATGTCGATCATTTAACTGTCGGCCCTGTCGATCTATTGACTGACGACCACCTGGTGTCAACCTATGGAGTATCTACTTACTGTCTATCTTCCATTCGGATATTGCAGCAATTATGCAGTCTGACTGTACTGAAACTGAACACATACTGTGTCTAGGGGTGTAGTATGGTGTGCCGGCGGTCGGGCTCCCGGCGACCAGCATACCAGCGCCGGGAGCCCGACCGCCGGCATACCGACAGTGTGACAAGCGCAAATGAGCCCCTTGCAGGCTCGCTGCGCGCGCCACGCTATTTTATTCTCCCTCCGGGGGGGTCGTTGACCCCCACGAGCTAGAATAAGTGTCAGTATGCCGGCTGTCGGTATGCCGGCTGTCGGGATTCCGGCGCCGGTATACTGTGCGCCAGGATCCCGACAGCGGCATACTGAAGACCACCCGTATCTAGTTATCAGCTACATACCTAAAGAAAATGTTCGCTACATGTATTGACATTTTAAGAACAATGTAGTTATCTGATTGCAAACAAGGAAACAAAAATAACTCTGTACTCAAATTATTTTAAAGCCATGTCTGCAGTGCATCTCTATAAATACTGTAATTATTTACTTTAACCTTCCAGACATTAGTCCCTTGCTGCTTTCCTCATACTTTCTGTACGGAAACGCACCACAAATGTGCACTGAGTCGTGGGATGCCCCTGTGAGAACAGTCTAAAGCAGTTAAAAATGGAACTCTGGATCATCCTACAGCTGTATTTTCATTTGCAATACACAATCACAGACATAGGAGCCACAGGTCTCACCTCCATGGTAGGTGGACATGTAGAAAAGAAACTATAAAGATGAAGATCAATGTCTGGAAACATAATTTTTTTTATAAATACATAAATCATACATTGTGTACCCAATGTATAGGTGTTAGTTGGAGAATGTCTTTATGGGGTCGTAGGGCATCCTCCCGTCTTGGGAGACCCAAGGAATCCAGCTGTTGTCCAACATCACCTTAAAAACCTTTAGTATTCATTGAATACAGAACATGTGGTTCTGATGATATAGTAGCAATGAACAAGCTATTCTTTTAGAATAAAGATTGGTTTGTCAGGCTGAATCTCATTAAAGTCTGATCCTTAAAATATTGTCAAATATTAAGTCAAGCTAGTCAAGATTATGGAACATATTCAATTAGCCTCAAATTAGGTTGTGCAACTTTTTACAAGGTTATAAACCTGTGGCTGTGACTTTTTGGTATTCAATGAAAGAATCGGCTTAAGTTAATGCAGCTTTCAAAGGGAGAAATTGCAGCTTTTAGTTGGTGATAACTGTTTATATATCATTATTTTCATGTAAAAGTGTCAGCATATAGTGTAATACCTCTGGTGAATCCTTCCTAATGAGTAATAATAATTAATTTAAAGGTGTTTAAAAAGTGATATCTGGATAATAAAAACACATTTTCATATAATTTTCTCTGAAGAGTAGATAATTGGGAATAAATGTATGTTAGGGTCAGCATGATTTACCGACGGTTGGGATGCTGGCTTTCAGTATAACAACAATGGCATCTCGGCCGTCAGTATGCTGGCAGTGGGGCGAGCGCAGAGTCCCCTTACGGGCTCACTGCGCTCACTACGGCACATTACGGGTTTGGTGGCTCGTATATATTCCCACTCTGTGGACACCCACAAGTGGGAATAGCCCCTGTGAGCTGGGATTCCGGATGTCGGTATTGTCAGTAGTCGGGATTCTGGCGTCGGTATCCAGACCGCTGGTTTTCCGACTGCCAGCAAATGAACTGCATCTCATATGTTGATGTGTTGCAGGCATGAGGCAGGGTTTTTTTTAAGTCGCATATTGTAGTTGCGAGTAGTTTTTTTCAAACTTTATTCTACTTTTATTATATAAATGGATATGGATTAAAAAATTGACTACTGTAGATCAACGGTCAATAGGTTGACACCTGCGGTTATATTTACTAAAGTTCGATTTTGAAAGCATTTTTCTGAATCTCAAAAATCGATTGAAATCGATTTTGATTTTCTAAATCCCTTCAAAAATGTCACATTTACTGATAATAGATTTTGCATATGTTTTTTAAATAAAATTCAATGTTGATCGATTTTGGCAAGGGATTTTGAGTTGAATTTATGAAATTCCTTACCAAATCGAATCTAAAATCCCCTTGAAAATAAATCGAATGCAAAATCAAATTCAACTTCCTCATTCCTTCCTATTGGGCCAAATGTATCACATGCACACTATTTAACAGAGTTGAAAATCGGAAACACTTGTGTATCCTCAATAAAAGTGTAATTGAATGTGAAAGGGAGTTGTGATTTATCTTCAGGCAACAGTGAGTGCTATTTGAGTATTTGACTGCATTTGTGAGGATGACAAGTAATAGGAGTAGGGTAAGTCAGGGAAAGGAGAGTAGCAGGTGGTACTGTAGGTGGTATACCTGTGCACATCCACTTCAATTAATATAAGGAGCAGGTGAAGGCTTTTATTCCAATATATAATGGCAAACTGCTCTAATCGAACTTGTAACATTCCTCAGGTGCTGCGGGAGGGGGTTACTCTAGACAAGAAAAAATAAAAGGGTTTTTCCCACGCACCCTAAGGGCTATTAGCAACAATACCTGTACACTATATGATAATAGAAAATTTAGAGATCTTGGCTACATATATTTTGCAAAAAATATGATAAGCCTCCAGGCCACTTCAAGGCATCTCTATTGCTGGAGGTCCCTAATACTAAATATAAGTCCAGGGTGCAGACCCCACAAAACTGGCTGAGGCCCAACCACCCCAGGGCAGCACACAATTGAAATACTAAAGTGTTAATATGTGTTAATAAGAAAGAAGCAGGAGTGTTAGAAAGTGATACAAAAATAAGGGAGTTAGTAAAATACTCAAAAAAAGAGTAGTATTAGTGGAAAATAAATAGGAGTGTTACAAAAGTGCTAAATAAATTATGGTATTAAAATATTATGGTGTGCTACCCCAAGGCAGCACGGCCACACCAAATCCAGGGAGCACCACACCCCAAACTCACACACAGCAATAATAATTATATCCACTATGGGTCATATACTTGCTTAACATAAGGCCACATGATAATGGCACATACAAAATATATCCAGATTGAGAGCTAGCTTATCTGGAGTCACCCCTGTATAAGAATTTAATTCCACAAGAAGTGCTGTCTGGAATGAATGTGCATGACACTAATGCATCACCATGTCCTCAACAATCTGGTGAGTTACTTGCAAATACCCTGCTTAAACCAATATTAACATATATATTTTTTATTTTATTTTTAAATTTGTGTATGTTTCTTTAATTATTAAACACTCATTTTTTTTAAGCACTCACTGTAAGTACACAGGCATGTCTGCCATTTGTGCACCTGTAATTAATGTTTGTTTCCAGCCCAGCTGACAACAAGCACTTCTGCACCACACTCCACACCAGTTGATAATCAATGTCCTGGTAATTATTAGCAATATGTGTTTTTTTTTTTTTAATAGAGTGTTTTTATTCAACAAAGTAATTAATGGTACAGACATTTCAGTGTACGCTGGGAAACATAGTTGACATTATACAATATACTGTGCGTTGTTCCCCCACAGAATACATATTTACCGAAGTCCGTATACAAATCATGATCCACATACTTAATATTTTAAATTTTCTCCCCCGAACCATTATGGTAACTACCCCAACTAGCAGGCAAAATATAGCCTGCAACCCCTTAACCCAAAACAAAACCCCCAAAAAACAAACACAAACCCATCAAACCTATAACTGCCTGAGTGTGTGAGGTGAGATACAATAGCAAAATAAAAGCAATATGTGTTTTAATTTTGTCTTTGTGTTTTTAGTTTAACAATCAAACCATGAAAAAAATGTGGCAATAATGAGCATTATACCACAGGCTTTTGTTAAGAAGTAGTTATGGTTTTAATAGATAAAGTTTTTTTTTTTTTTTTTCTTGGAACAAACACAACAAGGTGTAATTGATTATTTTGAAATTGCATAACACATATCTGCATATTTTCTGCAAATCATATTATTAAATAAGTAACAATGTAAATTCCACAACATAAAATAGGTCCATCATCTGCATTGGCCCAGCACACCACTACTGAGGTGCCACCATTACATGTGACAAGTGATGTGGAGCTGTCACCAACACAATTATGCACATCTCCGGCTTTTGCGTTGGATTCTGGTAAGGGGCGTCAATCCTATATTTAAAAAAGTAAATATAAAAATAAAAAAAACATCCTGTTGCAAAAATGAAAAACAGTACTCATTGGGACTATAGCAACATAGTAACATAGTTTCTGAGGTTGAAAAAAGACAATTTGTCCATCGAGGTCAACCTATTAGTGGTCTCCTACTCTGTATTATTTTTAGGACAATTTTATCTGTTGTGAATGTTGGTCGTTATGTATTTTCCTCTTTTTTTTAATGATAGTACATGATTTACCCAGCATAACCTTGTATATCCTTATCCTTTAGGAATTTATCTATCCTATTTTTTTGAAGTGCCATCCTGTCTGACACTGCAGTGCCACTCCTAGATGGGCCAGGTGTTTGTGTCGGCCACTTGGGTCGCTTAGCTTAGTCATCCAGCGACCTCGGTGCAAATTTTAGGACTAAAAATAATATTGTGAGGTGTGAGGTGTTCAGAATAGACTGAAAATGAGTGAAAATTATGGTTATTGAGGTTAATAATACTATGCGATCAAAATGACCCCCAAATTCTATGATTTAAGATGTTTTTGAGGGGTTTTAAAAAAGTAAATATGAAAATTAAAAAAAACATCCTGTTGCAAAAATGAAAAACAGTACTCATTGGGACTATAGCAACATAGTAACATAGTTTCTGAGGTTGAAAAAAGACAATTAGACCATCGAGGTCAACCTATTAGTGGTCTCCTACTCTGTATTATTTTTAGGACAATTTTATCTGTTGTGAATGTTGGTCGTTATGTATAGGCATATATGTATAGGTATATCTCTTTTTTTAACGATAGTACATGATTTACCCAGCATAACCTTGTATATCCTTATCCTTTAGGAATTTATCTATCCCATTCTTAAAAGTAATGACCGAGTCCGCCATTATTACTCTCTCAGGCAGGGAATTCCAAATACGTATTGTTCTTACAGTGCAGAAACTTTTACGTCTCTGTGTGCAAAATCTCCTCTCCTCTAACCTAAGCGGATGTCCACGTGTCCTCTGTGTTGATCTTACCAAAAACAAATCCCCCGCAAGCTCAGTTTTGTCACCATAGATATATTATAAGTAACTTTATATCTTTTTTGTTTTTATTTTCACTTTCTACAGTTCAAAATTATCTTAACCTTTTTACATTTTTGTGGCAAAACACAATCAGTTATACCTGTTTTTTTATGTAGATTTTGAACTCTCTCTATTGGAGGAGTGTCCCATTCCACAGCTGATACAAGATTATTATGATGATGATGATAATGATGATGATGATGATGATGATGATGGAGAGAGCATCACCTTGCATTTGCACACCATAACACCAATGCCTGAGCATGATTTCCCACAACCACAAGAACTGCCACACACATCACCTCCACCTGCATTTCTACAACAACAAACACAACAAAATAGACAATCTAACAGACAAGTTAGTAGACTAATTCAATGTTCACAGAAATAAGTACACACATAGTGCAGCTGAGTGCAGCTATTGAAACATAAAATCAAAACAATAACACAAACCAAACTTTGCAGACAAATATTGGCAAGATTGTCGATGGAAAAAACAACTATTTTGCCAAGCAGAACCACAACTGAAAGTGCAACATCACCCACACCACCAAGATGGTGCCTCCATACACATGGTGACCTAAGCAGCAGGCCTGTAGATCAGCCTCCCCATGCACCATATCCTAGAATGAAAAAATAAGTGATGTTATTTATGTTTATAAGCCCATTACATATTGTTTTCTTGCATTGTTTTTAAAAAAAAATAAACATTTCTTATTGAAACATTGACTACCAAAGAAATGAATATATTATTTTGCTCACCATGTGTGCTTTCAATATGTGTAAATTAAAAATATTTTCTTTAACAACATTGCTTAATTATTTTATAAAAAAAAGGATTGCATGTTTGAAGGTGTGCAGTTTCAAATGCACGTTAATTTGTTTTCCTAAACATATAACAGTAATGTTTGTGCTTTAATTTAAGACAAACATATAAGTATAAAGTGATTAGTGGTTTCTTTTGCAAAATTCAACATTCGTTTAAAAATTAACTGACTGACTACAGTCAGTATTTTAAACATAAACACCAAAATCTTGAAGAAAATTGCCTGTTTTTTAATTGAAATTACAACCAATACTTACAGTACAGCTGAAATAATTGGCAATAAGTGTAGCCCTAATCTGCCTTCCAGTTTCTGTGCTTACACAGGGGGTCATTCTGACCTGATCGCTCGCTGCAGTTTATCGCAGCAAAGCAATCAGGTCAGATCTGCGCATGTGGTGGCGCTGCAGTGTGCCGGCGCATGGCTGACAGCCAACGGCTGTCGTCACCCAGCGATCGCCTCTGCCTGATTGACAGGCAGAGGCGGTCCCTGGGAGGGAGGGGGCGGCACGGCAGCATTTGGCCGCCATTTTGTGGGCGCGGTCCGGCCAACGCAGGGTGGCCGCACCGTGTGTTGGGTGGGCCACAGCAGCTATGTGACATCACATGCAGCCGGCCAGCGTGCAAAAGCTACTCCTGAAGTACAAAAGCATCGCCGTTGTGCGATGCTTTTGTACTTCAGCTATGGGGCAGGGACTGACATGCGGGGCAGGCTAGCCCTGTGCTGAGTGTCCCCCCACATGTCAGTGTGGATGATCATAGTGCTACGATCAACTCGGAAACACCCCCATGTCAATTGTTGGTAACAAAACCTCTACCTTCTCACTATTTATTGCATAATCTTGTGGATGCAGTTGATTTACTGCAAGATTATGCAATAGACAGCAGCAGAGCACAATATCGGACATTTTAGCAGAATGTAATAATATGCCTCCCGATTTATCAATACACCTGAACCTTGTTTTTAATAGACCAAAGGTGCACTCTATCACGGATTGGATGGCTATATGTGCCTTGTTTTACTCAGCAGAAGTTTGCAGATCTGACAGTGGAGTCAGAAGCCAGGAGCAACACCATAGCCTAAATCACCCGTTGGGAGGGAAAAAAAACAATATAGTAATAAGTACTATTAGCAGCTTCAAAAAATCACACTTTACATACTTATTAACCATCCCTCTGGCATTTGTTCCGTCTTAAATTTTGCATACAGGGATGAATAGCTGAGGACGTAGGCATCATGGCTCGAACCAGGATAGCCAGTCATAACACTCATGATTTTTAGTTTTGCATCTCAGACCACCTGCACATTCATGGAACAGTATTCTGCCAATTAGTATGTACATGTGGGTGGTCTCACCCCAATGTATGTACCTACTGTTAGGTCGTTAATGAAGATGTTGAACAATAGTGGTCCAAGTACAGACCCTTGTGGCACACCACTTAGCACTTTAGTCCAATTTGAAAATGATCCATTAACCACAACGCGCTGCTCCCTATTATCTAACCAATTACTGACCCAAGTGCATATTGTGCTCCCTAGCCCTATTTCTTGTAGCTTAAAGATAAGTTGCATGTGTGGTACTGTATCGTACACTTTGGCAAAGTCTAAAAAAATGACATCCACCTCCTTACCCTGAACAAGGTTAGCACTTACTGTTTCATAAAAGCCAAGTAAGTTGGTTTGACATGATCTATCCTTCACAAATCCATGTTGGTTCCTTTTAATGACCTTAATGGCAACTTCTGAATACTATCCCTTAGAATACCTTCCAATACTTTCCCCACTATAGATGTAAGACAAACTGGTCTATAATTACCTGGTTCAGCTTTGCTCCCCTTTTTGAATATTGCCACTACCTCTGCTATATGCCAGTCTTTGGAAACCATACCTGATTTAACTGAATCCATGAAGATCAAAAATAGTGGTCCTGCTAGTTCAGCGTGCAGCTCCATAAGAACTCTTGGGTGAATTCCATAGGGAGCGGGTGACTTATTAATCTTCACATTTTTCAATCGGTCACAGACTACCTCCTCACTAAAATAAGCATTTAGCGGTGGGACATTATCATTATTGAGATTGTGTGTTAGACCCTGCATTTGGTCCTCTCTGGTAATACCGTTAAAAAAACTAATTTAGTTTGTTCGCTATGTCATTATCAGTCTGAGTTAGGTACAAGCCCTGACTGATGATAATGATGATTAGTAGCAAACCAAGCGAGCACACGGTTGACGAGGGTACCGCAAGATGTGCACAACTCTGCAACTGGGAGAATATGGGAGAATATAAACATTGGCTCTATGGAGCTGGTGCCAGACTCTGGGGTTGTAGTCATGATGTTCAGCTGCCAGAGCTCTTTTAAGCTCCGTTTTAGTACTTTGAATCATGGGGGGACAGAACACCATCTATTACTTTGAATCCTACCATAAGGAATTCAGACATTATTGACCTCTAAATCCCAAATTAAGATTTGGAGTGCAACCTGCCAGACACGGCCGGCCCCTTCTTTACTCTGTCTTCTGCAGGGATCATGCCCCCAGAGTTATAGCTAGCGCTTAAACATTATTTTTGACATGTTAAAAGAAATCTTTGAACACATTTTGCTCAGACACACTGCATCTATTTTACAAATAAAATGTTTGCTGCTTCTGTGAAGCTGCAGGAAATAGGAAACCTCTCCACAGGCCTTTCACATCCACAAGCAATGACCTCAATTTCCTGGGTTCATGTACCAATCCTGGCAGTACCCGGGTCTCTGCTAGCAACACATTTGTATGGATTACTGTACTCCTTATCGAGCTGCACTTTGCCCGATTTAACTTGCACCGCTACTACATGTGACACATAGAGAAATAATGGGAGGGCTGACAGCAACATTAACAGCAAGAGGAGAGAAAAAAGACGTCACTCATCTACAGTATGCACTTATATTCCCTATATACTTGCAAAGCAGTCGGCACTCCACAGCTCTATCCACAACTTGCTCCGTGCCAGGACAAAGTATTCACATGGAGCCAAGAAAGAACGGCACTGGAGACAGCAATATGCAGAAATTTTGTATTCAAGGGCTTATATTCCCTATTTTTATATATATATATAGTTGATTTTAATTCATTAAATTGATGTCTAATATTTTGCAGTAAATAAATCTGTCCATGCTTCAGAGGTTCAGGCAAATGTTTGTTTGATGTCCTAATATTCAGCTGATAGTTCTATCAAATAAACCTTTAGCTTAATCAAACATGAATAAACAAAATTGATTTTTATCATTGATAGGTGTCATTTATTAAAAGAAGTACTTTATATACATGTATTGTTATAGTTTCTCTGGTATGTTTCCCTTCAGCACTTACACCCAGTAGGTGCAGGAATGCAATCAAAAATTGTGGATCGCGGGACTGACAAGACAGACAGGGCCCTCCTTCCACAGTGAAATATACTGCAGTGCCCATCCTCGACACATGAGCAGCACATGCTGGGCCGGGGTGAGGGTGGGGGGGAGGAGTTGGTAATGTGCCAGCCATCACCAGTGTCTTCAGTCAGCCCCTTTTCTGCCCCCTTCCATCTCATCAGCCAGCCCCCCTTCTGCCTCACCAGCCAGCACCCCTTATCTCTCCAGTCAGGCCCCTTCTGTCTCATCAGCCAGCCAGCCACTTTTATGCCCCCTTCCATCTCATCAGTCCACCCCCCCTTCTGCCTCACCAGCCAGCACCCCTTATCTCTCCAGTCAGGCCCCTTCCATCTCATCAGCCAGCCCCCCTTCTGCCTCACCAGCCAGCACCCCTTATCTCTCCAGTCAGGCCCCTTCTGTCTCATCAGCCAGACACTTTTCTGCCCCCTTCCATCTCATCAGCCCGCCCCCCCTTCTGCCTCACCAGCCAGCACCCTTTATCTCTCCAGTCAGGCCCCTTCCATCTCATCAGCCAGCCCCCCTTCTGCCTCACCAGCCAGCACCCCTTATCTCTCCAGTCAGGCCACTTCTGTCTCATCAGACAGCCACTTTCTGTTTCTCCAGCCAGCAAACCCTTCTGTCTCATCAGCCTCCCCTTTTTGTCTCCCAAGCCAGCTCCCCCTCCCCCCTTCTGTTTCTCCAGCTCCAGCCTCTCCTTGTGTCTCGTTAGCCACCATTCTGTCTCCCACTTGTTTCTCCAGCATGCCAACCCCCTCTTCTGTCACAAGACCCAGCCATCCCCAACATGACACACCACTTACCTTCCTCTCGCAGCTCCTCACTTGGTGCACCCTTATAATGTAATCAGGGGTAGATTTATTAAAATGTCCTTAAGGTTCTTTATTAGCAGTGTCCCGCTTCACCACATTATCGTGGTGAAGCGGGACCTCCTTTCGGGTGAATTTACTAATCTTAGCCTGTGCGTTATGGACGCGCGTTATCACACCCCTCCGGTGATACACGTACTCCCATAACATGAGCCCACTACGGCCACAGTCGCTGCTTCGGCGCATGCGCCGTCCAGCAACTCCCAGCATGCAGTTCGGGAGTTAAGCTGGCGCATGCACGGATTGATTTTGTGGATGCCGGAGCTTGTGTAAGCAAACAATAAAGTTTATTGACAAAGAAAAAAAAACAACAGAGTAACTGCTTTGACAGCCGCAGTGCCGGATCTGGGCGGCGAAGAGAGAAAAGGAAGCAGAGACTAACGTTCGGGCACACCGAACGTTCTTAAGTAAAGGAGGTGATCGGTGCTCTATCTAACAGATAGAGGCTCCGAAAAGGCAGCGGCAGCATACCGCCCCTGCTTACGATAGCGCTTTAACGGGATAATACATCAGGGGATGCGCTATCTGCGGCACATAACGTGTGCAGATAGCGTATTACCCCTTAAAGAAGGATAATAAATCTACCGCTCAGTGCCATAAGATGGGCGGTGTGGCCGGTGCCATCACACAGAGTGGATTGCCATGAGGGTGGCACTTTCGCTGCCTGTGCATCTGGCTAGCAGGATGCAGCCAGTTTCACTACTGCAGTGCCTTTGGACATTCTGGCCGCGCAGCCTGCAGGCTATACAGCCGCTCCGAGCATCCTAAGGATACTTGGAGCAGTGCAGTAGTGATCCAGGAATGGTGGGATGGGTGCAGAGTCTGACTTATCATAGTATGCAGCAGCATCCATATCTCTCTGTAACATCAGCAGACCACACATTGATTCATGTCATAATGTCTTCATTTTAGCTGGTACATCTGTGATGATGAGGTTACAGAGTTTTACATTTGGAATGATGACAAAATAAACCAGTAAAGAAGTTATTGTGAGAGAGAAAAGAAGGATAAGTAGATACAGGCTGGAGGAGAAGAATAATTAATATACAGTGCAGCCGTAAAGTATTCACAGCGCTTCACTTTTTCCACATTATTTTTTATCTTACAGCCTTATTTCACAAATGGAATAAATTCATTTTTTCTCTCAAAATTCTACACACAATACCCCATAATGACAAGTACATGTTTTTACATTTTATGCAAATTTATTAAAAATAAAAAAAACTAAGAAATCACATGTACATAAGTATGCACAGTCTTTGCTCAATACTTTGTTGATGCACTTTTGGCAGCAATTACAGCCTCAAGTCTTTTTGAATATGATGCTACAAGCT
Source organism: Pseudophryne corroboree (assembly GCF_028390025.1). Classification (NCBI taxonomy): domain Eukaryota; kingdom Metazoa; phylum Chordata; class Amphibia; order Anura; family Myobatrachidae; genus Pseudophryne; species Pseudophryne corroboree. Next base: position 148,003,954 of record NC_086455.1, read on the forward strand.
TGGCACACCTATCTTTGGGCAGTTTCATCCATTCCTCTTCACAGCACCTCTCAAGCTCCATCAGGTTGAATGGGAAGCGTTAGTGCACAGCCATTTTCAGATCTCTCCAGAGATGTTCAATCGGATTCAAGTCTGGGCTCTGGCTAGGCCACTCAAGGACATTCACAGAGTTGTCCTGAAGCCACTGCTTTGATATCTTGGCTGTGTGCTTAGGGTCATTGTCCTGCTGAAAGATGAACTGTCCCCCCAGTCTGAGGTCAAGAGCGCTCTGGAGCAGGTTTTCATCCAGGATGTCTCTGTACATTGCTGTATTCATCTTTCCCTCAATCCTGACTAGTCCCCCAGTTCCTGCCGCTGAAAAACATCCCCACAACATGATGCTGCTACTACCATGCTTCACTCTAGGGATGGTATTGGCCTGGTGATGAGTGGTGCCTGGTTTCCTCCACACATGACGCCTCGCATTCACGCCACAGAGTTCAATTTTTGTCTCATCAGACCAGAGAATTTTGTTTCTTTTGGTCTGAGAGGGTGCATTTTGGGAAACTCCAGGCGGGCTTCCGTCTGGCCACTCTACCATACAGGCCTGATTGGTGGATTGCTGCAGAGATGGTTGTCCTTCTGGAAGCTTCTCCTCTCTCCACAGAGGAATGCTGTAGCTCTGACAGAGTGAACATTAGGTTCTTGGTCACCTCCCTTACTAGGGCTCTTCTCCCCTGATTGCTTAGTTTAGATGGTAGGACAGCTCTAGGAAGAGTACTGGTGGTTCTGAACTTCTTCCATTTATGGATGACGGAGGCCACTGTGCTCATTGGGATCTTCAAAGCAGCAGATATAGATTCTGTACCCTTCCCCAGGTTTGTGCCTCAAGACAATCCTGTCTCTGAGGTCTACAGACAATTTGTTTGACTTCATGCTTGGTTTGTGCTCAGACATGCATTGTCAAGTGTGGGACCTTATATAGACAGGTGTGTGCCTTTACAAATCCTGTCCAATCAACTGAATTTGCCACAGGTGGACTCCAATTAAGCTGTAGGAACATCTCAAGTATGATCAGTGGAAACAGGATGCACCGGAGCTCAATTTTGAGCTTCATAGCAAAGACTTTGAATACTTATGTACATGTGATTTCTTAGTTCTTTATGTTTAATAAATTTGCAAAAATCTCAAAAAAACTTTTTTTCACGTTGTCATTATGGGGCAGTGGTTTCCAAACTTTTTTGAATCACGGCGCCTTGGAATATTAGAATTTTTTTCACGGCACCACTAGGCCAAAGATTTCTTATTAAGAAATTTAGAAAGAAATATTACATTAAGTAGATTGCGTTTATATGTCATCCTTAGGGTCAGTTGTGTGGTGAGGGACAAGATTTGCTTCTGTTTGGCCACATATTTTATGACCGGCAGCCACCAGCACTGGTTTTGCCTATTATATTGACCATGAATAATTTGAATTGGTCCTGGACCACCAACCCAGGGCACCCCTGCAAGTGTCCCGAGGCATCCCAGGGAGCCACGGCACACAGTTTGGGAACCTCTGTTATGGGGTATTGTGTGTAGAATTGTGAGGGAAAAAATAAATTTATTTCATTTTGGAAAACAAAATGTGGAAAAAGTGAAGCACTGTGAATACTTTCCGTATGCACTGTAATAGGCTACAATGATGTATATAGAATATTTCACTGGCAAACAAGAGTCAAACAGATTTGTCTATGAGAGTCTCATGTAAAAATGATTGGAAAAAAAATTGGTGGAAATCAAAGCACTGTTAGAATGAAAGACCTGCTTATTATAGAATCAACTTTGGAGATAATTACAGAGGCAGCACACCCATGAGGGAATGGAACCAATACAAAGTCAAATGCAAGTAGTTACAAACAGCAACTACAAATGAAGCAGCAGTAATAAGGTATCTTGAGTCATGTAAGCCACTGGTAGTAATATACAAATATACAGGCACTTAGCTGAAAGGAATAGGGCTTGAAGCATGGTCAGGGCATGTCACGTCTAGCAGAGTTTGAGGATCCGGCAGCTGAGATTTGCCCGAGGAGGTAGCAGGCTGTGAATGAACCAGATGAAGGGGCTGGATATAGTTCCTTCACATGGTACATGGAGCAATGAAGAACGTAGGCGGGGTTTGAGAGTCAATGCAAAGTATTTATTAGGTACAGGGCTGAGGTAGAGAACCGAGACTGGAGCACGATGGTTAAGACGTGGCTGGAGGCAAAGAACTGTGGACTGTGATTTGAAAGACGAGACTGTAGATGATGAACTGTGGAACTGTGGATGATGGTTGAAGACGTGGCTGGAGACAAGGACTGTGGACTGTGGTTTGGAAAACGAGGCTGAAGATAATAATCTGCAGGTGGTGGTCGGTGGTACAAAGGCGTGGCTGGGGAAGGAGATCTGTGGAGTGTGGCTTGAAAGACGAGGCAGAAGACCCGGGGCCGACTGTGCTCAAAGAGTCTTACTGGACCGGGTTTTCCAGGGGCGCTTCCACAGTCAATAGCAGGGTAGAAACGGCGGGGCTGCAGCAGCAACAGAGAACCGACCAAGCAGGATCAGGAGGAACCAGAATACAGCAGGAATCCTGGGATCACAGGTTAAAGCACCTACAACAGGGTTGTAACTTGAAGCACTGGCATCCCTGTCCTAAACCAGCCCCCTTTTATAGGGAGAGCTTCCCCTGGATTGGCTGGAAGAGACAGGAAACAGGAACTATGCTCAAAACTTGGTCTCCAACATGGTGGCGCCCAGTAATGCAGACCTTTTTGCAAAGCCACATTGCTGACTGCCCCTGGTCTCCTAGCAACGGCTCAGCAGGAGCGACCCACTGTAGCGGCGTCTCGCCGCCACGAGCGGACCTCCTCACCACCGCTACTGCTGCCCACGGATCCTGCGCAGCAGCCCACCTCTGCCGCTGCCCGCACATCGCCAAGGAAGCCAGCCCCGCGGCCCCAGCGTACCGGTAAGACTCCGGATGCTGACAGTACCCCCCCCCCCTTTGCAGGTGGACTCCGGACACCTATGTGGTTTAGGTGGAAACTTTGCATGAAATGTCCGAAGAAGTCTTGGAGCATGGACATCCTCTGCATCTACCCAAGATCTCTCCTCTGGCCCGTACCCCTTCCAATCGACAAGGTACTGGATGCGACCATAACGTCTGCGAGAATCAAGGATCTTGTGAATCTCAAATTCATCTCCATGTGCTGATTGGATCTTGGGTGATTTAGGCAGAGCGGCTCTGAACCGATTAAGTACCAATGGTTTTAAGAGAGAAATATGAAATGCATTAGGAATTCTTAACTGCGGAGGTAATTTCACTTTGTAAGCCACAGGAGTCAACACTTTTTCGATTGGGTAAGGCCCAATAAATCTGGGAGCAAACTTTTTTGTAGGAACCTTTAATCTTAGGTTACGTGTGGAAACCCAAACCCGATCTCCTACCTTAAGGCTTGGTACAGCTTTTCATTTCAGATCTGCATAGGTCTTATATCTCTTGGAATTCTTGAGCAAAGTCTTGGGAACTTGTTTCCAGGCTTCAGTAAATTGTCGAAGTGTTGACTCTGCGGCAGGAACCTCAAGCGTAGGCAGAAGTTGGAAGTCAGGAACTCTTGGATGGTAACCATAATTAATGAAGAATGGAGAAGATTTTGTGGCAGAGTGATAAAGATTGTTATGGGCAAATTCTGCGAATGGGAGGAAGTCCAGCTAGTTCTCCTGTGAGGAGGACATGAATAAACGCAGAAAAGTCCACTCTCTCTGTTTGACCATCCGTTTGGGGATGATATCCTGAGGAGAAGTTTAATTTCATGCCAAGAGCAGAACATAGGGATCTCCAAAACTTGGCCACAAATTGAGGACCTCTATCAGACACGATTTCCTGTGGTAGGCCATGGAGTCAAAAGATCTCTGCTATAAACAATTTTGCCAACTGGGATGCAGATGGAAGATTAGCCAGAGGAACAGAGTGTGCCATTTTAGAGAATCAGTCAACTATGACCCATACGGTGTTCCGCCTACCAGACGTAGGTAAATCTGTAATAAAGTCCATAGAAATATGCGTCCATGGTCTTAGTGGTACCGGTAAAGATGGAGTAACCCGGCTGGTGAACCTTTGGGACTTTTATGCTGAGCACATTTTGGACAGGCAGCCACGAATTCCTGAACATCAGTCCTGAGATGAGGCCACCAGTAGGAGCGCTGAATGAATTTAAGTGTCTTATGACCGCCCGCATGGCCCATGAAGGAGGAGTGAGCCCATGTAAGAAGTTTTTTGCGCAGATTTGGTGCAACGAAGATCTTCCCTGGAGGAGGAAGTGGAGAGGTATTAGTTGCAGAAAAAGAGGTGGATTCCAGGATAAATTGCTCTTTTGAACGGTCAGAGGGTTCTTCTGAACTTAGGGAGCGAGATAATGCATCTGCCTTTTTGTTGAGGGAACCTGGTCTGTAACTGAGTTTAAAATTAAAACGGGTAAAGAAGAGTGCCCATCTTGCTTCGCGTGGGTTCAGACATCGGGCTGACTGTAGATACAGGAGGTTCTTGTGATCCGTGGTCACCGAAATTGGATGCTGAGCTCCCTCCAACAAATACCTCCACTCCTGAAAGGCCAACTTAATTGCCAGTAATTCCTGTTCCCCAATAGCGTAATTCTGTTCAGCGGGGGAGAATCTTCGCAAGAAGAACGCACAAGGATGGATCTTCTCGTCCTCGAAAAGCTGGGACAATACTGCTCCCACTCCCACAGTAGAGGCATCAACCTCCACCAAGAACGGACGGCTGTGATCGGGTTGTCGAAGAACTGGAGCAGTCGTGAAGGCCTCCTTTAAAGATGAAAAAGCTTCCAAATCCTCAGGAGACCACTTGGCAGGATCGGCTCCCTTCTTAGTTAATGCGGTTATAGGAGCTATGACAGAAGAATCATTTTGAATGAATCTTCAGTAGAAGTTAGCAAACCCCAGGAAACGTTGAATTCCTTTAAGGGTAGCTGGAAGTGCCCAATCCTGAATCGCCTGGACTTTAGTGGGGTCCATCTGTAACTTCTGGCCTGAAAGAATGTAACCGAGGAATGGAATCGTGGGTACTTCAAAGGTGCACTTCTCTAACTTACAGAATAACTGATTCCTTCGTAAACGAGTTAAAACTTCTTTGACTTGTTTCCGATGGGTCTTCAGATCCTTAGAAAAAAAATGAAGATGTCATCCAGATACACTACCAAGCAGTCATAGAGAAGATCTCTGAAGATTTCGTTAATGAACTCTTGAAAGACGGCTGGGGCGTTACATAGGCCAAAAGGCATTACCAGGTATTCGTAATGGCCGTTGCGGGTATTAAATGCCGTCTTCCATTCATCCCCTGGGCGAATACGTATAAGATTGTAGGCCCCCCGTAAGTGCAACTTAGTAAATACAGTAGCTCCTTTAACACGGTCGAACAGTTCTGGAATCAAAGGTAACGGATATCTGTTCTTAACTGTTATGTCATTGAGACCTCTATAGTCAATACAGGGCCGCAATCCCCCATCTTTCTTTTTGACAAAGAAAAACCCCGCTCCGGCCGGAAATGTAGAAGACCTGATGAACCCTTTCTCCAAGTTCTCCCAGATATACTCCGACATGGCCTGTGTCTCGGGAAGAGAGAGAGGGTAAATTCGACCTCGGGGAGGAGTCTTACCCGGTACTAGCTCAACGGGACAATCCCAAGTACGCCCCTTGCTTACTGAAAACATCTTGAAAAGCTTGGTACTCCACAGGAATGCTGGAAGGGCTGGAAGAACAGAGAGGTCTAACTGAAGGTAAACAGTTCTGAAAACAGTCTTGTCCCCAAGAGAGAACATCCATAGTTTGCCATTCTATGTGGGGATTGTGTCTGATTAACCATGGAAACCCTAGGATTAGTTCATGAGAGGCTTTAGGAATTACAAGGAAAGAGATTTCTTCTGAATGGAGAACTCCGACCTTCATCTTGAGAGGAATAGTACGAAAGGATATAATACCCTCAGGGATATAACTTCCATCCACTGCGGTAACAGAAATGGTACGATCCAAAGGAACTGTTTGTATTCCAGATCGTTTGACCAGAGCTGAGGTAATGAAGATTTCGGCGGCTCCGGAGTCGAGTAGTGCAGGGATGAGAAGAGAAGAAGAAGGGAGCTCCAATTTGGTTAATAGGACAGACTCTTTCTTGATATGTAATTCTGAGAATTCTCCTAGCTTGACCTCTCCAGCACAAACTAGGAGCGGGCATTTCCCGGACGTAGATTGCAAGTTTTAACAAAGTGATCAGATGCACCACAATACAGGCAGAGGTTCCCTTGTCGCCGTCTCTGACATTCTTCATTGGAGAGGCGGGATCGATTAATCTGCATGGGTTCTTCCGCAGTTGGTGATGATGGTGTTGGTGGAAGAACAACTCTAGGCTTAGGGCGATCTGACCGCAACCTCTCCATACAGCGTTGTCTGTACCTCAGGTCTAACTCATTGCATAAAGAAATTAGTGTATCCAACTTATCAGGTACGTCCTGAGTTGCGAGGTCATCTTTGATCTTTTCGGAGAGACCGCTCCAGAAAGCTGCAATGAGAGCCTCCTCGTTCCATTTCAGTTCTGAGCAAAGGGTGCGAAACTGGATCACGTACTGACCGACCGTACATACGTACGTACGTACGTACGTACGTACGTACGCGTGTCCTGACGCAGACGCAGGATCTCCAATGAGGCAGCTGAAGTCCTGCCTGGTTCGTCGAAGATTTTTCGGAAGGTGGCCACGAATTCTGGATAGTTAGATAAGATGGGATCCATCCTCTCCCACAAAGGTGAAGCCCATTCCAACGCTTGCCCGGTAAGTAAATAAATTATATAGGCTACTTTGGTTCGTGCCGATGGGAAGTTGGCCGACTGTAGTTCGAACTGGATTTCGCACTGGTTAAGAAACCCGCGGCATTGTTTTGGATTCACATCGAATTTATTGGGAGGTGGCAAATGCAACCGTGGAAGTGGTATTGGTACAGGAGGAAGCGGGACCGGAGGTGCTAGTGTGGGAGCAGCTGTAGATACTTGAGAGGCCGTCATGGCAACACAGAGAGAATCGAGACGTTCAGACATACTCTGCATGAAATGCAAGATTTGAGATTGTGTGGCCTCCTGCTTACTTAAGCGAGACCAGATATCTGCAGTTGAATCCCCTCCTGAGGCCTGATCACCCGTCGAATCCATTCGTCCAGTGCTTACTGTCATGTCTAGCAGAGTTTGAGGATCCGGCAGCTGAGATTTGCTCGAGAAGGTAGCAGGCTGTGAATGAACCAGATGAGGGGGCTGGATATAGTTCCTTCGCATGGGACACGGAGCAATGAAGAACGTAGACGGGGTTTGAGAGTCAATGGAAAGTATTTATTAGGTACAGGGCTGAGGTAGAGAACCGAGACTGGAGCATGATGGTTAAGACGTGGCTGGAGGCAAAGAACTGTGGACTGTGATTTGAAAGACGAGACTGTAGATGATGAACTGTGGAACTGTGGATGATGGTTGAAGACGTGGCTGGAGACAAGGACTGTGGACTGTGGTTTGGAAAACGAGGCTGAAGATAATAATCTGCAGGTGGTGGTCGGTGGTACAAAGGCGTGGCTGGGGAAGGAGATCTGTGGAGTGTGGCTTGAAAGACGAGGCAGAAGACCCGGGGCCGACTGTGCCCAAAGAGTCTTACTGGACCGGGTTTTCCAGGGGCGCTTCCACAGGCAATAGCAGGGTAGAAACGGCGGGGCTGCAGCAGCAACAGAGAACCGACCAAGCAGGATCAGGAGGAACCAGAATACAGCAGGAATCCTGGGAGCACAGGCTAAAGCACCTACAACAGGGTTGTAACTTGAAGCACTGGCATCCCTGTCCTAAACCAGCCCCCTTTTATAGGGAGAGCTTCCCCTGGATTGGCTGGAAGAGACAGGAAACAGGAACTATGCTCAAAACTTGGTCTCCAACATGGTGGCGCCCAGTAATGCAGACCTTTTTGCAAAGCCACATTGCTCACTGCCCCTGGTCTCCTAGCAACGGCTCAGCAAGAGCGACCCACTGTAGCGGCGTCTCGCCGCCATGAGCGGACCCCCTCACCGCCGCTACTGCTGCTTACGGATCCGGCGCAGCAGCCCACCTCCGCCGCTGCCCGCACATCGCCAAGGAAGCCGGCCCCGCGGCCCCAGCGTACCGGTAAGACTCCGTACACTGACAGGGCATAAGCAACAATCAGCAGCCAGGAACAGGGACCAAATGACAAGGTTCCAAAAAGAAACTATCACCGGCAATGAAGCCTGAATGAATAACCTTAGAGTTGTGAGGTAGTAATGTTATCCACTACTCAGATACTAACCAATGCTGTCAAGAACTGACAAGGATCAGATATCTGGGTGGCATGGCCAAATCAAGGAGGGGAGGCTATGTCCCCATCCCACAAAAAAAGAAAAAAATATTAGAGCCGCACGCTGCAAAGGGGGACATTTGTCTTCCTGGGCCGCTAACTCTGGCCCCCATCCAGGCCCCCCCAGCAGACGGAGCCCTGGTAATCAGTACCCACTCTCCCCATCTATTATCCCTGACATTGGGTTAGATGTAGCAAACCTTGAAGAGAGATATTGTGCAGTATTCTATGCGATCTGGCTGGCCGCATAGAATACTGTGAAAACGTTCCTCCCAAAATGGACGTTCTCTGAGAGAGGACAGTTTTGAAGGAAGCTGGAGGAGGTGGCAGCCATTTTGAGAGTGACATTTAATAGGCAGAGCCAGGAGGGAGGAGGCAGACAATGGAATAGCAATGCCAGAAATGTGGCAGCAGCAGCGTTGGCAGCTGAAGCGGAAGAAGCAGCGGTATGAAATCTCTGACAACGAGCAGGTACAGCGCCAATTTTAAGGGGCATTATTACTAAGTGAAGCATTACTGTGTGGGGCATAATTTGGTGCAAGATGTATTACTGTGTGGGGCAAAATATGGGGCTAGGGGCATTAATGCGTGGGGCATAATAAGGTGCAATGGGCATTACTGTGTAAGGGCATAATATGGTGCAAGGGGCATTACTCTGTGAGGCATAATATGGTGCTCGGGACATTACTGTGTGTGGCATAATAAGGTGCAAGGGGCATTACTGCATAGAGCATAATTTGGTGCTAGGGACATCACTGTGTGGGGCATAATATGGTGCTAGGGGTATTAATGCGTGGGGCATAATAAGGTGCAATGGGCATTACTGTGTAAGGGCATAATATGGTGCAAGGGGCATTACTCTGTGAAGCATAATATGGTGCTGGGGCATTACTGTGTGGGGCATATTAAGGTGCAAGGGGCATTACTGCATGGGGCATAATTTGGTGCCAGGGACATTACTGTGTAGGAATAATATGGTGCCAGGGGGATTACTGTTTGGGGCATAATATGGTGTAAGGCGTGCTGTCGTGTAAGTGGAGCTGGAGATCTGAGATACCAAGAGGTCCGTGTCGGCAGGCTACTGCAGGAGACCATACAGATAGGATTGGAGAGATCATGTATTAATGCTAGAGGAGGGAATTACAGAGGGAGGGATGCCAATGTTACAAGGGGGATACCAGGTGGAAAAGTAGGAAGCATGTTGAACTGGGGAGATATCAGGTGGAGGCATGTTACATGGAGGGGATACCAGGTGGCACCGTGGCATGATTCAATAGGATGTACTGTATTAAAGGGGGTGTGGAAAATAATGAGTATGGAAAAACGTTATGGGAAGAATTACTGGGGAGGGTTTATATAATACTACAGCAGGAATTACAATGGGGATGCAATAATGTTACAGAACATATTAACAATCATGGGGTATTGAGATAAAATTCCTCTGACGCCCAATACTGTGAAGCAGCCGAAAGTTGCACTGCACTGATGCTCTATGTAGAAATGTCAGCAAACTGCTCTGAGACGCCCCCCATCAGAAGAAGAATACTGCCACCTCAACCCCAGCCCACCTTGCACTGAGGTGAGCATTTCAGCATCACAACCTCCCACTCTTCTACCCAGAGCTGCCAAACAGGAAGTTGGGGGGAGGGCGCACCAACATCTATCTTGCCTCCAGGTTACTGAGTTGAAGTTACACCACTGGTGCTAGGTCCGTACACATGCTTGGCCGGGACGTGCTACCTGGCTTTCACAATGACTTACAGAAAAAAAATGCAGATGCACACTCTATAGAACCAAGCACTGCTAATCAGAATAATTATAATAAACTCTGCATTCTAACACAGAGCTAAATCGAGGTGCTTGGTATAATTATTGGCCAAATAATATGGGCCCACCAACCAATGTCCAGGTAACTTCACCTGGTGGTCCCTAACAGTAAGGTTCAAGTCCAGGATGTGGGACCCCACCAAGTCAGCACACAATGCCTTCAATGTAGTCCAGTAGGAAGCAAGGAAGTAATATAACCTTGGCATTAATATAACTAATGCACTGTATTGTTTTTCTGTTGTTTATTAATGGAAAGGAATAAACAGTGTAAAAAAAAAAGTTTATTAAACTAGAGGTATGGGGGTGCATGTACTAAGCAGTGATAAAAGTGGAGAAGTGAGCCAGTGGAGAAATTTACCATGGCAACCAATCAGCTGCTCCGTACAATTGTACAGTATGCAAATTAGAAACATTACGTCAATGCTGATTGGTTGCCATGGGCAACTTCTCCACTGGCTCACTTCTTCACTTTTATCACTGCTTAGTACAAGTACCCCATAGTCTTTCATCCACAGAAGTCAGAACACCATGAGCATTCAGTGTAATAGAGAAGAAATCAGAGAACACTGTGCAAAGGGCATGTGACATGTGAATTATAGCCTCTCGGTGTGTCAGTGGGGATGTTCTCTGTTTAGATAATAAATCCTCATACACTCCTCCTTCAATAGCACAGTTTAAAATGGGTGTGGTATGTTAAGTCGATGGTTTGCATGTCGACATGCATAAGATCAACATGATAAAATCGACAAGGTCAAAATTAATGGCATGCAGCATGAATACAGTGACCCGGCCGACACTCACCCTAGTGATTTATATCACCATCTCCAGCCGCAATGGGACTCACTAGTAAAGAGAAGAGAGACAGTGGGCTGGCCAGACCGTTTCTAATAAAGAGTTGAGAAAGAATGGGAGAGGAAACTTCCTGTCACAGAAAACATCAGAGCTTGGAGAGAGAGAGATGGAGGTGGCGTGCCAGGTAAATACCATCAGTTGTTTTTATTATTTGTGCTGGGAGTATAAGGACTGCCACTAGGGCAAAAGTTGGCAGAGATAGGGTAAAGTCAGGCTTTGGAAGCATCACTCTTAGGTCAACTAAGAGTGTGTGCTGATAGGGGTGTGCAATAAGGTTCCGGATGCACAAAAAGTATTTTATTTACAAAGTGAACATTAAAAAAAATCCCGTGCATCTTGCGCTTGAGTTGTGGGTACATGAAGATGTCACAGGGGGCCAGGTCTGGACTGTACATCAGATGACCAAGCTCCTGGATGCATTCCTGCGCCAGAAAATCCACCACTTCCCTGGACTTGTGGGCAGGTGCACTGTCGTGATACAGCTAAGCCCCATGAGCATGAGTTTTTGGACGGTGCCAGGAAATGGCTTCCAACACTTCCAGCAGCAACTGGTTGGTGTACCAGTCCCCAATGATGGTGCTCTGCTGCATGAGTGGTATGGTAGCTACATGACCAGTCTTGGCCACAAAAACAGCCACCATCTGATTGGCCACACTGCACTCACTTCGGAACTTCTGTGGCGACACACCTCCAACTGGGGTCCACTGGGCCGACTGTTGTTTGGTCTCAGCTAATGTGTCACCCAGCCTGCAAAAACTTTGCTCAAGCTTTTCGTGGAGTGTCAAGTTGATGGATCCAAATGAGATGCATAACTCCTTCTCCAACTGGGCCACGGTCAACCTGCCATTCAACTGAAGTATTGTCTGCCCGGCAGCAACTTTGTTATCAGTGTTGGTGGATACAGGTCAGCCCCAGCACTCCTCATCATCCTGGGACCATCTCCCATGCCAAAATTCTGCAAGCCATTCAAACACATTGGTTTCGGGATGATGCTTCCTCCCCAAAAGCATTTCACAGTTGGTCAAAACTCTTCTGCTGTCTCAGACCACTTTTGTAGTTATAGAAGATCATGGCTCTCCAGTAGCCTCGGTTGAGCTTTCTAGGCAGCTACTAATGGTGATGTATCATTCTTTAGTATTTTTATTGCTTCCATAGCCTACTTTACAGTTTCACCCATGTCTGCAATCACACCTATCAGCTTACTACCGACTAGGGAACTTGCTGGAACACTGCAAAGGTACCATAATCACCTTCATATGCTCTCCCGATAGATTCCCTAAAGCAACTAGTTGATTTGTGTCTGAATTTGATCCCTCAGCATGTGTTGGAGAGGACTATAGTAAATTCCTGCTACAAAATGATCTCAGGCTAATCTGTCATCACACATTCCAGGAGGATCTCACTTCACTAACGTCTTCACTATTTGCAATGTCAATACATACAACTCTGCAGTCTCTCTCTTTTTGAACATGAGAGCAAAGTTTGTAATTCTGGGTCATCATTGAATCATACTTCCCAAAATGGTGAAATTCTAAATTGTGGCAAGTCATAGTGCATGCCTGAAAAACTATATTGCCTCAATCCCTTTCCTTCTTCCCTAAATATGGCGGAAATTCAGAGTTGATCGCAGCAGCAAATTTGTTAGCAGTTGGGCAAAATCATGTGCACTGCAGAGGGGGGGGGGGCGGATGTAACATGTTCAGAGAGAGTTAGATTTGGGTGGGGTGTGTTCAAACTCAAATCTAAATTGCAGTATAAAAATAAAGCAGCCAGTATTTACCCTGCACAGAAACAATATAACCCACCCAAATCTAACTCTCTCTGCACGTGTTATATCTGCCCCCCCTGCAGTGCACATGGGGGGTCATTCTGACCCGATCGCACGCTGCAGTTTATCGCAGCGGTGCGATTGGGTCAGAACTGCGCATGCGCCGAATGCCGTCGGTACGCTATGATCGCCTCTGCCTGATTGACAGGCAGAGGCGGTCGCTGGGCGGGGGGCGGAACGGCCGCCGTTTCGTGGCCGCGGTCCGGCCAACGCAGGCGTGGCCGGACCGAATGGGGGGCGGACCGGGGAGCGATGAGTAGCTCCCAGCCAGCACGCTAAAGCCGCGCTGGTTGGGAGCTACTCTTGAAGTGCAAAGGCATTGCCGCTGTGTGATGCCTTTGCAATTCTGCCGGGGGGGACGGGGACGGCAGTGACATGCGGGGCGGGACAGCCCTGTGCTGGGCGTCCCCCCGCATGTCAGTGTGAATGGTCGTAGCTGCGCTAAATTTAGCACAGCTACTTATCAACTCGGAATGACCCCCATTGTTTTGCCAACTGCTAACAAATTTGCTGCTGTGATCAACTCTGAATTACCCCCTATATCCTTTCAATGCCTTGCTAGTATGTATGGCATTGAAAGGGTATCAAACAGTGGGACATACCTTCCAACTGTATCCACAATGGGATAAAGTCCTATAATCTGGACAGCGGAAAAGGACCTTCAAATACCCACAGTTGGGCTTTGATATGAAGTTGGAATTAGCATTACTTATATTTTTCTATCATCTCCTAATACACTAGAAACTAAGGGCCTAATTCAGTAAGGATTGCTAATTCTGCTAATTGCTAATTTACAATTCTTTGGAGCGCATGCTGAGCGCATTCCTGAGCCAGGCCGCCCAGCATGCTGACCGGAGCCTCTCCCCCCTTCCCCGCTGAACAAGCAGAAATCGCATCGCAATTTCTGATTGTTAGCAAAAAATAAGGAAGCCAGCCACCATCTTCCCAAACGCTGCGGCTGCTTGTGACGTCACACAGCCACCACGATCACGCCCCCGACATGCCCCCGTTTGGCCGCCCTCCGTTCGCACCGCCCCTGCAACGCTCCGTCTCCTCCCTGGAAGCGGAGCGTTGCCCGCCCCCCCATCCCGCAACCGCCTCTACCTGATTGACAGGCAGAGGCGATCGCATTTTCTGCAGCTCCCCGCAGAAAATGCGGGCGCATGCGTGGGACGGACACTGCGCATGCGCCTGCAGGGCGATCGTAAAAATTCCGGTTGCGATTTGCGATCCAACCTGAATTAGCCCCGAAATTAGCTAAGTGCAATTCTAGTAAGCTATGTTGAAGAGCAATCATTTTTACCTGTCCTATCTATCTGTTACAGTGATGGTGGCACTACTAAATTGTTGGGAACTTTGAAAACCCAATACAAAGGTAAGCAACATATAACTAAAGAGAAACTATTTGAGGCAGATTTAAAACTTGAAGAGAGATTTAGACATAGGTCATGTCCAAACTCAGATCTTAACTACAGTGCAAAAATAAAGCTATTGAACGTTTATGAGCTACATGCAAAAGCAGCCAGTATTTACCATGCATGCAAAAAATTTAATATATTTGCGAAACGTTTGTCCAGTTACACAGTTACTTCTATTCTTTGCTTTACTCCCAACTAAGAATCAGGCCCAATTTTAAAAAATTTGCCGCTTCCCATAGTCAGCTGAATATCTGATAGAACCACAGACTCTCAAGTTTTTCAATGGTCTTATTTATCAGGCCATTTTCCAAAGATAACAAATGGAGATGTTGCATATAGCAACCAATCAGATTCTAGAATTATAGCTAGAAACTGATCAGTTGCTACAGGCAACATCTCCATTTGTCCTCTCTAGAAGGTGTAATACATTGATAAAACAAGACATTTTCCCTATTTATCAAAGCAGGCAATAACGTTTGCCAAGGGCATTCTGCGATGTATCGCCATAGAGACTTTTGGAAAGTATTGCAGCTGTCATTGCTAGTGCAGTATCTGAAACCTAAACCTTCCAAATCCAATTCATATGGGGGCCAAATAAGCTTGCTCATGATTGCACTCCCTGGCACCTAGCGGATCTGGCAAGTGGTAAGATTATTCTTACAGCTGCCATATAGTGTATCTGGCAACTTGAGAATCACCCAGCTGCCTGGCGACAAAGTCGTGATAAATACCCGAAAAGGATAATTACTATTGTGAGATAGAAAATCTTTTCAGAGGGGTCTAAATAAACAGAGCCCACTCTATGGGGGGTGGTTCAGACCTGATGGCTGGGCTGCTATCTTTGCTGTCCTGCGTTCAGACAGTCGCTGGCCCAGGGGGAGTGTAAATTTGCCGTGCAAGAGTGCGATCCCATGTGTACGCTAGGCTGCAAAAATCCAGTGTCTGCAGTCTCTGCGCAGCCCAGAACTTACTCCTATAGTGTGATCAGAAGATCAAAAATATTTTTGCCAACTTTAGGCTCTTCACCGCTCAGTAAAAAAGACCTGTAGGGGAGAGTGGGGTAAGATGAGCCAGTGGGTAACTTGACCCACCCCCTGTACATGGTAAAGTGGTCTGGTTTTTCTTTGTCACAAGATAAAGTTTTTTGCTTGTCAAAGTAAATTTTCTACACGTCAGGTATAATGACTGTTATGTCAAAGCAAATTTATCCAGGTCTTAAAATATATAAGCCGCATGTTGACTGGGGCTGGCTGGCAACTTTCAGCTTGGGTGACAAACACAGGCAAGCGGCCCTAGCTTTTTTTTTTTTGTAGGCTATTGTAATGTGGACTTGGTTTATCTAATGTGGGTGTGGTTTAAATAGCCAATATATAAAAAATTGTTACGAACAAACACGATACTGACCAATACATACTGTACACAAATCAATACATTTAAAAAATATATTAAAAATATTTTCTATTACCTTTAAATAAAAATGCTCAACTAAATACCTACTTCAAGCTGTGCACTCTTCTCCTTTTATTCTGTGTGAGGCTGTGAGCTGGCTGCAGGTCCTAATACAGTAGCTCCTGGTCTCCTGAGATGCAGAGCCTGGTAACAGGAGCTGACGGGGTAGCCAGTGATTGAAGGCGGAAGGGAACCAGGGATTATAGGTGAGTAGGAGCTAGGGACAGGAGGAGGAGGATGGACGGCAGTTTTTGATTAAAGAGGATCTATGACACAAGAAGGAAGAGGGATGTCGGGGACAAGATGACGAGGTGGGGAGCCGGCAATAAGAGGTAGAGAAGCCAAATGACAGGAAGAAGAGGTGGGTATGTGGGGAGCAGTGGATTAGAGGTGGAAGTAATGGTGTCGGGGTCAGGAGGAGGAGGCAGGGATCCGGAGATTACAGGCAAAGAGCAGGGGTCTACTGGGGCCAGGGCACACACTGCAGTGCTGGTGGCATATCCTCAGTTGCGGTAGGCTCCATGATTGAGGCTGACTTTGACTGAGTGTAGCGGGCTAAAACAGTGGGCTTGCCGACCCCCTGGGTTTTAACACATTGGTAGACAGCACCGGCCGCATTGTCCTTTCCTGCTGCCAGGTTTATGTATATATACAGAGTGCACCGACGACCCTCACACTGCAAAATTTCAGCAAGGGGTAGGGGAATTGCGCCCGAGCCCACCATTGCACGTTGGTAATTTACCAATCTATAAAACCATGTGAATCATTTAGCTAAAGATTAGCCTGAATTACTAAACTAGGCTATTTTTTTCCAAAATGGTGTCTGTGGGTAAAATGTGCCCATTCCAAACAGGCAGAATGTTGAATAGTCAATGAAATGCTGAACAGATGATGCATAAAGTTGTTTCTTTGTTGAATGATAAACTTGATTTGGTTGGTTTTATATTGTTTGAAGTTACTTTTAAGAAAATAAATAAGACTGGAAAAGGAAAAGGCATTAGTAAATATATTTTTTTAATTATGCTCATGTTTATACCTGAAAATGTCAACTGATTAATTTACCCCCAGATGGCTAAATTTACCCATTGTTGTGGCCCCTCTGGAGTAAGTTGAGCCATAAGATCATTTTTCTTTGAGAAGTCATATTTTCACTGCCCTGGTCATAGATGCTTCCTTATCATTTCAGTTGACAGGAGACATCCTGAAATAAAGGTGGATGTTTTTGATTTACTTCTGTTTTCCCCTGACTAGCGGACAACATAAGTTAAAGTTGTCTCAACTAAACCCATTCTCCCCTATATACTTTTCTCACACTTCACAGACTGAACCTTTTCAGACTGCAACTTTCATTCTAGCGGAGATGTACTGACTGATAACGTGGAGAGAGATAAAGTTCCAGCCAAATAGCACCTTACTTCCATGTCACAGGCTGTGTTTGAAAAATGGCAGTTAGGAGCTGATTAGCTGGTACTTTATCTCTGGCCACTTTATCTCTCTTCAAGGCTTAGTACACCTGCCCCACTGAGACTGAGGCCTCTCACTCTTTATCTTATTATAGGGAGGGGGTTATTCAGGGATGAGCGCAGATCGCTACATAAGCAGCCAGATCTGCGTTCATCTCCGCCCAGCACAAGGCAAGGCCGCCCAGCATGTGTAATGCTGCCCCACCGATGCGTCCGCAATTAGATTAGAGGCATCGGATCTAAGGTTGACTCCTGGCTGTCAGGCAGTCAGCTGCCATTTTTTCCCCCGAAGCAGCTGCTTGTGACATCATGCAGCCGCCCCAAAAACGGTCCTGGCCCACCCCAATTTTCCTGGCGCCGCTCCCGCAATGCCGTAACTCCATTCCCGCAATGCCTTGACCTGCCAATCACATTGTGGCCATATCCTTCAGGAATAAGGCCGCAATCTGTAAGCTTGCATACGTGCACAACTGCCGGTGCGCTTGCATAGACCACCTGGATGCGGCCGCGCTTGCATAGACCACCTGGATGCAGCCGCTGAAAGTGACCATGCGGCTGCATCCAGGTCTGAATCAGGCCCATAGTCTTGTAATAACAGTTGTCTTACAAATTACTATCCTTGTCTGTCTCTTTAATTTTTGCTTTATAGATTTATCACTCGCAGTGAAATTTATCACTCATTGATAAATAAGGGCAATAGCATGAAGAGATATATGACATTGGGCAAATCTGAGCAGGAATAAACACCGTGGAGAGCAATGGTGATATTACCACTGGATCAGCCCAAGAGGCTACTATAATGCCAAGTGGTCAAGGGCCCGAAGATGCTGGTCCAACGATTTCAGAGGTGGCACTGCTCATCTGAGAGTGCACATGCATAGTACATCCTTGTTTAAGCTTTTAGGCCATACCTCCCCCGCACAAGCTCAGAGCAGAACATAGGTCTCCAGAGTGGACTGCCACTGCCATCCACTTAAATGTTTCTATCTGGAACCAGGGCCGGATCTAGGGGGGGGCGAAGGGGGCCACCGCCCCCCCCTTACACAGTCATAGCCACGCCCACTTTTGAGCAGAAGAGAGCTCTTCGGGGAGAGCCTGAGGCAGAACGATGTGCTGCAGCTTATACCACAGCAGCACAGAGGAGCCAGGAAAGCAAGGGTTACAGAGCATTTGCCCCTCACTTGCTGGTGTGTGGGTACTAGGGCTAATATATACAATTACCCCATAGCACAGTCACATGTACATAGAACAATCACAAAGCTCTATCTCAGTCTCACTCAAAAAGTTCAGTCAGAATTGAGAGGAGGAGTTAGG
Organism: Pseudophryne corroboree; assembly: GCF_028390025.1. Lineage (NCBI taxonomy): Eukaryota > Metazoa > Chordata > Amphibia > Anura > Myobatrachidae > Pseudophryne > Pseudophryne corroboree. The sequence goes on from NC_086455.1 coordinate 148,022,510, forward strand.
ATTGCAGATGAGAGGAGTTGGGACTGTAGAGGGAGGAGTCAAGATTAAACAGTAAATCGCCCCCCCCTAAAGAAAAGTCTAGATCCGTCCCTGTCTGGAACATTGACTGAGTGTTATGCCCCGGGCAGAGCAGCTGGGAAGTCTATCTTGCCCTGGTATTAGCGGACATAGCCCAGCATGTGGGGGTATGGTTTACCCAGTTGTGAATGCTGAGGTCCTCTTTACATGCTGCACTGCTTGTTATAGGGGCTTGGTCACACCCTCTGAGCGAAACTGTGCCACCTCAACAGCCCAGGCCTCCAGACAGGCTCAGAAACTTTGCACCCACTCCTTCCCCTCTCCTTCCCACTGCCCCTTGGCGTGCAAAATGAGGCATTTTGGACATACAAACAGGCAAAACATAGGGGTGCATATAAAAGAGGACACAGTAGACACAGATATGCAACAGACAGATGTAGAAAAACAGAAAGAAAGGCAGACATGATGGTACACCAAGTTCTAATTTATTTTGTAACCCAATTACTTTTTTTTCTAATTTTCTATGTAACCTACTTCCTGGCGACAGCCTGTATCAGGGCTTGCTGATCAACTTTTTGGGGGAATTTTTTTTTTAAGCCTTCAATTGATTTAACAGGGCTCATGTGTCCAGTGTCACTAAACAAAGTTCTGACTGCAGCACTTTTCTGTTTGGCAATACAAAGCATTATAAAATGTGTGTGTGTGTGTGTGTGTGTGTGTGTGTGTGTGTGTGTGTGTGTGTGTGTGTGTGTGAGTGTGTGTGTGTGATACTGTATGTGACTGCTAGCGACGTTATCAGGTTTGATGTGCTCAAACCTGACGATATTGCATGTATGCTAATGAAGGACAGTCCTTTATTAACATTGCTCAATGTTTACCCAGGTTCTGGTACGTCTGCCCATAGGGTCGACATATTGGCTGGGTACGCATTGCTCCAGTGGCGGCTCAAGAGGTGGGGCTGCAGCATAGTCCAAAATTCAAATAGCGGAGCCACACCAATTGTCACTCCAATCGCAGCCAAACATTGCTGACCAGCAATCCAGGCAGTTGATGTGGTGTGGGCCTATGTGGCTTCCACTATAGATTGTAAGCTTGCGAGCAGGGCCTTCCTACCTCTATGTCTGTTTCTTTTTACCCAGTTTTGTTCTATTACTGTTGTTCTAACTGTAAAGCGCAACGGAATATGCTGCGCTACATAAGAAACTGTTAATAAATAATATTAGAATTTTGGACTGCGCCGCAGCCTCACCTCTAGAGCCACCACTGGTGGGTACTCAGCTCGAGTGTGCTGTAACCCTTAGCGAGTAATCAGATCCTAGCTGCCATTTATTTAGTTCAGGTTAAAAATAAATGCAGTCTTCTGATTGGTTGCAGTGGGTTACAGCACAGAATGTATTCATATTACATAACACAAATACTTGGATTATAGGATGGCTTAGAGCACAGGTTCTCAAACTCGGTCCTCAGGACCCCACACAGTGCATGTTTTGCAGGTAACCCAGCAGGTGCACAGGTGTATTAATTACTCACTGACACAATTTAAAAGGTTCACAGGTAGAGCTAAATATTTCACTTGCGATTCTGTGAGGAAACTTGGAACACATGCACTGTGTGTGGGGTCCTGAGGACCGAGTTTGAGAACCTGTGGCTTAGAGGAAAACTGGCTTAAGAAATGCCTACTTTGTTATTATTTTTATTATTGTTCTTTTTACACCCTTTAAACACAAAATATGACATTCATAATGTCTGGGACTGGACTATATCTGTCCAGGTTGTCCATGAAGTAGGGGAGCAGCCTGCAGCTAGCTGCTCAGGAGCTACTTCCTTCTGACCTTGGCACTTCCAAAAGAAAAACAAAACAAAACAGCCCTGCTGCTGCTGCTGCTGCTAGGACAGGTGCTTCCACTTTAAGAGACGTCAGCCTTGTATTGTTGTAGGGGACAAATACGTCACTAAGAACGCCAAATCCTGGTCCCGCCCTCCCGCTCGCCCATTGGCTGCGCAGTGTAACAGCGCTAGACCCGCCTTCGCCCCGCTGATTGGGCAGGTCTCCTGTCACCAGTTTGCGGCTCCCCGTGGGAAAGCCCGCCCCTATAGTGCTGTAGGGTTAGCTTGTCTCTTGTTGCTAGGGCTAACAGTCATCACCAAGGCTTGGTTACAGCGTGTTACTAACGTCTGTACTGTAAGGGACTACGAAGCCCTAATATTGTACACAAACCCTCTGATTGCTGCAGCATCGCGTGTATATACCGACTGCAACCCTGTTACTGTATCACTGGCCCTGGGTAACACAGTACAGGGGTTTGGGAGTGATGTCATGATTATATAATGCTCCTTTTGTGGGCTGATAACAAAAAAGTGGATTGGGGGTGGGGGCTGGCTTATTTATTTATTTTTATCTTAAGATGCACAGGACACAAATCCCTGTACATGCCACATCTGCTCCATGATACAGAATACAGACAGTTAATGGGTTAAACAGTTTCTAATTCCTATTTCCCCCCATCAAAGGCATCATCAGCAACAAAATATGAAGGAGTTAAATGCCCATGTCCCAGTACTGAAGCCTAAAATAGCCCAGTGGTGCGCTGAGCTGATGCTACTCCAGCTGACCTATATAGGAAGGTAGGAGTAGGTAGCAGAGAGATGCAGGGCTTTGCAGCATCCTCAGCCTACATACAGGCACTTCAGACCCCAGCCAGGAGAGGACAGGAGGCTGTGGCACCGAGTGCAGAAGCCACCAGAGAGCCAGTGTGAGCAGCAGGCAGGGGGATTATTAGGAAACAAAAGAGAGAGAAAGGAGGAGGAGGAGAGACAGCAGAGAAAGGAGTCAGAGAGGCTGCAATCAGCAGCAGCGCTCTCCTCTCACATACACATCCAGCTCTCGCTCTCTCTTTTTTCCTCCTCAGCCCTTCTTCTTCTTCATCCCCTTTTCCTCCACACACCCCTTCCCTGCCCATCACTCTGCAGCACCCTCCCCTCTGCTCTGTGTGTCTCCATCCATCCAAACCATCCTGCTTTATTTCCTGCTTGCCACCCTCCTTTATCTTTCTCTCATTCCCCCAATCCTTCTATATCACCCCCTTCTTCTCTCTCCCCTGCACATTCTCCTTGCCACCCCCACCATTCTGCACTCCTCCCCCTCTTTTCTCTCTCTCTCTCCCTCTCTCTCTCTCTCCATCCCTTTCCTCCCCCTCCTGGCTTCTCATTTATTTATTTATTTTGGGCTGCTCTTCTCTGTCTGTTTCCCTCTCTCTTGTATTGCTGTGTCTGTATATTTTGGAGGTGCAACAGGGGGCTCCCCTTTGCAGTGCTTGCAGTGCAGGTAGTGGGGTCCCCCCTCACTCCCCTCCTCCTTCCCCAGCCTGTGCCCCCTCTAACCCGCCCCCCACCCCGTGTGTCCCCCCCGTGCTCTCAGCCTGCTGCAGCCTACCAACATGATGGCGGCAGCTCCCATCCAGCAAAACGGGACCCACAGCGGGGTCCCCATAGACCTAGATCCCCCAGACTCAAGGAAAAGACCCTTGGAAGCCCCCCCGGAGGCTGGAAGCACGAAGAGGACCAACACCGGAGGTGAGTGCACCGGCTGCCCTTCTGCAGAGGGGAGGGGGGGGGTGGCATGGAGGCACTGAGGCAGCTTCTGGCCGCCCCCGGCCCTCTTCGTACCACCAGTGCATGCACCATCCCCGGGCTCTGCCTGCATAGTGGCTAGGGCTGCTTACCAGGCATGCCCATTGTAATCTACGGCCAAAATGGCGTCTTCTGGTGTTATTGTGGCTCTTTTTTTATGGCACATAATCATCAACCTGTCCTCTGCTCTCATTGCAATAGACTTTCTATAAAGGCGTTGCAAGCAGACACCCCGTATTGTTTGAGGGGGGGTGTTCAGTCAGGGGTCCTGCTCTGGGGAATGAGTGGCACTGTGCACTCTGTACAGATGCTGTGGATGCATGGGAAGGATTGAAGCACGAATCACCCCGGTGCTGATGGAGGGTTGCAAGCATTGAAATGACTTGCAGCCCTCCAGGAACTAAGAGGTTAATTCCTAGTGCTGGAAGATGCATGGTGGAGGCAGGGACTAGAGCAGTCAGCTGCACATCAGTGGCTGCACCTCTCATTGTTTCTGGGCATCCTTTTATTTAGCCAGACAAACCTTCCTTTTCTCCGCTGCCTGGATTTTTGGGAGTAATACTGTGTTGCCTTTTTTTTTTTATTTCCCCCCAATCATTAATTGGGAGCTTGGGGGAGGGTGGGGGGAAGAGAGAGAGGGAGAGAGAGAGAGAGAGAGGCTCAGCTCACACTGGAGCTGGGGGGGTGCTTCTTCTGCATCCTGGTGATGTGTCCCAGCATCTTCACGTTCATTTCTATTGGAGGCATAACAATGCAACGATGCAGAGGTGAATGCATTTGCTGAGGAATTGCAAGGACGAGAGCAGTGGGGTTTTTTCTTGGCTTGGATGTATGCTCCCAGCACAGGAATCACACATGGACCTGCACTTTTATCATAAACTGTACAGGGATATATATTTACTGGAACATGTTGAGGTTATGCAAAGTCAGTGACTTGTTATATATTAAAAAAAAAATGCAACATTTTCTGACATTTCATTCAGCAGGACAGTGTTTTGTCTACCGCATTATTTGCTTTCTATGTTTTATATATTTTTTTTTGTGGGCTTTTATTGTTTTATGTTTTTATTTTTGTTTTAGTTATTTTTACGTTCTGTGCTAGGGTATCTGGGTCTATTTCCGATGACCTGTGCTTACCCAAGATAACAGTGATTTAAGCTGTAGATCAGTTTGAAATAAGGGTAAAAATCTTCTTAAACTGATTTAATTAATAAGCTTATAGGAGGATCATGAGAGATTGAAAGAAGCTAAAGAAATACATTGGGATTAGTCTGGAAGTCATTCCAAATTACACTGAGTTTTTTTTTCTCTTGGCAACCACTTAATGCTTACAAATGAAAAATGCAATTTAGAGGTGATATTTTATAAAATGGTTTATTCAGAGCAAACATTTATAAATAGCTTTGCCTGTCAAATGCTTCATCTATACATGTATGTTCATGTTCCATTGCTTTGTTTTCAAATGGTCTCATTTTATTTGTACACAGTGCGCACTTTCAGCCATCCCAATGTATTTTGTTCCAAATATTGTAGATTGAACTTCAATTCAAATGTATATAATTTTGGGGAAATAAGAAATTCATCTGATTTAGTTGATTCATAAATGGCATTACTATGGGTGAGGGCTAAATGCAATGTGAATTGGACATGTTATGTTCTACGCTTTGATACATTGGTGCAGAACAATGAACACCTGAGAAATTTGTTTTATCCTTGCCAGACACTAACTGTTGCTCTGTTTTTTTCCCCTTACTCCGCAGAAGACGGCCAGTTTTTCCTAAAGGTACTCATTCCTAGTTACGCTGCCGGATCTATCATAGGAAAAGGTGGACAGACCATTGTCCAGCTACAGAAAGAGACCGGAGCCACGATTAAGCTGTCTAAATCCAAAGACTTTTATCCAGGTAAGGATGGGAATTCTTCCAGTATGTGTCAGGGCTCATGAGAAGTAGGATATGAATGCATCAATGAATAACTGCACCTGAAATGATAAGGATGGAATGTACCCTTATGTTCTGTGCCTGGATTTTTTTTTCCTGTTTTATCCATGTTTTGGTACTTGGCTGAGAGGTTGCTGACCTAGCTTCCTGTTATTGCCCACTGTATGCTTTGTAGTGGTAGTGGAACGTCACTTATTGGAAGGTTGTTGCCAAGTAACTGTTCATTTTGGTATATAGGGAGGGTAAAAGGGCAGCAAAATAGGTGACTTGCAACGTAGCTGTGTGGGAGGAATCGGTTTGGAGCTACGCACTATTGGTGATACAGTTTGCTGCAAATGAATGGATCTCATTGCAGCTGTTTTTCATGTTGTACTCCAGTGTATACTTACTTATATAGCTCGTGTACACAGCACAAATACATGGAAGAGGAAAAAAAAGGTCACATTGCACTCATAGAATATTTATTATTATTATTTATTAGCAGTTTCTTATATAGCGCAGCAAATTCCATTTAATATTTCTTCATGTAGTATTATTATTATTATTATTATTATTATTATTAACAGGCTAGATTACCATTAAACAGCAGTAAATGCTACCAGTCTGCATAATCTTAGGCATGTGCATATTGGAACTTGTATGTAATTTATTCACAGCAATATCTATCAATAGATCGTCAGACAGTGATTGTAATGAGATGCTAAAGCAATGGTGTCACCCTGTAGAATATAGTATTAAAGGTCAGATAGCTAATTAGGTGTTCCCACTACAAAGATTCTTGCACTTACACTGGAAAATGGGACTACAATAAGGCACTAGGCCGAAAGTCAATTATTAAGCTAATATATATATATATATATATATATATATATATATATATATATATATATATATAAAATGAAAAATCCTTTGTAATTTCTCTACTTATAGTGTTACTGATTACCCATCGTGTTATGCCATAGATTGGAAATGCACTAGTCATCTTGTAATATAATGGTCTATGACATATTATGCAAATTGAAAGTGCATGAGGCATCTGTTTTAACCAATTTCGCAGCCCATGTTTGCAAATAAAACTCATATAAATATATGCAAATATTTAGTGTTCATTTTCTATCAGACAACATTTTAATGAGCTACTGTTATCGTATTCTTTGTTAGTGAAAGTAAGATTTCAGAAAGCTGAGGTTTGTCTGTTTTATGTATGTGCCATATGATTTCTTGTTATTATACACTGACACATTTTTATTTTCTATCGACATATTTTTGTTTGCCAGTTTCTTTGTTTTTAGTCCTTTCCTTATTCATTAAGTGTGATTGCATCACTGGTAATGGAGCAGTTAATTAGTGCAGCAAGCATTTTAGGATAGGAATTCCAGGTCAAGTTTTACAATGATACCCCCCCCAGCCTTTATATGCACAGTATAAGTATATTATTGCTGTTTATAATACATTTGCCATACACACACAAAAGTATGCAAACAGTTATGTTATATAGGGGTAGATACCATGCATGGGATTTACAGCTTAAACACATTTATGGTGCATTCTCTAACCTTCGAAGACACAAATACATAGTAGCTAACTGATGCCTTCGTACCAAGTATATATATATATATATATAGGGAGAGAGATAAACGCATACATTCCTGCACTCACTTTCTTATTTTTTTCTGTTTTGTGTTTGAATTCACAAAGGTGAATTGGAATTACAAATTTCAATGCAAAAAATAAATAAAATCTTAGTTCAGTGCATCAGCAGTAAAAAAATAACATAAGGGGGGTTTATTGCTCAAATTTAATAAGGTAATATATCTGGCAGAAAACCGCTCAGCCAAATTGAATTTTCTCTTTAACAGCTTAAAATGAAATAGCATTTCTTGAATTATACATGAGGTTGTATTAGATGTGCTGCAATATTATATGAAACCAGTGTTTAGAAAAGAGAGTCCAAATTACTAATTAAAAGATGTTTCGTTTTGCCAGTAATGCAAGTGCGCTTGAATTGGTGAGGAATTGGTTTTGGGCTGGCTGTCTAGGGACACTTGTAGCAGAGTGAGTAAAGGAGTCTCTCCGCTATGTGTGTTGTAACCTTATCAGCTATTTCTACTGTATTTCCAAATGGTACCTACGTGCTTTATTGGATTCAGGAGTATACAGTATCCCAGTGCCTTTTTTATTATAGTACTGCTTTGGAACAATATAAATTGGATTCTCTTTCTGCCTTTTCCTGCCCAATCTTCAGGGGCATCATGCTATACCAGTACTTGCCAGGAGGTTGTGGGATACCCTGAAGATTCATACTTAAAAATATAACGTTACAAGGACAATTATATAAACGTTAAAACACTGTAATCCTATCCGTAGAGACGCAATCATCAACCTTGAGTATTTAACTTTTTTGTAATATTACATTATTTCGTTTAATTTAGGCTTTCAGGCCTAAAATTTAATTTTGTAAAATAATGGTTTTAATCAAAATACAATTATCTATAATTATAGAACTAACATTTTGTGTTATCTGCCTAAAAACTTGTTGACATATTTACAGTAAACCAATTTGAAACTACAACTACTACTTCTATTGGATGCCTTGCTTGGTTTATAGACTAGGTATGAAAGTAATCCTTTTAATACTTGCTGCCCAGGTCTTTGTTTATTGATTTTATTATGCTGTAATAAAGTTCCTACCTATATGTTATTTGCAAGGTTGAAAATCCAAAAATATTAGCATAATATATAAAAAAAAATATTTCCTTTCCTATTAATGGTATTGCATTGGCAGTGTTAGGGTTAATTTGCTGGATGGATAATAAGGGTATGATTTGAGGGTCCACACAGGGACCCTATAACTGGCTAGCTTATCTTTTCTCTACAGCCTTGCTAGCTGCAATTTCCGCACGACTGTAGGAATGATACTGTATGAGATACGTTATGCCCAGAAATTATTTTTATTCCCTCTATAAACTACTGTATTCTCCCTAAATGTACTGTTTAAGATTTTAGGGCTCCATACCTGAAATTTTTAGACAGCAAGTCGAAATTAATTTACATACGACGTTTGAAACTGTCAGCATCTTAATCCAGATACAAAACTCCTTTAAATTGTCAGTTAGTGTTTTGATCTTGCAATATTAGTAAATATGTACACATTTAAGTGCATTTGTGATTTTACATAGATGTCTTGCAGCATGCTATTACTTAGACAATCAGGAATGAAATTATGTCACGTTATGCGTCTGTGGCAGCTGTTGGTGGTTCCAACTTAATCCTATTGTCACTGGACATTTCTGTCTGTCTTGTGTTTTAATTAATTATTTTTCTCCATTTGGTTGTAATTGACGCCTTTGCTTTCAGTATCATAAATACAAAAACGGCTAAGCACATAACATCACTTTGATGTTCAAGTAAAATAATGATCTATTTTGCTTGTTATGGGGCCAAAAATATTATATGCCTATAAGTACTTTCCTCTTTGCTACAGTGTGTGGTCGTAACTGTCTTATATGATCATCTGTAGACAATGGAATGCAGATAATAAAGTAAATGACTTATCTACGGTGTAGCTTATTATTATGCTTTGCTTTTTATGTAGCAGGTAATAGTTATTTTCTAGTTATCATGTATTGCTGATTTCAGAGTAGATAAGGGAGCAGGTGAATGCTATATATTGGAGGGAAATGCTTAGGGACTGTACCTATTTGTACAGTCTCTGGACTACTTAAGACTGCAGCTTTGAGAATACAAAGCTTTTTCAGTACAGTACAGTATTGCCTGGTTATTACACCCCTTTATACCACCTCACCCCACCCCACCTTTGCTTTTCACCAGCTCATAGTCTCTTAACAAAAGTGCATGAAAATGTTTTTTTTTATATATTATATCCCCCCCTCGCTATAATGCCTGATATGGCCTTTGTATTAAGATGGTTGTATTAGAGCACTTTATTTTTATAGTTGCAGATTACAATATGAACCGCCTAAGACACTGGAAAAAGCACATTTTACATATGTACCTAAACCGTACCATTTGACAAGATTTAATTATGTGCACAGTATTCCTTGAGAGTGCTTAGGAATGTCACCGATAGAAAATGTTTCGATAGTAAGCTCTCTAGGTCGCCGCTTGCACCAGCTGCCTGATACCGTATCCTCTAACAAGAATTAAGGAGAAAGTATTATTTTACTTAACGAATTGTAGCGGTTTGGAATAAGGTGCAAATTTGCAATAAACTCAGGTTGATCCTGAATGTAATTAAATAAAGAATGAAAATGAGCCAATCTGCCTATGTTTGCCCTCAATATATATGTGCAGTAATGATATGTATCTTTTTAACTGTTGCGCTGGAAATTCCTCAGGTGGCAACTTTAGAGCATGGAGTGACAGCACATGTTTTCCTGAGGAGTCATTGCTAACAAACAATCATTACAAAATATTATTGTATTATTACAAGTGTCTATCGATAATCAGACGATCACCGTTCTGCGCTATTTTATCCAACAGCAGTTAAAATCCCATACGCATTATGAACTAATGACAAGACTAGTTCCATAATTCTAATTTTATGAATGGCATTTTATTTAACGTTACCATCACCAAATGCCACTTTCCAGTTCGTACAGGTCAATAGAAGTTAACGTATGCATGAGGCTCAATATCCTATTAGGCATAAGTGAACTCTGAATTTCCCTATCGAGTCTACGCATCACTCGATTATTACACATTTATAGATTTTTTTTCTTTTAGCCAACAATTGCATAAAGCTGAGGTTTACTGCGAGTCGCATCCAATCAAAACGTAGTGGGAGTGACGTACTGGTTTCAATGACGCACAGGTGAATTCAGCAGCAACCATTTTTGAAGACTGCAAAAACAGGCTCTAGAGTCGAGACCAGGGGTGGTTAATAAGCGGCTCTTCAGCTGTTGCAGAACTACACATCCCAGCATGTCCTGCCATAGTTTTGCTGTTTGGCCATGCTATAACTGTTGCAGGGCATGCTGGGATGTGTAGCTCTGCAACAGCTAGAGGGCCTGGTATTGCCCACTCCTAGTCTAGACGCGCGACTAGCAAAAATGTAAGCCATACGCAACCCATAACTCCTCTTTCCTGCAGATTATTCTCCCTCTTTTTTGGTGTAGTTGATATTGGGTGCCTGTTACAGGCTGCAGAGGTTTGTGGACAGAGTTGACTTGCTGTTATCTAGATGAAAAGTGATATCCACAGATAAATAAAGGACTCACTGAAGCGTGTTACACAATTACTTTGCTCCCGATCTGTACTACAACAGAAGCAGTTAGCAAAGATAAGCACAGCCATTCAGTACTCCTCATTGCTCCCCCGTTTCACACTCCTGTATTTTTATCACGAGTTCCCACAGCCGTATTCCTCATTGAAAAAAAAAAAAAAAAAAAAAAATAGAAAGCTACTATTTCTCTCTTAGTTAAAATTATACCTGAGAATGAAACTTGGCTGCAGATACAACTGACAAGCTGCGCCGCAATACTCTATTTCTTCATCTCTGGTGAGAGCCACATGCAACTTTCCTTTCTTTACTGTGCCAACTCTGTAATGCAGTCGCCCGTGTCTTTAGCCATGGTATGGGAGATTTACAGAGAGTCTGTTTGTTTGTGTCACAGCTATTTATTTGTGTCCTGCTCTGATTATGTGCATGTTTCTGGGCTTTGGCCAGCAGTAAACAGAGAGTGAGAAGTGGCTTGTCACGGACGTAGAGATTGAGCAGTAGGTTCTGCAAAGAATGGGCCCCGAAAAGGCCTTTGTTAAAGGAACCAGGCCTACTTAGATGTCACAAGTGAAAGCACCAACTCCCTTAACTGTATTTTGAGTAGTAAAAGCACATTCCTAAATCCCAAACACTTTTGTTCTATAACCACCTCACACTACTGTCTCATGCTGTTATTATTATTTTTCGTTGATTTGTAATGCGCCACAGACCTACGCAGCACTGGCTAGAAGGAAAAACAGGTTATAGGTACACTAATACATAGAGATACAAGGTAGATCAAATCAATTCAGACAACAAAACAAATGGTAGGGAGGACCCTGCTCCTGAGAGAGCTTGCAATCTAACGGAGATATTGCAATCTAATTTGGTATTATTTAATCTAATAACGTGTCTGTAATTGGATTGCTTCTTAAGTGTTGGTCTGGCTAATTTTTTGGGCTGTAAAATAACATAAGCATTCAATCAGACTCACATTAAATTAAATGTTTTGCTAGTGTCTCTGTGGGTAAGTGTATAATGGAGGAAATAACGCCATCGTTCATTTCCGAAGTCGTTTGGGGCTGGCTGCCGAACCATCAGGCTATAACTGTGTCCGAAACTATAATAAATATGTGCCTTAATGGGAGGATTGCGGCTTTAGACTAGTTTAGCGGCAAAAAAAAAAAAAAAATCAAGCTCATGGTTCACCGATCCCTACTTTGTGACGTCATGCAGATCTCTACTTATTCCTGTGGGGCGTGCGCATGTCTTGTGTGGAGATATCTCAGGGTCTGATGCTACAGTTCCATGTGAGAGGAACTAGATTAAAGGTACAGTATAACAGCATCTATAATAACAGGAGAGGGCTGTATTTTTTAATGCAACATATTAACTATTAATATTACTGTTTTCTGTGTATAAGTCTACATTCTCATATATAGACATATGAGAAATGTATTATTATTTAAGCATGTATTATTCCACCGTTGATCAGTCCGAGTGGCCCTGTGAATTTCTTTTTATATTCATTTATGCATATTGTACAGCTGTCCTGACCTGCTGGCTGCAGAATGATGGAGAAGGTTGTTTGCTGGTCCTCTTTCGGTTTGATAAGATTTATGCCATTGCACAAATCTACTCTAGAATAACCACTCAGCAGTTTGTTTATATCCATCTAGTGCAGGCCAGACAATGAAAGCAACTGTCTGATTGGTTGTAGTGGACCCTGCAGAGTGAATGAAACATACACCCCTTGGGGGTGACTCATATGTGGACTTGGAAGCAGCAGTGATGCTAAAATATGGTAATCCAGCAGGAGGCGTCTGGTAATCCAGCAGGAGACACCCCCTGCATGCATTTGGGTTCCTCTGCTGCGTCCGAGGATAGCGTCGGATCACCTGCGACACTATTGGCTGGCTGAGTAACCCTTGAGGTTACACAGGCCTACTGCTGCGGCACTGTTGCTGAAATCTGCATCGGAAAACGGAGACCCTAGCCCTGGCACTCCCATAGATGGAGATGACGCCTCTGTTTTGTGAAACAGAGGGTTTTGCCGCCTCCTCCCCACTGACGTCTGCAGCCGTACTACTTCTGGTGGAGGAGGGACCTGTACTGATCATACGCAGTACGGGTCCAGCGCATGTGCGATGTACTGAACACCGTTACATTGCGTACAGCTTCAGATTGCGACCGGACCTGAATCCCCCCCTAAGGAAAGCATGGTAAAAGATCACTTCTGTATGCAGTATATATATTTATGTGCTATGAGCAGGACTCCATTCAGCTCCTTTCTAAGTTCAAACCCTATGCAATTAAAAATAAACAGATAAATAAAATAAAAAAAATCTGGAAACAATGTAAGTGAATACAGTCAAAATGGCGGCGGTCGGGATCCTAGTGTTCAGGAGCCCGACGCCGGAATCCCAACAGCCATCATGGTGCCGACAGACAGCATCCCGGCACCCGCCCCTATTTCCCACTTGTTTGGGGGGTCCACGGCACCAATCGACTGTGAATAGATCCCGTGCACCGGGCCCCGCAGCATGGCGAATGCAACGAGCCTGCAAGGGGACTCACTGCCGGTATATTCCGGCAAACAGGATGCCGCTGTCGGTATAGTGACAGCCAGCATCCCGTCTTCCAGTATGTTACACCGGATCCCAATGTAGACCGGTTTGTAGCTGTGTGTGTGTGAAGCATTAATTTATGCAGAAAAAAGGTACAAACACTAGACATGACCTTTAGACCTGTCGACCTAGCACATGTCGACCTAGAAACCCTGTCGACCTTCCATCCATGTCGACCTAGTGACTGTCGACCTATAGTGGTCGACATAAACATTGTCGACCTAGACACTGTCAATCTTCAGACCGGATCCCATCTATACATATGGAGGCTGATTTATCAACAAGCTTTTTCATATGCAATGAGTTTTAGAACTCAGTGTGTATGATAAATGGTGCTCCAGCCAATCAGCTTCCAGTTGTCCCCCCCCCAACACATGACAGTAAGAAGCTGATTGGCTAGCACACCATTTATCATAGGCATCGAGTTTAAAAAACGCGTTGCATATGATAAAACTTATTGATTAGCCCCTTACTGTAGAATGCACCCAAAAGAACGAGGGAAGAAATTCAGAGGGTGATTCATACTTGATAGCTACTGTGTGTTTTCGCACAGCGGGCGATCAGGTCATAACTGCGCATGCGTATGCACCGCAATGCGCACGTGCGTTGGATAACAACAACGGGCATCGCCGGTCAGCGACAGGCTGGTGTGAAAATTCCGATCGCACGGGCGTTCCCAAGGTGATAGCCAGAAAGAGGCCGTTTGTGGGTGGCAACTGACCGTTTATTAGGAGTGTCCGGAAAAACGCAGGCATGCCCAAGCATTTTCAGGGAGGGTGTCTGACGTCAGCTACGGCCCCGATCTGTCTGTTCTCAACGCATTGAAGGAGTAAATCCTGGGCTGCGCACAGACTGCACACAGTGGATTTTTGCTGATCGGCGTACACATGCGCACTTGCATGGCGAATTTACTCTCCCCCTGAGGTCAGCGACTATCTGAACGCAGCATAGTTAGCAGCCCAGTGATCAGTTTGGAATCACCCCCTCTGTGAGGTAGCATTCCAAAAATATGACACCCATTAACAGCCCTAAATTTCACATTACCTTCACCACATCAGTGGTTTGGGGTCAGAATTTATGTTTACGCTCATTACATTTTAGCCCCTGGACCCCTTTTTCCTTTAGGTGTTATTTTTGGTTTTTGATACATTTTATAATTACATAAATTCTGTGTCAGTAAAAACATCTTAATAAAGATTGTTTTGAAGGTCTGAGGTAGTGTGAATGTGTAGCCATTGCAACCAATTAGAATTCAGCTTAGATCGGTCAAGTGCAAGTTAGACTGATGAAAGCAATATGTAATTGGTTGCTATGGGTTACTCTACAGTCACAATATTGCACTTGTTATAGTAAATCGTGCCTTAAATTACACACAAAAAGAGCACCTAAAGAATTTTCAGTAACCTTGCATTTATCCTGTAGTAATGTCAAGGCTAAAAGTGTACAATATTATATGAGGCAGATGTACTAAGCCTTACAGAGGGATAAATGACCGACTAATCGTCTCCTAACTGTCATTTTTCAAACACAGACTGCAACATGGCAGTCAGGAGCTGATTGGCTGGTACATTATCTCCGTCCTCTATATCTCTCTCCAAAGCATAGTACATCTCACCCTCTCCCTGTTTGCTGTTTCACGTAGCTATATAAGTCTATACAATATATGTTAATTGTAGATGAAGAGGGAGAGGCTAAATGAAAGAATGTATTTAGGGTGAACGTGTTGGATTTCAGTAGGTTCCAGAATGTTGAGTGAGACAAGACGTGTTTTGTGAGATATGGCAACATGAAAATCTCAATAGGAATCATTTTAGATTGCAAATTGTCACTCATTAGGATTCCATATTTTAGGCTCTGACTAACAGGCATTATCCATTTCAGAAGAGACGAGCACAAGTGGTTTGTGAATAAGGGGCGCGGCATTCACGTTAACCCCTCTTGCAGTGGTGTACGGTAACCAGGCCTTTTTACTAAGACTTGCATTAAGGAAAGAGGTCCGATATGTGTCACAAGGAAGCTGCAGGTAATTGGGGCCCCGTCTGGTAGGAACTCAACCACACCAGTTTCTGGTTTCACTGCAGCTGCTGTTGAGCTTAATTACCCTGACCTGTGGGGCAGGAGGAGGGGCTCTGTCCAACAGGGAAGCGGGCAGTAACCGCCTACTGGCACCCTTTACTCCTCGCCTCATACCCCCCTGTAATTTATGTATTATTCTCATTAGAGTAATGTGACATGAGTATAAAACGACACATAGATATGCGCAGCACAAACTCTTATGCATTAGTATTCAAAAGTGGCTCTGTTTCAATTTCTATGCATCATCACTCATAACAGGGTTAGTACAAAGACGTACCGCAACCAAATTGTACATTATACTGTGCATTTTTCATGTTTGGCGCTAGTTATTGTTGAAGTATAATGTACAATCAGATTTTGTGGCTAGGAAAATGTCACATATTCAATATTATATGTTGTCAAATAAACAGACTACTATAGCCGCTATTATTTATCATTCAAAAGTAAACAGATATATATGTTTTTCATGTTTCATGTTCTGTGCTATGGGGGCAGATGTATTAAGCCTGGAGAAGTGAAAAAGCAGTGATATTGGGGCAGATGTATTAACCTGGAGAAGGCATAAGGAAGTGATAAACCAGTGATACGTGCAAGGTGATAAAGGCACCAGCCAATCAGCTCCAATATGTAAATTAACAGTTAGGATCTGATTGGTTCCTGCCTTTATCACCTTGCACATATCACTGGTTTATCACTTCCTTATGCCTTCTCCAGGTTAATACATCTGCCCCAAAGAGTGATAAATGGAAGGTGATAACGCATCAGCCAATCAGCTCCTGTCAATTTACATATTGGAGCTGATTGGCTGGTGCGTTATCACCTTGCACTTATCACTACTTTATCACTTCTCCAGGCTTAATACATCTGTTTGATAATCTGTTATTTAAATAATACATTAAATAACACCTGTTAGTATCTTGTATTAAGACGAGTATAAATTGTTAATTTACGTATTTGGTTAAACCGAAGCACTATTATCCTTTGCATAAGCCCATGTTCTAATAAATTATTGTTCCTATCATTGGACTCCGCAGCTTCTCCAATTGAGAAATGGAATGTCAGGCTAAGAAAACAGATAACTTTATTTTGTTTTACCGTATATTTAGCTTATTGATGAACATCATTTCTATGATGTAAAAAAAAAAATTGCACTGAAAGCATTTTACATTTGGCACAATGAATGAGTCATAAATCGTTATTAAAGAGCTGGCAGCAGATTGCTCTGTGTAACAAATCTTCTGCAGACACTTAAGAGTTTGCACAGATCTACCATCTATATCCGTATTTACCCTTGGAGCAGTAGAGTCAGTGTCTCATTTAGACGTTTGGACCCCAGCCAAATTTGAGGGTGCTTCAATTCCCTCCACCCTGGAAGTGAGGATATTCCTGTAATCTCGCAGCCGTGGGTCATTCACAGGGACAGTTAGCTCCTGAGCATTTATCCAGTCACCTGCCAACAGGCAGAGACATTCTGTGGGCATTCTCCTCATGTCTTTGCTTCTCCATTCCAATGGCCCTAAATAAACTGTTAGTGCAAAGAAGTGTCTCACATACTGTAATGATAGGATGACATGGTCATAAAACAAGCATCATTTGATTCACTTAGCAGTGGAATAACAGAAGAAGCTATGACACATTTCATTATTATTATTATTATTATTATTATCCTTTATTTATATGGCGCCACAAAGGATCCGCAGCGCCCAATTACACAGTACATAATAAAATGAGCAAACAAGAAAACAGCACTTACAGTTCAAGACAATATAGGACAGGTATAGAAAACCCGGGGTTAGGTGCCATCAAAGAGAGTATGGAGTATAGGATAGTGTAAGTGAGAAAAGGAAAGACACATGAGGAAAGAAGTCCCTGTTCTTGCGATTTCATGCTTTTTTACTTCATTTTTATGTGAAAAAATAGGGAACTGTGGGGCAGAAAGCCATTTTGATTGCTCCTGAGATTGCAAACAATGTTTCTCTATCGTCCTAGTGGATGCTGGGGTTCCTGAAAGGACCATGGGGAATAGCGGCTCCGCAGGAGACAGGGCACAAAAAGTAAAGCTTTTCCAGATCAGGTGGTGTGCACTGGCTCCTCCCCCTATGACCCTCCTCCAGACTCCAGTTAGATTTTTGTGCCCGGCCGAGAAGGGTGCAATCTAGGTGGCTCTCCTAAAGAGCTGCTTAGAGAAAGTTTAGCTTAGGTTTTTTATTTTACAGTGAGTCCTGCTGGCAACAGGATCACTGCAACGAGGGACAGAGGGGAGAAGAAGTGAACTCACCTGCGTGCAGGATGGATTGGCTTCTTGGCTACTGGACATTAGCTCCAGAGGGACGATCACAGGTACAGCCTGGATGGTCACCGGAGCCGCGCCGCCGGCCCCCTTGCAGATGCTGAAGTTAGAAGAGGTCCAGAATCGGCGGCTGAAGACTCTGACAGTCTTCTAAAGGTAGCGCACAGCACTGCAGCTGTGCGCCATTTTCCTCTCAGCACACTTCACACGCTGTCACTGAGGGTGCAGGGCGCTGGGGGGGGGCGCCCTGGGAGGCAAATGTAAACCTATATACTGGCTAAAAATACCTCACATATAGCCCCCAGAGGCTATATGGAGATATTTAACCCCTGCCAAACTTCACTAAAGAGCGGGAGACGAGCCCGCCGTAAAAGGGGCGGGGCCTATCTCCTCAGCACACAGCGCCATTTTTTCTCTCACAGAAAGGCTGGAGAGAAGGCTCCCAGGCTCTCCCCTGCACTGCACTACAGAAACAGGGTTTAAACAGAGAGGGGGGGCACAAATTGGCGATATAAATATATATATAAAGATGCTATTAGGGAGAAACACTTATATAAGGTTGTCCCTATGTAATTATAGCGTTTTTGGTGTGTGCTGGCAAACTCTCCCTCTGTCTCTCCAAAGGGCTAGTGGGGTCCTGTCCTCTGTCAGAGCATTCCAGGTGTGTGTGCTGTGTGTCGGTACGTGTGTGTCGACATGTATGAGGACGATGCTGGAGGAGGCGGAGAAATTGCCTGTAATGGTGATGTCACTCTCTAGGGAGTCGACACCGGAATGGATGGCTTATTTAGGGAATTACGTGAGAATGTCAACACGCTGCAAGGTCGGTTGACGACATGAGACGGCCGACAAACAATTAGTAACGGTCCAGGCGTCTCAGAAACACCGTCAAGGGTTTTTTATAAAAAAACGCCCATTTACCTCAGTCGGTCGACACAGACACAGACACGGACACTGAATCCAGTGTCGACGGTGAATAAACAAACGTATTCCTCATTAGGGCCACACGTTAAGGGCAATGAAGGAGCTGTTACATATTTCTGATACTACAAGTACCACAAAAAAGGGTATTATGTGGAAGTGAAAAAACTACCTGTAGTTTTTCCTGAATCAGATAAAATAAAATGAAGTGTGTGATGATGCGTGGGTTTACCCCGATAGCAAATATTGGCGTTATACCTTTTCCCGCCAGAAGTTAGGGCGCGTTGGGAAACACCCATTAGGGTGGATAAGGCGCTCACACGCTTATCAAGTGGCGTTACCGTCTCCAAATACGGCCGCCCTCAAGGAGCCAGCTGATAGGCAGCTGGAAAAATATCCTAAAAAGTATATACACACAGACGGTGGTTATACTGCGACCAGCGATCGCCATCAGCCTGGAGATGCAGTGCTGGGTTGGCTTGGTCGAATTCCCTGACTAAAAATATTTTATTGATATAGAGCATTTAATAGGATGCATTCTATATATATGTATGCGAGATGCACAGAGGGATATTTGCACTCTGGCATCAAGATAAGTGCGTTGTCCATATCTCCCAGAAGATGTCATGGACACGACAGTGGTCAGGTGATACAGATCCCTTACGGCACATGGAAGTATTGCCGTATAAAGGGAAGGAGTTATTTGGGGTCGGTCCGTCGGACCTGGGGGCCACGGCCACAGCTGGGAAATCCAACCTTTTTACCCCAAGTTACATCTCAGCAGAAAAAGACACTGTCTTTTCAGCCTCAATCCTTCCGTTCCCATGTGGGCAAGCGGGCAAAAGGCCAGTCATATCTGCCCAGACATAGAGAAAAGGGAAGTAGACTGCAGCAGGCAGCCCCTTCCCAGGAAAAGAAGCCCTCCACCAGTGGGGGGGTAGTCTCAAGAGTCTCAGCGCGCAGTGGGATCACTCGCAAGTTGACCCCTAGATCATACAAGTATTATCCCAGGGGTACAGATTGGAGAGTCGAGACATTTTTTCCTCGCAGGTTCCTGACGCCTGCTTTACCAACGGCTCCCTCCGACAAGGAGGCAGTATTGGAAAAAAATTCACAAGCTGTATTTCCAGCAGGTGATAATCAAAGTACCCCTCCTACAACAAGGAAAAGGGTATTAGTCCTCCACACTATATTGTGGTACTGAAGCCAGACGGCTTGGTGAGACATAGTCTAAATCTGAAATCTTTGAACACTTACATAAAAAGGTTCAAATCAAGATGGAGTCACTCAGAGCAGTGATAGAGAACCGGAAAAAAGGGGACTATATGGTGTCCCTGGACATCAAGGATTACCTCCATGTCCAAATTTGCCCTTCTCAACAAGGGTACCTCTGGTTCGTGATACAGAACTGTCAATATCAGTTTCAGACGCTGCCGTTGAATTATCCACGGCACCCCGGGCCTTTACCAAGGTAATGGCCGAAAAGATGATTCTTAAAAGAAGAAAGGCATCTAAATTATCCCTTACTTGGACGATATCCTGAAAGGGACAAGTTTCCAGAGAACAGTTGGAGGTCGGAAAAGAACTATCTAAAGTAGTTCTACGACAGCACGAGTGGATTCTAAATATTCCAAAAATCGCAGCTGTTTTCCGATGATACGTCTGCTGTTCCTAGGAATGATTCTGGGCATAGTCCAGAAAGAGGTATTTCTCCTGGAGGGGAAAGCCAGGGAGTTATCCGACCTAGTCAGAAACCTCCTAAATCCAGGCCAAGTATCAGTGCATCAATGCACAGAAGTCCTGGGAAAAATGGTGGCTTCTTACGAAGCGATTCCATTCGGCGGATCTCACGCAAAAACTTTTCAGGGGGATTTGCTGGACGAATGGTCCGGATCGCATCTTCAGATGCATCAGCGGATAACCCTGTCTCCAAGGACAAGGGTGTCTCTTCTGTGGGGGCTGCAGAGTGCTCATCTTCTAGAGGGCAGCACATTCAGCATTCAGGACTGTGTTCTGGTGACCACGGATGCCAGCCTGAGAGGCTGGGGAACAGTCACACAAGGAAGAAATTTCCAAGGAAGTGTGGTCAAGTCTGGAGATTTTTCTCCACATGAATATACTGGAGCTAAGAGCAATTTACGATGCTCTGAGCCTAGGAAGACCTCTGCTTCAAAGTCAACCGGTGCTGATCCAGTAGGACATCATCATGGCAGTCGCCCACGTAAACAGACGGGGCGGCACAAGAAGCAGGAGGGCAATGACAGCAAGGATTCTTCGCTGGGCGAAAGATCATGTGATAACACTGTCAGCAGTGTTCATTCCGGGAGTGGACAACTAGGAAGATTTCCTCAGCATAAATGAATTCCACCCGGAAAAGTGGGAACTTCATCTGGAAGTTTCCACATGTTTGTAAACCGTTGGGAAAGACCAAAGGTGGTTATGATGGCGTCCCACATGAAGCGCCAGGTCTAGAGACCCTCAGGCAATAGCTGGGACGCTCTGGTAACACCGTGGGTGTACCAGTCGGTGTATGTGTTCCCTCCTCTGCCTTTCATACCCAGTGGATGGAGAATGATAGGAAGGAGAGGAGTAAGAACTATACTCGTGGTTCCGGTTTGGGCCAAGAAGAACTTGGTACCCGGAACTTCAAGAGATACTAGAAAGGATCTTGATTCAGCAAGAATCATGTCTGTTCCATGACTTACCGCAGCTGCGTTGACGCCAGGGCGGGTGAACGCCGGATCCTAAGGGAAAAAGGCATTCCGGAAGAGGTCATCCCTACCCTGGTCAGAGCCAGGAAGGAGGTGACCGCACAACATTATCACCGCTTAGGTGAAAATATGTTCCATGGTGTGAGGCCAGGAAGGCTCCACGGAAGAATTTCAACTAGGTTAATTCCTACATTTCCTGCAAGCAGGAGTGTATATGGGTCTCAAATTGGGGTCCATTAAGGTTCAAATTTCGACCGGTCGATTTTCTTCCAGAAAGAAATTGGCTTCAGTTCCTGAGGTCCAGAAGTTGTTAAGGGAGTACTGCATATACAACCCCTTTTTGATGTCTCCAGTGGCACTGGGCGATCTCAACGTAGTTTGGGATTCCTAAAATCACATTGTTTTACACAACTCAAATCTGTGGATTTGATATATCTCACATGGAAAGTGACCATGCTGTTGGTCCTGGCCTCGGCCAGGCGAGTGTCAGAATTGGCGGCTTTATCTCACAAAGCCATATCTGATTGTCCATTCGGACAGAGCAAAGCTGTGGACTCGTCCCCAGTTTCTCCCTAAGGTGGTGTCAGCGTTTCACCTGAACCAGCTTATTGTGGTGCCTGCGGCTACTAGGGACTTGGAGGACTCCAAGTTGCTGGATGTTGTCAGGGCCCTGAAAATATAGTTTCCAGGTCGGCTGGAGTCAGGAAATCTGACTTGCTGTTTATCCTGTATGCACCCAACAAGCTGGGTGCTCCTGCTTCTAAGCAGACTATTGCTCGTTGGATTTGTAGTACAATTCAGCTTGCACATTCTGTGGCAGGCTTGCCACAGCAAAAAATATGTTAATGCCCATTCCACAAGGAAGGTGGGCTCATCTTGGGCGGCTGCCCGAGGGGTCTCGGCATTACAACTCTGCCGAGCAGCTACGTGGTCGGGGGAGAACACGTTTGTAAAATTTTACAAATTTGATACCCTGGCAAAAGAGGACCTGGAGTTCTCTCATTCGGTGCTGCAGAGTCATCCGCACTCTCCCGCCCGTTTGGGAGCTTTGGTATAATCCCCATGGTCCTTTCAGGAACCCCAGCATCCACTAGGACGATAGAGAAAATAAGAATTTACTTACCGATAATTCTATTTCTCGGAGTCCGTAGTGGATGCTGGGCGCCCATCCCAAGTGCGGATTATTCTGCAATACTTGTACATAGTTATTGTTACAAAAATCGGGTTATTGTTGTAGGAAGCCGTCTTTCAGAGGCTCCTTTTGTTATCATACTGTTAACTGGGTTTAGATCACAAGTTGTACGGTGTGATTGGTGTGGCTGGTATGAGTCTTACCCGGGATTCAAAATCCTCCCTTATTGTGTACGCTCGTCCGGGCACAGTACCTAACTGGAGTCTGGAGGAGGGTCATAGGGGGAGGAGCCAGTGCACACCACCTGATCTGGAAAAGCTTTACTTTTTGTGCCCTGTCTCCTGCGGAGCCGCTATTCCCCATGGTCCTTTCAGGAACCCCAGCATCCACTACGGACTCCGAGAAATAGAATTATCGGTAAGTAAATTCTTATTTTCTGGTCTCTGGGTGTTGAAGTTTAGGCTATTTCCCTTGTGCATAGCAATCATCAATGATGCAAAAGCAGTTTGGTGGATGTGTCACTCTCGTGTCTAAGGGAGTACCACATGTACTGAGTGGTGAAGAGAGATAAAGAGGTCTATTCATGAAGCAGTGAAAAGAGTAGAGAAGGGAGCCAGTGGAGAAGTTGCCCATGGCAACCAATCAGCATTGAAGTAACATTTATCATTTGCATACTATACAATTGTACGGAGCAGCTGATTGGTTGCCATGGGAAACTTCTCCACAGGCTCACTTCTCCACTCTTTTCACTGCTTCATGAATAGACCCCAAACTACCAGCCAACCAGCTCCTGTCGCTTTTCAAACACAGCCTGTAACATGGCAGTTAGGAGCATATTGGCTGGTACTTTGTCCAGTTTATCTCACTTCAAGGCTTAGTACATAGGGGTCTATTGACAGGTAGAGGTGTTCGGAGGGATGGACGGGGGGCGGGGACGGCCCCTATTTTCCAAGAGCGGCGTGGCCAAGGACACAGTTTCATTGGCCTCGCAAGGCCACCTGCGATGGCAAGCGGGGGCGTTTTAAGAGAGGAAGAGGCCCGTGTTCAGTCTCCTCCGTTCGGGCCCCCTCCTCTCTGCCCGGAGCACTGTAGAGTCTGAGCACTAGAGGGCTCAGACTCTACTGCGTATGCGCAGATCTCCGGGAAAATGGCGTGGCGGACATTTTCCCTGAGATTTCTCTACTGCGCATGTGCAGAACTCCATGAAAATGTCCGCTGAGCCATTTTCACGGAGTTCTAATAGCACTGCGGATGTTGGCGCTGGACTTCGGAGGGGTGAGTATTTTAAAAATGGGTGCGGTGTGTGCGGTGGGGGCCCCCTCTGGACTCTGGGGCCCGTGTGCACCGCACACACTGCACCCATTATAGAAACGCCAGTGTTGGCAAGCCTGAGTAGTCGATGGTCGTGATGTTAATCTCAGATGTGATCGCATCAGGAAGGAGGTGGTATGCTTCTCCTACAGTTGCATTGCTACGGATTGCAATCGCAAAGCTGTCGAAAACAGCTTTGCAATTGCAACCCTTAGTGAATTAGGCCGTATATGCGCAAACTTTAAGGCAGAAGAGGGCGAGCTCTACAGAGACACAGCAATTGTCTGACACTTTACACTCGATTAGGCGGTATTGTAAAACCTGTCAATGGGATGCAGCTGAGGGGGATGAGAAGAAATAAAATTATGCTTTAAAATACACATACTGTACATACAGTGTTTGACACACGCACACACAGACACACACACACACACACACACACACACACACACACACACACAAAATGGGTGTCAGTCACGCAATATTCAGCTCACATACTGGACTCCCATGGCAGTGATCATAGGTAGGGTTCATGCGCCAAGCACAAGACAGAGCGCTAAGGGGTCTATTCATGAAGCAGTGAAAAGTGTGGAGAAGTGAGCCGGTGGATAAGTTGCTCATGGCAACCAATCAGCATTGAAGTAACATTTATAACTTGCATACTATACAGTTGTACGGAGCAGCTGATTGGTTGCCATGGGCAACTTCTCCACAGGCTCACTCCTCCACTCTTTTCACTGCTTCATGACTAGACCTATAAGTCAAATAATGTCTACAGTGCAGCTGGATGTCTTCACGTGTGCCCAGTAGACTGTATTTTACAGTCACTTTGTGAAATTACGTTTGGTTAAGTTGCCATAGCAACCAGTCAGCTATTACCTATCATTGTATAAAATGTACTTGCTAAGTGTTAGCCAAACAGTTGCTATGGGCAACTTATCCACTTGTTCACGTGTCCATTCTTTTAAATATTTGACACATTTCCCCAATAGAAGCCCTCCATATGCTTTGTCTCTACTACCAGACAATAAAATACAGTAGATGAAACTGAGCAACTTGGTAATGACTGGATATTATTAGGTACATTATGATGCTAGGCATACTGTATATGCGGTGTCATTCTGTAATATACACTCAATGTCACCCGTGTGATCAGTGCCACACGCGTCCTGTGTAATGCTATTTCTCACAATACTTTCAGGGGAAGACGGTGGATTTTCGAGTTAGCGTACCTTGGACCTACAACAAAATCTTATATATGTATATAGTCAACAAATGAAGCATTTGATAAACAGAAGGCTGCCGTAAGCCTGACACGGCTCAACCTCAAAGCTGGGGTAGAGTGTGTGTTATGTCAGCTGCTGTGCTTTGCGTATAGGATATATGGTGGTGTGGTGATGATAAGGATATAGAAGTCTTCCCTTGTTAGACTTCGACTTTCATATTTTTCTTTGTTCCTGTTATTTAGAGGAGTCACAAACACATCACTTATCAGTCTTTAGAAGGATTTAAGGGGTCATACCGAGTTGATCGCTAGCTGCAGTCGTTCGCTGTGCAGCGATGAGGCCAAAAAACGGCACTTCTGCGCATTCGTATGCGGCGCAATGCGCAGGCGCGACGTACTATTACAGCGAATGATGCAGTTTCACACAGGGTCTAGCGAAGCATTTCAGTCGCACTGCTGACCGCAGAGTGATTGACATGAAGTGGGCGTTTCTGGGTGTCATCTGGCCGTTTTCAGGAAGTGATCGAAAAAACGCAGGCGTGCCAGGAAAAATGCAGGCGTGGCTGGCCGAACGCAGGGCATGTTTGTGACGTCAAAACAGGAACTGAACAGTCTGAAGTGATCGCAAGCGCTGAGTAGGTTTTGAGCTCCTCTGAAACTGCACAAAAAAACTTTGTAGCCGCTCTGCGGTCCTTTCGTTCGCACTTCTGCTAAGCTAAAATACACTCCCAGTGGGAGGCGGCATAGCGTTTGCACGGCTGCTAAAAACTGCTAGCGAGCGATCAACTCGGAATGACCCCCATAGATAGTAAAGGCAATTCTCCTCTCTAAGTTGCTTCTAGCATTACAAATGTAGGTATTATATTCCCCTTTATTTGTATAGTGATAGTATTATAATACAAATGATATACAATAACATGAAAGAAGTTAAAGCTGGCTCTGACCAAATGAGCTTACAATGTAAAATTATGAATATCAATAGTTATTCAGTGGGGTAACCTGATGGTGGCTTGGACCTGGCACTTTATATTTCAATATTTTTAGTAGTGTTAGCACCAGTCTCTTATCTGGGACATTATAATGATTACAGCAAGCCTTGGTTTGGAACAGTGGGAGGAGCTAAGATTGTGCAGGGTTTTGCAGTGAACGAGGCTGTAATCCAAGGGCACAGTTAGAGTACACAACCCACAGTAGTGGCTACTGTCAGAGATATGCTGTAAAGAAATAAAATGGCTTTTAAGGGTTTACTTTTTGCCTGCTACATAGCACCGCAGCCACTGTACAAGCCTGTGATTTATTTTCAGTGTTCTTATTGTAAGCAGATGTTTGTTATTGGACTGAACCAATATACATGGGAATTCACTTGATGCATGAGTTAAGCCATAGGTTCTCAAACTCGGTCCTCAGGACCCCACACAGTGCATGTTTTGCAGGTATCCCAGCAGGTGCACAGGTGTATTAATTACTCACTGACACAGTTTAAAAGGTCCACAGGTGGAGCTAATTATTTCACTTGTGATTCTGTGAGGAGACCTGCAAAACATGAACTGTGTGGGGTCCTGAGGACCGAGTTTGAGAACCACTGAGTTAAGCGATAGGATGCATTCCCCTGAGCACTAGTTCAGCCCATGAGCTTTAAACTATGGCTACACTTAAACTGAAGCCTATATAGGGTTATTTAAATAAAGTGTCCGGGCCTATGTATAGCAAGATTATTTACACCTTACCATCTCCCAGTAAATCCTGCACCTTAGCAAAACCATTTGTACTGCAGAGGAGAAACGTTAAATATAATGATGGATTTAAATCTGCCCATTATTTGTGTGCTGCATGCAAAAGTAGCCATTATCTGCAAGTAAAATAAATTATATGTGCGCAACATCACAACATGGTTTTCCAGGTGCAAATTGGATGATTTGTCCCATTTTACAGTAATACTCCTATTGCACCTACATCTGAACACCGTTTTCAAGCCGTGTCACAGTGGCTTGTACCCATTTTATACTGCAGGGTGGATCCTGGATATTACCTGGGCTTAATTCTGCCAGCGTTTGGAGATGACATCATCTCCAAGCGCCGGGAATGCGACTCTTCCTGTGCAGTGAATGGAATATGGGTTACCCGTTTACACTGCCCTGTAACCCGGGACCATCTCGGACCAACCCGGGAAGCTAGTCACTGGACCCGGGTTAACCCTTTTACGCCGAGCCGTGACAAGGGTTAACACGGCAATAAGCAGGGTATTGGTGGCGGTGAAAAAGGTGGATAACCAAATGAGGCCTAATCTGTTCAAGTTTAAGTAAATGCCGATATTTTTATCAGGCAAAATAAATAGCTTTCAGCACATCTTCCTAAGTAGTTCTGCAGTAGGTTTGATAAGAGCAGACTGCACGGATATATCTTATCTTGGCATTGGAGGGGTTACCTGCTTCACACTTATTTCCTCAGGAAGCCTGACGACGGGTGGGCCTAGAACTTGTGTTTCAGTGCATGGAAGTTGTGGGTTCCCTGCTTGGCTGGGAGAATGTAATTTTTGGCTACTTGTATAAAGGGTGGAGGGAGAGAAACAGGGGAATCGAGGGGGGCCTGCGAACAGCTGAAGTGACATTGAGCGCCAGCTGGGGGATCTGAAATCAAAATAAGCTGTGTGCGAGTTGTATTAACATGCAATCAGAATGCACAATAGCAATTGTGTGGATCAAGGTCAGATTGCACTGGGAAAAAAAAAACCCCCAGCACAACAGAGCTCTTTTCTGTTTTTTGTTTTCACAACCCTGCGTCCAGTATGGAAAGTCAGTTTATCCCGTGAACAGATTGAGATTTGTACTGCCTGTATGGATGCTCAACATTCTGTTCGTCGGGATAGAAACATTTAATGCTTTTGCATCACAATCCATATTAACCACAAAGTTCAAATAGGTTAGGTCCCATACGACAGGACTGTGTACCGTATATACTCGAGTATAAGTCGACTCGAATATAAGCCGAGGCACCTAATTTTACCACAAAAACCTGGGAAAACTTATTGACTCTAGTATAAGCCTAGGGTGGGAAATGCAGCTCTAGCCATACACAGCCCTCATAGTGCCAGATATGCCCTCATACTGCCAGATATGCCCCCACAATGCCAGATGTGCCAGATATGCCCTCATGCTGACAGATATGCCCCACAATGCCAGATGTGCCAGATATGCCCCACAGTGCCAGATATGCTTTCATGCTGACAGATATGCCCCACAATGCCAGATATACCCCACAGTGCCAGATATGCCCTCATGCTAACAGATATGCCCCACAATGCCAGATGTGCCAGATATGACCCACAGTGCCAGATATGCCCTCATGCTGACAGATATGCCCCACAATGCCAGATATGCCCCACAGTGCCAGATATGCTCTCATGCTGCCAGATAGGCCCCACAGTGCCAGATATGCCCTCATGCTGACAGATATGCCCCACAATGCCAGATGTGCCAGATATGCCCCACAGTGCCAGATATGCCCTCATGCTGCCAGATATGCCCCACAGTGCCAGATATGCCCTCATGCTGCCAGATATGCCCCACAGTGCCAGATATGCCCTCATGCTGCCAGATATGCCCCACAGTGCCAGATGTGCCAGATATACCCACCAGTGCCAGATATGCCCCACAGTGCCAGATATGCCCCACAGTGCCAGTTTGTTACTTACCCTCCGTCGCTCCCGCGCTGTCCCGTCGCTCCCACGCTGTCTTCTGAAGGAGGGACACGGAGAGCACAGCGCGCGGCTCTCCTGTGTCCCTCCTGCGTCTCCGGCGGCAGCGGCGTGTGTGTGTTAAAGGAAGTGCCGGTTTCCGGCACTTCCTTTAACACACACATGCCGCTGCCGCCGGAAACACAGGAGGGACACAGGAGAGCTGCGCGCTGTGCTCTCCGTGTCCCTCCTTTAACACACACACGCCGCTGCCGCCGGAGGGACACAGGAGAGCCGCGCGCTGTGCCCTCCCATGTCCCTCCTAAATACTCACTCGTGTACAAGCCGAAGAGGCTTTTTCAGCACAAAAAAAAGGTGCTGAAAAAGTCGGCTTATACTCGAGTATATACGGTATATTAATTTGTTACTTTAATGCACAATTTTTCTGTTCTTTATGAGATTGATGCATATAAAAGAAAAGGCTTGATAGTATGATTTATTTCACCTATTTTCTTGCGGAAGCCACAGAGAAACATCAGTGTCCTTATGATTAATGTAACTAGCCTATTTAACAAAGCCTAAACACAGGACACCTCAGATAAATCCTGGTCATGCTTTGGGAACTGCTCTCTTGTCCTACTTGCCAAGCTCCCAAAAAAAGTTTTGATTTTCTGAATTTGGCCAGGTTAACTAACCCCATCTCCTTTGTAATCTATGGACTACTGTATTGCTGGATGGGGATCTTCTGATCCCTCTTCGATAGCTGCAGGCGCGATGTGGAAAATGCTTTGCTGGATCAGCCTCATTTCGTCACGACAAGCAAGTACTGTTAAGAATCTCTGATAAATAACAGGTAGGCCCCTAAGTCCTGTAGAATTCCTCATTTTGGGGCAGATGTATTAACCTGGAGAAGGCATAAGGAAGTGCTAAACCAGTGATATGTGCAAGGTGATAAAGGCAGCAGCCAATCAGATCCTAACTGTTAATTTACATATTGGAGCTGATTGGCTGGTGCCTTTATCACCTTGCACATATCACTGGTTTATCACTTTCTTATGCCTTCTCCAGGTTAATACATCTGCCCCTTTGTCGGGTACAGACTGCCTTGCCTGTTAGTGTTACATAGCTATGTCACCTTCGTTGTAAAAGTCTGGCCATAGTCAAAGTTTTGTTTATTAACTTGCTATGGTATTCCGCTATTGATAATAACACTTCCTCTGCAAAAATAAATAACTCGATCCAAAACACTATGCTTAAGAATAAGCAATAAAGCATTGTGCTGCGTGTTATTTACACCAATGCTTGCATTGTATTGATATGCTTTAGAGCAGTGATGGGGAACCTTTGGCACTCCAGCCGTTGTTGAACAATACATCCCAGCATGCCCTGCTACAGTTTTGCTCCTTGGCTATGCTTAAACGGTTGCAGTGCATGCTAGGATGTATAGTTCAGCAACAGCTGGAGGGTCAAAGGTTCCCCATCACTGCTTTAGAGTGATGGGGAACCTTTGGCACTCCAGCTGTTGTTGAACTACACATACCAGCATGCCTTGCTACAGTTTTGCTGTTTAGCCATTCTAAAACTGTAGCAGGGCATGCTGGGATGTATAGTTCAACAGCAGCTGGGGTGTCAAAGGTTCCCCATCACTACTTTAGATACAGGACTCTAGGATCATCAGAGTGAACTGCTTGCACTACACTCACTGTCTAGCAATCCTTTCCATGCTGTCCACAATGATCCTCTCTAGTTCATTCTCCAGAGATTCCTGTCCATTGTTTTGCTGTCTGTGAAGTTCAGGAAGAGGCTGACGTGTCCTCTCCAGGGAAGCCATGTTTTTGTTGCTGTAATGAATACAGTGTTCGGTTATTCCTAAACAGAGAATATATGTGCCAGACCACAAGTATTCCGATATGAAATGGATTTAATGTGGGATTAAATGAATGCCCTACTCGCCTACTCTCCTGGAAGTTGCGGAAGACTCATGATTTTTTGGATGGACCCCTGAACCCCCGGAAGTCTCCAGATCTCCCGCATTCCGCCCGTTTCCTAGTGAAGCGAGGAGGATGGGAATATAATGTAGGGAATCACATCATTTAGCCCCGCTCTTTCCTTGTGGATCCGCGAATCACGTCATTTGCCACTATGGGGGCGAGGCTTAGTGACGTTACCGCCCGGCCCCGTCACCTGAAGTGGCCACTAGTGTGTCCTCTCTGGGCTTCTCCCGGAGAGGAGACATACAAAGTAGGTAAGTATGATGAATGCATAGTTGCCGACTATGGGGGTAATTCAAAGTTGATCGCAGCAGCAAATTTGTTAGCAGTTGGGCAAAACCATGTGCACTGCAGGGGGGGGGGGGGGGGGCAGATGTAACATGTGCAGAGAGAGTTAGATTTGGGTGGGGTGTGTTCAAACTGAAATCTAAATTGCAGTGTAAAAATAAAGCAGTCAGTATTTACCCTGCACAGAAACAATATAACCCACCCAAATCTAACTCTCTCTGCACATGTTACATCTGCCCCACCTGCAGTGTACATGGTTTTGCCCACCTGCTAACAAATTTGCTGCTGCGATCAACTCTGAATGACCCCCTCTGTGAGTTTCCTTTTTGGGAGATTCTGGAGGGGGAGGTTCTGGGTTCTTGCTTTAACTAGCGATATCACTGCCCTTCCCATGCTACAAAATACTATGATTCATGGCATTTTGCAGAGGGAGTCAGCGATGGTGTGATTAACAGCACGTTTTTTAAATACGTCACTGCCAACTTCACTGCAGGAGTGGGTGGGTTACCCTCCAAAATTCAGCAGCAGACAGTTATGAATAATGCAGAGATGTACTATGCTAATTAGCCAATACATTTGTATAGGTCTGTACTTGCTGATTGTCAAGTGGTGCTCAGTGATCACCGTCAAGCCTTTATTCTCCCTCATCAATAACACAGCCATTATAGCTAATTTTATCAGAACAATTTAAAAAGTTCTTGATTATTTTATTAACCCTTTAGTGTTTACAGCTGCTTACACTATAATCAAAAGCTGGGGCAGATGTATTAACCTGGAGAAGGGATAAAGAAGTGATAAGCGCAAGGTGATAACGCAGCAGCCAGTCATTACGGATTTGAAAAATGACAGTTAGGAGCTGACTGGCTGGTGCGTTATCACCTTGCACTTATCACTGCTTTAACTCTTCTTTATCCTTTCTCCGGGTTAATACATCTGCCCCCCAGTGTTGAAAAAAATAGTAATCATTGTACTGAAAGAGGCCGTACATATTGGCAGTGTTCTGTGTATTTCACTTTCGTTTCACTGGCATGTTTTTTTTTGGGTTTTTTTTAACATTTTTTGTTCCAGTTCTGTGCATCTGACTAATATAAATTCAATCCAAAACTTGTATTCATTTCTATAAGTGAGTTCCCAGTAAATGCAGTAACACGTGGTGGAGAACTCTTTACATGAGCTTTTCTAAGTGCTTTTCAGTTAGACATTTCTATACTGCTACAGGCGTGTTCCATCGGCTGGAAACACGTGGAATTGCATCTAAAGCCATATGAAATGCATACATTTTGGATATTTCTCCAGGTCACAGAGATACTAAATATGTATTACTCAGGGTCTGCCCCAATGAAATAACTCAGAAAGTAAATGTACAGTATAGTGTAAGGGGGATATTGAGTTGCTGGTTATGTCTGGTAACCCCTACGGCAGAGATTTTCAACCTTTTATAACTCGCCGCACACTGAACAAGATTTAAATGTTGCCACGGCACACTGAAATATAATGGTGATGCATGGTGCAGTTGCGTTTCCTAGGTTGTCATGTCGCAACTTCTCCATAGGTAACGCCTGAGCCACGTCTGAGAAAGCCAGAAGAGCCCAACACTGCCCGGGCCCAAAATTAGAACTGGCTCTGCAACCACTAAACCCACCAGTATTGATCGTTCCAGGGCCTCAGTAGCGTCAAAACGCTGACGGGCCTGGCTGTGGTTCTATGGCGGCACACCTGGAGACTGCTCAGGGCACACTAGTGTGCCACGGCATAGAGGTTGAAAAACACTGCCCTATGGGATACCGGCATCGGTCTTCTGAACGTCGGGATCCCGACAGCCGGTATATTAACTGCATCCCCTTAGAAGTAGCAATTTGCATAGATATAACATTACCCTAACTGAAGCTGATATATGATAAAACAAAAACAAACAAAACAAAAAAAAATACATCAAACACTATGTAATATTATTAAAGTCATGGTACCGTACATCTGATATTTCTACAGTGCAAGAAAACTTTGTCTAGGTTTACACATCCCTACTTCTATACTCAAGGGATTCCCCTATGACACCCCAGTGCTGCAGACAATGGACAAGCAATGATAGTAAGAAAACCCTCAATGATAAGCTGGCCATGCGCCATACACGC
Source organism: Pseudophryne corroboree (assembly GCF_028390025.1). Lineage (NCBI taxonomy): Eukaryota > Metazoa > Chordata > Amphibia > Anura > Myobatrachidae > Pseudophryne > Pseudophryne corroboree. The sequence continues at coordinate 148,055,696 of NC_086455.1, forward strand.
TATAATGCAGTTTTATGAATATTTTTTTGAGATTATAACCTTTACCAAAGCAGAGGTTTGTAACAGCCCTTTAAGAGATAAATTGGCTAATTCTGAGACGAAAGCATTTTGCATGCGTCTCTATGTACGACTGCGGCAGCCTTCTCATTACCCTAAGATAATACCTGTTAGTGTCTTATCTATAAAGGGGTCGGGGGTGCCTGGGTCCAGGGGGGTCCACACCGCACACCCTGCAACCATTTCTTCAATACTCCCCTTTCCTCAGTCCCATTTTTGGCAGAGCTGCAAAATACTTGTGAAAACCGTGCGGCGGCCATTTTGCTGGCCTCTGCACATGCATTGTTTACAGATAGAGAGGAGGGCGGGCCGGGACAGGGACTGGACGTGGGCCCCCTCCTCTCATGATATGCTCCTGCCGCCTATATATGCCGAGTATCCATGTATCTGTATGTAGAAGGTCTTTGTGCTATTTTTCCATCAGCGGGTGTCGTCATTAGTATCAGGACTTGCACCCAAAAGATCAGTCAGAAGCAGACGTCCCCTCTCTGTCCGCACACTATGAACTAGCACAAAGTCGGCCTACAAAAATGCTTTTTACTGTACTTGTCCTACGTCAGACCTTTCCCTCTCTGCATTCTCTTATCACATGCCAGTAAAAGGGCAAGTAGTTTCACCACTGCTCTTTACAGGCCTCCATCATTTTCCTGACTACATTTTTTCCTCCACCCTGAGGCTGAATGTGCATTGTAGTTTGTTAGAGTACTTTGAATAAAGGGACTCTGGGGTTGATGTATCAAGCAGGGAAAAGAGTGGAGAAGTTGCCCATAGCAACCAATCAGCTTGTACCTATCATTTTCTATCATGTACTTGGTAAATGCTACATTAAATCTGATTGGTTGCTATAGGCAACTTCTCCATGGTCCACTTCTCTACTCTTTTCACTGTTACAGTTAAATTTCTCTTTAAATAGATTTGTTTAACAATAACCTGCAATCCCAAATCATTGTGAATGGTAAAACTCGTTACGTATGATAAATGGTGCTCCAACCAATCAGCTCAATGGGGAAGATGTATTAAGGCTGGAGAAGTGATAAAGCAGTGATAAGTGGAAAATGATAACGCAGCAGCCAATCAGCTCCTTACTGTCATTTTTCAAACCCGTAATGATTGGCTGGTGCGTTATCACCTTACACTTATCACTGCTTTATCACTTCTCCAGGATTAATACATCTGCCCCAGTATGTCATGTGTTCAGCTCCTGTCATGTGTTTGAAAAATGACAGTTGGTTGCTGATTGGTTGGAACAGCGTTTATCGTACGCAAGAAGTTTTATAATTCACAAGTTTTATCACTTGATGGTATATGGGCCCCTATATTTGTAATACATCACCAGTACTTGTGTGAAATCTATGTTTACGTATATGTTATTCCAAAATGCCCCTTATTATTATTTTATTTTATTTTAATGCACGTAATTTTCTCCTGGATCCTGTTGACCCTTCTATATTGCCCTTTCTGAGGGGTAAATTTACTAAAGCTTCTAAAACAGAGCATACCCTCCAACTGTACATTTTTGGCCGGTACAGTACCGTTTTTTTATGGTCTGTACCGGCCAAAAAGGGCTTTGTACTGATTTTTTGCTCACTAAATCGCCATAGAAAGTATAGGAAAGGGGGCGTGGTCACACCCCTTTTACCCGCGGCCACGCACCTTTCCCTAATTTGTACCGGTTTTCGAGTGTTCAGTGTTGGAGGGTATGAACAGAGTATTGGTGATGTTGCTCCTAGCAACCAATCAGATGCTGTCTATCATTTCTCTATTGCCTTTTAAAAATGATAGACAACATCTGAGTGGTTGCTATAGGCTACATCACCAATTATCTGTTTAAGAAGCTTTAGTACATTTATCCCATATGGGGAGAAGTGAGCCAGTGGAGAAGTTACCCATGGCAGCCAATCAGCATTGACGTAACATTTATAATTTGCATACAGAGCAGCTGATTGCTTGCCATGGGCAACTTCTCCACTGGCTCACTTCTCCACTGTTATCACTGCTTAGTACATTTCCCTAGTCTCAATTAAGTCTATATATGAACACGATCCAGATATGCTTTAGTTATTTAAATTCATCAGTAATTGACGAATGTTTACTTGCTATTTGGGCCATATATTAAACCAGTTCAATGCCAAACTGGCAACAAAGGCAGTGAATAATCATGTACCTAATTTTAAGCCATTAAAGATTTAATTATAATTGTGTTGTGTCACATTTCAAACACTGGGGAGAGATTGCGTCTCTGCTCGCCTAGCCAAGATTTGGGAATGTGTTTTGCTGCTCTTTCTTGGTTCACACACAGTTATTTCCTCATCTCCTAGTGTAATTGTTTAACATGTCCAAGGCATAGATAGACACCCCGCTGAGAAGGACTATGCTGTTTTTTATTTTTTTTTGCTGATTGTTCCAGAATACGCTTTCTCGTCTCCTCTTGCGGCTTATTTTAACGAAGCCTTTCTGTGATCTGTAAACACGCAGCTCATTGCAAATATAAAGACAAGTGACATATCCAGAGGAAGGTACGGAGTAATAGCCAGGCGCAGGCTGCAGATGAAGCTGGGACAGAACACAGAACAAGGAGTGTGGTATATAACTAATGAGGCAAGGCTTGTGCAGAAGGAAGGGACCTAGCCTGTCTGTCAGGCTGCGATAGAAGACATGTTGGCCTTTCATTCGCAGGGACCAGCTACCGTACACAGATCTGAGCAGGAGCCATACCAGCAGAATGTTTTTTTTTAAGCTAACCTGTCACCCCCATCCACTTGCAGCACTAGAAAAATGACAGCGCTGCACATAATATAGATAGTTGATGTTGTAGCATTCCCATGGCGTTAGAAAAGAAAGTGAAGTATTTTAATATGTTATGCATTATATTATATCTGCTTTACTATATCAAGAACCAAGATAATGCCTTTATAAAGCTCATACCTTTTATTATATATTATACAGCAGCTTATCCTATAGTGGTCGTGAATCTATACATTTTATTTGTTGTTGTTGTTGTTATTTAAAATTTCTGACTTTTATGTTGTTGTTTTTTTTTAAATGTATGCTGCTATGTACTGGAGTATAATGAGCTGATATCCTATATATTGCTCCTCACCTCTATGGGGGAATTCAAGTGTTTTGCGCACCGGCAGCTACTAGATGGCGGCCGATAAAGCAATTGAAGCGTTACTTCCTCCGGCCGCGCGCAGCCAGTGGCGCTGACATTACTGTTATGTCGTTTCATCATTCTGATAGCCGGTAACTAGTACAGCATAAATTAGGCAATGGGCCACTTTAGTCTAACAGTTGGTAACTTTGATCCTATTATGTAGTGCAAGATAGGGTAATAAAAGGATGTTTCTGATTGGCTGATAGAGCTTACTGCACTGGTATAAATTTGGCACTGTACCCTTCAGTGTACATATAGGTACTTATATGCCTTTAGTATAGTGCAATAATACAGGTGAGAGCTAGGGTAAAGCGATAAAGGAACAAAGACTTGTATAACTAGTGCCCCCGAAAACGATGTAAATGTATGTAAATGTGACCCACCTGACAAGTGTGAGTGTCCCTCTCTGTCCTCTCACTAGTGGTTCCGGATCTTCATTGGACATGTTGATAAATACAGTATGGTCAGAAGTAAATTTGGTCATTAAACAGCGTTTCTCATTCCCTTTAATGTTATGTTGACTGATTTTATTTTTGCATTAGAACACCCTGATTTCCTGTTCAGAATAGTTAGGGTTCTTAAACACCCTCCTGTCCTCAGACATAGTGGGTCATTCCGAGTTGATCGCTCGCTAGCAGTTTTTAGCAGCCGTGCAAACGCATAGTCGCCGCCCACGGGGGAGTGTATTTTAGCATTGCAGGGGTGCGAACGCCCGTGCAGCAGAGCGGCTGCAAACACATTTTGTGCAAAACAAGACCAGCCCTGTAGTTACTTATCCTGTGCGATGATTGCTGCGACGAGTGACACGGTAATGACGTCAGATACCCGCCCAGCAAACGCCCAGCCACGCCTGCGTTTTTCCAAAACACTCCCAGAAAACGGACAGTTGACACCCATAAACGCCCTCTTTCTGTCAATCTCCTTGCGTTCGGCTGTGCGATTGGAATCGTCGCTAGAACCAGTGCAAAACCACAATGAACTTTGTACCCGTACGACGCGAGTGTGCATTGCGGTGCATACGCATGCGCAGATTAGCCGTTTTTTTTACTGATCGCTACGCAGCGAACAACGGCAGCTAGCGATCAACTCGGAATGACCCCCATAGTTTTTCAGAGGCTGCTGATTAATTTGAAGGAAAGGGAGATGACGCTAAACTACGTCCCTGAGTCTTGCGCTGTGATGCAATCTACATCTGATAAGTCAGCTGCTGTTTCATGTGGGTTATATAATTTATGCATGGGGATCAATAATTCCTATTTCTCTGGGCATTGCCTGTGTACTTTGTATTCTGGCAAACGATCTCCGCTATGCTCTCTGCGGCACAAGCCAGGCTTCCCAGTAGGATGTGTAGTGTAAACTGCTTGGCTTAGTGAGAAGCGCAACTGGTAACAAAAAGGTTTAATCGACCTTCTAAACCATTCTAAGAAACCGCAGCTGTAAAATAAGGAAACGTTGTGGCCACAGTATGGGAAGGAGAGGCCAGCTACAAACTGTGTGGTATCTGTGGCTCTTCATGATTACAGGGCCTCCCTGGGGTTTTGGCTGCATAGGATTTCTTAAGTTGAATACTGATTGTTATCATGTGAGCCAATGTGTTTACATACAGCCAAAACGTATGAGAACACATATTGGTTTATTCTCAATTTCCCTGTCTGTAGATGTTCTTGGCAATTAGAACCGCCTGTCTGAGCGACATATTTTGAACCCTTCCAGCGTGAAACGCTCATACTCCACTGTCATGTATTTGCTGTTGATGTTTTTACAGTACCCGCATACAGTATCTCCGTCTCCCTCTCACTTGGTCTCTGGCACAGTAGTCTGGCACCGTGTGCGTGTGGCTTGTTAATTTAAGATTGCTGCTGCTGATGTTGTAGTAGTAATTGCTCAATTAGCGCAAAGTTTATTTTTTTGTTTGGCTCATTGGAGAGAAAAAACAAACAAAACAACCTTTCACACACTGTCACTAATTAGCTGTGTGCGAAATTCCACGCTCATGTTTGTAAGGGGGTGAAATTGTTCGGTAAGAGACGGGGGCTACTGACAGACCCCTTATACTGAACACTCATTAATTATACTGTACCGTATAGTAATGGCTCCCACTAAGGAGGAGATGTGGTGTACCTTTCCCCAATACATATTGACTTTTCATTACAGATATCTGCCTTGCATGCATGCTGAGCTTATTATTGGACATATATAAAAATGGCGCAGGGACTTAGGTAGTCATTCCGAGTTGTTCGCTCGCTAGCAGTTTTTAGCAGCATTGCAAACGCTATGCCGCCTCCCACTGGGAGTGTATTTTAGCTTAGCAGAAGTGCGAACGAAAGGATCGCAGAGCGGCTACAAAATATTTTTGTGCAGTTTCAGAGTAGCTTCAGACCTACTCAGCGCTTGCGATCACTTCAGACTATTCAGTTCCTGTTTTGACGTCACGAACACGCCCTGCGTTCGCCCAGCCACGCCTGCGTTTTTCCTGGCACGCCTGCGTTTTTTTGAACACTCCCTGAAAATGTTCAGTTGACACCCAGAAACACCCACTTCATGTCAATCACTCTGCCGCCAGCAGTGCGACTGAAAAGCTTTGCTAGACCTCGCGTGAAACTACATCGTTTGTTGTAATAGTATGACGCGCGTGCGCATTGCACCGCATACGCATGCGCAGAAGTGCCGTTTTTTTGCCTGATCGCTGCGCAGCGAACGAAAGCAGCTAGCGATCAACTCGGAATGACCCCCTTAGGTCTTTATTATTTTTCTTTACCTCAGCATTTAGAGCTTAAATTCCATCTGCTGTGTGACAAATCAAATGTTTGCTTTTGACACAATAATTAATAAATACACACAAACCCAGAGCCCTGCCAGCAATTATAGCTTCATCAGATTCTGTGTCAGATGATTACAGCCATTTTACTTGCTAATTAACTAACCCAATTAAAGGAAAGCTTTATATTCTCCGGGAAAATTTATCCTATCACATTATAGAGTGATACTGAGTTTTAACAGCTATCCTGCACCATTTTCTTGTCACTGTACACACTAAGCTTACCACCTGGATTGGCTGATATTGCAGTATAGACAAGTCACGCCTTTTAGCAGTATCAGCCTCACACTGTCATTGCACTAATAGTAAGGGGCATATTCAATTTGCAGGGAGGATTTTGGCCACACAAATGAATGCATAAACGTAGCATTGCTATTAACTTTTAGGTTTGTTACTTTATTCTACTCGGACATACCTTTTAATACAGCAGAGTGCAATGAACGCAGCGTGATGTAAGACTGTAGCTTATTGCAGTGTAAGAAATAGATAGGAGCTAAATAAATAGTGACTGTTTCACACGCTGTCTCAAATCAGTGATACCCAGCTGGTCACAAAGCGTCTCTTTGGCTTGCCAGGTGCTTCTTTGTGTTGTTAATGATGGTTCTGGCATCATTCTATTTGTGACCCTCACTTTGTTGTTTACAATCTGCAGACTGATGTCTTTTGTTGGGAGTAGCGATGATAAATAGAGTCTGCAATAACTTTACATGCAATATGCAATTACCTGGGTATCGTATTGAATGAAGGAATACTGTCTAGGGGATACAGTATGATTTGCCGACGTACCGGATGCCGGCGGTCAGAATACCAACGCTGGCATACCGTTAGTTGAAGTCCCGACAGGGGGCAGGTAAGAGTGTTCCCCCCTAACCCTAACACTCCCTTCCGGCAGCCTAACCCCCTAACTTCACCCCCGCCCCACCACAGCCTAACCCTAATCCCCCCGGAAGGCACCAAACCCTCCCTAGCCCTCATCCTAATCCGCCTGCAATACTTAGTGCTTAGTGTCTGACCCTAAACCCCCCCCCCCGGTGTGCCTAAACTTAACCCTTCTCCCTGCAACCTAACCCCCTGCAGCCTAACCTCTTCCCTTAGTGCCTAAACCATAACCTCCCTTATGTCGTGCTCAGCCCCCCCTCCCTTTGGCTTAACCCTAACCCCTCCTCCCCACAGCCTAACCCTAACTATCCCTGGAGACACATCATCTGCTCATGTACCAGCCATGTTATTTTTGTGTTTGCAAGAACTTCTACATGAAATGTGGCTATCTTAATACACAAGAAAATATATGTGCAAAGTTCTTTTGAGAATTTATACGCCAGAAGTGGAGTTAAAATCACACTGGCAGTAGTAACTCCTGCATTCACTTATCATACTATCCCTTTAAACACTTAAGCCGCTCAGTAATGGTTTTTTGCCTTCTTTATATGATTGAGCTAATAAAAAAATAATAATTATAATAAAAAAAAACATCTTTTATACATCGATACTAACATCGGTGGTCAGAACATTGCGTCCGTCGATGATCGGAACATCGTTACATCGCAACTTCGTTTTCGCCTGCACTTGATCCTCTGCAGCCTCCGGTGCTTTTTAGGGAAGGTGAGAGCTGCTTATTTTTACATTTCCCCAGCGGCTGCTAGTGTTTGCAGCTGCTGGAGGGAATCTGGTCTGAAGATCAACACTGTCTAGGTCGACAATGTTTATGTCAACCACTATAGGTCGACAGTCACTAGGTCGACAGGGTTGGAAGGTTGACAGGGTTTCTAGGTTGACATGTGCTAGGTCGACAGGTCAAAGGGTCGTTTTTCACATTTTTTTATTTTTTTGAACATTTTCATACTTAACGGTCCACGTGGACTACGATTGGAACGGTAACCTGTGCCGAGCGAAGCGGTAGCAGACCGAGGCACCTTGCCCAAAGAATTGGCGAGCGAAGCGAGCCATGCGAGGAGACACGGTGCACTAATTCAGCTTCCCGGTCACTGTACGCAGAAAACGACACCAAAACCCCAAAAAAAAACTCACGTCGACCTTTTGACCTGTCGACCTAGCACATGTCGACCTTCCAACCCTGTCGACATAGTGACTGTCGACCTAGACACTGTCGATTTGATGATCCACACCCCTGCTGGGTGGGGGGTGCTTCCTGGCTGACCAATCAACAGTTATCGGCAGCACGGCATGCACTGGGGAGGAAGGAACCAGGAAGCCGAGGTCCCTCTGAGAGCGTCAGTTGCAGGAAGCTTCTATTCCTGCAGCCGCACAGTGAGCTTTCTGACAGGTTGCATCTGATGCGACCATGTCAGGGAAAGCCCAGCATCTGATGCGACCATGTCAGGGAAAGCCCAGCATCTGATGCGACCATGTCAGGGAAAGCCCAGCATCTGATGCGACCATGTCAGGGAAAGCCCAGCATCTGATGCGACCATGTCAGGGAAAGCCCAGCATCTGATGCGACCATGTCAGGGAAAGCCCAGAATCTGATGGGACCATGTCAGGGAAAGCCCAGCATCTGATGTGCCCATGTCAGGGAAACCCCAGCATCTGATGCGACCATGTCAGGGAAAGCCCAGCATCTGATGCGACCATGTCAGGGAAAGCCCAGCATCTGATGCGACCATGTCAGGGAAAGCCCAGCATCTGATGCGACAATGCCAGGCGAGTGGTTAATTTGGGACACAGATGAATCACACAGTGTTGAGTGTATGTATAAGGGGGCTTAAAAGTGTTAATGGTTCATAGTGATATAATAAGTCTGATACTAATAGACTACATTAATTATGAGATAAGTTATTGCTTATAAAGTACAAACATTTAGGGTCAGATTCAGTTCTACACAGAAGATGACAGGACCCATCCCGGCAGCCTCAATGTTTTAACTGATCGACCCGGGATATTACCGGGTCAACGCAGGTCGCTGTGCGGTGTGAAAGGGGTCACTGCCAAATTCCCTGGTCACCTGACACGGTATTTCAACCCGGGAATACAGAAGGGTTATTCCTGGGTCAGGCGCGGTGTGAACGGGTTGCCAGGTAGATGTGACCCGGAACCCATTCACAGTATAGGCCGAGGCGGTGTTTCCCAGCGCTGCCTATGCCCCGCCCCCCAGTGCCTCCTCTGTCCCCGCCTCGATGGCAACCCGACTCGGTATATTGCCGGGTCGGGAAGCCAGTCTGAAAGGGTCCAATGCAGCAAAAAAAATAGTAAATCTCTCATTTGCAGCTGATAGCATCCGTGGATCTCCTGTGAGGTAATTTCCCAAAACCCAAACAGAATAATCATAGAGTAAACATGGAAATGTATCCTCTGGCACCATCTCTCTGTATACATATTCTACTCTTATGGATCATTGAACTCGCTTCATATTACCTAGGTGCAAGACCTGGCACCGGTCAGTTCTAACAAGCGCAGTGTTAAACACTTAAATCTGGTGATGGCTATTGCCATTATTAATCATTTTGGGCCAGGTTTATAATTGTACACAAACCCAATGGCTTATGTACAAATACAATGTTTGGGGGTCTTGTGAAGTTGAGGGCGTCGCCCCTGTTTTGAAGGTATGACAGATCAAGGGTCTGCGTCGTCGGATACAGACTTCCGGGAACCAGGTGTCCGGATTTGGCGGGCAGCCTGCATAAGCTTCAGTGCCTAAATCCATCGATAATCGTGACCGATGTTTGATGGTCATGATGCTGATCCGGGACTGTGTCCTCAGATGGAGCACTCAGACCTTCGCTAATGCCAAGAGGAGGCGTCTATCTCCTACAGATGCCTCCTTCTGCATTAGAATTTTAATTAGACGGAATTGCACAGCCGGTACCTTATGGCTGTGTAATTCCATACAAACATGAATAGGGCCTATAGTGCAGAGGGTATAATGGGGGTCATTCCGAGTTGATCGCTCGCTAGCAGTTTTTAGCAGCCGTGCAAACGCTAAGCCGCCGCCCACTGGGAGTGTATTTTAGCTTAGCAGAAGTGTGAACGAAAAGATCGCAGAGCGGCGGCAAAAAATCATTGTGCAGTTTCCGAGTAGCTTCAGACCTACTCAACGCTTGCGATCACTTCAGACCATTTAGTTCCGGATTTGATGTCACAAACACGCCCTGCATTCACCCAGCCACGCCTGTGTTTTTCCTGGCACGCCTGCATTTTTTCGAACACTCCCTGAAAACGGTCAGTTGACACCCAGAAACGCCCACTTCATGTCAGTCACTCTGCGGCAGCCATTGCGACTAAAATGCTTCGCTAGACCTTGTGTGAAAATACATCGGCCGTTGTGAAAGTACGCCGCCGCATGCGCAGAAGTGCCGTTTTTTTTCTTAATCGCAGTGCAGCGAACATTTTCAGCTAGCGATCAACTCGGAATGACCCCCTATATTCTTTACATAACACAGTATTCCCAATGATTAATTATGTAATAACATTACAAGAGTTTGCTAAATAAAACAAAGAGAAAGTAAACCCACTAGTGAACAAGACATATATGCTGTTATTCCTGTATATTATTGAATTAAATAACATCTAAAACACTTACATGTTTATACTGTACTAAACTAAGAGTGTACTGTATGCTAGCTGTGACATTGCATTGTTGTAGCTAGCATTAGGTATAGTAAAATGGTGCTACTCTGTCTTCCATCACTTTTGGGCAGCATAAAAGCCATTGACAGAGTTCTTGGTTTTCCTTCACTGGTTTTCATTCATCAAACACAGTCACAGTAATGTCCTTTGTACAGGGACATAACTGAAATGCTGTGATTTGCAGTTTGAACCTTTTGTTCTGTTCCAGATGCCATTTAGATTCTTTTAAAGTCTTTTGGGTTGCAGCTTTAGCAACATCACCTGGCTAGAGGAAGACATATGCCGTCTTTCAGCCATTGCTACCAGTAGCAACACAAGTTTAGCCTTATGTGTTGTGCGTAAGGAAGAGATTCCTCTGCCCGTTGCCATAGGAGAATTAGCCATTGTAGATAAGCCATGGAGGCTGAGTATCTCCCTAGTGGCAGAGATTACAGACGTTGGACCACTGCCATTCTGCTACTTGCGGTAGTTTAACATTAAATATTTAATTTGGGTGGACATCTCCTTTAACGCAACTCAATTGTTATGCAAACTGAATTAATTAAATGTGGGTTATTAATCTCTTCTTTTGTGAGTCCGCTCTCTTCTTCCTTTATTTAAATAAATTAGTAGTGGCCTATCACTGGGGAGAGCTTACGGATCTGACAATTCAATATTCGATGGTACATTAACCCATGTACAATACTGTTATTCTTGACCTAGCGGTTTGCATACCAGAACCAGGTAAATCTATGCTATGAGGGTTTGGATGTCCTGTCTTATATAAAGCTGGCTTACATTTACATATTGAGAAATATAACAGATAAAGGAAAGAAGATTAAACAAATATACTGTTAGCTGTGCATCACTTTTTTTCTGTAGATTCCTGTAAAATTGTCTCCCAACGTGTAAGTTAATTACTGGAGCTGGGTAATCTCTCAGAGACGGTTCTGTGAGTGCTGACAGGCTGAGAGTATGCAGCGGACCTGCTTGGTATCTCTGACAATAACTCGCCACAAAATTATCCTGATTTAATTTCATTTTATTTGCTGCGGAAACCTTCCAAGGACATCTTTTTGATGAAATTGTTCAGACTACATGAATATTTGTAGACGTTTTCGTAAGGGACGTATCATAAAAGACCCCCCCATGTGTGGGTTTTCTGTGACATTTCTGTTTCATAAAAGGATTACATTAAATACTTGTTATTTTATGCCAGTTATTTGAAGGATTATAGAATTGTTTTATTGTATTTTATTTCTCGTATTCATAGAATTATAGAATTCTTTGAGTAATTCGTAGAATCCTAAAATGGATGCAAATGAAGTAAAATATATTATTCTGATTGTAGTAATACTGCTAATAATAATTATTATCATTATTGTTTAAGTGACAACATAATATACGTCGATGTGTGATGCAGAAACTGTACAAATAATATCATACCAAAACAGAAAGTAGTAAGGACTCTATGTATTGAATTATAAACAGCTATTTCTATAGTGCACACATATTCTTAGCGGCTGGGCTGTTTTATCAGGGCACAGCACCTTGCTCGATTTTTGAAGGGCAGAATGCACGCTGCCATTTTTGCGACGCTCTGCTAATGCAGCCTGCCCGTTGCCGTGCTGCCACCGCGACTATTCACATACAGGAGAGAGCTTGGAGGAAGCTCATTGGTGATGTGGAAGAATCGGCAACGCCCCCAATGGTGACACAGTTGGGGCCGCGCCCCGTGGCCAGCCGTGCCCCCTTTCCGAGCAAACACAGCCATGCTGCCCCTGCACTTCTTCTCCCTGCCCTGCCCGCATCCTAGCAGGAACACTATATTCTGCAGCACTTTACAGTGAATATTTGACCATTCACATTAGTCCCTGCCCCATTGGAGCTTATAGTCTATGGGGTATATTCAATTGGTGTCGAAAACTGCTGTCTGTCGAAAAGACAGCAGTTTTAGACTTTTTAAGGTCGAATCGTGATTCGACCTATTCAGTCCTATTCGACAAGTCGTGGAATTCGACTTGTCGAAAAGCACGTGGATCGGCGGAAAAGCTGCCGTTCCATGTGTTTGTGTCGAAAACCTTTTCGACCATCTCAGTTCGCCTTTAAAAAAAGGCGAACTGAGATGAGGACTGCAGCGCCGGAGACGGAAAGAGCTGATGCGGGGACGGAGTGAGCAGCGCTGGAGGACAGCCGCTTGCTGGAGCCGGGTGGACGCTGCCGTGAGCGGCGGCTGTGAGAGAGGGGGAGACGGGGAGCGGCGGCGGCTGTGATGGGGGACGGAGCAGTGGCTGTGAGACAGGAGGGACGGGGGAGAGCCGCGGGCAGACGGGGGAGAGCAGTGCTACAGCAGCGGCTATATAGCCGCTGCTATAGCGCTGCTCTCCCCCGTCTGCCCGCGGCTCCCCCCCCCCCCTCCTCGCATCTCAATTTGACTTTTGTAAAAGTCGAATTGAGATGTCCATTGAATAGCCCAGGTCGGATCCATTCCGACAAATGAATGTCAGAATGGATCCGACTTCAATTGAATATACCCCTATATCCCTACCTAATGTACACACACACATACACTAGGGTTAATTTTTGTAGCGAGCAGATTAACCTATCGCTATATGTTGGGATTGTGGGAGGATCCACTACTATTGATGCTACACTAGAACGATATTGCTCAATTTCAGCTCAATTTGGTCACTCAGGACTATATATTGGGTGAAATTGTGCATTTTTGCTGTGTATCCAATCTGATCCAATCCGATGCGCGGCCCCGTGAGCGTCGGGTCGACTCCTCCAGGTTGTTGGTGCTGCACTCGTTATTTGATCAAGTGGAATTGTATGGAATCGAACAGTGGTTTTTGTGCTCACGATATATCGCTTGTGATCTATAGTAGGAAGTTTGAAGCACCCTAATCCAGCCCATCAGGTGTATCTGAGGGTACCTGTGAATGCATGCTATACATCCCATGCGATATGTAGGCGCTTGACATATCTCCTATGTGATGTATAGCATGCTCCAAAAAGTCACATTGTACCAAATCGTTTGGAATCGTATGTAAACACTCCCGGGAGAGTTCAAGGGAAATCGGCCCGACTTCAGCCTCTAGATATATCGTTCTAGTGTATGGGGCCCTTAACATAGCTGGACAACCAAATGTTTTTCTGGTTCTAAAATAATAGGGGCAATTTCTGTCTCAGTTGACCTATATATTCCACTGTTCATAAAATATTTAGCTGCATTCTGTGTATGATTGTTAGGTTTCTACAGTGTTTTCTCTTAATTGTCAAGAAGAAGTAAAGGACATATTGAAAACTAACGTATGGGGTCATTCCGAGTTGATCGCTAGCTGCATTCGTTCGCTGTGCAGTGATTAGGCAAAAACTCGGCACTTCTGCGCATGCGTATGTGGCGCAATGCGCACGCGCGACGTACTATTACAACGAACGATGTAGTTTTACACAGGGTCTAGCGATGCTTTTCAGTTGCACTGCTGGCCGCAGAGTGATTGACATGAAGAGAGCGTTTCTGGGTGTCTACTGACCTTTTTCAGGGAGTGATTGGAAAAAGGCAGGCGTGCCAGGAAAAAGGCAGGCATGGCTGGGCGAACGCAGGGCGTGTTCGTGACGTCAAAACAGGAACTGAATAGTCTGAAGTGATCGCAAGCGCTGAATAGGTCTGAAGCTCTGCGATCCTTTCGTTCGCACTTCTGCTAAGCTAACGTACACTCCCCTGTGTGCGGCGGCATAGTGTTTGCACGGCAGCTAAAAACTGCTAGCGAGCGATCAACTCGGAATGACCACCCTAATTTAAAGTAGATGTTTAGCTTAGCTGTGTGAAACTTATACAAATAATATTTTACAACCAGTGGCTCTCTATGGTCTTAGGATATAGCAGGTCTTCTTCTATGTAATATCTGCATGTCTTTCTTTCCTTTTGTTTCTATGGAAAACCACGTACCAATATCTCGGCATGTCAAAATATACCGTCCCCTGCGGCATTATATGTTGCGTCATCTTGACTGACAGTCCAGTTGCTATTGCAAGTGAGGTGTGTGGCTTGTTTCTGTATACCTGGTTTCGCAGTAGATGGTTTCCATGACAACTGAAGAGCCAGCAATCTGTTACAATGACGCTTGATGTATATTGAACATGTATTGATACATTTTTTTTTAAGTTAAACAATGTAATTCATATGCTAACATGGCATTTAGGTGTAACATTTGCACAAACAAACAGAAATGAGAAAACTGCACTATACATCAGTGCTGAACCAAACGGCTATTTTCAGATTACTTGTAAAGAGCAGTATAAATCTCGTGTCTAAATAAAATGTCACTCAATAGGTTTTTCGGATTTGATATAGGGCAAATAGCTGCATTGGCATAGCATGCCAGCTTTACTGTCTGCGATATTTCTGGCCATATCCTGCTGTGAGAATACAACAATGTATATATCCCTTAGGCTGGTTAAACACTTGGCTATATGCACCCGATATTTCAACGATCCCTCGGATCAGACGATATATCGTTCACATCGTCCAATGTGTATATCATTAACGATGCACGCTCCCGCGGGATGTACAATGGGGGTCATCGAGATGACCTAAAGGATAAAAAAGGGGCAGACTAGATGTGCCAAGTGGTTCTTATCTGCCGTCAAATTCTATGTTTCTATGTTAAGGGTGAGATTTATCAAATATTGGAGAGAGATAAGTACCAACCAATCAGCTTCCAGCTGTCATATATACAGGCTGCGTTAGAAAAACGACAGAAGCTGATTTGTTGGTATTATTTACTTTATTTCTCTCCAGGATTTGATAAACCTCCCCCTACGTCTGATGCTATATAGTGAGAAGAGCAGGCCACACCATCTGTCTGTGCCAATCAACAGCTGAATTGATGGACTTCATGCCCCTTGTATGTGTCACCTTGCGTTACAGACAGTTTGGGGAAGAAGTATCAAAGCTTCTAAAGAGTATTTGCCCGTAGCAACCATTCAGCTTATACAGTACCTATCATTTTATAGAATGTACTTGATAAACGCTAGCTAGAAGCTACGGCCACCTTTTCTACTGGTCCACTTCTCCACTCTTTAGACATTTTGATACATCTCCCTCACAATACTCTTTATCACATAGAGTTGCAAACTATATATCTGCATGTTTTTTTTATATCATGGAGCATTTAATTCTTATAAGGTTAGAGCAGCCAATGGCACCTGCGGCACATGTCATTGTGCCGCACCGCAATGTGGCACACACAAGCATTGTTCTGTGATCCCACAGTGACGGTGGGAATGTGAAATGCTTAGCCGATGTGGCAGCAGTTGAGTCATGGAACAGAGCATGTAAACTTGATTTTATTCCTAGTTACAAGCAACAGAGCTCATATTTCCACTACACACGTCAGGGTCAACAAGGGTGAACAACAGGGGTAAATCATCAGGGAGTGTTTAAGAATCTGTCCAAGACCTTTGAATACTTGATGGTAGATTAAGCCATGTGCAACACCTTTCATTTCTGACCTGGGGTCTGCATAACGGAACCAATTCCATCTACAAGGTTTTGCATGTCCTGCCTTACATAAAGATAGCTAACGTTTCCAGTTAGAGTAGAACAGCAGATAAAGAAAAAGTTCAAACAAAGAAAATGGCGACGCGTGACTTGTTAATGGTAAACAAAGTGATCGGCAAGTCTTATAAGTGACATTTTTACTTTTCCTGACATGCGCATTGGTGAACGGAATAAAATGAAGGGCTGTGCCTTTATATGTTTCTAATATGATAAATAGGCGATAATAATACAATAATATACACCACACCTCTGACTCACAATTTTAATCTGGCCCCCTAAATGGCCATTGGGGTCTCTCTGTTTAAGGTGTGTGTATACTAATTTATGGTATACTCTCATAAAGTACCAGTGTGAAATCTTAGTGGCATCATCTTTATACCAGTCAGGAAACTCCTCATTGTCAAACAATACATTGTGTTGGTAACTCGGACTTTACAATAATGACACATTGATCCTCATTGGTTCTCAGTGTCCTAGATCAGTGACAGCTAGGGGCATCCCGATGGGGGAGAATCCCGACAAGTGTTCTGTAAGTTTACTTACCCTCCCCATCTACCCTCCTAACCCTAACCTTCCCTTCCCGCAGCCTAACCCTAACCCCCCCTCCCCCTGCAGCCTGACCATAACCCTCCCAGATGATACCTAAACCTACCTCCCCATCCCGCAGCCTAACCCTAACTAACCCTCCCGTCCCCGCAGCCTAACCCTAACCCTCCCTGGTGGTGCCTAACTCTACTCCCACCTCAACCCTCCCCAGCGGCCTAACCCTAATGGTCCCTGGCATACTAACAACCAAGATGATGGCTGCCGGGATTCCGGTGTTGGCATTTCGACTGATGTTGGGATTCCGGCGCCGGTCTTCTACCCACATGTCGAGATTCCGGCACCAAGATTTCTACTGCTGGCATCTCGACCGCCGGCGTCCTGATTGTATGCCAGTGGGACTTATAGCAACTGCCTTGAATACAATTCTCAGTTGTTTGTGTTTTATGTTCCCTGATGGGCTATGGATGCTGATGTGACCCTGCATTTAGCAGCTCTCTCACTAACCACTAAGTGAATACGCTGGCCGTGGAGAATAATCTCTGAAGTGAAACTCTTACTTTTGCAGCTGTTGGGTGACTTGCTCTGGAAAAAAACAAGCCTGTTTTAAAGTACTATTTCTTAGTAAACATGACACTTCCTTTAGGTCAACAGTTTAACAGTATACTATATAAAATAAACATTCAATACCCATGCTTGCTAAAACAAACCAAAGAATCCTTATGTCTATTGGGGGTCATTCCGACCCGTTCGCACGCTGCGGTTCATCACTGCGGTGCGAACGGGTCGGAACTGCGCATGCGCGGCACCCGCAATGCGCACATGCATAGAAAGTGATCCCTAGCGCGATCGCAAGAAGAGTGACAGCGGGGAGGCGTTCCGGGGCAGATACTCACCGTTTTCCGGGCGTGGAGATCCGAACGCAGGCGTGTCCAGGCGTTTGGAGGGCGGATGTCTGACCTTCATCGCTGGATCCATCGCATAGGGTAAGTAACTGCAGGGCTAGCCTTGTTCTGCACAAATCTTTTTTTAGCATAGCAGGGCTGCACAAGCGATAGCAGCCTTGCTATGCTAAAATAAACTCCCCCATAGGTGGGGTCTAGTTGATCGCTTGAGCAGCAAAAAGTTGCTACGTGCGAACAACTCGGAATGACCCCCATTGTACTAGGTGAGCGGTAACCCGGGAATAGCACATAGTGGTAGAAAATGGTATTACGAGGGGAAAAAAAAGGTATTCAAGAGACTGCAGGGAGAGTAAGATAGATTTATTAGACCATGAACTAAAGACCAAACCTCCAATGAATAGTCGTCATCTATTATTAATTCTTGTCTACACCTTTGTCTTTAAACTTTCTGCAAAACTGAGTAACATTATTATACAAAGCATACAAGTAGAAATACATTTACCTATACATTTTATGCATTAGAATTTTTATTTACAGTCAAGCAGCAACATTATGATAATAACTCTATTAAAAGGCAATTTGTTAATGGTGTTACCATAGCAACTAGAGTCAATCAGACCAAAGAACAGATGTCAGGAACTCACTGAAGAGGGAAATCAGCTTGGAGTAAGGGCTGAATACAGTATAGAACACATGATGTATGAAATACACAGAGAATGATGTGCTCTTTATATAAAACATGTAAATAGATCTCTATAAATAAGACTTATGTGTCTTATGCTTCTGTGACTGTTAATATTTCTCATGGAAAGTGAGAGAAAAATAAATATTCTGTGTATCCTTGGAGGTTGCAGTATTTGATCACAGACAGGGCAAAGGAAGGGGTGTGCGAGAGTTCCATTGCCAGAGCTCAGGGTCCTGGTGTTGACACTGTTGCGGCCCCTGCATCCATGTAGTGTGTAGAATCGCCACGAACCCGTCCCCAGTCTCCAATTGGCTAGTTTCACAGGAGTCTGTGGGGGTGGGCTTATAGAATATAGGCAAGCTGACCGCTGCGTCCTATGCTGCGGCAGGCCGGTGAAACACAGCAGCACTACTGGTCCCCGGATAGGGCAGCCAGCACATACAGTATGTATATATGCTGACCAGCTCCCCCCTGCAATGTGTGGTTGGCACTGCAGCCCAGGGGCAGCATCGGCCACTGAATATGAGCCTTTCCTTCCCAGACAGAATAGTAAACATACCTAATTTTTGCAAAACGTGTTTTCCAAAAAATTTTAGGTCACAGTTGGCGATGTTAGGGCGGCAGAGTTCAGGTCAACATGAAAATACTGACATAGGAGAAATATTGCTATTATGATGACATGCTTAGCTTGGTGAGTACTTTCCCCCTAATCCCTAACTCTCCCCCTAGCACCTAACCCCCCCCCCCCTCACCCCTTCCCCGCAGCCTAACAATAATCTCCCCCAAGTGCCTTCTCCTCTTGGCAGTGACCGAAGCCCAGTCATCAGCATTCTGAGATTACATATGTTGTGAACATGTTGATATCCTGAGGATGTCAACATGGTGTCTGTCGTTCTAGTGTTGACAATGGTAACTGTATCCTGTCGCAGCACTTTCACTTCAGTTGCATTGCCTGTGACTATAACGAATTTTATCGACCTAGGACTGCAGCTTTCCTCACCATCTTTTCGGTTGTCATTTTGGCTGCAGTTTGCACCATCATGCCCATATCATGTCCTTACTGTACTTTGGGGGTCAGTCCGATCGCTCGCTGCAGTTTCTTGCAGCGCAGCGATGGGGTCGAAAGTGTGCATGCGCCGGTGCCGCAGTGCGCCGGCGCATGGCAGCCGTCGTTGCCTAGCGATCGCCTCTGAGACAGAGGTGGTCGCTGGGCGGGAGGGGGCTGGACGGCGGCGTTAATCCGCTGTTTAGGGGGCGTGTTCCGGCCAACACAGGCGTGGCCGGACCATTGGGGGGGGGGGGGGCAGTCCGCAGTAAATGCGTGACGTCACACGCAGCCGCTGCGGGCCGGGGATCGATGAGTAGCTCCCGGCCAGCACGCTAAAGCTGCGCTGGTCGGGAGCTACTCTGGAAGTGCAAAGGCATCGCCGCTGTGCGATGCCTTTGCACTTCTGCGGGGGGGGTGGGGGGTGGGCGGCACTGACATGTGGGGCGGGATAGCCCTGTGCTGGGCGTCCCCCCGCATGTCAGTGTGAATGATCGTAGCTGTGCTAAATTTAGCACAGCTACGATCAACTCGGAATGACCCCCTTTGGCTGCATTCACATACCCTCTCCAACCTCCGTTCTGGACCCTTTTTCAAGTGCAAGTTTCCTTTAATAATAATTAAAAAAAAAATGTTCATCCCAAAAAGACTTGCATGGGCACTAATAAAAAGAGCAGTTTGGGGCCACAAAAGTAGTATTCTCCAGTTCGTGTCTGTGTGGTACAGTTATCTCTCAGTTGAGTGCTATTGTTATCTGGATATTGTTATCTCCAGAATTTGTACCTCCTTACCCTTTACTGTGCCCTCTCTTCAGCTGGATCCATTGCTTTTATGGGCAGTCAAAAATCAGGACACATATTTCATTCTGGAATCATTAACAGAATGTGAGAAAGCGTCTTCTTTTATTTAGTAGTGCATCTGAGCTACGTTTGGGTTTAATAGATGTGTCTCAGAGAGACTGCGGAATTAGGAGGATTCACTATGATAGGACCTATAGCTTTAATGTGGCTCTTATATTGCGTTGCACTGTACATAGAGTATCTTAATCTTCACATCAGTCTTTGCCACCTAAGAGCTTACAGTCTAATTACACGAACACGTGTTTATTTTGCACCACAAAGCTCTGCACCACAACAAGTCATAGTTACAGAATCATAACACAAATACGATTGCATAGAAAAAGAGAACGAATACAGACAAGGCTGGCAAAGCAGGAGCAGACATGAGATAAAGGGTAGAGAGGGCCCTGCTTGTCAGAACTTACAATCTTTATATAGGTTAGAGGCAGGTGGCAGTGGGGGAGAGGGATTGTTTCTCCTCATGAGCGCCGCTGTGTCTGAATGGGACGGGTTGAGGGCTTTGAGTTGGTGAGAAGTGAATTTTATTCTAGAGGGAATATAGCACCATTTTAGGGATTTTACAGTGGGGCTGTGAAAAATAAAATTCAGTCTCGTGGCAACATTTAGGATAGATTTTAGAAGGCAAAGGCCGGGTTGTAGGAGGTTAAAGTAGTCAAGGCAGAAGATAATGAGAGAATGCATAAGAGTCTTTGTGCGTCGGGGACGACGACGACGACATAACATCGGTTGCACCATCGAAACACGCACCAGCCCTCTGGCAGGGGCAGTTTTTCCATCTGAACATGGCATTCTGTGTGAGCGGTTTTGTATCTTTGAACGCAGTGGCTGTCTGCATCTTGCCCACGATTCGCCCGTGTCCGGTTAGCCACCCTCTGGTTATCTCCCAGGAAAGCACTGTGAAATTCACTCTCCTTGCGTCCATATTCAGTCTTCATGTCTGAGTGCTAATTAGCGCGACACATGCGCAATGCAACTTGGACACATGCACAGACATCAAGCAACGCCCGCTTGCGTGCAACATCACCACTGCGTTCAGCTCTGGTCAGGCCCTGCACATTTGTACCATGTATTAAAATCAGAAGATGATGACTCCCACGCCTACGCAGAATGCTGATGTTAGAAACTTGAACAAAATCTCTAGTTATAAGCCGCGTATGATAAGATGGTAAGATACTGTACATTAAGGGAGTCATTCCGAGTTGATCGCTAGATGAAAATGTTCGCTGCGCAGCGATGATGCCAAAAAATGGCACTTATGCGTATGCGGCGCAATGCGCATGCGCAATGTACTTTCACAACGGCTGATATAGTTTCACACAAAGTCTAGCAACGCTTTCCAGTCGCACTGCTGGCCGCAGAGTGATTGACATGAAGTGGGCGTTTCTGGGTGTCAACTGACCGTTTTCAGGGAGTGTTCGGAAAAACGCAGGCGTGCCAGGAAAAAATGCAGGCGTGGCTGGGCGAACGCAGGGCGTGTTTGTGTCGTCAAATCCGGAACTGAACAGTCTGAAGTGATCACAAGCACTGAGTAGGTCTGAAGCTACTCTGAAACTGCACAAAATTATTTTGTAGCCGCTGTGCGATCCTTTTTTCGTTCGCACTTCCCAGTGAGAGGCGGCATAGCGTTTGCACGACTGCTAAAAACAGCGAGCTAACAACTCGGAATGACCCCGAAAGTGCTGTGC
Source organism: Pseudophryne corroboree (assembly GCF_028390025.1). Lineage (NCBI taxonomy): Eukaryota > Metazoa > Chordata > Amphibia > Anura > Myobatrachidae > Pseudophryne > Pseudophryne corroboree. The sequence goes on from NC_086455.1 coordinate 148,077,577, forward strand.
TTTCCCGCAGAAGTTAGAATACCTTGTTTACTACGAGCTGGTCCTGTGGAGTGCATTTACTGGATGGCAGGTGCAAGCAGAGTGCTGTGTGACCTCTCGCTCGTCGGTTGTAGGAGTCTCTAATGAGTGCTCCCCCCCTCCTAGCCGAGGGGTCTCTAAGCTGCAGACGCTCTTATCCTGCAGATCGGCTGAGCAGCGATGAAAGAAAACAATCAGTGATAATGCAGAACAGGCAGATGTTTGTGCTATTACATAACAGTGGGCAGATGTGTGTGTCGCTGACAGAAAACGTGATTGTGTAACTCTTTCGTGGTCTGTTACCAAGAATGTTGCAGGGTTGAACTCTTTGTGTATATGCATAAAGACCCCCTGACACATATACTATGTATGGAGTCATTAAAATGCCCCTGCCACACAGCAAAGGGCTAGGATCTGAGATGTCCTACCACCTAACACACCCAGGCACACCCACGTTGGACAGTGTACAGACACATATTCCCTCTTCTTCTACATCCACACCCACCCATGTCTCTGTGAATTACACAGACATACACACGCGTAGATGAAGCCAAGCACAATTACAAACAGGCGCACACTCGTACACTGACTCTGTGCAAACAAATGACAGCAGCATTTGGCCTGTCTTTGCTGCTACAACACAGGCAGGGAGCGGCGCAGGTCCTGTTTCATGACCGTCAGTAAAAGCCTTTCCTCTGGATTCATTATCTTGGCTATGCCTGTTCAGTTTTCCCTGCACCCACCTCCCCCAAATCCCATCAGCCAAAACTGTAGCTTCTGACCCTATGCGTCTTACCTCATCTGGGCTCTGCACCCCTTCCTCCCTCTCTCTCTTTCTGGCGATCCCTTTTCTTTGTTTTTTGTCTCCAGCCTCATTGTCGGCTTTCCTTTCACTATTTATTGCTTACCGTTTTCACTCTCCCTCATTAACATCACCATGGCTGCATTGCATGAATTTACAAGCAGGGCATTTCATCCTACAGAGCAGTAAACGCGTCCTGCTTCTCCCTATGCACTTACGTGAATTGCTCGGCATTATGACCTATTTATCGTACAGCATGTCACCGTGATAGTCCTAGATCACTGTCAGAGATGAAGAAGAAGTGGTGAAATACTCAGGTGCATACGTTTATGGAGGTCACACAAGGTAATCACTGGATAAGTGTGTGGGATGGATTGGGAATAGTTACACAGTTGTGGCTGAGGAGGTGTCAGGTAGGTATGTTTCCAGGGTGGGAGCCAGATGAAACACAGGCCAACACAATGGTGGCCTTATGGGAAAAAGTGAGAAGTGATTGTGAGAAAGGCAAGGACGCAGAGATCAGGGTCAGCTGACTTGCTCCCGTCAGTAACCGCCAGGTGAAGAGCAACAGTAGAATTTAGCAGATGCAAAATGTAGCGGAGCTACAGATAAATTCCAGATACATCATTTTCTTCTACAGATGAGAAGTACAATTAAAACTTTGACTGTATATTGCCCAGCTAATTTTAGATGATAGCCCTTTATGGCAATGACAGAGTTAAGGGTGGGTTGGAATTTTTAACCTTTAGAGCATATTATGTTGGCACTAACTGTTCCTGTGTGTGGCTGGCCTCCCTCCTTTTTGTACGGCCTCCCCCTTTAACCGAGTCAGAGCTCCATGTCCACTACCCAGCATCCTCCGTTCTCATGGGGCTCACAGTTCTGACATCATGCTGCAAGTATGCTCAAGAAAAATCTGCGGAAAATAAAACAGAAAAACTCCTATTTGAGTAGGATATGAAGCTAAGCTGTGGGGAAGTGCCCTAGAACAGGGTGGTATGTTGGAGCAGAGGGGGGGGCTAGTTTTACAGCAGTATTTAAAGAAGGGTGTGTTGTGTTTTCACTTTTCAGCAACTAGCCTTTAGTAGGACATAAGTGGTCTAATGATAGCAACATGTTTGTACACCAGTAGCCTTGTGGTGTATCCCCAGATCAGCTCTTTTTTTTTTTTTTTTTTGAGGAGCCCTGGGGCTGTATACAATAGACAATATCACAAATACACAGAGGGGTTGATGCAGAGTTGAATGAAAGTCAGTTTAGCTGTTATGTGTTTTTCAGGGCAAGTGTCAGAACCATGGCCCTCATTCCGAGTTGTTCGCTCGCAAGCTGCTTTTAGCAGCATTGCACACGCTAAGCCGCCGCCTACTGGGAGTGAATCTTAGCTTAGCAGAATTGCGAACGAAGTATTCGCAATATTGCGAAAAGATTTATCTGTGCAGTTTCTGAGTAGCTCGAGACTTACTCTTCCAGTAAGATCAGTTCAGTGCTTGTTGTTCCTGGTTTGACGTCACAAACACACCCAGCGTTCGCCCAGACACTCCTCCGTTTCTCCAGCCACTCCCGCGTTTTTCCCAGAAACGGTAGCGTTTTTTCCGCACACTCCCATAAAACGGCCAGTTTCCGCCCAGAAACACCCACTTCCTGTCAATCACACTACGATCACCAGAACGAAGAAAAAACCTCGTAATGCCGTGAGTAAAATACCAAACTTCTTAGCAAATTTACTTGGCGCAGTCGCAGTGCGAACATTGCACATGCGCAATTAGTGGAAAATCGCTGCGATGCGAAGAAAATTACAGAGCGAACAACTCGGAATGAGGGCCCATATGTGCTCTAGATCCGGCAGTGCATAGCTGTTTGCAACCTGAATACATTTCCACATGTAGGGTGTGGAGGGGCATAACGGGGTCTTTTCACATCGGGCGAGTTTAGAGTAGGCGTCTTGAGGGAATTGTGAGTTATGTAGAGATGTGCGGGTACAAAATTATGCATTTGGGGGTAGATTTCCTGCACCAGGGACAGGGCTAGAGTAATTACACACTGATAATGGAGATGGCTGCCAACCCAAGTGTACCGATGGGGGGGTCCACTCATAAGATGGATGAATGTATACATTACATGTATCCAATGCAGGGGCAAGTGTTCAATTCTGCATAAGCTCCCTTACATCCACTCATCTTCCATGCACGTAAAATTGTATACACTATGTAATAATCTGCAAGTAAACAGGTGATATATATATATATATATATATATACAGTGTATGGGGGAGAGGGTGGTAGGTTTAGGCTCCCCTCAGGTAGGTTTAGGATGCGGGCGGGTGGAGGCTTAGGCTGCAGAATGGGGAGCTTTAAGTTTAGGCACCCCCCCAGAGAAGATTATGGTTAGGCTGCAGGCGCTGGGGGGGGGGGGGGGGGGCTGTTAATCTAGGCTACTAGAAGGGAAGGTTAGGAGGCAATTGGGGGAAGGTGAGTATACTTACTTTCCCCTGTTGGGATTCCGAGCATCGGGATGCCGCGGTCAGTATTCTGACCGCTGTAATTCCGAACGTCGGCATATCGATCCCAACCCGTATCAAGGTTTGCGGAATGGTGTGCATTTGGCTGAAACCTTCTGAAAAACCTTCAGCTGAATCCCAAGTTTAATCCTGGATTTGGCATTTCCCTAATATTAAAGGCAATTATTGCATATTCATGTTTCATTGAATGTAATAGTATGGTTCAGTAAAATATTAAACGTGGAAAAATGTACAATGTTACCCTGCCTTGGCGCAATCTCATACAACACCCATGTGAGTCTTGGTGTTTGTTATTTACTCTCTGCCATAAGGTTTTTCCACCATCCCCCACAGCTATAATACCGAACATTGCTGTACACTCGAAAATCATAGAATCCAACCAAAAAGTTATTTATAGTACTTCCCGCCGCCGGGGACCAGGCCAATTTAGAGTTTCAGTGACAGTATTGTTTTTTTTTACTTCTCAAATCTCTGTGCATTTCCCTGGGTATATGGATTATGTAGGCCAGAGGCAGGATGCCGTTCTAATTACACAGTGTGACTGCGCACCTCCAACCTCCTCCTGTTCACTGCACACAGTTTCAGGAAAATTCCATTTCTCCTGAAGTCTCATACTTCTATATATATATATATATATATATATATATATATATACTTGTCTTTACTTATACAGAGCAAGACAGAGAAACGTGAGCATGAAACAATATCATGAAATATTAAAAATTTGTTAATGTAGCCACCTAAGTAACACCCAGTTTCATAAATCTCTATTTGAATATAAATAAATTCATACTCAATATTTGAAGATATGCCCCAGGGCCATTGGTTTCGGTTTCACCTCTTCATTAGTTGCAGCTGAGGTTTTAAAAGAATTCTATTCAAAATGAAATATAATGACGTATTACTGTTGTCGACACCATTCACCAGATCCACCATGATCTGTCATGGTCATAACGATAAGCCGCAAATAGGCAGCTGGTTCTCCGTGACGCTTACCCGGTCTCATTTGAAGTATAGATAAAGAGGAGGCATCATGAAAAATATAATATGGAAACTATGGCCCTCATTCCGAGTTGATCGCTCGCTAGCTACTTTTAGCAGCCGTTTAAACGCATTGTCGCCGCCCACGGGGGAGTGTATTTTAGCTTGGCAAGTGTGCGATCGCCTGTGCAGCCGAGCGGTACAAAAACATTTTGTGCAAAACAAGACCAGCCCTGTAGTTACTTATCCTGTGCGATGATTCCAGCGACGGAGGTCCCGGAACTGACGTCAGATACCCTACCACTCCCAGAAAACGGTCAGTTGACACCCATAAACGCCCTCTTCCTGTCAATCTCCTTGCGATCGGTTGTGCAAATGGATTCGTTGCTAGAAGCATTGCACAGCAACGATTCTCATTGTACCCGGATGATGCGCGTGCGCATTGTGGTGCATGCGCAGTTTTGCCGTTTTTTTACCTGATGCGAAAATCGGCAGCGTGCGATCAACTGGGAATGACCCCCTATATTCTAATGCTTTTAAAAAGCAATATGAAATTAGCGTTAACTGGTGACTATTGTATTAACACTACATGTATACAAAAAGAAATTAAAACTTTTTTGGGGTCTTTTCAGAGCCTATTTGTGATAGATTTGTAAACAGGATTATGGCTCTTGAGGATCATATCCTGGATCAGCACTAAGGGGGGGGGGGGGGGGGGGGGAGTCGGGAATGTGTCAAACCTTCTAAATAGTGGAGAAGTTGAAAATCAACCAATCATCTTCTAGCTCTATCATTTGTATCCAGCCATTAGACTCGGATAACGTTGTGGAGTCTCCATTGGTTGGTCATCAATCATTTCCCTAAATCTCTCCCAAACTCTTTACAGAATGCAGTGTGAATGGAGGTTCTGTGTCTGGGCATCATATCTGAACTTAGATACAATTCAGAGTGGGAAGCAGAATTAAAATGCTCACTGGGACGAGAGTGAGTATAAATAACAAAATGAGCATATTTCTATGGTATGATACATTGTTTAGCTGCTGGGAGTTTACCAGCAGTAACAGATACATACTGTATAAGAATGCTAGAAAAGACACTTTGTGTGGTGGAAATTTTGGGAGGGTGGGGGTTCTGTTGTAAGTTTTTTGGTTGCAACAAGAACTAAAGGCCCGTACACACTGGCCGATATATCGGCCGTTCTCTTGAACGGCCGATATATCGCGGGTCCGTTTGGCCAGTGTGTACGGCCGATACGTCTGTGAAGTCCGTCGTTCACAGACGTATCGCCTCGGCCCTGCAGCACAGCCGACGGCAAATATATCTACTGATATATTGGCGCGTTGCTGTGTGTGTACGGACCGCCCGTACACATGCTGTGGCGGCCGGCGGTGATTGACAGCTGAACTGGGCGGGCGTTTGTACACGCCCGCCCAGTTCATGACGTCAGTCCCCAACGGATCGGTCAGTGTGTATGCTCAACACACTGCTCGATCCGTCCATAGATATATCTGCAGATCAATTGATCGGCAGATATATCTTCCAGTGTGTGCCCACCTTTAGGCATGAATTAGTTTATTTAACAATCCTTACCCCTTTCACACCGAGCCTCTGACCTGGTATATTGCCAGGACAATGCGGGTGCTGGCTTGGTGTAAAAGGGAATACAATGGTTCTGTGCCCCGGGAATTCGATCCTAGTTGCAACCAACCCAGGTAGTCTTCAGCCTGAACAACGCAACCCGGGTTATCTGACACTAAAAGTATGCAGCGAACCGGATCAACAGCGATTGGAAATGATGTCATCTCCAAGCGTAGGCAATGGAACGACCCAGCAGTAACCGGGGTCCAGCCTGCAGTTTCAAGCAGCTGGACACAACTTGAAACCGTGTTCAATAACCCAGATTGGACCCAGGTTATTGATGTGAAATGAGCATAAGAGTGTCAGAAAAATACAGATATTCAGTCAATGTGAATATAATGGGCCTCATTTAGAGTTGTTTGTCTTTTGCGTAAGGGTACACCAAAGGATTGGGATGAGCAAGCATAGGCCAAGTACCGAATGGAGATGTTGGTGACTGGCGCCAAGGTGTAGAGGCGTGCAGCCAGAAACAGCAGGAACCTTTTTAACTAGATTCCTCAGAAGTAGTCTGTGGGGTTAAGGGGGCTGGTCCCAGCACTATCTATAATAATATGTGAAAAAAAAAATATGGTGTTGAATGTACTGGTACTTTATGTAAGAAAGAGAGTACATATAAACACACCCTTGATGAATAAATATCAGGCATTGGACAAACTCACAGTGTTGTCCTGTGGTGATTGCATAGGCAACGTGGATATTGTATCGACCTATGGAATCCCAAGAGTATCCAATATTTCTGTGCTGTAATTACTACACAATATACTCATCCTCTTTAGGATTTATTTCAAAATCCGGGTTCTGCCGGTATTAGTTGTAGTGGTGTCCAAAGTCTATAACGGACTTGGGGCGGTATTATATTCTTTCCGCTCCTTTCCACGCCCGTTCTGTTTCTGCCGACGAGCGTGGTACCATCATTTTAGCTCGCCACCCCCCGGGGTAGCGAGGCGCCCTAACCCTTTACGCAGCTAAACCTGATTACTATGGGCGCAATATGCGCGATAATGGGGATCACTTTAGAAAGGAGATTGGCCATGTTACCGCCCCTTGGTGTCCAATTATTGAATCACAATGGATAAAATTTATGAAAAACGACTTTATTATAAAATAAAGATTATCTATACAAACGAATAATATTAAAATATCAAAATAAAAACAAAATAAATAAATAGATATCACTTGGTGGTTGCAGCTACACATTTTGCAGAACCTACGATGGTCATTCCGAGTTGATCGCTCGCTAGCAGTTTTTAGCAGCCGTGCAAACGCTATGCCGCCGCCCACTGGGAGTGTATTTTAGCTTAGCAGAAGTGTGAACGAAAGGATCGCAGAGCGGCTACAAAGTTTTTTTGTGCAGTTTCTGAGTAGCTCAAAACCTACTCAGCGCTTGCAATCACTTTAGACTGTTCAGTTCCTGTTTTCACGTCACAAACACGCCCTGCGTTCGTCCAGCCACGCCTGCGTTTTTCCTGGCACGCCTGCGTTTTTACGAACACTCCCTGAAAACGGTCAGTTGACACCCAGAAATGCCCTCTTCATGTCAATCACTCTGCGGCCAGCAGTGCGACTGAAAAGCTTCGCTAGACCCTGTGTGAAACGACATCGTTCGTTGTAATAGTACGTCGTGTGTGCGCATTGCGCCGCATACGCATGTGCAGAAGTGACGTTTTTTGGCCTCATCGCTGCACAGCGAACGAATGCAGCTAGTGATCAACTCGGAATGACCCCCTACGTCTGCTTCCTCAGGCCAGTACAAATACAGGTATACAGGCTTATGTCTTGATGGTGGAGGGCTTTTGCACATTTTGCTTGATGATGATAATGATTACCAGAAGCTCTTTCTAATTGCTTGTAATTAGCTGTGTGGAAATAAGGCCATGGGACTTCTGCATTGGCTACTAAATCACATCCGTCAGGCGTACATACACACTTTGGTATGCCTGGTGTAAAAAGTACTGTTTTTGCGTCATTTGCATAGGATGAAGCATCCGGCCACATTCAGAGGCAAGTCAGTTTGGGTCCAATGTGACCAACTTTTGAATTGGATGGGTGGGACTAGCAAATTTGGCGACCGTAAACCTTCCCCCAGGATTGGTGATCAACTCCTGCTAATCCCATTATGGTCACACGCGCACACACACACACACACACACAACAATGGAGGTCATTCCGACCCATTCGCTCGCTGCGTTTTAACGCAGAAGAGCGAACGGGTCCCTGCTGCGCATGCGACGGCGCCGTAGTGCGCCTGCGCATGCGGGAAGGCCGTAGCAAGACAGCGATCGCCTCTGCCTGATTGACAGGCAGAGGCGATCAATGGGCGGGAGGGGGTGAAATTGCCGCCGTTTTGTAGGTGCGGTCCGGCCAGCGCAGGCATGGCCGGACCGAACGGGGGTGGGCCGCAGCGGCTGCGTGACGTCATACGCAGCCGCTGCGGACCAGGGAGCGAGGAGTAGCTCCCGGCCAGCACACTAAAGCTGCGCTGGTCGGGAGTTACTCCTGAAGTGCAAAGGCATCGCCGCTGTGCGATGCCTCTGCGAGGGGGACCGGACTGACATGCGTGGCGGACTAGCCCTGTGCTGGGCGTCCCCCCGCATGTCAGGAAAGATGATCGTAGCTGTGCTAAATTTAGCACAGCTACGATCAACTCGGAATGACCCCCAATGTCCATGATAAGTACTTTCAAGCATTCTACACAGGCTTGCCTGCCCAACAGACAGTAACTATCCCAAATGCATCTAGTTGCAAATTATCTTTTGAGGGGAAAAATCAAATAATTAGCACATATAGTGGTGGAAATTCCCGGGAGTTGCCAGTTGCTCAGTTAAATACTTGCTCTTATTACATTCAGGTTCCAGTTACTGTTCTAATAATTCACAAAAGCATATCAGATATTTGACCTGGCACCCTGTTTGATTCAATACCCAGATTTGCTGAAAGCAAGGTAAAGCAGTGTATGAAATAAATCAGAAGTGTAGCTCCATCTTCTACTCCACTCCCTTTGACGTCACCAAATCCCGAGGTTTTCTGCCACCCTGATACTTATTCTAGTGTCGGCTGCTGATGCAGCTAGAGATGTAGCCATGTTCGTCATGGCTGGGAAGCGGCTGCATGTGCACTCCTGGTGCTACTAGGCACCTATGGAAAGTGAATGGCCGCAGGTGCGACTTAAGACGCACGCTGGGCATGCGCGTGCATCGTGGCATACGAGGCGCATCCGCGCCTAGGCGAAGCCAGGATGAACATGGCTACATCTGTATGTTTATATACCCTGTACTCAGTGGTGTATTATAATGGGTGAAGTGTGTGCTCTGCACACAGGTCCCGGGGTCCAGGGAGGCCCACACCGCACACCCTGCACCTATTTTTTTTCAATGCTTACCCCCTGGAGTCCTGCTTCGGCAGCAGCGCTGCAGGAGTCACCAGGAGAAATGGCGCTGCGGCCATTTTTCCGGCATTTCACGCATGCGCAGTAAGAACATCTATTGGGAAATGCCCACCACTCCATTTTCCCGGAGACCTACGTATGCACACTAGACTCTGGTTCAGCGCTAGAGTCCCCTAGAGAGCCTAGTGCCCAGAGTCTACAACACTGCCGGCAAGAGTCGAGGGGGCCCAGGTGGAGTGTGCGCACAGGCCTTCTCCTGTCTTGATATACCCCAGCCTGTACTTGTCCTGTGTTGTCTTAATATACCCCAGCCTGTACTTGTCCTGTGTTGTCTTGATATACCCCAGCCTGTACTTGTCCTGTCTTGTCTTGATATACCCCAGCCTGTACTTGTCCTGTCTTGTCTTAATATACCCCAGCCTGTACTTGTCCTGTGTTGTCTTGATATACCCCAGCCTGTACTTGTCCTGTGTTGTCTTGATATACCCCAGCCTGTACTTGTCCTGTGTTGTCTTGCTATACCCCAGCCTGTACTTATCCTGTGTTGTCTTGAAATGTAAGTCACTGTTATATATGCCCGCGGCACTTCTACATGGTTCCGGTATGAATGGTCGACAATGTTAAGGTCGACACTCATTAGGTCACCACTATTGGTCGACATTGACATGGTCGACGCGTGGAAATGGTCGACACGTGAAAGGTCGACATGTGAAAAGGTCAACGTGAGGTTTTTTTATTTATTTATTTACTTTTCTTGGTGTCGTTTTCTGCGTAAAGTGACGGGGAACCCCAATTAGTGCACCGCTTCGCTCGCCATGCTTCTGGCAAGTTACCGTTCCCAATCGTAGTCCACGTGGATAGTAAAGTATGAAAAAGTTCCAAAATAGAAAAAATTTTTTTGAAAAACTCATGTCAACCTTGTCACGTGTCGACCATTTGTCCATGTCGACCAATAGTGGTCGGCCTAATGAGTGTCAACCTTAACATTGTCGATCATCTGACCGGATACCCTCCTACATGACATGGTGGTTCCATGCCCTCGCCTTGTTGCCACCCAGTTGCCGTCCCGAAAATACCCTTTTTCACAGAAAGAAAGATTTTGCCAAGGGGGGTAATTCCAAGTTGATCGCAGCAGGATTTTTGTTAGCAATTGGGCAAAACCATGTGCACTGCAGGTGGGGCAGATGTAACATGTGCAGAGTGAGTTAGATTTGGGTGTGGTGAGTTCAATCTGCAATCTAATTTGCAGTGTAAAAATAAAGCAGCCAGTATTTACCCTGCACAGAAACAAAATAACCCACCCAAATCTAACTCTCTCTGCACATGTTATATCTGCCCCCCTGCAGTGCACATGGTTTTGCCCAATTGCTATAAAAAATCCTGCTGCGATCAACTTGGAATTACCCCCAAGTACTGTACAACTGAGAAGAGGACGGACATACACAGAAATGCACAGATTCTCATCTGCCCAGGCGCTGTATGCACAAACAGCCACAAGTATTTAGGATAGGGATCTATGGCCCTCATTCCGAGTTGATCGGTCGCAAGGCGAATTTAGCAGAGTTACACACGCTAAGCCGCCGCCTACTGGGAGTGAATCTTAGCTTCTTAAAATTGCGACCGATGTATTCGCAATATTGCGATTACTAACTACTTAGCAGTTTCAGAGTAGCTCCAGACTTACTCTGCCTGTGCGATCAGTTCAGTGCTTGTCGTTCCTGGTTGACGTCACAAACACACCCAGCGTTCGCCCAGGCACTCCCACCGTTTCCCCGGCCACTCCTGCGTTTTTTCCGGAAACGGTAGCGTTTTCAGCCACACGCCCCTGAAACGCCGTGTTTCCGCCCAGTAACACCCATTTCCTGTCAATCACATTACGTTCGCCGGAGCGATGAAAAAGCCGTGAGTAAAAATACTTTCTTCATAGTAAAGTTACTTGGCGCAGTCGCAGTGCGAACATTGCGCATGCGTACTAAGCGGATTTTCACTGCGATGCAATGAAAAATACCGAGCGAACAACTCGGAATGAGGGCCTATGATCCTTATATTGGGGGTAATTCCAAGTTGATCGCAGCAGCAAGTTTGTTAGCAGTTGGGCAAAACCATGTGCACTGCAGGGGGGGCAGATGTAACATGTGCGGAGAGCGTTAGATTTGGGTGGGGTGAGTTCAATCTGCAATCTAAATTGCATTGTAAAAATAAAGCAGTCAGTATTTACCCTGCACAGAAACAATATAACCCACCCAAATCTAACTCTCTCTGCACGTTATATCTGCCCCCCTGCAGTGCACATGGTTTTGCCCAACTGCTAAAAAATTTCCTGCTGCGATCTACTTGGAATTACCCCCATAAAGTCTAAATTCATGCACTCTCTTGAGGTTCTAATGGGATAACATGAGTTACTATTTACGATGTATGCCGCTAATAAACCAAACTGTACATACTATCTGCAAAGCAAAGCTTGTGTAAATTATCTGCGGTGCATTGCTCCGTTCATACTCATTAATCATTCCCTATGTTTACAGTGACATTACCTCATTTGTGTTATATTGTGCACACAAAGGAACACAGGGGACCTTTAACAAACACATGACCCCACAGTCGCATAGTTTCCAATAATGTCCAGGAGACTCTCATTCAGGGAGACCTCTTCAACCCTAGAGAGCAGTCACTACTGTCACAGATCATCATAATGCCCATTCACGCTTTACTGAGGTGGGTGTGGCTTGATGGTATGTTTCCCACCCACTCTATAACAGATTGTGTCATCAAGCACCACAATCTCTTTTCCTGCATAACCCCCGCATTAGTTTTGTCAATCGGTGGGTTACCCATCGATGATACCATTGATGGGTAACCTCAATGGTGTGAAACCATGTGCAATAAAACCATCAATGGTTTCACCCACTGATTGTCACTTATTCCTTACACTGCATTAGGCTGTGAGCCAATGAGAGCTCGGGGGGTGGAGCGTCATGGGAGTGTCTGGGGTGAAGCTAAGATATATGTCCCAACACCTTGAGAAAAAAATAATAATTTCATCATTTGAATCATCGATGGTCGATGGCCATTCCTTCCCCACATTTGCAGAAACTGTATATTGCAACAAAACTGTTGTATAGAAAACAAAATCTGATATTACCGTAGTCTTGTTTGTAGATACTCTGATAGTAGTACATGTGAGCATCTAAATGCACATTTATGTTCATGGCCAATAACTGACTGGTCTGTTCAGATGGGCAATACTTATATTGTATATTTATGCAATTTGGGGACTTTCACTTTTTAAAAGAAAACAAGAAGGTTAAACTCTGCAGTGCAGTCCTATGTACATAATTGTGCTTATCTGTCTCACACTTTCATACAATAGGTCTAGATCAACATTCTGACTTTTGAAATTGCCTCTGCACCTAATTGGACTTGGGGGGTCATTCCGAGTTGATCGCTAGTTGCATTCGTTTGCTGTGCAGCGATGAGGCAAACAAACGGCACTTCTGCACATGCGTATGCGGCGCAATGCGGACGCGTGTCTTACTTTTACAACGGCCGATGTGGTTTCACACAGGGTCTAGCGATGCTTTTCAGTCGCACTGCTGACCGTAGAGTGATTGATATGAAGTGGGTGTTTCTGGGTGTCAACTGACCGTTTTCAGGGAGCGTTCGGAAAAACGCAGGCGTGCCAGGAAAAACGCAGGTGTGGCTGGCTGAACGCTGGGCGGGTTTGTGATGCCAAAACAGGAACTGAACAGTCTGAAGTGATCGCAAGCGCTGAGTAGGTATTGAGCTACTCAGAAACTGCACAAAAAAACTTTGCCGCCGCTCTGCGATCCTTTCGTTCGCACTTCTGCTAAGCTAAAATACACTCCCAGTGGGAGGCGGCAGAGCGTTGGCACGGCTGCTAAAAACTGCTAGCGAGCGATCAACTCGGAATGACCACCTTAATTGTGCTTATCTGTCTCACACTTGCATACAATAGGTTCAGATCTACATTCTGACTTTTGCAAATTGCCTCTGACATTGCACTCTGCGCCTAATTGGACTTGCTTGTAAGACTGGCTTATAATGAAAAGAGTAGTATGGGGAAGTCTATTTTTACTTAAGGACACTCCCTACATTATTTACAACTATTTTTCTCATGTAATACCGCTCTTCCCAACCTCGTTGATGACTCATGTGAGAGACACCAGGAGCGTTTCTACTGCGTGTGTCACTTTTGTGCTTTAGCATTACATGGATTGAAGTGGACCTAGAAATGTGTTGTTAAATTTCATTCACTTATTACACAGGTTCTCAAACTCGGTCCTCAGAACCCCACATGGTCCATGTTTTGCAGGTCACCTGTAGATTTTTAAAATGTGACAGTTGGTGAAACACAGAGCCAGCTGCTGGGTGACATGGAAAACGTGAACCGTGTGGGGTCCTGAGGACCGAGTTTGAGAACCACTGACTTATTACATGCGGCACAACAACATCTCATCTCTTAATTTGGGTATGTGTCATTGTTCGTCACTTGCTCTGCAGACCTGCAGATTTGCTCTCTTGTAAAAAAGCTTTATAGACCTTAAAAGAACATTGACTGAACAATGATACATATAACACATTGATGGGCTTACATTTAGGTATCCGGATGATAGATCTACACTGTCTAGATCAGGGGTGGGGAACCTTTGGCCCTCCAGCTGTTGTTGAACTACACATACCAGCATGCCTTGCTACAGTTTTGCTATTTGGCCATGCTAAAACTGTTGCAGGGCATGCTGGGATGTGTAGTTCAATAACAGCTGGAGGGCCGAAGGTTTCCCATCCGTGGTCTAGATAGACAGTAAATCGGTTGACATGGCCAAAAAGGTCGACAGATACAAAAGGTTGACAAGTTTAAAAGCTCAACATGACAATGGTCGACACATACAGTATATGGTAACAAGTTTTTTGGGGGGTTTTTCACTTTATTTCAACTTCTGTTTGATTTACCATCCATGTGGACAACGATTAGGAATAGTAACCTCATCCGAAGCGACCCCGCAACGGTTTACTTGCAATAATTATGATCACATATCATGAAACACAGAAAATGATACAAAAAAAAACCAACGACTTTTATTGTCCTTTTTTGTGTCAACCATTTCCATGTCGACGTTTTGGCCCCGTCGACCTATTGTACCTATCAAACTTGTCTACTGCTGACCTTTTAACCCTGTTGTCCTAATGCATGTCGACCATAAGGGGTCGACTCAATGACCCTTAAGTTTTGCCTGCAGTTATGAAGCAGTTTGCTTGAGAACTACACACAGCACAGCTAGCAGAGCTGTTGCAGGAGGTTGTGTACTATATAGCCTATGGGGGGTCATTCCGACCCGTTCACTCGCTGCAGTTTGTTGCAGCGCAGCGATCGGGTCGGAACTGCACATGCGCCGTAGTGCGCCGGCGCATGGCAGTCGTCGTTGCCTAGCGATCGCCTCTGAGACAGAGGCGTTAAGCCGGACTGTTAGGGGGGCGGGCCGCTGCGGCTGCATGACGTCTCACACAGCCGCTGCGGCCAGCGGCAGCGACGAACAACTCCCGGCCAGCCGAAGGAGCTGCGCTGGCCGGGAGTTACTCCAGAAATACAAAAGCATCGCCGCTGTGCGATGCTTTTGTATTTGTGCGGGGGGGCGGACTGACATGCGGGGCATCCCCCCGCATGTCGAGGAAGATGATCGTAGCTGTGCTACATTTAGCACAGCTACGATCAATTCGGAATGACCCCCATAGAGTAGGGAAGCCAATCCCAGGCCATTTTTTCAATCCCGGGTATCGGGATTGAAAAATGGATTCCGGGATTGGCTTTTAACTATGTGGCCGCCCCCTCGCCCCGCTCTGCCCGCCCCGTACACATAACTCACCATATACCAGGGTCGGAAACATCTTCCGCTCTCTCCTGGCGGCTCTCAGCGGCGTGTGATGGCGCACCGTGACCTTTCACGCTGCGCTGGGCAGCCGGAAGAAGGAAGCCGGGCAGCGTCTGAGGGTCCTGTGGACGCTCAACGCGGATCCCTCAATCCCCGAGATTGGAGCCCATCCGTTTTTGGCCCTAAATCCCAGGGATTGGCCACCATACTATAGAGAGATGCTTTGAGATTAACAAATTGATCAAATACCTTTCTATGGAAGAAGCCACAATGAAAGGAGTAATATTCACTTTTGCTGAGCCACAAAACGCTGCTATTAGTGTATAATATATATGTATGATGCATGGTTATTGTGTTGATATGTAACTAATTATGCAAGATTATTTACTATATAATGAATTCTTCTGGAGAAAAAGGTTTTCTATCTTAAACCATTAAGTAAACAGAATTAGGGTTCTGCAAAGACCAACATAGGCCGATCATTGCAACATCTGTTTCACCCATTGCCAGTCATTGCACTTCAAATGAACCTCCCACGTGTACTGTATGTTGCTGAGTGCAAAGCCTGTGCCGTATCCAGCGTATAGCTGGCAAGTAGGACAGAATGTAGGGCATCTTCTAATCTGAGAGGAAACACTTGCAGAGAATGTCTGAGAGACAGCGAGGGAGCAGATGGAAGTAGGGGAGACCTGAAATGATCATCTGCTGGTGAGGCTGCTGAAAATAAAATCTTACTCATGCTCCAAGGGCTAAAAGTTATCTGCTGTTAATGCGCTTTTCAGCCGCTAACACTTGAAAACCGAATAGTTAGTAACGGTCATATTGCAACGATTACATTCTAAAATGTTAACGTCGCATGTAGCACTCTAGAGCGATAGATTATAGTGGCAAAAGTCCTTTACATCAAAAAGCATCGAAAGCATACACAAGTACGATGTGCCACTGCCACTACCACCCATACTGTATTTGCACACAGCTTATACCCGTGCCGCGCCGGCAGTTCTCATGTGCCTTGTGTGCCGCTACTCATTACGTAAGGAGGCTAGACCAGGAAGGGCGCATCTGTATATATCAGCGGTGGCCAACCTGTGGCTCTTTCTTTATTCAAATGTGGCTCCCAACACTCTAAATCATGTGACCACAACAGATGCAAAAACTGCTGCACTCCAGCCAGACACGCAGCTGCACTACAGGGACTGAAAACTGAAGGAGCCAGATTCTAGAGGCGAGACACCCACCAGCAAACAGAGAACACATTAGGGACTGCTGCAATGCTATGAGTTGATGGGGGGGCTGTAGTGATATATGAGGGTGGGCTAGAGTGACACATGGCAGAGCTGGCTGGAGTGACACAGGACGGTGCTAGCAGGAGTAACGCGGGAGGGTGCTGGAAGTAGTGACACATGGGGGAGCTGGCTGGAGTGACATAGGAGGGTGCTAGCAGGAGTGTCACATGGGGAGCTGGCTGGAGTGACATAGGAGGGTGGTAGCAGGAGTGACACATGGGGGAGCTGGCTGGAGTGACATAGGAGGGTGGTAGCAGGAGTGACACATGGGAGAGCTGGCTGGAGTGACATAGGAGGGTGCTAGCAGGAGTGTCACATGGGGAGCTGACTGGAGTGACATAGGAGGGTGCTAGCAGGAGTGACACATGGGGAGCTGGCTGGAGTGACATAGGAGGGTGCTAGCAGGAGTGACACATGGGAGAGCTAGCTGGAGTGACATAGGAGGGTGCTAGCAGGAGTGTCACATGGGGAGCTGACTGGAGTGACATAGGAGGGTGCTAGCAGGAGTGACACATGGGGAGCTGGCTGGAGTGACATAGGAGGGTGGTAGCAGGAGTGACACATGGGAGAGCTGGCTGAAGTGACACATGAGGGTGCTAGCAGGAGTGTCACATGGGGAGCTGGCTGGAGTGACATAGGAGGGTGCTGGAAGTAGTGACACATGGGAGAGCTGGCTGGAGTGACATAGGAGGGTGCTAGCAGGAGTGACACATGGGGGAGCTGGCTGGAGTGACATAGGAAGGTGGTAGCAGGAGTGACACATGGGAGAGCTGGCTGAAGTGACACATGAGGGTGCTAGCAGGAGTGTCACATGGGGAGCTGGCTGGAGTGACATAGGAGGGTGGTAGCAGAAGTGACACATGGGGAGCTGGCTGGAGTGACATAGGAGGGTGGTAGCAGGAGTGACACATGGGAGAGCTGGCTGGAGTGACATAGGAGGGTGCTAGCAGGAGTGTCACATGGGGAGCTGGCTGGAGTGACATAGGAGGGTGGTAGCAGGAGTGACACATGGGAGAGCTGGAAGTAGTGACACATGGGGAGCTGGCTGGAGTGACATAGGAGGGTGCTAGCAGGAGTGACACATGGGGAGCTGGCTGGAGTGACATAGGAGGGTGGTAGCAGGAGTGACACATGGGAGAGCTGGAAGTAGTGACACATGGGGAGCTGGCTGGAGTGACATAGGAGGGTGGTAGCAGGAGTGACACATGGGAGAGCTGGCTGGAGTGACATAGGAGGGTGCTAGCAGGAGTGACACATGGGGAGCTGGCTGGAGTGACATAGGAGGGTGCTAGCAGGAGTGACACATGGGGAGCTGGCTGGAGTGACATAGGAGGGTGGTAGCAGGAGTGACACATGGGAGAGCTGGCTGGAGTGACATAGGAGGGTGCTAGCAGGAGTGTCACATGGGGAGCTGACTGGAGTGACATAGGAGGGTGCTAGCAGGAGTGACATGGGGAGCTGGCTGGAGTGACATAGGAGGGTGGTAGCAGGAGTGACACATGGGAGAGCTGGCTGAAGTGACACATGAGGGTGCTAGCAGGAGTGTCACATGGGGAGCTGGCTGGAGTGACATAGGAGGGTGCTAGCAGGAGTGACACATGGGGAGCTGGCTGGAGTGACATAGGAGGGTGGTAGCAGGAGTGACACATGGGAGAGCTGGAAGTAGTGACACATGGGGAGCTGGCTGGAGTGACATAGGAGGGTGGTAGCAGGAGTGACACATGGGAGAGCTGGCTGGAGTGACATAGGAGGGTGCTAGCAGGAGTGTCACATGGGGAGCTGGCTGGAGTGACATAGGAGGGTGCTAGCAGTAGTGACACATGGGGAGCTGGCTGGAGTGACATAGGAGGGTGGTAGCAGGAGTGACACATGGGAGAGCTGGCTGGAGTGACATAGGAGGGTGCTAGCAGGAGTGACATGGGAGAGCTGGCTGTAGTGACATAGGAGGGTGTTAGCAGGAGTGTCACATGGGGAGCTGGCTGGAGTGACATAGGAGGGTGCTAGCAGGAGTGACACATGGGGAGCTGGCTGGAGTGACATAGGAGGGTGCTAGCAGGAGTGTCACATGGGGAGCTGGCTGGAGTGACATAGGAGGGTGGTAGCAGGAGTGCCACATGGGGGAGCTGGCTGGAGTGACATAGGAGGGTGCTAGCAGGAGTGTCACATGGGGAGCTGGCTGGAGTGACATAGGAGGGTGCTAGCAGGAGTGCCACATGGGGGAGCTGGCTGGAGTGACATAGGAGGGTGCTAGCAGGAGTGACACATGGGGAGCTGGCTGGAGTGACATAGGAGGGTGCTAGCAGGAGTGCCACATGGGGAGCTGGCTGGAGTGACATAGGAGGGTGCTAGCAGGAGTGACACATGGGAGAGCTAGCTGGAGTGACATAGGAGGGTGCTAGCAGGAGTGCCACATGGGGGGCTGGCTGGAGTGACACATGGGGGGTGCTAGCATGAGTGCCACATGGGAAAGCTGCCTGGAGTGACACATGGGGGAGCTGGCTGGAGTGACATAGGAGGGTGCTAGCAGGAGTGCCACATGGGGGAGCTGAAGTTTATTATGTGAAAGTGGCTTTTTCAATGGATTTGGCGTACATTTTTTTATTTTATGTCCTGCTGGCTTTTTCAATGTATTTTATACCATGGGGTGTGGTCTAGCAGGCACAAGGCCACATTCCATTTTTGCATGCGCGCCATCGGCTCGATGTCGGCTCTTCGACGTACCCAACAAGGTTTTTTGGCTCTTTGTCACTGACTGGTTGGGCACCCCTGGTATATATCATACTTTGCTTCTAATAAAGTGCTTTGCTATCTATGACAGAGTGTGGCAGGTAACAGAATGGTTTTATGATCACACAAAGCTGTTCACCCTCCTCTACTGTACAACATACTGTATAAAACACTTCCACTTAGTGGACAATCTAATGGAGTGCATGCAGGTATCACGGTGACTCCAAAATCAGAACAAATCACTGGTTTCAGGGCCTAATTCAGCATGAAACTCTGAAGTGCGGAAATCGCTATGTGTGGACTTAGATTGCGATTACATGCGATCGCAGTCTAAGTGTGGTCAGCTGCGTTTTGTGGGTGGCTTTGGGGGGATACGGTCCGGACAACTGAGGCTTGTCTGCACCGCTTGCAGTGCTGGCGGCAGCCGCATGATGTCACACTCAACCGCTGCGACCCAAAACACGGCGGCCTGGCGACTGCCTTTGCAGTTAATTGCAGACACATCGCGGGGTGGCGCCACACACAAGCTGGGTTGTAGTTGTAGTTTTGCAAATTGTCGTGAAACTACAACCTATGCTGAATTAGGCCCTTATTACCTAGTGACTGGAAAGTTTCACGTGCAGATAAACAGTGATTTGTGGTGGGTTTGAAAATCCGAAATCAGAAGCGGTTGAAACCGCTAATAGTTTAGCAAAACCTGCCATCATTCTAGGGGGAGGAGTGCCATCGTCCGTGCAGACCCCACACCTGGGGATGCTCACACCTTTGCAAAGTATCAGGGTTTAAAATATAACTCTCAAATTAGTAAAATTGTTTTCTGTGTCCCTTATTAATAAATAATGTCCTCTGGTGCCCCCTTATTAATAAATAATGTCCTATTGTGCCCCCTTATTAATAAATGATCTCTGGTACTACGAAATAAGAGAGTATCTGGTATACATAATAAAAATACTGGTGGTCCTTTATAACTGTTCCCTAATATGTTTGTCCCATAAGCACCATTAACATTTTTGTACCATCATATCATTAAAAAAATAATGCTTACCCCAGTGTTCTGTAGCGTAGTGGCTGATATACAGTACTTACCTTTCTTGATATTATTTCTTGGAACTTTCACATCAATACACACAGAAGTCGTTTCACCTTGTAAAAAGATGGCATGGAATATGCTTTGTGGCTGCAGACCAATCACTCACTAACAACGCAAATAAATCAGCACTAACATTACAATAGTGGCCCTCATTCCGAGTTGTTCGCTCGCAAGCTGCTTTTAGCAGCTTTGCACACGCTAAGCCGCCGCCTACTGGGAGTGAATCTTAGCTTATCAAAATTGCGAACGAAAGATTAGCAAAATTGCGAATAGACACTTCTTAGCAGTTTCTGAGTAGCTCCACACTTACTCGGCATCTGCGATCAGTTCAGTCAGTTTCGTTCCTGGTTTGACGTCACAAACACACCCAGCGTTCGGCCAGACACTCCTCCGTTTCTCCAGCCACTCCCGCGTTTTTCCCAGAAACGGTAGCGTTTTTTCGCACACACCCATAAAACGGCCTCTTTCCGCCCAGAAACACCCACTTCCTGTCAATCACATTACGATCACCAGAACGAAGAAAAAACCTCGTAATGCCGTGAGTAAAATACCTAACTGCATAGCAAATGTACTTGGCGCAGTCGCACTGCGGACATTGCGCATGCGCATTAGCGACTAATCGCTCCATTGCGTCAAAAAAATAACGAGCGAACAACTCAGAATGACCCCCAGTATTAGCATAAATGGGAAGGATCTGGTGCATTCACAATCAGAAGTGCCGCCTCTCAACAACAGAAGTTTGCATTTTGCATTAAGGGTGGTGCACCTGCAAGCGACCGCCTCCAGTTAGTCACCGATACATCTGCCCTGTGCACAGAATGGGATGCATTTTGCATAACACCCTTAAGGTGCATACACACGGTGAGATCCTTGCTATGCCCGATTTTGATATGCGATTTCCCTTGAGCTCCCCCAGAGCCCAGAACCACAGATTTTTACTATCTGTACTTTCGATTTTGTCTGTGTATGATTTTGACAATACTTTATACTAAATAGTACACTAGATAGTCAAGATTGACTTGCCTGCACAGTCTATCTAGCCTTTCGATACCGACCCTGCGGGAGCGCGCCTCGGGGTCGAATCGGTATCGCAAGCTGCCTAACACCTTGAGATGTGCACTAACTTTCCTTAAGATTTTGACTATATAGTCAAAACCTTACAGATTTATCTCACCGTGTGTACACACCATAACTGTATCCTAGCTAAGCTTACATTCCCCCTCCAACCACCATAGCGCCCCCCATTGGTGCAAGGAGTCATTAATGGTAAATGGGTCTCAGCCAACATGGCTAAGGATGCGTAAAAATGTTTTCTATGCATGTGCAGAAGGAAAAGCGCAAAAATCTTTTACGTCAAGCTGTAATCGAGCCACATACTGCAGGTGTTTACAGAATAAGACTTACCATACTTTCTGCAGGTCACAATACACCCGTGGTTGCACTGCAGTATGGTTCTACACAAATGATTTACATTAGCGGGGACCTCATCATATAAAGATAATATTCCTGATGCCGCCTTCACTTTGTCTCATTTCTTGTAGTGTTAAAAAAAATCAACAGCAACTCCTCATGCTGGGACTAAAAGAAATAAGATTGCAGACAAAAGCGGTGTATAAAGCCTCCTGCAGTCTTACATTGTTTCTAAGTGTGAGCAGGCAGCGTGAGACTGACGGTGACGAAATCCGCCTCTGTAAGAAGGACAGAGCATAGAATTTCACACTGGCTCCTTGTCGGCTCAAGGGATGACCAGAGAGACAATCTGGTGATGGCACAGACGTATTTTGCAAGCTGACCGTTCACAGAACAGTCTGAGTTGCATGATTCAATGGTGACACATGCAACATAAATGGGTCAAAATAGTATCAATGCATATAATCAGACATAGGGGGTAATTCCAAGTTGATCGCAGCAGGAAATTTTATAGCAGTTGGGCAAAACCATGTGCACTGCAGGGGTGGGGGGCATATATAACATTTGCAGAGAGAGTTAGATTTGGGTGGGTTATTTTGTTTCTGTGCAGGGTAAATACTGGCTGCTTTATTTTTACACTGCAATTTAGATTGCAGATTGAACTCACCACACCCAAATCTAACTCTCTCTGCACTTGTTATATCTCTCCCCGCCCCCTGCAGTGCACATGGTTTTGCCCAATTGCTAACAAACTTGAAGCTGCAATCAACTCGGAATTACCCCCATAGTAAACAAAAAAAGTGAAACTACAGTAATTGAAACACTTAGGAGTTTCTTAAGGGCTGAAAACCCATCTCTGGCAAAAATTGGATCCTGCAGCATTACTTGTCATCTCAGGAGGAAAAAAATTAATTGTGATAAATGTTTTGGTGTTGAATTAAGCATTTTTTGACGGGTGGTATTCATGTGACCGCTGGTCAGCTGACCGACAGTCACATGACCTCCTCCACCAGCCCGACGGGTTACTATCCCGATGATCGGCATGCCGACCAACAGGGACTATTTCCACTCGTGGGTGTCCACGACACCCATAGAGTGGGAATAAAACCCGTGGCGACCAAAGGTCGCCACCGAGCCCGCAGCGTGGCGAGCGCAGCGAGCCCGCAAGGGGCTTGCTGCACTCGCCCCTCCCCGCCGGGATCCCGGCGTCGGTATGCTGCCGGGATCCCGGCGTCGGTAAACTGACCGGCGGTCTCCTGACCGCCGGTCAGCAGTACTACACCCTTTTTTGACTGGTCATCTTTTTTTTCTCTATTTAAAAAAAATCTATATATATTTCTCTAACGTCCTAAGTGGATGCTGGGGACTCCGTCAGGACCATGGGGTTTAGCGGCTCCGCAGGAGACAGGGCACAATAATAAAAGCTTTAGGATCAGGTGGTGTGCACTGGCTCCTCCCCCTATGACCCTCCTCCAAGCCTCAGTTAGATTTTTGTGCCCGGCCGAGAAGGGTGCAATCTAGGTGGCTCTCCTGAGCTGCTTAGAATAAAAGTTTAAGTTAGGTTTTTTTCTTTCAGTGAGACCTGCTGGCAACAGGCTCACTGCTACGAGGGACTTAGGGGAGAGAAGTAAACTCACCTGCGTGCAGGATGGATTTGCTTCTTAGGCTACTGGACACCATTAGCTCCAGAGGGAGTCGGAACACAGGTCTCACCCTGGGGTTCGTCCCGGAGCCGTGCCGCCGACCCCCCTTGCAGATGCCGAAGTTGAAGAGGTCCAGAGGTCCAGAAACAGGCGGCAGAAGACTTTCAGTCTTCATAAGGTAGCGCACAGCACTGCAGCTGTGCGCCATTGTTGTCAGCACACTTCACCAACAGTCACCAACTGTCACTGAGGGTGCAGGGCGCTGGGGGGGGCGCCCTGGGCAGCAATGTATAATACCTTTTTATGGCTAAAATACATCACATATAGCCCTTGAGGCTATATGGATGTATTTAACCCCTGCCAGATCTCACAAACTCCGGGAGAAGAGCCCGCCGAAAAGGGGGCGGGGCCTATTCTCCTCAGCACACGGCGCCATTTTCCTGCTCAGCTCTGCTGTGAGGAAGGCTCCCAGGCTCTCCCCTGCACTGCACTACAGAAACAGGGTTAAAACAGAGAGGGGGGGCACTTATTTGGCGATTTGATTACATATATAAAAATGCTATAAGGGAAAACACTTGTATAAGGGGTTGTCCCTGTATAATTATAGCGTTTTTGGTGTGTGCTGGCAAACTCTCCCTCTGTCTCCCCAAAGGGCTAGTGGGGTCCTGTCCTCTATCAGAGCATTCCCTGTGTGTGTGCTGTGTGTCGGTACGTGTGTGTCGACATGTAGGAGGACGATGTTGGTGAGGAGGCGGAGCAAATTGCCTGTATTGGTGATGTCACTCTCTAGGGAGTCGACACCGGAATGGGTGGCTTATTTAGGAATTACGTGATAATGTCAACACGATGCAAGGTCGGTTGACGACATGAGACGGCCGGCAAACAAATTAGTACCTGTCCAGGCGTCTCAGACACCGTCAGGGGCTTGTAAAAACGCCCATTTACCTCAGTTGGTCGACACAGACACAGACACGGACACTGACTTCAGTGTCGACGGTGAAGAAACAAACGTATTTTCCTTTAGGGCCACACGTTACATGTTAAGGGCAATGAAGGAGGTGTTATATATTTCTGATACTACAAGTACCACAAATAAGGGTATTATGTAGGGTGGGAATAATCTACTTGTAGTTTTTCCTGAATCAGATAAATTAAAGTGTGTGATGATACGTGGGTTTCCTCCGATAGAAAATGATTGGAGGTATACCCTTTCCCGCCAGAAGTGAGGGCGAGTTGGGAAACACACCTTAGGGTGGATAAGGCGCTCACACGCTTATAAAAACAAGTGGCGTTACCGTCTCCAGATACGGCCGCCCTCAAGGAGCCAGCTGATAGGAAGCTGAAAAATATCCTAAAAAGTATATACACACATACTGGTGTTATACTACGACCAGCAATCGCCTCAGCCTGGATGTGCAGCGCTGGGGGGGCTTGGTCGGATTTCCTGACTGAAAATATTGATACCCTTGACAGGAACAATATTTTATTGACTATAGAGCATTTTAAGGATGCATTTCTATATATGCGAGATGCGCAGAGGGATATTTGCATTCTGGCATCAAGAGTAGATGTGATGTCCATATCTGCCAGACGATGTTTATAGACACGACAGTGGTCAGGTGATGCAGATTCCAGACGGCACATGGAAGTATTGCCGTATAAAGGGGCGGTCCATCGGACCTGGTGGCCATGGCAACAGCTGGAAAATCCACTTTTGTTACCCCAAGTCACATCTCAGCAGAAAAGGACACAGTCTTTTCAGTCTCAGTCCTTTCGTACCCATAAAGGCAGGCGGGCAAAAGGCCAGTCATATCTGCCCAGGGTTAGAGGAAAGGGAAGAAGACTGCAGCAGGCAGCCCATTCCCAGGAACAGAAGTCCTCCACAGCTTCTGCCAAGTCCGCAGCATGACGCTGGGGCCATACAAGCGGACTCAGGTGCGGTGGGGGGTCATCTCAAGAGTTTCAGCACGCAGTGGGCTCACTCGCAAGTGGACTCCTGGATCCTACACGTAGTATCCCAGGTGTACATTGGAAATTCGAGACGTCTTCCCCTCACAAGTTCCTGAAGTCTGCGTTACCAACGTCTCCCTCCGACAGGGAGGCAGTATTGGGAAAAAATTCACAGGCTGTATTCCCAGCAGGTGATAATCAAAGTACCCCTCCTACAACAAGGGAAGGGGTATTATTCCACACTATATTGTGGTACTGAAGCCAAACGGCTCGGTGAGATCTAAAAGATTTGAACAATTACATACAAGGGTTCAAATCAAGATGGAGTCACTCAGAGCAGTGATAGCGAACCAGGACGATATGGTGTCACTGGATATCAGGGACGCTTACCTACATGTCCAAATTTTGCCCTTCTCACCAAGGGTATCTCAGGTTCGTGGTACAGAACTGTCACTATCAGTTCAGACGCTGCCGTTTGGATTGTCCACGGCACCCCGGGTCTTTACCATGGTAATGGCCGAAATGATGATTCTTCCTAAAAGAAATATGGACGCTTTCCTGATAAGGGCAAGGTCCAGAGAACAGTTGGCGGTCGGAGTAGCACTATCTCAAGTAGTTCTACGACAGCACGAGTGGATTCTAAATATTCCAAAATCGCAGCTTTTTCCGACGACACGTCTAATGTTCCTAGGAATGATTCTGGACACAGTCCAGAAAAGGATGTTTTCTCCCGGAGAAGAAGGCCAGGGAGTTATCCGAGCTAGTCAGGAACCTCCTAAAACCAGGAAAAGTATCAGTGCATCATTGCACAAGGGTCCTGTGAAAAATGGTGGTTTCTTACAAAGCGATCCCATTCGGTAGATTTCACGCAAGAACCTTTCAGTGGAATCTGCTGGGAAAATGGTCCGGATCGCATCTTCAGATGCATTAGCGGATAACCCTGTCTCCAAGGACAAGGGTGTTTTCTTCTGCGGTGGCTGCAGAGTGCTCATCTATGAAAGGGACGCAGATTCGACATTCAGGACTGGGTCCTGGTGACCACGGATGCCAGCCTGAGTGGCTGGGGAGCAGTCACACAAGGAAAAAATTTCCAGGGAGTGTGATCAAGTCTGGAGACTTCTCTCCACATAAATATACTGGAGCTAAGGGCAATTTACAAGGCTCTAAGCTTAGCAAGACCTCTGCTTCAAGGTCAGCCGGTATTGATCCAGTGGGACAACATCACGGCAGTCACCCACGTAAACAGACAGGGCGGCACATGAAGCAGGAGGGAAATGGCAGAAACTGCAAGGATTCTTCGCTGGGCGAAAAATCATGTGATAACACTCTCAGCAGTGTTAATTCCGGGAGTGGAAAACTGGGAAGCAGACTTCCTCAGCAGGCATAACCTCCACCCGGGAGAGTGGGGACTTCAGCGGGAAGTCTTCCACATGATTGTAAACCGTTGGGAAAAACCAAAGGTGGACATGATGGCGTCCCGCCTGAACAAAAAACTAGACAGATATTGCGCCAGGTCAAGGGACCCTCAGGCAATAGCGGTGGACGCTCTGGTAACACTGTGGGTGTACCAGTCAGGGTATGTGTTCCCTCCTATGCATCTCATACAAAAAGTACTGAGAATCATAAGAAGGAGATGAGTAAGAACGATACTCGTGATTCCGGATGGGTCAAGAAGGACTTGGTACCCGGAACTTCAAGAGATGCTCACGGAAGAACCGTGGCCTCTACCTTTAAGAGAGGACCTGCTCCAGCAGGGGCCTTGTCTGTTCCAAGACTTACCGCGGCTGCGTTTGACGACATGGCAGTTGAACGCCGGATCCTGAAAGGGCATTCCAGATGAAGTCATCCCTACCCTGGTCGAAGCCAGGAAGGATGTAACCGAAAAACATTTTCACCGCATTTGGCGAAAATATGTTGCGTGGTGTGAGGCCAAGAAGGTCCCTACAGAGGAATTCCAACTGGGTCGTTTCCTACATTTCCTGAAAACAGGACTGTCTATGGGCCTAAAATTAGGGTCCATTAAGGTTCAAATTTCGACCCTGTCGAATTTCTTCCAGAAAGAACTGGCTTCAGTGCCTGAAGTTCAGACGTTTGTAAAAGGGGTACTGCATATACAGCCTCCTTTTGTGCCCCCAGTGGCACCTTGGGATCTCAATGTTGTTTTGAGTTTCCTAAAGTCACATTGGTTTGATCCACTCACCACTGTGGAATTAAAATATTTCACATGGAAGGTGAAGATTCTATTAGCCCTGGCTTCAGCCAGGCGTGTGTCAGAATGGGCGGCTTTATCATATAAAAGCCCTTACTTAATTTTTCATTCTGACAGGGCAGAATTGAGGACTCGTCCTCAATTTCTCCTTAAGGTGTTTTCTGTTTTTCACATGAACCAACCTATTGTGGTACCTGCGGCTACTAGGGACTTGGAGGACTCCAAGTTACTTGACGTTGTCAGGGCCCTGAAAATATATGTTTCCAGGACGACTGGAGTCAGAAAATCTGACTCGCTGTTTAGCCTGTATGCACCCAACACGATGGGTGTTCCTGCTTCTAAGCAGACGATTGCTCGCTGGATTTGTAGTACAATTCAGCTTGCACATTCTGTGGCAGGCTTGCCACAGCCAAAATCAGTAAAAGCCCATTCCACAAGGAAGTGGGCTCATCTTGGGCGGCTGCCCGAGGGGTCTCGGCTTTACAACTTTGCCGAGCTGCTACTTGGTCAGGGGCACACCCTGACTGAGGAGGACCTGGAGTTCTCTCATTCGGTGCTGCAGAGTCATCCGCACTCTCCCGCCCGTTTGGGAGCTTTGGTATAATCCCCATGGTCCTGACGGAGTCCCCAGCATCCACTTAGGACGTTAGAGAAAATAAGAATTTACTTACCGATAATTCTATTTCTCGTAGTCCGTAGTGGATGCTGGGCGCCCATCCCAAGTGCGGATTGTCTGCAATACTTGTACATAGTTATTGTTACAAAAATCGGGTTATTCTTGTTGTGAGCCATCTTTTCAGAGGCTCCTTCGTGTTATCATACTGTTAACTGGGTTCAGATCACAGGTTGTACGGTGTGATTGGTGTGGCTGGTATGAGTCTTACCCGGGATTCAATATCCTTCCTTATTATGCACGCTCGTCCGGGCACAGTATCCTAACTGAGGCTTGGAGGAGGGTCATAGGGGGAGGAGCCAGTGCACACCACCTGATCCTAAAGCTTTTATTATTGTGCCCTGTCTCCTGCGGAGCCGCTAAACCCCATGGTCCTGACGGAGTCCCCAGCATCCACTACGGACTACGAGAAATAGAATTATCGGTAAGTAAATTCTTATTTTTTTTGCAATTATTATTATTATTATTTTTTTAAGTGCAAGGTGTGTGAATATCCTTTTAAACTGTCCCAGCAAAGCTACAGTATGGGTTAACCCTCACTGCCCTAGGCCAGTATCTCAGAGGCAGCTGAGTATTGCTCAGCTGCCTATGCAAAAATGTTCATGATATGGGGCCTAATTCAGAGTTGATAGCAGCAGTAAATTTGTTAGCAGTTGGGCAAAACATAGTATCCTAATTCAGACCTCGCTAGGGTTTTATGCAGCGCTGCGAGCAGATAGTCGCCGCCCACCGAGGAGTGTATTTTTGCTTTGCAAGTGTGCGAATGCATGTGCAGCCGAGCGGTACAAAAAAGTTTTGTGCAGTTTCTGAGTAGCCCAGGACTTACGCAGCCGCTGCGATCACTTCATCCTGTCCGGGACCGGAAATTGACGTCAGACACCCGCCCTGCAAACGCTTGGACACGCCTACGTTTTTCCAAACACTCCCAGTAAACAGTCAGTTGCCACCCACAAATGCCTTCTTCCTGTCAATCTCCTTGCGATCGGCTGTGTGAATGGATTCTTTGTACAATCCATCGCTCAGCACTGATCCGCTTTGTACCCGTGCGACGCGCCTGCGCACTGCGGTGCAGACGCGTGTGCAGTTCTGACCTGATTGCAGCACAGCGAAAAATCCTAGCGTGCGATCAGGTCTGAATGAACCCCCCATGTGCACTGCAGGGGGAGGGGGGGGGGGGAGCAGATATAACATGTGCAGAGAGAGTTAAGGAGGGTACACACGGGAGATTTCTCCCGGAGATGTGTGCTGGGCGATCTATCACAGACCGCTCAGCACACATCTCTCCCACGCTCAGCACAACGCGATGTGTGTTGAGCAAGGAAAGGTGACGGGGGGACGTGTGTAGGGGTTTCGGCATCGCTGTCGCCGGCACCCCTACACATGGAGCGATGCGTTCTTAATTTCTAAAAATCAGATTGCTTAGAAATTAAGTGAACATCGCTCCGTGTGTACCCCCCTTTAGATTTGGGGTGTGTTCAAACTGAAATCTAAATTGCAGTTCAAAAATAGAGCAGCCAGTATTTACCCTGCACAGAAACGAAATAACCCACCCAAATCTAACTCTCTGCACATGTTACATCTGCCCCCTCTGCAGTGCACATGGGGGGTAATTCCAAGTTGATCACAGCAGGAATTTTGTTAGCAGTTGGGCAAAACCATGTGCACTGCAGGGGAGGCAGATATAACATGTGCAGAGAGTTAGATTTGGGTGGGTTATTTTATTTCTGTGCAGGGTAAATACTGGCTGCTTTATTTTTACACTGCAAATTAGATTGCAGATTGAACACACCACACCCAAATCTAACTCTCTCTGCACATGTTATATCTGCCTCCCCTGCAGTGCACATGGTTTTGCCCAACTGCTAACAAAATTCCTGCTGCGATCAACTTGGAATTACCCCCATGGTTTTGCCCAACTGCTAACAAATTTGCTGCTGCAATCAACTCTGAATTACCCCCATAGTGCAGCAATATGTTATCACAGTGATCGATGTTCAACAGATTTAAATAAATAGATCCTGTAGTTGTTTTAAAAGTTTATGTAATGCTCTCGCTAACACATCAACTCATGACAGTGGCCTGCGAACAAGATCTGTCAGTGAGCGATATTGTGCTTTGTATACTGAATGTTTGTGCATTATGCTTTGTTCCTCTCATTTCTTTATTTTGAAACTGTTATATGTAAAAAAAAAAAAAAAAAAACCTCATAAAATTAATGAAAAATGTTGCTGCAACATGCATCACTGTTATTGGGTCAGTTTATTTATTGTCTGAAGAAACTAATGCTGCTTTCACATCGCAAAACCTGCTTTTGAAACGGTTCTTAAAACGGGTCTGAGCAGTTAAACCCCCTTCACATCGCATGTTGTAACCAGTATATTACCATTTCATTACCGTTTTGGTACCTTTCACACTGAACCCATTTCACCCATAGAAAACAGTGGTTGTCATTTTAAATGTTTATTTCCTGCTTCTGCCTGGTGAGATCACACATGGAGACAGCCTATCACCTTCTGGGGCTTGCAAATACCGTTTCAGACCCTTTCACACTGCACAATTAAACGGGTCTGAAACGGGTAGAACCCTGCTTTTTTACCGTTTCAAAATACCGGTATTTTGTAAACTGTAAATTGAAGGTGACCCTTTCACATCGCAGCTCGAACCGTTTAGGAAGCCAGCAAAAACGGCAAATTACCGGGTACAAGCTGCGGTGTGAAAGGGGTATAAGTGATATGGTGATGTGTGATGGATTTTTGTAGAAATATGGCAGTGTGCATAATATACCTGATTTTCTAAATACACCATTAGCCCCTGCCTAGTCAATGCACAATTAGTGCTGTCATATACATCTCTTACCTTGATGACTTGAATTGTCCACCTTGTGGCAGGTAATGCTCTTCCAGGAATCTCCTCTCTTCTAGAGTAAGTAACTATAAACAAAAACTTACATATAATAAAGACAATTTGATGTTGCCTAAGTCTTATTAATAATGCAAGCTAAACCTAACAGGGAAATTGTAAGAGAAAAACATACAAGTTTAAATGAAGCATGGGGTGGTCCACATAGGTTTGTAGGTAGATTTTTGAACCATGCTTCATGTTTTCCACCTTGCACACATTGCAATTAATCCCCACATCTATGTGCAGAGTAATTTTATGTATGAGTGTAAGGATTGTGAATTGGGAGTATACCCTGAAATATTCCAGTAATGCCTTTTCTCCTATGCAGGCAGATCCAGAGATATTACTAAGCTCAGTAACTTAATTTGGAAATTTGTATCCTATCCTCCTTTCTGTTTATGTTAAGCTAAGTATGTAAGTATATCCCTGCAGTCCCAGTTCTGGTAGTAAATGGGTTAAAACCAAGAGTTTGTTTAATTGCAGTGTTTCGTTAGCGGAGCATCTCAGATGCTCAAAGCTTTTGTGTTTTATTAATTGGAAAATTGATCCAATAAAGCCCTAGAGACAGATCCAAGCACTTACCCACAAAGTGCTGTTCTCAGCCGCTGCACTGGGTCTGCTTAACCTTAGCGTGATTTCTCTGTGCATCTTCTGCTTTATTCATCCTGTAGTAACTGGTCCCATGACTAAGGAACAAACCACATGACAGACTAGGTGGTCCTCATCTTACACATTGTTAGCACACGGCAGGCTTAGGCTTGACGCCTTTTCTGTGAGAACTATACCCGAGAGACAGCCAATAGTGTGAGTCAGGGCTAGATTTCAGAATAATGTCAAATATCCTCATAGTCTCATATCATAGTCTCAAACTGTATTACTATAATCTAAAAATGCACTTCAATAATCAGATACAGGGATTGTACACTATCACATTTTTTGAACTATTTGATTTTGTGTTATAACTGTTGTAGTTGCTTATTATTGTAACAATAATGTGAAACATTGCAAAATGAAATATGTTGGATGTCACTAACGTGTAACTCTGCACTTTGTCCTGTCACTGTCACCAGAGATGCACTTGCAGTCTCTGCACCTTATCCTGTCACTGTCACCAGAGTCGCACACGCAGTCTGTGCACCTTATCCTGTCACTGTCACCAGAGTCGCACACGCAGTCTCTGCACCTTATCCTGTCACTGTCACCAGAGACACACATGCAGTCTGTGCACCATATCCTGTCACTGTCACCAGAGACACACATGCAGTCTGTGCACCTTATCCTGTCACTGTCACCAGAGACACACATGCAGTCTGTGCACCTTATCCTGTCACTGTCACCAGAGACACACATGCAGTCTGTGCACCTTATCCTGTCACTGTCACCAGAGACACACATGCAGTCTGTGCACCTTATCCTGTCACTGTCACTAGAGACACACATGCAGTCTGTGCACCTTATCCTGTCACTGTCACCAGAGACACACATGCAGTCTGTACACCTTATCCTGTCACTGTCACCAGAGACACACATGCAGTCTGTGCACCATGTCCTGTCACTGTCACTAGAGACACACATGCAGTCTGTGCACCTTATCCTGTCACTGTCACCAGAGACACACATGCAGTCTGTGCACCTTATCCTGTCACTGTCACCAGAGACACACATGCAGTCTGTGCACCTTATCCTGTCACTGTCACCAGAGACACACATGCAGTCTGTGCACCTCATCCTGTCACTGTCACCAGAGACACACATGCAGTCTGTGCACCATGTCCTGTCACTGTCACTAGAGACACACATGCAGTCTGTGCACCATGTCCTGTCACTGTCACCAGAGACACACATGCAGTCTGTGCACCTTATCCTGTCACTGTCACCAGAGACACACACGCAGTCTGTGCACCTTATCCTGTCACTGTCACCAGAGACACACATGCAGTCTGTGCACCTTATCCTGTCACTGTCACCAGAGACACACATGCAGTCTGTGCACCTTATCCTGTCACTGTCACCAGAGACACACATGCAGTCTGTGCACCTTATACTGTCACTGTCACCAGAGACACACATGCAGTCTGTGCACCTTGTCCTGTCACTGTCACCAGAGACACACATGCAGTCTGTGCACCTTATCCTGTCACTGTCACCAGAGACACACATGCAGTCTGTGCACCTTATCCTGTCACTGTCACCAGAGACACACATGCAGTCTGTGCACCTTATCCTGTCACTGTCACCAGAGACACACATGCAGTCTGTGCACCTTATCCTGTCACTGTCACCAGAGACACACATGCAGTCTGTGCACCTTATCCTGTCACCAAAGACACACATGCAGTCTGTGCACCTTATCCTGTCACTGTCACCAGAGACACACATGCAGTCTGTGCACCTTATCCTGTCACTGTCACCAGAGACACACATGCAGTCTATGCACATTATCCTGTCACTGTCACCAGAGAAGTACATGCAGTCTGTGCACCTTATCCTGTCACTGTCACCAGAGACACACACGCAGTCTCTGCACCTTATCCTGTCACTGTCACCAGAGACACACATGCAGTCTGTGCACCTTATCCTGTCACTGTCACCAGAGACACACATGCAGTCTGTGCACCTTATCCTGTCACTGTCACCAGAGACACACATGCAGTCTGTGCACCTTATCCTGTCACTGTCACCAGAGACACACATGCAGTCTGTGCACCTTATCCTGTCACCAGAGACACACATGCAGTCTGTGCACCTTATCCTGTCACTGTCACCAGAGACACACATGCAGTCTGTGCACCTTATCCTGTCACTGTCACCAGAGACACACATGCAGTCTGTGCACCTTATACTGTCACTGTCACCAGAGACACACATGCAGTCTGTGCACCTTGTCCTGTCACTGTCACCAGAGACACACATGCAGTCTGTGCACCTTATCCTGTCACTGTCACCAGAGACACACATGCAGTCTGTGCACCTTATCCTGTCACTGTCACCAGAGACACACATGCAGTCTGTGCACCTTATCCTGTCACTGTCACCAGAGACACACATGCAGTCTGTGCACCTTATCCTGTCACTGTCACCAGAGACACACATGCAGTCTGTGCACCTTATCCTGTCACCAGAGACACACATGCAGTCTGTGCACCTTATCCTGTCACTGTCACCAGAGACACACATGCAGTCTGTGCACCTTATCCTGTCACTGTCACCAGAGACACACATGCAGTCTATGCACATTATCCTGTCACTGTCACCAGAGAAGTACATGCAGTCTGTGCACCTTATCCTGTCACTGTCACCAGAGACACACACGCAGTCTCTGCACCTTATCCTGTCACTGTCACCAGAGACACACACGCAGTCTATGCATCTTATCCTGTCACTGTCACCAGAGACACACATGCAGTCTGTGCACCTTAT
The DNA here is from genome assembly GCF_028390025.1 of Pseudophryne corroboree. Classification (NCBI taxonomy): domain Eukaryota; kingdom Metazoa; phylum Chordata; class Amphibia; order Anura; family Myobatrachidae; genus Pseudophryne; species Pseudophryne corroboree. The sequence goes on from NC_086455.1 coordinate 148,112,116, forward strand.
CCTGTCACTGTCACTAGAGACACACATGCAGTCTGTGCACCTTATCCTGTCACTGTCACCAGAGACACACATGCAGTCTGTGCACCATGTCCTGTCACTGTCACCAGAGACACACATGCAGTCTCTGCACCTTATCCTGTCACTGTCACCAGAGACACACATGCAGTCTCTGCACCTTATCCTGTCACTGTCACCAGAGAAGTACATGCAGTCTGTGCACCTTATCCTGTCACTGTCACCAGAGACACACATGCAGTCTGTGCACCTTATCCTGTCACTGTCACCAGAGACACACATGCAGTCTCTGCACCTTATCCTGTCACTGTCACCAGAGACACACAAGCAGTCTGTGCACCATGTCCTGTCACTGTCACCAGAGACACACATGCAGTCTGTGCACCTTATCCTGTCACTGTCACCAGAGACACACATGCAGTCTGTGCACCTTGTCCTGTCACTGTCACCAGAGACACACATGCAGTCTGTGCACCTTATCCTGTCACTGTCACCAGAGACACACATGCAGTCTGTGCACCTTATCCTGTCACTGTCACTAGAGACACACATGCAGTCTGTGCACCTTATCCTGTCACTGTCACCAGAGACACACATGCAGTCTGTGCACCTTATCCTGTCACTGTCACCAGAGACACACATGCAGTCTGTGCACCTTATCCTGTCACTGTCACCAGAGACACACATGCAGTCTTTGCACCATGTCCTGTCACTGTCACCAGAGACACACATGCAGTCCGTGCACCTTATCCTGTCACCAGAGACGCACATGCAGTCTGTGCACCTTATCCTGTCACTGTCACCAGAGATGCAGATACAGTCTGTGCACCTTATCCTGTCACTGTCACCAGAGATGCAGATACAGTCTGTGCACCATGTCCTGTCACTGTCACCAGAGACACACATGCAGTCCGTGCACCTTATCCTGTCACCAGAGACGCACATGCAGTCTGTGCACCTTATCCTGTCACTGTCACCAGAGATGCAGATACAGTCTGTGCACCTTATCCTGTCACTGTCACCAGAGATGCAGATACAGTCTGTGCACCATGTCCTGTCACTGTCACCAGAGACGCACGTGCAGTCTGTGCACCATATCCTGTCACCAGAGATGCACATGCAGCCTGTATGCCTTGTCCTGTCACCAGAGACACACATGCAGTCTGTGCACCATGTCCTGTCACCAGAGGTGCAAGTGTAGTTGTTCAAAGCAATCAATCAGCTGTCATTTAGCTAGAACAATCTTTGATATGACAGATGCTGATTGGTTGTTTTGGGCAACTACTCTGCTTTACTCCTCTCCGTGTCTTTATACATCTTCCCTCAATTTATGGGAGGAATTAGAAGAACCTATATCAAATCATAAAATACTGACAGAACAGCAGCACAGAGTATTTCTCTGACGTCCTAAGTGGATGCTGGGACTCCGTAAGGACCATGGGGAATAGCGGCTCCGCAGGAGACTGGGCACAACTAAAGAAAGCTTTAGGACTACCTGGTGTGCACTGGCTCCTCCCACTATGACCCTCCTCCAGACCTCAGTTAGAATCTTGTGCCCGGCTGAGCTGGATGCACACTAGGAGCTCTCCTGAGCTCCTAGAAAGAAAGTATATTTTAGTTTTTTTATTTTACAGTGAGATCTGCTGGCAACAGACTCACTGCAGCGAGGGACTAAGGGGAGAAGAAGCGAACCTACCTAAGTGGTGGTAGCTTGGGCTTCTTAGGCTACTGGACACCATTAGCTCCAGAGGGATCGACCACAGGACCCGACCTCGATGTTCGGTCCCGGAGCCGCGCCGCCGGCCCTCTTACAGAGCCAGAAGCAAGAAGTATTCCGGAAAATCGGCGGCAGAAGACTTCTGTCTTCAACAAGGTAGCGCACAGCACTGCAGCTGTGCGCCATTGCTCCTCATGCACACCTCACACTCCGGTCACTGATGGGTGCAGGGCGCTGGGGGGGGGGGGCGCCCTGAGGGCAATATAATACACCTTGGCTGGCAAATCATCACAATATATAGTCCCAGGGCTATATATGTGATAAATTACCCCTGCCAGAATCCATGAAAAAAGCGTGAGAAAAGTCCGCAAAAAAGGGGAGGGGCTATCTCCCTCAGCACACTGGCGCCATTTTTTCTTCACAGTGCAGCTGGAAGACAGCTCCCCAGGCTCTCCCCTGTAGTTTTCAGGCTCAAAGGGTTAAAAAGAGAGGGGGGGCACTAAATTTAGGCGCAATATGTGTATACAAGCAGCTATTGGGGGAAAAATCACTCAGTTATAGTGTTAATCCCTGCATTATATAGCGCTCTGGTGTGTGCTGGCATACTCTCTCTCTGTCTCCCCAAAGGACTTTGTGGGGTCCTGTCCTCAGTCAGAGCATTCCCTGTGTGTGTGCGGTGTGTCGGTACGGCTGTGTCGACATGTTGGATGAGGAAGGTTATGTGGAGGCGGAGCAGAGGCCGATAAATGGGATGTCGCCCCCTGTGGGGCCGACACCAGAGTGGATGGATAGGTGGAAGGTATTAACCGACAATGTCAACTCTTTACATAAAAGGCTGGATGACGTGACAGCTGTGGGACAGCCGGCTTCTCAGCCCGCGCCTGCCCAGGCGTCTCAAAGGCCATCAGGGGCTCAAAAAACGCCCGTTACCTCAGATGGCAGACACAGATGTCGGCACGGAGTCTGACTCCAGTGTCGACGAGGTTGAGACATATACACAATCCACTAGGAACATCCGTTGCATGATCTCGGCAATGAAAAATGTGTTACACATTTCTGACATGAACCCAAGTACCACATAAAAGGGGTTTTATGTTTGGGGAGAAAAAACAGCCAGTGTTTTGTTCCCCCATCAGATGAGTGAATGAAGTGTGTAAAGTAGCGTGGGTTCCCCCGATAAGAAAATGGTAATTTCTAAAAAGTTACTGCTGGCGTACCCTTTCCCGCCAGAGGATAGGTCACGTTGGGAGATATCCCCTAGGGTAGATAAGGCGCTCACACGTTTGTCAAAAAAGGTGGCACTGCCGTCTTAGGATACGGCCACCTTGAAGGAGCCTGCTGATAAAAAGCAGGAGGCTATCCTGAAGTCTGTATATACACACTCAGGTACTATACTGAGACCTGCATTTGCCTAAGCATAAATAGTGCTGCTGCAGCGTGGTCTGATACCCTGTCAGATAATATTAATACCCTAGACAGGGATAATATTTTGCTAACATAGAGCATATTACAGACGTCGTCTTATATATGAAGGATGCACAGAGGGATATTTGCCGGCTGGCATCCAGAATTAATGCAATGTCCATTCTGCCAGGAGGGTATTAGAGACCCGGCAGTGGACAGGTGATGCTGCCTTTAAAAGGCACATGGATATTCTGCCTTATAAGGGTGAGGAATTGTTTGGGGATGGTCTCTGGGACCTCGTATCCACAGCAACAGCTGGGAAGAAAAATTTTTACCTCAGGTTTCCTCACAGCCTAAGAAAGCACCGTATTTTCAGGTACAGTCCTTTCGGCTTCAGAAAAGCAAGCGGGTCAATGGCGCTTCCTTTCTGCACAGAGACAAGGGAAGAAGGAAAAAGCTGCACCAGACAGCCAGTTCCCAGGATCAAAAATCTTCCCCCGCTTCCTCTGAGTCCACCGCATGACGCTGGGGCTCCACAGGTGGAGACAGGTGCGGTGGGGGCGCGTCTCGGGAACTTCAGGGACCAGTGGGCTTGCCCACAGGTGGATCCCTAGGTTCTGCAAGTAGTATCACAGGGATACAGGCTGGAGTTCGAGGCGACTCCCCCTCGCCGTTACCTCACATCAGCCTTGCCTGCTGCCCTCGGAGAAAGGGAGGTAGTACTGGCGGCAATTCACAAGCTGTACTTCCAGCAGGTGAAATCAAGGTACCCCTCCTTCAACAAGGCCGGGGTTACTATTCCAGAATGTTGTGGTACCGAAACCAGACGGTTCAGTGAGACCTATTCTAAAATTGAAATCCTTGAACACTTATATACGAAGGTTCAAGTTCAAAATGGAATCGCTCAGGGCGATTATTGCAAGCCTGGAGAATTTCATGGTATCACTGGACATCAAGGATGCTTACCTGCATGTCCCTATTTACCCTCTTCACCAGGAGTACCTCAAAATTGTGGTACAGGATTGTCATTACCAATTCCAGACGTTGCCGTTGGTCTGTCCCCGGCACCGAGGGTATTTACCAAGGTAATGGCCGAAATAATTATCCCGTACTTGGACGATCTCCTTATAAAGGCGAGGTCCGGGGAGCAGTTGTTCGTCTGAGTAGCACTATCTCGGGAAGTGCTACAACAGCACGGCTGGATTCTGAATATTCCAAAGTCGCAGCTGGTTCCTACGACGCGTCTACTGTTCCTGGGTATGGTTCTGGACACAGAACAGGATAAAAAGGGTTTCTCCCGGAGGAGAAGTCCAAGGAGTTGTCGTCTCTAGACAGAGACCTCCTAATACAAATACAGGTGTCGGTGCATCAATGCACGCGAGCCCTGGGAAAGATGGTAGCATCTTACGAAGAAATTCCATTCGCCAGGTCCCATGCAAGGATCTTCCAGTGGGATCTGTTGGACAAGTGGTCCGGGTCGCATCTTCAGATGCATCGGCGGATAACCCTGTCTCCAAGGGCCAGGGTGTCGCTGTTGTGGTGGCTGCAGAGTGCTCATCTTTTAGGGGGCCGCAGATTCGGCATACAGGACTGGGTCCTGGTGACCACGGATGCCAGCCTTCGAGGCTGGGGGGCAGTCACACAGGGAAGAAACTTCCAAGGACTATGGAAAAGTCAGGAGACTTCCCTACACATAAATATTCTGGAACTAAGGGCCATTTACAATGCCCTAAGTCAGGCTAGACCCCTGCTTCAACACCGGCCGGTGCTGATCCAGTCAGACAACATCACGGCGGTCGCTCATGTAAACCGACAGGGCGGCACAAGAAGCAGGATGGCGATGGCAGAAACCACAAGGATTCTCCGATGGGCGGAAAATCATGTGTTAGCACTGTCAGCAGTGTTCATTCCCGGAGTGGACAACTGGGAAGCAGACTTTCTCAGCAGACACGACCTCCACCCGGGAGAGTGGGGACTTCATCCAGAAGTCTTCCAAATGATTGTACACCGTTGGGAAAGGCCACAGGTGGACATAATGGCGTCCCGTCTCAACAAAAAGCTACAAAGATATTGCGCCAGGTCAAGGGACCCTCAGGCGATAGCTGTGGACGCTCTGGTAACACCGTGGGTGTACCAGTCGGTGTATGTGTTCCCTTCTCTGCCTCTCTTACCCAGGGTAATGAGAATAATAAGAAGGAGAGGAGTAAGAACTATACTCATTGTTCCGGATTGGCCAAGAAGAGCTTGGTACCCAGAACTCCAAGAAATGATCTCAGAGGACCCATGGCCTCTGCCGCTCAGACAGGACCTGCTGCAGCAGGGGGCCTGTCTGTTCCAAGACGTACCGCGGCTGCGTTTGATGGCATGGCGGTTGTACGCCGGATCCTGAAGGAAAAGGGCATTCCGGAGGAAGTTATCCCTACGCTAATTAAAGCTAGGAAAGAAGTGAACGCAAACCATTATCACCGCATATGGCGGAAATATGTTGCGTGCTGTGAGGCCAGGAAGGCCCCAAAGGAGGAATTTCAGCTAGGTCGATTTCTGCACTTCCTACAGTCAGGGGTGACTATGGGCCTAAAATTGGGTTCCATTAAGGTCCAGATTTCGGCTCTATCGATTTTCTTCCAAAATAGAACTGACTTCGCTGCCTGAAGTTCAGTCTTTTGTTAAGGGAGTGCTGCATAGTCAGCCCCCGTTTGTGCCTCCAGTGGCACCGTGGGATCTCAACGTGGTGTTGGATTTCCTGAAGTCACATTGGGTTGAGCCACTTGAATCCGTGGAGCTACAATACCTCACGTGGTCATGCTGTTGGCCTTGGCTCGGCCAGGCGTGTATCAGAATTGGCGGCTTTGTCATGCAAAAGCCCTTATCTGATTTTTTATATGGATAAGGCGGAATTGTGGACTCGTTCCCAATTCCTTCCTAAGGTGGTATCAGTTTTTCATGCGAACCAACCTATTGTGGTGCCTGCGGCTACTTGGGACTTGGAGGATTCTAAGTTACTGGACGTAGTCAGGGCCCTGAAAAGTATAAGTTTCCAGGACGGCTGGAGTCAGGAAAACTGACTCGCTATTTATCCTGTATGCACCCAACAAGCTGGGTGCTCCTGCTTCTAAGCAGACTATTGCTCGCTGGATCTGTAGCACGATTCAACTTGCACATGCTGCGGCTGGACTGCCGCACCCTAAATCTGTAAAAGCCCATTCCACGAGGAAAGTGGGCTCTTCTTGGGCGGCTGCCCGAGGGGTCTCGGCTTTACAAATTTGCCGAGCTGTTACTTGGTCGGGTTCAAACATTTTTGCAAGAGTCTACAAGTTTGATACCCTGGCTGAGGAGGACCTAGAGTTTGCTCATTCGGTGCTGCAGAGTCATCCGCACTCTCCCGCCCGTTTGGGAGCTTTGGTATAATCCCCATGGTCCTTACGGAGTCCCAGCATCCACTTAGGACGTCAGAGAAAATAAGAGTTTACTCACCGGTAAATCTATTTCTCGTAGTCCGTAGTGGATGCTGGGCGCCCATCCCAAGTGCGGATTGTCTGCAATACTTGTTTATAGTTATTGCCTAACTAAAGGGTTATTGTTGAGCCATCTGTTGAGAGGCTCAGTTATATTTCATACTGTTAACTGGGTATAGTATCACGAGTTATACGGTGTGATTGGTGTGGCTGGTATGAGTCTTACCCGGGATTCAAAATCCTTCCTTATTGTGTCAGCTCTTCCGGGCACAGTATCCTAACTGAGGTCTGGAGGAGGGTCATAGTGGGAGGAGCCAGTGCACACCAGGTAGTCCTAAAGCTTTCTTTAGTTGTGCCCAGTCTCCTGCGGAGCCGCTATTCCCCATGGTCCTTACGGAGTCCCAGCATCCACTACGGACTACGAGAAATAGATTTACCGGTGCGTAAAATCTTATTTTCACTCAAATAATGCCTGTGTGTGTGTTGAGAGTTTGCAGGGGGAGGGGCTAAACCAACATCAGGCTATCCAAGTAAAACCTTCATTGGTGTAAACCATTTGGGAAAAATCATTCAGTGGGTCAACCATTAATGGTCACCGGTTGCACATGTGCAGGCGATGGCCACCATTAGCCATTGGACACTGCTATTTGTCATGGCTATCAGACCATCAGTGATTGCTACCTATCGGTAATCCCTAAACCCACACAGTATAGTGATACAAGCCTCCTGACACATCAGCGATCAGGTCTGACCTGCGCATGCGCCGGTGCCGCAAAGCACAGGCGCGAGGCCCCGCCAGCGACGGGGAGCGCCGGACTGCAACAGGATGGACGACGAAAGCGATCGCACCAGCGATTGCAAGAAGTAGGCCGTTTGTGGGAGTCAACTGACCGTTTCCTCGGAGTGTCCGTGAAAACGCAGGCATGTCCAGGCGTTTGAAGGGAGGGTTCCTGACGTCAGCTCCGGGCCGGATCATCGCAGTGGAAGAGTAATAGGGGGTCATTCCGAGTTGATCACTCGCTAGCTATTTTTTGCAGAGCTGCGATCAGATAGTTGCCGCCAAAGGGGGAGTGTATTTTCGCTTTGCAAGTGTGCGAACGCTTGTGCAGCTGAGCGGTAAAAAAACAGTTTGTGCAGTTTCTGAGTAGCTCTGAACTTACTCAGCCGCTGCGATCACTTCAGCCTGTCCGGTCCCGTAATTGACGTCAGACACCCGCCCTGCAAACGCTTGGACACGCCTGCGTTTTTCCAACCACTACCTGAAAACGGTCAGTTGACACCCATAAACACCTTCTTGCTGTCAATCTTCTTGCTATCGCCTGTGCGAATGGATTCTTCGTTAAATCCATCGCCCAGCATCAATCTGCTTTGTACCCTTACGACGCGCCTGCGCATTGTGGCGCATATGCATGCGTAGTTTTGCCGAGTTTTGCCCTGATCGCAGCGCTGCAAAAAATAGCGTGCGATCAGGTCGAAATTACCTCCATAGTCCTGAGCTGTGCAGAGACTGCACAAATTTTGTTTGTTCAGCTCCCTGCACAAGAGATCGCACCCCTGCACAGCGATTACCCCCTCCCCCTGTAGGCGGAAACTACCTGATCACAGGGATGCAAAAAACGCACCCTAGCAATCAGGTCTGTATTAGGCCCCCATGTGCAGAATGATATATGTGGTTTTAGAACAAGCAACACTGGCCCTCATTCCGAGTTGTTCGCTCGCAAGGCGATTTTAGCAGAGTTACACACGCTAAGCCGCCGCCTACTGGGAGTGAATCTTAGCTTCTTAAAATTGCGAACGATGTATTCGCAATATTGCGAATACCAACTACTTAGCAGTTTCAGAGTAGCTCCACACTTACTCTGCATCTGCGATCAGTTCAGTGCTTCTCGTTCCTGGTTTGACGTCACAAACACACCCAGCGTTCGCCCAGACACTCCCCCGTTTCCCCGGCCACTCCTGCGTTTTTTCCGGAAACGGTAGCGTTTTTCCCCGCACGCCCATAAAACGGCCTGTTTCCGCCCAGTAACACCCATTTCCTGTCAATCACACTACGATCGCCGGAGCGATGAAAAAGCAGTGAGTAAAAATACTATCTCCATTGTAAAATTACTTGGCGCAGTCGCAGTGCGAATATTGCGCATGCGTACTAAGCGGAATTTCACTGCGATGCGATGAAAAATACCGAGCGAACGACTCGGAATGAGGGCCCTCATTCCGAGTTGTTCGCTCGGTATTTTTCATCGCATCGCAGTGAAATTCCGCTTAGTGCGCATGCGCAATATTCGCACTGCGACTGCGCCAAGTATCTTTGCTATGAAGATAGTATTTTTACTCACGAGTTTTTCATCGCTCCGGCGATCGTAATGTGATTGACAGGAAATGGGTGTTACTGGGCGGAAACACGGCGTTTTAGGGGCGTGTGGCTGAAAACGCTACCGTTTCCGGAAAAAACGCAGGAGTGGCCGGAGAAACGGTGGGAGTGCCTGGGCGAACGCTGGGTGTGTTTGTGACGTCAACCAGGAACGAGAAGCACTGAACTGATCGCACAGGCAGAGTAAGTCTGAAGCTACTCTAAAACTGCTACGAGGTTTGTGATCACATTATTGCGATTACTTCGGTCGCACTTTTAAGATGCTAAGATACACTCCCAGTAGGCGGCGGCTTAGCGTGTGTAACTCTGCTACATTCGCATTGCGACCGATCAACTCGGAATGAGGGCCGAGGGCCACTGTATCTGTTTATACTAATCACATAGGGGGTAATTCCAAGTTGATCGCAGCAGGACATTTTTTAGCAGTTGGGCAAAACCATGTGCACTGCAGGGGGGGCAGATATAACATGTGCAGAGAGAGTTAGATTTGGGTGGGTTATTTTGTTTCTGTGCAGGGTAAATACTGGCTGGTTTATTTTTACACTGCAATTTAGATTGCAGATTGAACTCACCACACCCAAATCTATCTCTCTCTGCACATGTTATATCTGTCCCCCCTGCACTGCACATGGTTTTGCCCAACTGCTAAAAAAATTCCTGCTGCGATCAACTTGGAATTACCCCCATAGTGTTCTCGCTTGAAATTCTGGTAAGTATCAATGTAATCCTTCAGGTGTCATTTAACACTGGTTGCCCAGCACACAATGCAGTATGATTTCCCCAAGGACAGCTACAGATTTTATTCCTGAAATATAAAATGCCAGTTGGTGTTAGCATGTGGCTTGGTGTTCCTCTGTCTCTGCTATCATTCTCAGTTCATATTTATAATGCAAAGTCTAGTCTTTTTCCCTTGAAAAGATCGATGTTGTTGTGCGGTGCTTTAATGGGATTATTACATATAGAGAATTGCATCACTATAAAGACAGTGGGGTAAATTTACTAAGGTGGGAGTTCTATTTAAGATGGGATGTTGCCCATAGCAACCAATCAGATTCCAGGTATTATCTTCTGGAAGGTGCTAGATAAATGAGAAGTATAATCTGATTGGTTGTTATGGGCAACATCCCATCTTAAATAGAACTCCCATCTTAGTAAATTTACCTCAGTGTGTATCTGCAGTTGTTCAGAAAGGTAGAAGCAAAGGGGTCAGAGGTCACCGGTGAGGCTGCTCTCTCTCCCTCACAGATGGAGTGAGAGTGAATGCCTGGATGAAGCCTGTGTCATGGCGATAAGGAACAACCCCTCATTTTAAAAGCTGTGATGATTGCTTAGAAAAGAACAGCTGTCTCCTCTCTTTCTGCAGCTTAAACTAAGGCCCTGAAACTCCCTATGGTTTTACATTCCACAGCAGGCTACAGAACCTACAAATATAGGACAGACCATCCAGAACATAGAGAGAGCGCATTAACTCTTCACTGGGAAAACACTGCATCGCTGGTTTCCATTTCCCTGGCATCATGTCTATTCTCTGAGTGACTAAGGGCCCGATTACATTAAACAGGCTGATCGGAACCGGGGCAGATGTCACACACCCTCCCTGAAAATGCATTTCTGCTGCGGGGTACACTGGGCTCCACAAGGATTAACATCGGGGTGTAGAGTAGGATCTTGATCCGAGGCACCAACAGGCTCAAAGCTTTGACTGTTCCCAAGATGCACAGCGCCGCCTCCTCTATAACCCCGCCTCCGTGCACAGGAGCTCAGTTTGTAGGTTGGCGCCATGCAGTAAGCAGGCAATCAACAGGGGGGCTGCCATTGCAGCCCATATTATAGCTTAATCAGAAGAAAAGAAGAACTTTTGAAGACTTCAAGGGCTGCAGCTTTTATGCATGTCACATAAGACATCCTTTGCTGCAGCTCCATCACTCCCCCAGCGGTGCTGTATACTCCCGCGCCCGAGTAACTACAGCGGAGGATCTGGTGTCCTCCTGTTAGTCACACACACCCGCCGTTGCCCTCCAGGATCGCGTGGCCGCAGGTACAAGGGGAGGTAAGGAGTCTCTTTGGCCTGCTGTTAACCGCGATCCGGCGCGGCCGTGGGAGGCGGGCCGCGCGCGCTGGCGTGGACACTGTAAAGGGCAGCCGCTCCACTAGTCACTGGGACACAGGGCACAGGTGGGGTTTTTTCTCTCATAAAGAAAGAGATTTAAGAACGGTAAGTTCTTACCATAAATCTCGTTTTTTACTGACACTCCCAGAAAATGGCCGGTTACCACCCACAAACGTCCTCTTCCTGTCAGTCACCTTGGGAATGCTTTGCAATCGAAATTTTTGCATCATGCTGTTGCTGTTTGGCGTCGCACCTGCGCATTGCGGTGCATGCGCAGTCAATCGATAATCGTCCGCTGTGAGAATTCGCACAACAGCGTTCAGGTCTGAACCAGGCCCCAAGTCTTCCTTCTTAGATGTTAGACCCTGTGTAGGGGGCTTAATCTTCCATTGAATGCTTATAGTACCGATAACACTTGGTTGCTCAGTAAATACTGTAATCACATCTGCAATAGTGAGGTCAGATCTGGACCTGGCGGGGTTAGGCTTCTTACTTTCTGCTTTCAGGTTGTCCACTGACCATAGGAACTTATTGGTAGGGCTCTTTGGCTGAGTAGTTTTTCTGCTCTGCTCAAAAAAGGTACACGTAGATTTCCATCAGTCTGGAGTTGTACAATCAGACCGCATGGTTATCCCGTCAGATCAGCTGGGTCACAAATGATGGAATTGCTTAGCTGGTTCTACATGTAGTCACAATTAGACTGGTATACCATTGTTAAATGACTGAATGCCTGCCTCTGGACACAACAAGCCTTTCTATCAGTGTTTATATCTGTGCCTCCATATACCATTATATATTATAGCCCAGTTTTATATATAGTGTTCACGCTAGGCTGTTTTAGCAGGCCCGGTTTTTAAATGACAAAAACCCTATGGATTTTTTTCATTATTTCTCTACCGCTACTGTTAAAAGTTATTGTACACCAGGGATGGGGAACCTTCGGCCCCCCAGCTGTTGTTGAACTACACATACCAGCATGCCTTGCTACAGTTTTGCTATTTGGCCATGCTAAAACTGTTGCAGGGCATGCTGGGATGTGTAGTTCAACAACAGCTGGAGGGCCGAAGGTTCCCCATCCCTGTTGTACACCCTGACAGTAATTTATGTCAGGGGAAGGTAATCTCTGGAAGCCAGGTCACACATGTTGCAGTCAGGGGAAGGTCATCTCTAGAAGCCAGGTCACACGTGTTGCAGTCAGGGGAAGGTAATCTCTAAAAGCCAGGTCACACATGTTGCAGTCAGGGGAAGGTAATCTCTAGAAGCCAGGTCACACGTGTTGCAGTCAGGGGAAGGTAATCTCTAAAACCCAGGTCACACGTGCTGCAGTCAGGGGAAGGTAATCTCTAGAAGCCAGGTCACACGTGTTGCAGTCAGGGGAAGGTCATCTCTAGACGCCAGGTCACACATGTTGCAGTCAGGGGAAGGTAATCTCTAGACGCCAGGTCACACGTGTTGCAGTCAGGGGAAGGTAATCTCTAAAAGCCAGGTCACACGTGTTGCAGTCAGGGGAAGGTCATCTCTAAAAGCCAGGTCACACGTGTTGCAGTCAGGGGAAGGTCATCTCTAGAAGCCAGGTCACACGTGTTGCAGTCAGGGGAAGGTAATCTCTAGAAGCCAGGTCACACATGTTGCAGTCAGGGGAAGGTAATCTCTAGAAGCCAGGTCACACATGTTGCAGTCAGGGGAAGGTAATCTCTAAAAGCCAGGTCACACGTGCTGCAGTCAGGGGAAGGTAATCTCTAGAAGCCAGGTCACACGTGTTGCAGTCAGGGGAAGGTAATCTCTAGAAGCCAGGTCACACGTGTTGCAGTCAGGGGAAGGTAATCTCTAGAAGCCAGGTCACACATGTTGCAGTCAGGGGAAGGTCATCTCTAGAAGCCAGGTCACACATGTTGCAGTCAGGGGAAGGTCATCTCTAGAAGCCAGGTCACACATGTTGCAGTCAGGGGAAGGTAATCTCTAGACGCCAGGTCACACATGTTGCAGTCAGGGGAAGGTAATCTCTAGAAGCCAGGTCACACGTGTTGCAGTCAGGGGAAGGTAATCTCTAAAAGCCAGGTCACACATGCTGCAGTCAGGGGAAGGTAATCTCTAGAAGCCAGGTCACACGTGTTGCAGTCAGGGGAAGGTCATCTCTAGAAGCCAGGTCACTTGTGTTGCAGTCAGGGGAAGGTAATCTCTAGAATCCAGGTCACACATGTTGCAGTCAGGGGAAGGTAATCTCTAGAAGCCAGGTCACACATGTTGCAGTCAGGGGAAGGTAATCTCTAGAAGCCAGGTCACACATGTTGCAGTCAGGTGAAGGTAATCTCTAGAAGCCAGGTCACACATGTTGCAGTCAGGGGAAGGTAATCTCTAGAAGCCAGGTCACACATGTTGCAGTCAGGGGAAGGTAATCTCTAGAAGCCAGGTCACACATGTTGCAGTCAGGGGAAGGTAATCTCTAGAAGCCAGGTCACACATGTTGCAGTCAGGGGAAGGTAATCTCTAGAAGCCAGGTCACACATGTTGCAGTCAGGGGAAGGTAATCTCTAGAAGCCAGGTCACACATGTTGCAGTCAGGGGAAGGTAATCTCTAGAAGCCAGGTCACACATGTTGCAGTCAGGGGAAGGTAATCTCTAGAAGACAGGTCACACATGTTGCAGTCAGGTGAAGGTAATCTCTAGAAGCCAGGTCACACATGTTGCAGTCAGGTGAAGGTAATCTCTAGAAGCCAGGTCACACATGTTGCAGTCAGGGGAAGGTAATCTCTAGAAGCCAGGTCACACATGTTGCAGTCAGGGGAAGGTAATCTCTAGAAGCCAGGTCACACATGTTGCAGTCAGGGGAAGGTAATCTCTAGAAGCCAGGTCACACTTGTTGCAGTCAGGGGAAGGTAATCTCTAGAAACCAGGTCACACATGTTGCAGTCAGGGGAAGGTAATCTCTAGAAGCCAGGTCACACATGTTGCAGTCACTTCTCTTGACAGCAGTCATAAAACTGAATATACATTATGAACATCCATCACAGATCAGTAAAATGCATGTAAAGCCCAAATTTTACATGAATTACCTGTATATCAGGGGTAGTATATAACTGAGATGAATAATATACATGAAGTATAAGAAGTGTGGTAACCCGTAACTACATGTGTCTGCCATGCTCTCTTTCACACCTCTTCAGTGCATTCTCCATGTTAGTGCACTTCTAACAGAGGAGACAGACTGGCAGACATGCTCTGCAGAAGTAAGGGGGACTGGTTCATTCGGGATCCGGTCTCTAGGTCGACAATGTCTAGGTCGACCAACATTGGTCGACAATAAGTATGTCGACATGGTTTCTAGGTCGACATGTTCTATGTCAACATGACAAAAGGTCGACATGAGGTTTTCAAATTTATTTTATTTATTTTTTCCTTTTTTTAACTTTTTCATACTTTACTAGCCATGTGGACTACAATTGGGAACGGTAACCTGTGCCAAGCACAGCGGCAGCGGAGCGAGGCACCTTCGCTCGCCATGCGAGGAGACGCGTGCACTAATTGGGGTTTCCCCGTCACGGCGAAAACGACACCCAAAAAAGTTAAATTCTCATGTCGACCTTTTGTCATGTCGACCTAGTACATGTCGACATAGAGTCCCTGACGATCTAGAAACCATGTCGACCTACTTACTGTCGACCAATAGTGGTCGACCTAGACACTGTCGACCTAAGTCTTGTCTATGTAACATACCACACCCGGTTAATTCATGCATAGGAGCTGGACCAGTGATGTCACAGCAGCTTAAGTGACTGCAGTTACAGCTTTCTGTTCTATATCACTATGCTGATAAGGATAGAATAACTTCAGTTCTATATAATGGATAGGGAGGGTAATACCTTTACAGTTTACCTTAGATGCCATGGAATGTCAGATTAATAAAAAGTTAAAAACAGTATATCATTAACAGTTAGGGCATAATGGTACAATAAAGGGGCAGATGTATTAAGCCTGGAGAAGTGATAAAAGCAGTGATAAGTGGAAGGTGATAACGCACCAGCCAATCAGCTACAATATGTAAATTGACAGTTAGGAGCTGATTGGCTGGTGCATTATCACCTTCCACTTATCACTGTTTTATCACTTCTCCGGGCTTAATACATCTGCCCCCATGTCTTCTACCGAATTTTAGATTCTTCTAGCTCAGAGGTTCTCAAACTCAGTCCTCAGGACCCCACACAGTGCATGTTTTGCAGGTCTCCTCACAAAATCACAAGTGAAATAATTAGCTCCACCTGTGAACCTTTTAAAAAGTGTCAGTGAGTAATTAATACACCTGTGCACCTACTCGGTTACCTGCAAAACATGCAGTGTGTGGGGTCCTGAGGACCGAGATTGAGAACCTGTGATCTAGATTTATCCAGTGTTGCAGAGCGGCAGGACACCTCTAAGGATCTACATGACTCCAGTGTATTACACCTACACTGAGCTAGGGGTGAGGTTACACCGAAGGGCACATCATGTGTTGGAGAGTATCCGTTTGGATGGTCGACCATGTTATGGTCGACAGTCATTAGGTCGACCACTATTGGTCGACATTGACATGGTCGACATGGACACATGGTCGACGCATGAAAATAGTCGCCACATAAAAATGGTCGACACGTGAAAAGGTCGACATGATTTTTTTCACATTTTTTTTCTTTTGGGGAACTTTTCCATACTTTCCGATCCACGTGGACTACAATTGGGAACGGTAATCTGTGCCAAGCGCAGCGGTATCGGAGCGAGGCACCTTACCCGAAGCATGGCGAGCGAAGCGGTACACTAATTGGGGTTCCCCGTCACTTTACGCAGAAAACAACACCAAAAAAAGTAAAAAAAAAACTCATGTTGACCATTTCATGTGTCGACCATTTTCATGTGTCGACCATGTGTCCACGTCGACCATGCCAATGTCGACCAATAGTGGTCGACCTAATGACTGTCTACCATAACATGGTCGACCATTCATACCGGAACCCTGCTGGAGCACTCATTGATAAATAGTTCTCAGATGGAAACTTTCTCCTATTAATTTCACTTGTACTTTGTAGGTGTAAATCCAGGTGGACAACAAGAACTAGTTTGTAGTAGTGATCACATCTATGAACATCACAATTAAGCAATAATAACGTTTAGATAGGACCTTCATTGGTAAGCACCAACAATGATATTCCACAAACAGTACAACAAAATAATGAAAACAGTCCATGTATTTGCTTCACTTATAACAGAACACTACAGAACTAAATACGTGTAAATATTTTAGCATCCATGCCATTTAGTGGGTTAGGGATTTTTAAAATACTACGTGATGCATTCCCTGAAAATGTAGTTTATAAACATACTAAATGTGTTCTATCGCCTTCTAGTGGTGAAAGGCATAAATGACCAAATAAAATCGTTTAAATGATTCCGTTATATAGAAGTGTTGTTGTACAAATAGAACCAAACCAAACATAAATATAAAAATGTGTATTTGTGCCGTTTGGGACGTTTTTACTAGATAGAAAACATTCTAATGACCAAATCCAACAAATGTATTTGTTTAATACATTACGGGCGGGATGTACTAATGTACATCGCCGCCCTGCGCCACGATGCTGATCGCATATGTACTAACATATGCGATCAGTATTGCGGAGGACAGCTCTTCCGATAAGAGCTGTCCTCCGCGATGCGCAGCGGCAGCCTGACTTCCGGGATTCGGCCCCAGGAGTCAGTCTGCGCATGCGCAGGGTGACGGGGGCGGCCGCAGGGCATGCTGGGAGGGATCCGATCGGATCCCTCACACAGCGCCGCGGAGAGAAGCCCATAGGCTTCTATGGACGTACGCGTACCCAGCCGCGGCGCTGTCCTGCCGGCCGGGGGTTAGTACATCAGGAAAATGCGGTAAACAGGGAGTTTACCGCATTTTCCGCTTAGTACATCCCACCCTACATTCTTGGCTCTACTGTATAATCGCTGGTAAGAATGTTTTAGAATGTACAGAAGTTCCTGCACACCATTTTTACATGTTCTTATGAAACATTATTTTGATTAGACTTGCTCAGGATCACACGACATCTGTGCTTTGTTAGTAAATAGGTAAAGTAATAGGTCACCACCACATTCTACAATATATGTACAGTACATTGCAGGGTGGCAGCAACTATTATTTAGGTAGAATCAATAGTCAGGTTATCGGTGACGTCACTGGATTATTCTGCATCCCCAGCTCTTGCTGATAATAGTTTAACCACATTTGAAGCAACTTAATACACAGCATGTGGAGAAATAATTTGTAATAAATTATTAATATGTATCACAGTGGCATCTCTAATATACGTCCCAGCATTCAAGGGTGGTGTATGCTTAATCCCGCAAAAAAATAATAATAATACTCCCCTCTAGATCTGGGATTATCAAGGCATTTGGCAGATTATAGCAGCAGGACTCAAAGCATGAAAAGGGTTTAAACCTGTGGGGTTTAATAATGCGCATCTGCAGAATGACACATTAACCCATTTCCTCAAGACTGAAAGAAACGTAAATGTATTGGCAGTCTCCATTTAGCAGCATTTTAGGTTTATTACTTGCTAGCCTCCTGAAGGCGTGTACGCACGGCCAGTGGCATGATTCAGAGAAAGACACAATGTTGCTCACTGTGAATGTGCCACTTAGGTCTTGCGGCAGAGGTCGCAGACGCAGAGAGGATTTATTTGCAGAGTGATTAATAGTTGGGAAGCGTTTGTGGGAGGTAATAGGGCAGTGGCGACTCAAACGCCGTTACAATGGCTCCAGTGTGTTCCTGCGGCCATGCTGTGTGACCAAAAGGATGCTTCGAAAGTCATTTATCAACTGATGTGTGTCCGCTGGTTGCGTCTTCGTACACAAGTGTTGGATCTGAGTTGCCTTCAGTGGGTGTGTCATAACAAATACCGGCAGCTGCTATATTTGTATATTTTCACCCAGTCTCTGCATACTAACTTACAGCTGACATCCCTGAATCGAGCCCAGTATGAGCAGTTATACTGCTATATATTAGTTGGCTGCCGATACTATAAGATAATGTAGGAGGACGGGCTTATACCATTTTTCTGACAAGTGTTTGCTTTGTGTCAATATTGATGTTGAATAAAATGCAATGGAATTCTATGACAATTCCATTTTTAAATTCATCACGCACTAAACCGCAGGAGAGCTGTGCGATCCATTCATAAATACGCTTCTAGTCCTCTGCTAAAGAGAAAAGGTGTGTCTGTACTTTAACTAGCATTGTCTTTCATCGGGGGTAATTCCAAGTTGATCGCAGCAGGATTTTTGATAGCAATTGAGCAAAACCATGTGCACTGCAGGGGAGGCAGATATAACATGTGTAGAGAGAGTAAGATTTGGGTGGGTTATTTTATTTCTGTGCAGGGTAAATACTGGCTGCTTTATTTTTACACTGCAAATTAGATTGCAGATTGAACACACCCACCCAAATCTAACTCTCTCTGCACATGGTAGATGCTAGAATCAAGTGGGCTAAGGGACCTTTTCCGTCTGGGGGAGGAGTCACAACACAAGGGGGGGGAGCAAGGCCAGCGGGATAGTTCCTCTACTATCCACGCCACCAACTATTACCTTTAGTAATCAGGTGGTGAGCGGAGCGAGCCACCGAGCCCGAAGCGTGGCGAGGGTACTTTTCGGGTACCTTGTTCGCCCGTAGCTCCTCCCCCTGGTGACGTGTCTCCTCCAATAGATACGTCAGAAGGTCCCTTCTCCCACTCCGATAGAGAATCAACCCACTGCACATGTTATATCTGCCTCCCCTGCAGTGCACATGGTTTTGCCCAATTGCTAACAAAAATCCTGCTGCGATCAACTTGGAATTACCCCCATCACCCGTGCCCATACGTGCTTACTCCTCAAAATGACTGCAATATTCAGTTTATAGCCAGAAAATTCCATCAGTTCATGCAAGAATTATTATTTTATGTACACGTTACACTGCCAACATACAGGGATCTGAAAGTAACAGAATCCCTAACTGCATCGCACAATGGGGGTAATTCCGAGTTGATCGCAGCATCAAATTTGTTAGCAGTTGGGTAAAACCATGTGCACTGCAGGGGAGGCAGATATAACATGTGCAGAGAGAGTTAGATTTGGGTGGGTTATTTTGTTTCTGTGCAGGGTAAATACTGGCTGCTTTATTTTTACACTGCAATTTAGATTTCAGTTTGAACGCACACCACCCAAATCTAACTCTCTCTGCAAATGTTATATCTGCCCCCCCCCCCCTGCAGTGCACATGGTTTTGCCCAACTGCTAACAAATTTGATGCTGCGATCAACTCGGAATTACCCCCAATGATTCATATTTGTACACAAACCTAATGATTTGAGTACAAATTCGTCGTTTGGGGGTCTGCACAGGCACAAGACGCGTGTGCAGTACAGGTCTTATGATGTCACACGAAGCCCCCGTCAGCCGCAGTATGATTGACATTCCGCAGAGCTGGGGCGTGACGGGTACAGGATCAGTGTCGTCGGACACACACTTCTTAGACCCCGGTATCTGGATCCTAAAACCAGGCTGAGTAAGCTTCACCGGTTGTTGCGACAGTGATCCGAGGATGCGCCCTCAGACGCAGCGCTCGGATCCTGGCTAATACAAACAGGCTGCGTCTTTCTGCTACACACGCCTCCTGCTGCATTAGAATTTGAATTAGCCGGATTTGCACAGACGTTTCCTTGCAAACATGAATCGTACCCACTATTCACTCAATACTTGAACAATGAACTCAGATGAAACAAATAATATATTTAAAAATGACGTCTGAATTGAGCTTTTGAAAACAAGTTTGCAGAGCGCAGGTTATTTCCTTGGTCTGGCATGTAAAATATTGTGAAGGCACATCTGCTCCTACCACAGGCATAGCTATAAAGATAAAGAATATTAAATGCTTCCAAGTGCTGAACGGTTTGGCCACAAAGCTAATTTCATTGAAAGCACAGATCACTTTGATAATAGAAACCTTTACAGAGATGATTTTAAAAAGACCTCTGCTCTATAAGATATACAGTAGGAGGGAAGTATTTCCTCTGGTAAAGGAAACTATTTTCATACAGTTTTGTTTTTTGTTTATCTTAGTTTGCGTCACTTTTAAAACGATAATATCTTCCAAATGGTCTCATCAGTCCTTCAAGGACGTTTGTTTTTAAAGAACATGCCGGATGTATTTTGAACCTCGTCATATTGGCCAAGACAGGCATTAAATGTATCAGTTTTATCAGGGGTAGACAATGGGGGTCATTCCCAGTTGATCGTAGCTGTGCTAAATTTAGCACAGCTACGATCTTCTTCCCTGACATGCGGGGGAACGCATGTCAGTCCGGACCCCCCTCGCAGAAGTGCAAAGGCATCGCACAGCGGCGATGCCTTTACACTTCAAGAGTAGCTCCCGGCCAGCGCAGCTTTAGTGTGCTGGCCGGGAGCTACTCATCGCTCCCCGTCCCGCAGCCACTGCGTGATGAGACGTGACGCAGCCGCTGCGGCCCGCCCCCCGTTTGGTCCGGCCACACCTGCGTTGGCCGGACCAAACCCACGAAACGGCGGCCAAACACCACCGTTCCGCCCCCTCCCTCCCATCGATCGCCTCTGCCTGTCAGTTAGGCAGAGGCGATCGCATCCCTGCTACAGCCTTCGGCCGTCTGGCATGCACCGGCGCACTACGGCACCGGCGCATGCACAGCAGGGACCCGTTCGCTCTGCTGCGTTAAAACGCAGCGAGCGAACGGGTCAGAATGACCCCCAATGAGCGGCACTCCAGCTGCTATGGAAGTACACATCCCAACAAACTGCTGCAGTTTTGCTGTTATGCCTCACTAGAACTGTGGCAGGGCATGCTGGGATGTGTAGTTCCACTGCAGCTGGAGTGCCGAACGTGCCTTACCCGAGTCATATGCAATATTTAGTGTTGTGTTTTCTGTCGCCTTTAACAAAAAATAAACAGAACCATTTGCCCATTAGGTCAGTTACGGCCCATACACACTAGACGAGAGAATTAAAGATATCGCTCAGAAGGGCCAATCTGTGTGAGATCTTTTACAATCTTGTCTAGTGTGTACACTCAATGTCGTTAACGATGGGCGCTCCCACGCTTCGTTAATGACCCCCTCCCTTGTCAGAACATGTACAGACGAGGGAGGTCCTCATTAACGTTCCCCTCGCCACCCTTCCCCGTTGGCATCGGCAAGTGTGCATGCACTTGCCGTTGGCCGGCAGCCCGCCGGGTCCTCGCCGCAGCCAATATCGGCGTGGTGGTGGCTCGTTCAGTGTGTATGGGGCTTTAGAATGGACCTACAAGTATAAACGGTTCCTTATAAATACGATTCAGTTAAACATAAAGGACTTTTCCTTGCCCACGTCATACTACAGTATCTTATGTCTGTGTGGTCCAACAGTCCGTTCTTCAGTACTGTGGCTCCATTCATTGGCTGATTGGCAGTGTTCCCTGAAGGTGATACCCCGTAAAAGGAGGAGCAATAAATCTGACAACAATAATCTCTATAGAATCATCAACGGTTGAGATTTATGTACAAATATTTCCTGCAGTTATCTGTAAACATGGTTTTGTTGTCATCTCCTTTTTGTTCTTTGTTGTTACACTTCATATTGCCGCACTGCAGTAGTACAATCACGGTGATGACACACTAAACAAACCATGAAATCATTATAGGAACATAAGAAAGAGGAGGAGACCCCTGCTTGCTACAGCTTACGATTTATATGCATTGAGGGGATTAAAACAAGGCACAAGTGCACAGGTTGTCACAGAGGTTTGATTTGTTGCTGTTGTCTGAGATCTGTAACTTTTATTTCAATATAAAAAAATTTCTAATGCATACAGCAGTGAAATGAAGTTGCATAGAGCACAGGTTTGAAGATGAACTCATTTTGGATCTAGAATCTAGAGACATTTACTCGGAGCATCAGATCTGACGAGATCTGTTTTTGAGGATTTGCCCTGAAATTCTTTTTATCATGCAGAGAACGTGTCTGGGGGTTGGGGTGCATGAAAAATACAGTTTTCACCCAGTGACAATCACACACCAGCAATTAGCCACTGTGAACAATTAGCACATCTCATTTGCTTGCTAATTATTACAATTAGCCACATAGTCTTTTTAGTGATTGGGGGCAACACATTAAGACTTCATTATATTTGTATTTAAATATAAAGACGGAGTATTCGCACCTCAGAGCTCTCAGGCATTCTGCAGCTCTCAGCCAGTCCCCACTGGGCTGGTACTGAGGCTAGGCAGCTGTGGGGGGGATGAGGCTGCTTTGGCTGCGATCACTTGGGGCGTTCTTGATTGGGGATGGAATTAGAACGTGCGGTTCAAGTCCTTTTCTTAGCGCAATAAATGGGAAGCTGGCATCTCGGCACACATTATAAAAAGTAATGTTGGGTAAAGCTGTGCGAGAAGCCAGACAGCGTAAGATACAATTGAGAACAGCTTGACTCATCAACTCAACACAGACTGTTAGGGTTGTTTAGGAAGCTGAGGGGCACACAAGGGTCTTGCAGGGCAAGGTGACCAGTCTCAGCTGTATTCTGCTGCGCTTCCTCTTCTGGGTTTACGTATGGTTTTTGTTTAATTTGTGATCTTGGCATTTCAGCAGAGAGGGAAGGCCGCAAATCTTCAGAAGATGCTGAGTTTTGCACTGATTTATATTGTGGTCCGAGAGGCACTTATCATCAAGGCTTATTTATTTTATTTTTTGGGGGCTTTTATGCCAGCACTTCTCAGCAGCATTATAATATTCCTCTCTTGTCCTGTCAGCTCCGTGACAATGATGAAGGACCCTGCTGTTTCTTTTAGACACTAATGAAGCCTGAAAGCTTTTAAACATGACAAAATTTTCCAGAGTTTGTTGATTTACGGTTTTTATTTTTTATTACTAGTGGTAACCACAGCTCTGGCAGTGAGGCGGGCGTGCGGATCACCGCTGAGAATTGCTGTGCCACTTTATGGCAGCGAAAAAGCACTAAAATAAAGGCAGATCATTCTTCTTCCACTCGCAGACTATTTCCCAGCAAAAGATATTTATTGTCTGTCTGTCGAAAAATCAAAGCACATACAAACATCTAGACTATCCATTCCACAGGTATTAGGTGGATTCCTTCTCTGTAGAGAAATACTAGAATAGGCAATCATTGCTCTATTGTGTCAGGTTGGCAAAGCCCCTTTCCACCTGAGTGTGGTTCATCAAATCGACAGTGTCTAGGTCGACAATGTTTAGGTCGACCACTATAGGTCGACAGTCACTAGGTCGACATGGATGGAAGGTCGACAGGGTTTCTAGGTCGACATGTGCTAGGTCGACAGGTCTAAAGGTTGACATGAGGATTTTTTTTTTTGGTGTCGTTCTCTTCGTAGAGTGACCGGGATCCCAGATTAGTGCACCGCGTCCCCTCGCATGGCTCGCTTCGCTCGCCATGCTTCGGGCATGGTGCCTTCGCTTCGCTCGGCACACTTTACCGTTCCAATCGTAGTCCACGTGGATCATTAAGTATGAAAAAATTTGAAAAAAGAAAAAAAAATTGAAAAACTCATGTCGACCCTTAGACCTGTCGACCTAGCACATGTCGACCTAGAAACCCTGTCGACCTTCCATCCATGTCGACCTAGTGACTGTCGACCTATAGTGGTCGACCTAAACATTGTCGACCTAGACACTGTCGATCTTCAGACCGGATCCCTTTCCACCTTTACAGGATCCTCTTGCAGCTTGTACTATACATTACTTTACCGTCCTGGTTTACATACTGTACGTAAATGTGGTTTAACATGTGTTTATATCATCAGGCAGATTTGTTGTCTTTATTGCCTGTGATATGACACAGTTCAGCTGTGTTCTCTACACTTGGCGCATGTGTATCTGTCATCTGATTTCCATGGGATGGGCCAGACCTCTGCCCTCTTGTATCCGGAATCCTTAGTTATGCTCATATACAGTAAGCCAAGAACAAGGATAGGAGAAACAATATTGGGGGTCATTCCGAGTTGATCGCTCGCTAGCTGTTTTTAGCAGCCGTGCAAACGCTATGCCGCCTCCCACTGGGAGTGTATTTTAGCTTAGCAGAAGTGCGAACGAAAGGATCGCAGAGCGGCTACAAAGTTTTTTTGTGCTGTTTTAGACTAGCTCAAAACCTACTCAGCGATTGCAATCACTTCAGACTGTTCAGTTCCTGTTTTGACGTCACAAACACGCCCTGCGTTCGCCCAGCCACACCTGCGTTTTTCCTGGCACGCCTGCGTTTTTTTCGAACACTCCCTGAAAACGGTCAGTTGACACCCAGAAACGCCCACTTCATGTCAATCACTCTGCCGCCAGCAGTGCGACTGAAAAGCTTCGCTAGACCTTGTGTGAAACTACATCGGCCGTTGTGAAAGTACGTGCGCACAGCGAACATTTTCAGCTAGCGATCAACTCGAAATGACCTCCATAGTGTAGTATTTCAACCAGCGCGGAAACCATCAATGTGCAATCTAATTTCACGTACCAGATAATAGGTGAATAATTGCATCTCAGAATAATATTACGGGTGTTCCCTCTAGTGTTCACAGTGAGGATATTCTGGGTCATAAGGTAGCTCCATGCAGAAAAGAAATAATCCTTCATCAATTAGTTTTTTTTTAGACACAAGTTTTAAACCAACAAAACACAATACAAACAAGGTTAAAACACAAACAGGAATATCTTGGTAAAGGAGCAGTCACTATTGCAGCAAAGCCCAATTTTCAGTGACTGTACAGTGTTAGAATAAAGGACTCGGTTCTATTGCAGTATAGAACATGGACTTATTTCTTACCCATTCATAGATAGTTGCTTTTGTCTATATAAGTGTACTGAATATACAGAGTCCTGTACGTGTGCAGTATGACAGTATCATGTTTATTTCTACTATGTATCTTTGTAAAGAAACAGTAAAAGCAAAACACATCAAGCCGTGTCAAACCGCCACCCGAGTGGGAATTCCGTGCTTCGATCTTGGATTCTGATCGCCGGCATTTCACCGGCTGTCGGGATTCCAGCATCGGTATCCTGAATGCCAGATCCTGACAGCCGGTAAATTACCCGCATCCTGGAAGGAGTATGTAGGCCATTTGCATGAACTCATGGGTGTCTGCAAATATACAATGCTACATTTGGTGCTAGGTTACTTGCTGCAGTACTGCTGGTGCTGGGGTACTTGCCTGCGGTTCCGGTATGGATGGTCGACCATGTTATGGTCGACAGTCATTAGGTCGACCACTATTGGTCGACATTGACATGGACACATGGTCGACACATGGAAAGGTCGACACAGGGTTTTTTTTGTGTGTGTTTTTTTACTTTTTTTGGTGTCGTTTTTTTGCGTAAAGTGACGGGGAACCCCAATTAGTGCACCGTGTCCCCTCGCATGGCTCGCTTCGCTCGCCAGATTACCGTTCCCAATCGTAGTCCACGTGGATCGTAAAGTATGTAAAAGTTCCACAAAAGAAAAAAAATGTGAAAAACTCATGTCGACCTTTTCATGTGTCGACCTCTCATGTGTCGACCATTTTCATGTGTCATCCATGTCAACCATGTCAATGTCGACCAATAGTGGTCGACCTAATGACTGTCGACCTTAACATGGTCGACCATCTGAACGGATACCCTTGCCTGCAGTACTACTGGTGCTGTGGAGCGTGCATGCAGTACTACTGGTGCTGGCGTCCTTGCCTGCAGTACTGATAGTGCTGGGGTACTTGCCTGCAGTACTACTGGTACTGGCGTCCTTGCCTGCAGTACTGCTGGTGCTGGGTTACTTGCCTGCAGTACTACTGGTTCTGGGGTACTTGCCTGCAGTACTACTGGTGCTAGGGTACTTGCCTGCAGTATTTCTGATGCTGTGGTGCTTGCCTGCAGTACTGCTGGTGCTGGGGTACTTGTCTGCAGTACTACTGGTGCTGGGGTACTTGCCTGTAGTACTACTGGTGCTGGGGTATTTGCCTGCAGTACTACTGGTGCTGGGGTGCTTGCTTGCAGTACTACTGGTGCTGGGCGTACTTGCCTGCAGTACTACTGGTGCTGGGGTACTTGCCTGCAGTACTACTGGTGCTGGGGTACTTGCCTGCAGTACTACTGGTGCTGGGGTATTTGCCTGCAGTACTACTGGTGCTGGGGTGCTTGCCTGCAGTACTACTGGTGCTGGGGTACTTGCCTGCAGTACTACTGGTGCTGGGGTACTTGCCTGCAGTACTACTGGTGCTGGGGTACTTGCCTGCAGTACTACTGGTGCTGGGGTACTTGCCTGCAGTACTACTGATGCTGGGGTACTTGCCTGCAGTACTACTGGTGCTGGGGTACTTGCCTGCAGTACTACTGGTGCTGGGGTACTTGCCTGCAGTACTACTGGTGCTGGGGTACTTGCCTGCAGTACTAGTGGTGCAGGGGTGCGTGCCTGCAGTACTACTGGTGCTGGGGTGCTTTCCTGCAGTACTACTGGTGCTGCTGTACTTTCCTGCAGTACTACTGGTGCTGGGGTACTTACGTGCAGTATTTCTGGTGCTGGGGTGCTTACCTGTAGTACTACTGGTGCTGTGGTACTTACCTGCAGTATTTCTGGTGCTGGGGAGCTTGCCTGCAGTACTACTGGTGCTGGGGTACTTTCCTGCAGCACTAATGGTGCTGGGGTACTTGCCTGCAGTACTACTGTAGTACTAGTTGACAACTTCTAATACATCTAGTAAAGGCATTATAGAGCATAAACAAATGCAGATTAGCTCTGTTCATACATTTCTATGTAAATACGTGTGTGTTAGTAGTGCATTGGACCTACAGGTATTGCTGCCAATGCAGTATTGATGTATGTCTGCCTCTCCTCTCAAGATTGGGAAACAAGAATAACATTAATACCGTCAATCTTCTTTACAGGTACCACAGAACGGGTCTGTCTGATCCAGGGCACTGTAGAGGCCCTTAATGCAGTCCATGGGTTTATTGCAGAGAAGATTCGAGAAATGCCACAAAATGTGGCCAAGACGGAGCCAGTCAGCATCCTGCAGCCACAGACAACAGTCAATCCTGACCGCATCAAACAAGTATGTATCTCGGAGATCCCTCAGAGGTCTATATAAAATGTTATTGTCGCTGGGCCTCACACATGGCGTAGCCGTGTGTGTTTTTTAGGAATTGGTTTAGAAGGGAGGATTGTTCTATTAAAACTTGAAACACGGCAGACCCTCTTGAGGCAGGTCACACATACACATGTATATTGAAATTAATATATTTTTCAAATTGAAGGAACTTTCAGTAAAGCTTGTTTACTCTTTAATTAATTAATTCATAATTACTAACTATGGCAAATTGGTGTCACTCAGTGACTGAAATGGAGATTTGCATTTCATTCCCCCAATTCCACAATCTTAGTAATGAAAAAGTCCCAACTTATTTAAGTGCAAGCACACATTTACAAAAAGCAACCTCACATTGGGGGTCATTCCGAGTTGATCGCTAGCTGCATTAGTTCGCAGCGCAGCGATCAGGCTAAAAAACGGCACTTCTGCGCATGCGTATGCGGCGCAATGCGCACGCGCGTCGTACAGGCACAGCGAACAATGTAGTTTCGCACAGGTTCTAGCGAAGCATTTCAGTCGCACTGCTGGCCGCAGAGTGATTGACATGAAGTGGGCGTTTCTGGGTGTCAACTGAACGTTTTCAGGGAGTGTTCGGAAAAACGCAGGCGTGCCAGTAAAAACGCAGGCGTGGGTGGGCGAACGCAGGGCGTGTTTGTGACGTCAAAACAGGAACTGAACAGTCTGAAGTGGTCGCAAGCGCTGAGTAGGTTTTGAGCTACTCTGAAACTGCACAAAAAAACTTTGTAGCCGCTCTGCAATTCTTTCGTTCGCACTTCTGCTAAGCTAAAATACACTCCCAGTGGGAGGCGGCATAGCGTTTGCACGGCTGCTAAAAACTACTAGCGAGCGAACAACTCGGAATGACCACCATAATGCTTATAACACATTTACCCCAAGCAGCCCTACGGCAGCTGCTGCAGTGTATGATGCTGTGTGTTGCTCTTAACATGATTCCCCTGTAGTTATTGGACAGCTCATAGCTGTTTAGTCTGACCACCATGGAGCATTGTTACTGCAGCCAGTATATATATATATCTATATATATATATCTATACACATACTAACATACTTGTCTGAACTAGAAATGCAGAAACATATAGCATGGTTTTATAGCGGCGACTACAAATATGCTGTGAGCTCTGTCCAATACATCTTTGTACGGTTTTTAAACGACTCTTGACAATCTCACACTCACGGGGTAAAAGGTCAGACACACTTGTTCTTATGATGCAGATATAGCCCCTGCAGCGATAATATGCATTGACTTAACCTGTTTTTCTATCTCTTATCATAGATGTCAGTAATATTGTCTTCTGTGTGTACGCAGCTAGAATGTACTGTATGACAGAGTTAGCCCACGTGATCCAAGTCTCCTTATTGTGTAAAAGCCCCTCCTGTCACCCAGCGTTGTGCCAGGGTAAATGTTTCCTCTCACCCAGCGTTGTGCCAGGGTAAATGTTTCTGTTACCGGAGAAAGGACAGTGCTGTTCACGTATATAGCTGCCTGATACTGGGTTGCTTTGCCCTCTATATATGGCATATGGTGAAACCTTTTTTTTTACTTTTATTTAACTATCCTGCTAAAATTGCTTTTTTTTATCACTAAACCGATCTCATCCATCCTCCTCTTCACCCTCGCTCTCCCTGGGAATGCTTTTTTTTTTTACCTTTTTTATTTTCTCCCCCCCCCCCCCCCCCCCCCACCTTTTTTTTGTTTAACTCCTTCAGTGCCAGCCAGAACTGTGACTGCATTGCTGCCCTACAGACTGATGCTGGCAGTGAAGGGGTAAGTTTATTACTAGAGCTGACTGAATTCTGCTTCTGACCCTGCTTTGTTCTGCAGACATTGTCATCATTACCACCAGCCACCAAGTCCTCTCCATCCGACCCCATGACCATCTCCAGAGCCAGCCAGGTACAGTACCATTCTCCATATACCATGTTACTCACGTAGAGCAGGGCAGTGCCATCCACCAAGGATCATCGTCATGGGGAAGGGGACAGAGGCCCCTGTAGCCGATCGCTAAATTACATTTACAGCAGATGGGGTCTATAGTGAAAGTTAGCAATTCATTTAGGGGGAATAGTGACAGCACTGGCAGTAAATTGGCCTTTTGATGCTGAGCACTTTACTAGTGTTTTGCTATTGTTTTCCATATACACATTGTAGCACAGGTTCTCATGATCTGTGATAGAACGAGGCTAAGGGCCTAATTCAGACCTGATCGCAGCAGCAAAATTGTTCTCTAATGGGCAAAACGATGGGGGTCATTCCGAGTTGATCGTAGCTGTGCTAAATATTTAGCACAGCTACGATCATTCACACTGACATGCGGGGGGACGCCTAGCACAGGGCTAGTCCGCCCCGGATGTCAGTGCCGCCCCCCCCCCCCCCGCAGAAGTGCAAAGGCATTGCACGGCGGCGATGCCTTTGCACTTCAAGAGTAGCTCCCGACCAGCGCAGCTTTAGCGTGCTGGCCGGGAGCTACTTATCACTCCCCGATCCTGCAGCGGCTGCGTGCAACGGCGGCCGGACTGCTCCCATGAAACGGCGGCCAAACGCCGCCGTTCCGCCCCCTCCCACCCAGCGACCGCATTTGCCTGTCAATCAGGTGGAGGCGATCGCAGCCCTGCTACGGCCTTCGGCCGTCTGGCATGCGCAGTAGAGACCCGTTCGCTCGGCTGCGACAAACAGCAGGTGGGGCAGATATAACATGTGCAGAGAGAGTTAGATTTGGATGGGGCGTGTTCAAATTGAAATCTAAATTGCAGTGTAAAAATAAAGCAGCCAGTATTTACCCTGCACAGAAACAATATAACCCACCCAAATCTAACCCTCTCTGCACATGTTATATCTCCCCCCCCCTGCAGTGCACATGGTTTTGCCCATTAGAGAACAATTTTACTGCTGCTATCAGGACCAAATTAGGCCCTAAATTCAGAATACAGTGAAAAACATAGAGCGAGTGCAGTTGGAAAAATCAAGTGCAATCTGGCCAATGTAATCTGAGCATTCAGAATAGGGCCGTACGAGTACCTAGCGTCAGCTCAGGCAGATGTGGAGACAGTAGGCCAATGTGAGAGCCAGTGATGCAGTCACTATGTATTATTATTCTAGAAACACTTCTAGGAACAGATATATGTGGGATGTCAGAATAAGAATAATGGAACGTAACATGGCCCTTTTTGAGTATTAGATTAGTGCCAAGAAGAGATAGCGGTTTTAATGTAGGGACATTCGTTTGTCCTCACAAGTGCTTAGGAATGACAATTTATTATACACACCAGAACTACCATTTATTGTTGTGATCCATTAATTTCACTATCTTTTGCGTAGATGTAGGATATGTTTTCTTTTATCAAGTTTTGTTTATTTATATTAGACGAATTGCAACTCGTTCTTTTTAATATTTTTAAAAGTTGAGACAAATACATAGAAGAGAGTTATTCAATAACATTTTATCAATTAAAACATAGTCACATTAACTTTTAAACCAGCAGATTCAGCAATCCATTGTAAAGTTTCCCATAAATGGCCAGACGCGTGTGACCAAGCCCGATAGATCCAATAGCTGAGTCCAGGTAATGGGTCCCAGTTGATGTAGCTGAGAATCACTGGTGAATTACAGTCGGCCAGGATTTCAGGAAGTCCAATTTCCTTACATTTTAGATAAGGTCACCAAACTGCCTATACATGGGCCTGATTCAGATGTAGTTGTACTGAGCTTCGTTGTTACTTACTAGGAAGGTATAAGTCGATGCCTGCCGCATCTGCAACACCATCGGCCGGCTGAGTGACCCGTGAGGTTACGCAGCCTGGCTGCCGCAGTTCTGTCCAAGAGTACCGACTGAGATTCTCTCCTTGGCACTCAAAAAGGCTGCCATCACCGCCCCCCAAAGGGCTGCAGGCTGTCAATCACTTGGCGACAATGTGCAACAATGCAGGTCCATGTGCGACAACGCAGGTATAATGTGCAACAACGCAGGTCCATTACTGCACATGCACAGTATGGGTCCTGCACATGCATAATGTGCCAATTATCGGTGCATTGCGTCTCCAATAGCAGCCATTTTTGCCAGCACAGAGTGATTCACAGTATCCAGCACTGCAGGGTCTCCAGTCTGTTTATGAGCATTACATGCTATAAAAGTTCTGTTGCAGCACCCACTCAATGCAGAGGTCACAACTGATAACCAGGCAGAGCTAATGAGATCAATCATTAAATTACAATGTTTCATTACAGTCAATTACACTCTGCGCTCTTTGGTCCTGCCGGCGATTTCATAATTTACGGGTGTTCTCCTGCCTGCAGCGCCTGTCGGGAGTTCTTGCTGCCTTTTGTTCCCCACCAGGGCAGTGCTCGGCCTTTAACCCTTTCCATAAATGTACATCTGTCTCCATTGCAGCACAATATGAGAAATGAAAGATTAGCTGGATACCTTGTACTTACTGTGGTGTTTTCTCCAAGCCACACAGTGATAACTGCTAGGTTTTTAGCTAAGAAACCTTGTCAGAATTAGAATAAGAACAATGTATATGTAAAATGACTGAGATTAACAACATACAATATATTTTAATCCTATCATTGTAAAGATTAGTTTTGGTCAAATTATGAAAGACGCATCAAAAATCAAATTGGGTAACTTGTGACTATCCAGATGTTGTAGAACTACCAGTCTCAGCAAGCTGAGTTTCTTACTCCACAGGAGCTTGAAGGACACAGCTTTTCTACCTCTAACCTTAAATTATGCCTTTTAACAGTATTTCTTAGTAAAATAAATTATCAGTATTAAAACTCTGCCTGTAATGATATGCGTGTTTAGATATTGTCCGCCATCAAAGATAAACACATTAAGCTCCATTCTTGATTTATAATTCATGTGATTTCCACCTGTCTTTTTTTTCCCCCCTTGGCTTCTTCTTCTTCTTTTTCTAACCTCAGGTGAAGATCATCGTCCCCAACAGCACTGCAGGACTGATCATCGGGAAGGGAGGTGCTACTGTGAAGGCAGTAATGGAACAGTCTGGTGCATGGGTGCAGCTTTCCCAGAAACCAGATGGCATTAATCTACAGGAACGAGTGGTGACTGTAAGTGGGGAGCCAGAGCAAAACCGCAAAGCAGTAGAGTTGATAGTGCAGAAGATCCAAGAGGACCCACAGAGTGGTAGCTGTTTGAACATCAGCTATGCCAATGTCACCGGACCTGTAGCTAACTCCAATCCCACAGGATCCCCTTATGCCAACACTGCTGAAGTTCTGCCTACCGCTGCTGCTGCAGCAGGGCTTCTGGGACATGCCAATCTTGCCGGGGTGGCAGCTTTCCCTACTGTCCTCTCCGGTTTCACTGGCAATGATTTGGTCGCTATTACATCAGCTCTTAACACCCTTGCCAGTTATGGCTACAACCTCAATACTCTAGGTTTGGGACTGAGTCAAGCAGCAGCCACTGGAGCACTAGCAGCTGCTGCTGCAAGCGCTAACCCAGCCGCAGCTGCAGCAGCAAACCTGCTGGCTACATACGCCAGTGAAGCAAGTGGCGGTGGTGGCAATGCAGGGGCAGCGGCTGGAACGTTTGCACTAGGCAGCCTAGCTGCTGCCACCGCAGCTACCAACGGATATTTTGGGGCTGCATCCCCTCTAGCTGCTAGTGCCATTTTGGGCACTGAGAAGTCAACGGACGGCTCGAAGGACGTAGTAGAAATTGCTGTGCCAGAAAACCTGGTAGGTGCCATTCTTGGCAAAGGTGGCAAGACATTGGTGGAGTATCAGGAGTTGACTGGCGCCAGGATACAGATCTCCAAAAAAGGGGAGTTTGTCCCCGGCACCAGAAACCGTAAGGTAACCATAACAGGCACACCAGCCGCCACGCAAGCTGCCCAATATCTAATCACGCAACGAGTCACTTATGAGCAAGGTGTTCGAGCGGCCAACCCACAGAAAGTGGGTTAAATGCCCTCCCCGTCCTTCCCTTCCCTGGTTGTTAACTTAATTGTTCCCCCCCCCCCCTTACCCCTTCTTCTTTTCATGGATGTACTGTATTTTGCAGAAGCGATTTATATTTTATTTTTTATTAGAATTTTTGTTTTTTGTTTCCGTTTTTTGTTATAGGCGGGGGAAGTGCGCGTCGGGTTATTAATATATAATTATGCAAATGAACGCAACAGTGTTGACAAAGCGCATCTGTAAATAATACATGTTCTGCGGATGTTTTAGAGAGGGAATTTTTTAGTGTTTTTTTTATTTTATTTTTTAATTTGAAGGATTTTGACAGATTATCTCTCTCTCTCTCTCTCTCGTTGAGGTTTATTGTTTACGCGTCAAAAAGTAAAAGTTTTTTGAAGCCTGCCATTTTACCAGCATTGTTGTAGTCGAAAATGAACTGAATGTAAACATGAAGTGACGCATAGGTTTTAAACTCTGTGAGGCCTGACGAGCCCGGTAATGCACTGCAGTGTCAGGTGTTGCTGGTCCCCTCAGAACCGCATAGTAATCAGTATTAGTCCTAAGTGACGCTGTAACTGAACTACTGTTTTGCTGGAAAACAGCAGGGGGTTTGGGTGGGTAAGTTACCTATAAAACAAAAGGGAGTAAGGAATATCAAAAGCACTGTCCAACTTCACTCATGCTTCCTGCCCTGGGGTGGCAGCGTATGAGGGAAACAATGTTTTGGAATAAAAAAAAAGAAAAAAAAATAGTTTTAAATTAAAACAAAAAAGATAGATATATATATATATATTATCTAAAAGCAATATAGTTGCAAAAAAAAGCACTGTAAAATATATATTAAAAATGGTTAAAACTGTGGAAAAAAAAATAACCTTTTTTGGTAAGTTTACAGATCAGTGTCTTCATAACAACCTGTATGACGGTGAATATTCCGGCTGGCCAGGCTACATTTCTATCATTTATGGCTCATGGATCCCATCAGATTTACCTCTTCTGACGGGTGAAGTTCGGTTTTTACAAGAGCTGTGTCTGTTTTCTTCCTTCATTGGGTTTCCCTCCCGCCCCCTTCATGCTGAAATCCTTTAAATCCCCAGTCTCTCACCCCCATCTTGTTTTAATTGCTTTATAAATCACCCATGCTTTTTTCCTCCCCTAGATGACCTTGTTTCCAATCGTACTCTGGAGAGACAACCGATGTCATACGTTCAGCAACATTTCACAATGGCAGTTCTAGTTAACCTATTCATTGCTATTGTGTGGGCCTGTGGCAGCTAAATTGTTATTCGGAAAAGGCATTCCTCTCTGTCAAACGACCTCTAGCTTTGATTTTTCTCCAACGTAAGATATAACCAAAACTGTTAGTTACCGCTTTTAATTAATGTTAATGATTTTCATTTGGGGTTCATAGTACTGGGGTTTTAAGTAGACCCCTCCGTGCCTGGCCAGCCAAGCACCAGTTGATCCATTGACATCCTCCCCGTTTTAGACTTAGTGTTGTGCTGTGTGTGTATTGGACATTTTCTGAGCCAAAGCACACACGCACGCAACCAATGAAAGTGCCAACTGTTAGCTGATGAGGTTTCATTATCTGCAACGACTTAGTGAGGGCGTTGCCTTTTAAAACGCTTCTGATTGTGTATAATTTTAACACTAGCAATCTCTTAGTGTTGTCAATGTAGATTTTACTGTGAACAGTATCTGTGATTTTTAGCTGTTTTGATCTCTCCGGGGCAAGGCTCAGTCAGCCACTGCAGGCTCCGATAGACGTTTAGCTGCATGTTCTTTTTCCGTGGGGCATCTTTATGTCGGCTTCAGTCAGTACTTCCCTGCATGCTTGTTTAGCTGAGGTAGTGTTCATTTCCGGCGTGTGTCTACCTGTCGCAAGCGCAGGTTCCTCCAAGGGCCATTTTATTTTATTTTTTTAGAATAAGCCTTTTTGTTCTCCAACTTGTCACCTCCTCCTCCATGTTTCTGAGTGCCAACTTAGCCAGATCATTCTGTTTAACCTCTGCATTTGGGCCACCTCAAGCCGCTGAAAATGTGGCTGTTCATAAACCCAGCATCTTCTCATGCTATGCATGCAGTCGTAAAAAAAAAAAAACACAAAAAAAATAAAAATAAAAATCAATGGACAAGAAAGTAATTAAAAATAGTAAATAATAATACTAAAAAAAAAAAACTAAAATGCTGGCTACCTCTGGATCATCAGGCTGAGAAATTCCCAAACAACAGTTTTCCTTCCATCTTAACTTCAACCCATTGATAACGTCCATCATAACCAACTCAGTGACATTTTCCGCTGCTCCTCCTGTGCAACCGATAACTGAACAATGATTGTGATGTCCTCTCGTGTGGTTTCTCGCCCAGCATCTCTCTTTCTGAACTGTGATCTTCTTCTTTTTTTTTTGTTTATTTTTTGTTTAACTTTTTTTTTTGTTGTTCATTGAACTTAACATTTTTTTTTATATATATATAATACCTTCATCACCATGTTATATAATATAATTATGGAGTATTGATTTAAAACATCCTTCCCGTCAGTTCCTTTACCCACAACCTTCCTGCCTTACTCCTGTGCAGTTTCTGTTCACTTTTATTAGTCCACCCGCTCCCCAATTTTCGAGAGGCCTATGACGCACTGTTGAGCAAAGCCACGTGATGTGTTGCAGGCTCCTCAGGTTTGGGGGGAATCTAGCCATTCCAATCTGATGATCAAGTCAATTTCTTTCTTTTTTCCTTTCTTCTTTCTTTCTTTCTTTCCATTTTCACTTTCTCTTTGATTACAGAAAGAAAAAAAAACATTTTCAAAAAGAGAAAACTGATATATATTAAAAAAAAAAAGGAATGATATTGCTTGTTTTTAAAATGGAAAGAGCAAAGCTGTCGTACAACTGTGTTTTAATTGGTAATGGTTATTTATCGTTAATAGTCTCTGTAGCTCTGTAAGTTTTTATGACAATACAGTGTAACTAGTGGTTAGCCGATGATGCGAATATATTTACTCATATCATTATAAATGTGCTTTGTTCATCATGTACCATCACTGTCTCCCGTCTCATTATTTTCCTTGCATGTCACTAGTTTCAATTCATTTATAATACATTAACAGTGAATAATACCTATCAGATTTATTTTCCCCACTGTCCTGGTTTTAGCAGGTGCACCAACACAGAGCTGCAGGTCATCAGCTTTCCATGCTCAGATTTCCTCCTTAAAATGAACATGCTGCATTAGAGAGATTTGCTACACTTACCGGATGCTACCTTGATCCCAGCCATCACCCTCTTATGGCGTGTTGTAAGTGGCACCCAGCATTAAAACGCTCTGCTTCTGGTTAACTGTGTGGAGGGCAGTGGCAGGACACAACATACAACCGTCAAAGGGTGGTTACTCGCCTCAATATCGATATTATATATTCTCTACAGAGAAAAGCCTCTGAAGCTAGCAGAGTTCGCAGAACCCATGCACATTGCAGCATATTCATTTTGCAATAAAAGGCAGCAAAGCAATTTGATCACACAATAGGAAACGCTGCTTCAGACTTTAAGAGACCAAGGGCTGTGAGAAGCAGATAGATGGCTTCTTAGGGACCTGTTTATATGAATCTTGGGGGAAAATGTTCAGACCCTTTGTCATATCTTTCTATTCCAACAATCTCTGGGAATCATACATTCCATTCACAGTGTAAGATCTCTGCACCCTCTGGTTCAGACTGTGTGTGGCAAGAGTTGGGCGTCCTTCCAGCCTGTTACATGGATTCTCCTATAGCCATCGCTGTTAGCATGTTGTAAACCATACCTGGCAACAAGGCACTTTACTTTCACAGTAGCAGACTTACAAATACAAGGCATATACCTCATACTAGACTATTATTTGAACAGATTTTATTACCAAGACCTGTTGTGGCCTTTTCTGCAAAACTTGACTTACAAGTCGCACCAGTCCTGGATATAGCGGAAAAACATCCAGAATTATAGATTTCACCAATAGAGAAGCTGCAAAATGTACTGCTCTCTGTAAAGTCGTTAAAGCATGTGACCTAAATGCGTTGCCCATTTCACGTGCCGCCAAGACGTAATGAATAACTGGTGACGTGATCAATTTCAGAAACGGTTATTCCGGAGCAGCTGTCTGGTATTGTTTAGGTGCCTTCTCGCCATTCTAAAAGGTGTGCAACATGTCAACAGTACGTTAATCTCTGACGCAGGATGGTCTCCAAGGCATTTCATTGTAGCCCCTCTTCTGCAGTGAGAGGGTTAAATGTCCATTTTTTTGTTATGTATAGCTCATGGGTATTTCCAATGGATCCATTTCCTTCCTCAGTCTAGAAAATCTGACGGAAAGGAACCACGATTGTAACTTCACCACAAGGGGGGTGGTTCACAAAGAAAGATTTCTTTGCCTGTCATTTCGAAATCATAACCAGCAGCACGTCTTGAAGCGGAGAACAACACAGGAAGCTGCTTTTGTCTTGTAAAAGAATGCCGACCCATTCATGTCTTGACAATGTGCTTCTCTACAGCATCACCATTAACTCAAGCTTCACTCATAGATTCTCCTGCACCCAGCACCTCCTGTACAGTCTTACCCCTTCATCCCTTAGCACTGTAGTACAAGGAAGGGATTCAAAGCAGCACCGTCCCCCTTTCACATACTCTCAAGTGAATCCTTTGGCGTTTTGATATCTTAAAGTAGTTGCACTTGAGTATATACAGATGGGTCCACATTTATCTTGTCCTTTAATAGGATTAACTGAGACCGGGCAATCGGACTTAATCCCCTGCTGTATTGTTCTCTGTATTGTATTGCAGCTGAGAACAATAGATGAAGGATTTATGTTAATAAAACATGGTGTGCCTAGGCGCAGCAAAGAGGCCAAGATAACTGTGGATCTATCTGTAGATGTGAGCAGACCAGATCTTGCAACTTTTTATTAATAAGAAGTAGATATTTGTTTGGAAAAAGCCTTCCGTAGCCCAGCGGGCTTTAAAATAATCTTGGGTCAGGCTTACAAATTCAGTGGGGAGTTACCATGCCGTAGGGCCGTAATTGGTGGTTTCAACACATAAATAAAAGTCACAGTAAGTTGATATGAGTCCCTATTACTTATTCCCCACCCCTGTAGTTCAGTTGTTCTGTTCTGTAGCTCACAGTTGTGGTGTAAACCAGTCACTCAATTATGCCTTGACACAATCTAATTATGTCCAAGCATGATTTCCCTTACATAGACCATTGGGACTGGCTCGGCATTGCCATGGATACAGAGACCCTGCCAGCCCGCTCAGCTGTTCCCCCGGAATGCTCAATTCATCCTTTGCAAAACAGGGGAATTTAAATGCTAATGGTAATTTCAGACCATGATTGACAAGGAATAAATGCATTCAGCAGCTCCGACCTCT
This sequence comes from Pseudophryne corroboree, assembly GCF_028390025.1. NCBI lineage: Eukaryota > Metazoa > Chordata > Amphibia > Anura > Myobatrachidae > Pseudophryne > Pseudophryne corroboree. The sequence goes on from NC_086455.1 coordinate 148,150,680, forward strand.
TATCTGATAATAGAAGACCTCAGTTACAAGCTCCTGCAGTTTAGAAGAGCCCAGTGTTGGTTTGCTTTGGCTGGGTTTCACATGCATTGATATTATATAGTACTTGCAGTGTGTGAAAGACTTCAGTTATACTGTGATACACAAAGCTTAAGAAGTTATAATGTTTAATGTCAGCCACTGAGAGATGAAAAGATTTCACTTAGTTAAGAAAAAAAGGACATTGAGGCCAAACTAGGACTGAAATGTCTTTTGTGTAGAAGAATCACATCTTAAAATACTGTATGGGCTACTCATTGCATGAGACTAGACAGTCTCTACCACACACTTTACAGAGTCTAGGGTGGTCATTCCGAGTTGATCGCTAGCTGCCGTTGTTCGCAGCGATAAGGCTAAAAATCGGCATTTCTGCGCATGCGTATGCACCGCAATGCGCACGCGCGACGTACGGGTACAAAGTTCTTTGTGGTTTTGCACAGGTTCTAGCGAAGCTTTTAGTCGCACTGGTGGCCGCAAGAAGATTGACAGGAAAGGGGCGTTTCTGGGTTTCAACTGACCGTTTTCACGGAGTGCTTAAAAAACGCAGGCGTGCCAGGGAAAACGCAGGCGTGGCAGTGCGAACGCTGGGCGGGTGTGTGACGTCAAAAGCCAACCCTCCATCGTTAGAATCAACGCACACGAAGAGTAAGTTCAGGGCTGGTCTTGTTTTGCACAAAATGTTTTTGCAGGCGCTCTGCTGCACAAGCGTTCGCACTTCTGCAAAGCGAAAATACACTCCCCGGTGGGCGGCGACAATGCGTTTGCACGGCTGCTAAAAACTGCTAGCGAGCGATCAACTCGGAATGACCACCTATACACCTTGCATTTCATCTGCTCTGTATTAGTTAACTGTCACAATTGCAGCCCAGTTTTTATGTGTGTATTTGCTTCACAACATGAAAGCAATACAATCACAGAATAATTAATTTTCCCTGTTTATGCAAAAATGAACATTAGGGGGTTAAATGGTGCATTCTGATTTAAACTATAACGCCACTTTAAAAAGTGCTGCAAAACTGCTGAAAATCAGTGGTTTGCAAAAGTACCATTTACTGTTTAAGCCACTAAGAACAGTAGAAACATGGCGGCCACCTTTTACCTATTACAATGAGGTTGTCAATAATTAATAGGATGCATCCAACGCTGTACTTGCCAAGCAACCCTTAGCGGAAATGCACTCGCCAAAGGTTCTGTCCCCTACTCTATGGGTGCGGTGGACACCCAAGAGTGGGAATAGCCCCTGTAAGCCGAGATTCCGGCTGTCGGTACTGTCAGCAGTCGGGATTCCGGCAAATTAACTACATGCTTAGGATTGCACTATTTAGGGGACATCAGATGAAAGAATTCTTGATGTTTTTCTATTTCTTCATTTGTTCCCCTTAGTTGATGCCAACTGCCAATTTATCTATTCAAAAGCGTAGCGGAGATTGCTCATTACAGTGGTGTGTGAGCCACAGATACTCATTTAGAGTTTATTCATTCACAATAAACTTGGGGCCTCACAGACTGTAAATATAGCCTGACCATCTTTTCAGCGCTACCAAGGAAAAGTAACATCTATTAAACTAGCAATCAAGGTCAGATTGGGGAGTCAGGGCTTCAGATGAAATAACACAGAGACGTTGAAATGAGTCGGAATTAGCTTCTTAGTATATTCTACATCTTTCAGAAAGGTTCTGTTGTAGATAATACGGGCCCCACTAGTTATATATTGCTGTACATTACAGCTAGCTATGATGTACACGCAGATGATGGGGCATTTAACCATGGAAATAGTACATACGCAGCTTAAAGTAATTAGTATGTTAGAGCATACTGTAGCCATTATATAACAGAGCTTCTTGTAAAGTGTTAATTATATTCTAGGCACACTCCTAGGTACTGTAAACTCCTTGGGACAACTAGGTTTGGGTGTTGCCCATAGCAGCCAATCCGAATCAGGCTATCATTTCTCTATTACATCCTAGAAAATAATGGAATATGATTGGTTGGGGTGGTCTTCAGTATGCCGGCTGTCGTGATCCCGGCGCACAGTATACCGGCGCCGGAATCCCGACAGCCGGCATACCGACACTTATTCTCCCTCGTGGGAGTCCACGACCCGCCACCGTGCCCGCAAGGGGCTAATTTGCGCTCGCCACACTGTCGGTATGCCGGCGGTCGGGCTCCCGGCGCCGGTATGCTGGTCGCCGGCATACCATACTACACCCGATTGGTTGCTATAAGCAACAGCTCGCTTTTCACTTTTAGAAGCTTTAGTAAATATCCCCCCTTGTCTTTTCAGTGCAATTCTGTAATAAGCACCACCATTGTGCTTACTCTCAGGGACTACTTCTAGGACACCAAGCTCACATTCAAAGCACCCAAAATTATTCTAAGTAAAAGGTACAGACAAGTCTTTAAGGGGTTCTGGCACCAATGCCAACTTTTAAGGTTTGCAGATTTAGTTACCAAATTGTAGCCATCAAAACAATTAAAATAATTCTTCAGCTTTGCCATTGTCATCACAACTGCATGGAAGTCAGCTCTAGCTGACTCAAGGGGTTTAGCTTGCAGAAGCATTATCTCTGTCCTCACCAGCAGTATCTGCTCAGGGACAAAGGCCTAACTCCCGGGAATAATACACTTAATTTTCATGCTTTGTTGAAGGTGGGGGGGAGGGAACTCAGAGGATGAAGTACGCCTCGACTCCTGTGCCTCCTTAATGGCTTTCTCTTTTCAGGGACACTTTCAATCAATATTTCATTTACTTTGCTGTGATTGAATGGGTTCTGTGCTGCACAATCTCTTCTCCAACCTTAACTGCTTCAGCGCTGGAGACCCCACTGCATATGGCACTAAAGTTGGCAAGGCAGTAGACTAGATTCTGCAGAATAAAATAGCCACAGATAACACATTGATGCTCACATTGTCTCTCAGTCTAGCTTAATCCTTGCCAGGGAGTTTTCAGACACACATTTGTCTCATAAAATATAGCATTCAGGGATTTGGAATTGTCAGGAGAACGTAGGGGATGTAGTTAGCATCCTGACGGTCGGAATCCTGGCGGTCAGAAGACTGGCGACAGAATCCCGACACCTGGGTGATAGAAACAAAGTCTCCTAATATCCAATGGTGACAGCCCATCACGCACACAAATCTTTTACTCCAATAGGTTCTAGTTTTCCTGTGAGTCCAGACTTCAGTGGCAGCAGTGTTGGAGCATGTGCATAAATTACGGAACATTCTGGAAGGGTTATACAGAGAATTAGAAGACTCATTTAGTCAGGATCATCCATAGGTAGCGTGACACTGACCAAACCAGTCCCAACGGTGTTCCATGTTAATTCTTCCTCAGGTTTTGTTGAATGGAACGCATAGTACTTGTATTTATACCATAACTGAAAGCTACACCCTTATTTAAAAGAAAGATTTTTATATTTCATTATTTTTTGATCCAGTACCTTTATAGATCAGGTTTGCACACAGGTTAGCTGTATAAGGTTAATGAGAAATGGGATGCAGATTTCTTGTGAACTGTACATATATAATTATGAGCCACAGTTTCAAAGCAAGGTTCTATTGCTACCTCAGTCTTGGGCAGGGCATAATTCCGCCATCAGTAGCCATGTAATGTATATAGTACCTTTAAGCAATGAGCTGCAGATTTCCTGGGATTGGCTACATGTAACATACAAGTGAACTATGTGTTTTAGGCCCATTGCACAAACATGTCAGCAACCATTGTAAAAGTGTTTGAGAATGATACCGGAAATCCTACACTATCCACTTTCCCTTTAGATCCCATTTCACTTCACTCTGCTACTACCTCTCCACACCCTCGCTCTTCCTTTCACTACTTTGTCATTCAGAGATTAAACAATTCTGGAGCCCTTCTAATCACGGTTGGTAAGACACGCTCTACCATCCCACCCTAACTCCCCTTCCCCCCCAAAAAAACCCAATAAAAGATAAAGCAACAATACAACAGAACTGTAACCAATCAAAATGCTCCATCCAGTCAAGTTCACAGACTCTCCCTCCCACCTGTCAATGTAGGTCTTAGATTGTTCCATTCATTCACAATTCATGGGGGAGCTGAACTCATATTTTAATGTCAACACATACACATTTTGTCTTTTTACTTTATTTTGTTTTCTCAAAGGTTATTAGGGTCAGCGGAACCTACCTCAATGATACGATGTATCTCTGGAGACATGAGGTGAGTTCCAGTGGCCCTACTCATTAATAATATGGTAAACCATTCAGTGTCACAAGGGGCGTACAACACCTTGTGTTGCATGGAATCATCACAATGAAAGCGTTACAGACCCTATTTTGCTCTTCCCACAAATCTGTCTATCATTACATCTGTGAACACAGTTATTAAATCCTGCCATGCCCAACTCTCCTCAGTGTACTCTAAAATATTTCATCCCATCACAGTGGCTAACACAGAGTCACCAAATTCTCTCTTTCTTTTTTTTCCTCTCTCTTTATATATTTATATATATATTTAAAATATATGACAATGAATATATTCTGGTCTCGCTTTCTAAGAAAGTGCTCAGGATGTTTACGTAAAGAATGTATCGATATGGTGCTATCGGAAAATACGAGCGAAAAATAACGAAGAAAAACAGAAAAAAGTTATCCCACTCATTTTCTTTTGTGTACCACTTTGAATGTATGAGAAATATTTTTCTACTTGAAAACAAAAAATAAACAGTGTGAAGCATTAAAAAAATGGTTAAATTTAAGTAATTTGGCTACAAAGTCGGAGCCCAACTGTGAGACATATTGCAGTGTATGGAAGGGGTGACCGAGATTAAAATTCCAACAATGATCATACAATTTGTCTCTGGAGAACACTCTTAGGGTAGAACGGGGGACATTTCTGAAAACTGGCTGACATGTAACTGTATAAAAATGTAAGCCATAACAATCAATCCAGTCTTTTCTTACACTTTCAAACCTATACTTGAAATTGGATAATTAGGGGGAGATGCATTAAATCTTCTACAGGAGACAAGTAGTGAAGTTCCCTATAGCAACCAATAAGCTTCTTGCTATCATTTTATAGAATGGACTTAATGATAGCTCTAAACTGATTGGTTGCTAGAAGAAACTTCTACACCTGTAGTCTGTTAAAGGTTTGATAAATTTCTCCCCTTGTGATAGTACCCAATTCAAGGATTACAGCCATAAGGGGAGCTCTGTGAGTGATTAAGCACCCCTAATATTTGTGCTGCCACTATTCAGTCTATGCATGCCACTTTTCAGTCATGTTAGGGACACCCCAATAATTCTGAAAAGTCGGCTTAGATGATTATAGCATTGTTTTGGATGGTTGCTACTTATATATCAGTTTTCATAGATATCCCCCTCTGTGTATCAGAATGCTATTTTGTTTCAAATCCAAACACTAGGTATTTCCCAATGAAGAGGATGTTCCTGGAAGAAGAGACCCTCTTAAAGAAAAGGTTACATCTGAGGTCGATGATCTTGTTAACATCAGTATCTGTATTCCTTATATAAGGGCAAATTTATATGCGACTTAGCTGATTAGCAGACACTGTGTCCCCAAACAGTTCTTGAACGTTAAACTTGAGAACACACAGCACAGTAGCTAAATGAAGATCTCTTGGTGTTTGGCTACAGTATAGATTGTATCATTGGTGGTCATTCCGAGTTGTTCGCTCGCAAGCTGCTTTTAGCAGCTTTGCACACGCTAAGCCGCCGCCTACTGGGAGTGAATCTTAGCTTATCAAAATTGCGAACGAAAGATTAGCAGAATTGCGATAAGACATCTCTGTGCAGTTTCTGAGTAACTCGAAACTTACTCTGCCAGTGCGATCAGTTCAGTGCTTGTCGTTCCTGGTTTGACGTCACAAACACACCCAGTGTTCGCCCAGACACTCCTCCGTTTCTCCAGCCACTCCCGCGTTTTTCCCAGAAACGGTAGCGTTTTTTCACACACTCCCATAAAACGGCCAGTTTCCGCCCAGAAACACCCACTTCCTGTCAATCACATTACGATCACCAGAACGAAGAAAAAACCGTGAGTAAAATTCCTAACTGCATAGCAAATTTACTTGGCACAGTCGCAGTGCGGACATTGCGCATGCGCACTAAGCGGAAAATCGCTGCGATGCGAAGAAATTTACAGAGCGAACAACTCGGAATGACCACCATTGTTCTGTGTGTGGGAAGTGGGAAATAATTTTTGACGCTTGTAGATGTTTATTTTTATTTATGTAGTGTCAAAATGTATTAGTATTTTTTTACAGAATAATATTGAAAGTTTATTGTTAACAAAAAATAAATACTGATAATTAAATGATTAAATGGACAAAAGGAGACAGGGCCACTGCCGTCAAAGAGATTACAACAAGCACAAATATTTTTTATTACCTACTGGATATATATTATAGCTATGTGCATATAATTCCCGGGCACATACAGTGCATACGTAAGTATATATATATATATATATATATATGTGTATATTTGCACACACATTATTAGATTATTAGTAACATGATTGCATGATAGTGAATTGATTGATTAGTGTTGACATTGAGATAACCACAAATATAATAATGAACAAATGCTAGTTTATTGTAAACTCTATAGAAGACCAAAGACAATTATTATTAAATCTTAAACATATCTATTTATAACTTTTTAAAAAGCTAATGGCGGATATTACACACATACTAGGGGACAAGCAATAAAAAATATCCTTAACTAGTATTACTGTATACGGGAGTGGTGTTATAATGGGTTCTGCAATTCATTTTGAGTTTATTGCTCCTAGGTACAGTTATAACTAAGCTGTATCACTATCACACAAATCCGCACACTCCTGTGGGGAAAACAAATATATACTCCAATGGATAATAAAATAATTTCTTACCTATATGACCTAGATATTTCGTTCAACTGAGTGTGGGACCCCGCATTCACTTCGCATCAACAGAAATTTGCAGGCCACTTACAAGTTTTTTTTTCTACTTTGTTGAAAAACATTTAAACACTCGAGCGGCTGAATTTTATATTTAACTATAACGGGAGCAATAAAAAAAAAGTTTGCAAAATTTCTTACTATTAATTGAAGAATATTAATTAAAATAGTACATCTGGTTTATGTAAACTCACAATCCCATTTAGATTTTATAGCAATCACAGTAATTAATGTTCTTACTATGGGGGTAATTCCAAGTTGATCGCAGCAGGAAATTTTTTAGCAGTTGGGCAAAACCATGTGCACTGCAGGTGTGGCAGATATAACATGTGCAGAGAGAGTTAGATTTGGGTGGGTTATTTTGTTTCTGTGCAGGATAAATACTGGCTGCTTTATTTTTACACTGTAAATTAGATTGCAGATTGAACTCACCACACCCAAATCTAACTCTCTCTGCACATGTTATATCTGCCTCCCCTGCAGTGCACATGGTTTTGCCCAATTGCTATCAAAAATCCTGCTGCGATCAACTTGGAATTACCCCCTATGTACACACATGACTTTGAATATCTGAGGAGGTCATGTGACCACAATAGTAGTTCTCAGCGCACAAAGGACCAACTAATTGTTAATTTGTTGGCTGTGCCTGGCTAACATAGATAGACAATCAAGTACTCATGTCTATTATAACTACAGAACAGTAGTACCCACGATTACCTTGTAGGAACATAACGTCTAACGCAGAGGTTCTCAAACTCGGTCCTCGGGGGCCCACACAGTGCATGTTTTGCAGGTCTCCTCACAGAATCGCAAGTGAAATAATTAGCTCCACCTGTGGACCTTTTAAAATGTGTCAGTGAGTAATTAATACACCTGTGCACCTGCTGGGTTACCTGCAAAACATGTACTGTGTGCGCCCCCGAGGACCGAGTTTGAGAACCTCTGGTCTAACGTCTGCATTTCTCCCACGATACCTCTCTATAATAACCTCTTTGCTGTAAACATAAGGTGATGTTGCAATATTGAGCATTTTGATCCACTTATATATACTTTTCCCTTCTGTGTTTTCCAGGACATTTATCAAATAGCCAATTATTCTGAATTGCCCCGGAATCCTTAGGACCAGTACAAATAGGTTTTGTTGCAGTCACGCTCACTAGGTACCATTAATGACTATGCTTGTGGGGTAATCTGACAAAAAACCAACCAACTACATCATATTTCAGAACATTGGTGGTCATTCTGAGTTGATCGCTAGCTGCATTCGTTCGCTGTGCAGCGATGAGGCAAAAAATCGGCACTTCTGCGCATGCGGCGCAATGCGCACGCACTACATACTATTACAACAAACAATGTAGTTTCACACAGGGTCTAGTGAAGCTTTTCAGTCGCACTGCTGGCCGCAGAGTGATTGACATGAAGTGGGGGCGTTTCTGGGTGTCAACTGATCGTTTTCAGGGAGTGTTCGGAAAAACGCAGGCGTGCCAGTAAAAACGCAGGCGTGGCTGGGCGAACGCAGGGCGTGTTTGTGACGTCAAAACAGGAACTGAACAGTCTGAAGTGATCGCAAGCGCTGAGTAGGTTTTGAGCTACTCTGAAACTACACGAAAAATGTTTGCAGGCGCTCTGAGATAAAAATGTTCGCACTTCTGCTAAGCTAAAATACACTCCCAGTGGGAGGCGGCATAGAGTTTGCACGGCTGCTAAAAACTGCTAGCGAGCGATCAACTCGGAATGACCACCATAGTCAGCTAGTGCTTTTTATCAAATGAAAGTCTGTCCAGCATTTTGGAGTACAGAAAAAGTCTGTGTAGTGATTTCTCAGTGTTTTCATACAAGTTTGTAAAACATTAGAATGGACACTTTTACCTCTTATCCGCAAGTTCAAGAAACCTCCCATCAGTACACTTCCAGGTACCTGTCCCACATCATTTAACCCATTATTGAGCTTTTTAGATAAATTTACCTGAAATCTGACATCTTTTATTGGCCAAGTTCTACTATTTAAGTCCCTCAAAGTGCATGATTATTCATTAGGAGGGGTGCGCTAGAGGTTCTGCACTGTACTGACACTTTTCCCCTAAAATAAAGATTTTCCTGACCTTTGCATTTGCTCAGGGGAGTGTGCACAACATGTAATTTTGAAAATCAATGTGAGTTTGGACTTGGATTGCAAATATAACTTGCAGTGGGAGTTCGACATGAGAACGGCCTGCAGAACCCAACTCGCACCCGATTGGATGGACCCTTTATGTTCACAATATGCATCTGATTTATTTTTGTTACAGATTACAATATTACATGATTTTATAACCGCTTATTGGCAAAAGCTTTATACATGTGAACTATGGGATGGAAATTAAAATAAATAAAAATAAATACATTAACAGCAAGTGAACAACAGGGACTATGACAGTGCCATATGAAATATATAAAAGAGGGGTGTTAATTACGGGCAGCTGCACAATGCCTCTGTTATTCATAGATCAAAGATGTGGGATTTGGACACAACACAGCTCTAAGCTAATTTATACTGAGTGGAAATTGACTGGTTGAAACACTAAAGAAAAATACTGGCTGGTATGTTTAGTTTAAAATGTGCTCTGCCAACAATGGGGGTAATTCCAAGTTGATCGCAGCAGGAATTTTGTTAGCAGTTGGGCAAAACCATGTGCATTGCAGGGAAGGCAGATATAACATGTGCAGAAAGAGTTAGATTTGGGTGGGTTATTTTATTTCTGTGCAGGGTAAATACTGGCTGCTTTATTTTTACACTGCAATTTAGATTGCAGATTGAACACACCACACCCAAATCTAACTCTCTCTACACATGTTAAATCTGCCTCCCCTGCAGTGCACATGGTTTTGCCCAACTGCTAACAAAATTCCTGCTGCGATCAACTTGGAATTACCCCCAATGTACATATTTTACACAGACTTGAATTCCCATAGGCAAGTGCCTCCTGTAAATACTGTACATACAAAGTAGTGAATCACTCACAGTGTTGGTGCAGTGATCGAGTAACTACTAATAGTTGAATACAGTAAATATAGGTTTCAGCACCACGGACAGGTACTTAATGGTACAGAATCTACAGTATGCCTGCACAATGCACTCTTTATTACAACCCAGCAATAATACTGAAAGACTGCAACAGAAAGTACCTCACACCCCGCTAGAAACAGTGGTAATGGTACAATATACTCTACACTCATATTTCTTAGGGTAGCATCAATACCCAATTATTTTGCTTGAAAACAATTTTAGCTTACATCAAAGGTAGCTGCACAGTTTATTTTACATATTTAGCGTTAGTATAATAAAGACGGTCTATGACGGTAGAGAGATTAAGTACAAATGCATTTGACAAGACAAAAAAAGGCAAAGAATAACAATTCCTTTATGTTCTAATCTACATGATATAGATCTTGCGGTAGGTTGTTTCAAGTAGGCATATAGTTTGTTTTAGAAGGGTAGTACAGTCTTCTATTTAGCATTTATTACACTGTAAATCATTGAGCTATATGTATGGTTTAAGACATTTTCCACAGACGTATATGCTATAGGTATATCCTCACAATTCTTTAGTCTAGGGCAGTTGTGTTCAACTCCAATCCCCATGATCTATTGGTGATTTTTCAGGATTGCAGTTAAAAAAAACCTTAGCCTAGGGATTTCATCATTTTGAAATTAAAAACTTATACACCTATGTGACTTGGTATTTTTCTCTACCAAAAAATACATCCTTCTGTATACTGGGGGTCATTCCGAGTTGTTCGCTCGCAAGCTGCTTTTAGCAGCTTTGCACACGCTAAGCCGCCGCCTACTGGGAGTGAATCTTAGCTTATCAAAATTGCGAACGAAAGATTAGCAGAATTGCGAATAGACACTTCTTAGCAGTTTCTGAGTAGCTCCAGACTTACTCGGCAACTGCGATCAGTTCAGTCAGTTTCGTTCCTGGTTTGACGTCACAAACACACCCAGCGTTCGCCCAGACACTCCTCCGTTTCTCCAGCCACTCCCGCGTTTTTCACAGAAACGGTAGCGTTTTTTCACACACTCCCATAAAACGGACAGTTTCCGCCCAGAAACACCCACTTCCTGTCAATCACACTCCGATCACCAGAACGAAGAAAAAACCTCGTAATGCCGTGAGTAAAATACCTAACTGCATAGCAAATTTACTTGGCGCAGTCGCACTGCGGACATTGCGCATGCGCATTAGCGACTAATCGCTCCGTTGCGAGAAAAAAATAACGAGCGAACAACTCGGAATGACCCCCACTGTACATCCTGATATAAGACACAACAGCTATAGAAATCTATTGTCACCATTCCTGTCCATTTGAGTTCACCAGGACTTAGAATAATGGGAAACTAGAGAAGGTAAACTAAATATCTGTAGAAAAAGAAGGAATTGACCTGAAGGGCAGGAAGCTTCATCTGCTGCTGACTGATAGAGTGGTCTGCCATGGGCACTATATCTGTAGCCTCACTCACCAGTCCCCACAGGTTAGAGTTAGACACTCTAGTGGTACACACACCATACGAATGTTGATATATAGTTTATATAATACGTGAACATTCTATTCTATTATTGAATGGTTATGCAGTAGTTTGGTTTGCTATTGAATACATTTACAGTGTAACAATAAGTTAAACATGGAAAGCACCTTAAAATTAGAGATGAGCGGGTTCGGATTTACTCGGTTCTTTACGCCAGATTTATCGCCATTTCTTATTTCCTGGAGTTTTCTTATTGTCTATCCAAAACACGTGACGTCCGATAGCCAATAAGGAGATTCGGGTAAATCCGAGTAAAACCGAACCCGTTCATCTCTACTTAAAATGCTTCACATGCATGTACTGTAAAAGTATGCATCCTAATGAAGTGCGTAATAACAATATTACATAACAGATTTGTGAATTTACATATGTATGTACAGTACCTATGCTACTTACACCTTAACACAAAAGGTACAGTACTTCTGGATAATTACAGAAGACACTAGATAGGACATGCACAGGTATTTAGACGGGATCTTTGGGTAGTACTGTAGTTACAAATAAGTATTCTAAGATATTCTGTATATAGAAACTGTTAGAAAGGCTCTTTATATACAAAACACAAATCTTTCCAGTATTACTTTTACAGCATCGGATGACTGACAACTACTGTATCTCCTACAGTCATTTTACATCATATTCCTCATATTGTATAGAAAATACTACACGCCAACAGTTCCTGACTACTTTACATATTTTTTAAGTAAAATTATCTGAACAAATCTGAATAGAATAACTGTATAAAGTATATTTTAGCAGCATAACATTACAACTAAGCAGATATATTGTAAACACCAAAATGATTGATGTCTTCCAAAGACGTTACAAAGATCCAGCTGTAAAACACATTCAGTAACATTTAGGGGTATACTTACTAAGCGGTGACTTTTCAAAGCTGACGTTTGTTGGCAACTCTGGCAAAATTATTTAAAAGGACAATAATAAAATAAAACCAGGTGTTTTGCATATAATAGCGGTGCCATTTTTAAATCACGCAGTCAGAATACCCAACAAATGGCAGGTTTGAAACGTTGCCTCTTAGTAAATATACAAATTGTGGCTACACAACCTTTTACACTCTTGAAATTGCTACTATTACATATGCAATCTAAAGGTTTAAGCACATTCTTCTAGGTGGTGTTTTTGCAGTTACACCTGCCCACTGGGTAACTTTACAGAACACAGGTACGTAGTTAGTGAGAGTGAGAATCAATTTTTTTTATTTGGATGGACAACTGGCATTTCAAGAAACTTTTCCAAGATCTCCATGCATGCTACCAGCTAATACATCGCTGCTATGGTGTACAAAGAAGTTTGCTGTCCAATAAGATGCGAGGATGACGATTGGGATGAAAAGGATGACGAATGGGATGAAAACAAAGATATCTATGAACAATTGAGAATGATAGTTGGATTGTTATAATTTAATTTTACTGCATGTTGCTATAGTCACGCTGTTGACAAAATATCTGTCATGTTTGCTATCAACCTTTTAAACATACTGTAATAAAACAAACCTAGAAGTTAGCGATGCACATTTTGCACCACTGCCACATGCTGTAGCTGTCCAAGTTCCAATGCACTTCAGGAGTTCTGGTGTTACCCCACGACAAGTCTGGAGAGCAGTGCACCCCTTATTCTGTGACTGTATATGCCATATTTCCACCATTCACTTCTTGGGTTACTGTAGTTAAGGCTTAAGGAGCTACTCTCAAAAAAATTTAAATAAACCAGTTTTAAACTTTCAATTTATTATTTTTAAAAGAAAAGCTTATTGCCATTTATGAATCTTATGTCTCGCTTACTGTAACATGCATGTGTTCTGGCCCCAATCATAAGACTAGTTCTTCAGTCATTTCTGGCAGTTATCCCAGAGCCTTTGCAAGTCAGCTGCCTCTTCCCTCAGTGGGTGATCCCAGACGTCAACATGAAAGTTGAGGGTAGCTGAGTGTGAGGAATAGATGGACATTGGCAAGTTTCAGTCACAGCCAGAAAATGTTCAAAAAGTGAAAAGAAACAATTAAAAAATGTAACTAATACCCCTTTCACCCCAGCGCCTCTGAACCCGGGTTGTTGGCACATGAACACGCATAACTCGTGTTCATGTGCGGTATGAGCGGGTCCCGGGTCAAAATCCCGGGAACCATGCCCCGGCATTTCAACCCGGCTCTTGACCAGGGTTGAACCCGGGACAACCCGGCTCACTTTGCGGTGGGAACGGGAGCCGGGTCAATGCGCCCCAGCTCACGTTCACTCTCTATGTACAGGCGGCGCTTGGAGATCATGTGATCTCTAGTGCCGCCCCTGCCACGTCACCGCTGACGTCAGCAACCCGGCAATATGCCGGGCTGCTGACTGCGGTATGCAAGGTGACTTACCCGGGAATGTCCCTGCATGATCCCGGGACCGTATTCCCGGGTAAGACCCTGCTTTTTTGGTGTGAAAGGGGTATAAGAGGTTCAAAGATGCACCAGAGATAGTTAGACGGACACAGGGGTCAAGGAAGACCAATGTAGGGTGTTGCCGTTATGCCATTCCTGCATTGCTTCCCACTGCTTTGATTGGATTGATCACCAGGTCAAATATAATTGGCTGCTTGCTCATCCACATGAAAAGATAAAGGGGGTCATTCAGGCGTGGTTGGCGATGCTATCGCTCATGCTTCTTCGGACGCAGCAGTGATAGCATTGTATGTTAATGCAGCAGGAGGCGTCTATTACATGCAGATGCCTTCTGCTGCAGAAGTGATCCCACCTGCACCCTAGGATGCAGCATCAGATCAAAGCACCCACCATCGGGCGGCTTGCGGCACCCATAGAGCCACACAAGCCACCTGCCGCAGAGGCCAGGAAACCTACGATGGAGATTCCTGGCCTCTTCTCACCCCCTAGATGGTGACAACATGCTTCCATTTTCACAAACGGAGGTTATCACCACCCCCAAACAGCGGCAGACTGTATATCACTGACAGTCAGCTTACATCCTGCTTCCAATGTTGCAGGACCCATTCTCGCACGTGCAGAATGGGTCCTGCACAAAGTAAGTTCTACAAAGAGCAAACCTGAATGACCCCCAAAGTGCTAAGTAAGGGAGAGAGAGATGGGATGATGACATCAACCAGACTCACGTCACATGCAAATCAAGATACACACACAAATATACTAGTTCATTATATGTATCAGTATTTCTATATACAATATATGTATATATATATATATATATATATGGGTGTTCTTCAGTATGCCGAATGTCGGGATCCCGGCGCACAGTATACCGGCGCCGGGATCCCAACACCCGGCATACCGACATATATTCTCCCTCGTGGGGGTCCACGACCCCCCTGGAGGGAGAATAAATAGCTTGGCGCGCCACCATGCCCACAACGTGGCAAGCGCAGCAAGCCCGCAAGGGGCTCCTTTGCTCTCGCCACACTGTCGGTATGCCGGCGGTTGGGCTCCCGGTGCCGGTATGCTGGTCATACCATACTACACCCTATATATATATATATATATATATATATATACACATATATTGTATATAGAAATACATATACTGAACTAGTATATTTGTGTGTGTATCTTGATTTGCAGGTGACAGGTATGATTCAAAAGTTGCAGTACACCCTTTTGTTTCAAAAACTGTGCAGGAAATGGGAAAACTGAATACTCCAAGGTATGGGTGAGGTGGGCTTTTAGGGTATGTACCAAACATGGGCGCCATCTTTAAATCGGCCATCTTGAATCTAAGTCAGTTATTTCAAATGGAAAGGAGGTCATGTAACATGGCAAACAACATCAGAATTTGCTGAAAAATGTATTGAGCAAACCGATTTGAAATAGCATTTATGGTTCAAAAGCTACAACACTTTTTTTGTTGGAACTGTTCTCCATAAAGGACAGTAATTTAATGTGTGGGCATTGTGCTGCGTTGTGGGCTCTTCACGAAGGATGCCAAAACTGTTGTTGAGGTTGTCTCATCAGTAGTACTTTTTGGTCGACCATTCTGTGACTTGTCAGCCACAGTCCCAGTTTCTAGGAATTTGGAAATTATTCACCTGACAATGTTATGTGAAATTGGAGGTCTTTCTGGACGCCGGTTGTTAACATCGGCAGCTATGACACGGAAACTTCATTCTCTAGACATCAAAATGACCTCAATTCTCTCCTCTTTTGTCAAAACCATCTTCAGTTACCTGCGACAAAAAAAGTGTTGTAACTTTTGAACCATAAATGCTATTTCTAATCAATCTGTTTGCAGCAATAAACTTTTCAGCAAATTCTGATGTTGTTTGACATGTTACACGACCCCCATCCCATTTGAAAAAACTGACTTAGATTCAAGATGGCGCCCATGTTCGGTAAATACCCTAAAAGTTAACCAACCTCACCCATACCTTTCTGGAATATTCAGTTTTCCCATTTCCTCCACAGTTTTTGAAACAAAAGGGTGTACTGCGACTTTTGAATCACATCTGTAAATATATATATATATATATATATATATATATATAAAATATGTATATAATATATATATATATATATATATATATAGTCTAATAAGAAGCCTGCTGCTTATTTTACCAGGTAGTGAGATCCTGACCCAAGCCCTGACACATCTTACATCAGCCTCTTACAGGTGCAGACACTAATTAATCAGGCTGAATGCCAAAAAGCCTAAAATGGGTTTTATGGGTGGAGCCCTCCCTTCTATCTCGTACTCCCAGGACCCATTATCCGGCTTTTACTAAAAGCCCAAATTCTAATCAAGTCTGTTTAGCAGAAACAGTCATTTCCTGGGGGTTTAAAATACATAGATCAGAAACCTGGGGCAAACATATCTCCTCTATATCACTTTACCAATGCTTCTATCACAATATATATATATATATATATATATATATATAGTTAGGATCCTGGCAATCGGGATCCCAACAATCTAAAAACCAATGCCGGAATCCCGACACTGCTCGGAATGCCGCTGCCGGCATCCTGACATTGATCACAATCCTGGTGACGGAGTCCTGAACAAGGCTTTGCCGGGGCTGCGGACAGTTAAGACGAGTGCGAGAGGAAGTTAGGTTTAAGCCGCATGGGAACAGTTAGGGCTACACTCCAGGAAAGGGAGGTAAGGGTTAGGCTGCGGGGAGGGGAGGGTTAGGTATAGGCACCCCGGGGAGGGTTAGGTATAGGCACCCCGGGGAGGTTAGGCTGTGGGGAGAGTTAGGTATAGGCACGCCAGGGAGGGTTAGGGGGAGGGGAGGGTTAGGTATAGGCACCCCGGGGAGGGTTAGGTATAGGCACCCCGGGGAGGTTAGGCTGTGGGGAGAGTTAGGTATAGGCACGCCAGGGAGGGTTAGGGGGAGGAGAGGGTTAGGTATAGGCACCCCGGGGAGGGTTAGGCTGCGAGGGAGGGAGGGTTAGGTTATGCTGCAGGAAGGGGGGGGGTTAGGTTTAGGCACCACTGGGGAGAGATAGGGTTAGGCTGCAAAGGAGGTTGGGGTTAGGTTTAGGCTGCAAAAAGGGAAGGTGAGGGTTAGGGTGCATTGGGGGAAGATAAGTATAGTCATCTAGCCCCTGTAGGGATTTTCGACATCGGCATGCTGTGGTCAGTCTTCTGACTGCCGGCATCCTGATTGCCGGCCTATCATACCCAACCCATATATGCTAGTTGCTACTTGTTGTGGCCATTGTTGTAGGGTTCTGTTTCCACTATATGCTCCTTCTCCCCTTCTTCACTTTATCCTTCCCTCGCTCAGTAATTATTGCTTAACCCCCCAAATGCAGCATTCTCAGCCCTCAGTAGCTAACAGTAGCCATTATCTCCGTTCTAGCTTCACAGTGCTGCTGTCTGTGTTGCAACTGTCTGTTGCAGCGCCTTTAAGTGGTGGGCCAGCTCCCACCATACATGTACATATAATATCATTCAAGATCTATATATATATATATATATATATATATATATATATATCAGATAGTATGCTCAGCACTCCTCTTAGAGGTAGTCAAAACAGCTCCCGGTGCCCAAACCTAGGGTTGTCATAATAAATCCAATGGGAAGGGGGGGGGGGGGGGGGGGGACCGAACTAAAAGGGACAGACAAAACAATTCAATTGCACATGTCTGCGTTTGTCAATGTTTCCTAGGACATCCATCCTCCTTCGTCAGGTAATTATATATTATGGATACTGGCGTTAACCAATCTCTATAAATTAGACACAAGTCACACAGGGAAAGCTTCAACATTTCAGTCCATGTTAGACTGTCATCAGGAATAACCAAAGCATGCAAAGACCACTTACCTTATGTCCAGCACTCACACACATGAATCCTGTTTGAGTCACTCCCAGACCATCACGGTGGTTACTCTGATAATTACCTGGTGGGAATAATAAATGCGATTTGACGCTATTATATATATATATATATATATATATATAAGTCTTGGGAAAGGAGGAAGCGGCACTCAGCTTTTTAAATAATCAAAGAAGTGTATTAAAACACATCAAACTCCAACGTTTCGGGGCTTGCACGCCCCTTTTTCAAGGTGTACACCTTGAAAAAGGAGCGTGCAAGCCCCGAAACGTTGGAGTTTGATGTGTTTTAATACACTTCTTTGATTATTTAAAAAGCTGAGTGCCGCTTCCTCCTTTCCCAAGACTTATCCAGTATTCGGTTGAGGGCACCAGCGCTGATGTTTTTCTAATGGGAGTGCCGATCCATGCTACATTTCTATATATATATATATATATATACCAAATCCATAGGATAGCACCCGTCGGACTTCTTATAAAAGAACTCAAGGACACAGACTTCAGAGTGCAAACTTTTGGGCTTTAATGCCCTTCGTCAGGCCGTGTACACTGCCTGACGAAGGGCATTAAAGCCCGAAAGTTTGCACTCTGAAGTCTGTGTCCTTGAGTTCTTTTATGAGAAGTCCAACAGGTGGTATCTTCTCGATTTGGAAGCTATCATTATATATGCACCGCGGCTGTTGGTTGTTGTGAAGGAAGGTGCCGGCCATTTGGATGTTATATATATATATATATATATATATATATATATATTGAAAAACACAGGCGGCACTCCCAGACTGATAAAGGTGAAAAACTTTATAACAACGTTTCGGGGGGTCTCACCCCATCATCAGCCTGATGATGGGGTGAGACCCCCCGAAACGTTGTTATAAAGTTTTTCACCTTTATCAGTCTGGGAGTGCCGCCTGTGTTTTTCAATATTTATGGGAAATTTTCTCTTGGATGGCACAACAGCAAGTTTGCAGGAGGTAACACTGTCCTCAGAGTGCCGGATTTGTGTATCTATATATATATATATATATTTTTTATTTTTTTCCTACGTATGTGTATGTACATGTGCGCATGTGATATTGTTTAGAATATGCTTAAAATATTTAGATTTTCATTTATGTGTTAGTAGTTAGTTTACTCTTTCAAAGCTCTGGCAAACAACGGAGGACTATGAAGAGGCAGCGACAGTAAAGGGCAGTAAGTTATTACTACACACTTAAATAAGTTGAATGTGTTTGTCTGGTACCACTGCCGGACCCCTTGTAATGTTTCTGCAGTAAAATAATAATTTGAAACACCCTGCAATGCTTTTATCAGACAGCAGTTATTATTGGTCTGTACTCTTTGGGATAATAACGATAATATTATGAAAGTGAGGCCGCAGCGGCTCATACATTAGTACCTTGCGTATACTGATAGCTCAGGTGCCGCCATGGTTCCCAGACTGTGACATCAGAAAACCGCACTCACCAATGCAGATTTTCAAAATGCTTTATACTGCTGCTCTCTTTTATTTTACACAAGTATAGATTAATAGTCATACTCGGTTCCAATCTAATCTATCAGTGTTTGTAATCTCTCCCTCATTGTATTGATACTGCATGTTACAATGAACATGATCAAAATGAATATGTACTGTAGGTAAATGTCTTTCCATCACATGACTCGGATGATGTCATTCCACATGACGCAGTCACACACACACCCTTTTTGACTAATCTCTGCAGCATCCTTTGGTTGTGCGAGCTGACTCTACGTTCCGCAGAGATCCCTCCTGGCAGCCGGTGACGTGCCAACCACCAGCTACATTTCGTTGATCAAATACAATTGATTTTCTCGTCAAAAAAAGCCTGGCTGAACGGCAGTTTATCATGATTCCATTAGCTGCCGCTTGATAAAACTCCTGTAGAGATCCAAGCTGTAATAACTCTCAGAATGAATAGCTCTCACAGGAAGGCTGCGATACCTGGAATATATAGCCCTATAGTGACATTTCTTTATATACTGCACCTGCTTGGAGCACCCTTTATTTCCTGTCTGCCAATAAAATCCTAGCACAGATTCATAGGGTCATTTCTACATAGGTGGTAGTGGGGGTCATTCCGAGTTGATAGTAGCACAGCTACGATCATTCACACTGACATGCGGGGGGACGCCCAGCACTGCTGGCCGGGAGCTACTCATCGCGTGCTGGCCGGGAGCTACTCATCGCTCCCCGTACCGCAGCGGCTTCGCGTGACGTCACGTAGCCACTGCGGACCCCCCCCCCAACGCTCCGGCCATGCCTGCGTTGGGCGGACCACTCCCACTAAACGACCAACCCCCTCCCGCCCACTGGCCAGCCCCCTCCCACCCAGCGACCGCCTCTGCCTCAGAGGCGATCGCTAGGCAACAACGGCCGCCATGCGCCGGCGCACTGCGGCGCCGGTGCATGCGCAGTTCTGATCCAATCGCTGCGCTGCGAGAAACTGCAGCGAGCGATCGGGTCGGAATGACCCCTAGTGTCATAATTAGGAGGTTCATCGATAACA
Source organism: Pseudophryne corroboree (assembly GCF_028390025.1). NCBI lineage: Eukaryota > Metazoa > Chordata > Amphibia > Anura > Myobatrachidae > Pseudophryne > Pseudophryne corroboree. Next base: position 148,171,064 of record NC_086455.1, read on the forward strand.
CTAGACAATTTCTGGCTAAAAAAGGAAACGATTTATGTTGTTGTCGTTTACTTTTAGCCAGAAATTGTGCAGTGTGTATGGGGGTGATATTGGTGAACGATGAGCGCTCGTGCACGTCATTAAGCGTTCTCCAATATTGAGATGACATGCAAACTTAACCCGTCAATGTTGGACTGAGCTGCATGTTCGGGAATGCTGGCAGTGATGTCACTGATCGTTATCGCTGGACAATAACGCTCGGTGTGTACGCACTATGGGGGTCATTCCGAGTTGATCGGCGCATGCGCAGTTCCGACTCGATCGCTACACTGCGACAAACTGCAGCAAACGATCGGGTCGGAATGACCCCCTATATCGTTGAATGCTATATCGTTCAACGATATAGTCGTTCACTGCCGGCATTTAAACATCGGGTAGTGTGTACCCACCTTTACAGAAAGATTGATAAATAGATAGATAGATAGATAGATAGATAGATAGATAGATAGATAGATAGATAGATAGATAGATAGATAGATAGATACAAAAAAATCAGTATAAAATACTTATAAGAATCTATGAAAGCAATTACATTTGGAGGGACATGCTATATGGCTTTTAAAGTTCCTTTTCACTATTATGCGGCTTGCTTGACTGGTTTAGCAATATACATTATAGAGATAGATAGGCTGTGAGAATTGATTTCCCCCTCCTCATTCTTTTTCTCTATGCTGTTACATGAAGCTCAGCATGCAGACTGCGTCACAAATTCATGTACTAAATGTGAACTCAGAACTGTATGGCTAGATAATAGGATCTCCATGGCAACATGCATTCCTAATCCCCATGAATAAAGGCGGCTAACCTTAAATTACAATCCACACAGCGTTCCACTGAACAGACACCCATTACACAACAACCAGTTTCTCTTTAATGGTAGTATAAAAATATAGCAATTAAAACAGCATTCCGTCTAATAGCACTAAACAACTATTTACAATAAATTAATCATTTACTTAAAAGATTCAAAACAAGTACAATTAATAACTTTTACCAATAGTTAGATGTACAGTACAAACAGCAGCGGTCCTTGGTGCGGGCAAGCAGTACCTGCGCCCGGGGCGCTGCGGCCTGGGGGGCGCGGCCGCAGTCACCCCGCAGGCACCGCCGCCTGCCCGCACCCCGCTCCCTCGACTGCAGCAGACGCCGCGGGCTGTGTGGGCGTTCGCTGCAGCCGGCTCCAGCGACAGACACTAGAGGTCAGTATTGACCTCTAGTGTCTCTGTGCGGCACTGCTATGGGAGAGACGTCATGGATTGAGGTTCAGTTCCCACTCATGTTTTTAAAAGAGAACACATTAAAACGGGTGTGGTATAGAAGATCTACAGTATTTAGGGGGTAATTCTGAGGTGATCTCAGCAGCAACTTTGTTAGCAATTGGGCAAAACCATGGGGGTCATTCCGAGTTGTTCGCTCTGTATTTTTTTCTCGCAACGGAGCAATTAGTCGCTAATGCGCATGCGCAATGTCCGCAGTGCGACTGCGCCAAGTAAATTTGCTATGCAGTTAGGAATTTTACTCACGGCATTACGAGGTTTTTTCTTCGTTCTGGTGATCGGAGTGTGATTGACAGGAAGTGGGTGTTTCTGGGCGGAAACAGGCCGTTTTATGGGAGTGTGCGAAAAAATGCTACCGTTTCCGGGAAAAACGCGGGAGTGGCTGGAGAAACGGGGGAGTGTCTGGGCGAACGCTGGGTGTGTTTGTTACGTCAAACCAGGAACGACAAGCACTGAACTGATCGCAGATGCCGAGTAAGTTTGAAGCTACTCAGAAACTGCTAAGAAGTGTCTATTCGCAATTTTGCTAATCTTTCGTTCGCAATTTTGATAAGCTAAGATTCACTCCCAGTAGGCGGCGGCTTAGCGTGTGCAAAGCTGCTAAAAGCAGCTTGCGAGCGAACAACTCGGAATGACCCCCCATGTGCACTGCAGGGGGGGCAGATATAACATGTGCAGAGAGAGTTAGATGTGGGTGGGTTATTTTGTTTCTGTGCAGGGTAAATACTGGCTGCTTTATTTTTACACTGCAATTTAGATTTCAGTTTGAATACACCCCACCCAAATCTAACTCTCTCTGCACATGTTACATCTGCCCCCCCCCCCCCCTCCCCCGGCAGTGCACGTGGTTTTGCCCAACTGCTAACAAATTTGCTGCTGCGATCAACTCTGAATTAGGCCCTTTGTTGGAAAGTCAAAAGGTCAACACCAAATGGTCTACATGCATTAGGTTGTCAGGTACAAAGGTCGACAGATAAAAGGTCGACAGTGGGTAGGGTCGATGAGGACAAAAGGTTGACAGGTTCAAAAGGTTGACATGACAATGGTCGACACACAAATGGTGGACACAAGCTTTTTTCATTTTTGGGGGGTCAAATCTTGTATGTTTGTTAATATGTGACCACCATTAGTAAAGAAGTATACCCCCATGGGCTCGCTCCACTTATTGCGCTTTTGGCAAGGTGGCTCGCTCGGCATCCACTGAGCTCGCCACAGGTTTCTGTTCACAGTCATAGTCCACATGGATAGAAAATCAAGCAAATGTTGGGAAAACATGTAATAAACCCAAAAAACATAAGTCGACCATTGGTGTGTCGACAATTATCAAGTTCACCTTTTTACCTGTCGACCTTAAGCACCGTTGACCTTTCATTTATCCACCTTTTGTACCTGTTGACCTAATGCACGTTGACCATATGGTGTCGACCTAAACACTGTCTATCTATCATCCGGAAACCTATAAAAACAATGGACCTGATTTAGACGTGGATAGAGTGCTGTCCTGCACCACTAAGAAGCTGATGTTTGGTACTTTGTACATGTGCAGGACACATTCTGTGCGTGCACAAATGGGTCCTGCAACATAGGACACACGGACAGCATCAGACTGCAGTGGTTGACAGTCTGATGCCGTTTGAGGGGGGGGGGGGGTGGTGGCGACGGGCTCTGTTTGTGAAATCAGAGGCATGTTGCCACCATTTAGGGGGAGTGAAGAGGCCAAGGATCTCTGACGCTGCATGGAGATTTCTTGGCTTCTACAACGGGCGGCTAGTGCATCCCCATAGATTCCGCAAGCCACCCGATGGTGTCGGGGAAGATCCAATACTGTGTCCTTGAATGTATGTGTAAGTCCGTTTTGTTCTTGGCAACACAAAATACACAGGTGTCCATCATCGCTGCAGAATCCTACTTACCTGCTATAACAGTCATTCAGACTCTATCATCAACAAATACTTTAAGGTCCTGATTCGGACTTTTACACTAATGCATTCGCAGTAGCATATTTGTGCACAGCAGCTATGAGATAATATGCAAATGCTGCTACCACCTGGTTCTGTATTGAGATGGCCATCGGCAGCTTTACAAATCCCAGCGGCTGCATACAAAGACACAGTGGGGGTCATTCTGAGCGATGCTTTTGCATTTGAGGAGTAACTCCTCGCCAGCGCAGCTCTTGCGGCTGGCCGGGAGAACCTCTTCGTGCAGCCGCCATGCCCTCCCCCCCAACAATCCGGCCACGCCTGCATTGGCCGGACCGCGCCCCCCCTAAACGCCCCCTCCCCCCCAGCGACCGCCTCTGCCTGTCAATCAGGCAGAGGCGATCGTTACGGAACGGCCTTCGGCCGTCCAGCATGCGCCGGCGCACTTCAGCGTCGGAATGACCCCCAGTCTCCATTGCAGATCAGTTGATTATTGAGATCCTGAGTAAATCCGAATAAATCCCCTCTGCAAGTGCCGTTATGAGATCATTGTGGTGGTCATTCCGGGTTGATCACAGCAGGAACTTGGGTGGGTTATTTTGTTTCTGTGCAGGGTAAATACTGGCTGCTTTATTTTTACACTGCAATTTAGATTGCAGATTGAACACACCACACCCAAATCTAACTCTCTCTGCACATGTTACATCTGCCTCTTCTGCAGTGCACATGGTTTTGCCCAACTGCTAACAAAATTCCTGCTGCGATCAACTCGGAGTGACCATCTGTGGCACTTGTGCAGTGCGACTTACTGTAGATTAGATTGACAAGACAATAATCGCTTAGCTACAAAAAATTGGGATTGCTCCCATATCTGAATCAGTCCCTAAATCTGCTTTCCCCTAACTCCGCAAACTCCCTTTTTAAATTTTGTCGGACAACAGTTTTCCATGTAAGCGCCACATACTGTACACTACTGAAATTAGAATTAAATGTATCACACAGAGGACTTGATTCTCGACATATAGAGTACGTTAATTCCGTCATCATTCTTCTTGATGTGCACAGCTGTATCCAAGTTTCATTATATGCCAAAGAATTAACAAAAGGCAGCAGGGGAGTAGCTATTTCCCACAACTATGGACCTTAATCAACATAAAGTAGTTTTGTTACTTGCTAAGTGTTATTAAAGCAGCAAATGTAAATGCATTTAGAATAGAACCAAGCTCAATATATATATATATATATATATATATATGGCGTAGTGAGAGTATGGCGCCAAAAGTATCGGTGTGTAGGCCGGCTATATAATTAAAAAAAAAAATTAATATACATAAAATATAGTTGCCAGAGGTGTAGACACTCCTTTAGGGATAAAAGGCGTCAGCTGACCCCAAAAGATAGGCAGTGATAGGCTGCCTGTTCGTTAAAAATGTGCAAGGGAGGGTAGGGGTAATAGCGACTAACAGTGTCTACACTTTAAAGGATATATATATGAAAAAACGATAATAAACCGTATTTCTAAAAGATGGGGGGGTATTTATTATAAAACAGACATTTAATAGCAATTAAAAAAGATACATATTTTGGAATGATATAAAAAAGGTTAAGAAAAATGAAAAGGGTTGGATTCAATCGTTTAAAACATGAATTTGGACTTAATTAAAGCATAAAAACATAAAAACATAACTGGAACATTAAAAGTATATAAGAGTATTTCAGATAAGAGAAAGGTGCTTATCTTTAAAAAAGGAAGGTCACTTGAGGTATACCCAATATATATATATATATATATATATATACATATTTACTAATACTGTATCCCTATTCATAAAAGGCTTTACATGTAATTTTTACATTATTTCTCTGTTTCCCTATAATGTTTTAACACATTTATTTGCCTGCAGGAAAATCCAACTGACCCTTTTGGTAAAAGACCCCCCCGCCCCCCCATCCCGTCCCGCCCTGCCCTGCCGCAAGCTGTGACTCATTCACTATAACAGAATTTGGCAGGCAGCCCGCCCGCAGTCCATGCCAGTTGCTGGAGGAGTTGATAGAACAAAGTTAATCTTTAGTTTTAGAGAAAATATAAGTTTGTGATGATTTTCAACTGTCAGGCAGCGAGCTAATGGCCCGATTCAGAGTTAGACGGTAAGTGAGCGCAATGCTGATGTTTGCGCAGTTGAGCAATTATTTGCTAATGCGCATTCGCAATTTTTTATGGAAGCCCCTAGGGTGCATGCTTTGCCCTGATCGCTGGTATCAGAATTGGGGTAGTAAAGCGATTGGTGTTCCTTGGCGGTGACTTGGAAGGATATGCAATAATACATGCCCAGTAGATGCATAGCTGCTACTGAAGAGGCCATGGGCCTAATTCAGATCTGATCTGATGTGCTAGATTTAGCACATCTACGATCAGTCACACAGACATGCAGAGGAACGCCCAGCACAGGGCTAGTCCGCCCCACATGTCAGGCCCCACCCCCTCCCCGCACAAGTACAAAAGCATCGTGCAGCGGCGATGCTTTTGTACTTGAAGCTACTCATCGCTGTGAGGGTCGCAGCTGCTGCTTGTGACGTTACGCAGCAGCCACGGCCCGCCCCCCCGCACGGTCTGTGTTGCCCGGACTGCGCCCCCTAAACGGCGGCCAAACCCCGCCGGCCCGCCCCCTCCCGCCCAGCGACCGCCTCTGGCCGCCAATCAGGCAGAGGCGATCACTGGGCTGAGAAGGCCGTCGGCTGTCTGGCATGCACCGGTGCACTGCGGCACCAGCACATGCGCAGTTCAGAACTGATCGCTGCTGTGCGAAAACGTACAGCACCAATCAGGTCTGAAATAGGCCCAATGTCCGGATGAAGACACTGCACCTGCCATAGGGCAGGTGCAAGTTTTGATGCTGGTGAGATGATGCACTGATGGTGGACTGTCTGGAACACGGCGGTGCTGCTGCACAAAGGGGCGCAGAAAATGGGCACCTCAGTTCTCACTCTTTCCAGAGCACACTGCTGCACAAGAGGAAGGCTGAAACTAGCATTTGCATAATATCGCCTCCGCAGCTCCACCATTGGGCGCTAGAGCGGACACAACAACAGCCACCTTCTGTATCAGACCTGAAAAGTTGAAAATAAATTGCACTAAAAATATTGCATACAGTACCCCTTTCAGTTTAGCTAACATTTGCTAGCAGTGCCATGAGAAATTAAATGGCAGCTTATTCCACAATTTCTACATTTTGCTGCAAAAACCTGTGCACTAATCAGTCAAAAATATCATTACTGATTTGGCTATAAATAAAAATGATTGCTATAGTCACCTATACAAGTGTGATGTTGGGATCATCTAAACCTCTTATAAAAGGAATGTATCACTACGTCACAACATTTGTAAAAGAATGACTTGCATGTAGCCCCCACCAATCAGACACAGGAACAACAAGGCAGGATCGTCTCAGCATAGTGCAATTTGAATGCTGTATAGCCATTTATGATATGGCTTTCTATAATTATCAGGAACACTATACAAGCAGGATGTGGTCATGTCACCGTCGGTCGGGATCCCGGCAGTCGCCATGCCTACTCTGGGATCCCAAGCGACCAAACACCCGACAGTCGACATGCAGACTAACAGGGGCTATTCCCACTCGTGGGTGTCCCGCAAGGGGTTCTGTTGCGCTCATCTCTCTCCCCTTGCCGGCATTCTGCTGTCGGGATCCTAGGGTCGGTAGCTGACCTCCGGGATCTCGACTGCTGGTCTCACAGCCCCAACCCATACAAACTCCTATAGAAAAGTTGTCTTATAGGTAGTTCTACCTGTATAACAATTATGCATAGAGTCAGTGGCACCAAGAGAGGGGAAGCATGTACTAATTACCCGGGCCTGATGGAGAGATCTGGGGGGAGGGGGGGGGGGCAAATAGTAGGGATGGTGGTAGTGAGATAAAAGGGGGTGGAGAAGGGGGGAGGAAAAGTGCAGCCAGTAAGGGTATATACGTGGGTTCTAATAAGGGTATTAAGAAAGGTATTGCCAAAGCATTAAATAATAACAATTATGTGTCATCATCACAGCCTAAAGAAAATGATGTATGGAACTTAAGGGAAAATACTTATGTCAGGGCAGCGAATTTAGACGGGAACATTGGGTTGATCAAAGAGAAAAGTAAGGTGGGCAATACTAAGTACGGTGGGATTGGGGAGGGAGCGAGAAGGACAGTCTGTATCAGTAACTATAGGAATGCACTAGTAAACCAGGATGGGATATCTTTAAAAAAACAAACGAATAAAGGAACCGCTAAACTAAAATGTATGCTAGCAAATGCAAGATGTCTAGCAGGCAAAATGGGGAAATTGGAATTGTTAGCATCAAAGGCTGAGTATGACATTATAGGTATTACGGAAACATGGTGGGACCACTCTCACAACTGGGTTGCAAACTTGGAGGGGTATTCTCTTTTCAGGAGGGACAGGGCAAACAAAAGAGGAGGAGGAGGTGTATGTCTTTATGTTAAACCATCACTTAAACCATACTTAAAGGAGGTTATCTATGAGGAGACTGGTGATAATGTGGAGTCACTATGGGTTGAAATCTCAAGTGGGTGAATTGATACAAAGAAACTAGTCATAGGCACGTGCTACAAACAGCCGGATATTAGCATACATGAGGAAGAACAACTCTTGCAGCAAATCAAAACGGCTGCGGGATTGGGGGACATCCTTGTGATTGGGGATTTTAATTACCCGGATATAAACTGGAGTAACGATTCATGTGCTAAAGCAAGGGGTAACAGGTTCTTAAAAATGTTAAAGGATCACTGCTTGTCTCAATTAGTCGAGGACCCAACTAGGGGTAAAATTACCCTGGATCTAGTAATTACTAATAATGTGGACATTATATCAAACACTAAAGTTGGGGAGACTTTGGGTAAGAGTGATCACTATATGATCACATTAGACATCAGTTTCAGGAAACATAGCTACAGGGGTTCCACCAAAACTTTTAACTTTAGGAAGGCTAATTTCAGTATGCTAAGATGTGCACTTAACGACATAGAGTGGGAGGTTCTGTTTAATAACAAGAACACTTCGGAAATGTGGGATGTTTTAAAAGGGTTGCTGGATAGCAATATTCATAAATTTATTCCCATGGGCAGTATTAAACAGGAGTATTAAACTCAAACCAATGTGGCTTAACAAGAAGGTTAAGGCAGAAATGGATAAAAAAAAAGCGGGCTTTCAAAGCATTTAAATCTAATGGAAAGGAGGAGTCTTTCAAGTATTACAAGGAACGTAATAAGAAACGCAAAAAAGCAATAAGAGCAGCTAAAATGGAAAATGAAAAGCAAATCGCTATAGAGAGTAAAACCAATCCTAAAAAGTTTTTTAAATACATAAACGGTAAAAGGTTAAAAAAGGAGAATATAGGTCCATTAAAAGATGAATTAGGAGAATTGATAAATGATGACGACATAAAAGCGGAAATACTGAACAAATTCTTTTCATCAGTATTCACCAGAGAAGAACTGATGGTGGGAGTAGAGCATAACAATTGTGACAGTTTTGGTTCATGGTTAGATACTTGTTTAAGCTAAGAAGTAGTCCGGGAGAGACTAAGCAAAATTAAGATTAATAAATCACCTGGTCCTGATGGACTTCACCCGAGGGTTCTAATGGAGCTTAGTTCACAACTAGCATGACCCCTATACTTGATTTTCAATAGTTCACTTAGATCAGGCATGGTACCGAAGGATTGGCGTATAGCTGAGGTAGTGCCATTATTTAAAAAGGGATCCAAAAATCTTCTGGGAAACTACAGACCAGTTAGTTTGACATCTATAGTGGGGAAAATATTGGAAGGAATTCTAAGGGACAGCATACAGGAGTATCTACAGTCTGCTAGGATTATTAGCAAGAACCAGCATGGGTTTGTGAGGGGCAGGTCATGTCAGACTAACTTAATTAGCTTCTACGAGGAAGTGAGCAATAATCTTGATCAGGGAAAAGTAGTGGATGTGGTCTTCCTAGATTTTTCAAAAGCCTTCGATACAGTTCCTCACAGGAGACTGATGATCAAATTAAAGGAGCTTGGCCTAGGAAAAACTGTTTGCACATGGATAAGCAACTGGTTGGATAGCAGGGTACAGCGAGTAGTGGTCAATGGGAAGTCCCCAGTAGTCAGCAGAATACCACAAGGGTCCGTACTCGGACCACTACTGTTCAACATATTTATCAATGACCTAGAAATAGGCCTGGAAAGCACAGTGTCAATCTTTGCAGATGATACTAAACTGTGTAAGGTAATTAACTCAGAATTGGATGTGGAGTCCTTGCAGAATGATCTATTTAAACTTGAACTCTGGGCGTCTAAATGGAAAATGAAGTTCAATACAGACAAATGCAAGGTTATGCATTTCGGGACTAAAAACAAACTCGCAGCCTACATATTAAATGGGCAACGCCTAGGGGAAACAGAGTTGGAAAAAGATTTGGGGGTACTCATTGATAATAGGTTTAATAACCATACACAATGTCAAAATGCAGTAAAGAAGGCAAGTAAGGTGCTAGCGTGCATAAAAATGGGAATTGAGACAAGGAACTCGGATGTAATCCTGCCGCTGTATAAGGCATTGGTACGTCCGCACCTACAATATTGTGTTCAGTTTTGGGCACCATTGTATAAAAAAGACATCAGTGAACTCGAAAGGGTTCAAAGGCGAGCTACTAAATTGATTAAAGGCCTAGAGGGACTGGATTATAAGGAAAGGCTTACTAGGTTGAATATGTATACACTAGAAAAGAGGCGCCTAAGAGGAGATATTAATAATATCTTCAAATATGTAAAGGGACATCACAGAGTTATCAGAGGAATTATTTATTAAAAGAACACAGTTTAGGACACGTGGGCACTCGCTGCGGCTGGAGGAGAGAAAGTTCTGTACTCAACGGAGGAAAGGGTTCTTCACAGTTAGGGCAATTAGGATGTGGAATTCCCTGCCAGGGAAGGTGGTAATGGCGGACTCTGTAATTAGATTTTAAAAAGGAATGGATACATTTCTGAATGAAAATGATATCCAAGGTTATAATATTTAAAATATCAACGTGGTTAATCCAGGGGAAACATGAGTTATAGTAGTTAACTAGTCATAAAACATTATTCAGCGGGTATGCAGAATCATCACAACTTAATACAGGTTGAACACGATGGGCAATTTGCCTCTATTCAACCTCAATTACTATGTATACGGTAGGAGTACCTGCTACAATCAGTGAGGAGAGAGAAGGGGCATTGATATACGTATAATGGAGTCACACTAAAGGCACTGATATATAACCAATACAGTCACTGACTGAGGGATGCAAAAATGGGCAATATAAGTAGAGGTGAGCGTATCCGGTTCTCGGAGAACCGAACCACCCAAATTTCCAGATCCGAGCCAAGATCAGAGTTCGGCTCAGGTTTTTCAGCCTGACTTGGATCCTAAAATTAGTCAAAAAAATCATCCTCCCACATTAGGATTCTATAAACGGTCCCCGGTTATCGCGCCATTTTCACTCCGGCTGTGGAGCTTGTATAGTGCAGACATGCTGTGTCCTTCCAGGGTGCTGTGTCCATGCTGTGTCCGTCCAGGTGTGCTGTGTTGTCCATCCAGGGGTGCTGTGTTGTCCATCAAGGGTCTGCTGTGCCTGACAAGTGACTGCTGTGTCTGTTCAAAGGTGCACTGTCTGTCCATCCATGGGCTTCTGTGTGCCCCAGGGGTGCTCTGTCTATCCACCCAGGAGCTTATGTGTCCTCCAGGGGTGCTCTGTCCATATAGGGGTGCTCTGTCCATCCATCAAGGGGTTGATGTATCCTCCAAGGGTGCTCTGTCCATCCATCAGGGGGGCTACTGTGTCCATCTAGGGGTATTCTTTCCATCCATCAAGGGGCTACTGTGTCCATCTAGGGGTGCTCTGTCTGCCTAGGGGTGCTCAGTCCATACATCCCTCTATCTAGGAGCTGATGTGTCCAGGAGTGCTATGTCCTTCCATCCAGGAGCTCTGCTACAGTGTAAAAAAATAAAAGCTAAAAATATAAATAAAACAATATATATATATATTCATATATGTATTTTTTGGTGTTGTACCACAGTGTACTATACTATTTTATTTTTTTACACAAGTACTGTGACACTGCTCGTCAGACCGCAGTGTAATATTCATACAAGTATTGCAACACTGCAGGCTGTACCCCAATTTCATACAAGTATTCTGATGCTGCAGGCCGTACCCCAATTTCATACAAATATTGTGACACTGCAGGTCCTACCACAGCTTGATATTCATAAATGTATTGTGATGCTGTAGGCCAGACCGCAGTGTAATATTCATACTAGTATTGTGACACTGCAGGTCATACACCAATTTCATATAAATATTGTGATGCTGCATGTCGTACCGCAACTTTGTATTCATACACGTATTGTGATGCTGTAGGCCAGACTGCAGTGTAATATTCATACAAGTATTGTGACGCTGCAGGCCATACCCCAATTTCATATAAGTATTCTGATGTTGCAGACTGTAACCCAATTTCATACAATTATTGGGATGCTGCAGGCCATACCCCAATTTCATAAAAGTATTCTGATGCTGCAGGCCGTACCCCAATTTTCATACAAATATTGGGATGCTGCATGTCGTACCGCATCTTAATACTCATACAAGTATTGTGACGCTGCAGGCCATACCCCAATTTCATACAAGTATTGTGACACTGCAGGTCCTACCACAGCTTGATATTCATAGATGTATTGTGATGCTGTAGGCCAGACCGCAGTGTAATATTCATACTAGTATTGTGACACTGCAGGCCATACACCAATTTCATACAAGTATTGTGATGCTGCATGTCGTACCGCAGCTTAATACTCATACAAGTATTGTGACGCTGCAGGCCATACCCCAATTTCATACAAGTATTGTGATGCTGCAGGTCGTACCGCAACTTAATATTCAAACACGTATTGTGATGCTGTAGGCCAGACTGCAGTGTAATATTCATACTAGTATTGTGATGCTGCAGGCCATACCCCAACTTCATGCAAGTATTGTGACGCTGCAGGTCATACCGCAACTTAATATTCATACACGTATTGTGTTGCTATAGGTCATGTGCATTCACATAAGCGGTGTGACTCTGCAATGTCATTTGTAAACAAAGATTGAAAAAACTATATATTGTTTGTATAAATTGTGGTATGTGCCGTACCCCACTTTGTTCGTATTTGTTGATATGGAGGACAATCAACTGAGAGAAGAGCAGGAACCACATACTAGTGCTGCTGCTGCAGCTGCTGCCACCAGGTATGACGATGCATGCCCATCAACGTTATCTACTCAGGACAATGCCCAAGGGCATAGAGGGTTTAAGTCAGGGCATGTAAAATCAAAGAAGCAATATAATTTTACAGTGGTAAAGAAAAAACCATCAAAAAGAAAGTTAACTGCAGAGAAACATAAAATTGGTAATATGCCGTTCACCACATGAAGTGGCAAGGAAATACTCAGGCCTTAGCCTTTATTTATAAGTAGTGGTTCTGCAAATGCCAGTGAGGCATCTTTTTCTGCTTCTCATGACAATGCAAGAACTTTTCACCCAGAGTCTAGAAGAGGTGTAAAAAAAATGAAAGCCACTTTGGCAGTAGAACAAACTGCGTTCAAAACTGTCACACATTCCTGATGAACATTTAGGGTTGTCCACATTAGCTATGTGTGAGTCTAACATTGCTCACACTATCCTCATAGAGAAGCCTCTTTCACCTCCTTCCACAATTTCTGCACCATCTGCATATGTTCCCACAGTACAAGTAAAGATGGTGATGAGGGCATAATAGAAATTGAGGATTTGTGTGTAGAAGTGAAACAGGATGAGGGGAATATGTGTGTACTACTACTATATGACACTCAGGATGTTGATGTTGTTTGTGTAAGTCAGCCGCCAGTGGCTGCAGTTCTTGCCTGTGATAAAAAAGAAAGCCATTAGAGGCCAAAGTTAGTAGAGGTAGTTCATTAAAATTATTTTACAAGATTATAATATAATTAACACCCTCATCATCAACCTACTCATTAGTCAAAAAATTGTCTTGTGGGGGCCCAAAACAAAGCAAGCACTTCAGCCACAAAAGTGTCAGTCCCTATCACTGACGTGCTTGGTTTGTTAAACTGTGCATGTCATTTTAACATCCAACATAGGGGTGGGAGAGAGGGCACAAGGACAATTCCATCATTCACCACTTTTCATTTCTTCACTGCTGTGTGGCAATGGGGGTAATTCAGATCTGATCGCAGCAGCAAATGTGTTTGCTAATGGGCAAAACCATGTACACTGCAGGAGGAGCAGATATAACGTGCAGAGAGAGTTAGATTTGGGTGGGGTGTTTTGTTTCTGTGGAGGGTATATACTGGCAGCTTTATTTTTACACTGCAATCTAGATTTCAGTTTGAACACATCCCACCCAAATCTAACTCTCTATGCACATGTTATATCTGCCCCCCCTGCAGTGCACATTGGTGGTCATTCTGAGTTGTTCGCTTGCTAACAGTTTTTAGCAGCCGTGCAAACGCTATGCTGCCTCCCACTGGGAGTGTATTTTAGCGTAGCAGAAGTGCGAACGAAAGGATCGCAGAGCAGCGGCAAACTTTTTTGTGCAGTTTTAGAGTAGCTCAATACGTACTCAGTGCTTGCGATGACTTCAGACTGTTCAGTTCCTGTTTTGACGTCACGAACACGCCCTGCGTTCGCCCAGCCACACCGGCGTTTTTCTTGGCACGCCTGTGTTTTTTCGAACACTCCCTGAAAACGTTCAGTTGACACCCAGAAACGCCCACTTCCTGTCAATCACTTTGTGGCCAGCAGTGCGACTGAAAAGCTTCGCTAGACCTTGAGTGAAACTACATCGTTCGTTGCTATTGTACGACGTGCGTGCGCATTGCGCCGCATACGCATAAGTGCCGTTTTTTTTTTGCCTCATCACTGCACAGCGAACGAGTACAGCTAGCAATCAACTTGGAATGACCCCCATGGTTTCGACCATTAGCTAACAAATTTGCTGCTACGATCAGGTCTGAATTAGGCCCAATGTTTCATAGATGTTATAAACTGCCTTATGTTTGTGCCATTGTTCTGTCGGTCAGTAACCAACCAGGTCACTTCAGCCTTTGGCATAATACTTATGAAAGCAATATTGTGAGCTGTGAGGTGGTCAAAATTGACTGGAAATAAGTGGAAATGTATGCTATCGAGGTTAATAATACTGTAGAAATAAAACAGGCCAAACGTCTGTGACTTTAACTATTTCTAAGTTTAAAAAAAAAAAAACAGATCCAAAACCCGCAAGGACGGATTTGGCAAAACCAAATACAGATCTAAAATTACGAATGAGGTACAGATCCAAAACCAAAACCCATGACGGACACTGACGCACAACCCTAATAATAAGGCATGACCTGCTGCTACTAAGGAATGAGGGGCATGCTAAATCAGTGTGGGGAAGGGAGGGGGGGGGGGGGGTTAAGGCACTGGTATATAATGCACCTATACCTTAGAATACTTGTTACACCCAATAATAAGTATTATTATTGCGTGCTGACTGCATAATATATGAGTGCTGCCCCCCCCCCCCCCTTACTGATTGTAGCACCTTGGCTGGTCCCCCATCCCTTATAACAGTGGCACCATAGGAGGGGTGTAGGGGGTGTGGGCCGGGTGTCACCCGCCGAGAGGTGACACCAAAATGCAGGCTCCAGCTCAGTGACAGGAACCGGTCGCTGAACTTTAACATTACACGCAGCACCTGCCTCCTGTCACCTTGTAGGGGTATGGGTCATTAAGTCGACAAGATTTAGGTCGACAGTCATTAGGTCGACCACTATTGGTCGACATGCATTAGTTCGACATGGTCAAAAGGTCGACATGGTAATTAGGGCGATGTGAACAAGGTTGACGTGGAAAAAGGTCCCCATGAGGTTTTTTTACTTTTTTTGGTGTTGTTTTCTGATACCTCCTGCTTATAACCCAAAAAGTCAGAAGGACTTTTGGGGAACCCCAATTAGTGCATTGTGCCCCCTCACATGGCTCGGCACAGGTTACCGTTCCCAATCGTAGTCCACGTGGATCGTAAAGCATGAAAAAGTTCAAAAAAGGAAAACATTTTTTTGAAAAACTCGTGTTCATGTTGAGCTAATGACCATGTCGATCTTTTGACTGTGTTGACCTAATGCATGTCGACCAATAGTGGTCAACCTAATGACTGTCGATCTAATGACTGTAAGCCCCTTGTAGGAGCCGGCACTGCAGCCACAGCACCCCCTGGTGGCAGCCGATAGAGGCCACACCCCTCCTTTAAGTCCATGCCCCTGTTTTGTAGCAGTCTGCACCGGGTGTAATCAGGGGCAGTGACGCCCCTGCCTTATAATACCCATTATTACACCCCTCAGTCAGTGTGACTGTATTGATTATATATCATCGTAACATAGTAACATAGTAACTAAGGTCGAAAAAAGACAATTGTCCATCGAGTTCAACCTATTTGTGGTCTCCTATGCAGTCTTATTATAGGGCTAGTCATTTTTATGTTAGGACTAGTTAAATTAACTATAATGCGTGCCTACGCACCATAACCCTGAATATCTTTATCCAATAGGAATTTATCTAACCCATTCTTAAAGGTGTTGACTGAGTCCGCCATCACTACTCTCTCAGGCAGGAATTCCAAACACGTATTGTCCTTACTGTGAAAAAACCTTTTCGCCTCAATGTGCGGAAACTCCTCTCCTCTAACCTAAGCGAGTGACCACGTGTCCTCTGTGCTGATCTTATAGAAAACAGGTCCCTCCCAAGCTCTGTGTATTGACCCCTTATATATTTGTAGATGTTGATCATGTCCCCTCTTAGTCTCCTCTTTTCCAATGTAAACTTGCCGAGCCTTGCAAGCCTTTCCTCGTATTCCAGCGATGCCTCACTGATTGTAGCAGGCATCTCCTGTACACATTAGCACTTAAAATAGAGTACAATAGCATATTGATATATCACCAGTCAGTATGTGCCTCCCCCCGCTATGATTGTAGCAAGCGGGTGTTATATACTGTACTTAAAATTACACTGTCCACCCCCCTCCCTACCTCCGCCTGATTGGAATTTGAAGTAGGTGGATGTTCTAGAAAATTTTTACAAAATACTGTAATACTGTAATAAAGTACACTGGAAGACCTCATGTTTTTCTCTGTGCACATCCCGGCTCCTCTCTTCTTGTGCATCTGACATGTGTGTCATGACGGGTCACACACACAGTACTGCAGGACCGCAGACACAGTCGTGTCCTGGCGCAGGCACCCAACAGCTGTCTAATCACTGACTGCCTGCCGGGAGAATTCAGCCTGCCCAGCTCTCGAACCATTTAGGCAGGACTCTCGGGGGGTCATTCCGACCCGTTCGTACGCAGCGGTTTGTCGCTGCAGTGCGAACGGGTCCGGAATGCACTTGCGCGGCGGCCGCACTGCGCATGTGTGATGTTTCCCAGCGACAGGGGTCGCTGGGCTACATTGCGTCCTACGAGAAAAGCGGTCGCAGAGCCAACCGCAAGAAGATTGACAGACAGAAGGCATTCCTGGGCGGATCCGGACCGTTGGCTGGCGTTTTTCGGGGAGTGGTAAGGAAAACGTAGGCGTGTCCAGAACGGAGGGCGGATGTCTAATGTCAAAGCCGACTCCAGCATCGCAGGGATCGTCGCACAGGGTAAGTATGTCCAGAGCTGGTCTAGTTTTACTTGAATTTTTTTTAGCTTAGCAGGGCTGCACAAGCGATCGCAGCCCTGCTAAGCTCAAATACACTCCCCCATAGGCGTGGACTAGTTGATCGCAGCAGCAGCAAAAAGTTGCTGGCTGCGATCAACTCGGAATGACCACCTCGGTCCGCTGGAAATGCCCTTCACACAGCCTTGTCAGCAGGCCCGTTTGCCTTGTGGTAAATTCGCTATTGCTCTTATTGGACAGTGTAGCACTGTGCATTGCTGAATTCTTCACAATAGGACGTAATGTGAAAAAAAAAATAACATACATTAGTAATTCTGTAACATTATACAATTGACAATGTGACTTCTCATACTGAATTCTATACTGGCTAATTACAACAGTAGGTCCATTCTTGCCAAGTACAAATACACATTTTTTTAATTCTCCTAGAATGATTGGAAATGCGCAGTCAAGATCTGAGAATAGTCGTACATATAAAGATGTGTTTTCGTATGTTTGTTCGTGTGAAGCGAAGGCGTTAAATCCACGTCAGGGAAAGCTCTGATCCAGACCCCTCATCCACTGACAATCCCAGATAATTGCAGGTTGTGTTCCTCTGTTTTATAAGCAGCACAAGGAAGTGAGGCAGGACCTCGCTGCGACTAATTATACCTTCCAATCAGAATGTCATTAGCACAGTTTGTTGTGGCTGGGTTGATAAAAATGGGCTGAGGAGGAGGTGGAGGGAAGATGGAGTAGAAGTTTTGTCACGGAGAGGCAGAGGGAATGCAGCTCTCGGCTCTCACCGCCATGCGTGGTCTTGCTAAAAGGGTAACCCGAAAGGCATTTCATTGTTTCCAAAACAAATACACCCTGATCCCCTCTCTGATTTAAAGAGAGCCTATAGTGTGCCGTCTAAATATATCACAGTCCCATCAGCTGTCACCAGGGTCACACATTTCCAAAAGCTTTTAAAGACCTTTATAGTAGCACTGACATTTGTAAACTTATTGCAAAGAAAAAAAACAAACAAACTTGAATTATATGGAACTTCTTCAACAAGGAGACGCAATGCATTAAGCTCTGTCACACTGTAGATTGAACTCTGAATTTATTATAGTGGATCAATAAAGAGTCATTGTACATCTTACTGTGTGTCGTCCTGGTCTCTGCATCCTGCAATTCACTCTTCTTCAACTGATCAATTTAGAAAATGAGAATTAAATATCTGAGCTGTTTATGCCAAACTGCAAGGATAAAGCAACTCTCTGGATATAGGATGATGTTCAGGGGCTGGCTGGGCAGGGGGGGCAGGGTGCCATCTGCCCCCCAGGCCAGTGCAATTTAAGTGCTCCACGGCCACCTAACTGCAGATTCTCTGTGAAAAGCTGGGTCACTTGCTTGAGTCTGCCCCCCAGGCTGAAAGTTGGCAGCCAGCCCCTGTCCTGATGATGTTGTTACTGCCATCATAACTAAATTACACAACTGCTTTATAGAAGCAACAAGAGATACATTTTATTTGTAGAAATACTACATTCTGACATTAGAATGCATTGTTTACAACTCATCGAGAAGGAGATGTATCAAACATTGGAGAGGGATAAACCAACAGACAACTTCTAACTGTCATTGCACAGACTGAACTTGGTTGGTTGGTACTTTGCCTCTCTCCAAGGTTTGCTATCCCCCCCCCCCCCCACACACACCACCACCACCACAACCCCACCCTCATAATATAGTACAGGTTGAGTATCCCTTATCCAAATATTCCGAAATACGGAATATTCCGAAATACGGACTTTTTTGAGTGAGAGTGAGATAGTGAAACCTTTGTTTTTTGATGGCTCAATGTACACAAACTTTGTTTAATACACAAAGTTATTAAAAATATTGTATTAAATGACCTTCAGGCTGTGTGTATAAGGTGTATATGAAACATAAATGAATTGTGTGAATGTAGACACACTTTGTTTAATGCACAAAGTTATAAAAAATATTGTCTATAATTACCTTCAGGCTGTGTGTATAAGGTGTATATGAAACATAAATGCATTCTGTGCTTAGATTTAGGTCCCATCACCATGATATCTCATTATGGTATGCAATTATTCCAAAATACGGAAAAATCCGATATCCAAAATACCTCTGGTCCCAAGCGTTTTGGATAAGGGATACTCAACCTGTATATCCTCTTCTGCTTTGTCATACCATTTTCACAACCTGGGCTGTTTCTAGCCAATTTGGTTTCCAGTGCGAGATTTAAAAATGCGCCTCCCCCCAACCCATTGACATAAAAAAAATGCCACCATAGATATAAAAAAATAAAAAAATGCGCAAAGGCCAGGGGTTTCATGCTCTGGGATCCATGCTGGTTGCCAGGGGTTTCATGCTCTGGGATCCATGCTGGTTGCCAGGGGTTTCATGCTCTGGGATCCAAGCTGGTTGCCAGGGGTTTCATGCTCTGGGATCCATGCTGGTTGCCAGGGTTTTCATGCTTTGGGATCCATACTGGTTGCCAGGGGTTTGATGCTCTGGGATCCATACTGGTTGCCAGGGGTTTCATGTTCTGGGATCCATGCTGGTTGCCAGGGGTTTCATTCTCTGGGACAGGTGTCATGATCACTGCCAGGGCTGTGTAATGTCAGTTGCCAGGGCTCTGTGTAATGCCGGTTGCCAGGGCTCTGTGTAATGCCAGTTGCCAGGGCTCTGTGTAATGCCAGTTGCCAGGGCTCTGTGTAATGCCAGTTGCCAGGGCTCTGTGTAATGCCGGTTGCCAGGGCTCTGTGTAATGCCGGTTGCCAGGGCTCTGTGTAATGCCAGTTGCCAGAGCTCTGTGTAATGCCAGTTGCCAGGGATCTGTGTAATGTCAGTTGCCAGGGCTCTGTGCAATGCCAGTTGCCAGGGATCTGTGTAATGCCAGTTGCCAGGGCTGTGTGTAATGCCAGTTGCCAGGACTGTGTAGTGCTCGTTGTCAGGGGTGTGCACAGTGCCCGCCCGCATCTCCAAACTGCCAGCATCTCTCTCCCGCCTGCATCTCTCTTCTGCCCGCACCCGACCGGAGTAGTAATGACAGGGAGGAGCGGGGAGTAGAAGGAGTCACCAAAAGTGCCGCGGTGGACGCTTCGTGCGTTGCAAGAAACTGCACTTTTCACAACTAAATCCCAGGTTCGACCCTGGTCCAACTGAGAATACTGAAAGTGGTTTCAACCTTTGTCACAGGTCCTCAGACCTCTTTTGCACTACACCTTGGACCCAGGTTATTCCACACTTATCCCGTGTTTGTACCATGTCTGCCCTGCATATCACTTTAGACACTCCCTTGAAGCAGGCCTCCAGACATACAGCCAATCAGCAGCTTTAAAAGGTAACCCGAGTTGCACCACTCACACTGCAGTCAAACCGGATAGGATAACACTGGTAGCAACCCAGGTAGCAAAGCCGTGTTGGACCCGGTATGCACGACCTGAGTCGACCAGGATCCTGGTCCAGCTTACCCCATAAATAACCTGGGTTCTCCACTTTGTGTGAAAGGGGTATCAGACAGTCCTACTATTTTATTTTTGGCACAAGTAGTTTTCAGTAAAAATTGTGCTCCAATCACAAGCTTAATGCAATGCCCACATTTTGTCCAATTTGCCTAGACACCTGAATTTATAATATACAGATGGGTCCACGGTTATCTTGACTAGTTTTCTGCGCCTAGGCACAACATGACTTATTAGCATAAACCCTTCATCTACAGATAACTGTAGCCAATCACTAGTTAGGGAAGGACATGAAGCAGCAGCTCATTGGTGGGAGAAGCTGTGAGCGAAGACAATTAAAATTCAATTAAACAGGTCAAGTAAAGCTCAATGTGAAAAGGCTGTCATATTAAATTGGGGATTATGTCAGGGAATCTCTTAGACAGTTGAGTGACATCTCCTTCTATAGTAGACTTACTTACAATCCCACCGCCCTTTTTCAAAGACAGTATAATGATTTTCTCGATACGGGATACACATTTCTAAGGAAGAATTGAATTTTTTGATTTGTACACATCCTATCACACCCACTTTTTATTATTTGCCCAAAATACACAAAACACTCACATATCCACCGGGGCGTCCCATTATTTCGGGGGTGGGATCACTCACTAATAATTTATCTAGTTTTGTAGATCATTGTTTTACAAAGGCACGTAGAGAGTCTGCAATCACATATTAAAGATACACAGCATTTTTTGAATATAATTAATAATATTGTGTGGAAGGAGGATTATTATTTAATAACTTGTGACGTAGAATCTCTATACTCTAATATTCCTCATGATCAGGGGGTAGAGGCAATTGGACATTATTTATGGCAAGATGATTTGTCAGACTCTCTGTGGGCCTTTATTTTGGATGCAATTCAATTTATGTTGACACACAATTCTTTTACTTTTGATTCACAATATTATTTACAGACACGAGGTGCGGCCATGGGAGCCAGGTTCGCGCCGAGTTTCGCTATCCTTTATATGGGCGTATTTGAGGAGGCGCACATATGGGGGGGAGGATTCGGCGTGGACCTGGTATACTATGGCCGATTTATAGATTATTTATTTATTATATGGGGTGGTGGTATACAATCATTAATATCATTCACGGAGAGTTTAAATAAGAACACTTTTGGATTGAAATTCACGTCACAATATAGTTTAAATACTATAACCTTCCTTGACATTGAACTGTCTGTCGAAAATGGTGCATTAAATACCAAAACATATGTTAAACCAGTCGATCAAAATCGATATTTACATTATAAAAGTTCACATAAGACATGCTGGAAGGATAATATCCCCCGGGGCCAACTTATCCGTATACGTCGTAATTGTACATCCATAGAGACATTTAAAATACAAGCCAATACTCTATTGGAATCATTTCAGGAACAGGGATATCCACCGGATTTATTAGTAAAAGCATATAAGGAAGTGGAGCAGATTGATAGAAGGGTTTTATTAAAACCGAGATTAGTATCACAAAAAAAGGTAGAAAACAAATATGAAAAAAGTATGTGTTTTTCTACTCAGTATAATAATTGTGCGGATCAAATTAAACATATAATAAAGAAAAATACTTTGCTCCTTTTGTTAGATGAATTACTTCAAGATAATATTAATCCTATGGGGCAGAGAACCTGAGATCTAAACTTGTACCTAGCCATTTCTGTAAGAAGCCTGAGGCGACATTAGTGAAGTCATGACTCCCAGAAAGACCTGTAGGGTTCCACAAATGTGGGAAAGTGAATTGTTTATCCTGTAAATCTATGCCAAGGAACCGACCGAATGAGGGGCGGGCCGCAGTGGCTGCATGACGTCACGTGCAGCCCCTGCGGGCCAGGGAGCACTGAGTAGCCCCCGGCCAGCACGCTAAAGCTGCGCTGGCCGGGAGCTGCTTTTGAAATGCAGAGGCATCGCCGCTGTGTGATGCCTTTGCACTTCTGCAGGGGGGGCTGCACTGACATGCGGGGTGTGAATGATTGTAGCTGTGCTAAATTTAGCAGAGCTACGATCAATTCCGAATGACCCCCATAGGGCCTAATTCAGCGTTCGCATGCTGCAGCCGATGGTGTGGTCCGGACAACGCAGGCATCTTCGGACCATTTGCGGGGCAGGCCGTGGCGGCCATGCAGCCACTGCGACCCAAAACATGGCGGCCCACCGTCTTCCTTAGCATCTAGACTGCGTAGGCAGAGGGCAATTCTAAACATGTGAGAGCATCGCCGTCTTGCAATGTGCTCGCATGTTTGCGGGGAGGGAGGAGGGCAGGAATACAGGGCGGACTTGCCCTGTGCTGGGCATCCCACCACATGTCAGAGTATAGGGTTGTAGATGTGTGATTTTTCGCTGAATTAGTTCCCCTGATACAGAAGCTTTAACTAATATAGCAATAGACAAGCCGCACAGGCATAAAACAGAAAACTTTGAGCGCACAGTAAGAACACTGCAGGACTGGTGCATGAATTTTGGGTAAAAACTTCCACAGGTTGTGTATTTCACCCTCCCAAGGTACCAGATGAGACAGCTATCTTGGGTGCACTGCGTAGGACTACCCGGCATAGAATAGGTAACCCCAGAAGAGATAACAAAAATGGGTTGTTGCACTGTTCTAATGCTCAAAGTAGGATCCCAACAAAACTGTCAGGTCCATGTATTTTTCATCCCATCCACAAGCTTACCAGATGAGGCAGCCATGTTGGGCACACTACGAAGGGTACATTATGGGAGGTGAGCCATACAAGGGCCAAATGCATATACATAATATAGTCTACTCTACTCAAGATAGAATCCACTATTTTAGACTTTTATATCAAGAAAATGTTGCTTTTGCTTAAATGTATTTTTATGTTTTAATAACCGATACCCTCTATGAACCATACCCCTCTTAAATATACATGCCTCAGTCAGCTACACTATAGACCCATGTTCAAAGACATGGACATGTAAAGTTTTGCAAATACAATTCATGACAAAACTTTGCTGCACACAGGAACGCATTTTAACAGTAAAACTGTCAAGAAAAATATTTTAAGTACATAGGCGGATTAAGGGGTTGGAGGGAGGCACCAGTGGTGGGGGGTGAGGCGCCAAGGCATGCAGTCCTCAGGCTATTATGGCACTGCCTGCTGCTGGGGGTGGTGTGATGGGTTAGCGGTGGTTTGTGAGCATCATGTGCTTGTCCTCCAGTCACTCTCTTTCTCCCACTGCTTCTCCCGGTCACCCACTGCCTCACCCAGTAATTCACTACCTCTCCTTGTCACCCTCAGCCATCTATCACCTCTTGTGGTCACCTACTGCCTCTCTGTAACCCACTGTCCCCTGCTATCACCCACTGCCAGTCACTGCCTCTTCCTGTAACCAACCTCCCCTGTCACCCATTGCCTCTCCCCATCACCCACTGCCTCAACCTCTGCTTCTCCCTTGTGTCACTATCTCCCCATCACCCTTTCTCTCTTGTCACCCTCTGCCTCTCCAAGGCATCATCATCTACTTTTCCCTGTCACTCACTGCCTTTTCCCATCACCATCTCTCTGTCACTTATGGCTCTCCCAAACCCCTTCTCCCTGTCACACACTGCCTCTCTCTGTCACCAATCTCTACTGTCACCCACTGCCTACCCACTTACTACCTCCCCCTGTCGCCCATTCCCTGGCATCACCGACTGCCTCTCCCAGTATTCAGAAAAGCAGTCTGAGATCAAGCTGAGCAGCGCTGTGTGCAGGAAGAATGGCCAGGAGAGGGAAGAGAGGACCTTCATTTGGAGCCCAGAGCCTGGGAAGAGAAGCTTGGCTATGACTGATGAGGGGGGGTGGATGAGAACTGAGGAGGCAAAGGTTGGCATGAGCTGGAGAGTGGCTGTGGAGGCTGGCATAAGGGGATTTGGTGAGGAAGAAGCATGAGGAAAATTAGGGCGTGGCTCATGGAGACGGCATTACTTTTAAAGCACGTCCCTTGTTGCAAGACCACACCACTTTATCCCACTCCCCTCCACTTCCCCAGTCATGGTGCCCCCCTGTCATTTTGTTTTGGATCATCCCTGTAAGTGTACATTTATATCTATATATTAGACCAGTGGTTCTCAAACTCGGTCCTCAGGACCCCACACAGTGCATGTTTTGCAGGTAACCCAGCAGGTGCACAGGTGTATTAATTACTCACTGACACATTTTAAAATGTCCACAGGTGGAGCCAATTATGTCACTTTTGATTCTGTGAGGAGACCTGCAAAACATGCACTGTGTGGGGTCCTGAGGACCGAGTTTGAGAACCTGTGTATTAGACCTAAAACAGGGAGAGCTTGGAAATTAAAATGTAAAATCGTATATGGGTCAAACCAGTGACAGCGTTTTTGTGGTTTGCAGGTGTAACGTGCCACATTGGAGATAGCCTAGAAAAAGTAATTGGAAAGTGATGTTAAAAATAGTTTTGTATTGGAAGAACTAAAAAAAAAAATTAAAAAGTGCCTTTTTGTAGCTTTTTCATTCTTCAAAATAATCAACAAAATACATATTGTTACAGTTGCTCCCTATTTTTGACAGATATGTTTTACTGTACATTAAAAACTCTAATGACCGCATTCACGTAATCCTACACAAAAGGTTTTTTTTAATGATATATATATACAGTAGCCCCCCCCAACCCCCCCCCCCCCCCCCCCACACACACACACTTTATAAGTGAAAATACATGACATAGAAAAAATTATATTTAAAAGCAACATGCCCATTACTTCTGTATTATATAATACCCCCATTGGTGCAGGTACAGTATTGTTTCTACATAGCCATACAGTTCCTGGTGACTAAATATATATTTAACAATGGGAATGTGTATGGATTCTTTCAAGAAGTTTATTTTTCCTGCATAGTTCTGTAGTTCTCGCCTTACACTCTAATAATCTCCAAGTAAAAGTCAGCTATGAGTCAAATATTTTTCTGGAAAACTCATGCCCTCCTTTTCTGTTTCTCTGGGTAACAAGCTTATTGTCATTCATGTTACATAACGGGCATTGCTGAGATAGTATTGCTAATTGCAAGTTATAGGCTCCACCTAGTGGTAGGTAAACAGACCTTAACTACATAATGGATGGAGCAGGAAAATATATATACAGTATATATATATATATATATATATATATATATATATGTAACACTATACACCTCTGCCTTACAATGGGGGTCATTCCGAGTTGATCGTTGCTGTGCTAAATTTGAGCTACGATCATTCACACTGATATGCGGGGGACGCCCAGCACAGGGCTAGTCCGCCCCGCATGTCAGTGCCACCCCGCCCCCCGCAGAAGTGCAAAGGCTTTGCACAACAGCGATGCCTTTGCACTTCAAGAGTAGCTCCCGACCAGCGCAGGTTTAGCGTGCTGGCCAGGAGCTACTTGTCGCTCCACGGCCTGCAGCGGCTGCATGTGACGTCACGCAGCCGCCGCGGCCCGCCCCCCCAACGGTCCGGCCACGCCTGCTTTGGCCAGACCGGGCCCCCTAAACAGCGGCTTAACGCCGCCATCCAGCCCACTCCCGCCCAGCGACCGCCTCTGCCTCAGAGGCGATCGCTAGGCAATGACGTCTGGCATGCGCTGGCGCACTGCGGCGTCGGCACATGTGCAGTTCCGACCCGATCGCTGCACTGCGAGAAACTGCAGCGAGCGATCGGGTCGGGATGACCCACAATATTAGCAGCAGTACAATCTAACTCTGATAATCATGCCTCTGACAGATATTTATTGTACAATATATTTTAAACAGCTGGGTTAAAAGGAAACAGATTTTATTTTTATTATTATCTTCACAGGCATATATAAGAAAGCTATTACTTGATGCAGTGGCAGAACTACTGCTGTGGCTCTAAGGTACAGAGGTTTGGAGGGCTATCTACTTCCAGGAACCCCACTATGCTCCACTGAGCACAAACTCTGGGTTGATAGCAGTGAAGCTCCGTTCCATTTTATAACTGGAATCCTAATGGGGCTTCAGTGCATAGTTGCCGACTTCTGGGCTGTTCTCTCCGGGAGAGAGCAGCCGGTCGGCTCAGGAGGGGGGGCGGGCAGTGAGGTGACGTGACAGGTGGGCGGGCCAGAGGCGGAACGGGGGCGGGCCAGAGTCAGAATGGGGGCGTGGCTTCTGGATCGCGTCATTTAAGCCACACACCCCGCTGTGCAATGCCGCTATTACCGGCATTATACAACAGGGGGCGTGGTAATGATGACGCGATTCAACAAGATTCGCATCATCGCCTGCCCGGACCACCCAGTTTACTCGCAAAGTGGGCGGCGGGCAGGGGGTGACCCCCGGAAATCGGGAGACTTGCCTGCTCTTCCGGGGGGCCGGGAGGGTCACCCGTTTTTCGGGAGCCTCCCGGCCATTCCGGGAGGGTAGGCAAGTATGCTTCAGTGCACATGCAACGTTCCTCATGCTTGCTTGGAAGCCAGAGCCTATTAATGCTGGACCTGCTTTGCTGCCCCTCCTCCCCAAAAAAATATTTTGTTATGGAATATTACACCCTTGACATGATATATCCAAAATAATTTAAGTGTGCATACACCAGTGACATGCGGTGGGGTGAGTAAGAACCTTTCCTGTCATACTAACGTATAAACCAGAGCTTTGACTATATAAAGTTTATGAAAAATACAAAGAATCTACTATATATACAGTATCTTCTTTGTATTATTCTAATCATTTGTATAGTCCATATTTGCCTACTTTTGAAAAAGCATTTCAGAGAGATGTGAAAAACACCTACCAGCGCGGACGTGTACGGCTACATCTGAGAGGCGTGTCATAACAATGACTTACATCCAAACGTAAATGAGCCCCAAAGTGAGTAACATCTACTTGTTGAAGAAAAGACACTTATATTTTTCAGGAATTGTTCCTGTATTGTGTTTTATAAGAGTTTTCATATACTGTAAGTGGCCACGAGAAACCTTATTTAAAATGTATGTAGTCATAGGGATCATTGTGCCTTATAGCCAATGCAGGAAATGGCGCTGATGAGCTCATTTGAATGTACAGTATGTATCTCTGATTTATTTTTATTTTTACCCCAAGAATGTAACAGCTGTATAATGGGGGTAAAGTGCAATCAGGGAGATTGCTGGGCTATTTAGGGAGTCAGGGAGATTGCTTCTATTTCAGCGAGTCTCCTGCAGAATGAGGGAGGGTAAGCAACTATGATACTGTATATTCAATAATTTGGATTATACAGTCTATGACAGGGGAGGCAGTGCCCTCCTGCTTGTCCGTTTCTGCACATCTCTGATCAAATCTCACCAAATTTCCAGCAGTATTTGCTGCTGCACCTGTGTATAATGCCCACATGTATATACTGCTGCACCTGTGTATAATGCCCACATGCACCCTTGGGATCATATATTGTATGTAAATCTGGCTCTGGTACCAGAGGTGTCACCGGGTATGGTGACACCCGGTGCACACCCCTGATCTCCCAGTGCGCTCGCGGCAAAAAGGGGTGTGGCCTTATATAGGGGGCGTGGCTTCTCAGGGATCCCGGAATTGTCACTCTGGCTGCAGGCTGCCCCCGGGGATGCCAGGCTGCCCCCAGAGACAGTCTCCATCCGCTGTCGGCTCCTCTTCTATGACAGGAGGCGGGTGCTGTAGGAGACTTTCACACTGCAGCACCTGGCTCCTGTCACTGCGGAGGAGCTGACATTTGGTGTCACCCCCCCTCCAGGTGTCACACCCAGGTGCGGGCCACACACCCCGCACACGCCTTGTGACGCCACTGTCTGGTACTAGCCAGTGTCCCCTGAGCCATTTACTTCACCGCACGTCCCTGGTATAGACCCTAGCATTGCAAATATGTTTCTCCTCGGTCTGAGTGCATATGTGATCTTTGTATGGTGAATGGAGCCTGGACAGATGCAGAGCCAGCCCTAACCAATATGATGCCCTAGGCAAGATTTCGGCTGGTGCCCCCTAGCACCGCCGCTAGTTCTGCAGGAGATGCCTGGCATGAGTCAGCTGTCAGCTCTGCTAACGTCGGGTGCCTTTTGTTTATGAAAATGCATCATCTTATTTGCATTACTATGTGGCTAGGATGCACAAGCAGCTTCTGCTGATTAAAATGATATGCAGCATGCCTATATTCTGTGTGCGACTGCGGCTGTATCTGCATACAAAATGCTACATTACAGTGATTTCCAGGAATACACTGCAACGTAACATTTCGTATGCAGATACAGCCGCAGTCACACCCAGAATATAGGCATGCTGCATATCATTTTAATCAGCAGAAGCTGCTGGTGCCCCTAAGCATACCAAATGCCCTAGGCAATTGCCTAGTAAGCCTATGCCTAAGGCCGGCTCTGGACAGATGTAATCAATGAGATTTATTGATCCGTGTTGCGATGTTCTAGAAATGATTGACAGTACATAAACATACATAAACATAAGACACATTTTCACAGAGTAATTAATTTGAGTAGTTTGTTAAATAGTTTTCAGATCTCAGCCTATAACTGATATATCTATGTCTTAAAATTCTCATGTTATGTCCTGACTGATGTAACGTTCATCCTGACTGATGTAACATTTTGGATAGATACTGCAACACTACGTGTAAAAAGATATCGGTTCCACTACTAATATAGTACATTAGAGTTGCATAGTTACAAAGGAGGTTGAAATAATACGCAAGTCCATGAAGTTACATATTTCATACATTACAGACGTACTGATCCAGGAAAGGCAAAACATACCCCTATGATCATCAGCCAATCTATCTACAAAGATAAGAAAATCCTTTATGACCCAATATATGTCAATGAGATGAATTCCCTGACTCAATCACTTCAGCTGCATCATTTGCTCATTATTGATATCGTTACTTGTAAGACAGGCGTCCACTCTGTTTTCTTTTACATCAATCAATGGTTCTGCCATTACTCCATGCCTTCCTCTCTCTGCAGTGTCCTACAGTCTAACTACACTCCCCTTTCACATCGCACAAATAACCCGGTATCGACACGACATATTGCCGTCTCGAAACGGGTCAGTGTGCGATGTGAAAGCACTTTGGCCGAATTAGCGGGTTGCCTGACCCGGTAATTCAACCCGGTAAAAAAGAAGGGTTTATTACCGGGTTGAATACCGGGTCAGGCGCAGTGTGAATGGGAACCGTTTCGATGTGACACGGCTCCCATTCACAGCATAGGGAGAGGCGGCGCAGGAGATGAGCTTATCTCCCAGCGCCGCCTCCACCCCCGCCCCTGCTGCTGCTGCGCCCCCCACCGCTGCTATGGCAACCGACCCGGTATATTGCCGGGTCGGAAAGCCACCAAAGCAGAGCAAATGCCGGATCCCACCCGGTAAGGACACGTTTCTCTTACCGGGTGGGATCCAGCATTTGCGATCTGAGTGGGTCTATTTACTAAGCCTTAGATGGAGATAAAGTATCAGCCAACCAGCTACTAACTGTCATTTTTCAAACCCAGCCTGTGACAAGGTATTTAGGAGCTGATTGGCTGGTACTTTATCTCCATCCACTTTATCTCCGTTCAAGGCTTAGTAAATAGACCCCTGAAAGCGGTATCAGTGACATCCCTTCTATCACACTCTGCCTCTTGAAGAAGCCGCCTGTGGTGCGGAGAAACGCGTTGAGGGTACAGAGAGAAGGGGTCACCAATACCCAATTGCCCACAAGAATAAGATCGTGTCCTCATAGCAGCTGATTACAGCATTTGCCGGCAACTGCTTATCTCCAGCGAGACTGCACCGTTCATTTCCCTGTATCTTATTGGGAACACCATACATCCTGCCCTGGTGAGCATTATTCCATCTGTGCTGGGGGTAGAGAACGGTGTATTGGTGCATCCACACTGTGCCAGAGGGTGGAGAATGGTTCCCCGCTTGCGCCGCAGACGGATTGCGCCACTGACGAATCCCGCCGCTGACGGGTGTCTCACCCGTGCACAGGGTGATATGGAGCGACTTCAAACAAATAGCTGTGGTGCAGCGAGGAAAAGCCGACATAGACTGTGAGTAACTGTTATTATACAACTCCTATTTCTGCACCGTTCATACATCTAGTGGATTTGGAAGTTGATGAACTTTTTCCAACTGGAATTGAACTTACACAAATTTGAGGACACTCATATGCACGGCCGTGTTAGAATCTTTGTGCTTCTATTTTTGGGCGAGTATTTAAACAAAGATAAAAGCTAATAGAGAATTATCTCTTATTCAAGGTTAATTGTGACTGCCTTCCAAGTACTTATAATTAGTCCATACCATTGCTCATTCCAGAGGTTTCCGAAACCTCAGTTTTATATGAATACTTTGCTGTGGTCTGATATGCTTTAAAGTGTTATATGTTTTTAGTTTGTTTAATAAATTGGTTTATTTTTATATCTTTGTGTTCATCATTGGTATTGAGCACTTACCTGGTAATTCTTTACATTTGCTTTGTTGTTTGAGGAGGCTGGCTACCCCCTCACCAGGTTGCAGCTAATCCCAGGGTGCACACATACACAGGTCTGCTCAGCGCCATCATAACCCTTTTTTTTCCTTACATCCCTTCTATCTACCTGACACCCGGTTTATTGTCCTTTCTACCTCAGATTTCCCCACCCGTGTTCCATTTAATGGTTATGTACTGTACATGTAGCACAATTACCATATGACCTCAATTATTCTGTCCAATTCATCATTTTGTTCAAGTCTTTCTGCAGTATGTATTAATAACCTCCTTCCCTACAAGGTTGTTATTGTCTGCATGTATAGACATTTTACTTCCCAGACTTTCTGAAAGGCTAGTAACAATGTCAATGAAAAGGACTGAGTCCAACACTGATCCTTTAGCTTCTGGGCAGCGGTGCAAGTGGGCGGGTACGGGTGGATACGGTGTACCCAGGGCCGGATTAAGCCTTTGGGGGGCACTTAAGATAGCGGGGCCCTGGTGAATGTGGGGTGTATATTAGATTGTGCATACCTCCCAACATGACCGCCAAAATGACCTATACCTGGACCTGTTTCACCTATTTCTACACAGGTGATTGCAATCAGAAATTAAGAGGGAAGTCAAGGTAGAGAGCATTTTGTACCTCCTGGAATGGGTCATATTAGGACTAGGAGGTATGGATTGTTTATACTAAATTTAACCCAATGGTGTATATTAGGTTTAAACTACTAGTTTAATAATTCCTGGGCATTGTTTATAGCTCCACCTAATTGAGAGACAACTATTTTATAAAGTTTTCTTGTAGTGGAACAAAGACAACTTAAACAACCAAACAAACAGAAAAATAGAATCTATCAACTATTGTGTCACATGTAGAATAGCAGCAGCCTCTGTACTACTTACACACTGGGACAGGAATCAGGAGGACTCTGTGTGTGTGTCTCTCTCTAGACTCAAATGCTCTCATTAGATAACAGGTTATGCAGGACTCATGCAGGGAGGAGGAAAAGCTGGGATCCCTTGGTTACTTACAGTCCACCCCCCTACTATCTCTACTCTGGTTGGGAAGCTCCATCAGTAGCTCATGAAACCTGATACTCCTGTGTCCGTGCCTGCACTGCATACTGTCTTGCTCACATTCTAGCTGCCTGGTTCTGCTGCTGCACAAGAAGGAGAGCTAGTGATGTCACTGTGCTCCAGCCAGGGAGCCCCCTGACAGAGGGGGGCCCGGGGTACAGTATGCCCTGCGTCCCCCCTTAATCTGGCAATGCAGTCCGTAGTCCAGCAGAGATCCTTCCTCCCCAGCTCCCTACCCTCACCCCATCCTGCCCCCCTCTGCAATTATGCTTCTTATTGGTCAGTGCCCCTTTTGACTCCCTAACCATTTTCACTGTTCTATAACTCCCCATCTTCTCATCTCCAAATATTCTTCTGCCTTATTATATTCATAATATCTACTTTTCAGAAATTCTTCTTGGTTGTATTACCATTTTCTTTTGACATTTCCCTTCTCCACCTTTTCATCCACATCGCCATCAGTAACCACTTCCCTTATCCACCCCTTTACTTTGGGGGTAATTCAGACCTGATCACTAGGCAGCGTTTTTTGTACCGCTGCGATCAGATAGTCGCCGCCTACAGGGGGGTATATTTCAGCTGTGCAAGTGTGCGAGCGCATGTGTAGCAGAGCTGCGCAAACTGATTTTGTGCAGTCTCTGTGCAGCCCAGGACTTACTCATCCACTGTGATCACATCAGCCTGTCCGGGTCCGGAATTTACATCAGGAACCCTCCCTGCAAACGCTTGAACATTCCTGCGTTTTTCCAAACATTCCCAGAAAACGGTCAGTTGCCACCCACAAACGCCCTCTTCCTGTCAATCTCCTTGCGATCGCCCGTGCGTTTTGGAAATTTTGCACCATCCCGTCTGCGGACCATCGCGCCTGCGCATTGCGGTGCATACAACACGCAGTTTAGATCTGATTGCAGGCTGTGAGAAAACGCAGCCTAACGATCAGGTCTGAATCGGCCCCAATTGCTCCACCACTAGGAACTCAAAAGCCGGTGGCGTAAATTCATCCTAGTTGTCCGGAGGCAAGATACAGTTTAGTGCAGTGCACCTAACCCCCCACCCCCACCCCTGGTAATCAGGTGCCATATGGAGGACGACTCTGTTGGTGCCCTCTAGGGCTGATGTTACAGCCCTAAGTGAGACAAATATTGTGGAGACTGTCTAGTGCCAGATAAAGGCCCCACATGGCCCTAGGAAATATACCACATCAGGGCTCCATATTCAATACAGATATCTCCCATCAAATGGATCCCCCATAATAAAGCTCTCCCCTCCCTCACCCAGACCCCCACACACAGCTCTCTTCATTCACTCAGGTCCCTCCCACTTTCACCCCCCCCCCATACAACTTTGCTCTACTCTTCTCACACTGCTCTCCCCATTCACTCAGATCCCCTTACACAGCTCTCCCCCTAATACATTGCTTCCCGCACCTCCGGCAAACCCGGGCGCCATTACATCCCGCCGTACGTGTTGTATATTGCTTAATACAATTCTTAAAGTACCTTAAATATAAATTATTTAATTGTATTCATCTAATTAAAAACAGGGATAAATAGAGGAGAGAAATGTTCCCCAGATGAAGCAGGTGATGATGGAATTCATTGTATGAATATTCTGAGTATCATTTTAGTTGATGCATAGTTGGCTTCTGAGTGTTGCAAATTGCATTGTTTGCTACATCTGTGTAGTTTATCATTTGTAGCAAACAGTGGTGGAATTCCAGCCAAATACCTGCTTGTGTAACCTGGGATGGCAATTATCACTCACAGCTTTTATTATCAGACCCCGAAGTAAGTGCAGTGC
Organism: Pseudophryne corroboree; assembly: GCF_028390025.1. Lineage (NCBI taxonomy): Eukaryota > Metazoa > Chordata > Amphibia > Anura > Myobatrachidae > Pseudophryne > Pseudophryne corroboree. The sequence continues at coordinate 148,204,891 of NC_086455.1, forward strand.
TTGATGGAAAACATAATAACGAGAGCAGTCTCTCCACTGGAATATGTGAGGTAGAGAGAGACTGGAAAAATTGCTGTGCAGCTAGCTGTGACTCGCTCCAAGGAAGATTAAGCAGGAGAAATGCTTCTGTTTGTATTTTGGCTTCAAGGACTATCCAAGACTGATCATCAGTAGTGACAATTTAATGTTACTGGTAATACTGTCCGTGAACACTTCACAGTTCAGCCACTTTTACCTGATTACTTTTGGTAAGCACAAGGTGAAAAGGACATGTTCCCACCCCTAGGGGACAATTTCCCTGCTGTAAAACATTTGATATTAATTAGAGATGAGCTAAGTCCTGACAAATTTAGCATAGAGCAGGTTTCACAGTGGCTGCAGTGCTTCACAAAGAAACAAAGTTCCAGCCATATAATCTTAAAGTTATACTTTTGCTATGCCAGTTACTGTATGCCCTGTATTTGTAAATTTGCATTTTGTACATGAATAGAACTAGAACGAGGGTTGGGTATGCATGACCGGCGGTCACCATACCAATACCGGGATCCCAGCAGCGAGATGGCCGGCAGGGGGGTGGGGGGGGGAGGGGCGAGCACAACAAGTTCCTTGCGGGCTTGGTGGCGAGGTTATATTCCCACTCTGTGGGAGTGGTGGACACCCACAAGTGGAATAATACTTGCTAGTCGGCATGCCGACTGTCTGAATTCTAAGGGGGTGGGATGTAGGGGGAGGTATTGTGACCGGTGGTCTTCTGACCACCGGTCACATAACTACATCTCCTGGATCGATGATAGTGACTTAATTCTGCCGGATGGTGTGGCAGGGTAGAACTGATAACACTTATTCAGAGCCAGATTTTACCTCTGGCTGTAGGACTGCAGCCCCTTTACCCCCGCCCCCCTTCAGTAAAATCCGCCACCTCAGCTCAGTGAGCCAGATTCAGTCTGTGAAACTGCACTGGCTACGCTGTAACTGGCAGTGACTTCCTATTGGAAGTCCTACCTGCCAGTCACCTGCAGGACAGGCAGTCCCATTGGGAGATGTTTCCTTTCTCTGGGACCGCCAGACCAGGCTGTGATTACCAGACAGCTGACTTCCTGTAGAAAGCCACTCCCTGCTGTTCAGCCCTAGCCAACTTCTATTGGCTGCATCCGATGCAGTCTATAGAAGCTGGGTTTTTGTGCATTAGCAGTATCGCCGCTGCTACCGGGCATGTTCCGGTCCTGGCACCTGTCAGCTACTTTGTGCAAATGGCAGGGAAAAGCGGCAGGGACAAGGCAGCGCGGGCAGCGGCAGCTCCCATCCTCCATCCAGGTAGGAGCCGCCGCTGCTTGTTAGGCCAAATCTTCCCAACAAAATGCACAAAATTTCACAGCCCAATGTAAAACAAGATGATTATTTTTTTTTTTTGTGAAACAGTTTTGAAAATATCACTCATCTGTAAAATTAATCAAGGGCAATTAATGTTGATTTACAGTAAGAGGAATAATTAGTGTCATCATTTATAGATTCCTTGTGTGTCTCATGCTGACAAATTGCACTTTCTCCCTAACACTTTATACAAGCATATATTAATGCTTTATAATAAAGCATTTTAGTAAAAAATGTATAATGATATTATATTTTATCATATTAAGGGGGACATTTACTAAGCAGTGATAAGAGCAGAGAAGTGAGCCAGTGGTGAAGTTGCCCATGGCAACCAATCAGCACTGAAGTAACATCTATAATTTGCATACTATAAAATCATACAGAGCTGCTGATTGATGGGACCACTACTCCACTGGCTCACTTCTCCGCTCTTATCACTGCTTAGTAAATGTCCCCCTAAATGTCGTATTAACACAAACTTACTGTTAAAGGTTGTTTTTCTTATGCAGGTACTTCGGTACTATGGAAGCACTGCCGTATTTATAATGGGTGCAGTGTGTGCAGTGCACACTGGCCCCTGAGTCCAGGTGGTGGTGGGGGGGGGGGGGCACACGACTCACGCTGCACCTATTTTTTGAATACTCACCCCTCTGGATTCTTGCGCAGATGTCAGCAGCACTGGTTAATCATCGTGAAAATGTCGCAGTGGCCATTTTCACAGAGCTCTACGTATGTGCAGTAGAGAAAACAATGGGAAAATGGCTGCTACTACATTTTCTCAGAGATCTGCACTTGCGCAGTAGAGTATGAGCCCTCTAGAGTTCAGACTCTCAGAGCAGCTGGCAGAGAGGAGGGAGCCTGATTGGAGGAGGCCTCGCACAGGCCTCGCCTCCTCTCATAAAGAGCCCCTGCATGGAAGGGATATGTGAGAGAATTACGGACCTTTTCATCATAGCAATAATAAATAAGTATACAATTTTCTGCAAGTTGCGGTGGCGGATACAGTACTTCAGTATTGGAGCATTTAATTTTTGATCCGGTGCGAGGACAGCTGCTCTAAAAACCAACTGTCTCCACGATTAGTAACACTGCAACTTCAGAAACAGCATTATACCACTTTCATGTTGAAATATTTGCAACAGACTGAAGGCTTATTCATATGCATGTACTTACCTTGGAGGGACAGCAGATGGCGATATTTACAGATGCATGTGTATTATGTGTCTGCTGTATATTCAAGTACTTGTTTGTTTCTTTCCCATGTGTCTTCTTCTTCGAAAGAGAGAGAGAGAACTGTGCACATTATAGCAGACATATTGGGGGTCATTCCGAGTTGATCGCACGTAGCAACTTTTTGCTTACCGTGCGATCAACTAGACGCCGCCTATGGGCGAGGGCTTTTTTGCCTAGCAAGGCTGCGAACGCTTGTGCAGCTGTGCTATTTAAAAACATTTTGTGCAGTTTCTGAGTAGCTTTCAACTTACTCACCTGTTGCGATGTCTTCCGCCTGTCCGGTCCCGGAATTGACGTCAGACACCCGCCCTGCAAATGCCTGGACACGCCTGCGTTGTACTCACCACTCCCAGAAAACGGTGAGTTGCCGCCCCGGAACGCCTCCCTGCTGTCAATTTTCTTGCGATCGCGGCAGCGATCGCTTTCTTCGTTCTTCTTGTCGTTGCCCAGAGATGGCCGTCGCTGGGCAACGGCACGTCTGTGCATTGCAACCGCCGCGCATGCGCAGAACCGACCTGTTGGCGCTGCTGCGAAAAACAGCAGCGTGTGAACGGGTGGGATTGACCACCTATGTGTTTGAGAAGCTGTTACTGATAAAAGCTGATGTTCCTCACAGTTACATTGATCCTGTTACTCAGTGTTATATAAAGAAGTTCTACCTTTACAAGACTCATCCTGTCTGATTGTAAGGTACCTCCTGTGATGATCCTTCATGTATGAGAACTCTGCTGCACACCTATGGTACAATCCACCGCCCAACGCCAACAGGTTATGGGCCCAGACTGGAGTGGATCTTAAATGGTTGACAGCTAAAGTTCTCCATCGGGATTTTGACTGTAGGTAAATTGACCACATCCCCCTGTGGTATCTGTGGGAGTTTAGGATGTCAGCATTTTTTAGGTGTCTGCTCACATACAGTATATTTTGGGAGAGTACCGAGGACAATGCCATAGTGGCTATCCTCCCCTGCCACTGTGAAAGCCCAGAGAGGGAGCCGGAGCCTGACCTCAGTGTCATCACTCAGCATTCCTGGAACCACACAACAACCAGAACCTCTAGCAAATCGATACAGAATTAGTGAAGAGCCCCAGCCTCCATCATCCTCCCACTCCCTGCCAGCGCTGTGCTGCTGCTGCTGCAGCATGTGAGAGAGGGACGTACTCAGGTTACTGCTTATCAGTAACTCCCATGCACAGGCAGTAGCTGAGGGCTGGGAAACTAAAGGTTGGAGCGGGATCAGTACGAGATCCCGGTGGTTGGGATCCCGGTGGACAGGAGACAGACGCCGGGAGTCCGACAGCCAGGATCCTGGCGGCAAGCGCGGCATGTCCCCTCACAGGCTCGCCATGCTTTGGGCCCGGTGGTGACCTTCGGTCGCCACAGGATTCTATTCCCTTCCGGGTGGTGGCGTGGACCACCACCCAAGAGGGGTAACCAGCCGGACTCCAACTGCCGGTATTTCAGCTGGTTTCGGGATTCCATTGTCTGCATCCTGACCACCAGGATGCCAACAGGTGGTCAATTGACTGCCTCCAGCTGGAGCAGACAGTGATACGCAGCCTGCTCCTGCCATAGCCCTGACCCTGTCAGCAGCAGCAGCAGCAGCCTGATCTTACGTGATTGTAACAGCCAGGTGTTAGGAACCAGAGCCCCCTGATAACAATGCTACCCCAGCAGCTGGTATAGATGTGTGGGATTGTGCCCCCTCATCTACTTACCTCAACATCTGTACACGACCAGCACCTGGAGAGGGAGGGAGGTAGGGAGGGAAGAAGAGAGACAGACTCTGCACTGAGAGTGCTGGAGCCGCTGACCAATCAAATCTGCCACACTGACAGGGGCGTGCTCTGAAGTGGGATGCAGGCATGCCCCTGTCACTGAGGCAGTTCTGCTGGGGCCTCTACTCTATGTTTTTTCAATGGGCTTTTCTTGCCCTCAGTTTGGCTCCGCCCCTGCACCCCCCCCCTCCCCCGCTCAGACACTTTATCATTGTCAGTGGGAGGCAGCGCTCTCAGGCCGTGCCCAAAGCAATGTGAGCGAACGCATTTCAACCGTCGGTGGTCCCAGATGGAAATTTGGGTCAAGGAAACCCCCCAAAAACAAAAAAAACGTGTCGACCTACTGACCATGTCGACCTTGCATACCTATCGACCTTCAGTCAGTGTCGACCTACTCACTGTCAACCTTCAGTGGTCGACCTAGTGACTGTCAACCTATACAGGGTCAATCCAATGATTCAAACCCGACACAGACATCTGGGAGTGGGTCATCTATTCAGCTGCACTAGATGAATCATTGATGAATCTAATGAGTCTCCACTGTCTCAAGTCAGGCACACCAACAGCAGCAGCACTGAGCAGCATCACACTGCTCCCTCTCAGTGGCATACCTCCCAACTTCTCATCTTTAGAAAGAGGGACACACGCGCGGCTTCGCCGCGCGCACTCCCGAAAAAGGGGTGTGACCTAAGAAAAGGGGGCATGGCTTCGCGGGAGGACCATGAGCCACGTCCCGTTTTCGTCACTGAGGGGGCATGCCCAGCACTCTGTGAGCCGCTGGCATGCCCCCTCTCCCTCTGACTCCAGTGAATAGACGCTGTGCGCATGCGCACAGCGTCTATTCACTGCTGCTCTGCTAAGCAGGGCAGCGAGAGACAGAGCCTCCCAACTGACCACCCCACCACGGGACACTGCGGTCCGCGGGTGGGACAGCGGGACAGTCCCCAAAAAACGGGACTATCCCGCGAAAATCGGGACAGTTGGGAGGTATGCAGTGGGTGTCACCCAGGAGTCCTGCCACCCAATCACTGTGACTGGCTGAGAGAGGCTACTGGTGGCTGTCTTGCCACACCAAACTGTGAGTGACTCCAATCATTCCAACTTCTAAATAATTCGAGTCATTGTGTTGAGACAGCAACTCGGTAGCCATCTCTAATGCAAAGAAGATAATTATGACACAGAACATGTGTTATAAATATCTTCTCTGTATTACTTCAATCATTATGACAGGTGAGGCACTGCCTCCCCTGACTGCACGTCCCTGCCCTGCATTGCACATAGAAGATCATTCAGACCCGATCGCATGCTGCATTTTTTTGCAGCCGTGCGATCGGGTCTGTACTGTGCATGTGTGTGACCCACAATGTGCAGGCGCGTCGGACGCCCTCGCCGGGCAGCGACGAACGAATGAAGAAAGCGTTTGCACCGGGGATCGCAAGAGGATTGACAGGAAGAAGGCGCTCATGGGCGGCAACTCACCGTTTTCTGGGAGTTTCCGTAAAAAACGCAGGCGTGCCTGGCCGTTTCCAGGGAGGGTTTCTGACGTCAGCAACATCCCGGATCGTCGCAGCGGCCGAGTAAATCCTGGGCTGTGCAGAAACTGCACAATCTTTTGCACCTCTGCACAGCGTTTACTCCCTTCCCTGTAGGCGGTGATTACCTGGTCGCAGCAGTGCAAAAAATAGCCTGCATGCGACCAGGTCTGAATTAGGCCCATGGTTTTGCCCATTTGCTAACAAATTTGCTACTGCGATTAGATCTGAATTAGGCCCCCTATTCTGATGAACACAATACAGTATGTAACCTTTTTTTGCTCACCCCAGTACAGTGCAGATCCCACATTCTGATGGTGCTAGTATAATGCAGAGTTTATTCTTGTTATTCCAGTGCAAAATGAAAAACCAGGATAAACTGTAACAATGCAGTGTTAGTATTCATACCTTCCAACTGTCCCAATTTCAGCGGGACAGTCCCGCTATTCGGACACTGTCCCGCTGTCCCTCCCACGGGTTGCAGTGTTCTGCGGGCGGGGGGGCAGCTTTGATCACCCGCTGCTCTGCTCTGCAAAGCAGCTGGTGATCACTGAATAGCTGCCGTGCACACCCGCACGGCATATATTCGATGCTAGGGGGGGAGCAGGGGGCTGGCCAGCTGCTCGTGGAGCGCTAGGCACGCCCCCAAAATGGCAAAAAATTAGTCTGTGACGCTCGACCATGCCCACTCAAGTGAGGTCACGCCCCTCCCACATTAAGCCACGCCCCCTTTCGGGTCGCGCGTGGCTTCGCCGTGCAAGGGTCCCGGTTTCTCCCTCATCAAAATTGGGAGGTATGAGTATCCAGGTATCGTCTTACAGCTGGCCGTGAGACTCTTTAGCTGTATGTGGCTGTTAGATATCAGGGGGTTTATTTATAAAGCGTCGGGTTGTAAAACCCGGGGCTACCAGCAATGATTGGCAGCATGTCACCACTGGGGTCTGGAAGGCAGAGGAACCTTCTGGAGCCTCTGACAGCAGCAGCAGAGGGAAGATTCCCTTGCCTGCCGCTGCCAACACTGTTTATCTGACTGGTCAGCTCCTGTGCCACCAGGTCAGATAAAGCACTTGCTGGTGTGGTCGCATCTGAGGCAAATGGGTAAAGCCTAACGGTCCAGGATTTAAGGATAACCACGCTTTGGCACTGGTGTGTGTCACAGTTGCTTGAAGATACACACCTGTCAGGGTGCCTTGAGGACCGATTTTTAGAACCACTGGAATATGGACTTTCATATCTGTTCATACAGCTAGTTTGACATTTTGATCAGATAGTGTTGTCCTGCGATCAGTTAGTCGCCACCCAAGGGGAGTGTATATTCTCCGTGCAAGTGTGCGATCACATGTGTATGCCGAGCTGCTAAAAATCCGGACAGCTGCAACTCCATTTGCACCTCATTTACCAGCTAATGTTTTACCAGTGTGCGCAGTCTGTGCGCAGCCCAGAACTTACTCCTACAGTGCGATGAGAACAGGCTGATCGTGTCCGAGGCTGACGTCACACACCCTCCCTGAAAGTGCTTGGGCACGGAAGACGGATGCTGAGTCTCTTCAGAATGACTTAACTAAACTAGAAGCATGGGCAGCAAAATGGAGAATGACATTCAACACAGACAAGTGTAAGGTAATGCACTGTGGGGGCAAGACCAAAAATAACACCTACATACTAAATGGGGTAATATTAGAGGATTCTGTACTGGAAAAAGACTTAGGGGTTCACATAGATAACAAATTAAGCAGCAGTACCCAAAGTAGGACTGCAGCAAAGAAGGCTAATAAGATATTAGAATGCATAAAACGGGGAATTGATGCTAGGGACGAGAGTATTATACTCCCATTATATAAATCACTAGTGAGGCCACATCTTGAATACTGTGTGCAATTTTGGGCACCATATTACAAAAAGGATATCCTGGAACTAGAAAAGGTTCAGAGGCGGGCGACCAAACTAATCAAGTGCATGGAGACGATGGAATACGAGGAAAGGCTTGCAAGGCTCGGCAAGTTTACATTGGAAAAGAGGAGACTAAGAGGGGACACGATCAACATCTACAAATATATAAGGGGTCAATACACAGAGCTTGGGAGGGACCTGTTTTCTATAAGATCAGCACAGAGGACACGTGGTCACTCGCTTAGGTTAGAGGAGAAAAGTTTCCGCACATTGAGGCGAAAAGGTTTTTTCACAGTAAGGACAATACGTGTTTGGAATTCCCTGCCAGAGAGAGTAGTAATGGCGGACTCAGTCAACACCTTTAAGAATGGGTTAGATAAATTCCTATAGGATAAAGATATTCAGGGTTATGGTGCGTAGGCACGCATTATAGTTAATATAACTAGTCCTAACATAAAAATAACTAGTCCTATAATAAGACTGCATGGGAGACCACAAATAGGTTGAACTCGATGGACAATTGTCTTTTTTCAACCTTAGATACTATGTTATTATGTTTTCCCTAACACTCCCAGTTACCACCCACAGACGGCCTCTTCCTGTCAATCAGCGTGCGAATGGCTATGCAACTGGAATTTTTGCACCAGCCTGACACTGACTGGCGATGCCTGTTGTTGTTTGCCGACGCGCGTGCATACGCATGCGCAGTCTATTGCTGTTCGCCGGCTGTGCGAAAATGCGCAGAAGCGATCAGGTCTGAATCACCTCCAATGAACACAGCTTTGCTATTTTCTGCTGCAGACTACGTAGATGTCAGGAATCAGACTTTAATCTATATTAAATGTAGAAACAGGGGATCTTCTGATACAAAATTAAGACAGTAAGCAAATGAATACTGTATATAAACACTGGTTATACAAAACACAAGGAACACCCTTGAAATAACCAATGATACATAGCTGCATTGTTGATGGAAGATTCATATTGTTTCTTTAAATGCTGGTTTTGTTAAGCAGAAGGGACTCGGTCTAAGACTTGAATGCCAGGCAAAAAGAGGTTAAAGCTTTAATAGTAAAGACCTGCTATCAACGTGATCTATGATTATGCTGCCAGTGAAGCCATTGGGGGAAGGAGTGGAGAGATACAGGGAGCTTGCTGCTCTTCATGAATTAAACATTAGGCATCATACGTATGCAAATGAACCCTTGTCCAATTAGGCAAACAGCAGAGAGCGCTGGGAGCAACGTCACGGGATATGCAGCTTTTGAATTACACGCCTCGGTCACATTTACAAGCAGCAAAGCAGATTTAAATTGCTTTCCTGTCTTTTTTTGTGTGCTCCTTAGAACAGGTGTTGGATTGTTTCAACTGGTGCCTATTTCACTCCCACCCGCTCCAAAAAACACATGGCTCTGTCCCTGCAGGCAGAGACCTCTGAGCTCTCCAAAAAAATACATTTCAGAAGTGGCTTTATGGGAGGAGTGAAATGCTGGCTGTGAATGGACAATCGTGCTATGCATACTCCTGAGCTGCTCATTACTGCAAGTGGATTGCAGACAGCCCAGAATCGTTAAATGCTCTGAACTTGGTTAGGATTCAACCAGCATGCAGAGCAAACAGAGCCGAAGGGCTGTGTGTACTGCAAAACATAGACTGAAGTACCAGGTAGAGATACAGGCGGTGACTATGCATACTGACTAATGCTGCATTCAGATCGAAATGCCGGATCCTACCCGGTAAGAGAAACGTGTACTTACCGGGTGGGAACCGGCATTTGCGCTCCGTTGCTGGCTTTCCGACCCGGCAATATACCGGGTCGGTTGCCATAGCAGCGGAGGGCGCAGCAGGGGCGGGGGTGGAGGCGGCGCTGGGAGATGAGCTCATCTCCTGCGCAGCCTCTCCCTATGCTGTGAATGGGAGCCATGTCACATCGGAACGGCTCCCATTCACACTGCGCCTGACCCGGTATTCAACCCGGTAATAACCCTTCTTTTTTACCGGGTTGAATTGCCGGGTCAGGCGACCCGCTAATTCTGAAAAGGAGCTTTCACATCGCACACTGATCCGTTTCGACACGGCAATATGCCGTGTCGATACCGGGTTTTTAGTGCAATGTGAAAGGGGTATAAGTAATCAGGGCATGCACATACAGTGCTGAGTTCTATGTGATAATACAGCCCTCCTGACTGCTGAATCTCAGGTTATGCAGCAATTTTAAGGTGATCATGAAAAATAAGATTTTAAACCTACCGGTAAATCTTTTTCTCCTAGTCCGTAGAGGATGCTGGGGAGTCCGTAAGGACCATGGGGAATAGACGGGCTCCGCAGGAGACATGGGCACTAAAAAGAACTTTAGGTATGGGTGTGCACTGGCTCCTCCTTCTATGCCCCTCCTCCAGACCTCAGTTAGAGAAACTGTGCCCAGAGGAGACGGACAGTACGAGGAAAGGATTTTTGCTAATCTAAGGGCAAGATTCATACCAGCCCACACCATCCACACTGTATAACATGGAATATACGAACCAGTTAACAGTATGAAACAAAACAGCATCAGCCAGAGACTGATCAAAACTGTAACATAACCCTTATGTAAGCCAAAACTATCTACAAGTCTTGCAGAATTTAGTCCGCCATGGGACGGGCGCACAGCATCCTCTACGGACTAGGAGAAAAAGATTTACCGGTAGGTTTAAAATCTTATTTTCTCTTACGTCCTAGAGGATGCTGGGGACTCGTAAGGACCATTGGGATTATACCAAAGCTCCAAAACGGGCGGGAGAGTGCGGATGACTCTGCAGCACCGAACGAGCAAACATTAGGTCCTCATCAGCCAGGGTATCAAACTTGTAGAATTTTGCAAAAGTGTTTGAGCCCGACCAAGTCGCCGCTCAGCAAAGCTGTAATGCCGAGACGCCTCGGGCAGCCGCCCAAGAAGAGCCCACCTTCCTACTGGAATGGGCCTTTACCGAATGTGGCAACGGCAATCCAGCCATAGCATGAGCTTGCTGGATCATGTTACAGATCCAGAGAGCAATAGTCTGCTTAGAAGCAGGAGCGCCAACCTTGTTGGCTGCATACAGGACAAACAGGGCCTCTGTTTTCCTAACCCGAGCCGTTCTGGCCACATAAATTTTCAATGCCCTGACCACATCCAGGGACGCGGAATCCTCCACGTCCCTTGTAGCCACAGGCACCACAATAGGTTGGTTCATATGAAAAGAAGAAACCACCTTAGGCAAAAATTGAGGACGAGTCCGCAACTCAGCTCTATCCACATGGAAAATCAGATAAGGGCTTTTGTGAGACAAAGCCGCCAACTCAGACACTCGCCGTGCCGAAGCCAAGGCCAACAACATGACCACTTTCCAAGTGAGATACTTCAATTCAACTGTTTGAAGAGGCTCAAACCAGTGAGACTTAAGAAAACGTAACACCACGTTAAGGTCCCATGGTGCCACCGGAGGCACAAAAAGAGGCTGGATATGCAGCACCCCTTTCACAAAAGTCTGGACTTCTGGAAGAGAAGCCAATTCCTTTTGAAAGAAAATGTATAGGGCTGAAATCTGAACTTTAATGGAGCCTAATTTTAGGGCCAAATTCACTCCAGTTTGCAGTAAGTGGAGAAAACGGCCCAGATGGAATTCTTCCAGAGGAGCATTCCTGGCTTCGCACCAAGACACATACTTCCTCCAGATATGGTGATAATGTTTCGCTGTCACCTCCTTCCTAGCCTTTATCAGAGTAGGAATGACCTCATCCGGAATGCCCTTCTCCGCTAGGATCCTGCGTTCAACCGCCATGCCGTCAAACGCAGACGCGGTAAGTCCTGGAACAGACAAGGCCCTTGTTGTAACAGGTCTTCCCTGAGAGGAAGAGGCCACGGATCCTCTGTGAGCATTTCCTGCAGATCCGGATACCAGGCCCTTCGAAGCCAATCTGGAGCAATGAGAATTGTCTGTACACCTCTTCGTCTTATGATTCTCAGTATTTTTGAGATGAGAGGAAGAGGAGGAAACACATAGACCGACTGAAACACCCACGGTGTCACCAGTGCGTCCACTGCAACCACCTGAGGGTCCCTTGACCTGGCGTAATATCTCGTAAGTTTCCTGTTGAGGCGTGATGCCATCATGTCTATTTGAGGCAGACCCCACTGACTTGCAATTTCTGCGAAGACTTCCTGATGAAGTCCCCACTCTCCGGGATGCAGATCGTGTCTGCTTAGGAAGTCTGCTTCCCAGTTGTCCACTCCCGGAATGAAGACTGCTGTCAGAGCGCTGACATGACTCTCCACCTATCGAAGAATCTTTGAGGCTTCTGCCATTGCAACTCTGCTCCTTGTGCCGCCTTGGCGGTTTACATGAGCCACTGCTGTGATGTTGTCTGACTGAATCAGAACCGGTAGACCTCAAAGTAAGGTCTCTGCTTGCCGAAGGCCGTTGTATATGGCCCTTAACTCCAGCACATTGATGTGCAGACAAGCTTCCTGGCTTGACCACAGACCCTGGAAGTTTCTTCCCTGCGTGACTGCTCCCCAGCCTCGGAGGCTCGCATCCGTGGTTACCAGAACCCAGTACTGAATGCCGAACCTGCGACCCTCTAGAAGGTGAGCACTCTGCAGCCACCACAGGAGAGATACCCTGGCCCTGGGGGACAGGCTGATCATTTGATGAATCTGTAGATGTGATCCGGACCACTTGTCCAGAAGGTCCCATTGAAAAGTCCTCACATGGAACCTGCCGAATGGAATGGCCTCATAAGACGCCACCATTTTTCCCAGAACTCGAGTGCAGTGATGCACTGACACCTTTTCTGGCTTCAACAGGTCCCTGACAAAGCTCTGAAGTTCCTGGGCCTTTTCCATCGGGAGAAAGACCCTCTTTTGTTCCGTGTCCAGAATCATGACTAAGAAAGGCAATCGGGTCGTTGGAACAAACTGTGACTTCGGGAGATTGAGAATCCAGCCGTGCTGTTGCAACACCCTCAGGGAGAGTGATATGCTGTCCAGCAACTGTTCTCTCGATCTCGCTTTTATCAGGAGATCGTCCAAGTATGGGATAATTGTGACACCCTGCTTGCGCAGGAGCACCATAATTTCTGCCATTAATTTGGTAAAAATCCTCGGGGCCATGGAAAGCCCAAACGGCAACGTCTGAAATTGGTAATGATAATCCTGCACCACAAACCTCAGGAACGCCTGATGAGGTGGATATATGGGGACATGAAGGTATGCATCCTTTATGTCTAGGGATACCATATAATCCCCCCCTTCCAGGCTGGCGATGACCGCTCTGAGCGATTCCATCTTGAACTTGAACCTCTTTAAGTATAGGTTTAAGGATTTTAAATTGAGAATGGGTCTGACCGAACCGTCCGGTTTCGGGACCACAAACAGGGTTGAGTAGTACCTCGTCCACTTTTGAAGCAGGGGAACTTTGACCACCACTTGTTGAAGACACAGTGTTTGAATTGCATTTAAAACTACCTCCCTCTCTGGGGAAGAAGCTGGTAGGGCCGATTTGAAAAACCGGCGAGGAGGCACCTCTTCGAATTCCAGCTTGTAACCCTCGGAAACAATGTCTATTGCCCAGGGATCCACCTGTGATTGAACCCAGACGTGGCTGAAAAGTCGAAGACGTGCCCCCACTGGGGCGGACTCCCTCCGCGGAGCCCCAGCGTCATGCGGTGGATTTTGTAGAAGCCGGGGAGGACTTCTGTTCCTGGGAACTGGCTGCAGCTGGCATCTTTTTCCCCTTGCCCTTACCTCTGGCAAGAAAGGAAGATCCCCAAGCTCTCTTGGATTTATGAGACCGAAAGGACTGCATCTGATAATGTGGCGCTTTCTTAGGCTGTGAGGAAACATAAGGCAAAAAATTTGTTTTACCTGCAGTAGCCGTGGAAACTACGTCCGTGAGACCTTCCCCAAACAATTCCTCACCTTTGTAAGGCAAAACCTCCATATGCCGTTTTGAGTCGGCAACACCCGTCCACTGTCAGGTCCACAGGGCTCGTCTGGCAGAAATCGCCATAGCGTTCGCTCTGGAACCCAGTATGCCCACATCCCTCTGAGCATCTCTCATATAAAGGACCGCATCCTTAATATGACCCAGGGTTATTAAAATAGTTTCCTTATCCATCGTATCAATATCAGCAGATAAGGTATCAGTCCACGCTATTACAGCACTACAAACCCAAGCCGACGCTATTGCCGGTCTGAGTAATGTACCAGTATGTGTGTAAATTGACTTCAAGGTAGTCTCCTGCTTGTGATCAGCAGGATCCCTGAGGGTTGCGGTATCCTGAGACGGCAGCGCCACCTTTTTGGAAAAGCGTGTCAATGCTCTGTCCACCCTTGGGGAGGATTCCCACCGTATCCTGTCCTTAATTGGGAAAGGATACGCCATAAGAATCCTTTTGGGAATCTGCAGTTTCTTGTCTGGAGTTTCCCAAGCACTCTCAAATGACTCATTTAGTTCATATGAAGGGGGAAAAGTAACCTCAGGCTTCTTTTCTTTAAACATGTGGACCCTCGTGTTAGGTACAGAGGGGTCATCTGTGATATGCAGTACATCCTGTATAGCAATAATCATATAATGAATACTTTTAGCCAATTTTGGCTGCAATCTCGCATCATCATAATCGACACTGGAGTCAGAATCCGTGTCGGTATCAGTGTCTACTACTGGAGAAAGTGGGCGTTTTTGAGACCCAGAAGGCCCCTGTGATATAGGGAAAGGCAGGGTATGACCCCCTGTACATTCCCTGGTCTCTGCTTTGTCCAACCGTTTGTGCAATAAATTCACATTTGCATTTAAAACATTCCACATATCCAACCAGTCAGGTGTCGGCGTTCCCGACGGGGACACCACACTCATGCGCTCCATCTCATCCCTAGAAGAGCCTTCCACTTCAGACATGCCGACACGCACGTACCGACACCCCACACACTCAGGGAAATCTCTATTCTGGAGATGTTCCCCCACAAGGCTCTAAGGAGAGACAGAGAGAGAGTCTGCCAGCACACACCCAGCGCCAATAACCCTGGTAAAAAATACCCAGATAAAGCACTTTTTATTATATATATGTACTGCGCCAAATAAGTGCCCCCCCCCCCCTCCTTTAAAACCCTCTGTCACCAGTGATCAGCAGGGGAGAGTCCGGGGAGCCAGCTTCTCAGCGTGTGCTGTGGAGGAAAATGGTGCTGGTGAGTGCTGAGGGACAAGCTCCGCCCCCATAGCGGCTGGCTTCGGTCCCGCTCTATTTTAAACAAACTGGCGGGGATCTCTTAAATATACCACAACCAAGTGTATATACAGTATTTAGCCAGACCTAGAGGTTTTAACATTGCTGCCCAGGGCGCCCCCCCTGCGCCCTGCACCCAACAGTGTGCGCTGTGTGTGTTCTGTGTGGGAGTACTCAGTGAAGCTCTGAAGTCTTCTGCCGCCGCTGAAGTCTTCTATCTTCTCATACTCACCCGGCTTCTATCTTCCAGCTCTGCGAGGAGGACGGCGGCGCAGCTCCGGGACGAACAGCGAGGGGAGACCTGCATTCTGACTCCCTCTGGAGCTAATGGTGTCCAGTAGCCTAAGAAGCAGAGCCTAACATTTAAGTAGGTCTTCTTCTCCCTCCTCAGTACCATGATGCAGGGAGCCTGTTGCCAGCAGGCCTCCCTGAACATAAAAAACCTAACAAAATACTTTTATTCCAGGAAGCTCAGGAGAGCTCCATGTAGTGCACCTAGTCTCCTCTGGGCACAGTATCAAACTGAGGTCTGGAGGAGGGACATAGAGGGAGGAGCCAATGCACACCCATACCTAAAGTTCTTTTTAGTGCCCATGTCTCCTGCGGAGCCCGTCTATTCCCCATGGTCCTTACGGAGTCCCCAGAATCCTTTAGGACGTAAGAGAAATGCAGTTTAATTTGAGCAAGTACATTTGAAGCATTTGAATTATATGCTACATCAGGAGTTCCCAAACACAGTCCTCAAGGCACACTAATAGTCCAGTTTTCAGTATAGCTTTACTTGTTGACTTACTGTAATTAGTACTTCAGTGGTTTTGACTTAACCATCTGTGCTCAAGGATATATATCTACAAACTAGAGACGTGCGCCGGACAATTTTTGCTGGATTTGGCTCTGATTCGTTTTTGGATTGGCCAAACAGCCGTGACTGACTTTGGATTTGGATTTTTTTTTTAAATTGACAAAAAAAAAGCTGAAATCAGAGTATTATTAACCTCAATAACATTAACTTCCAGTCATTTCTAGTCAATTTCACCATTATTGGGCAAAGGCTGCAGCGACTTGGTTGGTTTCTAAACTACAGAACAGCGGCCCAAATACAGTCAATGGCAGAAATGAAAGATATATATATATATATATATATAATATATATATATATTATATATATATATATAATATTAAAAAGGACATGAACAGTTTAACAAACCAAGTCCTCCAGCGACAGGGACTGCAGCTTTTGTTGCTGAAGTGCTTGATTTGTTTGGGCACCCACAAAACTAGCTACCAATCGGCTTAAGGCAACAGCTCTACAGTGGCTAGATGTCATTGTTATTGCCATCCTCACCCTCATCAGTGTGTACATCCTCCACACACAATATTAATTCATCCCTGCTGGAATCCACCATTACAGAGGTCTCTGTACTTTGAGGTAATTGCCGGGAAAGGCCTTCCTCATGGAATTTCCAGTTAATTTTGATGAGCATCATCTTTTCCACATTTTGAGGAAGTAGCTTCCTGTGCTTTTTGCTCACAAGGTTCCCGGCTGTGCTAAAAACTCTCTCCGAGTACACACTGGAGGGTGGGTAGTTTAAGTAATGAAAAGCCAGTTTGTACAAAGGCCTCCAATTGCCTTTTTTTTCCTTTCAGCACTCAAAGGGACTTTGTAACATGTCTATTTGTATGATGTCATGAAAATAATCATTCACCATTCTTTGGATGGTGATCGTATCAGATGGAGTTACGGTAGAGGTGTCACTAATGTTGGGCAATTCTTTTAGACCAGACCAGATGTCAAAATGTTGGTTTGACTTATCTGCATCACCACTGGGTCTTTTGGGAAAGCTTAGTTTTTTTCTGGTTGCTGCTGAAGAAACTAAATGAGGAGACGTCATAGTGCCATGTGTCACTTGAGCTGCCAACTTGCTCACCAGGAGCTCTTTGCATCTCTTAAGATCTGGATCAGTTGGAAAGAAAGACACAGTGCACAACTTAAACCTAGTTCAAGTACGTTTGCTAAAATGTAGTGATCAGATTTCAAGATATTGGCAACCCGTGAATCTTGGCAAAATGAATAAAGGACTTGATCTAAAAGTCTGGCATACTTTGTGGATTTTCTTTGTTTACTCTCCTCCTTCAATTTCTCCAGCTGATTTTCCATAAGCCTAATTAGGAGAATCATTTTACTGAAGCAACAGTAGCAGTGTCAGCACTCACTTCACAGGTGGCTACTTCAAAGGGTTTCAGCATCTTGCACAAGACAGAAAGTACTCTCCACTGTGCTGGGCTAAGGTACATTCCCCCTTCTCTCCCAATGTCAAGGCTTGTTGTATAGCTATGGATGGCTTTTTGCTGTTCCTCTATCCGCTGAAGCGTATAAAGGGTGGAGTTCTTGTTACCACCTCTTGCTTTAATTGATGGCAGGGCAAATTAAACTGTTATTGCAGGTGCTGCAATCTCCTGCATGCTGTTGCTAAATGTCAAAAATATCCTGAAATTGTTTGGGCCACAGACAGCATCTCCTGCATGCCCGTCATTTTTAAAAAAGCCCTGTACCACTAAGTTGATTGCGTGAGCAAAACAGGGGATGTGTTGGAATTCACCCAGCTGTAATGCTTTCACAATATTTGTGATGTTATCAGATATCACAAATCTTGAGGAAAGTCCAAGTGGGGTAAGTCATGTTTCTATGACATCCCTTAGTTTTTCTAAGAGGTCATCAGTGGTATGCCTCTTATTGAATCTGGTGATGCACAGAGTAGCCTGCCTCTGAATGAGCTGGTGCTGTTTGTTAGATACAGTTTCTACTGCTGAAGGTGATTTATCCACCCATTGAGCTATCACAGTCTTGTAATCTTTAGTTTTCCCACTACTACTTGCAATTCAATAGTGGCATCCTCAATTTCTATATCATCAGCTATACTTCTGCTGCTTATCCCCACTTTTGCAGAGGGAGCATAAATGGTGGACGGCAGCTTCTCTGTGAGTACAAAAATCAGGCTCACACATAGCACTCTTGGACACACTTAGACTCTCCCCAGGGATTTGGGATATTTTTGTTTCTGAACACACAGTTTGTTCTACTGCCTTAATGGTTTTCAATTTTTCTACACCACTTCTAGACTCTGAGTGAAAAGGTCTTGCATTGTCATGAGAGACAGAAGAAGATACCTCACTGATAGTTGAAGAACCACCACCAGAAATAAAGACCAAGGCCCGAGCCTTTCCTTGCCACTGTGTGTGGTGAATGTCATGTTGCCAATTTTATGTTTTTCTGCACCATACCTTCCCTTTATAAGAGGTATATTTTCGTTAACAGTGTATACTGGGTTTTTTATTTTAGATGCCCTGACTTAGACCCGCTATGCCCTTGAGCATTGGCTTTAGTAGATGATGTTGCTAATCAAGCATCTTGATCATGACTGGTGGCAGCAACTGCTGCACTAGTATTTGGTTGCTCTTCTCTAAACTGATAGTTTATGATTGCAATCACCTATGTTGAAAAACATTTCTAATCAATTAAATAGTTCAACACATATGACACCAATCATATATTAAGAGAGAAGTCCTGGTAGAGAACATTTTGTCCCTCCTGGAATGGGTCATGTTGGGAGGTATGCACATAATCTAATTCCTCTAAGATACACCCCCCACCACACTTCCCCCAAGCCCCCCCCCCCCCCCGTCTTAGGTGTTCCAGGCACCCCCAAGGCTTAATTCGGCCCTGAGCACAAGGGAGTAAGCTGGCATTGTATTAGTAACTGTTAATGACAATAATAATGATAAATCTGTTTCCTCTTTAGGGTATCTGATGGGGAAATTTCGTAATTACGTCTCCTACTCTACAGTTTACTACAAAAGTACTCTGACATTTTGTCAGTACTTTGTTAACTGGAGGAGTTAATAGCTGTAGGACCTTCTTTCCTGTTGCAAACACTTAAGCCCTGGCATAATGAATAAATAACCATTCTTGTGCCTGTTGGGAGTTTAACAAATTCTCTCTTGTAAATCGACCAACTAAATCAAAATGATTTCATGCATCTAACATACTATAACAATCTGTTCCTCCCAAGATTCATGCAACAGCTTCAGTACAGGCTAAGTACAAAATCCTAGCAGTCGGGATCCCGACAGTCAGAAGACTGAAAGCAGAATCCCAATGGACAAAATCCAGATGGATCCCTGTAAGTATTTTAATCCTAACCCACCCTTCCCTCAGACCAACCCTAATCATCTCCTACCGCAGCCTAACCCTAACCCTCCCCCTAGTGCATAACCCCAACCCCTCGGCTTGCTGGTGGGATCTGTCGGGTTTCTGTCCGGTGGAATTCTGCTGTCAATCTTCTGACTGTCAGGATCCCGTTTGCTGGGATTCTGACTACAATCCATCCAGTACACCCTGAGGTATCTTTCCATAAAGATGCTCAAAGGGTGAAAAACACTATATAAGCTTAGGGTACAGCAAACAGCTGTTAGAGAAATTTTGATTCAACCATCTGTGCTCAACATGGATTTCCTTAAATTCTGGACTGTAAGGGTGCCCTGAGGAACGATTTTGGGAACCACTGCTATAGTCTAAATGACAAAACATGCTTATGGAAAGATATGGGAACTATCAATTGCTGAATGCTATATTGGTCATTTCTATACAAAATATAATTCCATAAAACAAAACAGGGATGTTTAATTTCCTTTGTACTATCCAAAGATTGACCACCAACAGCCACTACATTTTCAATAGCTCTACTGAGTGCTGGATATTCCTGTAGGGCAGCTCTGAGATCAGAGTTTGGCACAATGGGTAGAGTCAGTACTTCTTCATTAAAACTTTCTAACCTCATTTCATGTTGGGTACCAGGAAGATATACATTAGCTTTATGCAACGTCCCCCTAACATCGGTTTCACGGCCATTGCATCATGACTATGCAAATCAATATCAGATTCAGGGGGATCGGTATATGATCCCTATAGACGGGATGCCGGGGGTCACAATACCAATGCCAGAATCCTGATGGTCACTATCCCGACTAAGGTGAAGTATGTATTCTACCCCCCACCCCCTAACCCTAAATCTCCCTTACTAAATCCTAACCGTAACCTCCCACCTTAGTGCCTAAACCTACCCCCCCCCCCCATCGGGTGTTGCCTAACCCTAACCCCCCCTTCCCGCAGCCTAACCTTAGCCGCCCACAGCCTAACCCTAACCTCCCTTACTGAATCCTAACCGTAATCTCCCCCATTAGTGCCTAAACCTACTAACCCCTCTCTAGTGTTGCCTAACCCTAACCCCCTCTTCCCGCAGCCTAACCCAATGTTGGAGCATCAGCCTGCTTCCCAGTCTCTGTAGGCAACAAACCTCTATTGGCTAGCTCAGAGGTTCCCAAACTGTGTGCCGTGGCTCCCTGGGGTGCCTCGGGACACTTGCAGGGGTGCCCTGGGTTGGTGGTCCAGGACCAATTCAAATTATTCATAGTCAATATAATAGGCAAAACCAGTGCTAGTGGCTGCCAGTCATAAAATATGTGGCCAAACAGAAGCAAATCTTGTCCCTCACCACACAACTGACCCTAAAGATGACATATAAACGCAATCTACATAATGTAATATTTCTTTGTAAATTTCTCAATAAGAAATTTTTGGCCTAGGGGTGCCGTGAAAAAAATTCTGATATTCTAGGGCGCCGTGATTCAAAAAAGTTTGGAAACCACTGGGCTAGCTAACTATCTGCACACCCCCAGACTCATGTGTCATAGATAGGGGTAGTTTCAAGTAGCCAACAAGATGCATTTTTGCACAAATAGACCAATGAATCTACTAGGGAATAAATATTGTAATAAATAAATTTAAAAAAATTAAGATTACAGTTAGCAGCAGGTGTTTCGAGAACAAAGCTTTCTCTTAATCTAACTAAAAATGACAAAACAGAGAAAATATAATTTATTAAAACATATAAAGCATAACCAATAAATACTGCATAAAGACCCTTATATAAGTACACAGTCCCATATTCTAGCAAAGAAATTCTAAATATAAAGTACACTTATTATAATAAGTAATGTTGCAGAATATAATTTATACAGAATACGCTAATTAAAACTAGGGGGCTGATTCAGACTCTGACTCTGATGTGCAAAAATTGCTATGAAGCGATTTCTGTACATCTATGCATGCACTGCTATGTGCATGTGCAAGGTCCTAAACTTCGTTCCCTTCAGAACGCAGTTTAAGAACTGGAGGGGGGCGGCAACAGGTTGCCGCAGTTTTTATCTTGATGTGAAATGTCTAATTAAATATATGGGATAATGAACTAATCCTGTTATAAATTATTACTGCTTCCCAGCACTTTCTTTTTATATATAGTCAATTTTTTATTGTTTTTTTTGGGATGTGGTATCCTTAATATTATTGGAAGTACTGTAGCAGGCAATCAGAATATTGTGTAGGATCATAATTGGTGCCAGGTGTTCCTTCTTTTTTATTATTCCTCATTTTTCAAAGTTCAATAAAAAAGAGCAGATGAGGTGCAGCAGTATTGCAGCATAATAGTGCCACAGGTTTAGTGGTATCAGCATAGCAGTATCATAGCACAGCAGGCTTACAACATACCACATGGAGATTCACCCGTCTATGGAGCAGATGTACAGTATTAAGCCTGGAGAAGTGATAAAGTGGAAGGTGATAACTCACCAGCCAGTCAGCTTCTGTCATTTTTCAAACCCACCAGTCTAACTTGACAGGAGCTGATTGGCTGGTCACCTTCCACTTTATCACTTCTTCAAACTTAATACATCTACCTCTAGGTTCTTTCTCAATCACAGAACAAACACAATTCAATTACACACCCTTAAAATGGGCATGAATGATCCTCTTATCCATCATCTCCTTCAATATCCTCCTCCTAACCTCACATATCAGCCACATCATCCCCTCCATTCTCCTTCCCTCACTTCCCCCCCACTTCATCATCCTCCTTGCCTCACACAATGTCCTCCTCCTCCATTCCACACCTCCCCCCTCCCCCACCTCGTTATCCTCCTATAGCCTCACACATTGGCCTCACCCTCCCGTCCATGTTCCTCTTTCCCTCCCTTATTCCCCCCCCCCACCATACTCCTAACCTCACGCTTTGACCTCATCCTCCTTAGGACGCCTTCCCCCTCTTCTAATTATCCTCCTAGCCTCATACATTGGCCTCATCTTTCTATCCATCATCCTCAAACCCCCCCCCCCCCCCTCATCATCCTCCTAACCTCACACATCACCCACAACCCATTATCATTTTCCTTACTTAACAGTGGGAGCTGCCTTAGTAAGTTTAAGGGAGCCAGTCAGCACCGGCTGTTTCCTTAGAAGTGATATAACTGAACGTTGTGACTGCTATTACCATATAAATTGTGCAAGCTGTACTAACAATGGGGGTCATTCCGAGTTGATCGCTCGCTAGCAGTTTTTAGCAGCCATGCAAACACATAGTCGCCGCCCACGGGGTAGTGTATTTTTGCTTTACAGGAGTGCGAACGCCTGTGCAGCAGAGCAGCTGCAAACACATTTTGTGCAAAACAAGACCAGCCCTGTAGTTACTTATCCTGTGCGTTGATTGCTGCGACGAGTGACACGGTAATGATGTCAGATACCCACCCAGCAAACGCCCAGTCACACCTGCGGTTTTCCATACACTCCCAGAAAACGGTCAGTTGCCACCCAGAAACGCCCTCTTCCTGTCAATCTCCTTGCGTTCGGCTGTACGATTGGAATTGTTGCTAGAACCAGTGCAAAACCACAAAGGACTTAATACCTATACGACGCATGTGAGCATTGCGGTGCATACGCATGTGCAGATTAGCTGTTTTTTTCACTGATCGCTACGCAGCGAACAACGGCAGCTAACGATCAACTCGGAATGACCCCCAATATCAGCAATGCTAACTGCATGCTGCAGATTTAAACTGAGCCCTATAAAACAGCTATAAAACGGAATAACTGTGCTCTATTCAGATATTAACATCAAAAAGTCTGCTTTGCCGCCATACTAACACATCTATGTGCTATATAATTAATTTTTAGATACAAAAAAATATATGTTTATGGTATAAATCTTGGAAATATCCATGTGATTTTAAGATAATTTTATGCGTTGATAAATCTGTGTGAATAAAAACCCCATAACATTGGGACAGCGTTTTCCCTTCTGCTTTTTGTATTTCCATGTGCTGAGGATCAGCACCTCACTTTTGAAAGCAGCAGTCCCCGTTTAGAGGGTAGTAGGATTTTTTAATTAGATGCAGTAACTGCATAGTTACCTACCCTCCCTCATTCTGCAGGAGACTCCCTGAAATAGCAGCAATCTCCCTCACTCCCTGAATAGTCCAGAAATCTCCCTGATTGCACCTTATCCCCATTATGTAGCTGTCACATTCTTGGGGAAAAAAAGAAGAGATACATACATTCAGATGGGCTTGTCAGTGCCACTTCCCTGCATTGGTTTTAGGCACATTAATCTCTATGGCTATATGTATTTTAAATAAAGTTTCTTGTGGCCACTTTCAGTATATGGAACCTCTTGTGAAACACAATGGGGGTCATTCCGAGTTGTTCGCTCGCAAGCTGCTTTTAGCAGCTTTGCACACGCTAAGCCGCCGCCTACTGGGAGTGAATCTTAGCTTCTTAAAATTGCGAACGAAAGATTCGCAATGTTGCGATAAGACATCTCTGTGCAGTTTCTGAGTAACTCAAAACTTACTCGGCATCTGCGATCAGTTCAGTGCTTGTCGTTCCTGGTTTGACGTCACAAACACACCCAGCGTTCGCCCAGACACTCCTCCGTTTCTCCAGCCACTCCCGCGTTTTTCCCAGAAACGGTAGCGTTTTTTCACACACACCCATAAAACGGCCAGTTTCCGCCCAGAAACACCCACTTCCTGTCAATCACAGTACGATCACCAGAACGAAGAAAAAACCGTGAGTAAAATTCCTAACTGCATAGCAAATTTACTTGGCGCAGTCGCAGTGCGGACATTGCGCATGCGCACTAAGCGGAAAATCGCTGCGATGCAAAGAAATTTACCGAGCGAACAACTCGGAATGACCCCCAATATACAAACAAATCCTGAAAAATATCAGTGTCTTTTCTTCAACAAGTAGATCTTACTAACTTTGGGGCTCATTTACATTTGGATGTAAGTCATTTTTATGACATGCCTCTCCGATGTAGCAGTATACGCCCGCGCTGATAGGTTTTACTTTCACAGTCTCCTTGAAATGCTTTTCAAAAGTAGGCAAGTATGAGTAACTGACACACACTCCAACTAAGCGCTTTCTTTAGTGTCCGTTTGTTCTCAAAGAGG
Source organism: Pseudophryne corroboree (assembly GCF_028390025.1). Lineage (NCBI taxonomy): Eukaryota > Metazoa > Chordata > Amphibia > Anura > Myobatrachidae > Pseudophryne > Pseudophryne corroboree. The sequence continues at coordinate 148,229,279 of NC_086455.1, forward strand.
TATCCTTAGGCCCAATCTGCCCACTTGCAATGTCACACACTCACTTCAGCAGCACTGCAGAAGTCCCTGAAGTGCCACCACTAGCCTGTTAAGTCCATGCCACCCGATGCCCTGCTATCGACGATCATGTTGGGGTTGTGATGACACTACACTGCCAGGGGTACAACAGCAGTGCGGCTGTGGGGGACCCACAGCACTGCCAATAGCCTGTCAGGACCATGCCACAGGGAGCCCTGCTAGAGCCGTTCACATTGGGAGGGGGGGGGGGGGACACTACACTGTCAGCTGCCTGTCACTTGCTTAAGTAGCGCTGCAGGATCTCTCTGCTACTAGTTTGTTTATGCCGTCGAGTGACCTGCTACCATTGCGGGCCCCTAGAATTGTGGGGCCCTTGGGCATCTGTCGATTGAGCCCATACAAAAAGATGGCCCTGCAGTCAGCACTTGAATTCTATGAGGTTAACCCTTTCCTCACATGGGTCAGTCTGTTTCATTCCCCTTAGACTGGGTGCTATCAATGTGACGGTGACTACTAGCTCTGTCCCAGTGTGAGTGATCATGAGTTAGTAGCAAGATCGGAGGATCTAAAAATAAATATCTTCATTAAATATCTTCATTATGAAAATTAGTAATTCTTTTTAAGTCTATTTAAATTAGTTTAATTCTAAAGCCCCATACACTCTAGCCGATTTTGAGCTCAAAGTAGTTCACTTTTGGCGTTTTGAGCTACTTTGAGCTCAAACTCGGCCAGTGCGTGTGGTCAGGCAATGAGTGCTCCCGCATCATCGCTGGCCTGCCGCCGTCCGTCGGGCTGTTTAAACAGCCGAGTGAAGCACTTTCCACAGTCTCCTACTGTGGAAAGTGCTTCACCACCTGTGAACATCACTTGGCACAGGTATAATCGCTCAGTGTGTATGCACTGAGCTATTTTCCTGCCAGCGATGTTCACATCATCACGGTGCATACTCGCTGGGCAAAAATGGCCAGTGTCTATGTGTACGCATCTTAAGGGCTCCTTGAAAATGGCACTCACCACTATACATACACTGTATATAGGGGGTCATTCCGATCCGATTGCTAGCTGTGCGCATGCCAGACGCTGACATGCTGGGCGGACTAGCCCTGTGCTGGGCGTCCCTCCGCATGTCTGAGTGCCTGATCGTAGCTGTGCTAAATTTAACTCGGAATGACCCCCATAGAATAAATGTAATTTTCCTAATTTAGATGTTTAATTTTAAAATCAATATATATTTGATGTGAATCATTATATATATATATATATATATATATATATATATATATATATTATGAACAGGGTTAATTGAAATAATATTTGAAAAAGGAACAAAGAATCCTGTTAAAACATTTTTATCTGATTGGTTAGTGCATGAATGATGTCCTATTTAAGAGCAGCACAATGTGACGAGGGTGGATTCCCTGGGGAAGTTGTAAACAATGAAACATGTTGGCTGGCCCTCTCTGTCTGGAAGTATGGGTGGTCATTCCGAGTTGTCCGCTCGTTGCCGATTTTCGCTATGCTGCGATTTGTTGCTAAATGCGCATGCACATGGTACGCAGGGTGCATGCGCTTAGTTATTTAACTAAAAACTTAGCAGTTTTGCTGTTGTTCGTGCGGCGCTTTTCAGTCGCACTGCTGATCGGTGAATGATTGACAAGAAGGGGCGTTTCTGGGAGGTAACTGAGCGTTTTCTGGGAGTGTGCTAAAAAAAACGCAGGCGTGCCAGGTAAAAACGCAGGAGTGGCTGGCCGAATGCAGGGCGTGTTTGTGACGTCAAACCAGGAGCTAAGATACACTCCCAGAGGGCGGCGGCCTAGCGTTTGCAATGCTGCTAAAAGCAGCTAGCGAGCGAACAACTTGGAATGACCACCATGGTTGGAACCCAGGAACACAGGGGGTAATTTCAAGTTGATCGCAGCAGGATTTTTGATAGCAATTGGGCAAAACCATGTGCACTGCAGGGGGGGGGGGGGGGGGAGATATAACATTTGCAGAGAGAGTTAGATTTGGGTGGGTTATTTTGTTTCTGTGCAGGGTAAATACTGGCTGCTTTATTTTTACACTGCAAATTAGATTGCAGATTGAACACACCCCACCCAAATCTAACTCTCTCTGCACAACATGTTATATCTGTCTCCCTGCAGTGCACATGGGCCCTCATTCCGAGTTGTTCGCTCGCAAGCGGATTTTAGCAGATTTGCTCATGCTAAGCCGCCGCCTACTGGGAGTGAATCTTAGCATCTTAAAAATGCGAACAATGTATTCGCAATATTGCGATTACACACCTCGTAGCAGTTTCTGAGTAGCTCCAGACTTACTCGGCATCTGCGATCAGTTCAGTGCTTGTCGTCCCTGGTTTGACGTCACAAACACACCCAGCGTTCGCCCAGACACTCCTCCGATTCTCCGGCCACTCCTGCGTTTTTTCCGGAAACGGTAGCGTTTTTTCCCACACGCCCATAAAACGGCCTGTTTCCGCCCAGTAACACCCATTTCCTGTCAATCACATTACGATCGCCAGAATGATGAAAAAGCCGTGAGTAAAAATCCTAACTGCATAGCAAATTTACTTGGCGCAGTCGCAGTGCGGACATTGCGCATGCGCATTAAGCGGAAAATCACTGCGATGCGAAGATTTTTACCGAGCGAACAACTCAGAATGACCTCCATGGTTTTGCCCAATTGCTAACAAAAATCCTGCTGCGATCAACTTGGAATTACCCCCACAAATCTTCAGCTGGAAGCTCACACTCAGGACTGGATGCAGCAGGTTTGGTGGTCCACACTTGTACAGGACTACAACCAGTGTCAGATAAGCTGTTTAGTATGTTTTTAAAGTATGCCTGTATTAACAATATACTACATTATACACGGTCGTGTCACATTTTTATGACCACCTCCTACATTTGACGTCAGCAACGATGAACCATGAAGTATGTGTCGTTCCAAGGGTGGCAGTATTTCTGAAACAGCGCAGTATGTGACCTGTTCGCGTGTTGCTGTGGTGAAGGTGCATTGTGACTGGACAAATGGCACCATTGCGAATAACTGACGTGGAAACTGCAGAGCACCACGTGCCATTGATGTGAGAGGTGAATGTTGGCTACGTAGGTGTGTGAGCGCCGACAGACAGGCTACAGTAGAGCAGCTCACCGCCAAAATTAATCTGGGGGCAAACGACAGTCCAGCACACCCTGCTGCGTATGGGGCTACGAAGCGGTTACTCTGGCTATTAGCTGGTGGTCATAATAATATGACTCGCCTGTGTACTACACTAGCTTTTCTAATGGTCGTGTTGGGTGTATCTGGTATGCAGGAATTACATATTACAGATAATAATAGATAAAGCTTATTTTATTACCTAGATATTACAGTATACGTCTAGAATTATAAGATAATACTCTATTGGCATTACATTACCCTGTTGTCTCTCTAGTATGTGGGTATATTACAGGTGCATCTAGTGAAGGAATCCATTGGAGATTCTATTGAATGAAAAACAGATACGCATAAATAAAGATTTACTGTTTTTTCTGGAAAAAAGTGTCAGGAACTACTGGTCTGGGGGTGGAACTATTAAAAAAAGTTTTTAGATAAATAGATGATGAATAGACAGATAGATAGTTTTTAGAAAAAAAGGCTCAAAATGGACTTTAAAATAAAACTTATTTTATGGAAAATACATCTTGGCCCAGGTCAGGTTCAGGAACTCAGTTCCTGATTATGTCATATTTAATGAGAGGTTCAGGAACTCAGTTCCTGCTGGTTGCTGCTGAAAAATAACACTGAATACACATATACATGTATTTTAATAGCCAAAAATAGTACACTATCAGTGCTTTCCTGGACGTTTGTTTTTTGATATAGATACCGTATAGGCACATTGGTCAGCTGCCCAGGGTCCCACAATTCTACCTGCCTCCCAGCCTGCAGCCAGACAGTAAATGGCTGTCAGCATGCTAATTGGTGGATTGCTGGTGCTATCCACCAATCAGAGTGCTGACAGCCATTTACTTTATGGAAGCATTTGGAGAGATGGCACTGGACCACAGGAGGGGAATGTTATGATTTTTAATAATTGGTTCCCGTGAATGGGGGTTCTCGGGCCTCAGTGCTATGCTTTGACCAGGGCCTACAATGCTGTTAAGACAGCCCTGCTGAACTCCTTGTCTGATTCAAATAGCTGTGACAAACCCTGCGTGCTAAGCCCCAGAGGGATGGATTTTCCCCTCAGCCTCAGGAGCTGCGAGAGAATATCTGCATTAAAATGCAGACTCTGCATTTTAACATGCGGGGAAAACCCATAGATTCCTGCACTTTGCGTGGAATTTCTGTCTTCCTGTGCACTGAACCATGGTTTATCACGCTGGGAAAATGGCGGGTTATTAAATAGCTCCAGTAGTGAAACACTGAGGTATTGCCTAAATGGCAAACCCTGCGCCTAACTGAGGGCCTAATTCAGCATGGGTCGTAGATGTGTGAAAAATGGCACATCTACGACCCATTGCACTGACATGCGGGGGAAGCCCAGCAACAGGGCAAGTCCACCGCACATGCCAGGTCCTGCCCCCCCCCCCCACAAACATGCGATGCATCGCATGTTTAGGGTTACACTCTGCCTACGCAGCCTAGCTACAAAGGCAGACGGCAACCTACCATCTTTTTGGTCACAGGGGCTGCGTGTGACGTCATACAGCTGCCACAGCCTGCCCCGCAAACCTCCCCAACACGGCCACCATGCCCCTCCCACCTCACGAAATCCTCTGCCGCCGCATCTCACTGTGTGCGCACTTGCAGTGAAGCTTCTGCACGGGCGCACACTGCACCAGCATGCGAACGCTGGGGCAGAAGCGTTCCATGCTGAATAAGCCGTGAATCTGCCCTTCTGACTCAGTTGGCGCCCATTTTTACCGTTTGCTCACCCTCCTCATAACCTGTTTATGCCATTGTTGCAAAGCACATTTTTGGGCTGGGATATGATCTTCAATCCAACACTGAATATTCAGCTTTGGGTGGTAATATTCCTTGTATCTTATAATTCCCAGATGGAAATAATGTCATATTATGATCAAACTGAATATTTGCTTATGATAAATACTTCTCTAAATTCCTCTCACGTTTAAAAACATCTCAGGACACAAAGACACTGCAGGAATACACAAAATAAAGCAACATTATTGTCATGTTGATATTATGAGGCCATTCCCCAAGCACAAATAAAATATACAGGTCTGGAAGAGTTCTGTGGGTTTGTGCAATTTAATAGCTTCTCCTTAACAGAGCGATAATATAAAAGATACCAGCTAGGATCAGCTATAAATCTATATGAAAATTAGTTTCCCTGGGAACTCGCGGCCTTTCATCACTGAAGTTTTGCAGAAGCTGCTGCTGCCGGTATTGAGAGTATTTCAAATGCTTTTCTAGAAGGGAAATAAATCTTCTAGTTATATGTATATTGCGGATGTGTGTGCCATGGCAAAATAATTGGTGACAGGACAAAACAAGTAAATTCAAACAAAAAGTCCTTTTATTTTCCTCTTCTAGGAAACAATGTCTCTTTAACGTCAGAGAGCTTTATATAGAAGATTAAGTAGCAGATTATAAAATACAGTGGCTTCTCAGTATCGACATTAATGGTCTTCAGCAACTGGCAGAAACATAAGAGCAGCAGAATCCTGACAGTACAGATGGGTCCACATTTATCTTGGCCTTTAATAGGATTAATTGAGCCAGGTCAGTCAGGCTTAATCCCCTGCTGTAATGACTTAATCCCCTGCTGTATTGTTCTCTGTATTGTATTGCATCTGAGAACAATAGATGAAGGGTTTATGTTAATAAACCATGGTGTACTTAGGCATAGCAAAGAAGTCAAGATAAAGGTAGACTGTCAGGTCCGGGTGTTTTTGTGAATCCGTTAACCCGGAACCAACCACAGGTGTAGGTGCTGGGCTATGAAGAAAGCAGGGAGGACGAAGAAAGTTCCGATTCATATATTTATTCAAAATAACAATTCAGTAAAGGGTTAACTGACAAGTTGTTAATCATCATATTATACTGAAGTATTGCAGGAATAATATGCAAGAGAAAACTCAAAAATAAATAAAAGAAATGTTCATGGAAACATATGCAAAACAAGCTGATGAATAAATGTTGGATTGTCCAAATATAAACAAGCTTTGATGCTGAACTGCAGAATGTGATTAACTGGATAATGCAGACATGAAGAGATAACTGTAAGGATTTGCAATGGAGTTTTGAGAGTTAACTGAGAGACTGTGAAGAATTATCCTTGTTATGACAACATAGCAAATATAAACAAGCTTTGATGCTGAACTGCAGATTGTGTTTAACTGGTTAATGCAGACATGGAGAATTAACTGTAAGAATTGGCAATGGAGTTTTGAGAGTTAACTGAGAGACTGTGATGAATTATCCTTGTAGTGACAACATAGCAAATAAAAGTACTGAATTGGGTTACTTGCGGGTTCCGGAGATCACTGTGAAACTGTAGTAGAAGACAAGGTGATGAATGGGTTAAATGCAGAGTTGAACAAACGAACAGCTGAGAGAAACGGAATCCTCCAGACTTTGAATGATAGGCAGACTGACAAGGTAACCTCATGCAGGACACTGGGAATCCAACTATTTCCAATAGGAGTGCAATTAACTGACAGCACAGCGGAGAGCCAGTGGATCTTTCAGCAGTGAAGGCTGCAGACGGACCTCTGGGAACGGAGGCGATATCTGGACCACGGGAATTACACAGGAATGCACGGAGAGAGCTCAGAGCTAGAGCACAGCTTTGATACAACAAAGCACTGGCCCAGAGTAACATAATCCCAGCCTACTTAAAGGCAGCACAAGCACGGGATTGGCTTACACCTGCCCACAGGTGTTTTCACAAGTGCTCTGTATTAGCTATTTGGTCTCCAACATGGCCACCTCCTATACAGCAGACACACCGCAGTGCCTTAGGCCATCTGGTCCCCGCACTCACAGTTCCCAGACTCTGCATTACCTGTGCCATTGATCACGCCGTGTCCCCACACGGGCGCACAGCACCGCGAGCAACCGCACTGGCAACGGATGAACCCCAGAACCCGCAAAGGTGAGAGACCGGTTCGTGACAGTACCCCCTCTTCTACGGGTGGTCTCCGAACACCTTTGAACCTTGTCAGGATTTTTGGAGAAGTATTTCTGTACCAGACTTGGAGCTTGAACATCTTCAGAGAAAACCCAGGATCTCTCCTCCGGACCGTAACCCTTCCAGTCGACCAGAAACTGTAAACGTCCATATCGGAAACGTAAGTCCACAATCTCTTTAACTTCAAATTCCTCATTCTGCAAAGAGTGAACTTTAGGAGATTTGGACTGGGTAGTACGGAACTTATTGAGAATCAAAGGCTTCAGTAAAGATGTATGAAAGGCGTTAGGAATTCTCAAAGACGGTGGCAACTTGACTTTGTATGACACAGGGTTGAGTACCTTTACAATGGGAAATGGACCAATGAACTTGGGAGCAAATTTCTTAGAAGGAACTTTGAACTTGAGATTGCGCGTAGAAATCCAAACTTGGTCTCCCACTTTGTAATTCGGTACAGTTTTACGTTTTCTATCTACAAAAGATTTATAACGAGCGAAAGTTTTGACCAAGGACTTACGTACACAACTTCAGATGCTAGATAGACGTTGAAGCTCTTGATCTGCTGCTGGAACCTCTAGGGCTGGCAATGGAAGAAACCCTGGTGGAGAACTTCTTGGACTCTTATGTTGGGCACATTTAGGACATGCTGCTATAAACTCTTGGACATCGGCTTTGAGACGTGGCCACCAATAAGACTGTTGAATAAATTTGAGAGTCTTTAGAACCCCAGGATGACCCATGAAAGAAGAAGAGTGAGCCCAGGTAAGCAGCCGTTTTCGGAGACTTGTGGCGACAAAGGTCTTGCCAGGCGGAGGAACTGGAGAGGTTCGAGTCATTATAAAGGACGTAGGATTCACAATGGCTTGATTCGTGGTAGCATCATTTAATTCAGAAGAAGCAAAGGACCGGGAAAGGGCATCTGCCTTTTTGTTCTGAGACCCTGGACGATAGGTGAGTTTGAAATCAAATCGTGAGAAGAAAAGCGCCCATCGAGCTTGTCGTGGATTCAAACACTGAGCTGACTGCAGATACAGAAGATTCTTATGATCAGTATAAACTGTAATGCGATGTTGAGCTCCTTCTAGAAGGTATCTCCACTCCTCAAATGCCAACTTGATGGCAAGTAACTCTTGCTCACCGATTGCATAATTACGTTCTGCCGGGAGGAACTTACGGGAGAAATATCCGCAGGGATGGACCTTTTTATCTTCAAAGACTTGTGACAACACAGCTCCTACTGCTTCTGTAGATGCATGCACCTCTAGTAGAAAGGGACGATTCAAATCAGGCTGTCGAAGAATGGGGGCTGACACAAAGGCTTGCTTTAAATCAGAGAAGGCTTTGATTGCTTCAGAAGACCAGTTCGTAGGATTTGCTCCCTTGCGAGTTAGGGCTGTGATAGGAGCAGCTAACGTAGAATAATTCTTAATGAATCTCCTATAGAAATTAGCAAAGCCAAGAAATCGCTGAATCCCCTTGAGAGTTGTAGGAGTGGACCAATCCCGGAAAGCTCGCGTCTCTGGGATGGATAGCGGATGAATTTGTCCCCTAGGAGGGGTCTTGCCCGGAACCAGGACGACTGGGCAGTCCCATTCACGATGAGGAGGTAGAGAGTCTGCTGCTTGCTTACTGGAAACATCCGCAAGGGGTTGATACACCGGAGGTAGATCGGAAAGGCTAATTGACCGAAGAGGTACAATTGTAGCTACACAGTCCTTGGTACAAGATTTCCCCCATGAAAGGACTTCCATGGTTTGCCAATTAAGTTGAGGATTATGTTTCTGCAGCCAAGGTAAACCAAGTATCACATCTTGAGAGGCTTTGGGAATCACGTAAAAGGAGAGGTATTCGGAATGGAGCTCACCAACTTTCACCTTGAGACATACGGTTCGATGAGTAATTATACCATCTGGAATTCGACTTCCATCCACTGCTGTAACGGCAACTGCTGCTTCCAGAGGCATGGTTTGAACTTTAGACCGTATGACAAAGGCTGAGGAGATGAAGTTCTCGGCTGCCCCGGAATCTAGGAGAGCTGAAACTTTCACTGTAGAACTTGGAACTTCTAATTGAATAGACAAGGTCGGCTCTTTCCCAGAACGTGATTCTAAAGTAACTCCTAGCTTAACCTCTCTTGAATAAGCTAGGAGGCGAGAGTTTCCCGGTCGGAGTTTGCAGAATTTAACTAAATGTTCGGAGGACCCACAGTACATGCAGAGGTTACCCTGTCGACGACGAAGTCGTTCCTCCTCTGTGAGGCGAGAGCGCCCAATCTGCATAGGTTCTTCAGTCATTACTAGAGACTGTGATGAAGAATCTTGTCGAGGTCTAGGATGATCACGTGGACTGGATCGCTCTGCCCTGGATTTCTCTAAACATCGCTCCCTGTAGCGTAGGTCAAGTTTGTTACAGAGAGAAATCAATTCATCCAGTTTAATTGGCACATCCCGGATAGTTAAATCATCCTTGATTCTTTCTGAAAGTCCATTCCAAAACGCGGCGATCAGGGCCTCCTCATTCCAGTTTAACTCTGAAGACAACGTGCGAAACTGAATAGTATATTGACTGACAGGACGTAAACCTTGACGTAGACGGAGAATCTCCAAGGATGCTGAGGTGGTCCTGCCTGGTTCGTCAAAGATTCTCCGGAAGGAAGATACGAACTCTTTGTAATTAGAGAAGATAGGATCCCCTCTCTCCCATAATGGTGATGCCCACTCCAGAGCCTGACCGGAGAGGAGGGCAATAATATATGCAACCTTAGAACGAGCTGATGGGAAACTGGCAGACATCAGTTCAAACTGGATCTCGCATTGATTCAGGAATCCTCTGCAAAGTTTTGGAGTTCCGTCAAACTTACTCGGAGAGGGTAACTGCAAGCGGGACGTAGGCAGCGTCACAGGAGAAGCTGTAGTGGTAACTGGGACATCCGGGGTTAGACTCTGGACTTGGGACGTTTTAATAGCCGTATGAAGAGTCTCTAAACGGTCTGCCATAGTTTGCATAAACTGCACTATTTGTGTCTGTATAGACTCCTGGTTTTCCAGACGGGAAAGGATATCTGACGTAGCACCGCCTCCTGCGAATTGGTCACTTGACGGATCCATGTGGCCAGTGCTTACTGTCAGGTCCGGGTGTTTTTGTGAATCCGTTAACCCGGAACCAACCACAGGTGTAGGTGCTGGGCTATGAAGAAAGCAGGGAGGACGAAGAAAGTTCCGATTCATATATTTATTCAAAATAACAATTCAGTAAAGGGTTAACTGACAAGTTGTTAATCATCATATTATACTGAAGTATTGCAGGAATAATATGCAAGAGAAAACTCAAAAATAAATAAAAGAAATGTTCATGGAAACATATGCAAAACAAGCTGATGAATAAATGTTGGATTGTCCAAATATAAACAAGCTTTGATGCTGAACTGCAGAATGTGATTAACTGGATAATGCAGACATGAAGAGATAACTGTAAGGATTTGCAATGGAGTTTTGAGAGTTAACTGAGAGACTGTGAAGAATTATCCTTGTTATGACAACATAGCAAATATAAACAAGCTTTGATGCTGAACTGCAGATTGTGTTTAACTGGTTAATGCAGACATGGAGAATTAACTGTAAGAATTGGCAATGGAGTTTTGAGAGTTAACTGAGAGACTGTGATGAATTATCCTTGTAATGACAACATAGCAAATAAAAGTACTGAATTGGGTTACTTGCGGGTTCCGGAGATCACTGTGAAACTGTAGTAGAAGACAAGGTGATGAATGGGTTAAATGCAGAGTTGAACAAACGAACAGCTGAGAGAAACGGAATCCTCCAGACTTTGAATGATAGGCAGACTGACAAGGTAACCTCATGCAGGACACTGGGAATCCAACTATTTCCAATAGGAGTGCAATTAACTGACAGCACAGCGGAGAGCCGGTGGATCTTTCAGCAGTGAAGGCTGCAGACGGACCTCTGGGAACGGAGGCGATATCTGGACCACGGGAATCACACAGGAATGCACGGAGAGAGCTCAGAGCTAGAGCACAGCTTTGATACAACAAAGCACTGGCCCAGAGTAACATAATCCCAGCCTACTTAAAGGCAGCACAAGCACGGGATTGGCTTACACCTGCCCACAGGTGTTTTCACAAGTGCTCTGTATTAGCTATTTGGTCTCCAACATGGCCACCTCCTATACAGCAGACACACCGCAGTGCCTTAGGCCATCTGGTCCCCGCACTCACAGTTCCCAGACTCTGCATTACCTGTGCCATTGATCACGCCGTGTCCCCACATGGGCGCACAGCACCGCGAGCAACCGCACTGGCAACGGATGAACCCCAGAACCCGCAAAGGTGAGAGACCGGTTCGTGACATAGACCCATCTGTAGTTATCAGAATAGGTCTACTACGTTACGCCGGCGCTTGGGATCCCGGTGCCCAGCATACCGTCGCAGTGATCCCGACCACCAGTGTGCAGGCAGCGGGGTGAGCACAAAAGAGCCCCTTGCGGGCACGCTGCGCTCGCCACACTGCGGGCACGGACACCCCAAGAGGGAGAATAGTTGTCGGTATGCTGGCTGTGGGGATCCCGGCGCCGCTATGCTGAGTGCCAGGATCCCGACAGCCGGCATATCAAAAGCCTCCCATCAGAAAAGCGGTGTATGTTTAGTAGGTCAGACTCTCCCCAAGGGGCATTTGCAAAATGCAAAAAGTGCCCGATTCTGGTTGATTTTTTGACAACCATGTCCCAGGTCTGGGATCATGGCTCTGCGATATCTCGTCATTGTGGCCAGTGGTGCAAGGAGAAATCTTTTCTTAGTGGTACTGATAGTAAAAATTGGTGTGATCACGTGTCATGAGGGGGCATGGTAACATGAAACTAGAGGAGTGGCTACATGACAAAACGGGCATGGCCACATTATGCCACACACTGTAATGCCCCTAACACATTATGCCAAACACCGTAAAGCCCATTACACATTATGCCACACACCATAATGCCCCTAACACATTATGCCAAACACCGTAATACCCATTACACATTATGCCACACACCGTAATTTATTAATTTATTAACAGTTTCTTATATAGCGCAATATATTCCGTTGCGCTTTACAATTAGAGCAACAGTAATAGAACAAAACTGGGTAAAAACAGACAGACATAGAGGTAGGAAGGCCCTGCTCGCAAGCTTACAATCTATAGCCCCTAACACATTATGCCAAACACCGTAATGCCCATTACACATTATGCCGCACATTGTAATGCTCATTACACATGCCACACACCGTAATGCTTATTACACATTATGCCACACACCGTAATGCCCATTACACATTATGCCACACCGCAATGTCTTACATATTATACCATACATCGTAATGCCTATTACATTTTATGCCACACACAGTTATGCCACTGACACCATTTTATGTCCCACACACAAAAATGCCCCTTATAAATTATGCCCCAGTGGTGGGCTGGTGGTACTGAGTACCACCACCATATTTCTTAAGTGTATTCCGTATGTTGTGAATTGCGACATTTTACAGTTGGTTGGGCCACAAAGACCTAATTTATTTCCAGAGACAGATTAACAACAAGGCTGTAAAGCATACTTGCCTACTCTCTTGGAAAGTCGGGAAGCTCCCGAAAATCGTGTGGCACTCCCTTCTCCCCGAGGGAGTGGGCAAGTCTCACGCATCCTGCTCCCCCACTGCTGCTCCCCCCACTCACCACCACCCACACTCCCGCGGCATCCCAACACACAGGACATGTGGGTGGGGCGATGATGCGATTTGCGATAGATCGCCCCGCCCCATATCCACATGGCATCTATTGGGAATAGTAACCAGTCTACATTTGACTTTTTGAACCCTTTGACCTTTTGTGCATGTTGACCTTAACTTCTGTCGACCTTTCATCTTTGAAACTTTTGTACCTGTCTGCCTAATGCATGTTGAACATTTGTTGTTGACATATTGCCTGGCGACCATAACAGTGTTGATTTATTATATCACACCCATATCGTAGGGAGGTCCATGCAACATGCTGCAAGTATGATTTGTCTGCCTCGTGCACACAAGGTGCATGCCTTGCTTTTGGAACTGCCAATGTAAAATCAGTTTGTGCTTACTTCTGTGAAAATAAGGGACTACAGAAAGACCCTGGGCGAGATGTACTAAAGGAAAAATGCGGTAAAACCCCCGAAAATGGGAGTTTTACTGCATTTTTAAATTTACTAAGACCCTACCGCCGGTTTTTTGCCGACCAGGGTATCGCCATCTTTGTATGGCGATACCCTATAGAAGCCTATGGGCTTCTTATCGCCGACCGCCGCCTCCACCGCCCCCGCCGCAGATGCCTCCCCCCCCCCTCGGCATGCCTTCCTCCACATACCGGAAGGTAATATGCACCTCCCCCTAGCAACGCAGCCGGAGGTCCTTCCGGCTGCAGGGGGGGGGGGGGAGGTGCCGGGGGCAGCCTGCTGCTGCTTCCCGGCATGCACTCAGTGTGGAGACCCCTGGGAGGTGACGGAGACCCCCCGCAGACCACCTCACAGGTATCGCGGGGGGCCTCCATCACCGCATTGCGATATTGATCGCATATGCTAGTACATATGCGATCAACATCGCTGCGATAAGCGGCGAGGGGCGGCGATGTATCTTAATACATCCCGCCCCCCGTCTGTGTGCCCCCTTCTTCTTTAGAATATAAGCTTCCACGAGCAGGGCCCTCTTCCCTCATGTGCTTTTCCATTTCTGACTAAATCTTCTTTTCAATACTCCCTTTGGCGGCACCAAATCCCCCAGTTTCAGTGTCGTCTGCTGACGCAGCTATGTTTATATACCCTGTACTTGTCCTATATTGTCTTAAACTGTAAGTCACTGTTTTCTTGTTTTGCTTATTTGTTTATGTACTCTGTAACTGGGCGCTGCGGATCCCACGTGGCGCCATATACTGTAAATAAAGGATAATAATATTTGAAAATGTGCATGATGGAAAGCATTAGGGGCCTATTTACTAAGTATTGGAGAGAGATAAAGTGGACGGTTATAAAGTAACAACCAACCAGCTCCTAAATGTCACTTTTCAACCAAACTAGCAATTCAGACCTGATCGATGTTGTGTATTTTCCCACAGCGTGCAATCAGATCTGAACTGCACGTGCGCATGCACCGCAACACGCAGGTGCGACGGACCGCAACAACGGGGATCGCCGGTCAGCGACGGGATGGTGCAATAAATCCGATTGCACGGGTGTTCGCAAGGAGGAGGCCGTTTGTGGGTGGCAACTGACCGTTTCCAGGGAGTGATCGGACAAACGCAGGCGTGTCAAAGCGTTTGAAGCGAGGTTGTCTGACGTCAGCTCCGGCCCCGATCAGCAAGAAGCAATCGCAGCGGCTGAGTAAGTCCTGGGCTGAGCAGAGACTGCACAAAATCAGTTTGTGCAGCTCTGCTACACATCCGAACGCACACTTGCTCAACGAATTCACCCTCCCCCTGTAGGCGGCGACTTTCTGATCGCAGGGCAGCAAAAAATGTAGTGCAGCGATCAGGTCTGAATTACCCCCTAAGGCGTATCCCATCTTCATATACACAGTCTTAAGTTCATCACAACAGTGTAGATATATTTTGTTTAAAAAGAGGAAAAAACCGCGCTGATGCCGGGATTTATGTGTTTAAGCTGCCCTGAGCAAAAAGATAATTAAATGGATACTAACAGATGTGTTAGGAACAAGGCGCTATTGACAATGTGTAATGTGTTTTGCAGCAATTAAATGTTGCAATACTGTAGTGCAATACCTTAAAAAAAAAAGGATTAGTAATTGTTTACAGCCCTTTATTTGTTTATTTTCGGTCCTGCCGGATTTTTGTGCTGCCGGCTCTTTGTCCCGCTAGTGTCTCTGTGCGGGATGGTCCAAAACCCTGTCTCTCCCTAAACTACCCACCTTATGCTCAGCAGTGGTGGGACGGGATCTTGACTCCGGGCGGCTGGGTATTTCTTCTCCGCAGACGCTACTTGCTTCAGCCGCGTCTCCTGTGTGCCGTACTGTACTGCTGCGGCCGCTCGGGATCCCGGCTTGTAAGACGGACGGGTGGATGTGTTTCTTCTGTGCGCTCTGTATAGATGAGAGTGCACGGACCGTGGTTTGCTTCCAACGCGTTTCGGGCTGCACGCCCTTTATCGAGGATGTCACTGGTTTAGCCTATCTTGTTATTTATAAGAAAAACTTTATTGAACAATTGTTTAAAAAACCGGGAGTCCCTCCCCGGAAATGAGGTAGAAAAAAGCGGGTTGCACATGGCCCAGTTAAAAATTATCAGGTATTGCACTTGAATAATGTGATAAAGCTGTAAAAAATTTATATAAGAAAAATAAAGAATAAAAAAGACATATTGCATTAAAAACCGGGATTATGTGGTTTTCATTTTATTATGGAAAAATAGATTATAAATGTTTTTAGCAAAAAACATTTTTTATAAAAAATTTGTATATAATAAAAGTATATATTTTTTTATGAATTTTTTATTTTTTTATTTTTTTAAAAAAACATTAAATTCTATATCCACATTGAGACCAGCAGGTTGTAGGGTTTGGAGATTGAAAATCCACTCTGTTTCTTTCTTTTTTAATGAAACCGAGATGTTTCCTCCTCTCCAAAATGGTTGAATTTTTTGGATTCCCAAGAATTTTTGTTGTGGTGGTCCAGAAAGTGTTTTGAAACACTATGTGTTTGTAGTCCTTTCTTTATGTTATTTATGTGTTCCATAATTCGAGTTTTTAGTTTTCTTTTGGTTTGGCCTACATATTGCAAGTGACAAGGGCACTCCAGCAGATATATGACTCCTTCTGTATTACAACTAATAGCATCTTTTATTTTATATTGTTTTTTTTGAAACATTAGATGAAAATAGTTTCTCTGAACGTGTGGATGTGCTATTGGTTGTCTTGCAAGCTGAACAGTTTAAGCAAAAGCTGTGCCCCACGTTTTTTGCTATTCTTTGATTTGTTGTAGTTGACGGTATATAACTTTTGGTCAATTCCTGTTTGAGGTTTCTTGCTCTTCTGTAGATTACCTTTGGCTTCTCGGGGAGGAATTCTGCAAGCTGTGTATCTAATTGTAATATGTGCCAATGTTTATGTAAGATGTTTTCAAAACAACGATGTTGGCTATTGTACTGAGTGATAAATGCCATTTGAAACTCATTTGATTCCTGTTTTGGTTTATATTGAATTAAATCATTTCTTTCTATGCTTCTGAGTTTTTCTATTTCTTGTTGAAGACTTGTGTCCTTATATCCTTTTTCTGCAAACTGCTGTTTTAGTTGGTCGACTTGTGTGATGAAATCTTCTTCTTTCGAGCAGTTCCTTTTCATACGTCTGAATTGTCCTCCTGGGATATTCTTGGTCCAGTTTGCGTGATGGTTGCTATTCCCTGCAAGAATACTGTTACTGCTAACCGTTTTTCTGTGGGTCCTTGTGTGTAGTGTGTTGAGTTATGAAAATTTCTAGATCCAGATAGACTACCATTTCTTTACTGAATGTAGAAGTAAATTCCAAGCCATATGTATTCTTCTCCATGTGTTCTAGGAAGTTCTTTAAATTTTCTTCAGTTCCATTCCAAATGAACAACAAGTCATCTATATATCTTTTCCAGATGAAAAGATTCTCTTTATAGGGGTTGTTGCTCCAAATGTTTTCTTCCTCCCATTTTGCGACGAAGAGATTTACATAACTTGGTGCCATTGAAGAACCCATTGCTGTGCCTTTTACTTGATTGAAGAAGGTACCTTCATTCCAAAAATAGTTCTTATGTAGAATTAATTCTATGCTCCTCATGATGAAATTAATCTGTGCATTTTGTAAATTGGTGCTGGTAGATAGGAAATGTCGGGTAGCTTCTTGTCCGATGTCATGGGAAATGCATGTGTAGAGAGATTTAACATCACATGTGCATAGTATATAGTTCTCGCACCATTCCATGTCTTTGATGAGTTGGAGTACTGCCATTGAGTCTTTCAGGTAACTTTGTTGATTGCACACTAGATCTTGTAGGAAGGAATCCACATATTTGGAAAGATTTGATGTTAAGGATTCCTGAAACTATTGGTCTTGCTGGTGGATGGCTGGGATTTTTATGTATCTTTGGGAGTCCATAGAAGGTGGGAATTATTGGATGTTGAATATGAAGGTAATCGAACTCCTTTTTTGTAAGTATACCTAATTGTAACCCTTCATCAAGTAGGTCATGTAATTCCAATAAGTAGGTTCCAGTGGGATCCGTGCTAAGTTTCTGGTAAGTGTTGGAGTCTGATAGTAGGTTCTGGATTTCTTTCATGTACTCACTTTTTACCATGATGACTAGGCCTCCGCCTTTGTCTGCGGGTTTTATGACTATAGATTCATCCTTCTTAAGATCTTCCAAAGCCTCTTTTTCCTTTCGTGACAGGTTGTACTTCTTTTTTTCTTTTCCTGTTAGTTTCCGTAAGTCCTGTTCTATCAGTTTCTCAAATGTCTCAATATGGGGCCCCTTGATGTGTGACGGAAAGAATGTAGATTGTGGTTTCAAATGGCTGTGTTGGAAATCATCTTCTTCCATGTTATTGTGATTATTCAGCTCTTTTTTGTTGAAGAACTTCTTCACACATAGTTTGCGCACAAATTTCTGGGTATCTACATACAAATCAAATTGATTTATATTGGAATGTCCGGCAAATTTTAAGCCTTTTTGAAGCAAAGTGATATGTGCCCCTGTCAATGTTTTCTTGCTAAGATTGTAGATGCCGATTTCTCTAAGATCTGAAGGAAATTCATTCTCTCCCTCATGCATTATGGATTTCTTCTTCTTGCCCCCCCGGACCCCCTTCTCCTGGGGAATCTTCTATCCGGGTTTTTTTCTGTGGTGCATTTTTCCCGTCTGGTGGTTTTCCTAATCTCTGGGGAGATCCTAAAAAATCTTCTTCCTCACAAGACTCTTGTGAGGAAGAAGATAGAAGATTCCCCACTGGCATTCCCAACCTCGGTCCTCAAGGCACACTAACAGTGCAGGTTTTAGTGATATCCATGCTTGAGCACAGGTGACTCAATTAGTACCTCAGTTATTTGGATATAACCACCTGTGCTGACGTAACAGGTAAGTGGAATGTCTATGCAGATGCAGGTGTCGATAGACGTACCTGGATTCTTCACCCAGGATCACCTTTTGGAATGGATCTCACTGCTGGAACCTTAGGCAGAGGGACGAAGAAGCACAACCCCAGAGGACCCAACACACGAGTCACCACACGTTAGGACGGTGACATGAAGATTTATTATTCAGGAATAAACTGGTCACCGCTGTGGAATTAATGGGTTAAAAGGGAAATACAATTTCATGTAGGAGGAACAATCCGCACAAGGATATACAATAATGTGACAAGCATTAATATAAATACACAATGGACTAGGATAACACCTAATACCTGTTACACTGACTCTAATGTGCTTTTCAGTTACAGTACCATAATATGTCCACCTGGTGGCAGTGTAACTTTAACTGACCCTGCAAGCTATTGCTGACTAAAGCATATACTCAGTTCGTAGCTAACCTTAGGTAGCAAAAGGGTCCATTTAAGTTTTGGGCGTGTAAGCACCCTACAAGTTGCAGTCTCAAAGGTAGCAGGTGAAGCACCGTCAATAGCAGAAGTTAGCACAGCTCTGAAATGTTAAATAGCAGGCAGCAAATAAGCGGTATGGGCAAGTAGTTCAATGAAGAATAAAGGAGGGCATGCAGATTCCTAACATGGCTCGGTCAATATGAGGGCACGCAAAAGTTGGCAATCTAACAGAGAACCCTTGTATGCAAGACATCATTACCTGGCAATGGCTCTACCTTGAGTCTAACGTAGCGACGCTTTAGGGTGAAGCATTACAATGCACGTCAGGCACACTTCTGTAAACTGTCGTAGCAGATGTGAGTACTTGCAGACAGTATAACAGCCTATGCAATTGAAGTCTTGCAAATGCTTAATAGTAACAACATGCGAGTGACAGGTTTTAAGTATGGTGTTTTAAGTAGTCTTGGGTTCGACTGGCAACAAGTACAGGAAGTGAGTCCTGTATTACAGGACCTAATGCGCCTAATTCGTAGCAAGAGTCATCTTACCAAGTCCCAGAGAGCCGTTGCTGACCAGGAATTGATCAAACTGTTATGCCACCAAGACTGAATCCACCTACGACAGTGCCTTGTCGTCCGAACCAGCCTTAATCCCGGCAACCACCAGCCCACCATGTCGTACCTAGATAGCATGTTGCTTAACGCCTATCACAGTCATTGGGGCACTTCGGGACCCAGAAGACGAAGGCGGTACACCAACAGAGATTCTTTTGTGTCTGGATGAGATCTGATATCGACAAGTGGTGATTGCAGGATATGTAATCTGAAGAAATCGACTGACTTATCCCAAAAGGATTCTCTACATCCGATCCAGAGACCCGTTGGACATTTGAGTACCGTTCCCCGTGATCAGGTGAAGCTCTGCACTGTAGAAGTCCCGGCAGTAGAGAAAGAATCACCTTTGGCAGAAGGGCGGGGAACCCCAGGGGGCATTCCAATCCATGACCCCATAGAGCTCTTACTAATTATGGGTAGCACAACTCTGAGCTCAATGAAACCGGTAGCCCCAAGACCCAGGGAAGAGATATCTATTGAATGTGATGACACACTTTGCATTGTACCTGATATGGCCGAAGGAGTGCTAACCCCAGTTCCTAAGAGGCCATAACGCAGTACAAGAGGTACGCTACCTCTAAGGTACCGCAATTAAAATGTTATAATGCAGTATGCTTCTTTAACCACTGCTTCTGTATATACATATGTAACACTTCTCCCACTTCTTGAGTATCAGGGTCTATGCAATCTGGCGTGCCAGATGTTACGATATACCCTGGTTTGCTTGGGAGAACCTTACCCTGTAGGGGTTGGGGTATTGTATGTGTTGCAGGTTATAAATGCTGGAAATATCTCTAGGTAACTTTTAAAGATATGACCATATATATGTAGAAGATAAGGTAGTCAGCTCACCTTACTAATCCGGTAATGTTCTTTGGTTTCAGGTTTCGTATATATTACAATACTCTCTCAGATCAGGATTTCCCAGACACAGTGGACCCGCTAGATGAGGTAAGTAATTTTATTTTCTCCTTACACAGTTAAATATTCAGGTGGCCTTTTAAACTCGAATAAATATCAATTTAGCAAATATAACACTTGTACAATTCTATATTACAGACAGAATGCATGCAATATACAAAAAAAATATATATATCCCATAGTCTAACAGACTATGGACCCGGAATTTAAGCTTAAACTCTTAATCTTAACCCCTGCGCAGGTTGAACCTTTAAAAAATAATGTGATCACGGTGTCACTGACTGTAGTAGTTATATGATACTCTTATTCAGTTTTGGTATCCACCAATAATGAGTGGTATTCCTGCTAATTAACATATGTTATATCTATCAGTCACTTTTGTTAGTATCTGCTATTCTTAGATGTATCTTGTTTGCTATCACTCTTGCTAGAGACTGGATCCAGTATACATGGATGAGGACTAGTCTATAAAGGCTAAGCTGTTTATACTTTCAATACAGAACAACAGTTAGATGAATGCGAAGGATGCTTCTAGATAGTATTCATTAGTCTTGAATCCGGTAAGGGGGTCAACGCTATAATTCCTTTCGGCTATCCTTTACTGTTAAATTGTGGAATTAGAACAGAGTTCTCCGCTTTAGTGGACGAGAGTCTCTGAGGATCACAGCACTAAGGGTGTGTACACACGGTGAGATCTTTTCTTCCGATTCTGACTATATAGTCAGAATCGGAAGAAAAGATAGTGCAGATCGCAAGGTGACAGTCACCTTGCGATCCCGATCCGATGCCGATGCGCGGTCGGCATCGGCAGAAAAAATAGACTGTGCAGGCAAGTCAATCTTGACTATCTCTATAGAAGAGATAGTCAGGATTGACACTTAGCCAAAATCGCACAGAACCAGGATCGCAAGTACACTCATTATGTGCTTGCGATACCGGCTAAGTGCCGACCCGGCCCCCCGTCGCACAGTCAGAATCGGTTAAGTCCGAATCTCACCGTGTGTACACACCCTTACACTATGCTGGCACGGCAGGGCAAAGTCTGTATTTAATATCACTTTTCATTTACTGAACTGAATAGTTATATAGATACTTCTGATATAGCCAACAATATGATGGGTGACCATTACAAAGATGATATATAAACTATTTTAACATGCAGGCTGGTACATGAGAAACCATAATGCATTTCCGAGTATAACAGTCCATTTCTTTATAATGTGCCACTCTCACCACCGTACCCCTGAATATTCTAGTCTCCTCCACTTTATACGAAAGGGGTAGATAAAAAGCTCCTACGAGAGGATGCAGTAGAACTAAACCTTTAATAATATACAGTTAATTATAATGGTGTAGTAGTGAATAGAGAAATCTAATTTATTCTCGCTCGACTCCTCCTTCCCCAAAGTTACTGCGGAGTGTGGGCTTATTATAAACAGTACCAGTGTTGCTACCTGACTATGATAGCATTTTATCCAGGGATCTAACACTTTAGATTTTGACGCTTTAGGCTAGCAGTGTTTCTTTCCATAATACTACTAACGCTGATGACATTATGAAGCAGAAGTCCCCTTTACTATGACTTTCATTAATCTCCAGCTCCTGTGGTCAAGCTGTAAAATCTTATTCCCAGGATTATTACCCTGCAGCTAGCTGAATCCGGTTCAGTAAAAGTGATCCTCAGCCAATGATCAGTCTATGGAGCCTCCCCACAAGGTCCCTTCAGCACTGCACTCTGGGATTACGCTTCTCCCCTCTGTCACTTACAGTTAACATCAGTTGCCTCCACTATACTGGCAGCCTTGCAGGCTGGTGCATCATCCCCTCCTTGTCTACTATGGAGTAGGGAAAATGGGTGATTTAAGTGAGAGCCGTCTCTCTTTGGGCATCAGCGCTGTATTCTCCCGTACTTACAGGTTCGGCTCTCTTCAGGTGCTGGGGAGCTCCAGACAGCTATTTCAATCCATCTCTCCTCCCCCTGACTCACTAGCTGGAGCGGACCTTCTAGCGGCTATTCTCCGTCTCTCTCTATGAAATGCGCTAGCCGTAGCGGACCTTCCAGCGACGGTCTCCCCCGGCTATTTCACTTCCAGCTCCTCCGGTTACTGCGCACACCTCCGGCCACTTCTATCTCTCTCCGAACGGCTCCTCTCCTCTCTCGCTCCCGCTGCGTCACCCTCTCAACCGCTGCTTCACGAGCTCTCCATCTACTCGTGCTCTCACTCGTTCCAGACCTTTCTCCTTGCAGTCCCTCACCATGTCCACGAGAATACTCCCCTTGTAGTCAATTACAGCCATCATTCCTACCACCCACACAATATATATATATTACAATTGCACAGCTATTTTAGAACCTACCAAGCCTCTATATATTCCATTTTCACCAAAGGGGGTACACATACTTACCCGGCGTCATGAACAGGATGGGTAGTAATTGAAGCTCAGCAAGGGGAAAATTAGGGGACCTTACTCATGTCTTATCCAGTCCGACAGTTGCCTGCAATGCATATCCTTTGTAGTACAAATTAAGGGGGTCCAGTTCAGAGTGTCACACTGAGGCCTGGATATCACTAAAACCTGCACTGTTAGTGTGCCTTGAGGACCGAGATTGCCTGTTCTAGAAGAAAATAGCTACAATCTGATTCATTGCTATGGGCAACTTCTCCACTCCACTGTATAAACCTGTACTTTAGTAAATATTCCCCTTAAAGAAATAATGGTAAGAAAATCCCTACAAGCACCAGCAAGCTATAGCAGTCATAGGGAAGTATGATGCTGAAGACAGGCCAGAAGGCCTGATGGCCTGGTTGAGGAACTCTGCTCAGCCGCCAGGCACCAAGAATGATGAAGACGTGCTGCAAGGTTTGTGGCACGCCCATTTGAGACGCAACAATGCCCCCTTGTCACGAGTGTACAGTGCCAGGGCTGATTTAGAACCCCTCTACATCCCTGGTTGGCAGTGTGTACAAGAAATAGAGAAGTTAATTTGGTCAGCAGACAAGAGTGTGGTTTTGTGCTATGGGAGATGTACTGTATGGGGTTTAGATCAATGGACGTAGTAAGTGTACCATACTTGCCTATTCTCCTGGAAAGGCCGGGAGGCCCCCGAAAATCATGTGGTACTCCCGGCGCCCGGGGAAGTGGGCAAGTCTCCTGCATCCTGCTCGCCCCCCCCCGCTACACCCCCCACTGACTGCCACCCACACTACAGCGGCATCCTGTCACACAGGACAGGTGGGCGAGGCGACGACACGATTCACGCTAAATCATGTCATCGTAGCCCTGGCACCCGCTTTACAATGCCGGTAAAGTGGGCATTGTAAAGCAGGGAGCGGTACTACGATGAAGCAATCACATCACCACGCCCCCGACACGCCTCCTCCACGCCCCCTTGCTGGAGGGAGCAGCCAGAAAGAAGGCAACTATGATGTAAACAGGTATTTGACATTTAAATTAGATTTGCTGGACCCACATTTGTTTGATACCTTTGTGCAGAGTTTTGTGAGATTCACTTCAGCTTTTAATGCCAATTTTTAGCTTTAGTTTGTGCTTTATATCCCTTCTTCAGATACAGAAATCCATATGCAGGCTCATTTAAAGATATGGGGTGGGATGTACTGAGCGGAAAATGCGGTAAACCCCCTGTTTACCACATTTTCCTGATGTACCATCCCCCGGCCGGCAGGTCAGTGCCGCGGCGGGGTTCGCCAGCTTTAGCTGGAGATAGTCCATAGAAGCCTATGGGCTTCTCTCCGCGGCGCTGTGTGAGGGATCCGATCGGATCCCTCCCAGCATGCCTTGCGGCCACCCCCGTCACCCTGTGCATGCGCAGACTGACTCCTGGGGCCGAATCCCAGAAGTCAGGCTGCCGCTGTGCATCGCGGAGGACAGCTTTTATCGGAAGAGCTGTCCTCCGCAATGCTGATCGCATATGTAAGTACATATGCGATCAGCATCGTGGCGCAGGGCGGCGATGTACAGTAGTACATCCCGCCCATTGACTTGTAAAGCAGCAATAAAATCATAAGCCATATCAGCCATCCAGTTGTCTTCAACTTCAGCTACATTCTGCCAGGGGTGTAGCGAGGGTGGCTCCGGTGGAGCGCCAGCTCCGGGTGCCAGAAAAGTTAGTGGCCGCGCCACCATCTGCCCCCTTCCTCCACCCGCTATACTGCGACCCACTATACAGGCAGCCACAGGAGGAGGATAAGCAGAGGGACACACACTGACTCGAACTCAGAGACTACAGTAGGTAGGGAACAGGGCAGGCCAGAGACGACAGCAGGAGACACTGACAACCAGCAGATGCCAAAGCTCTGGTTGTCCTCTTTATATGTCTCACTGTCTGCTTATAGCTGTGCAGCAGGGTTACTTTTGTCCTGTTACACCACTCTCTGCCCCAGCTGCTGCAGTACCTCTTTCAGCCCCAGCTGCTGCAGCACCTCTCTCTGATCTGGCTGTTGCAGCACCCCTCTCTACATTGATGATGCAGCACATCTCTCTGCCCCAGCTGATGCTGCAGCACCTCTCTCTGCATATGAAGCTACAGAGTAACACGTATACGCGGCTCGACTGTGGTGTAATGTGTATAAGCGACTCTACTGTGTTGTGTAACGTGTACAAGGGGTTATACTGTGTGATGTAATGTGAATAACGGACACTACTGTGGTATAATGTGAATAACGGGCAATACTATGGTGTAATGTGAGTAACGGGCAATACTATGTGGTGTAATGTGAATAACGGACACTACTGTGGTGTAATGTGTATAAGCGATTCTACTGTGTTGTGTAACGTGTACAAGGGGTTCTACTGTGTGATGTAATGTGAATAACGGACACTACTGTGGTATAATGTGAATAACGGGCAATACTATGGTGTAATGTGAGTAACGGGCAATACTGTGTGGTGTAATGTGAATAACGGACACTACTGTGGTGTAATGTGAATAACGGGCAAAATACAGGAGAGGGGGCGCCGAAACATACCCTTGCTCCAGGCACCATGGCACCTTGCTACACCTCTGGCTGCATGAACCAGCGAGAGGTCTCACAGTCAGCAGAACTCTCCATTTCACTAACGGAATCTATGCAGCACTTGAAACGAGCACATGAACAATTCCCTTTGATAAATGCCAGTAAAGAGAAGGCATGCAAACAGATGAGCAAGGACACAAAGCTGTCTGACAAAGATGTATACACCAGTAAAGATGTACAGTATATATAATATATTATGGTATATATACTGTATATGATATAGAGAGTAATATCTACACACAACTCAGGACATGCATTAATCATACTTCCACTGGCTATGCATACAGAGAATGTGCTGGAGCAGTTTTTAAATACATATTCATTCCAGCTGTCTTGTCTGACAGATGAGGAAGCTCATGCGATTTGAGCAAACGTTGCTATAGAATCACATCTAATAAATCTGCATGTTATCAGTTAGTTAGATTATAGTTTTTCAGGCTATAGTTTGATAAAATACAGCATTTGTGGACTTTCCATGTGTAAAAGTCAATGGGGGTCATTCAGAGATGATCGTAGCTGTGCTAAATTTAGCACAGCTACGATCATTCACAGTGACACGCGGGGGGACGCCCAGCACAGGGCTAGTCCGCCCCGCTTGTCAGTGCCGGCCGCCCGCAGAAGTGCAAAGGCATCGCACAGCGGCGATGCCTTTGCACTTCAAGAGTAGCTTCTGAATAGCGCAGCTTTAGCGTGCTGGCCGGGAGCTACTCATCGCTCCCCGGGCCGTAGCGGCTGTGTGTGACGTCACTCAGGCGCTGCGGCACTCCCCCCGTTCGGTCCGGCCACGCCTGCATTGGCCGGACCGCACCCACGAAACGGCTGCAAAATGCCACCATTCCACTCCCCCCCCCCCCCCCTGCCCAGCGACTGCCTCTGCCTCAATCGGGCAGAGGCGATCGTAGCGGGCCGACGGCCTTGGCCATCTGGCATGCGCCGGCGCATGCGCAGTTCTGACCCGATCGCACCGCTGCGATAAACTACAGCGCGCGATCGGGTCAGAATGACCCCCAATGTGCGGTTTGGTTTTTACAAAATCGAACACAAAAACCTCTTAATCTTACCTGGTAAACCTGTGGGGACGGTACCGGGATCCCGACACCTGGATGATAAGTAGACTAACCCCCACCCACTTAGCCTTGCTTCCGGTAGCCTGACCCTAACCGCCCCCTGCCACCACCCCCACCCCGCAGCCTAACCCTAAACCTATACCATATAGGCTGGCTGATGTAATTAAAGTGCTGAATTTGAATCTGGCTGCATATTTAAACTCACTGCCAGCATAACACAGTGCCAGGTTCAGCGGCGAAACCTTTGAGTGGTGGGCCCAGGTGCAAAAATATACTCTGGGGCCCCCTCCTCTGACCCACCTCAAGTTCCTAATATGGCACACCAGTGGGTGACAGGTGACTGGTGTGTTCCTATATAACACTGCAATATCATACCTGTGCCCAAATCATTTCCAACAGTGGGAACACAGTGACCGCCGGCCTGCCTGTGCCAGGGGACCCCACCCCCTGTGCGCTCCTCAGTTCGGCACTTAGTCAAGCAGGCAATGACAGCTCCAATTACATTGGCTGTGAGCTGCCTTTAATTAACAGACAGCTGTGATTCAGGAAGAATTCCCATCTCTGTGAATTAGAGGCAATATGCGCCTGTGAACATCAGCGCTAACAGGCAGCAGTACTCCCCTATCAGTCTGGCACTGATGCGGCTGCACACAAGGTCAACCCTGCTGCCCTGAGGTAAGGGACAGTTTCCTCAAGCAGTGGGGACCATCCTGCTCCCTTCTATGAACCAGTTGTCTGACTTTGCTTAAAATGGTCCTGCGGTGACTCAGGGTAAAAATCATTGCTGGTCTGGGCAGCAGTGGGCCCCTTAGTCCCCAGAGGACCTGCTGCACCAATGGTATTTCCACCTCTGGCCAGATGATGAAGTCTACAGTTGCTACAGCTCCAGGTTTTTTTTTCAATAAACTTTAAAGTTCCAGTCCTTTGCCTGCCTTGCCATCTCTAGTCCTCACCTGTGCCCCTGACCTTTCAGTCTGTCCTTTGCCAAGGCCATCCTAACAGCATTGTAGGCCCGCAGGAAAACAAAGCACTGGGGCCCCTATCCATCCATTAACAGGAATAAAAGAAAAAAAGCATAACTTACCCTTCCTGAGGTCCTGTGCACCTATGCACGTGCTTCCATGCAGTGAATGGCTTGTAGCACTCTGGTTGAAAGCCATTAACTGTGTGGCTACAGACTGGGATGCAAGTGGAGAATGCTGCTAGGCTGCAATGAGGAATGCCCTTCTACTCTGTGGAATGTCCTACCATACACAATAAGACTCTCCCTTTGGGGGAGACGTACTAAGCCCTGAAAAGTGATACATTTCAAGGTGATAAAGTACCTGCCATTCAACACCTAACTGCCATGTCACAGGCTGGCTGGTACTTTATCACCGTGCAATCTATCACTTTTCAAGGCTTAGTGCAATTCGTCTCTAGTCTCCAAACCTTCAAGCGTTCACTGAAAACTCACCTCTTCAGGCAAGCTTATCACATTCCAGAATGGCTCACCCAACCTTCATAAGCATTCCTATCTAGTTACATCCCCTCTGTAAAGTCCACACATATGATACCCTCACATATTTCTCTTTCGTAACTTTCCCATCTTCCTGACCCCAGGCCAACATCACTGTGTGACCATATCATACAGCCCACCAAGAACCTTTGCAATCTGGTGGACAACAATGCAATAGATAGCACCTATTCTTGTGTATCAATGCCTATTTCCCCATAGATTGTAAGCTTGTGAGCAGGGCCTTCCGACCTCTGTTTTGTTTTATGATTGTTGTTTCCAATTGTAAAGCACAATGGAATATGGCTTTTTTTCTGGCAAGCTGATGTGCAATTAGGCAACTCTGTGCTTGATACATAGCACAAATTGTTTATTTACCTTGTGTCAAAATGGAATTGTAGATTCAGATTTTTGTAAGTAGTATCTCTTACAACCTGTACATAAATTCTGTTCTGTGGAAACCACGTTTTAGTTTGTATGTCCTCAAGTCTGCAGCATGTTCAGCCACCATATGTGGGGCAACAAAGGATAAGTTGATTTTTGAACAGTGTGGTATCCGTCTCTATCTTGGAATAAATGTAAATTATATTATAGTCCTCTTCCGGAAATAACATTTTTGGAGGTTTCACTGCTTTTCTCATATTCACCAAGCTCCAGAATGCAGTACATCCCGGAGCTTGGACACGGTGAGCAACACCATCTTTACATGGCGTTACCCTACAGAATCCTATGGGCTTCTTTCATGTTTTCCCTTGAGAGGTATCCAATCAGATCTCTCCTAGCACTCCCCATGTCATGTGCATCACTCGATGCATACACGAAAGGACTCCCGGGTCCTAAACCGGGAAGTCCTTCTATAGCAATGGACAGTTCTTACCGGGAGAGCTGTCCTTGTGATTTACTTCAAGCATACAGAATTAATAAACAACGTTATGCTTGCATGGCTGTGGGGGGGGGGGATCCATTGCCTGCAAAATATGATGCATCATGCATCCCACCTTTCTTTGTATGCTTTCTGGAATACCAGT
The DNA here is from genome assembly GCF_028390025.1 of Pseudophryne corroboree. Taxonomy (NCBI): domain Eukaryota; kingdom Metazoa; phylum Chordata; class Amphibia; order Anura; family Myobatrachidae; genus Pseudophryne; species Pseudophryne corroboree. Next base: position 148,258,196 of record NC_086455.1, read on the forward strand.
AGCCAGGCTACAGATGTTTTTTATGTATAACAGATTATTTTCTCTTGGAAACAAATATTCACCAATAATCTGTTCCTCTAGAGTTAGTGGTGTTTTCAACTCAGGTTAAGAGTATTTCTAGATGCAGAAATAGGTAAAAAAATACCCAAGGGTATTCGGGCGCTGTGAGGCGAGCTGGTTGGCTAAGCAGCAGCCAATGATACCGGGAAGTCACTCCCTGGAAATGGATAACAAAAAAAGAGGAAGGCTGCGCTGGCAGAGGAAAGAACAATATAAACCACTAATGTGTAATTTAAAAAATTTATTATAAAACAGTATTCTTTAAAAAAACAGTACTTCTGTGCAAGATGATGTGCCAAATATATGCAGAAGAAATGGAATTCACCAATAATATGCAAAAATTGGAGTTTACCCAGAGATGGTTGTACAGGATTGGTGGATTGTATTCTCTAAAGTCCGTTCCGTATTTTGCCCATGAATATTATATCCAGTTATATTCCAATAAGGAAAGTCCCCTTTAGATGTTACTGAAGAGAGTCCATGGAAAGATTCCATATACCGCTAGAGGATTGATGCAATGTCCCATAAATAGTGAGTACCTCATGCAATGCGGAAGTAGGTTGGTGCCTCTCTCAGACTCCTCTGGATAACTGGTCAGCGGAATGGGCTGGTTCGGGTCCAATTCAGAGATATCCTGTTCCAACGGGTAAATACCTGACGCGTTTCGCTGCATAGACCTTGCAGCTTTTTCAAAGGTGTCTTTGAAAAAGCTGCCAGCCCATTCCGCTGACCAGTTATCCAGAGGAGTCTGAGAGAGGCACGAACCTACTTCCGCATTGCATGAGGTACTCACTATTTATGGGACATTGCATCAATCCTCTAGCGGTATATGGAATCTTTCCATGGACTCTCTTCAGTAACATCTAAAGGGGACTCTCCTTATTGGAATATAACTGGATATAATATTCATGGGAAAAATACGGAACGGACTTTAGAGAATACAATCCACCAATCCTGTACAACCATCTCTGGGTAAACTCCAATTTTTGCATATTATTGGTGAATTCCATTTCTTCTGCATATATTTGGCACATCATCTTGCACAGAACTACTGTTTTTTTAAAGAATACTGTTTTATAATAAAAAATGTTAAATTACACATTAGTGGTTTATATTGTTCTTTCCTCTGCCAGCGCAGCCTTCCTCTTTTTTTGTTAAGAGTATTTCTAAAAGGCATAGAAAAGCAAGGTAAAGCAATGCTAGAACAGAAATCTGATCAAGCTCCAAAGTAAAACACAGGCAGGAAAGATAAGATCTGGGCTGGTGCAGATCAACCAAACACAAAAAAAAAATGTCTATGCAGAGATGCGCACACCCAGGTAACAGCAATATAGCCAACAGTATAATGGACAATTAGTAAGTGTAGCAGCAAGAAAGGATATGTTAGAGAGCATCAACCCAACAACTTATGAAAATCAAATACAACATTCCAACCAAATTTCATACCAAACGAAGGAAAGGGTTCTTCACAGTAAGGGCAGTAAGGATTTGGAATTCCCTGCCTGAGAAGGTAGTAATAGTGGACTCAATCAATATATATGTTTAAAAATGGATTAAATTCCTAACTGAAAGAAAAATCCAAGGATATAGCATTTAAAGTGAGTGTATTTTAGAAAAAGCATGAATTATAGTTGTTAGTTAGACTTAATGACTTAACTTCACCTGGGTCACTATAGTTAAACTAGAGTTACATACAGATTAGTGTAAGAATTATAAAAATAAAAAAAAGGTTGAACTAGATAAACATTTTGTCTTTTTTCAACCTCAATAACTATGTTACTATGTTAACATTTTAATGTTCACCATTATATCCAGATTTTTTTCTTGTACAACTGCTGTTCTTCTTTACGCATGTAAAATGTGCTAAAAATTTACACCCAGTGTACTCTTTAAGTTAAGCAAGACATAAATGTACTCTGTTTTTATCTACCCACCTATATTTTTGTAAACACAATGAACTCTGCAAACGTTTTGTGACACCCTTCCATGTTCAGAATGTACCCCCTTCTTTAATATGGTGTAATGGACTTGTTTGTGGCCTTTATTAAACTTTTGTTGGGATTTTACATTTTTTTCATCTACTATCTGCACTGGACGGAGAAGAGTTTGTGAGTGGCGGAACAATGACATCACAAAGATACCATGATAGGATTGATGACACCCGTCATAGAGCGTGATTCAAATCTTAGTGACGCCGACAGCCACTAGATGGTGCCCAATGGAGCTAAAGCTCCATGGGGGCACAATCGGCTGCCGGCGGCTACATTTAAAATCGCACCCGCTGGGGGTGGCGAGCTGAAATGTATGAAAAGTGATCCATTTGGGCTCCCAAATGGCACTTTTGCCTATTGCAACTATTAGTTTAGTCAGGTATAGCCGTGATTAGCGCGATAGGGGGCATCAAATGAATATCGCCCCCGTGATCTCCTGTCACTTTAGACATCTTTCGGAGATCCGGGGCGATAACATTTGAATTCCCCCCATAGTGTTAGTTGGGGTACGCAGTTAGGTCCACATGCTGTAGTTATCTGGGAATACACATAATTACCATGTTGTGAGTTTTGGGATACACCCACGTCTGCATCTCATATAACACAGAGAAACCATTACGTGCCCATACTAATACCTCTGAGTGTAAGTTGGGTATGCCCACTGTCTTCCTTTTGACCCCTATTTTGGATTGAATCTTGATGATACCTTGATGTGTTTATTACTCTCACTAATTCTGTGAGTTGGGTACGCTGTTACAAACATCTAAGGATGTAATGCTTTCAGCTTGTGCATTGGATCTGGGGAAATGCACATACTACACATAGGGCCTAATTCAGACCTGATCGTAGCAGCAAATTTGTTAGCAGATGGGCATAACCATGTGCACTGCAGGGGGGGCAGATATAACATGTGCAGAGAGAGTTATATTTGGGTGGGGTGTGCTCAAACTGAAATCTAAATTGCAGTGAAAAAATAAAGCAGCCAGTATTTACCCTGCACAGAAACAAAATAACCCACCTAAATCTAACTCTCTTTGCAAATGTTATATCTGCCCTCCCTGCAGTGCACATGGTTTTGCCCATCTGCTAACAAATTTGCTGCTACGATCAGGTCTGAATTAGGCCCATTGTTTTTTTTATGCTTGTGTCTTTTATATCTATTGCGTGATTACCACGAACAAGATTCCAGCCAGAGGAGAACAACCAATTCATACGGCTTCTGGGTGATGAACGTTGGGCCTAATTCAAGGCTGATCGCAAAAGCAAAATCTTCCTCTAATGGGCAAAACCATGAGCACTGCAGCTGGAGCAGATATAACATGTGCAGAGAAAGTTAGATTTGGGTGGGGTGTGTTCAAACTGAAATCTAAATTGCAGTGTAAAAATAAAGCAGCCAGTATTTACCCTGCACAAAAACAATATAACCCACCCAAATTAGGCCCTTTGTCCACTAACCGGGATGTACTGTATAATTGCTGTAACTAACTTGTTCACTTTGGGGTCAGCACCATGGGTATTGCCTCTTTTCGCCTACCTGTTTTATATATATATATATATATATATATATATATATATATATATATATATATATATATATACTGTATATGGGCATATTTGCAGTTATAAAATGTGTGATACAGTTGCCAGGTTTTAATGTTTAAGACTCTGTGATAGTGTAGGACCTGCATGAAGGTGGTGTACCTTGGCGAGCGGTTAGCAGGCTTCCGTGCATTGGCCAATTCACTAACTAAACCCCCATCATTTATTTATTGATGTTGTGAGGATAAGTGATCTTGCTATCGTGAGTGCTGAATTTTCTGTTTGTATATATTTAAGTAGGTGGCTATGGGCTACATGCACCCCACCCTATGAGTGGTGAGTGCAGACATTGCACACCGCTTCTAGGGTGGCGAGTGCTGTGGTTTTATATTTGTTTATATATATATATATATATATATACATATATATATACATATATATATTTATATCAAACTAACTTCCAGTAGGGAAAGTTTAAATTCACAATATGCAATAGTAGTAAGACCCTTAGAGTGCCCTCAGAGTGGGGGTAGGTAACAATCTCGCTGACTCCGTGGCGCGCTATCAGCAATGTTTAGTCACTGCTGTGGCGGATATAGAGGAGTAAAAGTTGTCTACATTGACATGCCTATTCAACGCTTGGGGCTGATTTATAAAATGGAAGCCCCAATACTTAATTCCTTTTTTAGTTTTTATTTACAGCATGAAGCCAAATTAGGCAAAAAATCTGTTGAGTAAAATGACATTTTGAATACAGCTGCTTATATATATATATATATATATATATATATATCTCAGTACAGCTACCTCCCTGGGTGGGCACCATCACACTGCTCTAACATAATACTCCAGAGGTAAATATGTGTTCTTAAAACCTGTTTATTACACTTCCATAATGATATTTTGAAAAGTCTACCTGTGTGTACAGTTTGTAACATACTTGCCTACTCTCCAGGAAAGGCACTTCCGGCTACCCTGGGGAAGTGGGAAAGTGTCCTGTATTCCGCTGCCCCCGATTTGCGCTAAATTGCACCATCGTAGCCCCACTTCATCCAATGCTGGTAATGTGGCCATTCTAAAGCGGGGGGTGGGGTAACGATGACGTGATCATGTCACCATTCCCGCTCTGGAGGCGGAAGCAACTAGAAAGTAGGCAAGTATGGTTTGTGACAAGTTTGCTTTGCGTTGTGTCTGTTTAGGTGGATCATTCAGAAGGGTGAGCCCTCAATAAAATGGAATGGACTAACTGCATTGTATACCAGGGGTAGGCAACCTGTGGCACTCCAGCTGCTGTGGAACTACTAGAGCCGTAACTAGACTTTTGGTGCCCTGTGCCAGAAAGATAATTGGCAGCACCCTTCCCCTATTTTTCCAGTAGAGACATAAGTCGCATGCGCAGGCAATGGGTTCGAATCCCGGGTATGACAGCATCTTGAAATGCAATAAAGGATAGTGTGAATGAATAACAAAGAAATCTCAAGTTAAGTTTATGAATGTTGTATAGGTATAAGCAACAGAAGGGGTCAGGGTAGAGGAGGGGGGCAAGTTGTGAGTGAAAATAATTAAAACAAACAATTGGCAAGTGCCGCCAACAGCGCCCCCTATCCTGCAGCATTATGTGCAGTGCCCCCTCCACACACACCTAGTTACGGCCCTGGGAACTACATATCCCTGCATGCCCTGCCAGAGTTTTTAGCTAGCTTTAACAGCAAAACTGAGGCATGGCTTTCTGGGAAGTGTAGTTCCACAGCAGCAGGAGTGCCAAAAGGCATACTTGCCTACCATCATGCAAGTTTTGGGAGGAGAAGCCCGGAAATGAGACCATAGAAGTAAGTATGGCCCAAGCATACCTCTCTACTGGCCCATTTTTCTCAGGTCAGTTCTATTTTTCTGGAACTGTCCCGTTGTACCACCCTCGGGTTGCAGTGTGCCGTGCGGGGAATGATAAGTATTAGGTGGCAGAAAACAGCGAGATTTGGTGCAGTTGAAGACTATTAAAGTAAGAAAAAGATAAGCACATGAGGATAGAGGGCCCTACTCATGAGAGCTTACATTCCCGCAAAGACATGCCCCTTTTTGCTGATCTTAGAAGCCAAGCAGTGGAGGGCCGGGTTAGTACTTGGATGGGAGACCACCTTGGAACACCCTGGTACTGCAAGAAATTTGCTGCCTAATTGTGTATCACTTAAAAAATACATATTGACTCCTATAATCCAGTACCACCCTCGGGTTGCAGTGTCCCGTGCTGGGGAGGATAAGTATCAGGTGGCAGAAAACAGCGAGATTTGGTACAGTTGAAGACTATTAAAGTAAGAAAAAGATAAGCACATGAGGATAGAGGGCCCTGCTCATAAGAGCTTACATTCCCACAAAGACATGTCCCTTTTTGCTGAGGCCATGCCTCCTTTTTGGGAGGTATGGCCAAAGGTTGTCAACCTTTACTACACTGTGCTATAGGTAAGGTAAGATAATGTGCTCATAATACTCTGTTACAGTGAAGTACGAATAAGGTATAAGTTACACTTTTTACTAAGTTTGTTTTTCAGTACCTGTATGTACAAGACCTCAAGAAAACAAATTAACTTTTATGTTCTCTATTTTGAACAGTGGAAGAGTTCTGCTTGGAAAGACCTGCCAGGACTCCCACTTACATACTTTCAAGTGACCTGCCTTATTAAAGACATTCATTCTTTGATTGCATTATTAACAAGGAGATATAATCCTGGAGGAGGCTTCTTCAGAGGAAAGGGAAGTAGAGAGGAAATCTGGCAGCAGTGTATGATTTATAAAAGCCATTTACCTTGAGAAAGCATAATTATGTTCATCTTTATGGATTCACCAGGTGAGCGGAGAGATGGCTAATCAGTTGTATGACATTGAAAGGACAGAATAAAATCAGGGGCATCAGCCCACGCAGATGCAGTATAGAGACAAAGAAGAAAGAGAGGAAAAAAAGCTGTTTAAATAAAAAACAGAACTGTATAACTTTAGAGAAAAATAAAAGTATCAGGGAGAATACTGCTGGCAAATTGTCATTGTATATCCATTTTTATAGGCTGCTCAGTCTCAGATTTCCTTGAGTATTGGAAGTTGTGATAATGATAATAACTTTTAGAATTCGAGAATCAAAAATCATTGATGATTCAAAACAGAGACGTAGGGGTAAATTTACTAAGATGGGTGTTCTATTTAAGATGGGATGTTGCCCATAGCAACCAATCAGATTTCAGATTTCAAGTATTATCTTCTAGAAGGTGCCAGATAAATGAAAAGTAGAATCTGATTGGTTGCTATGGGCAACATCCCATCTTAAATAGAACTCCCATCTTAGTAAATTTACCCCGTGGTATTGTGTGTAAGATGCTTTCATCAAAGTTTTAAATGGACGGTTCCATTCTAAACTATAAATTTGAAAGGAATCAGGTGTGATCTCACTAATAACTGTTCTATAGCGCACCTCGGTCCTGGGATATTGCTGGGGCAACATGAGTCGTGTCAATGTAAAAGGGTCAACCGGAGTTGTGTGTCCCGGGTCCTTGATCCTGGCGGGCTGCAGTGTGAAAGATGCAACCAGGGTCACTCTACCAGTGTATTGTTAATGCTTGTGTAACTTTAACTCGGGTCAACCCTTTTCACACTGACACAAGGCCCAGGTTGCCCCAGCAATATCCTACCTGAATCCAGGCTCCTTGCCTCGGTGTGAAAGGCTTAGAAAGTAGAGATGTGCGGCGGGCACTTTTCGTGTTTTGTGTTTTGGTTTTGGTTCTGGATCCTTGCTCGTGTTTTGGATCTGGATAGGTTTTGCCAAAACCACCCTTTCGAGTTTTGGTTTTGGTTTTGGATCTAGATGATATTTGAAAAAAATAAATAAATAGCTAAATCACAGAATTTGGGGGTAATTTTGATCCTACGGTATTATTAACCTCAATAACATTCATTTCCACTCATTTCCAGTCTATTCTGAACACCTCACACCTCACAATATTGTTTTTAGGCCTAAATATTGCACCAAGGCAGAGGCGTCACTTAGGCCTTATACACCCGGTGCGGCACCGCCAGAAAAAAGGGGTGAAGCGTCGTGAGAGGGGCGGGGCTTAGCTTCCCAGCCCCCGTTTTTCGTCACTTGGGGGGTTCGGGAGGTGCGTGTTGCCTGCCACAGAGTGCTTTTTCTGCAGTGCCGGCTCCTACATAGTGACAGAAGCCTAGTGCTGCACATAATGTAACAGTGCAGCACTCGGCTCCTGTCACTGTGCAGGAGCCGGCATTTTGGTGTCACCCCTCGGCTGGTGACACCTGGTTGCGGGCCGCGCCTTCCTTGTAACGACACTGCACAAAGGTAGCTGTATGACTAAGCTAAGCGACACAGCACCACTGAACTTATATGGCAGCACCACTGGACTGGATGTATACGGCAGTACCACTGGACATATACAGCAGTACCACTGGACTGGATTTATATGGCAGTATCACTGGACTTATACAGCAGTACCACTGGACATATACGGCAGTATCATTGGACATATACAGCAGTACCACTGGACTGGATTTATACGGCAGTACCACTGGACATATACGGCAGTACCACTGGACTGGATTTATACGGCAGTACCACTGGACTTACTGTATACAGCAGTACCACTGGACTGGATTTATATGGCAGTATCGCTGGACTTATACGGCAGTACCACTGGACATATATGGCAGCATCACTAGATTTATACGGCAGTACCACTAGACTGGATTTATACTGCAGTATCACTGGACTTATACGGCAGTACCACTGGAATATACGGCAGTATCACTGGATTTATACGGCAGTACCACTGGACTGGATTTATACGGCAGTATCACTGGACTTATACAGCAGTACCACTGGACATATATGGCAGTATCAGTGGACTTATACAGCAGTACCACTGGACATATACGGCAGTACCACTGGACTGGATTTATACGGCAGTATCACTGGAATTATATGGCAGTACCACTGGACATATATGGCAGTATCACTGAACTTATACGGCAGTACCACTCGACATATACGGCAGTATCACTGGACATATACGGCAGTACCACTGGACTGGATTTATACGGCAGCACCACTGGACTGGATTTATATGGCAGTATCACTGGACTGCATTTATACGGCAGTACCACTGGACATATACGGCAGTATCACTGGACTTATACGGCAGTACCACTAGACATATATGGCAGTATCACTGGACATATACGGCAGTATCACTGGACTTATACGGCAATATCACTGGACTTATACGGCAATATCACTGGACTTATACGGCAGTACCACTGGACTGGATTTATACAGCAGTACCACTGGACTCATACGGTAGTACCAGTGGACATATATGGCAGTATCACTGGACTTATACAGCAGTACCACTGGACATATACGGCAGTATCACTGGACTTATATGGCAACACAGGGACACCAACACTGGACTGATGCAGCACAACCCAGCACCACTGGACTGGATTTATACAGCAGCACTAGACATATGGCAGCAGAAGACACCACCACTTTGACTGGACTGATGCAGCACAAGACACCACCACTGGACTGATGCAGCACAACACAGCACCACTGGACTGGACTTATACAGCAGCACTGGACAAATGGCAGCAGAGGACACCACCACTGTGACTGGACTGATGCAGCACAAGACACCACCACTGGTTTGACACTGGAATGACACATATAAGACAGAGCAGGTCGCCACCCCACTTTCCTACACAGACAGACACTGAGGAGAGAGACACGTCCTCTCGCTACACTCTCCAGGACTTGAGTTAAAATGGCGGCGATGCACTGCTCCTTATATGGAATCCAAAACCCGCGGGAATTCGACAACAGAATGATGATGTTTTGCCTCGTTCTGGTTTCCGAGTCTGACGGGAAGTTCCGAGCCGGGCTTGGATCCGGCCTCGTGACATGAAGTTCGGTGCGGGGAAGGGGGGGTCAGTTCTCAGGGAACCGAACCCGCTCATCTCTATCAGAAACTGGTATCAACATTGCTTAAAACTGTGTTGATGATCTTGGATGGAACCTTGGATGTAGATGTGAAAGTGGCATTACAGAGCTTTCCCAATCCTCTCAATCAGAGGGTCCTGTGATGACCCAAAACAGTTCTGAGCTGCAGACCCTCTGGGGTTGGCTTTTAATAAATTTCTAGGGGCAAGTCCTTAGCTAGAAATATCAAATGTCAAAGGCGCACTGCACCCCACACAATGGGTCTGAAGCTGGACGAGTTGGATGTTTTGATGAAAATAGACACATCTCCCCTTTTTCAAGTAGGTGAGCATGTGCCACATCTTGTGCGAATAGAAACCAGTGTAAAGCAGGTGTTACTGGGCTGCGTGTATGTAGATGCATGGAGTGTGATGAGAGTGTCATGAGAGTGTCATGGATGTGTATGTACATCTCTGTGCGAGTCGTGTGTATGGGCAAGGGATGCCTGCTTAAGACGGATGTATTGCACTTAGAATGGGGCTTGTACAAGTGCAGATACTAATAATGATGATTGCATCTGCAGATGCTACAGCAGTGGGCAGGACAGTCTAGCACTTTCAGATGCACAGATTTGCATCTTATGGGTCTGTTCATGAAGCAGTCAAAAGTGTGGAGAAGTGAGCCAGTGGACTCCTGCAGCTTGGTGCAGTCCCGATGTTCAGATGACACACTTAGTGGTGTCCTCCACTTTCATGCGCCTAGAGGGAGCGCAATACATGCCCCGGCACGGAAGCCACTTGGTATACAAGGGCTGATGGTCCCAATGTTCGTGGTGTTAGTAGCTTGTGGGCATACCTCCCAACACAAGCCGTTCTGGGAGGGACAAAATGCTCTGTTCCTGGACTTCATACTTAATATAAACTTGCAATCACCTGTGTTGAACTAGTTAAAGTATAAGAAAGGTGTTTCTACAGTACACAGGTGATGACAACAACAAAAGTGCTTCAACACAGGTGTTGGCAATCATACATTGAGAGAAGTCCAGAAACAAAGCATTTTGTCCCTCCTGGAATGGCTCATGTGTTAGTAGTGTACAAATAGACCATGCTTTCAGGGGAGATTATCAAATATGAAACAAACTTCCTTTAAGTGCAAGTGTAAGTCATCGAATGGGGCATATGTGTGTGTGTGGGGGGGGGGGGGGGGGATTTGTGTACAATAATGCAAGGGCTTTGTTTCATGCAGTGGCAAGACTCCTGATCTGGACATGCTAGAGTTTAGGACACCAGTGACTTCTAATTGATGGGGTTCTGACCAGTCCTCTAGGTGCATAACTGGAGACCTGGAGCATCATGTACTGTATCACCAGTAGGGGTATGCGCCGAAACATTTTTCCGGTTTTGTGTTTTGGTTTTGGATCTGTATCTCCTTCATGTTTTGGATCTATAATGGTTTTGCCAAAACCACCCTTGTGGGTTTTGGTTTTGGGTCTGTATATTTTTGGATAAAATCATAAAAACAGCTACAATATTATTAACCTCAATAACATTAATTTTCCCTCATTTCCAGATTATTCTGAACACCTCACAGCTCACAATATTGTTTGCATCCAGTTTAGTGCAAAAGGTTGCACCAAGGTAGCTGGATGGAGCAGTAGCAGCCCTTGGATGTATATACTGGGAGGACAAAATATTTTAAAAAATAGTGTATTTAAAAAAAAGTCGCATTAGGCAAGGCTCAATATTTCAGTTCACAAACAGATGATTAAGGCAAAGAAGAATAAAAAAATACAATATTTTAATTTTATTTGTTTAATTTCAATTATTTTAATTTCAATTTATTTTAATTTAATTTATTTAATTTCATTTATTTAGGGTCAAATTCTTCATTTCCTAAAAGATATCTTCGATATGCAGAAAGTTCAGTATATAAGTGTGGATAGTTTATTTATATTAATTTAATTTAAATTTTGCTCATTTATAAATATGGGCCCTCATTCCGAGTTGTTCGCTCGCAAGGCGAATGTAGCACAGTTACACACGCTAAGCCGCCGCCTACTGGGAGTGAATCTTAGCTTCTTAAAATTGCGACCGACGTACGCGCAATATTGCGATTACAAACGAGTTAGCAGTTTCAGAGTAGCTCCAGACTTACTCTGCCTGTGCGATCATTTCAGTGCTTGTCGTTCCTGGTTGACGTCACAAACACACCCAGCGTTCGCCCAGGCACTCCCACCGTTTCCCCGGCCACTCCTGCGTTTTTTCCGGAAACGGTAGCGTTTTCAGCCACACGCCCCTGAAACGCCGTGTATCCGCCCAGTAACACCCATTTCCTGTCAATCACATTACGATCGCCGGAGCGAAGAAAAAGCCGTGAGTAAAAATACTTTCTTCATAGTAAAGTTACTTGGCGCAGTCGCAGTGCGAACATTGCGCATGCGTACTAAGCGGATTTTCACTGCGATGCGATGAAAAATACCGAGCGAACAACTCGGAATGAGGGCCATTATTCATATTAATTTGAAGAATTTTGAAAATAGGACAATAAATGTATAAGAATATGAAAAGACAGAGCACGCCTAGATGTATTCTGGGAGGATACAGCACAAATTATAAAAAAAAGATGTCTTTTATTTTGGGTGGACTGACAGAACACTCCTAGATGGACGGAGCAGCTGCAGTCCCTGGATGTGTACTGGGATAACACAGAACAAAATATTAATTTAAATCAAAATATATATATATTATTTTTTAGATCACACACTGTGGTTACAGTGTCGCACAAATGAGTACAAAAATATATAGAAGTATTTTTTTACATCACACACCATCGGTTACAGTGTCGTACAAATGAATCAGAAATATATATCATAATTACACACTGCGGTTGACTACACTGACAGCATCGCACAATGCATTTATGAGCAGGAAATAATATACTGTGGTCTGTCCAGCAGTGTCACAGTACTTATTAAAATACAATTGTATAGTACACTGGGGTACAGCACAAACACTTGGTGAAACCGCTGCATTTTGCAGTACCTCATACAAAAGGACGAGGATAGCGATACTGAGCGTCAATTTGATTAAAGGTAATATCTGTTATCTCCTTCTTTAACCTTTTGATACTATATATAGCCCCATTATTTGGCTTGATTCTTTATAAGTAAATCAGATATACACTTGATAAATAGTACGCTCGGATGCAAGTCATAGAATACATAGAATCAGAAGCCAACACGTGTCATGCATGTTGCTGCAGTGGAAGATTATAAGATTTGCTCTATAATAAAAAAAAAACCTTTTATTTCAACACTTTGGAATTTCCCTGAATGCTACTGTATATGTACTTTTAAAAAAACAAATAGACAAAAAACTATAAAATCTTGCTAAATAATCCCATATCTCACTAGTAATTGGGAACGGTAAGTGGATTTTTTTGTGGTAATGGAATATCCAGGGGCCTTAGAAAGAGTGTTTAAAAGCTGCATGTACTAGCGTGAGGGAACTGGCTGCGATATCCTTTTACTTAGGAGAATACATCCATGTTTTCATCATATAATTGTTATTTTCCATGAATAAACAGTATGTATCCCGTGTATCCTCTAAGCACAAAATGGAATTAAGTACGTGCTATCTCACTAGAACAGTACATTAAATAATGTATGGAGTATAGGGCCTTCCAGCTTCACACACGGACTTACTCCCGAGTGAGATGGTGTGCAATGTGCTTTCATGTGAGAATTATGCTTAGAAATTACTTATTCTCTCTTATATCTGCTGCTAGAGCCTCGTCTCTCTTTCTGCACCGCTCGTCTTACAGCCCAATCCCTCATGTAATCCTCTCTCTTTCTCCCTGTGCTTGTGGAGTTCTTTTCTCAGCTGCCATTTTAATTACCCTCTATCAATATTTGGTTTTAATTTCATTTATTTCTTAACACCTTGCTGGTGCCACAAATACTCAGCCCTTTTGAATTCAACACAACATGCTGCATCCATGAAATTCTATCCAACATATGCGCACGTTGTGGCCACCTCGAGACATAAAATGGTTAATACGTATATTGGAAGATCCACAACTGAGACAAATGTAATTAACGGAGCACAGCAACAATATACATCTGTTTCTTTATGTTTACTATGGAGAGGTGGAAAACTACCTAGAAAATCCATTAAGACACAGAAAGACATAAGTAAGCTGTAAAGCAGTAAGGCTATCCTCAGGTGAGCTCTGTTACTGTCTGTTGAGTCACTCTATCTGAAGTGACAGGTGCAGGTGGTCCTACAGGAACAAACACAGGATTTACTAAGGGGCCTTCAATATATATATAGATAGATAGATAGATAGATAGATAGATAGATAGATAGATATACACACAGTATATATATATATATATATATATATATATATACACACAGTATATATATATACACACACAGTATATATATATATATATATATATATATATATATGTATATACATACACTGCTCAAAAAAATAAAGGGAACACTTAAACATCACAATGTAACTCCAAGTCAATCACACTTCTGTGAAATCAAACTGTCCACTTAGGAAGCAACACTGGTTGACAATCAATTTCACATGCTGTTGTGCAAATGGAATAGACAACAGGTTGAAATTATAGGCAATTAGCAAGACACCCCCAATAAAGAAGTTGTTCTGCAGGTGGTGACCACAGACCACTTCTCAGCTCCTATGCTTTCTGGCTGATGTTTTGGTCACTTTTGAAAGCTGGCGGTGCTTTCACTCTAGTGGTAGCATGAGACGGAGTCTACAAACCAAGTGGCTCGGGTAGTGCAGCTCATCCAGGATGGCACATCAATGCGAGCTGTGGCAAGAAGGTTTGCTGTGTCTGTCAGCGTAGTGTCCAGAGCATGGAGACGCTACCAGGGGACAGGCCAGTACATCAGGAAACGTGGAGGAGGCCGTAGGAAGGCAAAAACCCAGCAGCAGGACCGCTACCTCTGCCTTTGTGCGAGGAGGAACAGGAGGAGCACTGCCAGAGCCCTGCAAAATGACCTCCAGCAAGCCACAAATGTGCATGTGTCTACTCAAACGATCAGAAACAGACTCCATGAGGGTGGTATGAGGGCCCGACATCCACAGGTGGGGGTTGTGCTTATAGCCCAACACCGTGCAGGACGTTTGGAATTTGCCAGAGAACACCAAGATTGGCAAATTCGCCACTGATGCCCTGTGCTCTTCACAGAAGAAAGTAGGTTCTCACTGAGTACATGTAACAGACGTGACAGAGTCTGGAGACGCTATGGAGAACGTTCTGCTGCCTGCAACATCCTCCAGCATGACCGGTTTGGCAGTGGGTCAGTAATGGTGTGAGGTGGCATTTCTTTGGGGGGCCGCACAGCCCTCCATGTGCTCGCCAGAGGTAACCTGACTGCCATTGGGTACCGAGATGAGATCCTCAGACCCCTTGTGAGACCATATGCTGGTGCGGTTGGCCCTGGGTTCCTCCTAATGCAAGACAATGCTAGACCTCATGTGGCTGGAGTGTGTCAGCAGTTCCTGCAAGACGAAGGCATTGATGCTATGGACTGGCCCACCCGTTCCCCAGACCTGAATCCAATTGAGCACATCTGGCACATCATGTCTCGCTCCATCCACCAACGCCACGTTGCACCACAGACTGTCCAGGAGTTGGCGGATGCTTTAGTCCAGGTCTGGTAGGAGATCCCTCAGGAGACCATCCGCCACCTCATCAGGAGCATGCCCAGGCGTTGTAGGGAGGTCATACAGGCACGTGGAGGCCACACACACTACTGAGCCTCATTTTGACTTGTTTTAAGTACATCAAAGTTGGATCAGCCTGTAGTGTGTTGTTCCACTTTAATTTTGAGTGTGACTCCAAATCCAGACCTCCATGGGTTAATAAATTTGATTTCCATTGATAATTTTTGTGTGATTTTGTTGTCAGCACATTCAACTATGTAAAGAACAAAGTATTTAATAAGAATCTTTCATTAATTCAGACCTAGGATGTGTTATTTTAGTGTTCCCTTTATTTTTTTGAGTAATGTATATATATACATATATATACACAGTGTATATATATATATATATATATATATATATGTTTAAAAGCAAAGGAAATCAGCGGCACTCAGCAGACTTGTAGTAGAGTAAAAGAGTCTTTAATCCGGTCCTACGCCGTTTCGGGGACTGCGCCCCGTCTTCAGGGACAAATCATACACAAATACAATCCACTAGGAATACACTTATATACCCGCCCAAACAGGTACTCAGTATCAGGATTAAACTCACCTGTCCCACGCCGCCGCCGGCGTCCCGTCCGTCAGAGCGTGTACACTCGTCCCGGAGCGATGACGTTAGGAGACAGCGCCGGGCAAGGAGCCAATCCAGAGGCGTGAGGTCTGCGTTACTAGGTAACAACTGTAATCAAGCCGACCCGAGGGTTGGTCTTGCGCGCTGTCATAAAAACATAACAAAACATGAAAATGTAACACTGACATCACATAACAAAACAATAAACACGTACATCAGTTAAAAAACACGGGCAACCAGTAGAACAAAGCAATTCCCAGCATCACAGCTAATACCTAAGTCTAAGCTTTTGGGACTTAGTCACCTGATAATTACTTGATGTTAGAAATACATTTCACTATCCTGTTGTATATTTAAACACTTAAAGGTGATTTTGAGGAATTTAAAGTTATATTCAGGAATTAAGGGATAAACCATTCGAATGGAGTACTATACTGTATTTACTGTTTATAAGAAGCATTGTAGACCCAATGTCTCATTCAGCCCCCTCGGTGACAGGGTGTCAAGGACATAAATCCACCTGCTTTCGCGTTGCATGAGGATTTTGTTCCGATCCCCGCCCAGATGGGAGAGAGGAACATGATCAATAATGATAGCTCGCATGCTGGCTACCGTGTGCCTGGCCTGTAGGCAGTGCCGAGCAATCGGCTGTTCACTCGCACCCTTTTCTATTGCTTGCTTGATGGCACTGCGATGCAGTGCCATCCTTTCTCGGAATTGCCTCTGTGTCTTGCCAACATAGGCAAGCCCACAGGGACATTTTAACATATAAATTACATGTGTAGTGGTACAGGTGACTCGGTGACGGATCTTATATTGTTTCCCCGTTATGGGGTGACTGAAAGTGGACCCTGTCATAAGTGTGTTGCACGTAGAGCAACCAAGGCAGCGAAAACAGCCTACTTTAGGGCGCAAAAAGTGGGATGATATTTGTTTGGTCAGTGGAAAAACATCCAGTTTAACCACGTTATCTGCAATACTTTGTCCTTTAGTGTAACTGGGGAGTAGTCTAGTACCTTGTAGGGCTGGTAATGTGTGATCTGTATTGACTAGTGGCCACAATCTCTTAGCCTGACTGACTATAGAGGTGGTGGCTGTGGTGTACCTATTGACCCACGGAATCCTAGGAGCCTCGTGTGTCAAGGCTGCCGATGGAGTTACTACAGCGGTCAATAAGGACTCCCTGGTGTGTCGCATCACTTTGGTCTTGCTGGCTAATAGTTCCTCTCGTGGGTATCCTCTTGCCTGAAATTTATCCACCATCTGGTCTAGTGTCTCAACTAATTGCTGTGGGTCAGAGATGATGCGCCTGGCCCTCAGCATTTGGGAATATGGTAAACCCTTACGTGTAGAATACGGATGAAAACTGGCGTGATGTAATACCGAATTCCTGTCAGTTGGTTTAACATATAAATTGGTATGTATTACTCCTGATGTTACCTTAATGGCTACATCTAGAAAGCGAATCTCGGACTCAGACATCTGATAAGTAAGTTTAACTGCCCCATCTGTTGCGTTATGCTTATCTAATAATGTTGATAAGGACTCAGCACTGCCCCTCCAGAAGATCAGTAGGTCGTCTATGTACCTCTTGTAGAAGTACAGAGACGACTGATCGACAGGACCAAACAAAGTAATTTCTATAGAGTACATGTATGCATTAGCGTACGATGGGGCCACTGGGGACCCCATCGCACAACCAGCAAGTTGTAAATATATACGCCCATTGAATGTAAAATAATTACGGGTCAACACTAATGTTAACAACTGCAAAAAAACTTCTATTGCAGGACCTGTATATAGCGGATTGTCAGTAATGAGATCCCGTACAGCCTCCACACCCGCATCATGTGGGATGCAGGTGTAGAGGCTGGTGACATCTGCACTACATAACATCAATTGCTCAGTAGGTAACACCATATGTTGTAGATGAATCAACAAAGTTGTCGTGTCCTTCAAGTATGAAGGTACCGCTTGAATACAAGGGTTCAAATATGCGTCCAGAAAGATCGCCACTGGGTAATATAAGGAATTTCTGGCTGACACAATAGGTCGGCCGGGGGGTCGGTCAATGACTTTAGGAACAGTGTAAAATAAAGGCACAGTCGGATAATCAACTTTCATAGCTTGTGCTTGTTCTAGGCTCAATGAGCCAGTCAACGTTGCTTGCATCAGGAATGCATCTAGTTCCCTCTTGTACTGTGTTGTAGGGTCAAAGGCCAGTACTTTATATGTGGCGGCATCAGTTAGTTGTCGATTACTTTCTGTCAGGTAGTCAGTCAAATCCTGAATGACGACAGCTCCGCCTTTGTCGGCATCCCTTATTATGAGATCAGTCCTGGTTGACAAATCTTTCAAGGCGTTCCTCTCTTGTAGGCTAAGGTTTGGGTAACTAACTGTGCTGAACGCTTGTTGATAAGACTGTTCCATCATCCTGGAGAAAGTGCGTATCGATGGATTATTGGTGCTAGGATCAAATTTAGAGCGTGGTGCTACTCGCTTTAGCTTATCCGGGATGGTGGATGGCTGTCTAGGAGCCTCACTTATCCCAAAATGATCTTTCAGGCGCAATGTCCTGTTAAATTTATAATTTTCCACCTGTGCAGAAAAGGCATCCGGTTTGACCATTGGCACGAAGGACAAGCCTCTGGATAATACCATAAGTTCTGCCTGTGTAAGAGGGGTGGAAGACAGATTTATTACTAATTCAGTCAGCGGCGCGGAGGTCGCCTTGTGCTGTAACCTCTTGCTCTGCCCACGACCGCCTCGTCCTCGTCCGGGTGTGGGGCGATTGCCTGATCGAGTCACTACCCCTAAAGGGTAGGCCGCTTGATTGGAAGTAGACGGCGTGCTGACTTGTTCACTGTCAGTCACAGAGGTACTGGAGTCTGAGTAATCAAAACGTTGTCTCCGTTGACGGTAATTCCTATGTGGCTGTGAACGTTCATAGGAGGAAGTAGTGTTGCTGAGCCATGCATAGACTTTACGTTGTTGATAGTCCTGTTGTACTTTGTAAAGTTTTTCTTTTTTGTATTTTATCAAATTGCTCCTATACTCCTCCATTTGAACCTGTATCTTATCCACCCAATTAGTGGTCTTATCTGCTGCTAATGTGGCTTTATGTGCAGCCTCAAAGGCTGTTAGTTGCTCCTTGATGAGTGTCAATTCACGGCTAGATTCCTCTACTACCAGAAGCATCAGGTCTGTGGAGCACTTGTTTAAAATCGCCACCCAACGTCGGCAGAAGGGTATACTGTAGCGTCCAATAGTGGGGGTATTCTTGATCCTGAAGCCCCTTGGTATTTGGTTGTTCCTATAATAATCTGACAGGGTAATGTCATGGTAAGTAAAGTCACATTCGCGTTGTTTTAATTTCTGCCATTGGCGATAAAGCTCCTCTACTGTGGATGAGGGTAAGTCATCCTCCAATTTTTGCTTGATTAAAATGGCTTGAGCCTTCACGTCTGAATAGCTGTAACGTTCTTTAGCATCGAGCTGTGCTAATTCCCATGCAGCCTCGATGTCCGAGTCGGCTGCCGACATACTGTGCTAAGACAAAAGGTATCGTCTGTGGTGATATTGCAGTGGATTGCTGAATGCACCCGTGCTGGCTAAAAACAAAAGTGTTGTAACACTGAGTATCTGTCACAGGAGAATATGCTTGAAGCCAAAATATAACGTCCCATTGGTGCCTTAACCAGAAAACCCCATAATCAACACCAATCCCTTGGTGGTGAAATGGAACTTCCAATGCAGGTAGCGACTGTGGTTCGGCACTCAGAGATAGGGGTGTCGGTTTACTTGCTGCGGTGCCCTCCGAGGATCAAAGGCAAGATCCAATATAGAAGCAAAGGAAATCAGCGGCACTCAGCAGACTTGTAGTAGAGTAAAAGAGTCTTTAATCCGGTCCTACGCCGTTTCGGGGACTGCGCCCCGTCTTCAGGGACAAATCATACACAAATACAATCCACTAGGAATACACTTATATACCCGCCCAAACAGGTACTCAGCATCAGGATTAAACTCACCTGTCCCACGCCGCCGGCGGCGTCCCATCCGTCAGAGCGTGTACACTCGTCCCGGAGCGATGACGTCAGGAGACAGCGCCGGGCAAGGAGCCAATCCAGAGGCGTGAGGTCTGCGTTACTAGGTAACAACTGTAATCAAGCCGACCCGAGGTTTGGTCTTGCGCGCTGTCATAAAAACATAACAAAACATGAAAATGTAACAGTGACATCACATAACAAAACAATAAACACGTACATCAGTTAAAAAACATGGGCAACCAGCAGAACAAAGCAATTCCCAGCATCACAGCTAATACCTAAGTCTAAGCTTTTGTGACTTAGTCACCTGATAATTACTTGATGTTAGAAATACATTTCACTATCCTGTTGTATATTTAAACACTTAAAGGTGATTTTGAGGAATTTAAAGTTATATTCAGGAATTAAGGGATAAACCATTCGAATGGAGTACTATACTGTATTTACTGTTTATAAGAAGCATTGTAGACCTAATGTCTCATTCAGCTGATTCACTCATTCTGATGAAGCCGCTGAACCCGGAGGGAGGCGGGGAAACGCGTTATTTACTCATTTCATTGCCATTTGCACCACTGTATCCGGAGATCTCGCTAGCCAGCTATAACGCTCCATGGATTCTTCACCTCTATTTATGATCTCCCAGAGATGACTGCATGATAAAGGTTAAAGCACCAGCAGCCGGGGAGGACACTCTTGGTGAAAGAGTCCACAAACAGGAGTGGTGAGATCGTTATTGTTTAATTGTCTGGCCAGACACGCTTTTATAGGAAGCACAGTTTCACTTTATCAACGGATTTCTGGCTATCTAAATGGGACAGCTAAACAGCTCCTAAGCTCTCATTTATTGTGAAGAAAAAAGTTCTTCTTTTTCCTAAAAGTGACTGTTCTATAGTTATACAAGGGAGAACTCTGTGTGCTACTAAGCTTCAGTAAACATCAGAAAAGTTCCATTTTAACCATCACAGCATGTGTTGCTAAAAATTACAAGTGGATACAGAATATTATGTCACGTTACATGTTGTATCTAGTCTGTTTATAAATACAGTATTGAATCAGTACGTTGGCCGGCCGGTGGTACAAATTGTATATTATATACATGTTTTATGTTTTTTAATACATTTTTCTTTAGTTCTATTCTTTATGCGCTGTAACACCAGTTCCTTTGTTTCTTGATTGATTTTTTAATCTAATAGGGGTGAGTAGCCCTATGTTACTGGCAGCATATTGATTAGAGTGACAGAGCACTTGATTTCAGTTTTTTTGTTTTGCCTTGTTAGTTCCTTGGCCATGCTGGAGGTGTTTGGAATCTGAGCTGTGCAAGATCAGTGCAGTTCCCTGTATGGGCCCCCAAATTTCTAACAGGGTTGGGGAAGTAAGAACACAAGGCAGGCACATTACCATTGAAACAGCATCTTTTACTGGAAGCAGACACTGTACAGTAGCCTGGAAAACAGGAATAGCAATTAAATAAACAGGTGTACTCCAACAACCCAGCACCATAATGTGTAGTATCAAAGTCTCTAGAGTTTATTCTGCTGCCTTGGAGTGCAGCCATCTTCTGCCATGCTTCCTAGCACAGCTATTCAGTCAGTCCCTGGCACAAATCCCACTCTGGCCTACTCACTGGCCACTATCCAGCATCAGTGTTATGCTGCTAGGAAAAGACAAGATCCTTGGACTTGCTAGATGCTATGGAGTGCTCCAGTATTAAGATCCTTGGACTTGCAAGATGCCATGGAAAGTTCCAGTGTTAAGATCCTTGGACTTGCAAGATGCTGTGGTGTGCTCCAATGTTAAAATTATTAAACTTTTAAGATGCCGTGGATTGCACCAATATTAAGATCCTTTGACTAGCTAGAAGTTGTGGGGAGCTCTGGTACTATTTGAGTGAGACTCCCAGAGCCCTCAAGAGACTTTATATGTCCTGACGAAAATGCACTAACATTGAAATGTTGGCAGTTTATGGCTGGCGTATGTGGTCTTTTTTCCCAAGTGCCGCCGACTACATCTATATATATATATATATATATATATATATATATATATATATATACACGGTATATATTATACTATATATTACATACACACACACCTGTGGCAGAGTGTGAGGATGACATGGAGCAGCACTTTCCATGCTCTTCTGTGCTTCTATGAAGAGATTGAGCTCTGTGGACGAGAGAGCTCTGTGCAGCAGCAGCAGCTTCTGTGATCGCGGTAGTGGTCATAATCACGGTTTGTACTGAGACGGAGACATAGCTGTCTCTGTTTAAGAAAAAAATAATTCAGCTGGTCAGTGGGGTTTCTGGGTACTTAGAAACCCCCCCTGCATGCACCACTGTGCTGTTGCACTGTAGTGGCCACCTGCATCTCTCCTAGTGTGAGCGGGGAGGGTGCTGAAGCTTTGCCTTGTGTACAGAGAGACCTTGCACCGGCCCTGCACACACACACACACACACACACACACACACACACACACACACATATATATATATATATATATACACATACTTACATACATACTGTACATAAATACATACATACATACATACACAAACATACAGTATACATATACCCTGGACTGAGAGGAGACTGGCGGCCACTGTGTGAGGATGGAGGGAGCTGTTGTGGCTGGGCATGCGCAGCAGCTTCCTCCTGGACAGTGTATACAGGGAGCTCTGTAGATCAGAACTCCCTATAGTGGCACCCCCCCAATCACGTTTGTGGTTTGTTGTGAGTTAGAGACACAGCTGTCTACATCTCTAAAAAAAAAAAATTGTCCCATCAAGTGGGGGTTTCTAGGTACTCAGAAAATCCCCCCAGCGTGCGCCACTGACCTACTGACACATATTAGAATGCAAGCCTAAAGTTTTTTTAAAAGGGAAAGACACACAAAATAAAATGATTTAAGAACCTCAAACTAGGCACATTTCTCCTGTTAGCAACATTGATTTGTATGCTGAAGTTAACTTGGGACCATTGAAAACATTCTCTGTGCAGTGCCAATTGGGTTGTAATGATGATGTTGACAATCACGATGTCAATAGTCAAAACCATAACGTCATAATGTTGACATAGTAAAACTGTCAAAACCCAAAATATCAACAGAGTTAAAATGTCGAAACAGCAAATGTCGCCAGTTAAAATGTTGACATACTGTATGACATGTCAGCAATAGAAATTTTTGAGTTAGGTTGGGGTAAAGGTTAGAGCTAGGTTTGGGGTTAGGATAACAATAGTGTTTCAGCATTCGCTACGAGTAAACATTGTACATTTTGAACATGTTAACATTTTGTCTATCAACATATTGTTTGTGTTGACTGTGGTCACTGTCGACAAAACATATAGACGCTATGCCAATTACCCTCTGGTCTCTGCAGTGCCATGGCGGAGCAGTGCCTGGTTCCCAATGGTAATATCAGCATTGTAGCTACATATATAAATATTGTCATTCTGTAATAACATTCTGTACCCATAAAGAACAATTGAGCACCGGAAGATCTGGGGCTTTAGAATTTAACCAGTAATTATTCAACAAGATAAATCCCTCTCTATACTCTTACCTGAATATCGGCACCCAGCAATTACACAATGACTTCTGCATTGTGCATATTCTGAATAATCATTTTCAGCTAAACTCATGTCAGTAAAAGTTTTGCATAGCTCATGGTGACTCTGAGAACAGTTGTACATTTGATTTGCCTCTCTTTTCAGTATATGAATGCTTTGGCTGTTTCCAATTACATTTGACTTATAGTCTTTTTTTGGCTAATACGTTTTCTTAATCTTCCACACTTCAATGCTCTTAACAATAAATCTTTATCTACATTCTCTCTACATTCGCCATACTCCATGGATTGTTCACTCTGTCACTTCCAGAGAGCAGGACGTTGACCTCAGATCCCTTCTTAAGCACGGCAAACAATAAAAGCTGCATTACAGAGACAAGGTCTCTCTGAGTCCACAGCTCCACCTACAGTACCTGCATTACAGTAGACACTATTATATACATACTGTCAGGGCCGATGCAGGGTTTCTCGATGCCCTAGGCAAAACTTCAGCCTGCAGTGCCCCCCCCCCCCCCCTTCCCCAACCACACACCGAATTTTAGTACATACAGGAAATGTGGTAGAACACAGAAAACAGGTTTTTACTGCATTCTCCGTCCAGAATGCTGACTCTACACACTGGTCGCTACTTAAGAACAATATGAACGATATTGTTCAGAAAAGAACAATATATCATTCATATTGTTTAGTGTGGAGGCACCGATGAGATGAATGATGCGTGTCCTCGCGGTCGTTCATCGTTGGTTTTTAATCGTTTTTCGTTGCAAGACAATTTGAATGATATCGATCATCGTTCAAATCTCCCTAATCGTCCAGTGTATAGGGCTTATTAGTGGGAAGTTCAGGACAGGTTGCTGCTGTAATGCTGCAGGTGCTCTACACCGGGTGCGCAAGAACCGCTAGACAAGGGCTGGATTAAGCCTTTGGGGGGGCCCAGGGCATTTAAGACAGGGGCTGTGCCTGCGGGTTGGGTATGCGTGACCGGCGGTCAGCATACCTCCGCCGGTATACCGGCAGCGTTATGCCGGTGGGAGGGCGAGCGCAAGAAGACCCTTGTGGGCTAGTTGCACTTGCCACAGGTTCTATTGCAACTTTATGGGTGTCGTGGACACCCACGATTGGGAATAGTCCCTGCTAGTCGGCATGTCAACTGTTGGGATTCTCAAGGGGCAGGATGTAGGGGGAGGCGTTCTGACCGGTCACATAACTACATCCTGTGCCTTCTGTTTCTCTAATCCCTTGTATATATATATATATATTTATATATTATAATAAAAGGCTAACGCTGCTCCTCGCCTGTTTGGGGGGAATTCAAGGGTTTTGCGTGCTGGCAGACTATATATATGGAACCCGACCAAGCAGTTCAAGTGTTGCTCCGTCCAGCTGTGTACAGCCACTGGCTCTTACATTACTGTTATGATGTTCCGTCATTTTGACGGGCCGGTATCTAGTGTATGTATATATATATATATGTCATCTCTTTCCGCCTTCCAACACCTCCAGCCCTTATATATTTAGAGATGCACCCTCACCCCCGCCCTTTGCTGTATAGATTTAATAATCACCCCACCCCTTAAGTATTTCCCCCCTCTCACCCCCACCATTTATATATTAAATGAAGCTCTCATTTACCCAAAGAGCCCCCGGTCCTTAATCCTGCCATGTCTGGTGGAGCAGTAGGAGGGACCCGACCCCTTGATCGCTGTCTGTGTTGTGATCATGAAGGGTAGGGCAGGGGGGCGGCAGGGGCAAATGCAGGATTTTCCTTGAGGGCGTTCCCAGATACATGCTATATATTTAAAGAATATAATTATACTGTATATATATATATATATATATATATATATATATACACACACACACAAATATATATGCTCAAATGTGTAACACTGCACCCCCCCCCCTGAATGTAATTCAGGAACCAGATGACACTCCATGAGCTATTAACTCTGTATGTATATATATACATATATATATATATATATATATATACAATTATATATATATATATATAAATTCTCTGTGATGGCTGGCACTCCGTCAAACCGGTAAATAATTGCCTAGGTGCCCTCCTTACCACTGCAAGTGGAGTATGTAGACGGAGAGAAGCTGGCGGCACTCATAGGACTTAATGAAGCAATAATATCATGGCAACTAAGCCTTAAAGTGATCAACGTTTCAGTTTTAATCAAAAAACTTTCGTCAGGATTTTGTCTATAAAGGTATGTGTCTCTATATATATATATATATATATATAGAATTGGAGACCACGGCGCTCGGGTGCAATTTAAGTGGTGATTGTGCACAGGATATACAGTAGAAATATTATTTTTTTAAAAATATGATAAAACGTAATGATTATAGTAAAAAAGGTATGCAAGGTAAAAATCCCTATTTCATATAAAAAAACACTTCTCAATAAATTATCAGAGCGGCAGCTTGTAATACATATAGATATGCTTGGCATGCTTATAAAATTTGTTGCAAGAATTGGGAAAACAAGCGCCCAAGAGTGTGATTATTAAGATCAGGGATAATGAAGGTATAGAAAAAATGGATGATAAGGATCGATTTAAAACACTTATCTGGTAGGTAGAGACTTGACTCAAGTAGTAGTCTTTTTGTGGATTAAGAACATGCGGATAAAACAGAAGAAAACTAACATAGTGTGTACCGTTTATGTTACGTATTATGTTATTGTTAGGTTTAGCAGGCCTTATTAGGGAACTAGCTTATTCCCACAGAGTATCAATTTATAGCCTGAACAGTATTAAAAATACAAAAAATTTAATAACATATTCACATAAAAACACACATAAAAATAGCCATATAGCATGCGTACAAGATAAAAAATTATATCAGGCTTATCTGTCCATGAAAATGACTGAAATGCATGCGTACAGGATTAAAAATAGTTTTAGGCTTATCTGTCCATCAAGAGGAGGTGTCTGCAGGTACTCCCAACGCGTTTCGTCCGTCAGCAACAGGACTTCATCAAGGGGATAACCACACTGAGCAAGATTTGCTCTATTTATGCCCAGAAGGAGGAAATTGACAATGACATCACATCCTGTGAGTGTCATAAATTTTTGCAAAATAATATAACTATAATCTAATATGCACTCAAAACAGTAGAGCGTCATTAGAAATATAGTGAGATAAAGAAGAACCGAATTTTTTATAAAGATCATTGAAAGGAATGAAAGAGTATCTAATGCCGTCGGAAATGGTGGTGGAACGCATGCGTCATTTCCGGCCGGCGTGAAATGCTTTTTTAAAAACTAAATTTAATTTGTGTAAAGAATCGGGGATGAGCTGGTGAGGTGTTGAGGCAGGTGGAGAGGAAAAGGAGGAAATCTAGAATATCGGAGGCGTGCACCGCCACAGCGCTCACCTCACGTCCGTGAAGAAACACGGAAGTGAGCGCATTTGGGCGGTGGAACGCACCGCCATTAAGGTGGAGAGAATATAGCGGTGGAACGCACCGCTATGCTGGTGACATCACTTCCGTGAGAGATGCGGAAGTGGTGTGCAGTGGAACGCACCGTGAATCAATAGCGCTAAAAAGCGCATAACCAATTTAACATGTGATTTGACAGTGTGCAGGGTGTAATAGATCCCATGTATATATATATCACACATGTACATGCGGACCTTCTATTTACAAATATGTGGAACAGCCATGGGCACATCATTCGCTCCCAGTTTTGCTAATTTACTAATGGGCTCATGGGAAGATGAGTGCATATACAACAATAACCCATTCTTGAAAAATCTAATCATCTACAAACGTTATATAGATGATATCTTGATCATCTGGGAAGGAGACGAGGAAACATTCAAAAGCTTCTTTGAGATACTCACTGCAAACCAATATAACTTGAAGTTTACTTATGAGATCAGTAAAGACAGTGTGCACTACCTGGATCTTACCCTCTCGAGTGCCGATTCAAAAGTCATAACCAGCAATCATATAAAAGAAGTAGACACTAATAGCTACCTACATTTCAAAAGTTGTCATGCTCGGAATTGGAAAACAAACATTCCATACTCTCAGTTTCATCGCATTAAACGTATGGATATTCTAGATTTCCTCCTTTTCCTCTCCACCTGCCTCAACACCTCACCAGCTCATCCCCGATTCTTTACACAAATTAAATTTAGTTTTTAAAAAAGCATTTCACGCCGGCCGGAAATGACGCATGCGTTCCACATGCGTTCCACCACCATTTCCGACGGCATTAGATACTCTTTCATTCCTTTCAATGATCTTTATAAAAAATTCGGTTCTTCTTTATCTCACTATATTTCTAATGACGCTCTACTGTTTTGAGTGCATATTAGATTATAGTTATATTATTTTGCAAAAATTTATGACACTCACAGGATGTGATGTCATTGTCAATTTCCTCCTTCTGGGCATAAATAGAGCAAATCTTGCTCAGTGTGGTTATCCCCTTGATGAAGTCCTGTTGCTGACGGACGAAGCGCGTTGGGAGTACCTGCAGACACCTCCTCTTGATGGACAGATAAGCCTAAAACTATTTTTAATCCTGTACGCATGCATTTCAGTCATTTTCATGGACAGATAAGCCTGATATAATTTTTTATCTTGTACGCATGCTATATGGCTATTTTTATGTGTGTTTTTATGTGAATATGTTATTAAATTTTTTGTATTTTTAATACTGTTCAGGCTATAAATTGATACTCTGTGGGAATAAGCTAGTTCCCTAATAAGGCCTGCTAAACCTAACAATAACATAATACGTAACATAAACGGTACACACTATGTTAGTTTTCTTCTGTTTTATCCGCATGTTCTTAATCCACAAAAAGACTACTACTTGAGTCAAGTCTCTACCTACCAGATAAGTGTTTTAAATCGATCCTTATCATCCATTTTTTCTATACCTTTATTATCCCTGATCTTAATAATCACACTCTTGGGCGCTTGTTTTCCCAATTCTTGCAATATATATATATATACCTTTACAAACACATATAAAACCACAGCACTCGCCACCCCAGAAGCGGGGTGCAATGTCTGCACTCACCACCTCATGGCCACCTATTTAAATATATACAATAAATTCCGCACTCACCATAGCAAGTTCACTTATCCTCACAACATCAATAAATAAATGATGGGGGTTTATTTTCTGTATATATATATATATATATATATATATATATTACACACATACTTATATTTATATGCATAAACACACCACACACACACACACACACACACACACACACACACACACACACACACACATATAAATACATACATATAATGTAACTTAAACATCTGGAGGAGTTCTCCTGGCAAACTTATTCTGCATAACAGGGCAGCCGACTGGCTGCCTCTCCCCGGAGCTCAGTGCAGCCGTGTACCTGCCTATCATGTCGCTGCGGAGTTCCTGCTGCTGCCAACGTTTCCGGGTGTCCGCCGTTGCCGAAAAACCCGTCACTGCTGCGGGTGCCGACTGCCCGCTACTCCCGCCTCTGCCGAGTTCCTGCTGCAGCTCCCCTCCGCCCTCTGTACATTGCAAAGAAGCCACACGCGGCAACTTTGATCCTGGCAGCGGCAATCACTGTCAGTGTGACTGTGTAAAGCTGCCTTCGCCCACCAAAAAAAAAAAAAACTTGTCCCAGCGGGGGAGAACCCCCCCTGCATGCGCCGGGGGGAGGGCTGTAATATTAATGATGCAATCACGGAGGGGGGGGATTGTTATCGCGGAGGGGGGTGTAAAATGCAGGATGGGATCGCGGGAGTCTGTGCAATATGTGGAGCATTACCGTGGAGCAGAAGACAGTTGCTAGAACAACTGTAACAATAGCCAGCAGCACGCTGCTTACTCTACAGCAGTGGTTCTCAAACTCGGTCCTCAGGACCCCACACGGTTCACGTTTTCCATGTCACCCAGCAGCTGCACTGTGTATCACCAACTATCACAATTTGTAAATCTACAGGTGACCTTCAAAACATGGACCGTGTGGGGTCCTGAGGACCGAGTTTGAGAACCTGTGCTCTACAGTATGTGCATAGAGTATTGAAGCCGCTGCCGATGGGTTACATTCACACTGACAGTGCAGCACAGATGTCGCGGCCGCCCAACTGTTACGGCAGCGGCTTCAATACTCTATGCACACAGAGTAAGCAGCGTGCTGCCGGCTATTGTTACATTTGTTCTAGCAACTGTCTTCTGCTCGTCTCCACGGTAACGCTTCACATATTGCAAGGGACAAGAAGGGAAGCATTCATCGGTAGAGTGAGCTGCCACCCTCCAGTGGTCTGCGCCCAAAGGCAGCTGCCTAAAGCTGCCTAGTGGTGGCGCCGGCCCTGCATACTGTAAAAGGAGTAACTGAAATAACTAACATTTTTGAAGATGTTAGACCTTACAATTCTGTTACAAGTTCTATAATTTCATTGTTTCACCTTTTCATACCAAATACCGCATGTGTACATCAATGGCATAAAACCATTGATGGTTTGCACCCATTGATGGACATCCCTGCTATGGGGAACAGCAGGAGGCAGGCCAATCAGGGAAGGGGGTGGGTTCTTAGTGGGTCACCAGGGACAGCACTAAGCTCAATTCTTGCTGCATTACCCTGCACTTTGGGATAAATGGGCTGTTATCCATCGATGGTCAATGTCTGTAACCCACCCATGGTCAATAGCTGATACCCAAACATGGTCAATAGCTATTACCCATCGATGGTCATTGTCTGTTACCCACTCATGGTCAATAGCTGTTATCCAAACATGGTCAATAGCTGTTACCCATCAATGGTCATTGTCTGTTACCCACCCATGGTCAATAGCTGTTACCCATCGATGGTCATTGTCTGTTACCCACCCATGGTCAATAGCTGTTACCCAAACATGGTCAATAGCTGTTACCCATCGATGGTCATTGTCTGTTACCCACCCATGGTCAATAGCTGTTACCCATCGATGGTCATTGTCTGTTACCCATCCATGGTCAATGTCTGTTACCCATCCATGGTCAATGTCTGTTACACACCCATGATCAATAGCTGTTATCCATCGATGGTCAATGTTTGTTACCCACCCATGGTTAATGTCTGTTACCCACCCATGGTCAATAGCTGTTATCCATCGATGGTCATTGTCTGTTACCCACCCATGGTCAATAGCTGTTACCCATCGATGGTCATTGTCTGTTACCCACCCATGGTCAATGGCTGTTACCCTTTGATGGTCGATGGCCAACCCTATATGAAGCGGCACTGAAATTGGACACTATGCATGAGAACTAGAGCAGAACTTCTTTAAAGGCCCCAAATTTGGAGACTATTATTTAATTACTAATAGAAATTTTATAGAACTGAACAGTTGAACTGAATATTTTGTAACAAACATTGATCTGTATTTTACGCCCTAGGGTCCCCTTTGCTTGGCATTTATTGCTACAAAAGTCAAGACTATACTAAATTGATTCAGAACAACTATTATTAATATTGTTTGTAATATTGTTTTCTTTTTTTAAATGCTGCAACAAATATACTGTATTTAATGACTAAATTATTGTAGGATATCTGGGTATAGCTCAAGAAATGAATTCTGTTGTCACTAAATAAGGAATGTAATCTTTCTTGCTGAAATCCCATTTTTCAGTTGCTGCATGAGTGATGGGGGTAATTATTCCTGTGCACCTGGAATAGCCGGCTCTCTGTTTTCAAGGCTGTCAAACTGAAGCATTGCTTTCCCTCTTATCAGGCAGGAAGCATGGAGCCACTAATATGGGAAACAGGAAAGTCCCATTTAGGTCGTCCATGTTATGTGCGCCAGTGATTAGAATGTTTACGTGGAGCACGGGAGGGGGTGTTCTGAGGAAAGAGTCTTATTACTGACAAGGAAAGATATGTCTGGATGTGGTATATTAAAAATGTTACAAGAAGATGTTTTGTTAGTACTACTAGTAACAAGCTTAGCACAACATAGGAATATACTAATGCTTGTGTGTTCTAAAGAGACTGTTCTACTGTTTAGTTAAGCTGGCCCTACACCTAAAGGTTTTCTTTCCAACCAACCAAACAAACAAACAACCAACCAACCAACCAACCAACCAACTATTTTGCTTGTTGCAGTGAAAATCTGGTAACATATGGGAGCAAATTACAGTTGGCCGTTTGCTCCCAAGTGCCATAAAATGGAGAAAAGTGGCCACTCAATCAAAATAGTTGAACCAAATGGATTTAACCATCTTGTGTGAATGACAATTTTTTAATCACTTTTCCAGTGCTTGGGCACAAACGCACAATTGTCACTTGTTCCCACACATTAACAGATTTTTATTGCAACCAGCCAACTAGTTGGCTGGTTGGAAAGATCATCTTAAGGTGTATGGCCAGCGTTTGCACTAAATGACAAGATTTAATGATTTTTTGCAACTGGACCTCATGGCAATCATACTGGTCCATGATTGTGGTCAAGGGTCGTCCTCGGTCTCAAGTGGTATAGTGCGATAAGCAAGTGCAAACAGAGAAGCATACTTACAATGGGTTGGGTATGCATGACCGGCGGTCAGGAGACCGCCAGTCAGCATACCGATGGCGGGATCCTGGCAGCGGTATGCCGGCAGGGGGGGGGCAACAAGCCCCTTGTGGGAATAGACCCTGCTAGTTGGCATGCCGACTGTCGGGATTGTAAGTAGGCAGGATGTAGGGGGAGGTATTGTGACTGGCGGTCTCCTGACTGCCGGTCACAAAACTACATCCCTTTGCAATAGCTAGTCTTGTTGAGAAGACTGAACTGCTTAATCACCTGTCGGTGTGGTTTCATCGTATGCAACCATGACAAGCTGGGTTTAGTCACATCTGATGCAAACGTGTCAGAGGAGCCAATCGGAGGCTGCTGGAACCTAATCTTCCAGCAACTGCCGGGCTCAGCCCACCCAGCCGGCTCCTCATTTGCAAGGGCAACCTCTCCTCAGCCCCCTCTTGTTGGCCATTCTTCCTGCTGCCTGATCTCAGGGGGATCATGGAAGTATAATTATGATTCATACAGTTATAAAAAAGTTTTTGATGGACATTTTTGGAAAAATCTAAGCCAGTTAAGTGGTTGACAGGTATTGTCTGGAAAAGATTTACCTACTAGTCCCTTCCTTTGGTCTAATTCAAATAGGGGTTATCCCCAAAGAATTACACCTGTACAATCAGACGTCAACGAATATCCTTTTCCTAGAAAAAAAAAAAAAAAACACTAGTGCAACTTAATGTTAGCTAGGGTCCTTGTTTCTGGTAATTGAGGTTTCCACAAGGGGGGACCGGTCTATTTTTTATACATAGTTGGAATGCTTAATTAAGATTATGGGTTTGAGCTCACGTTATTTGTTATTTCTTCCATAATCCATTAAACAGATGATCACACATAGCTCATGTATCACTGTGAAGAAACAGGGAACTGTACACATCGTACCAAAGAAGATGATAGAGCAGGAATAGAGAAAACACCAAAATGTCATACTGTCTTTCCCCTGTCCCTGCTCCATCATCTGCTTTGGTGACATGTTTGTTTTCTCTGTATTGGTGTATGTCCCAATTCTCTGGGCTAGGTGTATCATCGCTTGGAGAGTGATAAAACGGAAAGTGATAAACTACCAGCCAACCAGCTGTCATTTTTCAAACACATCCTGTAACATGGCTTTTAGGAGCTGATTGGCTGGTATTTTCTCTCTCTCCACTTTATGACTCTCACACTCTGATGCATCTAGCCCTTTGTCTGATCATATTTCGCCCTCAAACTTTACTGTCAAAAGCATACTGTATAAAAATATTCAGGAGATACACAATTGGTTATCATTGGAAGGACTTTAAACCTATATAGGAACAAACAGCTTGGTGATCATTCTTACTCAGCCAGTGCTCAAATAATGCTTTTGTAATTATTATTTCATTGTTTAAAGTACAGTACATTTTTGGCTGACATTTTATTCCTCAGAAATTAACTTTACTGTTTGTAATATAATCTCAATGAAATCAGTATCTAAATCTGGATTCATCCATAGTGATTTGTATTCACATGATTCTACTGTCTAGCCATGATTCTACTGTCTAGGCTAGCACTAGCAGTACTGTATATAGGTGCAGAGTATGGTGTAGGCTTCAATGGCAGGAACCTTCCAGTCGCGGCCATCTAACTGCCCCCATAACATGACTGACTAGGATATGGAAGTGTAGATAATAGTGCAGTACAGAAATTATTCACAATAATAGCTAGATACAACCAAAAGTTGAGGTCACAGGTGGTGCTGGTTCAGAATCATAGACGTGGGCAACACATTTTATTAGGGGGTGCACTGTCGGAGGGGTGTGTCTAGCACCACCTACTGGGCATATCCAGCACCACTTATTGGCACTCACTACAATATAAATAACATACCACAAGGAGTGTGGCTACTGCAAACGGTGGCTTGTCAACATGACATGCCACCTGTTTCTCATAACTCTGGGAGCATTCCTCTCCATTCAATATGCACCTTACCTACAGTACTGTGCAAAAGTTTTTGGCAGGTGTGGAACAAAAAATGCTGCAAAGTAAGAATGCTATCAAAAATAGAAGTGTTAATAGTTTGCACACAGTTTTTAATGGAACTCCGCAGGGAGGTTGTTCCAAACATCTTGGGGAACTAACCATAGATCTTCTGTGGATGTAGGCTTGCTCAAATCCCTCTGCCTCTTCGTGTGATCCCAGACAGACTCGATGATGTTGAGATCAGGGCTTTGTGGGGTCAATATCATCCCGGACTCCTTGTTCTTCTTTATGCTAAAGATCGTTCTTAATGACATTGGCTGTGGGGTCATTGTCCTGTTGCAGAATAATTTTGGAGCCAATCAGATGCCTTCCTGATGGTATTGCATGCTGGCTAAGTACCTGCCTGTATTTTTCAGCATTGAAGCACAAAGAAACAAGCCATGTTGAGGACCGTAGACACCGTGGTTGACCAAGGAAATTTAGTGCATCAGATAAATGACACATCATGCTTAATTCCTTTCAAAATTGGAAGAAATCAAGCAGTGCCATCGACTCAGAACTAGCAGAAACCAGTGGGACCCAGGTACACCCATCTACTGTTCAGAGAAATCTGTCCAGAAATGGTCTTCATGGAAGAATTGTGGCCAAAAAGCCATACCGGTGATGTGGAAACAAGGCTAAGCAACTCAACTATGCACGAAACATAGGAACTGGGGTGCAGAAAATGGCTGCAGGTGCTCTGGACTGATGAGTCAAAATTTCAAAAATATTTTGCTGTAACAGAAGGCAATTATTTCCCCTGAAGGGCTGGAGAATGGTACAATGAGTCTCTGCAAACAGCAGTGAAGCATGGTGAACATTCCTTGCAAGTTTGGGGCTGCATACTAGCAAATGGAGTGGGGTATTTGGTCAGGGTTAAATGGTGTCCTCAGTGCTGGGAAATACAGGCAGGTACTTATCCATCATGCAATACCATCAATGTAGTATCTGATTCGCTCCTAATTTATTCTGCAGCAGGACAATGACCCCAAACATAT
Source organism: Pseudophryne corroboree (assembly GCF_028390025.1). Classification (NCBI taxonomy): domain Eukaryota; kingdom Metazoa; phylum Chordata; class Amphibia; order Anura; family Myobatrachidae; genus Pseudophryne; species Pseudophryne corroboree. The sequence goes on from NC_086455.1 coordinate 148,293,237, forward strand.
AGCCAATGTCATTAAAATCTATCTTCAGCGTAAAGAAGAACTAGGAGTCCTGGAAGTGATGATATAGCCCACACAGAGCCCTGATTTTAATGTCATCAAGTCTGTCTGGGATTACATGAAGAGACAGAGGGATTTGAGCAAGCCTACATCCACAGAAGATCTGTGGTAAGTTTTCCAAGATGTCTGGAACAACCTCCCTGCCAAGTACCATGTACAAGTGTACCTAGAAGAATTGATGCTTTTTTGAAGGCAAAGGGTGGTCACACCAAATATTGATTTGATTTAGATTTCTATTTTGTTCATTCACTTTGCATTTTGTTAACTGATAAAAATAGACTATTAACACTTCTATTTTTAAAAGCATTCTTACCATACTTTGTAGCATTTTTTTAATTCATACAGTACTTGCCTAAAACTTTTGCACAGTATTGTATATGGTGATTTCTCAAAACGGGGAACCTCTGAAGAAATGTATCCTCCCTGGGCAGACAGCGTCTTCAGTTGGTAATCACTATTCATGTATGAAATTACCCTGGCCCTGAAGATGCCTGTTTGTGTAGGAATATAACAAAGATCATCATCATGCAACAGAGGTTTAACCAGATTCTTGTCTCCCCCTGGCCCCTCCATCTCTCAGCCACACCATCATCTCCTCAATGTGTCTCTTAACCACACCTTATCTCTTGCCTGTGTCTGCCACACCATCTCCCTCCTCTCTTTGCATCGTCTCTCAGCCACACCATCTTCCCATCCCTGCATGGTCTCTCATCCACACTATCATCTCCTGCCTGCGGCTCACTGCCATGCCATCTTCCCCACCTGCATCTCTCACCATCCACCTCACTTTGTGTTTCTCAGTCTCCCCCTTCTCTCTGTGCCTCTCAGCTCACCCTTTCCTCTGTGCCTCTCACCCTTCCATCTCTGCCTCTCAGCCCCTTTTCACTCTGTGCCTCTCAGCCTCCCACCCTTCACTGTGCGTCTTTCAGCCTGCCCCCTTCATTCTGTGTCTCTCAGCCTCCAACCTCTCACTCTGTGTATCTCAGCCTGCCCCCTTCATTCTGTGTCTCTCAGCCTACAACCTCTCACTCTGTGTATCTCAGCCTGCCCCCTTCATTCTGTCTCTCTCAGCCTCCAACCTCTCACTCTGTGTCTCTCAGCCTCCAACCTCTCACTCTGTGTATCTCAGCCTGCTCCCTTCACTTTGTGTCTTTCAACCTGCACCTCCCTTCATTCTGTGTCTAGTGCTGTTTATTGCCACTTACACAATGCCCACAGTAGTAGTTCCACTTACACAATGCCCACACCAGTTGTGCCCCTTACACAATGCCCATAGTAGTAGTGCCCCTTACACAATACCCATAGTAGTAGTGCTCCTTACACAATGCCCACAGCAGTTGTGCCCCTTACAAAATGCTCACGTAGTTGTGCCCTTTACACAATGCCCATAGTAGTAGTGACCCTTACACAATGCCCACAGTGGTAGTGACCCTTACACAATGCCCACAGTAGTGCCTTTAGAAAATGTCCACAGCAGTTGTGCCCCTTACACAATGCCCATAGTGTGCCACTTACACAATGCCAACAGCAGTTTTGCCCCTTACACAATACCCACAGCAGTAGTGCCTCTTACACAATGCCCATAGTAGTAGTGTACCTTACACAATGCCCACAGCAGTAGTGTACCTTACACAATGCCCATAGTAGTAGTGTACCTTACACAATGCCCACAGCAGTAGTGTACCATACACAATGCCCACAGTAGTAGTACCACTTACACAATGCCCACAGCAGTTGTGCCCCTTACACAATGCCCATAGTAGTAGTGTCCCTTACACAATGCCCACAGCAGTTGTGCCCCTTACACAATGCCCACATAGTTGTGCCCCTTACACATTGCCCATAGTAGTAGTGTCCCTTACACAATGCCCACAGCAGTTGTGTCCCTTACACAATGCCCATAGTAGTAGTGCTCCTTACACAATGCCCATAGTAGTAGTGCCCCTTACACAATGCCCACAGCAGTTGTGTCCCTTACACAATGCCCATAGTAGTAGTGCTCCTTACACAATGCCCATAGTAGTAGTGCCCCTTACACAATGCCCACAGCAGTTGTGTCCCTTACACAATGCCCACAGCAGTCGTGTCCCTTACACAATGCCCATAGTAGTAGTGCTCCTTACACAATGCCCATAGTAGTAGTGTACCTTACACAATGCCCACAGCAGTAGTGTACCTTACACAATGCCCACAGTAGTAGTACCACTTACACAATGCCCACAGCAGTTGTGCCCCTTACACAATGCCCATAGTAGTAGTGTCCCTTACACAATGCCCACAGCAGTTGTGCCCCTTACACAATGCCCACATAGTTGTGCCCCTTACACATTGCCCATAGTAGTAGTGTCCCTTACACAATGCCCACAGCAGTTGTGTCCCTTACACAATGCCCATAGTAGTAGTGCTCCTTACACAATGCCCATAGTAGTAGTGCCCCTTATACAATGCCCACAGCAGTTGTGTCCCTTACACAATGCCCACAGCAGTTGTGTCCCTTACACAATGCCCATAGTAGTAGTGCTCCTTACACAATGCCCATAGTAGTAGTGCTCCTTACACAATGCCCATAGTAGTAGTGCCCCTTACACAGTAGTTGTGCCCAGGAGCGGTTCTTGGTGCGGGCAAGCAGTGCCTGAGCCCGGGGTGCTGCGGCCTGGGGGCGTGGCCGCAGTCACCCCGCAGGTACCGCCATCTACCCGCACCCCGCTCCCCGGCTGCAGCAGATGCCGTGGGCTGTGTGGACATCCGCTGCAGCCGGCTCCAGTGATAGACACTAGAGGTCATTATTGACCTCTAGTGTCTGTGCGGCGCTGCTATGGGAGAGACGTCATGACGTCTCTCCCATAGAGAGGAGCCGCGGCGGGCAGACAGAGCAGGAGCAGCAGCAGCGGTCGGGACTCGGGAAGCAGGAGCGGGGCAGTGGTAAGTATTGAGTTTTTTTTGTGTGTGTTTGAAAGCGCAGGGGGCACAGCAGCAGAGGGCACAACTACTGAGGGCACAACTACTGGGGGCACAGCAGCAGAGGGCACAACTACTGGGGGCACAACTACTGGGGCAAATCTACTGGGGGCAAAGCAACAGGGGGCACAGCAACAGAGGGCACAACTACTGGGGAAAAAGCAACAGGGGGCACAACTACTGGGCACAGCAACAGGGGGCACAGCAACAGAGGGCACAACTACTGGGGAAAAAGCAACAGGGGGCACAACTACTGGGCACAGCAACAGGGGGCACAGCAACAGAGGGCACAACTACAGGGGGCACAGCAACAGGGGGCAAAGCTACTTGGCGCATAGCTACAGGGGGCACAGCTACAGGGGGCAAATCAACTGGGAGGCACAACTACTTGGGGCAAATCTGGGGGCATACCTGTGGCCAAGGCCCTCCCCTATGAAGCCACGCCCCTATTTTTTGATGCACGCCTCCGGCACGCACTAACTGTTTTACCGCACTGGGGGGGCGCCGCCAGTGTAAACGTTCGCACTGGGCACCACAAGGTGTAGAACCGGCCCTGGTTGTGCCCCTTACACAATGTCCACAGTAGTAGTATCCCTTACACAATGATAACCTTTTGGCTAGACCAAGACAAATCTTCTGCCTGGTCTCTCTCTGTTATTACCATGTAAAGACCTTTCCTGACTTCTGACCATGTTGTACATACTGTGGCCATGCAAAATTAAACCCAGCCTCCTTTTGAAATATGCTTACAGTAGCAGACAGGCTGATTGTGAAAATCAAGAAGCTGTGTGGGTACGCATTTCTTGCAGTACTTTAATGAGCATTACAGGACATGATGACAATCACTGCTTCACTGGTTCATCGTTTCAATAAATGTCAAGCTGGTGCATATCTCTCTCATCATATTTCTGTATTCTCTATAATAAATATCTACTTTCCACATCAGCAGTGGACTACTGCCTACTGAATGTCAAAGAGATGTCCTGCTCTGCTGTGCTATTCAAATCAAGCTGAGTCTCGTATTGACTAGTGTCATGTCATTGTGTGTTTATTGATTTGCCAGATCCTGAACTCAGCCTGCTTATCATTATTGATTCATTTCCAGTGAGCCATGACCCTTGGCTACATCTGACTGTTAGACTTGAAGGTGAAGATTTGTCATTGAGATTCTTCTTTAGGCCCAATACTAGAGTTAGCCTGCACCTCAGAGAGACTATGGTGGTCATTCCGAGTTGTTCGCTCGCTAGCAGTTTTAAGCATCCGTGCAAACGCTATGCCGCCGCCCACTGGGAGTGTATTTTAGCTTAGCAGAAGTGCGAACGAAAGGATCGCAGAGCGGCTACAAAATAATTTTGTGCAGTTTCTGAGTAGCTTCAGACCTACTCAGCGCTTGCGATCACTTCAGACTGTTCAGTTCCTGTTTTGATGTCACAAACACGCCCTGCGTTCGCCCAGCCACGCCTCAGTTTTTCCTGGCATGCCTGCGTTTTTACGAACACTCCCTAAAAACGGTCAGTTGCCACCCATAAACGCCCACTTCATGTCAATCACTCTGCGGCCAGCAGTGCAACTGAAAAGCATCGCTAGACCCTGTGTGAAACTACATCGGCCGTTGTAATAGTACGTCGCGCGTGCGCATTGCGCCGCATACGCATGTGCAGAAATGACGTTTTTTTGCCTCATCGCTGCACAGCGAACGAATGCAGCTAGCGATCAACTCGGAATGACCACCTATCTCGCTGCTGGCCAATCAGTGGTAATAGGTACAAACTTGCTGTTTTTGTTAATTGACAAGACCCTAAAAACATGTAAGGAAATTTAGAGTTAGCAGAATCTAGAAATCCAACTGTTGGTAAAACTGAATTACAGTATTTGACTATTCTAATCACCAACTGGCTCATTTTGAGTTAGACATATTTTTTTTTATTTTATTGCAACACAATTGCACATTTTTTTATTTATTAATTACTTAATAAAATACGCTCCCTTGTTTAAATGACTCTTCCTTACATTATTATATTGTGTGCAAATAGGGTAATGCAACTTTAGCATCTACTACTAACGCTATCAAGCCAAAGCACGATGCTATCTTTATGATATACCGGGTCTACATACTGTACTTATAGAACTGATGCAAGTCTGGCGCGAAGTTAATGTTTTTGATCTGGACTCACCTTCCAATGCGTGTGTAGCTCATATATGGAAATACACTTTTTTTATATGATTCTTTTCCCTGCATTCATTATCAGCACCTCTAAATAAGGCTCTAAATGTTACTGAACACAAATCAATTTCACAGAATGCAGTGTTGTGTGTTCCATTTGGGATGTATTATAGCCACGTGATCTAGGATCCGATGTCCTCAGTTGATAAATGAGGATGAAGGGGAAACTAGATGTGCAAAGACTTATATGGAAAGAATGTTGAATAAAAATGTTGTAAGCAGACCTGGGGGTAAATTTACTAAGGTGGGAGTTTTTTTAGAACTAGTGATGTTGCCCATAGCAACCAATCAGATTCTACTTAACATTTACCAAGCTGCTTCTAGAAGATAATATATAGAATGTGATTGGTTGCTATAAGCAACATCACCAGTTCTAAAAAAAAAACCTCCCACCTTAGTAAATTTACCCCCTGGTGAATTGTAATGGATTGCAATTTATTCAGAGACTCTGTTGATCGAATTACAAGATCCTGGATGTATTAAAGACAACTATCGTCAGAAATTCAGTTTAAAAGTGCAGTTTTCTAACACTACTCATCACAACTCGTCATCTTGATTTATTTCAGTGCTCTGAATATAAATCGTCTGATATAAGAGCATCGAAATTGCCCACAGTGGTGTCTCTGGCCAGCAAGATTGCCCAAATGACTTGCAGTTTGCATGAAAACATAATAAAGAGGTAAGACATAGTAAAGAGACACAATAAATATATGTAGTTAATTGTCACAAATTAACACTTAATTAAGAGGCCCAACCAATTGTTAAATATATTAATGGGGCACAATTATTTAATGAAACTTTTATTGGAGTACATTTAACAATAATAAAAAAGAACAATTGAATTATGCTGACATATTTAATAAATCTTAAGGGGCCAATATTATTTATAAAATTGTTTAAATGTTACGTTAATTGGGGCAATTTTAAATAATTATTGATAAAGGTACCACTTATATTATGAACTTCAATTATTGCTTAATTTAAAAAGTACTTATGTGTAACACTACCTCAGCACATATAGCGGCAATGTTTGATCTTGCAACACACTTTCTATTTGGCTATTGAGACTAAATTTCTGCCTCTCGCCTCTTTTTCCTCCATCTAGGATTATTACAATATGTACCAAAGCTTGAAGAGAGATGAAGTGGAAAGAGATAAAAGGTGGGATACATCAAGCATCACATTCAAACATTTCACCACTCATCGCATGCATCCAAGGTTGGACTGGCCCACAGAGGTACAGGGGAAACCACCGGTGGGCCCACCTCCTATTCTATGGATTAGGTCCCAACTGTGCACTTGAATTGTACATTATACATATTATCTACAGTGCAGTGCAGTTATTAATCTGGTACATTATCATGCATGCACTAGCAGTATTTACTATATATATTTTTCATGGGGCCCATACCTTGTTAGCCAAGCCTCTGTGGCAGCTGGCCACACCCCTAAGCATGGACCTTTACCGCTGCATTCCCCGGTGGGCCCTCCATGCCCCAGTCTGACACTGCATGCATCTCAGTGTTTATTAATGTTGTATGCATGAAGATTTCTGCAAAGGACACATCTCCCGGTAACAGAAGATAGGACTTCCAGGTTTATGACCTGGGAGTCCTAACTGCGCATGCCTTAGGAGCTGCACACGCTGTTGGAGGTGCTGAGAGGGATAAGGTGCTGGGAGGGATCTGGTTGGATCCCCTTAGGGGGAAATGAGAATTTAAGCCCATAAGCTGCTATTGGGTAACACCATCTAAAGAAGGCGTTGCCTGTCTGATCCAAGTTATATCGCATTCTGGAGCTTGGTGTATATGTGGTAAGCAGCCAAACCTCCAAAAATGATATTTTCAGACATTTGACTGCAGACTCAAATTTGATTTATCCCGACCAATCAGCTCCTAACTATCACTTTTCAAACATAGCCTGTAACATGATAGTTGGAAGCTGATTGGTTGGTACTTTGGGCGGGATAAATCAAATTTATGTATCCCTCCCATGTATCTCTCTCCATACTTTCATACATCTCTCCCTAAATCTCTCAGATTAAGTAACATTTTTCCTACATTTTAGATTGCACTAAATCTGTGGGACTGTCTAAAGTATAAACTCTCAGCCATTAATTCCTTCTTAGCATCAACTCCTAACAGTTTCAATAGAGCTATGATATAAAACTTGATATTAGCATTGATCTTCAAAGCAAGGATGAATGTGAGAAGGATTATTGGGAAGTAATAGGAGATTGACAGATGGGGTCTTAACAAAATCTTCTGCAACTCTGCCCCATTTTGCAGAAGGAATTGCATGCACCGTGGTACCCTATCCAATACGTGTAGGACTTGTCCAAAGGTAACTCTCTGAACAAGGGGGATGCGGTCAACATCCCGCTGGACGGGATCCCGGCGGTCGAAATACCAACGCCGGAATCCCGACCGCCACAATCCTGACATATTCTCCCTCCGTGGGTGTCCACGACACCCATAGAGGGAGAATATAATAGTGTGGCGAGCGTAGCGAGGCACCGTGCCCGCAGCGTGGCGAGCGTAACGAGCCCTCAAGGGGCTGCGTTCCGCTCGCCACCCCGGTCGGGATTGTGTGGTCGGGATTCCGGCGTCGGTATTTCGACCGCCGGGATCCCGTCCAGCGGGATTACGTACTGATCCCGAACAAGGTACATATCCTCCTTCTAAATTCAGTACTAGAAGCACCAGCCCATAAAAAAAACCTGACTCTTTATCTTAGGCTACCAAAAAGAAAAGAAATATGATAGCGCTAACAATTTTAACTGAACACAGGTGTTTTCTTAAAAATATATCACATTTATTTGTTAATATTCAATATATAGTCATAAATGACTTAGCACATATAAAACCATATGTTTAAAAAGCCTCTTATAGCCAGTCTCTAGCCCACGACAATTGATGTTAATCAAGCACACCTTTTTGTGTTATTAGAGTCCCTGTGACCGGTCACAATATCAACAGGATCCTTTACACTGGTTTGCAGACGTGTCCAATTTTATGGTATAGTTACCAATATTTTTGTGGATTAGCCGGGTATCCCACCTAGCGAAGGTCCAGAGGCTTATCTCCGTTCCGACACAGATGTATGATGGTTCTCCCTGTATTAATTTTCCACATCCATAGATGAAATGGGTCCAAAGGGACAACGTCTGACAAGGTGTCCTGATGGTGGCTTCGAATTGTCAAGGTGTAGACTGGTCTCCTAACGCGTTTCGCTGGCGTCTTGCCAAGACGCCAGCGAAACGCGTTAGGAGACCAGTCTACACCTTGACAATTCGAAGCCACCATCAGGACACCTTGTCAGACGTTGTCCCTTTGGACCCATTTCATCTATGGATGTGGAAAATTAATACAGGGAGAACCATCATACATCTGTGTCGGAACGGAGATAAGCCTCTGGACCTTCGCTAGGTGGGATACCCGGCTAATCCACAAAAATATTGGTAACTATACCATAAAATTGGACACGTCTGCAAACCAGTGTAAAGGATCCTGTTGATATTGTGACCGGTCACAGGGACTCTAATAACACAAAAAGGTGTGCTTGATTAACATCAATTGTCGTGGGCTAGAGACTGGCTATAAGAGGCTTTTTAAACATATGGTTTTATATGTGCTAAGTCATTTATGACTATATATTGAATATTAACAAATAAATGTGATATATTTTTAAGAAAACACCTGTGTTCAGTTAAAATTGTTAGCGCTATCATATTTCTTTTCTTTTTGGTATTTTCAGTATATGAGAGACTGACTATCTCTCACCCTGGTAGCAGCTTAGAGAACCAGCACAAGTCTTAGCGCCAGAACCTGTATTAAGTAATTAATACTAAATTTTCATCTTTATCTTAGGCTACCTCGCCCAAGACTTACTGTATCTACTCATTCTGTAAAATGTGCCTCTCACATTGAATCTGAAATTGTAGGTTGAAAGAGGTTGACAAATCTTTCATGGATGGAAAAAAAAATGACTCATAATAATAATAATAATAATAATAATAATAATAATATTATAATAATAATAAACTGTACCTACTGTAGTCCCCCAGGTTCGGACTCTCTGGATTTTGCAGGAAAAACAGATATAGCCTCCAACCTTACATTTACCATCTGCCCTCTCCTATATAAACTACTTTACCCAATGTCTACAGTATTGTATTTTTAAATATGTACCTACTAGAACTTTGTCTTATTCCTCTTCCTGTAGCCTCCCTCAATGTCTCATTGCCACATCCCCCACATCTAAACCTACTGTATTCATGATAGATGATTCCGACAATATTTATGTTTTATTTTTCTAAAGCAGAAATCAGACTTTGTGACCATGTTTTTCTCTCATGTTGAATGTTCTGATTTGTACTTTTTGTATTACAGTTGTTTGGGGATAATAAAATGTAAATAAAAAAAGAATAAGATTCGAGTGACACTCAAGATTGCGGAGCTTGCTTACAAAGTCATACAATGCTCTTTAAACAAACCATTGTTTTCTGTAAAGAATTGACCAAGACCTTAAATCCTCTGTCTGCTGCTGCCAGCAAGAAAACCTAATTTCACAGTTGCCATGGAAACATCTAGGAAATGGTACCCACCTGAAATCTGACAGAACTATACCACTGATTGAAAAAGCTGATGACACAGAAGTATTTATTTAATCCTTTCACTACCAGTGGGGCCAGCAATACAAGGATCTGTGATGTGAAGGCTCTTTGGGGAGAAAACATAGAGTTCTTGAGACAGTTGTATATTACTGTGAGTCTCAACTTCTATGCCAATTTAAGAAACTTTTGGCCCTTTGGGACAGGAACCTTTGATAAAAAATAAATCTATGGTAAAAAAAAAAAAAAGAACGAGACCTTATCATGTACTCAATGTTGACTACCCAGTGTAGAGGAGAGAGCCTATGCAGTAATTGGATAACAAATTAAGGTGAACATAGGCTGGAGAATGTTTGTTGATGCCATATGGTCATCTAAGTCATTAAACTTTTAGTATTGTTCTCCACCGTATTCACTTACTGCATATTTTATCCAGCTTTACCACCTCTATTATAGACACATTGTCTTGTATTGTAGGATAGGTCAACAGACCTTAATAAACCTATATACTGTACTTGTCTGTTGGTTGTGGTTGATTCCTATAATAATTTACAGCTGCAATAAGTGTTATTCATTTATAGTAAAACTTATCTATTGATAAATTAATATAAGATGTGGTACCCCATTTTCATAATTTACAATTGTATCTCAAAGTCACAGTACTCAAAAAACTACAACATAGCATATTATTTTTCAGTGGAAGTGAAAGAAACTGAAGCTGGGTACACATTACACAATTATCGAGTATATCAGCTGATAATTGTATGATTGGCCTAATAACAGTATATACTGTATAGTGTGTTTGGTTTTCAGGAACACCATGCAATGGTTAGCATTACTGCCTCATAGCACTAAGGTAATGAGACTAATTCCAGACCAGGGTTAATCTGTGTGGGTTTTATATGTTCTTTCCATATTTGCATGGGTTTCCTCCCACACTCCAATACATACCAGTAGGTTAATTTTGTATACACATGAGTGGTAACAGATATCAGAGATATTTGCTGTGGTTCCTCTACTTTCGATTTCAACAGCAATACCCATTGATGCAGGGCCGGACTGACCTACTGTATACTCAGAGTAGGTGCATAGGGTGTAAGCCAGTAGAAGGCTCCACAGGTGGCGGAAATGATGGAGTAAGGATAACATGAGACTTCCCCTCCATACTGCCTCGGACCAGCTCCCAGTGGTGACACACAGCTTTCCCCTTCCCTACATGAAGCCCATCAAACAATAAGTGAGTTGGATGGGGGGAGTGTGTGTGGAGGGGTGTTTGATATGCTGATGCTCACCTCCTGGGATGCGGTTGGTCCGCCTCTGCATAGAAGTCTAAGCGGAGGCAGGACTGCAATACGGCAATATGTGTCAAGCTCTGAAATGTATCAGTTAGCCACTTTAGCCTGTAGGCTACATTTCACAATGTTTTTCCAACAGGGATTATTTGGAAGCGCATTACCTTTGTCGGATCTGAAAAGAATGGGTGTGACACCTTACATAGTAAATAAAGGATACTAATAAACATAAAGGAGGAGTATCACTGTGCATACAGACAATATTATAGAAAAACATTTAACTACCCCGCACAACACTTTTTGGAACATTATGGTTCAAACAATGGGGGTCATTCCGAGTTGATCGTAGCTGTGCTAAATTTAGCACAGCTACGATCATCTTCCCTGACATGCGGGGGGACGCCCAGCACAGGGCTAGCCCGCCCCGCATGTCAGTCCGGTCCCCCCCGCAGCGGCGATGCCTTTGCACTTCAAGAGTAGCTCCTGGCCAGCGCAGCTTTAGCGTGCTGGCCGGGAGCTACTCATCGCTCCCCAACACGCAGCGGCTGTGTGTGATGTCACGCAGCCGCTGCGGCCCGCCCCACATTCGGTCTGGCCACGCCTACATTGGCCGGACCGCACCCACAAATCGGCGGCCAAACGCCGCAGTTCCGCCCCCTCCCGCCCAGTGATCACCTCTGCCTGTCAATCAGGCAGAGGCGATCGCATCCCTGCTACGGCCTACGGCCGTCTGGCATGCGCCGGTGCACTACGGCGCATGCGCAGTAGGGACCCGTTCGGTCTACTGCGTTAAAAAGCAGCGAGCGAACGGGTCAGAATGACCTGCAATGTGTAGCTATATTCCTGCAGCAATTGGAACCACCACAGCACATACTGCTGACAGATCCATTTTGCCATTAGAGATGAAATGCACTGTGGATCACACTTGCATGCCCTTAATATAATCTAGTCAGTACTCCAGAGCGCAATACCAAGGTGTTTAAGTGTGGAGGAGCAAAGGCAAAAGGACTGGGATAGGTGATAAGAATCACTCCATGCAGTGATGGTGGCAGGCACAACGTACATCTCTTGATGTGTGGCTTGGGATAAATGCTCCAATTCAAAGTCTGCAAGTTTGAAGCTACGTAAGTTAAAGGATTTCCATAAATCACAGTAAGCAGATGGGCTCACCAACCACTTTGTGGAGTTTAGAGAATTGCACAGACTGTAAATTAAATGTTTATTAGCTGAGATACCTGCCAAGAAGCCGTGCAAGCTGACATATGCACGGAAGAGCCACTTTTTGCTTTGTAACTTTGCTGTTCAAGGTTATTGACAAAATGACTGCGGAAAGCAAGGCTTTATGTCATTCAGATTTCTAGATTTCCAATGACTATTGATTGATAATAAATGTCTAGTATTAACGTTCTTCACACCAGAGAGATCTGAGTTATAGGCTTGTATTTAGACATTGTCTATAGCAATTTATTTGTTTTCTTAATATATAAAAGAGGAACATTCAGGTTGTTCTCCCTAATTCTAGTAAGTTCTGCATGATGTGTGCATTTAGGGCATTGTCTAGTTTAGGGATGTAGCTTGCACAAATCCATTTTCATGGGACTACAAAAATAACAGGATGCCTAGCCTACCAGTATCTAACTTCTCAACTGTTGCATTATCAGACATCATGGACATGGGAAAGTATTGTATCTGTAAAACTGTGGCATTAATGTAATTACATATAACACTCAGCCAATCAGAAGCTATTAAAGTCCATTTATGCAAATATAAAAAAAATGAAAGTATTGTTGCTGCTTTGTGATGTCACACACTTATGTAAGTGCACATTCACCTGTGTTGATAGTATGTGCAGGTTTGTACCCAGTTTTACCCGTATCTCAAAACGGCATCTTATTGGCTCTCAAATGTCATGTGTTTTGGATAGCCAATAGAAAAAATCCAGATAAATCCGAACTCGAGTGTATTTTTGCCTTGCAGAAGTGCGTACGCCTGTGCAGCAGAGAGCCTGCAAAAACATTTTGTGCAAAACAAGACCAGCACTGTACTTACTCTTTGTGTGCGTTGATTCTAACGTTGGAGGGTTGGCTTTTGACGTCACACACCCGCCCAGCGTTTGCCCAGCCACGCCTGCATTTTCCCTGGCACGCCTGCGTTTTTCCAAGCACTCCCTGAAAACGGTCAGTTGACACCCAGAAACGCCCCTTTCCTGTCAATCTTCTTGCAGCCGCCAGTGCAAATTAAGACATCGCTAGAACCTGTGCAAAACCACAAAGGCCTTTGTACCCATACATCGCGCGTGCGCTTTGCGGTGCATACGCATGCGCAGAAATTAAAATTTTTAGCCTGGTCGCTGCTCTGCGAACATCGGCAGCTAGCGATCAACTCGGAACGACCCCCATAGTCCGTTTGCAAATCTGGAAACTTAAGGCCTTATTCAGCTTCAGTTGCAAAATTGCAAAATCACAAATTAGGCAATTATTAGCAGATTGATCATGCGCTGCAAGTGCATTGCGTGTATGCGAAGGCTAAATTGCAATCGCAATTTAGTGAAATGCCATTGCAATTTGATTGACAAGTAGTGACTGTTTGTGGGTGCTAACATGGCGTTTGTGGCAAGTGGTTGGAAAAATTCAGGTGGATCATGGCCGTTTTTGGGGTGTGTATCTGATGTCAGTTGCAATGGTTTGCGGCTAAAAACATGGCTCAGGTGCAACTGCATTCTCATTATTCTGAGTAGCTCTGGGTCAACCACAGTTGTCGATGGTACTCAATTTCTGTGCATGCATCACAATTTTGTGAATGTATATGCAATATTGCGATTTAATCGGTGGGGTCTTTTACCTTCCTGGGTGTCTTTTCACATGCACTTTTTAGCAGAAGCAGGTGTGAGAAAATCGCAATTTATGTCTCAATAGCGATCCTGGCTAAATGAGGTCCTTAGTACTTACTGTCTGCCTTTCCAAGGAGTCTATTTACTAAGCCTTGGATTGGCTATAAAGTGGCTGGGGATAAAGTACCAGCCAATCAGCTCCTAACTTCCAGGTCTCAGGCTGGGTTTGAAAAATGACAGTAAGGAGGTGATTGGCTGATACTTTGGGGGACATTTACTAAGCAGTGATAAGAGCGGAGAAGTGAGCCAGTGGAGAAGTGCCCATGGCAACCAATCAGCACTGAAGTAACAGCTATAATTTGCATAGTATAAAATTATACAGAGCTGCTGATTGGTTGATGGGACAACGTCTCCACTGGCTCACTTCTCCGCTCTTATCACTGCTTAGTAAATGTCCCCCTTTATCTCCATCCACTTTATCTCCACCTGAGGCTTAATAAACAAACCCCCAAATGAGGCATTAGCCAGTAAATTAGCAATACAGATAGAATTTAATAAGGATATTTTTCATGATAACATTCATGGGATAACTAGCAAATGACCAAAATAAATAAATAAATAAAGTGAATCCTATCATTACATTTCTTTAGTCATACGTTATATTATCCAAAATCCTATCCTATAATGCAACATCTCAGAACAGCATAGATAAACAGTACATTAAAAAGTTATTGTTATTGAATTCATATAGTTTTATTTTTTTCATCTTGAAAAACCACATCCATAATAAGGCATGTACTGTAAACAAGAGGGAAAGATGGGTTGAGAAAGGAATAGAATAATATGGGATGGAGCCCAACTGAATTAAATGTACATAAAAGACTTTATCACATCAAAAAGCATCAAGAACGTCATAGTATAAATCAGAAGAATCCAAAAGTAGAGGATACGATTTGCTAAGAGTGACTCCTTTAGCACATAATCAATCCACAGCTGCCAGATTTTTTTGGCACCCTATGTGTCTTATCTGTGAGAGTTATAACCATTCCCTCATTGATCATAATTAATGAAATTTATTACTAACCAATAGAGAGTTTCCCAGACCCCCCGATTTTGGTTGTGGTTCTAATTCATTATCATGTTATGGTTTTGGCAAATCCACTCTCAAGTGTTTGGTTTGGATTCGGATTTTGGTTGATTTTAAAATTGATGTTCATTGATAAAAATCTATAAAAACAGCTAAAATCAAGTAATTTTTGCAATCCAAAATTGGTATTTAAAGTCTGAATTCGGGTGGATTTGGATTTCTGGAGAACTGAACTGCACATCCCTTCTAACAAATTGTGGTACCCCACCGGAGCCTATGGGGGCTTATTACTATATGTGATGGAACTGTAATAAAGGATGTAATCTCAAGTGGGTAACATGGAGCCTCCACCTAATAAGCCACACAGAATGTGGACCTACATAGAGACACACTCCTTCACCCCGGGTGTAGTACGGGTGACCGGCGGTCTCCTGACCGCCGGTCACCTTACCGACGCCGGGATCCCGGCAGCATACCGACGCCGGGATCCCGGCGGGGAGGGGCGAGTGCAGCGAGCCCCTTGCGGGCTCGCTGCGCTCGCCACGCTGCGGGCTCAATGGCGACCTGCGGTCGCCACAGGTTCTATTCCCGCTCTATGGGTGTTGTGGACACCCACGAGTGGAAATAGTCCCTGTTGGTCGGCATGCCGTCCATCGGGATAGTGAGCCGTCGGGCTCACGGTGGAGGTCATGTGACTGTCGGTCAGCCGACCGGCGGTCACATGACTACCACCCCTTCATCCCCCGACCCCTACATTGAAGGAACTGATGGGACCCTGTTTAAGCTTTGGTAGGCATGAGGACTCTCTTTGCAGGCAGTAAGGAGTACGTGGATCCGGCGGACAGCAGCCGTCATGCGCATGGAGAGAGGCAGAGGCTTTTGTCCAGAACAGTCAATAAGCAGACCGGGGCAGCAGCAGTCAACTGAGGGGAGGGGGGTGGGTGGGAGAGATGTAGCTGCGGCAGTTGTGTGGCTGCTGTGCGTGAGCCACATCTGGGAAGCAGGCAGCATGACTAGTGCCCAGCATCAACTCCAGACTGGCAGACAGAGCAACCCTAGAGTGGACTGGTGAGAAGAGACACTCTGAGGGAGAGATGTACTAAGCAGTGAAAACAGTGGAGAAGTGAGCCAGTGGAGAAGTTGCCCATGGCAACCAATCAGCATTGAGGTAACATTTATAATTTGCATGCTATAAAAGTATACAGAGCAGCTGATTAGTTGCTCTGGGCGACTTCTCCACTGTTTTCATTGCCTAGTACAAGTGGGACTGGAGTCGATCAGGCCAGAAGGTGGAGATGGACTCTCCTTCCCAGAGGCAAGCAGTGAGGCTGCACTCACATCACCAGAGGGGAGCAGCCAGCGTTGATAAGGACCAGCATTCCTGACAAGCTCCATCAGCTAGTGGACATTGCCTATATTCTTCTGTGTGAGTTCATCTTCCACACCTCTCTGCAATGAGATTCCTTATTAAAGGCAATAGAACACACAGTTTACCCTGCCACTTTGGAGGGTGTCCCAAGGGGATTCTTAAGGACATTAAAGTACAAGCCATCGAACAGATCCCCCCATCAGTGAGAGGGGGTGATAGATATATGAAGCTCTGTCGTAAGGAGGCCTTTTGGATCTATAAACTTGGAACCATGTTTCCTTTGGGCCTCAATGACACCAAAGAGCTTAATAATATTTAACTGTAGGTGTGGGATTTTGAGGGATTTCCCCTGTATGGCTTACCCCCTAGTTCAGCTATAGTCCCATATGTACCATATATCATTAGGTCCAGTTGCCCTTCTATCCCCCCCATTTAGTTTAAGATCATAGAGGAGTGGTGGTTCTGCTCCTAGCACCGTATCGATATTGCTATACAATATTTCATGTGTGATACTGAAGTCTGATCACATCGTGTTTAGTTAGATCATCAGCTAAATTAGTAGTGCTATTATTATTATTCTTTACTGCCAATTTTTGAGTTCTTTTGAGTATATCAAAATAAAATATATTTATGACATTCAATATATGTACGTTTATGTTTGGATTACTGTATATATATGTGTAATGGCCCTCATTCCGAGTTGTTCGCTCGCAAGCTGCTTTTAGCAGCTTTGCACACGCTAAGCCGCCGCCTACTGGGAGTGAATCTTAGCTTATCAAAATTGCAAACGAAAGATTCGCAATATTTCGAAAAGACTTCTCTGTGCAGTTTCTGAGTAGCTCGAGACTTACTCGGCATCTGCGATCAGTTCAGTGCTTGTCGTTCCTGGTTTGACGTCACAAACACACCCAGCGTTCGCCCAGACACTCCTCCGTTTCTCCAGCCACTCTCGCGTTTTTCCCAGAAACGGTAGCGTTTTTTCAAACACTCCCATAAAACGTCCAGTTTCCGCCCAGAAACACCCACTTCCTGTCAATCACACTCCGATCTCCAGAACGAAGAAAAAAACCTCGTAATGCCGTGAGTAAAATACCAATCTTCATAGCAAATTTACTTGGCGCAGTCGCAGTGCGAACATTGCAAAATCGCTGCGATGCGAAGAAAATTACTGAGCGAACAACTCGGAATGAGGGCCAATGTTTTTTAAAGGATCAGTGTAATGAAATGGTTTCCACTCTGCTGTCTCTCTATCTAAGATTTCAATATCATGGTAGATATATTGGTCCTTAGGATTTAGTGTTGTTTAGCCCTGGAATTCGATATTATTTTCAACTAAACTAATATATGGTAATTATTTAACTATGAGACATCTATTTTTATATACATTCATATATTTTTAATGAGTTTCATGTGTTCTCCCTTTTTGTTTAAATATATAATAAACAAAGGCTCTTTATTTTATTCCCCATACAGAGGTTGAATAATTAGGTTTTTTGTGGGGTTAAATCTTTCTTTCTATATATGTAAGTTATTTATTTTATATAAAAGTATTTTACCATATAAGAAGGAGCCTGTGGGTCTCTAGTATAATAAATTAAGTAGACACAGCCCTTAATTGTCTGATTGGTATCAGACAGCTGTATTAGCAATTAGGGAGCTTTGGAGTATAAAAATGCTCAAGACTATGGAGGCGGCACTTCTGATGAAACAGCCCCAAGTTTGAGGCTGAGAAACGCGTCAAGCATTCCGCCCGACATCCTGCCCGGTATCCTGTTCTCCGTCATTACCAGAGACTGATCACATTCAGCAGTACGTCACTGGCGGCTCCTGCTACGTAACCGCGAGTGAGCGACTAATGGTTTGGATCTTTGCTTCTTCAAGCACTACTTCGAAAGTGTTGTCCACTGTCATTCACTGCTCCTGACAGTCTCCTCTGTGCCGCTGCTAGCGGTGTGGGCAGCCGGCGCCCACTAACAGCAAGGAGATATCGACCAATTTCATTACAACAAAGGCCAGGGTAAGCACTGCACTAGACTGTCTAAATAGCGTCACAAGCTTAATTGTCATCGTGCTTATTAAGCTGCCTGTAAAAAGCCTTTTTGAATATCGGTTGACAACATTGGGAGCACCTAAGTTAATTATAAAGCAGTGGACATTTTAAATGTGAAGTGTTTATCATATTCCCATTATGGATGGACTCTCAAATTTTAAGAAACATCATATGAGCTCATATGTCTAATTAGCCCATGCGTGGAGCTTATTTTGAGGAGCATTTCCTAATGACAAGTGCTGTATTTCCATCTGACGCACAGGTGGCTACATTGTTTCAAGGGAGCTTTCTTAATGTGTCTTTTATTTGTTGCTATTTTAGATCTGAGCCACTAATGTTTGGTATATAAGGTATATTTTTAAATTACAGGATACTTGGTATATTCACTATATTGTGATAAACATTTTTTAATACATTTTATTAATACTTTCAATGACAGCGCTTCTTTATGTTTTTCACCATTTTTATGATTCTCTGAGGATCAGCACCTCAATTTGGGAAGCTGCAGTCACCGAAAAGTATTATTATAGTTGTCTCATAGCCATCATACTAGCGACTACTTATTTTTATTTGTTTGTGTATTTGTTACTCTCTGCAATGAACCTAATGATGATGGCGTGACCATGCATTTTGTATCATGCGCAGAGCATACTTTCTTCACAAGGCACACAATGGGGTATAGTCATGCCTGCACTGGACACATCACCACCCAACTCTCATCCCAAAAATGACAAATGGTTGGGCAAGTCCACTGAAAGTGCCAGCATCCCGGAACTTTTAGAACCAATAAATGAGTGCAATCACTGCAGTACCTGATAGACTCTATTGGCAGTATTCAATTGATATATCATGCCCAATCTCCCATGTAAAGTGATGGGAGATCCTGGGGTGATATTCAATTGATCCCCGTTATTGCGCATATTGCGCTCATAGTAATCAGGTTTAGCTACGTAAAGGGATGAGCGCCACGCTACCTTGGGGGTAGCAATCAGAAATGATGATACCACACCTGTCAGCAGAAACAGAACAGGCGCGGAAGGGGGTGAAAAGAATTGACTACCCCCCTATGTGTTTCAGGAAAGTACCAACCAATCTAAAATATTAGCTAAGGTGCAATAATTATCAATATCACAGAGTAACAGGAATGCTACGTATCTAGATCATTTATGGCCCACGTTGCTTTACTATCTAAGCATGAAAGCTAAGAGAAGAGGAGATCTTGCATCCAGGCAACACAAGCGGATTTTAGCCACTGCTGGTTAAAGAGTCATATAGGAGGTGGAAGAATCTGGGGCGCTTTATACCGCCAGACTAACAGTCATAGGCGCAGACTTATCAAGCCTTAAAGAGTGATAAATTGCTCTGTGATTAAGTACAAACCAACCAGCTAGTAACTGCCATGTCACAGACTGTGTTTGAAAAATTACAGGAGCTGATTGGTTGGTACTTTATCACCGTGCAATTTAGCACTCTACAAGGCTTGATAAATCTGGGCCTATGATCTGTACATACAGTAAGCAGGCCGGACATCAGGGGGGTGCTGCGGGCCCAGCAGTCCTGGGCCCGGCCTCTCTAACAGAGAGGGGAGGGCCCAGGCTGCTCATGCCGGAGCTAGCCCACCACCATCCGTCCTCCTGTCGCCGTCCGTCCTCCTGCCACCGCCGCCGCCACTGCCCGGCTCCTGCAGGCTATTGAAAAATCCCTCTCAAGATGGCCGCCGCCTCAGAGGAGACAGTTATTAAAGATACTAGAGGAGGCTCTTGTATCTTTAATAACTGTCTCCTTCGAGGCAGCGGCCATTTTGGAAGGGACATTTTCTATAGTTTTACTTGAAACAGGCTGCCGAACAGTCTGCAGCGGCTCCAGCGGCAGCAGCGGCTGCAGGGGGGGGGGGAGGACAAGCAGAACCCCCGGCAATAAGCAGTACCGCAATGAGCAGGTACTGGGGCATTACTGTGTGGGACATTACAGTGTGGTGCATAATATGGTGCTGGGGACAAAACTATGGGGACACAGAATTTTTTTTATATATATATATATATATATATATATATATATATATATATATAAGAACAAAATGGGCGGCACTCGGAGTCTTAGTCTCAGACTAAGACTCCGAGTGCCGCCCATTTTGTCCTTCTGTACTACTGGGCCGCAACCCTGAGGGAAGGCACTGTGAGCACTATACTTTTCAACAAGGGACTAAGAGTGCCGGGTCGTTTTGCACCATATATATATATATATATATATATATATAAAATATTTTATTTAATTAGCATTATTATTTATTTATTTATTTGGGGGGGGGGGGGCTGCCTATTTTGTCAGTCCCGGCAGTCCCGGGCCCCATAATTTCTGATGGCAGCCCTGACAGTAAGAATACACAAAAATAGATTACATCGCACACAAATATGAAGGAAGACCACCAAGGCTTCATTATGTGTGCATGGTAATTACATCATTTTCAAACCTTTGCTAAGAGAAGGAAACACGTAGATAAATTATATATTTGAATAAGAAAGACAAACCTATATATTTACCTTGCTTGTAATCTTACTAAGAATACTGTATATGAGAGGCCTATGAGGGTATTTGTCCAGTCATCCACAATGAGATAATGCCAGACGGCCAGTGACCGAACCAGAGAACAGAGGCGATAAAAGAAATTTGTCTGCATGTGGTGTTTTCTGGCCTTGTATAATTGAAGGAACATTTCAAAGTTACTTATTTACAAATACTGTATTTTTACTTTACGATATTTTATTACCCATCCATAGTCTTTCCCTGCAGTCTGAGTGTCCATAGAGGAAACTAAATTCAGTAGATAGGATAGTTTGAAAATAGGGAAGATTGCATCCTACAGGGAATGCCTATAAATCAAATCTGAATCATATGACAGATTGTATTGTGAACCAAAGCAAAAACCTACCATGCATGATACCCAGATACCATAGTCCCCAGTGTGGTACGTGAACATTAATTTAATAGCTGATGGTTAGTGTTTTGTTTAAAATAAAAACGTACTGTACCAACTTCCAAGCAGATATTAGACAACTGTTATGCTTTTATATATGACGTTATTCTCCAAACAAATATATTTAAACAATATTAGGCTTTGACCAAATACTCATGGGGCCACATTTACGAAATTATGGCTTTGCCTGTAAATTTAAAGCAACAATACTATTGTGTGCAAAACACAATCTGCACCTACATTTACAGGTCAAATCTGTCAAGAAGAGGTGATTTGCATAAACCACTGCTTCATAAACCAGAAATCTTCAAGAATTTAAGGGCCAAAATCCTGGGACCTTTAGCCATGCAGTGCTAATTCAAAGCTAAGGGGGAGATGTACCAAGCAGTCAAAATAGTGGAGAAGTGAGCCAGTGGAGAAGTTGCCCATGGCAATCAATAAGCTGCTCTCTGTAATTTTCTAGTATGCAAATTATAAATGTTACTTCAATGCTGATTGGTTGCCATGGGCAACTTCCCCACCGGCTCAGGTCTCCACTCTTTTCACTGCTTAGCAGGGCTTAAAGTGGTCCTGGAAAGGTGGTGGAAATCATTTACCATGCCACCCACATTAAGCCAATCCAGGACCAGTGCTAGTTTTTTCTGCACCCCACTGCAAACTATAAATTGGTGCTCTACTTCCCACAAAGAAGCAGCATGGTCACACAACAGTACTCCCAATTCAAATTACACCACACAGTACCACAATCTTATTCACATTACACTGCATGTAGTGCCCCTGATTTATATTACCACATAGTAATGCCCATTATTCAGGTTACGTCACTCAGTAGTGTCCTTTATTCACGGTCCGCTACACATGCTAAGAAATAAGCTAAATAACAGACACAAGGATTTATAAAAAGGTGTTTATTTCAGCAAAATAGACATAGAATATCCCAGATGAAATATAATCCTTGAAAAGTAACATACACAGTATACCTCATATAATGGTGGTGGTTCTGGTAACAGTATCAGTATAAAGAATACAAGAGCATAACTCCTGTATGTATATATTGTGTCGATTGCATGATTAAAGATATGTTACAAAATAGACACATATATTTGTAAACAAAGCAGTTTCTAAGGAGGAAAGATCACATCCAGACTATTCCAGATTTAAAGGGGAATTAGGATAAAGTGGAAGTGACATTATATATACCTCTTGCAATATTAGGGTGGGTTTACAGAATAACACTACAATAAAATATTTGAGAAAAAGCGGACACCTACCTTTAGGAGTTTTACATTGGCAGTGGGGGCTATTAGGCCCATATTTAACATAGCAACGGCAGGCTCTGATGAGTTACATTTATTTTAATATCACATTTTCTATACTTCTTCACGTATCTTATCTTTCACATATTGCATCTCGCAGGCCATTACATATTGCATCTTGCAGGCCATTACATATTGCATCTCCAAGGCCATTACATATTGCATATTGCAGGCTATTACATATTGCATATTGCAGGCCATTACATATTGCATCTCGCAGGTCATTACATATTGCATCTCGCAGCCAATTACATATTGCATCTCGCATGCCATTACATATTGCATCTTGCAAGCAGGGACGTTTCTAGCCAATTTGGCTCCCAGTGCGAGATTAAAAAATGCACCCCCACCCACCCCCCACATTCACATAAAAAAAAATGCGCCCCCCCCCCCCCCCCGGCAAGGGTGTGTGGTTTCATTAAAATGGGCGTGGCTTTGTTAAGGTGGGCGTGTCCTCATCTGATCTCATCATCACAGCCACCACAGGATAAAAAATAAAAGTCCTCATTTTACACATTACGGCAGGCACGCAACCTCATTTTACACAGCACGGCAGGCAAGTGTCCCCATTTTACACAGTACGGCAGGCACGTGCCCCCATTTCACACATTGCGGCAGGCACATGCCCCCATTTTACACATTGCGGCAGGCAAGTGTCCCCATTTTACACAGTACGGCAGTCAAGAGTCCCCATTTCACACATTGCGGCAGGCATGTGTCCCCATTTTACACATTGTGGCAGGCACGTGTCCCCGTTTTACACATTGCGGCAGGCACGTGTCCCCGTTTTACACATTGCGGCAGGCACGTGTCCCCGTTTTACACATTGCGGCAGGCAAGAGTCCCCATTTTACACATTGCGGCAGGCACGTGTCCCCATTTTACACATTGCGGCAGGCACGTGTCCCCATTTTACACATTGCGGCAAGAAAGTGTCCCTATTTTACACAGTACAGCAGGAAAGTGTCCCTATTTTACACAGTACAGCAGGAAAGTGTCCCTATTTTACACAGTACGGCAGGAAAGTGTCCCTATTTTACACAGTACGGCAGGAAAGTGTCCCTATTCTATGCAGTACGGCAGGCAAGTGTCAAGTGGGGGGGAGGGGAGGAAGGGAGAGGGAGGGGGGGAGAGAGATGAACTTACATGTCAAGAAGATCTTCCCGCTCCTCGCGCCGGCCGCCGGCACCTCCTTAACAGCTTGGCTCCCCCTCCTCCCTATTCCCGAGTACTCCCGCTCGGGGGGCGGAGTTTCGCGGATTGACGCTGTTGCGTCGTGACGTCACGACGCAACCGCGTCATACCGCGAAACTCCGCCCCCCGAGCAGGAGTACTCGGGAAAAGGGAGGAGGGGGGAATCTGGGCCCCCGTAAAGTGCCAAGGCGGGCGCCCCGTGCGGTTGCACGGCTCGCCCGCCGCAAGAAACGGCACTGCTTGCAAGCCATTACATATTGTATCTTGCAGGCCATTACATATTGCATCTTGCAGGCCATTACATATTGCCTATTGCAGGCCATTACATATTGCATTTTGCAGGCCATTACATATTGCATCTTGCAGACCATTACATATTGCATATTGCAGGCCATTACATATTGCATATTGCAGGCCATTACAGATAAATCTGTAAAATTACAGGAGCTGATTGGTTAATACTGTAGATCTTTACCCTGTATCTCTCTTCTAGCTTTGATAAATCTCTCCCCTTTTTGAAAATATTAGCTGTAGAGCTAATGTGTAATCAGTAACATTATTATTTGTTTTAAATATATATTAGTAAAAATAAGTACAAGGTGATTGAAAATATACTGCTGCATTAAATAGATATGTGCGGGCTTGGTTTTCAGAAAGCCGCCTGAACTTCCGTGATCCGAGCAAATCCTAGTGCTGGCTCAGGTTTTCCTGCCTTGCTCGGAATCCAAAATGAGGCAAAGTGTCATTTTCCCACTGTCGAATCGTGTGTTTTGGGTTCCATATAAGCACCTCCCCTGGTGATTCAGGCACAATTTCACACTGGACCTCTGGAGGTGTTTGTTGGATGTCAGTAATTCAATCCATATATACTGTACAGAGAGATGACACTGTTTGATGAGCAGTGACAACCACATGTCCCTTACTGTCTGTTTTCTTTAATACTGACCAAGATAGTTTTTGATCTGTCAGTAAAACATTGTTTTCTATTTTTATAGTGCAGGAAGTTACATCTATCTTCTAAGTGTGTATCGCACTGGTGCTGCCTGTAACCATAAGCGTGTCACTGCCCACAGTGAAGATGGAGCCCATAACTTCATAGAGGGCAGCATTAACCCTTGGGGCACAGCACACTGGTGTTTTTTGTCACTGCCTACATTGCAGCCCAGAGCTCCATATAGGGCAGCATTATCCCTTGGTGCATAGCACACTTGTGATTTTTGTCACTGCCTACATTGCAGCCCAGACCTCCTAATTCAGAGCAGCGTTACCCCTTTATTGGTGCACAGTGAATGCTGGTACCCACAAACATTTTCAGTAAAGTTGTTGTCATTTGTGATAAAACCCCCCCAGAAAAGGCAGTTTAAAAAAAAAAAAAAAAAAAGTGTTCTATAAAGCTCAGTAGGTGCCGTAGCCCACTGCATTAATAAATATAAGCACTGTGAGTTCGCAGAGTGAATTTGACATTTGTGAAAAAAAACAACAACTTGGGCATCCAATAAAACTCAGTAGGTGTCGTGCCCCAGTAGTGGAGGATTATTTAATGACAGTGGATTATTTAATGACAGTCCCTTTGACTACTGGAAGGAAAAAAAAAGGCAATTTTGGGCCCTTGTACAAACTCGCTTACTTAACTCGATTACTTAACTTGCCCACCCTCCAGTGTGTACTCAGAAAGAGTTTTCAGCACATCCGGGAACCTTGTCAGCAGGGGCGGAACTCTGGGAGGCAGTGGAGTCGGCTGCCGCCGGGCTCCTGGCCTCAAGGGGGCGCATCTCCTCCACACTGTCTCCCGCTGCCTGACTCCTGAAGAGGAGCTTTCGTGTCAGTGTCAGGGGGAGCCCGCAGATCAGGAGGACTGGAGGAGCTACTCGCAGCCTGGAACCTGTCACCGGAAGAGGAGGAGCTCGTAGCAGCATGAGCACCCTCAGCGTTCTGAGGGAAAATCCCACCGGCCAGCCGCTGTGTGCTCCGGCTCTGCGGGTAAGTGGAGGTCCAGGGCAGCCTCACTTACCCTTCCTTGTGATGGTCACATAATCGTGCGTGCCGAATGCCGGTGATTGGGGGGCGCGCGCGCGGGGTGGGGGGGGGGTCTTATTGTATACATTGCTGGGAGGTGCTGCACTTCGGATCCCTTCAATAATGACACACACAGCAGCACCATTATATAATCAATATTTCAATCTGGTACTATAGATTGTCACCAGGATACCATACCTGATGACAATCTATAGTACCAGATTGAAATATTGATTATATAAAGGTGCTGCTGTGTGTGTCATTACTGAAGGGATCCTAAGTGCAGCACCTCCCAGCAATATATTAAAACTTCTTGTGGGGGCACCAGAATAAGTAAATGTATAGAGAGAGAGAGAGAGAGAGATGTGGAATTCAGTGGCACTCCACAGACTTGAATATATTAATAATAAATAATTAATCCATGAATTAAATAAAGTATGGAGTATTAACTGTATAGAAGTCTGTGGAGTGCCACTGAATTCTACATCTATATGAGACCGTTGCTTTGACCTAAGGAGGGCACCACAGCAAGAATTAATTGTACCCTCAAAGGAGTGTCAGGCTCACAGTCCTATAAAAAAATAAAATATATAGATAAATAGATAGAGATAGATGATAGATAGATATAGATATAGGCAAAGTGTGACATCCCTAGATGCTCCCAACACCAGGTAAGAGATACTGCATGGCACTCCAGGACGTCTTTGAATCAATTACATTTTACTGCAATATATAACCCAGAATCGTTGATATATTGCGGTAAAAGTTTATTGATTTAAATAAGTCCTGGAGTGCCATGCAGTATCTCTCACCTGGTGTTGGGAGCATCTAAGGAAAGGACGCCACACTTATATACATCATTATCAGCAAGGGCACCCAGGCAACTGCATATACAATAGTGAGTACTGAACCACAAGATGAATATATATATATATATATATATAGTATTATCATTTACTGTATCAGTGCGCAGTATGTTAGTGTCCATGGAATACAGTGACTTGCATACTCCCTTTTGTGTGGACGGTGTAATGGTTATCATTATGCATCACAGCACTGAGGTCATGGGTTCTGTTCCCGCCATGGCCCTGACTGTGTAGAGTTTGTATAGTCTCCCATTGCTGGCGTGGTTACCACCAGGTACTCTGGATAGGTAGGTTATTTGGCTCCCAACAAATATTAACCCTAGTACATGAGTGTACAGGGGCAGACTACATTGGCCAAGTATTTCTTATCTGCCATCAAATTCTATGTGACAGGTCTCGCAATAGTACAGCTGTCTGGTTCTCGCCTCTGGCCGGGGAGAAGGAGTGCAGACTAGAGTCCTGGGAGCTGCTATCCACCTCCTCCTTCTCCAGTGTGACCTGCCACCTCCACACTTCCCTATGATTTGTCCCTGAACTGTGATCAGGACTAATGCTAGGAGAGAAAGCCTTGTGATGAACATCTGCTTAATTCTCCACGTCCGCCACCCTGCCTGCTGTATGTGAGAGTGTAGAGAGCAGTCACTGGACGTTGTGCCCCCTATACTGAGCGGGATATCAGAGTTATTTCTGCGTCTTCCGTCATTCTGCTGCGGAGCCCATCCACACACTGCTGATGCGGGGGTCACCCACTTTATAGGCTGCTACACAGGTACTTATGGTGTTAAAATAGGAAGAAGAGCTGTTGTGTAGCCTACACATGGAGCCCTTCTCATCAATCCCTATAATTATGGGGATTGTTATTAACTGCGCCAGGGCAGTCGGACTTAATCCCCTGCTGTATTGTTCTTGAAAGTGGCGTTTGTGTGTTGTTTATATATATACTGTATATCGGCACACCACTGCGCCAAAGCATCTACATTGTGACACGCTAGTGGGTGAGGGAGTACTGTAGATTTGCTATAATGGTATGCTGGTGTCTATTTTATTGTGATGACTGACTTGGAGTGCCGTCCACTTTGTATGTGTATACATATTACTATTGGGAAAGGCACCTGAGCACGCTACTACTGTTCAACATGAGTGCCGGATAGCTACATATGAAGGGCGTGTGTGTAGGAGGGGGGGGGGGGGGCACCAACACTTATCATGCCTCCGGGCGACTGGGGCGAACTTACGCCACTGCTTGTCAGCCATTGGCATAAGAGACTACTTCCTCAAAATGTGGAATTATGATATTCTGTAGAATGAACTACAAATTCTATGAGGAAGATCTCTACTGGCAAAGTACAGAGACTTCTGTAATGGCGGATTCTAACAGGGATGAATTAATATTGCGTGCAGATGCTGTAAACACTGATGAGGGTGAAAATAATAATGATGACAACATCTTGTCACCACTGTAGAGATCATTAACAGCACTGTTAGCGTAGCTGCCTTAAGCCCATTGAAAGCGTGTTTTGTGGGGGCAAAAGTGGCATTCCCTGTCACTGAAGTGCTTGGTTTGTGAAACTGTGCATATCCTTTTTAATATCCAACATAAGGGTGAGTGATAAGGCCCAAGGACAATTCCATCTTGCACCACTTTTTTTTGTGCCACTGCTGTGTGGAAATGTTTCCTACTATAGATGTGCTATCGCCTTGTAAACGTCTGTACGTTTGTGCTGCTTAGTAACCAACCAGCTCACTGCAGCCTTTTGCCTAAACTGGATGAAAACAATGGGGGTCATTCCGAGTTGTTCGCTCGCTAGCAGATTTTAGCAGCATTGCACACGCTATGCCGCCGCCCTCTGTGAGTGTATCTTAGCTTAGCAGAATAGCGAACGAAAGAGTAGCAGAATTGCGAATAGAAAATTCTTAGCAGTTTCTGAGTAGCTCCAGACCTACTCACAAATAGCGATCAGCTCAGGCCGTTTCGTTCCTGGTTTGACGTCACAAACACGCCCTGCGTTCGGCCAACCACTCCCCCGTTTCTCCAGACACTCCCGCGTTTTTTTCCTGGCACGCCTACGTTTTTCCGCACACTCCCAGAAAACGGTCAGTTTCCGCCCAGAAACACCCACTTCCTGTCAATCACACTCCGATCACTTCAACGATGGAAATTCTTCGTTCGGACGTGAGTAAATCTACTAAGTTTTGAGCTAAAATACTTAGCGCATGCGTACTGCGTACCATGCGCATTTTCGCCTTAATCGCTCCGTTGCGAAAATCGGCAACGAGTGAACAACTCGGAATGACCCCCAATATTGTGAGCTGAGAGATGGTCAAAATGTACTAGAATTTACTGGAAATTAATGTTATTGAGGTTAATAATACTGTACGAACAAAAAATGGGCCAAATTATGTGATTTTTAACGGTTTTTATCAATTTTAGAACCAAAACCAAAACACAGGGGTCGGCGCACATCTCTAGCATTAAATCATACCTGCTCTGTAACTGGAGAGATCTGTGAACAAATCTTAGTACTCTTACTTGTCAGGTGTCTTCTGAAACCTCCTGTTAGTCTTGTGCTCTAGCACCACATACGCTCTGCACGTAGAGGGAGGGAGGCTGTTTCTCTAAGAGATGGATGGCTGATACTGACTCACTAGCTCAAGGTGACTGTTTCCATTAATGTGCAGATAACAGATGAGGAGGAGGGAGACTGAGGTAGGAGAAAGACGTCACTGATCGTCGTGTTGCAGAGGTTCATACAAAGTAATGTGTGAATAAAAGACAGTAAATGAATGAATGGACAATTTGGGTTCATTTTGCAGTCATCATCTGTCTGTGACAGTGTCAGGCTTTGCACATGAGAGCAGTGGTTCTAGGTGTCTATGCTATGCTGTAAATTACAGTTAAACTACAGTATATGTCAAGGGAGATACATCACTTCTAGAGGTATACACATACATATTTACCATATATGTACATATTTATATATACAGTACTTATATATTTACAATGTTGGCACCACAATGTTGACAGTTATGATGTGATGTGTCATCAGGAAACATGTCAACATCTGCAGAATGTCCCATGTCAACATCCGTGTGCAGACTCTGGGTGGGCGTAGGCTCTGGCACTGGGCCGGAGTCTTCTGCGCATGTGCAGGTCTCGGGAAACATGGCGTCCGCTATGGTCTGGAGACTAATTATCTTCTTCGCATGCATGGTGGCCTTTTTTGGGATGATATTTTATCACGGATGCAGCGCCCGTTGCAGTACTCCAGAAAGGTGAGTATTAAAACAATATGGGAGCATGGGACCCAGGGACCCATGTGTACCACACAAATTGAACCCATGACAGAAATTCCTATGGATATGGGTAAGTGTTACTCACTGCCGGAACCACTGCACAACCAGCCGGCATTCGTCTGGCATCTGACCATTGGACTCGGATGACACAACTAGAGCCACCGAACAAGATAAGTCACCGCTGGATTATCAGGAGTGTTTTGTTGGCAGTTCATCATGTCGACATTTCACCAGTGTCAACATGTGGACATTTTACATGACAACATAATGACAATGTTAGCATTCTCATGTTGACAAAATACAGTATATCCAGGGCCGGATTAAGGGCCACATGGGCCTGGAGCTGAAAATATTCAAGGGCCTATTGTGAGAAATGGGGGAGGTGTGATCAGTGCTGTGTGGGTGTGGCTAGAGCCATATGGGTGTGTACACCCCCTACACTATCAGCTCCAATGTCTACCTAAATATGTAAAAATATAAAAAAATGCATAAATATGTGAGAAAAATAGAAATACAATCTTAATAGTTATGCTTCATGGCAGACCATGTGGCCAGCTGTTGGCTAATGATTGTCATGCTGCCATGATGATGGGCCTATTTTTATGTGGAGGCCTGGAGCTGGAGCTCCATCCACCCCATTGTTAATCTGGCCCTGAGTATAACGAACGTAGATATACTGTATATATTGTGGCAACGAAGAGCAAAAACAAATATCTCAGTCCAAATAATATTCATTTGTGAAATTAAATAATGTAAAAAAAAAAAGTTTAGTGAATCCACAAGCACGGGCATCATGCATCTCCAAATCTGAAAAATAAGCCAAAAAGGGCGCCTCCTAGTGCATTAACATATAAACACCAACGTGCACAATGGCCCTCATTCCGAGTTGTTCGCTCGCAAGCTGCTTTTAGCAGCATTGCACACGCTAAGCCGCCGCCTACTGGGAGTGAATCTTAGCTTAGCAAAATTGCGAACGAAAGATTCTCAAAATTGCGAATAAAAATTTCTAAGCAGTTTCTGAGTAGCTTGACACTTACTCTGCCACTGCGATCAGTTCAGTCAGTTTCGTTCCTGGTTTGACGTCACAAACACACCCAGCGTTCGCCCAGACACTCCCCCGTTTCTCCAGCCACTCCCGCGTTTTTCCCAGAAACGGCAGCGTTTTTTCACACACTCCCATAAAATGGCCAGTTTCCGCCCAGAAACACCCACTTCCTGTCAATCACACAACGATCACCAGAACGAAGAAAAAACCTTGTAATGCCGTGAGTAAAATACCAAACTTCTTAGCAAATTTACTTGGCGCAGTCGCAGTGCGAACATTGCGCATGCGCAGTTTGCGGAAAATCGCTGCGATGCGATGAAAAAAAACGAGCGAACAACTCGGAATGAGGGCCAATATCTCAAGCGGTCATATTTACCATAATTATTTTCACAACCATTTCACATTATTTTAGTAACTATCACCTGAATGTAGACAGTGAAGGCAGAGCTTGAATCCTGCCCCTGGTAACAACCATATGTGTCTAATAGACACACAAGCTAATACCTGTTTTAAAATAAAAAGTAACACTGACCTGCACCTGCATCAGTAAACCGACATTGGCATCCTGAGAGGTGGAATGCCGGCAAGGGGGCGAGTGCAATGAAGCTCCCTGTGGGCTCGGTGGTGAGCTATGCTTGCCACAGGTTCTATTCTCCCTCTGTGGGTGTCGTGGAGGGTTGGGTACGGGATCCCGGTGGTCAGAGTGCCAACAGCCGGGCCAGTGCAGTGAAGCCCCTTGCCGGCTCAGTGGCTCGCTGCTCTCGCCACAGGTTCTATTCCCACTCCATGCCTGTCGTGGACACCCTGTGGACCTACTGTGCAAATGAAACAAAAATTGCACTGATGACAAAGGTAATTCTGCGGCTTGTTGTTGCTAGGTAACCTGGTATACACATATCACAAAACTGTCTCAGACTGGCATGTTTGTTTTTCTATGCATAGGGTGAGAAGACTACAGTAGTTCAAAATTCCTTCCTATCTTAGGTGGTCATTCTGAGTTGATTGCAGCCAGCAACTTTTTGCTGCTGCTGCGATCAACTAGTCCACGCCTATGGGGGAGTGTATTTTAGCTTAGCAGGACTGCGATCACTTGTGCAGCACTGCTAAGCTAAAAAAATTTCAAGCAAAACTAGACTAGCCCTGGACATACTTACCCTGTGCGATGGATCCAGCGATGATGAGCTCGGCTTTGACGTCACACCTTCGCCCTCCGTTGTCCTGGACACACCTGCGTTTTACTCACCACTCCCCGAAAACGGCTCCAAATGGTCCGGATCCGCCAATCCACGCCTCCTTCCTGTCAATCTTCTTAGCGGTCGCCGCTGCGACCACTTCCGTCGGTAGCCGCGACGTAATCCGGCGACCCCTGTCGCCAGGCAATGTCACGCACTGCGCCCGCCGCACATGCGCATTCCGCACCCGTTCGCACCGCAGCGAAAAACCGCTGTGTATGAACGGGTCGGAATGACCCCCTTAATGTCATGTGGATGTGACACCTTACAGAATTACAGTTTATCTAAAGATATGTTTAATGTTTTCTGTACTTGTGGTACCCCAAGTAAATGTATTAATGATACAGTATTATCATGGATTGGATGCTACCTGTCAGCATGGATTGGCTTTTTGCTTCAACTTCCCTCTTCCACACCACAGAAGAAAGGAAAGGGTCCCCAACACCGGATATAATAGATGCACCATCAGTTTTTGCAAGACAATAATGTTTACTCAGATGTAAATAATCCCAAAATGTCCGACATGTACAGTAGGGGATTAGGGGGCAGATGTATTAAGCCTGGAGAAGGCATAAGGAAGTGATAAACCAGTGATATGTGCAAGGTGATAAAGGCACCAGCCAATCAGCTCCAATATGTAAATTAACAGTTAGGAGCTGATTAGCTGGTGCGTTTATCACCTTGCACATATCACTGGTTTATCACTTCCTTATGCCTTCTCCATGCTTAATACATCTGCCCTTAGGTTTGTAAAAGCAATAATTTGTAAACTATTTACACTCTATTTTATAAAATGACAATGTATCAGAAAATACCAGGGATTAGAAGGAGTGCATTTTTCTCTTTGTCTTGGGAGCCATATTAGATAGAAACTGCACTTGCAATCCTTAGTAAGGATGCAGTGGCGCCAAATGTCCCCTCTTGGTATTTCTGGAAACGCCGGCCGTCTCAGCCCCACCCCTCGAATGCCTGTGCCTGTCAATCAGCCAGAGGCTGTTGCAAAAATGCGAACCACACACAGGACCCCCTCTGCAAATGCACAGAACGGATCCTGCACCTGCGTAGTTTCCCGATAATCAGGAAATCTGACCAGGGGATTGCACAAGCGATCCATGCTGGATAAGGGCCTCAGTCTCTTGGTTCAATAATAGCACAATCAGCACATATCATACTGTCAGTAGAGAGGTGGATTTAGACCTCATGGTGCCTTAAGCAAGATACCAATTTAGGGCTCCTCCCTCAAACAATCCATAGCACTATGGGGGTCATTCCGAGTTGATCGCTCGCTAGCAGTTTTTAGCAGCTGTGCAAACGCTATGCCGCTGCCCTCTGGGAGTGTATTCTAGCTTAGCAGAAGTGTGAATGAAAGGATCACAGAGCGACTGCAATTTTTTTTTAGCAGTTTCAGAGTAGCTCCAGACCTACTCAGCGCTTGCGATCACTTCAGTTCAGTTCCAGATTTCATGTCACAAACACGCCCTGCGTTCGCACAGCCACACCTGCGTTTTTCCTGGCACGCCTGGATTTTTCCGAACACTCCCTGAAAACGGTCAGTTGCCACCCAGAAAAGTCCACTTCATGTCAATCACTCTGTGGCCAGCGACTGAAAAGTTTCGCTAGACCTTGTGTAAAATTACATTGTGAAAGTACGTCGCACGTGCGCATTGCGCCACATACGCATGTGCAGAAGTGCCTCTTTTTTTTTTTGCTTCATCGCTGCACTGCGAACATTTTCAGCTAGCGATCAACTCGGAATGACCCTCTATATTTTCATTTCTGATTTATGCCCCTTACATTATTTGTTGTTTTTCCTCCTTATATTCTATTACAGTATATTACTTTCCCCTTCACTGATTACACCATGTCCACTCACCTCTAACTTCCATTATTACACCACTCAGTTACTGCCGTTTAGATCAGTGCTCCCCCCGAATGTAGCAGGTCCCCATACCCCAATTACACCCTCACTCACTGACCACATTGTATATAAGTGACAATGGCTTACTGATTGTAGCAAGCCCCATCACCTAAAATACTGACCACACTTTCTAATAGCATTTTATAATTCCTATTACACCCCTTAGTGAGTGACTGAATTGATTATATGCCAGTGTGCCTGCTAGGTCCGCCATCAGGGGGATGCTACGGGCACAGATGTCCCACACCCTGCGTCTCTAACAGAGAGGAGAGGGCCCGGGTCGCTCATACTGCTGTCCGCCCGCCGCTATGCTCCGCCCACTTTTCATAACAGAGTTCTGGCACAGGAGGGGGAGAAGACGCTGTAAGCATCTATTGTAAACGTCCTTCCAAAAATGGCCGCCGCCTCAGAGGAGACAGTTATTAAAGATACTAGAGGAGGCTTCTCTAGTATCTTTAATAACTGTTTCCTCTGAGGCGGCAGCCATTTTGGCAGGGATTTTTCAATACAAGTTTGCAGTGTACTCTCCCCCTCCTGTGACAGTGCCAGATCTTGTAATGAAAAGGGGGTGGAGCTACATGAAATGGAGGGGGCGGAGCTACACAGGACTAGGCTGCTACCACATCTGCTACAGCTTCGGCAAGCCTGTGATAGGTAAGTTGTGATAGAGAGAATGTGTGTGTCTATATTTATTTATTATGGTATATATATATATATATATAAATAAAAGGATGGACTGTTAAAAAGATATGGGTTCCTGCGAGCCCCCACCTTACCTGCCCCCCCCCAGTGCCTGCTCATAGTGCTGGGGTCCCCAGAGTGAGCTGCGCTAGCCTGCCTTCCCCGTGCCCTATGGAAGTACTTGGCCTGCGGCTAGAGTTTCGGCTCTGGCGGCGGGTGATGGAGCAGCATCGCTGGCATTCATAGGACAGCCTAGCGCTGCTAGTAAAAATGTAGTAAAAAGAAATTAAATGAAACAAAAGAAAAGCTTGGAACTGCTTAGAAGCAGCCCCACTATTTAAATGGAGAATCAGTTCCTGCCAGCACCAGCTCTGCCGGAGCATGGAGGTGAGGTTAAGAGGGGAAGGACCAGAGCATCTTGGAATACCTAAATGCTTAACTGTTTGGTGACCGGTCCTTTTCCACCACCTACACCCATTGTCTCCCCTGTGGAGCCTATGGAACCCGAAGAAGTAACACAGGCACCTCTAATCTGAATATTTAATATGTATTTAAAGTCTAAACGATGTATTCCAGAGCAAGTAGGGAGTTGAAGAACCTCCCACCATATCCTATAAAGCATACATCTACAATGTAATAACTTTAGCACACAAGACCTAACAAATATCATAAAATGAGCAGATATCCTCTCACTCTCATCAGATTTTACTGGGCTCATATTATAGCTAGCTTGGATCCTGGCTCTGTATGACTCTTACAGTATAAACTGTTTGTAGCCATCAAAGTACCTGTCAGAATGATCTACAGCAATAATGCAGAGTTTTTTGCAGGTTGATTTGAGCCATTGCTACCTTTGTTGTATCAAATTTGTCTTACATTATTATTATTATTATGTATTATTTATGCCCATTACTCCCACTCTCTTTGACTGTTAAGTCAATAAACACAGCAGTTATTCATACCTGAAACTATGTATTTTACTGCATTGCTATGTATTGTAATGGGAAAGAAAGGGAGGCACCAGAGCATATAAGTGGCTCTACAGTTACCACTGCGACAAGGATAACATATATCGGTTAAAAGTTTCACACTGCAGGTTTATTTTCTACAGGGAAGCAATTCACAACTGAACATAGGGGGTCATTCCGAGTGGATCTCTAGCTGCATTTGTTCGCAGCACAGCGATCAGGCTAAAAAACGGCAGTTATGCTTATGCGGCGCAATGCGCACGCACGACGTATGGGCACAACGATCGATGCAGTTTTGCACAGGGTCTAGTGATGCATTTCAGTCGCACTGGTTGCTGCAGAGTGATTGACATGAAGAGGGTGTTTCTGGGTGGCAACTGACTGTTTTCAGGGTGTGTTAGGAAAAATGCAGGCGTGCCAGAGAAAACGCAGGCATGGCTGGGCGAACGCTGGGCGGGTGTGTGACGTCAAATCCGGAACTGAATAGTCTGAAGTGATCGCAAGCGCTGAGTAGGTTTTGAGCTACTCTGAAACTGCACAATTTTTTTTTGCAGGCGCTCTGCAATACAACCGTTTGCACTTCTGCTAAGCTAAAATACACTCCCAGTGGGAGACGGCATAGCGTTTGCACGGCTGCTAAAAACTGCTAGGGAGCGAACAACTCGGAATGACCCCCATAAGCACTTACCAGCAAGTCACAGGTTACAGAATAGGTCACAGCAATTCTAAGCATACAAAGTGTAAATTCTCTAGAGACCATTGATCCAGGACGCCCCACAACCCAGCACTTAGACGGACACGTCCGTTCAGTGCACTCTCCACAGCCGGAGTGAAAATGGCGCTGATCACCGGGACCTTTACAGAATCCAAAACCCTGTGAGAATCCAACAGCAGCAGACGTTTTGCCTCGTTTTGGCAGGAAACCCCCGAGCCAGACTCGTATCCGGACTCGGTTGCGAAGTTCAGGTGGGTCCAGTTCTCAAACCCATTTATTTATTTATTAAACTCCTCCAGCACACACATATTAGTTATATGGAAATTTGTAGCTGGGGTGACTTTGATACAGATGGGTCTGTATTTCATATTCTGATCAAAATATTAAGGGTCTATTTACTAAGCAGACAAACAATCTGTCGGGAAGTGTTTTAGTAATAGCCTTTATCATGAGGCCTACT
The DNA here is from genome assembly GCF_028390025.1 of Pseudophryne corroboree. Lineage (NCBI taxonomy): Eukaryota > Metazoa > Chordata > Amphibia > Anura > Myobatrachidae > Pseudophryne > Pseudophryne corroboree. The sequence goes on from NC_086455.1 coordinate 148,330,395, forward strand.
GTGACAAATTACATGGCCCTATGTGGGCACTGCTATTATGTAGGTTAGGACTGCTGTATCGGAGAAGCCGTGACGTGGCTCAGCAGCTAAACATGTGTTTGCAAACATGTGTGACTAAGTCTCTGAATTTTATTACCAGATAGGTTCAGGGATGGTTACAGGTAATTTTCAGTGTGCGGAAGGGAATTTAGGGGTGGGGATTTGCACCCCCCTCCTCTCTGTCTGTTGGTTGTCTATTTACTAAGCCTCAGGTGGAGATAAAGTGGACGGAGATAAAGTATCAGCCAATCACTTACTAACTGTCATTTTTCAAACCCAGCCTGTGGCATGGCAGTTAGGAGCTGATAGGCTGGTACTTTATCTCCAGCCACTTTATACCCATCCAAGGCTTAGTAAATAGACCCCTTAGTTTTTCAGCTCATGTCTCGATTCCACAGATGTATGTAGGTCCTGCACTAATGTCATACTAAGCATAGTAATGAGTTGCAGTACAAAAAAATTGTACTCACATCCATCACCCAAGGGCATAGGTAAATGCAGGGAGGGTTTCTGGTTGCCTGGAAACCCCCTCCTCTTGGCAAGTGGCTCAAATTATAATAACAATAGCAATGGTATATAATATGAAGGTAGCTGCGAAGAAGAGACAGAAGCCTTTCCATGAGGTGGGAGAATGTGTGCGAAGAATGTGCACTTCTGTCTACTACTGGTTCTGTTGTGTTTGTGTATTTATTTATTATGGTATGTTTAAACTATTTATATTGTTTAAATATGTTTAATACTGCCTATACAATAGACAATCTACAGTGTTAAATATTAATACTGTATTCCATACAGTATCCAATGTATAAAAAAGTACCAATGCTCAGGGTCGTTACTAGGTTCTTCTACCTCTCCCCCAGACTCCTGCACTTGCTCCACAGAGTGGGAGATTATTGATTGCATTTTGGAAATCCCCCTCTAGAAATCCTGCGTTTGCCACTGAAGGGCCTTATATAGGCATGAATGACAGCAGTCTTGACAATATTGGGTAGCATTTTGAAACACACACATAAAAGAAAGAAATGCAAAAAAGCATTAGCCCTAATGTCTAGAGTGTGGCTCTCTCTAGTCACCTACTTGGAACCCAGTCATCATAAATCTGAATAAAGCTCCTGTGTCAGCAAAACTCTGACTGACCACTAGACAAGGTCAAGGCTATATCAAAGAGCTCAAACGTGGACTTTACAGAATAATTGCACAGTGTCACCAGAATTAGAAGCACAAACATGCACGAGTTAAAGTCAGCATTTTTCAATCCATCAATCCCACCAGCCTCAAGGATGGTACTCCTAACTCATATAAGGTGCACAGTCCACAAAATAGTGTTTATCCAACTTGCGGTTACAATTATCTAATTATATTTACTTATCTATGTTGGACTCTGTAGTAGGCACACTGACAATGACTTCTACTTAGTGGTTTCCCAAATATATCTAAGAAGCATTAGTCCTATAGCGTGTTTGGGGAGAGAGGAAGGGGGATTGGGTCATCACCTCTACATAGTGGTACTGTATACAAGCTTTTGCTGTCTTCTATTTGTCATATACCCTATAAAGAATATTGTGGATTTTAATTCCCCCCTTATCTAAATTATATGAGTAAAAATATTGCTTGGAATCTATACAAATGGTCAAGTGTGTTGTGCAAAGTGTGCATGCTGTCTCCTACTGACAGGAGCAGCCGTGATGTGTTCCTGACCTCTCTCACAGAAGCAGATAATCCCTTTGGACAAGACTGACAGTTATAGATATACAATTTGTCATGGGATTCTCTCCTACTACCTACTGCTTATCTATCATTAGAATGAACCATAAGGTAAATTATTTAACTCTAAACTCCCTAAGCCTATTCACTAGTTTTTATCTCTCATGATACTGCTAGCTTAGCTCTGCAGCACAGCATGAGACAAGGAAGCATGAATTAATAGAATATAGAGTTTCCTACTCAATATACTTAGTAGAACAGGACGGAGTATGTCAGTAAATGCTCTGTAGGAAGACTCCCAAATACGGTTCCACAGGCAAACGCAGGGGGAAAGGGGGGTTTTCCGGTTGCACGGAAACCCCCCTCCTCTTGGCAAGTGGCTCAAATTATGACAATAGTAACGGTATATAATACTATTACTGGAACTGCTGCCACATCATGCAGTTCTTTGGGACAGAGCAGAGCTGCTGCACATGCCGAGTGGTAGCAGCTTCTTCTACCAAGCTTGCTGTGTGTGTGGATCTTAGTCCTCAATCAGTGCACTGGACCAGAGAGTAGCTTCCAAGAAAAAGAGACAGGAGCCTTACCATAAGGTGGAAGAATGTGTGCTTAGAAAGTGCAGTAATGGTTCTATTATGTTTGTGTCATTATTTATTATGGTATGTTTAACCTTTTCATGACCACTTATTTATATTATTTAATAAAGCCTATACTAGTATAGACCACCTATAGTGTCAAATATAAATACTGTATTCCATACAATATTCAGTGTATAAAAAGACCAATGTTTACATTAATGTCCAGGGTCGTTACTAGGTTCTTCTACCTCTCCCCCAGACTCCTGCACTTGCTCCAATGGTCCAGCTGAGTGGTCGATGGTGGACTACATTTGGAAACCCCCCTCTAGAAATCTTGCGTTTGCCACTGGACCGATCCCCAAAAAGAGAAAGGACTTTTGAAAATCATATTGAAATGGATTTGTAGATGCCAACATCATTGCTTCAAAATAAAGTAAGCCTTTGGCACAAAAGGTTGCCATATACACTGGATTTTCCAAATATATATACATGTTTTATTTTTTAACAAGAGACCCAAAATGAATAACCAGGGTAAGATCCAGCATTGCTGACTTGTTCAATGCTGTATCAGAAATACTACAAATTATAGGACAAATATAATTGTAAAATACATTTTTTTGCCGGCGAGTTTAGGTAAGGTTACATGGTTTAAGCTTTAGACATTTTACTTGCCATTGATTGGGAACAAGTGCATAGCACTTTGGAGGGATATTCAGGTTTGTTCGCAAAACAAAAAAGCACACTAATGGGCAAAACCATGTGCACTGCAGGTGGGGCAGATATAACATGTGCAGAGAGATTTAGATTTGAGTGGGTTATATTGTTTCTGCGCAGGGTAAATACTGGCTGCTTTATTTTTACACTGCAATTTAGATTTCAGTTTGAACACACCACACCCAAATCTAACTCTCTCTGCACATGTTATATCTGCACATTTTGCCCATCAGTGTTTTTTTTTTGTTTTTTGTTTGCTTAACCCCCTGAATAAGGCCCTTTGTTCTATGTTGTTTTTTCCCCAATAAAACTCTGTTCCTACTTACCCTACAGTTGGAGCCATGCTAGACATTCACTTGAATGGAGACCGTCTACGTCCGTGGCTCTGAATGGGAGGGAAAAGCCAGCTGGAGGGAACAACAATACTCACCAAACTAGATCTCAGGGGTGCCTACAATCTGATCAAAATACATGAGGGTGACTAAAAGAAGAATGCATTCAATACAAAGACGGTCACTACGAATATCTTGCAATGCCATTCAGGTTGTGCAATGCCCCAGCTGTATTCCAACATTTTGTGAATTAAATATTTAGTTATATCCTCTACAAATATGTAGTAGTGTACTAAGATGGCATTCTGATATTTTCTAAAAAAAAAACTCCCATCTCTCTCAGGTTAATGAGGTTCTTCAACATAAACAAGCTAACCAACTCTATTGGAAACTGTAGAAATGTACCAAGAAAAGTCCCAAACATTCCATTTCTAGGCTACATTATCTCTGTTCTGGTCTACAAATGGAGCCTGAAATGCTCTAGGCTATTCTAGACTAGTACTTCTCTACGTCCCTCAAAGCTATTACCTGAAGATCATTAATGGATTCTCTACTCTGGTGACACCTATCACAGCCCTGCAATGTAAAGATGCAGACCCAACTCACTGGTCTGGAGAGGCTCACTCAGCGTTCTAACTCCTCAAACAAGCTTTTGTCACTGTACCATTCTTGAGTCAACCAGATATAATTTGTCCCTTTATCCTAGAGATAGATGCCTTTGCTATGTTTAGAGCCTTTTGTCCCAACGATCTGATGATGGTAAAGTTCATCCATGCAGCTTCTTTTCACGGAAATTCTGTTCAGTCAAAAGTAACAACACCATTGCGGATTAGGAGTTACTTGCCATCAACTTGGCTCTGGAAGAGTGAAGATATCTGTTAGAGGGCAGCAAATATCCAGTCTCTGTGATTACAGACTACAAAAATCTTTTGTGTTTAAATTCTGCTGAGTGCATGAATCCCAGACAAGCTCGATGGACACTTTCAAGGATTTCAAGGTAACCTTTCGAGCTGGGTATCAAAACTGCAAGGCTGATACTATTTCATGCTCAATGGCTCAGGATGATCCCACCTTCTCCCTGGAGAAGTATCCAATTATCTATCCTTTGGCCTTTGTAACCACTTCAACTTTTAGGAAGATCTTTGTAACTCCAACATTAAAAGTTACTTAAGTGGGCACAAACCTCTCATTTTGCTGGTCATCCAGGTATCTTGAAGATTTAAAAATTTCTTCAGAGGTCCTACTGGTGGCCTTCAATGCACTCTGATGTCTGGGACTTTGTGGCATCTTGCATCAAGTGTGTACAACATAAAGTCTCCTGTCAAGCTCCCCTTGGTCAGTTACAAACTCTATAAATTCCTCACCATCTTTGGACACATCTGTCTATCAACTTCATCACTGATCTGCCTACCTCTAAGGATTTTAACACTATCTGGGTTATCATCAACCAGTCTACAATCTGCCTTCAAGCAAGTGCAACTTTTCATCCATGAGATTTTCAGACTCCATGGCCAATATTTACAAAAAAATCGAGTTTGTCCGATTTGTGTGTTTTTTTCTAAGTCCCAACACGGGAATTCACTAAGCACAAATCTCGGCAGTGTTTGGACTATTCGTAATGGTTTGAATGACAAAGTTCAGAAATACGAATGAATAGACCATCGGTCAAACGCTGCTGTTATTTCATACAACACGGATATTCACTATTCATTCGTATTTGGGTGTTAGTCTCTGAGTGCTCAATTGCGGTCGTATTTTTTTGCGATTCGTTACAAAAATCGGCAAAAAAATAGACCTGCTTTTTTCAGATCACAAATCATTTTACAAATCATTCACACCTGACTTATCATGCCTATAAAAGGGACACAAACTTGTCTCATCCAAAATAATTTATTGCCTTATGTTTGCTGGAGTAAATTTGGAGTTTTAAAAGTCAATACATATTTTTCAACATATATCCATTATTACACACATTACTGTTAAAGGTTAAAATATTTTTTGTGGGTTGTGCCTCAGGTTTTTAAATATGATTACTCACTTTTTACACACACAAACATGCCACAACAATAATGTCATTTATTTTGGTTATTAAAATTAAAAAATTTACACAAACATATTAGGACACTTTTACACAACTCTATTGTGTTCAGGGCCGTCTTAACAGCAGTGTAGGCCCCTGGGCACAGCAATGCACTTGGCCCCCAAACCATCCTCCAGTGGGCTGAATCAAGGGGCCCTGGTACATGACTTCCCCAGGACTTATATAGAATCCAAAACCCGCGAGAATCCGACAGCTGGATGATGAAGCTTTGCCTCATTTTGGTATCCATGGAAGGCGGGGGGGGGGAGAGGAGGGGTGAGTAGGGGTTATGAGTACTCGCACCCCCGGCCCCTGCATGTGCCACTCCTGTGTACTTATCTGAATCAGGCCTTCTATCTGTGTGACCACACACATTTGCATTGCTATAAAATGGTGACATTTCAAAAAGTTACATACAGAGTGACATACATTAACATGCAGACATCTATGTTTTCCACATTTATTTTGCTTTCATTATTCTATCTAAAGTAAAAAAAGATATTTTACTATACAGAAAAATGACATATTTGTCCCCCACCCACCCACAAAACAAAAAACAACTTCAGGTCATGAGGCATTCAGATGTAATATAACCTTAGATTTAGCTAGGGCTTAGAGGATCAGTCATTTCCACAGACTGGATTTAGCACTGCTGACATAGGGGAGATCTGTTAAAGTACAGCTTGAGTGCCTTTCCAGGGTAACCCCTTAAAGTCTATGGATGTCACACTTCAGTGACCAGAGCAATTCTGCAGGTTTTTTTTTATACAAGTCAGTCATGCCAGGATTAACCTTTTACAGGTATTTTTAGTTATTTCAATGATGTTACCCTCAAGGTACATGGGGTAAAAAAATTATCTGTGGGATAGGACCAGACAGGCAAGCCATCGCTCACCTTGCGCATTAATGAGCCTTGGGTGCCATTGAACCTGTTGCTGGTTTACCAGTTGTCCTACCTTGGAACACTTTTGGTAAGTGCTAACCACTGCACACTGGGTGGGAACACCCTACGAGACCTGCTGGCTTTGTCAAAGTTACTCGCTTCCAACACGTCAACTTCAAGAAAGGACTGTTCATTTGCTTATTATATCCCACCCTGGGCTAGATACATCATTGCTTGGAAAGTGATAAAATGGGGAGAGAAAAAGTACCAGCCAATCAGCTCCTAACTGTCATGTCACAGGCCTTGTTTGAAAAATGACAGTTAGGAGCTGGTTGGCTGGTAGTTTCCATTTTCTCACTCCCCAACAATGATGCATCTAGCCCCCGGTCACAGATCATGCTGTTATGTTCTCTCGCCGGGTCACTTACTGCTAGGGTCTCCTGCCCTGTGCTGCCACGTCGTCATGGCAACCGGGAGACAAGTGCTAGCGGAGCAACCTGAGCGCAGCTGATACTCCGGTTCGGGTCTTTTGCTGTGCAGTGGTTATAGGCTCTGTGCACGGCAGGGGATCCGGTGCTGGTTTTTGTGCTCACAGTCTGTGAGGTCTGAGTGGGGCGTGGACAGCACCTGCTTTATAAGGCCTCTTCTCAGGGTAAGCAGATGCTGCTGAATCTTTGTTGGTTAGTCAGCTCCTGAAAGTTAACCAGTACTTTGTAGCTTTGTATTTGTTTGTTGCTTACTGCAAATAGGCCTGGGGATTTGGTATTACACTCTGCCAATCCAGACCTAGCAGTAAGACTGGAGTCAGTCGTTTAGCTTGCTGGGGTTCTGTTACTACTCTGTGAACTTAGCAAGTTTGCGGCTGTATTCTAAGACTTGCCTGTCTAATCCTGTCTCACTGTGCTAGGTGTCAGGGGTCAGTTTAGTGGCAGTAAACTGAACCTGTGCACTGCAAGTGAGAATTAGGATTGTGGAGACTCTCCTTGTGTCTATCATTCCATCTCTGACCAAGGAGTTTACTGCCACACCCGTTGGTAACCCTTTAGGGTTTTGCTGTTGCCCTTAGCAACAGCATTTCGGGTTCTCTACGTATTAAAACACAACATCTTGCTTTTCCCATCTGAGCAGTTCTAATACAAGGGAGATACCCAGTTCCTTAGCCTCTGGGCTTCTCTGTTCACCTTGTGTGTATTTTGTTACCCTATCACCTTCTGTGTACGTTATGTCATATTCCCCAGTCTGTCTGTGAGTCCATTTGTTTTGCATAACAGTTCAAACACCAGTACATTCCTGCAGGCACTGGAGTGCATAACAGTTCTGACACCAGTACTTTCCCGCAGGCACTGGTGTGCATAACATATTCAGCAGCCTAATACTCCTGTTGAAATTTTGTGGGAATATGGAGCATACCCCTCAAAATACGTTGCAACAGGTGGTCGATCAGGTGCAGGTCCTGACTCGACAATTTAATGATTTGTCCATTAAAATGCACACCTCCCAGGCAGCTGGCGGAGCTCCCGCAGCAGCAGCACCTGCAGGGGTTAAGGAGCCGAAAGTAAATCTCACGGATCGTTTTTCTGGAGGTCGCTCGCAGTTCTTTTGTTTCAAGGAGAGCTGCAAGCTATACTTCCGGTTTAGGCCTCAGTCTTCTGGGTCGGAGATTCAGCGGGTGGGCATAGTGATTTCCTTGCTACAAGGAGACCCACAGGTCTGGGCATATGGGTTGCAGCCTGACTGTCCGTCGCTTAAAAGTGTTGATGCTTTTTTTACGGCACTGGGCATGTTGTATGATGACCCTGACAAGACGGCCTCAGCCGAGGCTCAGATTTCGATCCTTAAGCAAGGGCGAAGGCCAGTTGAGGTTTACTGTACGGAGTTTCGGAGGTTGGCCCATGATACCCAGTGGAATGACCCAGCCCTGAGACACCAGTACCGAAGAGGTCTTTCTAACCAGATAAAGGACCAACTGGTACAATATCCCTTGCCTGATAGCTTGGATCAGCTCATGCAGTTATCCATCCGGGTGGATAGACGGCTGAGAGAGCGTAGGCTTGAAAGGGGGACTGAGATTTCCTTCCTTCCCAAGGGAACCTCAGACTCTGAGGAATTTTCTGAGGAGCCTATGCAAATTGGGGCTACCCGCCTCTCCTCGCGTGAGAAGACGCGGAGGAGACAGCAGGGGTTGTGTTTGTACTGTGGGAATAAAGGTCATGTGGTAGTATCATGCCCAGAAAAGCCGGAAAACTTCAGGGCCTGAGGGTGATGGGAAATATCCTGTCAGGCCAGAAGTCAGAATTTCCCAAGAAGACTTTTATCATTCCGGTGACCTTGAAGATCCTCGGTCAAACTGTCAAGACTGAGGCCTTTGTGGACAGTGGGGCCGACGGGGTTTTTATGGACCGCCAATTCGCCCTGAAACACTCTGTTCCCTTAGTACCCTTGGCATCGGAAATTGAGATTTGTGGGTTAAACGGGGAACCATTATCCCAAGGTAAAATTACCTCTTGCACTAGCCAGATTTCTTTGTTTATTGGAGCCACACACTCTGAAAAATTGTCCTTTTATGTGACTGTCTGTACTTTTGCCCCATTGGTGTTGGGGTTACCCTGGTTAAGGGCCCACAATCCTCAATTTGACTGGGTCTCTGGGGAGATTCTTAGTTGGGGTACTGATTGTTTCAGGAGTTGCTTGAGCCTTCCAGTCAGGCTCTCGCAGCTAAGTTTGCCAGGATTGCCAGGGTGTTATGCAGATTTTGCGGACGTGTTCTCCAAAAAAGTTGCAGAGGTACTACCTCCCCATCGCCCCTATGACTGTGCCATTGATTTGTTGCCAAATGCTAAGCTTCCCAAGAGCAGGTTGTACTCCCTGTCACGTCCTGAGACTCAGGCTATGGCAGAGTACATTCAGGAGAACTTGGCTAAGGGATTTATCAGACCTTCACAGTCTCCAGTTGGGTCGGGGTTCTTCTTCGTGGGTAAAAAGGACGGTTCGTTGCGACCCTGCATCGACTTCAGGGAATTGAACCGTATCACGATTAAAAACTCATACCCACTGCCTCTCATTTCGGTCTTGTTTGACCAGCTTCGTACTGCCACCATTTTTTCTAAGATTGACCTACGCGGTGCGTACAATCTAATCCGAATAAGAGAGGGGGATGAATGGAAGACTGCCTTTAATACCCACTCAGGGCATTATGAATATTTGGTGATGCCTTTTGGGCTCTGTAATGCCCCGGCAGTCTTCCAGGATTTCATGAATGATGTGCTCAGGGAATATTTGGATAGATTCTTAGTTGTATACTTAGATGACATCCTAATCTTCTCCCATTCCCTGGAGGAACATCGGAAGCATGTACGCTTAGTCCTCCAGAAACTCAGAGACCACCGGCTTGGGGCGAAGCTGGAGAAGTGCGAATTTGAAGTTCAGCAAATCGCATTTCTAGGATATATTATCTCCCCAGAAGGTTTCCAAATGGAGGGTTCCAAGGTACAGGCAGTCCTGGATTGGGTGCAGCCCACTAGTTTGAAGGCGCTTCAGCGTTTCCTGGGCTTTGCGAATTTTTATAGACGATTTATCGCTGGATTTTCGTCTATAGTGGCGCCCTTGGTGGCACTCACTAAGAAAGGGGCGGATGTTGCTCACTGGTCTTGTGAGGCTAAAGCGGCTTTTGCCCGTCTCAAAAGGGCATTTGTTTCGGCCAAGGTGCTGCGACACCCAGATCCAGAGCGTCCTTTTGTGGTGGAGGTGGATGCCTCTGAGATGGGTATTGGGGCAGTGCTTTCTCAGATGGGAGTGTCTGATAATCGCCTTCATCCCTGTGCTTACTTTTCCCGTAAATTTTCGCCTGCCGAGATGAATTATGACGTGGGTAACCGGGAATTGTTGGCTATTAAGGATGCACTCGAGGAGTGGAGACACTGGCTTGAGGGGGCTAAGTTTGTGGTCTCAATTCTCACTGACCATAAGAATCTGGCATATTTAGAGTCAGCAAAGCGTCTCAATGCCAGGCAGGCACGATGGGCTTTGTTTTTTGCTCGCTTTAATTTTTTGATAACATATCGCCCTGGGTCAAAAAACATCAAGGCTGATGCGCTCTCGCAGAGTTTTGCTCCAATCCAGGAGACCACCGAGGAGCCGTTGCCCATTGTTTCCCCATTATGTATTAAAGTGGGCATTACCCAGGACCTCTTATCATTAGTCCTTAGAGCACAGGAGCAGGCTCCTCCAGACCTTCCGGTAGGTCTTTTGTTTGTGCCTCCTAGGTTAAGACAGCGAGTGTTCCTGGAATTCCATGCCAAGAAGTCGGCAGGTCACCCGGGTATTGCCAGAACTCGGGAGTTGCTATCTAGGGCGGTGTGGTGGCCCTCGGTGGCTAAGGATGTGGATCAGTGGGTTCGGGCATGTGACATCTGTGCCCGAAATAAGACTCCTAGAGGGGTTCCTGTTGGCCCATTACATCCACTCTCTATCCCATCTAAGCCATGGACCCACATTTCAATGGATTTTGTGGTGGACTTGCCCAAATCCTCGGGGATGACAGCCATCTGGGTTGTCGTTGACAGGTTTTCGAAGATGGCGCACTTCGTTCCACTGGTTGGGCTGCCATCGGCCAGACGCCTGTCTGAATTATTTATGCTGCATGTTGTGCGTCTCCACGGGTTGCCACTTGATGTGGTCTCTGACCGCGGATCCCAGTTTGTGGCCAAATTCTGGAGGGCATTTTGTTCCGATCTCCAGATTTCTGTCAGCTTGTCGTCAGGCTACCATCCGCAGTCTAATGGGCAGACTGAAAGGGTGAACCAGTCCTTGGAGCAGTTCCTCAGGTGTTATGTCTCCAAGTGTCAGACTGACTGGGTTGCTCATCTGTCCATGGCGGAGTTTGCCTATAACAACGCGGCTCACTCTGCTACAGGGATCTCTCCCTTCCTTTGTGTGTATGGGCATCATCCTAAGGCCAATTCTTTTGACCCCCTGGACTCCACGCCTGGTGGTTCCTCTGTGGTTTCGGTCCTTAGAGGTATTTGGCGGAAAGTGAAGAAAGCCCTTGTGTCTGTGTCATTAGTGACCAAAAGGGTTTTTGATAAGCGGAAAAGACCCTGCAGCTTCAAATTAGGAGACTTCGTCTGGTTGTCTACCAAGAATTTGAAGTTGAGACAGCCATCTCATAAGTTAGGCCCCCGGTTCATCGGCCCTTATAAGATCACCAGGGTTATCAATCCGGTGGCATTTCAGTTAGATCTGCCCCGTTCTTTGGGTATCAATAAAACATTTCATTGTTCCCTTTTAAAACGGGCGATTAGTAATCCTTCTTCCAGTGGAAGACCTTCCCCTCTTCTGATACGTGGCCAGAGGGAGTTTGTTGTTGAAAGGATTCTTGACTCCAAGGTGGTTCGGGGTCGGCTGTCATTTTTGGTGCACTGGAAGGGGTATGGCCCGGAGGAGCGGTCGTGGGTGCGCAGTTGTGATCTTCATGCCCCCAGACTGATACGCTCTTTCTTCTCGCAGTTCCCCGATAAACCCGGTGGTAGGGGTTCTTTGACCCCTCGTCAGAGGGGGGGTACTGTTAGGGTCTCCTGCCCTGTGCTGCCACGTCGTCATGGCAACCGGGAGACAAGTGCTAGCGGAGCAACCTGAGCGCAGCTGATACTCCGGTTCGGGTCTTTTGCTGTGCAGTGGTTATAGGCTCTGTGCACGGCAGGGGATCCGGTGCTGGTTTTTGTGCTCACAGTCTGTGAGGTCTGAGTGGGGCGTGGACAGCACCTGCTTTATAAGGCCTCTTCTCAGGGTAAGCAGATGCTGCTGAATCTTTGTTGGTTAGTAAGTTCCTGAAAGTTAACCAGTACTTTGTAGCTTTGTATTTGTTTGTTGCTTACTGCAAATAGGCCTGGGGATTTGGTATTACACTCTGCCAATCCAGACCTAGCAGTAAGACTGGAGTCAGTCGTTTAGCTTGCTGGGGTTCTGTTACTACTCTGTGAACTTAGCAAGTTTGCGGCTGTATTCTAAGACTTGCCTGTCTAATCCTGTCTCACTGTGCTAGGTGTCAGGGGTCAGTTTAGTGGCAGTAAGCTGAACCTGTGCACTGCAAGTGAGAATTAGGATTGTGGAGACTCTCCTTGTGTCTATCATTCCATCTCTGACCAAGGAGTTTACTGCCACACCCGTTGGTAACCCTTTAGGGTTTTGCTGTTGCCCTTAGCAACAGCATTTCGGGTTCTCTACGTATTAAAACACAACATCTTGCTTTTCCCATCTGAGCAGTTCTAATACAAGGGAGATACCCAGTTCCTTAGCCTCTGGGCTTCTCTGTTCACCTTGTGTGTATTTTGTTACCCTATCACCTTCTGTGTACGTTATGTCATATTCCCCAGTCTGTCTGTGAGTCCATTTGTTTTGCATAACAGTTCAAACACCAGTACATTCCTGCAGGCACTGGAGTGCATAACAGTTCTGACACCAGTACTTTCCTGCAGGCACTGGTGTGCATAACACTTACTAGTGTCCCCACTTCGTGTCTCAGTTACCAGGCAAGTCACCTGAGTCCCACAGCAACACTACCTCTGTTGCAGTATCTGTGTCTCATTGCTGCCCCCCATGTTTCCCCCAGACTACCTGGTGCAGTTTCTCACTCATTGCTAGCTACTGGGCACAGCCATGACAGTCTGGATCTGGTGATTGATCAAACACCAACCAGGAACCAGCTTGCAATCACATAACACTTCCAGCCAAATCCATGGGTGCCCAGGGGTAAATAAGGACTTCCTTGTGGATTCCAGTGGAACAGTTCCACTATTCGGCCACTGTCCTGCTGTCCTACCAGCATGCAGCAGTGTCCTGTGGGCGGGGGGCAGTTGGGAGATCCTTTGATCACCCGCTGCTCTGCTCTGCAAAGCAGTGAGTGATCTTTGCATAGATGCCATCTGTTCAGATCTGGGACATGAGCAAGGGGCTGCTCAGCTGCTCGGAGAGCCATGGGCATGCCTCCAAAATGCCGAAAAAATGGGTCTGTGGCATTACGCCACACCCACTCGGCCAAGGTCACACCTGAAGCCATGCTCCTTTCTGGGTAATGCTCGGCTACACTGTGCGAGCATCCCAATTCTATTATCTGAAAAGTTGGGAGGTACGATTTAAGTGCCATACAGTCTTGCCTCATAACTGGCCTGCTGTAATCAAGTTCCATTCTGGAGTCTCCTGCATTCCAGTTCCATTCCGGTATCTCCTGCATTCTGGTTCCATTCTGATGTCTCCTGGATTCTGGTTCCATTGCGGTGTCTCCGGCATTCTGGTTCCATTCTGGTGACTCCTGCATTCCGGTTCCATTGTGGTGTTTCTTCTGCATTCCAGTGACTCCTGCATTCTGGTTCCACTCCGGATACTCCTACAGTCTGGATCTACAGTATTCCTTAGCTGTGTGTTCAATATCTAGTTCATTACAGATTCCAGGTGCAGCTCAGTGCATTTGATTGCTAGCAGCTATTCCTTATCTATCTACCTCACACAGGCCCTCATTCCGAGTTGTTTGCTCTGTAATTTTCTTTGCATCGCAGCAATTTTCTGCTAATTGCGCATGCGCACTGTTCGCACTGCGACTGCGCCAAGTAAATTTGCTACGCAGTTAGGTATTTTACTCACGGCATTATGAGGTTTTTTTCTTCGTTCTGGTGATCGTAATGTGATTGACAGGAAGTGGGTGTTTTTGGGCGGAAACTGGCTGTTTTATGGGTGTGTGTGAAAAAACGATGCCGTTTCTGGGAAAAACGCGGGAGTGTCTGAAGAAACGGGGGAGTGTCTGGGCGAATGCTGGGTGTATTTGTGACGTCAAACCAGGAAAGAAACTGACTGAACTGATCGCAGTTGCCGAGTAAGTGTGGAGCTACTCAGAAACTGCTAAGAAGTGTCTATTCGCAATTCTGCTAATCTTTCGTTCGCAATTTTACTATGCTAAGATTCACTCCCAGTAGGCGGTGGCTTAGCATGTGCAAAGCTGCTAAAAGCAGCTTGCGAGCGAACAACTCGGAATGACCACCACAGTTGTCACTATTTCCACTATGGTCCATGAATAGAAACTATCTAAGACATCCAGTTTCCCACAGCATTTCTCTAGCTCCAATCCAGCCCAAGTACTCAGCTCAAGTCCACAGACAAACACAAATGTGACAGTTGGCACTGGCCAAATGGACCCGATTGGCAGTGCGGTGCTTGATACAGACTTTGCACAAAATATGGTGAATTGTCTAGGGTTCAGAGTTGACAAATGGCAACTGGCACGGGGTCTCCAAGAACTTTCTTTACGCCAGGACATTCTTCAAACCCAGCATCTCGTTTACATCTTCCTAAGCCAAACAAGTTCGATGGCAACCCTAAACTATGCAGTAGATTCTTAAATCAGTGTGACGTGCACTTTTATTTTGCAACCCACTAACTTTCCTACTGACAAGACATGAGTAGCATTTGCAGTTTCTCTGCTAACTGGTCGAACCCTAGATTGGGTATAACTGCTGTGGGATCCGATTCACTGCTCTCCAATTACTCTGACTTTGCGACTGCCTTTCGCAGGATTTACAATGAACCTGGCAAGTCCATCCTCTACCTCTATAGACATCATGAGATTACGTCAAGAGAACAGGTCAGTAGTGCAGTATGTCATACAATTCCAAACTTTCTGATAAGTTAAAAGATGAGTTATCGTCCCATGATCATCCAGAGAAGTTAGAAGATTTAATATCAATTTGTAACAAAATTTATTTATGTCTCAGAGAGCAAACTTTGTAGAAAAGTACAGTTAAGAGATATCATCCCTCTCCTCCATGTCCAAGTTTGCCTCCTCCAGTAGATGAGCCTATGTAAAACTGTGTTTCTATGCCAATCATGTCATGGGGAAAAGACTGTGTTAATAAATGTATTCAAAAAGTTGTTCCTCATTATTCTTCTGAAGCTGCAATCCTAGAGAATTTACTTCCTCTGTATCATTCCTACGTGGATGTCTCCAGCAAACAGGGTGCGGATACCCATCCACTGGACAAAGAATGGGATTGTTCTATTGATTTAATACCAGGGAAGACACCTCCCCAGGGTCATACATACCCCTTATTTCTGAAACTGCTTCCATGTCAGCCTACATCAAGGAGAACTTGGAGAATAGGATTCATTTACCCTTCATCTTCACCTGCTGGAGTGAGATTCTTCTTTGTAAAAAAAATAAATGGTCGACTTCATCCTTATTTAAATTACAGAGGTCTCAATGATATCACAATAAATATTAGGTATCTGCTGCCTGTTATCACCGAACTCTTCAACCGAGTTAAAGGCTCTACTAGTTTTTACAAGCTGGCAATATTTTCTCATGATCTGCAGTGCCACTGGTCCAAGTCAAAGTAGTTCTCCAGAGGCTGCACAATGACCATTTGCCTTGCAATCTTAAGAAATGTATTTCTATTTCCTTTCTAGGATATATCATTTCCAGTTCAGGTCTTCATAAGGAGAAAGTTCAAGCCATATTATCTTGGACCAAACCAAATACGCTGAAAGCCATCCAGAGATGTTTAGGGTTTGCAAACTATTATCATCTCCGTGGGTCCTTTAAAAAAAAATTCTTACCAGCTGAAGAAACTATCCCACTGGTGAAAAGAAACTGGCTTTTGAAGAATGGCAGTATCTTGTGGAAGGCGCACAGTTTCCAATCACAGTGACTGTATATATGGATCATAAAAATCTCCTGTTCCTGAAAACTTTGCACTGTTTGTCTTCTGCACATCCAATGACGGAGTCGCACTTCTGCTGCTCTCTAACAAGTATGAACATCGAACACCTATGTCACGATCCGGGTAATTCATCTCCATTTCGTACCTTCCAAGTGTCTCCTGAGACTGGCCCAGCGCTCCAAGCCTGGATTCCACCTGCGCTGTCTGCGTGCAGCACGCTGTGTAACATGGCCTCAGTCTCTCACATGCTAAAGTTCAAACAGACTTTCCCTCCAGATTCAAACATGGGCGCAGCCATGTTTGGATTCATCACATGTTGCTTTACAGCCTATCAGCTGCACTCTGGACTCTGCCTTATTACCCAGCAGCTGCACTCTGGACTCTGCCTTATTATCCAGCCAATACTTGCTTCCCAGCTGGTATAAATATCCTGCATCAAGGCTGCTTAATCATCAGTGCTTTGGTTGTCAAGCCTTGTATACATGTCTCTCCTGTCTGTGGAATCTACAGTTCGAGTCTCCAGGTATTCCAGCTCCTGTGTTCAACTCCTCTGATTCAGCTCCACTTAGTGACCCGCACCGGTTACCAGCTTGCGGTGCAGCCTGACTTCTGCAGTGTTCCAGCTCTGCTTCTTGGTTATCTGCTGTGATACCTACATCGGCTTTCAGCTTCCAGCGTTGGACTCTGCTCCGCTTCCAGCAGTGTTCTGGTATCTCTCCACTCCCGTTGTTTGCAGCTCTGCCTAGCTCCATCGGTATTCCGCCATCGATATCCAGCTTCATCAGTGTTCCACCATCAATACTCATCACCATTGGTACTCACCATCGGACTCTAACATCATCGGTGAGTTCTGCTACACCTTCCCGTCTGGTCCAGTTCCATCCGGCATCCCCAGCAGTTCTTCTGTGTTCTTCTCAACCTCTGTGCATCTCTCTCAACTCCAGCTCTCAGAGTATAACCTGCTGGTCAGTACCTGCTTGTTTCCCTCTACAGTGGTTAGTTGTGGCCAACGGACATTACTTCTCTGGGTCTTGCAGTGACTTTATTACCAACTCATTCTATATTGCCACAGTATCTTTCTACCACTGTGCTAAAGGAACTGTACTGTTGTTTTCAATGCACAATCTACCGTTGAATTACCTGAACTGCCTAGGTGTATCAGAACTGTGTGTTTAATAAACAGACTTTATTTTACCACGTTGTCTACGTCACGCCTTCGGGTTTCAGTGCCTAATCCTCTGCATGTCTAAGAACCCTATCCAACCATCCCGGTTCACTTACACTCCAGCCCCTACAACTGAAGCCTCCCCAGGTCAGCCTCAGCCCTCAGTTGTGACAACATATTGGTCACACCATCAGACCTTTGAACAACCCCATGCAATCTTAGACAGAGTGGCTCTCCTAAGATGCCAGGGCCTCTCCAGCTCAGAGCAAATTTGTAGTAGCTGAACAGGCAACGCTGAGAAAACAGTTCCGACACACCTGCATGTTTCCCCCCAAAACATTGACTGCAGTACATGTGTAGTACAGCCTTGGCACATGTGCAGTGGCAAAAAATTGCTGCACTGCATCCGACATTGACCTGATTCATCATGAGTTGTAGTTATGCGACTATTTGCACAACTACAACTCACTTCACTATCATGTGGGGAGACACCCAGCACAGGGCAAATCCGTCACACATCCCAGGTCATAAATATCCCCCCCCCCCCCCCTCCGCAAACATGCAAACGCTTTGCTATGCAGCGGCTGCGTGTGATGTCATCCCTGCAGGGATTTAGGGGTTTATTTACTAAGCCTTTGATGCAGCTAAAGTGGCCAGAGATAAAGTACCAGCCAATCAGCTCTTAACTGTCATTTTTCAAAAACAGCCTGTGACAAGTTAGGAGCTGATTGACTGGTACTTTATCTCCATCCAAGGCTTAGTAAATAGACCCCTTAGAATGCGTTCATACATGAACGCAGTTTTAGACCTCGCACATCCACACTGCGGTGTGCGCGCATGTGTAGAAGTGCTGAAATAGGCAAATAGCGATTTCAGCACGTCTATGATCCCTGCTGAATCAGGCCCTTTGTGTGCAACTCTGTATCAGGCTCAGAGACAGATAAATACATAGGAAGCACTTCAGGAACAAATGACAACAGGTAAAATTGTAATTCCTAGTGGTAGATCCAGTGGCGTAAGTTCGTCACAGTTGCCCGGAGGCAAGTTCATACCATTTGATCCCCCCCTATATTTAGATAAATATATGTATGTATGTGTTCGTATATGTAAGTGTGTGTGTGTGTGTGTGTGTGTGTGTGTGTGTGTGTGTGTGTGTGTGTGTGTGTGTGTGTGTGTGTGTGTATGGAGCATTCAGATTTTTTTTTATATACTGTATATATACATTTCTTTGTCTTTTATTTTAAATCACACATTCTTAGTGGTCATACCCAGGATTAGAACCCATGACCTGTTACACTGACAGCAGACACTTTACTGATGGAGCTATTTGCTCCAGTCCAGGAAGCATGAGAATTGTAACTATATGAAGTTATGTGTAATTGTCAGAGAAGTAACTTCATATAGTGAAAAGATAGCGGCAGCCATCATTTATCTTACTTCAATGGTGTCACAGAATGGGGGGAGAAGAGCCCCCCTTCAGAGCAGGAGCCCGGCGGCAGATGACTCAATTGCCTCCCAGAGTTCTGCCTCTGCGTAGATCCAACTTAATATGTCTGCTGAATTACCAGCAGTACTTAAACAGTTAAGATGACTGCCCTTGTCGCCGACAAGAACTTTAGTTTGTTTTAATTCATTGTATCTTTGCGGTGAAATAGCAGCATTTGCTGGAGAGAGCGGAATCTCATTTTCATGTGTAATAAGGGGACATTTATCACCATGACAGGGGTAGCAGTAGAGCTGGACACAGTTCTTAATAGCAAGAAAACCGTATGAACTCTGTACATGAACTCATATTGTTGCTTACTGTAGCACTGTGACGCATTGTAAAAGGTTAATGCAAACCTGACAATTTTCACAGCCGTGTAATTGAAATGAAAGCAGTTTCCTACGGTATCAAGTAAAACATGAGTCACTCTGCGACCAAGAAATGAAAACCTGCCCACAATATGTTGCTGGAAATATTTAGGTGATTGAGATATAAAGCTGCTGCAAATGTGTGAGGAATGATTGAAATATTTCACTTGTTCGCAGGAAATGGAAGTCGTCATTGAACTGCAGCATTGATACAACCGTATAAATAATCAATGATGCTCTAGCGCCCTCTTGTGGATAATTTGTAAATTGCAGATTAGAAATACATTAAAAATGGAATAATCACAAAATGTAATGCAAGCACACAAATTTGTGTGAATGCAACTAATATTATAAAGTCTCACACTCTTAAGAGCATGCCTCTTTTTTGTAATAATGAGGAATTGTGTTGGTAGTCTTAACAAATGAAGGAAGAGATCTGTGCATGTGTAAATGCTCATGATTCTAACCAGGAAAAACAATCACGCAGAACTATGCCTGATCTTCTCCTTTAATTTAGCTTTCCATTTTTTTCACCTAAAATGTTGCTTATGACCATAGGCGCAACTCACGGAGGCAAGGGAGTCTGATGCCGCCGGGCTCCAGACTGTAGAGTGCACCTGAAACTTCACATCACGCACACCCCATGTAGAGAGTTGCGGCAGCTACTAGTGCAAGTGTGCGGGTACCGCCCGCCACACCCTGCACAATGTACCCACTTTGATCTGTGCCAAGTACCTTACTGCCACGGCACTGCCTCCCACTCTATAAGGGTTGCAGGGATGCAGGAGCACGGTGCCAACCTTGGTTACTGGCCACACACACTCCCTGCCCTGTGAGTTCCTTCCAAGTAGTGGCACCTTCCCCACTAGCTGACCGTCGGCTTACTGGCTTGCAGGTGGCTATCAGTGAAGAAAGGGGAGGGGGTGTCAAGGGGTGCTGAGAGAAAAGGGAGAAGCACAGAGTGAAGGGGAGAGGCTGAGAAGCACAAACTGAAGGAGGCTGAGACTCACAGAGTGAAGGGGGCAGGCTGAGAGGCACAGAGTGAAGGAGGCAGGCTGAGAGGCACAGAGTGAAGGAGACAGGCTGAGAGGCACAGAGTGAAGGGGGCAGGCTGAGAAGCACAGAGTGAAGGGGAGGGCAGGTTGAAAGGCACAGTGAAGGGGAGGGCAGGCTAAGAGGAACAGAGTGAAGGGGACAAGCTGAGAGACAGAGTGAAGGGGCTAGGCTGGGAGGCGCAGAGTGAAGGAGCTAGGCTGTGAGGCGCAGAGTGAAGGGTGGGAGGCTGAGAGGCACAGAGGCATACCTCCCAACTGTCCCGCTTTCAGCGGTACAGTCCCGATATTAGGACCCTGTCCCGCTGTCCCACCCATGGGCAGCAGTGTCCCACGGGTGGGGGGGCAGTTGGGGGGAGGCTTTGATCACCCGCTGCTCTGCCCTGCAAAGCAGCCGGTGATCACTGAATACATGCTGTGCGCACACGCACTGCATGTATTCAGAGCTAGGAGGGGAGCGGGGGCTGCCCAGCTGCTCGGGGAGCGCTGGGCACGCCCCCAAAAGGCAAAGAACTGGGCCGTTTGGCGAGGACACGCCCACATGAGTGAGGCCACGCCCATCAATAGCGAGGCCATGCCCCCCTTTTCGGATCGGCGCGCCAGCTCACACACAAAAGTTGGGAGGCATGCAGAGGTGGGAGACTGAGAGGCACAGAGGGAAGAGTGGGAGGCTGAGAGACACAAAGTGAAGGGAGGGTGGCTCAGAGACACAATGAAGGGGGCAGGCTGAGAGACACAGAGTGAAGAGGGTAGGCTAAGAGGCTAAGAGTGATGGGGGAGACTGAGAGATACAGAGTGAAGGGTGGGAGGCTTAGAGGCACATAGTGAGGGGGATTGTGAGAGATGCAGATGGGAAATGATGGCGTGGCAGAGAGACGCAGGGGGGAGATGGTCCTGTGGCTGAGACATGCAGGGAGAAGATTGGGTGGCTGAGAGATGAAGGGAGGAGATGATGGTGTGGCTGAGACATGAAGGGAGGAGATGATGGTGTGGCTGAGAGACGCTGAGGGCAAGAGGTGACATGAGTCTGTTTGAACCTCTGTTGTTATGACATTAGTCATATTCCTACACAAACAGGCATCTTCCGGACCATGTGATATCCTACGTGAATAGTAAATACCAACTGAAATCAGCACAGAAAGGATACATTTCTTCAGAGGTTCCCTGTTATGAGAAACCACTATATTGGTAAGGTGCATATGAAATGGAATGGAAAGGAATACCAATAGGCAGTGCTAGCCAATGACCAGTAGGTGGTGCTAGACACGCTCCTCTGTTGGTGCACCCCCTAATAAAATGTACTGGGCATGTCTGGTCCAGACGGCTTTAATAAAAGAACCACCAAGCAGAGGCGGAGTGCCGATCAGCATCAGCGCGGTGCTCCCCCTCTGTGACCGAGACTTGGCGTTCTGCTCAGTCGACTGTGCAGCTGTACCTGACTGAGAAGCTGGCTGTCACTGCCTGTGGAGGAGAGATTTGTGCCAATGTGTGTGTGTTTTTACCTAGAATGGGGTCAGTAATGTGGTGTAGGGTATAGAGGGGTCTGTAATGTAGTGTATGGTAGAATGGGGTCAGTTTTGTAGTGTAGGGTACTGAAGGGCCAGTAGTTTAGTATAGGATATAGATTGGTCAATAGTTTAGTGTAGGGTATAGACATGCCAGTAATTTAGTGTAGGGTACACAGGGGCAGATTGGGATGAAAAACCAACCCAGGAAATTCATAGAAGCAGCCTTAATGTAGGTGGGAAGAAGTTTGGTAACTGCTCTTATCCAATCAGTAATGTCATCCAGGTGCATGAAAGGGAGGGGTTATTCTGAAGAAGAAACATTGGTATCCCCCCGCACCCTGGATGACATCAGCACAAGGATTTGATAACTACAGTACATGTTGGTAGAAATTTCAGTTGTACACATTTGCAAAGGTATGGGAAGCCCCGAGGCCCCTTCAAGGCGTCTCTGAGGATTGGGGGTACCTACTATTAATTCTAAGTGTATGGCACAACGCCCCACAAACCGGCAAGGGCCAGACACCCCAGGGCAGCACACCAGTGTGAGGTTAAAGTGTAAGAAAATATAAAGAAGCAGAGGCTATATATAAAACACTGCCTGATTGATTTGACTGCATTGTGCAAATAAAAGCACTGAGCCAGGAAGGATTGTGGGTGTGTGTATGCGTGTGTGCATGTTTACGTGTGTGTGTGTCTTCGAGGCAACGTGTATGCATTGCAAATGATTGTGCATCATCCAGCCAACAAGAGAGAAACTCATGACGTAGGAGTGTGTGCGCCTGATTGTCAGTTAGTCGTCGTCGCCGCCGCCAAATCTAGATAGAACAGCTGGAAAGTCAGCCATGGAGATAGGAGTAGGTTTGCAAAATCCACATACAACAGCAGGAGGGTCTGGCAAGCAGTTAGGTATGGCGGTGCATTCTTTATGATTGTGTCTATCCACCGAAAATAGACTCAATTGCTTTTTTCCAATGTGTTTTGGAGGCACATTTGCAATGTTTTGCCTTGCTGAACGTATTTAGTGGGATTTTGCAAATAGCCTTACATCGTGGCAACATTGTATTCCTTAATTGCTTGGTCCTTTAAATGCTACAATTGATAAAGACATCCGAAAACTGTTCTGTGGAGTCTAATTTTGTGTCTACTTCTTTTCCCAATTTAATTTCCTACCTCTATCCAATGCAAATTTGAACGCTGGGGGGGCCGTCAGGATATGAGGACAATCTAGGCCTCAGCCCTGAATTTGAAGTACAAGCAAACTAACAAAATTTCCTTCATCTAATTTCATTCCTAAATTCATGACTCACTGTAATCCCGTAGTTTGACTTTTTGGACCTACATTTTTGGGCATTGTTTTGGGTTCGGATTGGCTGCAGATGGTGTGTGCTTTTTCTGGAAAGGCTGGAAAGATTCCGATATGCTGCATCTCCTGGTGTGTTTCTCCCTCAAGCCTGGAAAGACTCCGATACATGGCATTTCCTGCTGTGTGCCTCCCTTAAGTGGCTGTCAGCAAGCAAATGCATGGCTATACACCCCAGGCTAAGCAGATTGTGACATCACAGAACACGTATAATAGAACATGGTGTTACAAGGTGCTAGCAGCATGTCTGTGTTACTACACTCCAGCAGCTAGATTCTTGCATATATTCCTGTGTTCAGCATCAGCTGCTGTATAATTAATAGTTGCCTCTGTGTCTATCTGTCCAGCTGCATTGTATCTCCTCATCAGGAGGCTTGGTTTTTCTGCTGATCTGATTGGGAGTGTCTCCTTTTATATTTCCTTCCTGTTTCCTCTCCTGTGCTGGTTATAGTTCCTGCTATGTGTGATAACCTGTCAGCTCAGTGTGTTCCTGAAATTGTTTACCTAGTCTTGATCATGTTTCTGATCAGATCCAGTCCTCCTAGAAATCAGGTTTTTGTGTGGACCTTCCACACAGATTATTACCTTTTTAATATTTTTTTTATCATCTTGTGCATTGTTGCATTTATATACAGTTATACTCAGTCGCTTATTCTACCTTTTGC
Source organism: Pseudophryne corroboree (assembly GCF_028390025.1). Taxonomy (NCBI): domain Eukaryota; kingdom Metazoa; phylum Chordata; class Amphibia; order Anura; family Myobatrachidae; genus Pseudophryne; species Pseudophryne corroboree. The sequence continues at coordinate 148,354,033 of NC_086455.1, forward strand.
ATTGTTGCATTTATATACAGTTATACTCAGTCGCTTATTCCACGTTGTGCATTGTTGCATTTATATACATTTATACTCAGTCGCTTATTCCACCCTGTGCATTGTTACATTCACATACAGTTAATGTTTAGTCGCTGATTCCATTCTGTGCATTGTTGCACTCACATACACTCTGTTATAAATATCAGTTTGAGAATTGGGCAGTCAGTCTTGGTTGCATCCGGTGAGCATCTCCCCACACTATACCTTGCTCTTGCACAGCCTCCATTAGCTGCCTTGTCCATCCATAGACCTGGGGTCATCTGAGTACGGGGTGGACCTAATTCACCCTGGAAAGGCGGCTGCTAGAGGTTAAGCCTAGCTAAGCAGGAGGATAACAGACTGCTGGGCAAGCGTAATTGTATGAGCACCACTGGGTGCCACCTGATAGCCCTAGTAACAGAGTAGTCCCCGTAACACATGGATCATAGAACAGGCCTCCAACCTAAAGCCCTGCTGATGCAGTGACAGGAGCTGTTTGCTGCCTTTTTAAATAATCCAGTTTGTGCAAGAATTCCCATGTGGAAGCTCATGATGCAGGAGTGTGTATGCCTGCTTGTCAGTTAGTCATCATCACTGCCGCCAATTTCAAATAGAACAGCTGGAGAGTTAGCCATGGAGATAGGAGTAGGTGGTATGATGGAGCATTCTCCATGATTGTGTCCTTCAACCGAAGATAGACTCAATTGCTTTTTCCAATGTGTTTTGTTGGCACATTTCCAAATGTCTTGGCTTGACATATGTATATAGTGGGATTTTGCAAATAGCTTTCATTGTCGCAACATTGTATTCCCTAGTTGCTTGGTCTTTTCAATGATACAATTGATAAAGACACCTGAAAACTACTCTGTGGAGTCTGATTTTGTGTCTACTTCTTTTCCCAATTTAATTTCCTACCGCTATCCAATGTAAATTTAAACACCTGGGGGGCCATGAAAATGTGAGGTCTGTCTAGGCCTCGGTCCTGAATTCGAAGTACAAGCAAACTAACTAAATTTCCTTCTGCTAAATTAATTTCTAAATTCATGACTCACTGTAATCCCGTAGTTTGTCTTTTTGGACCTTCGTTTTTGGGCATTGTTTTGGGTCCAGATCCACTGCAGAAGATGTTTGCGTTTTCTGGAAAGGCTGGAAAGATTCTGATATGCTGCATTTCCTGGTGTGTGTCTCCCTCAAGTGGCTGTCAGCAAACAAATGCATGGCTATACACCCCAGGCCAAGCAGATTGTGACGTCACAGAACTGGCATCATAGAACATGGATCATAGAACAGGCCTTTGACCTAAAGCCCTGTTGATGCAGTGACAGGAGCTGTTTGCTGCCTATTTAAATAATCCAGTTTGCGCAAGAATTCCCATGTGTAAGGTTTTGCACAAACAGAGAACCTTCCGACACAGAATGTCACACTGCCTGATTGATTTGACTGCATTGTTCAAACAAAAGCATGGAGCCAGGAAGGCCAGCAGTCATCTTGTGGGTGTCTGCATACGTGTGTGCATGTGTACACGTGCGTGCTTGAGTGCTTGCATGCCTGCGTTTGTGTAGGTCCCACCACTGGCGTAACTAAGGGGAGGAAGCCACCACGGTCGCTTGGAGGCGCAGGGCTGCGGGGGGCACCGCCCTGCACCTCCAAGCTACGGCAGTGACTGCGGCCCCCTAGTGCGGCTGTTTTGGGAAGGACACGGAGGGCACAGTGCGCGCCTCTCCTGTGTGTCCCTCCTGAGTCTCGGGCGGCAGTGGCATGTCTGTTAAATGAAGTGCATATTTGTGAGCTCTGATTGGCTCACGAACCAACACTTCATTTGACAGACACGCCACTGCCGCCGGAGACGCAGTAGGGACATTCAAGAGAGGCGCACACTGTGCCCTCCGTGTCCTTCCCAAAACAGCAGCGGGGAAGCCCGGGGGGGGGGGGGGGCACTGAGGGACATGTTTAGCACTGAGGGCTTGTACCTGGCACTGGGGGGAGGAATGTTTGGCACTGGGGATTTGTACCTGGCACTGGGGGGGCATGTTTGGCACTGGGGGTATATCTGTACCTGGCACTGGGGGGGGCATGTTTGGCACTGGGTGTATATGTGTACCTGGCACTGGGGGGGCGTGTTTGGCACTGGGGGTATATGTGTACCTAGCACTGGGTGGTCATATTTGGCACTGGGGGTATATGTGTACTAGGCACTGGGGGTATATGTGTACCAGGCACTGGGGGGCATATTTGGCACTTATATTTATTTAAGTTATTTATTTATATTTAGTGCACTAGTATAATTAATAGTTATGGCTAAATCATTATGAATCCTTTTCCTTCTTTTAGATTGCTAAATATGCACTTTAGGTATTAAAAAATGCATGTCCTTCTATTATTTATAATTATTTTCTGTTCATTTCCATGAAAACCGGCTGACAAAGAATGAAGACTGTCCTGTACCCGGGTCTCCACAAAAATGGCTGCCGCATTGAATTCAATACAAGAACTTTATGAAAATGGCCGCCGCAATGTCTGATACATCGCCACCAATGTCCAGGCTCTATGAAAGTCCACCTCCGGAGATGACAGTGGACGCACGCGCAGCAGGACCCTGGAAGTGGGGCGGAAGTACCAAGCATGCGCACAGATGGCGCGAGTACACCGGAAGTGTGGCGGAAATACCGCTCCTGTTAATTTTAAGATGTTTTCTTGTATTTTATAAACATTTAGAACATTTGTTTTTTATTGTATACACTAGTATTACTTGTCTATTATGGATATTGGTTATTCTAACTATAATACTAACTCCAGTAACAATGGCTCAATCTCTAGGCAGGATATGATGTCATAATTAAGTGGTGATCAGTACTAGCATAAATAGATGTCCACTCCCATTCTGCCTTTACCCCTTGATGAAGTCTGTGAGACAAAATGCATTGGAAAACCTGTACTGATATCTGATCCAGATAAGATACTTACCTCTTATTTCATAAATATGCTGCACTTTATTTAGATATTTATTTATATATTTTTTTCTTTTGTGTATGTGCTTGTTATCCCATTTTTTTTAAAGAGTATTGTATATCAATGTGATATTTTAATATATTGAGAATAAATTACTTGTTATATTTTTACACTGGTATATCATTTTATTAGAGACACCGCTGGTCGCTAACACCCCATCCCTTTTCGGTAGACCCATTTGTTTCAGGGATTTAACATCCCTGTATCTTTAGGGGCCAGCAGACGCCCTATATTTTGGGGAGTGTTGTTATACATTTATTTGCTAATTTTTACATTGCTAAAATCTTCTGAGGCTGGTGTCGGTTTCACATGTGACGCAGTTTTCTTCCTTTTTTCATATATATATATATACATACAGATGGGTCCTTGTTTATCTTGACCTTTAATAGGATTACCTGAGACTGGGCAGTCGGACTTAATCCACTGCTGTATTGTTCTCTGTATTGTATTGCAGCTGAGAACAATAGATGAAGGGTTTATGCTGTTAAATCATGTTGTGCCTAGGCGCAGAAAACTAGTCAAGATAACTGTGGACCCATCTGTATATGAACAAAAGAGATTCCATTTGATCCACGCTGACGTCTATTAATAGAGCTGCACCTTTAAGGTATCCCCCTGCTAGTAGAGGTTAAAATAACAAATGGATAGAGAATAGATACCTTAGATGCGCTAATATAATATACTGCCCGTGTATATGGTTACCGTTACACTTTTTGCAAATGGTCACTCAATGTTACAGTATGGTAAAGGAGAAGATTAGAAAACTAGCATCACATTGGAGACCTGAAAATCTATTTCTGGTATAAAACAGAGGTATTAAAATATATTTTCTTTAAAACATAATACAGTTAATACATATTAATCTGTATACATAATAACACTCATAACCTGTCTTGTTTCAAAAGGGTACGTTGATAGGCTATCACCTCACCCATACGGGTGTGAGCTCTTTTAGATGGAATCCTCTTATGACGATACAGGTAATTACACAATAGATCCAAGAACAACCCTACGCGTTTCGTCTCTTCAGGACTTCATCAGGGGTATGGTTCAAAATTGCTGTTATGGTGTGTACACACGGTGAGTTGTTTTCTTACGATTTTGACTATATAGTCAAAATCATAAGAAAAGTTAGTGCAGATCACAAGGTGAAAGTCACCTTGCGATCCCGATGCGATGCAAATGCGCGGTCCCGTGCGGTCGGCATCGTAAGCCTAGATAGACTGTGCAGGCAAGTCAAATATGACTATCTCATAGAAAAGATCGTCAAAATTGACACTTAGCCAAAATCGCACATAGTCAGTATATGCTTGCTTGCAATATCAATCTAGCCCCTATCGCATAGTGAGAATCGGGGTTAGCCCGAATCTCACCATCTATACACACCTTTAGATATACTCCCAATGAAGAGTAGTAATCTCAAAAAGCGGTTGAATCCACAAATGTGCTCTAATAGGCCTAGTAATGGAGAGCCAGTTCTGTCTTCCTGGAATAAACAACCGTAGGTATAACCAGTTCCAACTGGTGAAAAAAGACTAAAACACTGGTGCAGTGTATGTCTCCCTCTGTTCAGCAGTCATGTGTATGTCTCCTTCTGTTCAGCAGTCATGTGTATGTCTCCCTCTGTTCAGCAGTCATGTGTATGTCTCCCTCTGTTCAGCAGTCATGTGTATGTCTCCCTCTGTTCAGCAGTCAAGTGTATGTCTCCCTGTGTTCAGCAGTCATGTGTATGTCTCCCTGTGTTCAGCAGTCATGTGTATGTCTCCCTCTGTTCAGCAGTCATGTGTGTATGTCTCCCTCTGATCAGCAGTCATGTGTATGTCTCCCTGTGTTCAGCAGTCATGTGTATGTCTCCCTCTGTTCAGCAGTCATGTGTGTATGTCTCCCTCTGTTCAGCAGTCATGTGTATGTCTCCCTCTGTTCAGCAGTCATGTGTGTATGTCTCCCTCTGATCAGCAGTCATGTGTATGTCTCCCTCTGAACAGCAGTCATGTGTATGTCTCCCTCTGATCAGCAGTCATGTGTATGTCTCCCTCTGATGAGCAGTCATGTGTATGTCTCCCTCTGTTCAGCAGTCATGTGTATGTCTCCCTCTGTTCAGCAGTTATGTCTCCCTCTGTTCAGCAGTCACGTGTATGTCTCCCTCTGTTCAGCAGTCACGTGTATGTCTCCCTCTGTTCAGCAGTCACGTGTATGTCTCCCTCTGTTCAGCAGTCACGTGTATGTCTCCCTCTGATCAGCAGTCACGTGTATGTCTCCCTCTGTTCAGCAGTCACGTGTATGTCTCCCTTTGTTCAGCAGTCATGTGTATGTCTCCCTCTGATCAGCAGTCATGTGTATGTCTCCCTCTGTTCACCAGTCATGTGTATGTCTCCCTCTGTTCACCAGTCATGTGTATGTCTCCCACTGATCAGCAGTCAAGTGTATGTCTCCCACTGATCAGCAGTCACGTGTATGTCTCCCTCTGATCAGCAGTCACGTGTATGTCTCCCTCTGTTCAGCAGTCACGTGTATGTCTCCCACTGATCAGCAGTCAAGTGTATGTCTCCCACTGATCAGCAGTCATGTGTATGTCTCCCTCTGATCAGCAGTCACGTGTATGTCTCCCTCTGTTCAGCAGTCACGTGTATGTCTCCCTGTGTTCAGCAGTCACGGGTATGTCTCCCTGTGTTCAGCAGTCACGTGTATGTCTCCCTGTGTTCAGCAGTCATGTGTATGTCTCCCTCTGTTCAGCAGTCATGTGTATGTCTCCCTGTGTTCAGCAGTCATGTGTATGTCTCCCTCTGATCAGCAGTCATGTGTATGTCTCCCTCTGTTCACCAGTCATGTGTATGTCTCCCTGTGTTCAGCAGTCATGTGTATGTCTCCCTCTGATCAGCAGTCATGTGTATGTCTCCCTCTGTTCACCAGTCATGTGTATGTCTCCCTCTGTTCAGCAGTCATGTGTATGTCTCCCTCTGTTCAGCAGTCATGTGTATGTCTCCCTCTGTTCAGCAGTCATGTGTATGTCTCCCTCTGTTCAGCAGTCATTTGTATATGTCTCCCTCTGTTCAGCAGTCATGTGTATGTCTCCCTCTGATCAGCAGTCACGTGTATGTCTCTCTCTGTTCAGCAGTCATGTGTATGTCTCCCTCTGATCAGCAGTCACGTGTATGTCTCCCTCTGAACAGCAGTCACGTGTATGTCTCTCTCTGTTCAGCAGTCATGTGTATGTCTCCCTCTGATCAGCAGTCACGTGTATGTCTCCCTCTGTTCAGCAGTCATGTGTATGTCTCCCTCTGTTCAGCAGTCACGTGTATGTCTCCTTCTGATCAGCAGTCACGTGTATGTCTCCCTCTGTTCAGCAGTCACGTGTATGTCTCCTTCTGATCAGCAGTCACGTGTATGTCTCCCTCTGTTCAGCAGTCACGTGTATGTCTCCCTCTGATCAGCAGTCACGTGTATGTCTCCCTCTGTTCAGCAGTCATGTGTATGTCTCCCTCTGTTCAGCAGTCACGTGTATGTCTCCTTCTGATCAGCAGTCATGTGTATGTCTCCCTCTGTTCAGCAGTCATGTGTATGTCTCCCTCTGTTCAGCAGTCATGTGTATGTCTCCCTCTGTTCAGCAGTCATGGGTATGTCTCCCTCTGTTCAGCAGTCATGTGTATGTCTCCCTGTGTTCAGCAGTCATGTGTATGTCTCCCTCTGTTCAGCAGTCACGTGTATGTCTCCCTCTGTTCAGCAGTCACGTGTATGTCTCCCTCTGATCAGCAGTCACGTGTATGTCTCCCTCTGTTCAGCAGTCACGTGTATGTCTCCCTCTGTTCAGCAGTCACGTGTATGTCTCCCTCTGATCAGCAGTCACGTGTATGTCTCCCGCTGTTCAGCAGTCATGTGTATGTCTCCCTCTGTTCAGCAGTCACGTGTATGTCTCCCTCTGTTCAGCAGTCATGTGTATGTCTCCCTCTGATCAGCAGTCATGTGTATGTCTCCCTCTGATCAGCAGTCATGTGTATGTCTCCCTCTGTTCAGCAGTCACGTGTATGTCTCCCTGTTTTCAGCAGTCATGTGTATGTCTCTCTCTGTTCAGCAGTCATGTGTATGTCTCCCTCTGTTCAGCAGTCATGTGTATGTCTCCCTCTGTTCAGCAGTCACGTGTATGTCTCCCTGTTTTCAGCAGTCATGTGTATGTCTCCCTCTGTTCAGCAGTCATGTGTATGTCTCCCTCTGTTCAGCAGTCACGTGTATGTCTCCCTGTTTTCAGCAGTCACGTGTATGTCTCCCTCTGATCAGCAGTCACGTGTATGTCTCCCTCTGTTCAGCAGTCACGTGTATGTCTCCCGCTGTTCAGCAGTCATGTGTATGTCTCCCTCTGTTCAGCAGTCACGTGTATGTCTCCCTCTGTTCAGCAGTCATGTGTATGTCTCCCTGTGTTCAGCAGTCATGTGTATGTCTCCCTGTGTTCAGCAGTCACGTGTATGTCTCCCTCTGTTCAGCAGTCATGTGTATGTCTCCCTGTTTTCAGCAGTCATGTGTATGTCTCCCTCTGATCAGCAGTCATGTGTATGTCTCCCTGTGTTCAGCAGTCACGTGTATGTCTCCCGCTGTTCAGCAGTCATGTGTATGTCTCCCTGTTTTCAGCAGTCACGTGTATGTCTCCCGCTGTTCAGCAGTCATGTGTATGTCTCCCTCTGTTCAGCAGTCACGTGTATGTCTCCCTCTGTTCAGCAGTCATGTGTATGTCTCCCTGTGTTCAGCAGTCATGTGTATGTCTCCCTGTGTTCAGCAGTCACGTGTATGTCTCCCGCTGTTCAGCAGTCATGTGTATGTCTCCCTGTTTTCAGCAGTCATGTGTATGTCTCCCTCTGATCAGCAGTCATGTGTATGTCTCCCTGTGTTCAGCAGTCACGTGTATGTCTCCCGCTGTTCAGCAGTCATGTGTATGTCTCCCTGTTTTCAGCAGTCACGTGTATGTCTCCCGCTGTTCAGCAGTCATGTGTATGTCTCCCTGTTTTCAGCAGTCATGTGTATGTCTCCCTCTGTTCAGCAGTCATGTGTATGTCTCCCTGTGTTCAGCAGTCACGTGTATGTCTCCCGCTGTTCAGCAGTCATGTGTATGTCTCCCTGTTTTCAGCAGTCACGTGTATGTCTCCCGCTGTTCAGCAGTCATGTGTATGTCTCCCTGTTTTCAGCAGTCATGTGTATGTCTCCCTCTGTTCAGCAGTCACGTGTATGTCTCCCTCTGTTCAGCAGTCACGTGTATGTCTCCCTGTGTTCAGCAGTCATGTGTATGTCTCCCTCTGATCAGCAGTCATGTGTATGTCTCCCTGTGTTCAGCAGTCACGTGTATGTCTCCCTGTGTTCAGCAGTCACGTGCATGTCTCCCTGTGTTCAGCAGTCACTTGTATGTCTCCCTCTGTTCAGCAGTCACGTGTATGTCTCCCTCTGATCAGCAGTCATGTGTATGTCTCCCTCTGTTCAGCAGTCATGTGTATGTCTCCCTGTGTTCAGCAGTCATGTGTATGTCTCCCTCTGATCAGCAGTCATGTGTATGTCTCCCTCTGTTCAGCAGTCACGTGTATGTCTCCCTGTGTTCAGCAGTCACGTGTATGTCTCCCTCTAATCAGCAGTCACGTGTATGTCTCCCTCTAATCAGCAGTCACGTGTATGTCTCCCTGTGTTCAGCAGTCACGTGTATGTCTCCCTGTGTTCAGCAGTCATGTGTATGTCTCCCTCTAATCAGCAGTCACGTGTATGTCTCCCTCTGATCAGCAGTCATGTGTATGTCTCCCTCTAATCAGCAGTCACGTGTATGTCTCTCTCTGTTCAGCAGTCACGTGTATGTCTCTCTCTGTTCAGCAGTCACGTGTATGTCTCTCTCTGTTCAGCAGTCATGTGTATGTCTCCCTGTGTTCAGCAGTCATGTGTATGTCTCCCTGTGTTCAGCAGTCATGTGTATGTCTCCCTCTGTTCAGCAGTCATGTGTATGTCTCCCTGTGTTCAGCAGTCATGTGTATGTCTCTCTCTGTTCAGCAGTCACGTGTATGTCTCTCTCTGTTCAGCAGTCATGTGTATGTCTCCCTCTGTTCAGCAGTCATGTGTATGTCTCCCTGTGTTCAGCAGTCATGTGTATGTCTCCCTCTGTTCAGCAGTCACGTGTATGTCTCCCTCTGTTCAGCAGTCACGTGTATGTCTCCCTCTGATCAGCAGTCACGTGTATGTCTCTCTCTGTTCAGCAGTCACGTGTATGTCTCTCTCTGTTCAGCAGTCATGTGTATGTCTCCCTGTGTTCAGCAGTCATGTGTATGTCTCCCTGTGTTCAGCAGTCATGTGTATGTCTCCCTCTGTTCAGCAGTCATGTGTATGTCTCCCTGTGTTCAGCAGTCATGTGTATGTCTCTCTCTGTTCAGCAGTCACGTGTATGTCTCTCTCTGTTCAGCAGTCATGTGTATGTCTCCCTCTGTTCAGCAGTCATGTGTATGTCTCCCTCTGTTCAGCAGTCATGTGTATGTCTCCCTGTGTTCAGCAGTCATGTGTATGTCTCCCTCTGTTCAGCAGTCACGTGTATGTCTCCCTCTGTTCAGCAGTCACGTGTATGTCTCCCTCTGATCAGCAGTCACGTGTATGTCTCCCTGTGTTCAGCAGTCATGTGTATGTCTCCCTCTGTTCAGCAGTCATGTGTATGTCTCCCTCTGTTCAGCAGTCACGTGTATGTCTCCCTGTGTTCAGCAGTCATGTGTATGTCTCCCTCTGTTCAGCAGTCATGTGTATGTCTCCCTGTGTTCAGCAGTCATGTGTATGTCTCCCTCTGTTCAGCAGTCACGTGTATGTCTCCCTGTTTTCAGCAGTCACGTGTATGTCTCCCTGTGTTCAGCAGTCATGTGTATGTCTCCCTGTGTTCAGCAGTCATGTGTATGTCTCCCTCTGTTCAGCAGTCATGTGTATGTCTCCCTCTGTTCAGCAGTCACGTGTATGTCTCCCTGTGTTCAGCAGTCATGTGTATGTCTCCCTCTGTTCAGCAGTCATGTGTATGTCTCCCTGTGTTCAGCAGTCATGTGTATGTCTCCCTCTGTTCAGCAGTAATGTGTATGTTTCCCTCTGATCAGCAGTCATCTGTGTATGTCTCCCTCTGTTCACTAGTAATGTGTATGTCTCCCTCTGTTCAGCAGTCACGTGTATGTCTCCCTGTGTTCAGCAGTCACGTGTATGTCTCCCTCTGTTCAGCAGTCACGTGTATGTCTCCCTCTGATCAGCAGTCATGTGTATGTCTCCCTCTGTTCAGCAGTCATGTGTATGTCTCCCTCTGTTCAGCAGTCACGTGTATGTCTCCCTGTGTTCAGCAGTCATGTGTATGTCTCCCTCTGTTCAGCAGTCATGTGTATGTCTCCCTGTGTTCAGCAGTCATGTGTATGTCTCCCTCTGATCAGCAGTCATGTGTATGTCTCCCTCTGATCAGCAGTCACGTGTATGTCTCTCTCTGTTCAGCAGTCATGTGTATGTCTCCCTCTGTTCAGCAGTCATGTGTATGTCTCCCTCTGATCAGCAGTCACGTGTATGTCTCTCTCTGTTCAGCAGTCATGTGTATGTCTCCCTCTGATCAGCAGTCACGTGTATGTCTCCCTCTGATCAGCAGTCATGTGTATGTCTCCCTCTGTTCACTAGTAATGTGTATGTCTCCCTGTGTTCAGCAGTCACGTGTATGTCTCCCTCTGTTCAGCAGTCACGTGTATGTCTCCCTCTGTTCAGCAGTCACGTGTATGTCTCTCTCTGTTCAGCAGTCATGTGTATGTCTCCCTCTGATCAGCAGTCATGTGTATGTCTCCCTCTGTTCAGCAGTCACGTGTATGTCTCTCTCTGTTCAGCAGTCATGTGTATGTCTCCCTCTGATCAGCAGTCACGTGTATGTCTCTCTCTGTTCAGCAGTCATGTGTATGTCTCCCTCTGATCAGCAGTCACGTGTATGTCTCCCTCTGATCAGCAGTCACGTGTATGTCTCTCTCTGTTCAGCAGTCATGTGTATGTCTCCCTCTGATCAGCAGTCACGTGTATGTCTCCCTCTGATCAGCAGTCATGTGTATGTCTCCCTCTGTTCACTAGTAATGTGTATGTCTCCCTGTGTTCAGCAGTCACGTGTATGTCTCCCTCTGTTCAGCAGTCACGTGTATGTCTCTCTCTGTTCAGCAGTCACGTGTATGTCTCTCTCTGTTCAGCAGTCATGTGTATGTCTCCCTCTGATCAGCAGTCATGTGTATGTCTCCCTGTGTTCAGCAGTCACGTGTATGTCTCCCTCTGTTCAGCAGTCACGTGTATGTCTCCCTGTGTTCAGCAGTCACGTGTATGTCTCCCTGTGTTCAGCAGTCACGTGTATGTCTCCCTGTGTTCAGCAGTCACGTGTATGTCTCCCTCTGATCAGCAGTCATGTGTATGTCTCCCTCTGTTCAGCAGTCATGTGTATGTCTCCCTCTGATCAGCAGTCATGTGTATGTCTCCCTGTGTTCAGCAGTCACGTGTATGTCTCCCTCTGATCAGCAGTCATGTGTATGTCTCCCTCTGTTCAGCAGTCATGTGTATGTCTCCCTGTGTTCAGCAGTCACGTGTATGTCTCCCTGTGTTCAGCAGTCACGTGTATGTCTCCCTGTGTTCAGCAGTCACGTGTATGTCTCCCTGTGTTCAGCAGTCACGTGTATGTCTCCTTCTGTTCAGCAGTCATGTGTATGTCTCCCTCTGTTCACCAGTAATGTGTATGTCTCCCTCTGTTCACCAGTAATGTGTATGTCTCCCTCTGTTCAGCAGTCATGTGTATGTCTCCCTGTGTTCAGCAGTCACGTGTATGTCTCCCTGTGTTCAGCAGTCACGTGTATGTCTCCCTGTGTTCAGCAGTCACGTGTATGTCTCCCTGTGTTCAGCAGTCACGTGTATGTCTCCTTCTGTTCAGCAGTCATGTGTATGTCTCCCTCTGTTCACCAGTAATGTGTATGTCTCCCTCTGTTCACCAGTAATGTGTATGTCTCCCTGTGTTCAGCAGTCATCTGTGTATGTCTCCCTCTGTTCAGCAGTCATGTGTATGTCTCCCTCTGTTCACCAGTAATGTGTATGTCTCCCTCTGTTCAGCAGTCATGTGTATGTCTCCCTGTGTTCAGCAGTCACGTGTATGTCTCCCTGTGTTCAGCAGTCACGTGTATGTCTCCCTGTGTTCAGCAGTCACGTGTATGTCTCCCTGTGTTCAGCAGTCACGTGTATGTCTCCCTCTGTTCAGCAGTCATGTGTATGTCTCCCTGTGTTCAGCAGTCACGTGTATGTCTCCCTCTGTTCAGCAGTCACGTGTATGTCTCCCTCTGTTCACCAGTAATGTGTATGTCTCCCTCTGTTCACCAGTAATGTGTATGTCTCCCTGTGTTCAGCAGTCATCTGTGTATGTCTCCCTCTGTTCAGCAGTCATGTGTATGTCTCCCTGTGTTCAGCAGTCACGTGTATGTCTCCCTGTGTTCAGCAGTCATGTGTGTATGTCTCCCTCTGATCAGCAGTCATGTGTATGTCTCCCTCTGTTCAGCAGTCATGTGTATGTCTCCCTCTGATCAGCAGTCACGTGTATGTCTCCCTCTGATCAGCAGTCATGTGTATGTCTCCTTCTGTTCAGCAGTCATCTGTGTATGTCTCCCTGTGTTCAGCAGTCATGTGTATGTCTCCCTCTGTTCACTAGTAATGTGTATGTCTCCCTGTGTTCAGCAGTCATGTGTATGTCTCCCTCTGATCAGCAGTCATGTGTATGTCTCCCTCTGATCAGCAGTCATGTGTATGTCTCCCTGTGTTCAGCAGTCATGTGTATGTCCCCCTCTGTTCAGCAGTCATGTGTATGTCTCCCTCTGTTCACCAGTAATGTGTATGTCTCCCTGTGTTCAGCAGTCATGTGTATGTCTCCTTCTGTTCAGCAGTCATGTGTATGTCTCCTTCTGTTCAGCAGTCATGTGTATGTCTCCCTCTGTTCAGCAGTCATGTGTATGTCTCCCTGTGTTCAGCAGTCATGTGTATGTCCCCCTCTGTTCAGCAGTCATGTGTATGTCTCCCTCTGTTCAGCAGTCATGTGTATGTCTCCCTCTGTTCACCAGTAATGTGTATGTCTCCCTGTGTTCAGCAGTCATGTGTATGTCTCCTTCTGTTCAGCAGTCATGTGTATGTCTCCTTCTGTTCAGCAGTCATGTGTATGTCTCCCTCTGTTCACTAGTAATGTGTATGTCTCCCTGTGTTCAGCAGTCACGTGTATGTCTCCCTCTGATCAGCAGTCATGTGTATATGTCTCCCTCTGATCAGCAGTCATGTGTATGTCTCCCTCTGTTCACTAGTAATGTGTATGTCTCCCTGTGTTCAGCAGTCATGTGTATGTCTCCCTGTGTTCAGCAGTCATGTGTATATGTCTCCCTCTGATCAGCAGTCATGTGTATGTCTCCCTCTGTTCACTAGTAATGTGTATGTCTCCCTGTGTTCAGCAGTCACGTGTATGTCTCCCTCTGATCAGCAGTCATGTGTATGTCTCCCTCTGATCAGCAGTCATGTGTATGTCTCCCTCTGTTCAGCAGTCACGTGTATGTCTCCCTCTGATCAGCAGTCACGTGTATGTCTCCCTCTGATCAGCAGTCACGTGTATGTCTCCCTCTGTTCAGCAGTCATGTGTATGTCTCCTTCTGTTCAGCAGTCATGTGTATGTCTCCCTCTGATCAGCAGTCATGTGTATGTCTCCCTCTGTTCAGCAGTCACGTGTATGTCTCCCTCTGTTCAGCAGTCATGTGTATGTCTCCCTGTGTTCAGCAGTCATGTGTATGTCCCCCTCTGTTCAGCAGTCATGTGTATGTCTCCCTCTGTTCAGCAGTCATGTGTATGTCTCCCTCTGTTCACCAGTAATGTGTATGTCTCCCTGTGTTCAGCAGTCATGTGTATGTCTCCTTCTGTTCAGCAGTCATGTGTATGTCTCCCTCTGATCAGCAGTCATGTGTATGTCTCCCTCTGATCAGCAGTCATGTGTATGTCTCCCTCTGATCAGCAGTCATGTGTATGTCTCCCTTTGATCAGCAGTCATGTGTATGTCTCCCTCTGATCAGCAGTCATGTGTATGTCTCCCTCTGATCAGCAGTCATGTGTATGTCTCCCTCTGTTCAGCAGTCATGTGTATGTCTCCCTCTGATCAGCAGTCATGTGTATGTCTCCCTGTGTTCAGCAGTCATGTGTATGTCTGTCTCTGATCAGCAGTCATGTGTATGTCTCCCTCTGATCAGCAGTAATGTGTATGTCTCTCTCTGATCAGCAGTAATGTGTATGTCTCTCTCTGATCAGCAGTAATGTGTATGTCTCCCTCTGATCAGCAGTAATGTGTATGTCTCTCTCTGATCAGCAGTAATGTGTATGTCTCTCTCTGATCAGCAGTAATGTGTATGTCTCCCTCTGATTAGCAGTCATGTGTATGTCTCTCTCTGATCAGCAGTCATGTGTATGTCTCCCTCTGATCAGCAGTAATGTGTATGTCTCTCTTTGATCAGCAGTCATGTGTATGTCTCCCTCTGATCAGCAGTAATGTGTATGTCTCCCTCTGATCAGCAGTAATGTGTATGTCTCCCTCTGTTCAGCAGTCATGTGTGTGTATGTCTCCCTCTGATCAGCAGTCATGTGTATGTCTCCCTCTGATCAGCAGTCATGTGTATGTCTCCCTCTGATCAGCAGTCATGTGTATGTCTCCCTCTGATCAGCAGTCATGTGTATGTCTCCCTCTGATCAGCAGTCATGTGTATGTCTCCCTCTGATCAGCAGTCATGTGTATGTCTCTCTCTGATCAGCAGTCATGTGTATGTCTCTCTCTGATCAGCAGTCATGTGTATGTCTCCCTCTGTTCACCAGTCATGTGTATGTCTCCCTCTGTTCAGTGTATGTCTCCCTATGCTGAACAGAGGGAGACACACACTGTCCCATAACTACCTGCAGCAGAGCTGGACCCAGAAAAGCAGGCGCACACTCGCGCCGCACAATCACTGTGTGTGAGAGGCTCCTGTCACTCTGAGGCTGCACCCACACCACCTACAGCTCACTGCCCTATTTGTACAAGACGGCTCACACCCCTGCTGGGCACTGAGTGTAATATCCTTGGGGCCCCTCTGATCCTTTCGGGGCCCATTACAGGTGTCCCCTTTGACCAGAGCCAGATTAAGGGGGGACCCTGGGGGTAAGTAAGTCCAAAAGGCCCCCCCCCGCTATGCCGCAGATCGGATCTCTCTTTCGATCTGATTTGCGGTGCAGCGCTCCCGAGTCCCGTCCCCACTCACTGGCAAAGCCGGCACACAGATAAACGGCAGCAGCAAGCACAGACAGATGGAAGAGCTGGGCGATAGCTCAGCTATCCAATAATATATGAAGAAGCAGCCTGCCGCTCAGTCATTGGCTGGGCACGCAGGCTGCATGGAAGGAGCAGAGATCCCTTCCCTTGCAGCAGTGATGTGGAGCCAGCGTCCCCGGAGTTTGTGTGTCAGTGAGCAACTTGGAGGGTATTGTCAGCAGATCAAAAGTAAGGCTGGCTGTGTGTGTATACTGTTATATATAATAAGATTTTACTTACCGATAAATCTATTTCTCGTAGTCCGTAGTGGATGCTGGGACTCCGTAAGGACCATGGGGAATAGCGGCTCCGCAGGAGACTGGGCACATCTAAAGAAAGCTTTAGGACTAGCTGGTGTGCACTGGCTCCTCCCCCTATGACCCTCCTCCAAGCCTCAGTTAGGATACTGTGCCCGGACGAGCGTACATAATAAGGAAGGATATTGAATCCCGGGTAAGACTCATACCAGCCACACCAATCACACCGTACAACTTGTGATCTGAACCCAGTTAACAGTATGATAACAACGAAGGAGCCTCTGAAAAGATGGCTCACAACAACAATAACCCGATTTAGTTAACAATAACTATGTACAAGTAATGCAGACAATCCGCACTTGGGATGGGCGCCCAGCATCCACTACGGACTACGAGAAATAGATTTATCGGTAAGTAAAATCTTATTTTCTCTGACGTCCTAGTGGATGCTGGGACTCCGTAAGGACCATGGGGATTATACCAAAGCTCCCAAACGGGCGGGAGAGTGCGGATGACTCTGCAGCACCGAATGAGAGAACTCCAGGTCCTCCTCAGCCAGGGTATCAAATTTGTAGAATTTAGCAAACGTGTTTGCCCCTGACCAAGTAGCTGCTCGGCAAAGTTGTAAAGCCGAGACCCCTCAGGCAGCCGCCCAAGATGAGCCCACTTTCCTTGTGGAATGGGCTTTTACAGATTTTGGCTGTGGCAGGCCTGCCACAGAATGTGCAAGCTGAATTGTACTACAAATCCAACGAGCAATAGTCTGCTTAGAAGCAGGAGCACCCAGCTTGTTGGGTGCATACAGGATAAACAGCGAGTCAGACTTTCTGACTCCAGCCGTCCTGGAAACATATATTTTCAGGGCCCTGACAACGTCAAGTAACTTGGAGTCCTCCAAGTCCCTAGTAGCCGCAGGCACCACAATAGGTTGGTTCATGTGAAAAGCAGAAACCACCTTAGGGAGAAATTGAGGACGAGTCCTCAATTCTGCCCTGTCAGAATGAAAAATTAAGTAAGGGCTTTTATATGATAAAGCCGCCAATTCTGACACACGCCTGGCTGAAGCCAGGGCTAACAGCATCGTCACCTTCCATGTGAGATATTTTAAGTCCACAGTGGTGAGTGGTTCAAACCAATGTGACTTAAAGAACCTCAAAACAACATTGAGATCCCAAGGTGCCACTGGAGGCACAAAAGGAGGTTGTATATGCAGTACCCCTTTTACAAATGTCTGAACTTCAGGTACTGAAGCCAGTTCTTTCTGGAAGAAAATCGACAGGGCCGAAATTTGAACCTTAATGGACCCTAATTTTAGGCCCATAGACAGTCCTGTCTGCAGGAAATGGAGGAAACGACCTAGTTGAAATTCCTCTGTAGGGGCCTTCTTGGCCTCACACCACGCAACATATTTTCGCCAAATGCGGTGATAATGTTTTGCGGTTACATCCTTCCTGGCTTTAACCAGGGTAGGGATGACTTCATCTGGAATGCCTTTTTCCTTCAGGATCCGGCGTTCAACCGCCATGCCGTCAAACGCAGCCGCGGTAAGTCTTGGAACAGACAAGGCCCCTGCTGGAGCAGGTCCTTTCTTAGAGGTAGAGGCCACGGGTCTTCCGTGAGCATCTCTTGAAGTTCCGGGTACCAAGTCCTTCTTGGCCAATCCGGAACCACGAGTATCGTTCTTACTCCTCTCCTTCTTATGATTCTCAGTACTTTTGGTATGAGAGGCAGAGGAGGGAACACATACACTGACTGGTACACCCACGGTGTCACCAGAGCGTCCACCGCTATTGCCTGAGGGTCCCTTGACCTTGCGCAATATCTGTCCAGTTTCTTGTTAAGACGGGACGCCATCATGTCCACCTTTGGTTTTTCCCAACGGTTTACAATCAGTTGGAAGACTTCTGGGTGAAGTCCCCACTCCCCCGGGTGGAGGTCGTGTCTGCTGAGGAAGTCTGCTTCCCAGTTGTCCACTCCCGGAATGAACACTGCTGACAGTGCTATCACATGATTTTCCGCCCAGCGGAGAATCCTTGCAGCTTCTGCCATTGCCCTCCTGCTTCTTGTGCCGCCCTGTCTGTTTACGTGGGCGACAGCCGTGATGTTGTCCGACTGGATCAATACTGGTTGACCCTGAAGCAGAGGCTTTGCTTGACTTAGGGCATTGTAAATGGCCCTTAGTTCCAGGATATTTATGTGAAGTGATGTCTCCAGGCTTGACCCTAAGCCCTGGATATTCCTTCCCTGTGTGACTGCTCCCCAGCATCCGTGGTCACCAGGACCCAGTCCTGAATGCCGAATCTGCGGCCCTCTAGAAGATGAGCACTCTGCAACCACCACAGGAGGGACACCCTTGTCCTTGGTGACAGGGTTATCCGCTGATGCATCTGAAGATGCGACCCGGACCATTTGTCCAGTAGGTTCCACTGGAAAGTTCTTGTGTGGAATCTGCCGAATGGGATTGCTTCGTAGGAAGCCACCATTTTTACCCAGAACCCTTGTGCATTGATGCACTGAGACTTGGTTCGGTTTTAGGAGGTTCCTGACTAGCTCGGATAACTCCCTGGCTTTCTCCTCCGGGAGAAACACCTTCTTTCTGGACTGTGTCCAGGATCATCCCTAGGAACAGAAGACAAGTCGTCGGAACCAGCTGCGATTTTGGAATATTGAGAATCCACTCGTGCTGCCGCAACACTACCTGAGATAGTGCTACACCGACCTCCAACTGTTCTCTGGATCTTACCCTTATCAGGGAATCGTCCAAGTAAAGGATAACTAAAATTCCCTTCCTTCGAAGGAATATCATCATTTCGGTCATTACTTCAGTAAAGACCCGGGGTGCCGTGGACCATCCCTACGGCAGCGTCTGAACTGATAGTGACAGTTCTGTACCATAACCTGAGATACCCTTGGTGAGAAGGGTAAATTTTGACATGAAGGTAAGCATCCTTGATGTCCCGAGACATCATGTAGTCCCCTTCTTCCAGGTTTGCAATCACTGCTCTGAGTGACTCAATTTTGAATTTGAACCTCTGTATGTAAGTGTTCAAAGATTTTAGATTTTAAAATCGGTCTCACCGAGCCGTCTGGCTTCGGTACCACAATAGTGTGGAATAATACCCCGTTCCCTGTTGCAGGAGGGGTACCTTAATTATCACCTGCTGGGAATACAGCTTGTGAATGGCTTCCAAAACTGCCTCCCTGTCAGCGGGAGACGTCGGTAAAACAGACTTTTTGGAAACGGCGAGGGGAATACGTCTCGAATTCCAATTTGTACCCCTGAAATATTACCTGAAGGATCCAGGGGTCTACTTGCGAGTGAGCCCACTGCGCACTGAAATTCACTGAGAACGGGCCCCCACCGTGCCTGAACTTGTAAAGCCCTAGCGTCATACTGAGGGCTTGGCAGAGGCGGAAAAGGGTTTCTGTTCCTGGGAACTGGCTGATCTCTGCAGCCATTTTCCTCTCCCTCTGTCACGAGCAGAAAAGAGGAACCCTTTTGTCCGCTTGCCAACCAGGACTGCGCCTGATAATACGGCGTCTTATTTTGAGAGGCGACCTAGGGTACATCCCCTTTTTTAAGGCAATACTTCCAAATGCCGTTTGGAATCCCTGACCACTTTTCTGGTAGAATACAACGCACTTATACTTGATGCCAGTCGGCAAATATTCCGCTGTGCATCATGCATATATAGAAAAGCATCTTTTAATTGCTCTGTAGGCAATAATATACTGTCCTTATCTAGGATATCAATATTTCCAGTCAGGGAATCCGACCACGCCACCCAGCACTGCACATCCAGGCTGAGGCGATTGCTGGTCGCAGTATAACACCAGTATGTGTGTAAATACATTTTAGGATACCCTCCTGCTTTTTATCAGCAGGATCCTTAAGGGCGGCCATCTCAAGGGAGGGTAGAGCCCTTGTTCTTACAAGCGTGTGAGCGCCTTATCCCCTGTAGGGGGTGTTTCCCAACGCACCCTAACCTCTGGCGGGAAAAGGTATACTGCCAATAACTTTTTAGAATTATCAATTGTTATCGGAGGAAAATCCACGCATCATCACACACCTCATTTTATTTTTCAGATTCAGGAAAACTACAGGAAGTTTTTCCTCACCAAACATAATACCCCTTTTTTGGTGGTATTCATATTATCAGAAAAGTGTAAACATTTTCCATTGCCTCAATCATGCAATGTGTGGCCCTATTGGAAATCACGGTTGTCTCTTCACCGTCGACACAGGAGCCAGTATCCGTGTCGGCGTCTGTATCTGAGGTAACGGGCGCTTTAGAGCCCCTGTATGAGACGTCTGGACATGCACAAGCTGAGTAGCCGGCTGTCTCATGTCAACCACTGTCTTTTATACAAAGCTGACACTGTCACGCAATTTCAACAGTACATCCACTCAGGTGTCGACCCCCTAGGGGGTGACAACACTATTACAGACACTCTACTCCGTCTCCACATCATTTTTCTCCTCATACATGTCGACACAAACGTACCGACACACAGCACACACACAGGGAATGCTCTGATAGAGGACAGGACCCACTAGCCCTTTGGGGAGACAGAGGGAGAGTTTGCCAGCACACACCAGAGCGCTATATATATACAGGGATAACCTTATATAAGTGTTTTTCCCTTTATAGCTGCTGTATTGTTTATACTGCGCCTTATTTGTGCCCCCCTCTCTTTTTTAACCCCTTTCTGTAGTGTAGTGACTGCAGGGGAGAGCCAGGGAGCTTCCCTCCAACTGAGCTGTGAGGGAAAATGGCGCCAGTGTGCTGAGGAGATAGGCTCCGCCCCTTTCTCGGCGTCCTTATCATCCGTTTTTCTGTATGTTTTGGCAGGGGTTAAATGCATCCATATAGCCCAGGAGTTATATGTGATGCATTTATTTTAGCCATATAAGGTTTTTATCGATTTATTGCGTCTCAGGGCGCTGCCCCCCCAGCGCCCTGCACCCTCAGTGACCGGAGTGTGAAGTGTGCTGAGAGCAATGGCGCACAGCTGCGGTGCTGTGCGCTACCTTATCTGAAGACAGGATCGTCTTCTGCCGCCGATTTCACCGGACCTCTTCGCTCTTCTGGCTCTGTAAGGGGGCCGGCGGCGCGGCTCCGGGACCCATCCAGGCTGAACCTGTGATCGTCCCTCTGGAGCTAATGTCCAGTAGCCTAAGAAACCCGATCCACTCTGCACGCAGGTGAGTCCGTTTCTTCTCCCCTTAGTCCCACGATGCAGTGAGCCTGTTGCCAGCAGGTCTCACTGAAAATAATAAACCTAAACTAAAACTTTCACAAAGAGCTCAGGAGAGCCCCTAGTGTGCACCCTTCTCGTCGGGCACAGAAATCTAACTGAGGCTTGGAGGAGGGTCATAGGGGGAGGAGCCAGTGCACACCAGCTAGTCCTAAAGCTTTCTTTAGATGTGCCCAGTCTACTGCGGAGCCGCTATTCCCCATGGTCCTTACGGAGTCCCAGCATCCACTAGGACGTCAGAGAAATATATATATATATATGTGTGTATATATATATATATATATATATGTGTGTGTGTGTATATATACATGTGTATATATATATATATATATATATACATATATATATATATATATATATATATATATATATATATATAGAGAGAGAGAGAGATAGCTATATATACACCCACATATATATCTATATATATACACACACATACACGTGTGTGTGTGTGTGTGTGTGTGTGTGTGTGTATCTATCTATATATATATATATATATATATATATATATATATCTATATATCTCTATCTATCTATCTATATATATATATATATATATATATATATATAGTAGTATTCAGTATTCCGGCTGTTGGGATCCTGGCGCTCAGTATAACAGCGCAGGAATCCCGACAACCAGCATGCCAACACCTATTCTCCCTTTTGGGGGTCCACTACCCCCCTGGAGGGAGCATAAATAGCGTGAGGCTCATTTGCGCTAACCCCGCTGTCAGCATGCCGGCGGTCGGGATCCCAGCGCCGGTATGCTGGGCACCGGGAACCCGGCTGCCGATAAACCATACTACACCCATATATATATATATATATATATATATATATATATATATATAGTGACATTTGGCACGCTGGATAAATTACTAAATAGTGCCAGGGTGCCTTCTTTATAAAGAAATATAGCTGAATCTTCTTGGGAGGTATGGCAGCCTCCACTATAGAAAGAATGAGGCGGCATCCTCCAGTCTGGTTTCAAAATCTATATTGTGCACTTAGGGCATTGTTAACATACAAGCAAGAACAACGTTTCAAGGCACCATGGCCTTTCCATCAGGTTGTGCTGTGTAAAGACAAATATGAAAAGGCCATGGGGCCTTTAAATGGGTTTACTACGATGTCTCGGAGCTCGGGATCCCAGCGCCCAGCATACGGGCTGGGCGCCAGGATATTGAGTGCCACTCCCTTTAAACGAGTGTGATAGAAAATCCCAAAGGTCTGGATATGGGTGGTCACTTGGCCAACAGCAGCATCCCGACAATTAGAAGGCATACAGGGCCCCCCGTCTTAAGTACCCCAGGCCCCCCAAAGCCTTAATCCAGCTGTGCCTTTGACCCCCCCCCCCCCCCCCCCGTTGCCGGCACTGCATACACTCCAATAAGCTGCTTTCATTTGTTACACTGTACATGCATACTTGTCTTTGCATAATAAATATATTGTGTTATTACTGTATATACAACAGTATAGTACAGTATGAGCGCCACTGTTTTATGTGAGGACTGGAAATATCCTTATGCGGTGACATTATCCATGGAGGAATCAGATATTGGTTCAGATTTTATTTATTTAATAGCAGTAATTTATATAACACACATATTTAGACCCGGCCCTCTGGGAGCTTACAATAAATGTGAACACATACACTAGATTAATTACAATATGGAAGATGTAAGGAGTTAAATCTTGGCACACACTGTAACTTTCTACCCTCAGCTATCAAGAGTAATATATTTTCCCCATCTCCTGTAGGGGATGCAGTCAGTTTACCTCCAATCAAAATACCGACGTATTTTGATTGGAGGTATTTCATACCGATCCCTCCTGTAGAGGTTGCTGAGTCAGCAACATAACATGAGATGGGAGCAATGTGTCAGAGAGAATGACATCAGTCTTTAACGGCTATCTGTAATTACCGCCACAGCCTAAATGCAAATCTACAACCCTCACTGTGCTACTGATCTTTGTGGTCTGCAGAATAACACAGAGAGCCAGGTCCATTCATACCATTTATGAGTCACAGTAAGATCAGAAACGTTATTATTAAAAGTATACTTAATTGTCTGATCTAGCAGAGGATCAATATTATTACGTATCACAAGTTTTATTTAAAAAATATCCAGAATCAGCCTATTGCAGAATAATCAGCTATCATAGTTTCCATACAGAATGCTCTGCCCAAAAAATAAAGATATAAATATTAAGATATTATATGAGTGATTAGCAGTGTGACCCAAAATTACATGAATACAGTACATGAAACAGTGCAGACTCATCACAACACTGTATACAAAGTCTCATTCGGCACTCCCTAAAATTGACATTTTGAGACATTGGTCAATATTGTAAACAACTTCTTATGGATTGTCCATTGTGCTGAATATGGAATTCTTGTACTCCTGACATTTCATAGAAGATTGCAAGTCACTCTGACATGTAAAGCAGGGGCGTATGTTCATAAGAGGTTCTCAGCGAAAGACTGATTGGTGCCCTCCAGCCTACACACGCACACACGCACACACACACACACACACACACACACACACACACACACACACACACACACACACACACACACACACACATACTCATTACCAGTACCCTAATTCCCCAACAAATACCCTCCGTCCTTATTCTCCAATGTCACACCAGAAGCACCCAATCACTTCATTCACCACCAACACCCAGACCAGATACACCCCTCGTATTCACTAGTACCAACACCTCTGTAGCTCCCCCCAAAAAAAACTTGCCCTTCATACGCTACCAACACCCAAGCAGCACTCACTACTAGTAATACCTCTGCAGCAACCATACACCCCTCTCATACACCCAGATCCCCCCCACCCCCATGTACTACAATATCCAGACTCCCTCATGCACTACAACACCCAAACACCCCCTTACACTACAACACCCAGACACCCATCCCATACACTACAAAATCCAGACACACCCCCTCATACACTACAACACCCAGACACCCCCTTACACTACAACACCCAGACACCCATCCCATACACTACAAAATCCAGACACCCCCTCATACACTACAACTCCCAGACTCCCCCATGCACTACAATACCCAGACACCCACATGCACTACAACACCCAGACACCCATCCCATACACTACAAAAACCAGACACACCCCCTCATACACTACAACACCCAGACCCCCCCATATATTGCAACACTCAGACATCTCCCCTCATAAACTATAATATCCATACACGTATCCCAAACACTACAACACACAGACACACCCCCTCATACACTACAACACACAGACACACCCCCTCATACACTACAACACACAGACCCCCACATGCACTACAACACACAGACACCCCCCATACACTACAACACCCAGACACCCCCCCATACACTACAACACCCAGACACCCCCCCCATACACTACAACACACAGACCCCCACATGCACTACAACACCCAGACACCTCCCCATACACTACAACACCCAGACACCCCCCCATACACTACAACACCCAGACACCCCCCCATACACTACAACACACAGACCCCACATGCACTACAACACCCAGACACCCCCCATACACTACAACACCCAGACACCCCCCCATACACTACAACACCCAGACACCCCCCCATACACTACAACACACAGACACTCCCCCATACACTACAACACCCAAACACCCCCCCCATACACTACAACACCCAGACACTCCCCCATACACTACAACACCCAGACACCCCCCCATACACTACAATACCCAGACCCCCCCCCCATACACTACAACACACAGACACCCCCTCATACACTAGAACACCCAGACCCCACATGCACTACAACACCCAGACACCCCCCCATACACTACAACACCCAGACACCCCCCATACACTACAACACCCAGACACTCCCCCATACACTACAACACCCAGACACCCCCCCATACACTACAACACACAGACATCCACATGCACTACAACACACAGACACCCCCCCATACACTACAACACACAGACATCCACATACACTACAACACCCAGACACTCCCCCATACACTACAACACACAGACATCCACATACACTACAACACCCAGACACTCCCCCATACACTACAACACCCAGACACCCCCCCATACACTACAACACGCAGACATCCACATGCACTACAACACACAGACACACACCCTAATACACTACAACACACAGACACACCCCCTCATACACTACAACACACAGACCCCCACATGCACTACAACACACAGACACACACCCTCATACACTACAACACACAGACACACCCCCTCATACACTACAACACCCAGACCCCCACATGCACTACAACACACAGACGCACACCCTCATACACTACAACACACAGACACACACCCTCATACACTACAACACACAGACACACCCCCTTATACACTACAACACACAGACACACCCCCTCATACACTACAACACACAGACCCCCACATGCACTACACCACACAGACACCCCCCCTCATATACTACAACACCCAGACCCCCACATGCACTACAACACACAGACACACACCCTCATACACTACAACACACAGACCCCCACATGCACTACAACACACAGACACACACCCTCATACACTACAACACCCAGACACCCACATGCACTACAACACACAGACACACCCCCTCATACACTACAACACACAGACACACACCCTCATACACTACAACACACAGACACACCCCCTCATACACTACAACACCCAGACCCCCACATGCACTACAACACACAGACACCCCCCCCTCATACACTACAACACACAGACCCCCACATGCACTACAACACACAGACACCCCCCCCATACACTACAACACACAGACACACCCCCTCATACACTACAACACCCAGACCCCCACATGCACTACAACACACAGACACCCCCCATACACTACAACACACAGACACACACCCTCATACACTACAACACACAGACACACACCCTCATACACTACAACACACAGACACACACCCTCATACACTACAACACACAGACCCCCACATGCACTACAACACACAGACACCCCCCCCTCATACACTACAACACACAGACCCCCACATGCACTACAACACACAGACACACACCCTCATACACTACAACACACAGACCCCCACATGCACTACAACACACAGACACACACCCTCATACACTACAACACCCAGACCCCCACATGCACTACAACACACAGACACACACCCTCATACACTACAACACACAGACACACCCCCTCATACACTACAACACACAGACACACACCCTCATACACTACAACACACAGACACACCCCCTCATACACTACAACACCCAGACCCCCACATGCACTACAACACACAGACACCCCCCCCTCATACACTACAACACACAGACCCCCACATGCACTACAACACACAGACACCCCCCCCATACACTACAACACACAGACACACCCCCTCATACACTACAACACCCAGACCCCCACATGCACTACAACACAGACACCCCCCATACACTACAACACACAGACACACACCCTCATACACTACAACACACAGACACACCCCCTCATACACTACAACACACAGACACACACCCTCATACACTACAACACACAGACCCCCACCCTCATACACTACAACACACAGACCCCCACATGCACTACAACACACAGACACACACCCTCATACACTACAACACCCAGACCCCCACATGCACTACAACACACAGACACACCCCCTCATACACTACAACACACAGACCCCCACATGCACTACAACACACAGACACACACCCTCATACACTACAACACACAGACCCCCACATGCACTACAACACACAGACCCCCACATGCACTACAACACACAGACACACACCCTCATACACTACAACACCCAGACCCCCACATGCACTACAACACACAGACACACACCCTCATACACTACAACACACAGACCCCCACCCGAACCCGCTCATCACTAACTACAACACACAGACACCCCCCCTCATACACTATAACACCCAGACCCCCACATGCACTACAACACACAGACACACACCCTCATACACTACAACACACAGACACACACCCTCATACACTACAACACACAGACACACCCCCTCATACACTACAACACACAGACCCCCACATGCACTACAACACACAGACACCCCCCCTCCTACACTACAACACACAGACACACACCCTCATACACTACAACACCCAGACCCCCACATGCACTACAACACACAGACACACACCCTCATACACTAAAACACACAGACACACCCCCTCATACACTACAACACACAGACACCCCCTCATACACTACAACACACAGACACACCCCCTCATACACTACAACACACAGACACACACCCTCATACACTACAACACACAGACACACCCCCTCATACACCACAACACACAGACACACACCCTCATACACTACAACACACAGACACACCCCCTCATACACTACAACACCCAGACCCCCACATGCACTACAACACACAGACACCCCCCCATACACTACAACACACAGACACACACCCTCATACACTACAACACCCAGACCCCCACATGCACTACAACACACAGACACCCCCCATACACTACAACACACAGACACACACCCTCATACACTACAACACACAGACATCCACATGTTCTACAACACCCAGACATCCCTCCATACACTACAACACACAGATACTCCCCCCTTTCACTACAAAACCCAGACCCCACAATACACTACAACACTCAGACATCTCCCCATATAAACTATAATCCCATACACGTATCCCATACACTACAACACACAGACACACACCCTCATACACTATAAAACCCAAACCCCCACATGCACTACAACACCCAGGCACCCCTCCATACACTACAACACCCAGACACTCCCCCATACACTACAACACCCAGACACTCCCCCATACACTACAACACCCAGACACCACCCCATACACTACAATACACAGACACACACCCTCATACACTACAACACACAGACATCCACATGTACTACAACACCCAGACATCCCCCCATACACTACAACACACAGATACTCCCCCCTTTCACTACAAAACCCAGACCCCACAATACACTACAACACCCAGACATCCCCCCATACATTACAACACCCAGACACTAACATGCACGGGTGGTCTTCAGGTTGCGGACTGTCGGGATCCCAGCGCACCGGCGCCAGAATCCCGACAGCTGGCATACCGACAGATTTTCTCCCTTGTGGGGGTCCACGACCCCCTGGAGGGAGAATAAATAGCGTGGCGCGCTCATTAACTGGCCCCAGCAAACATATAGCTGCCCACTGCACTGCTGCTGAGGGGGAATATGTTTCTTTAAAGAAACAATCTATTAAGGTACAAGTGTTATTTGACTGCCCACGCACACTCTTACATGGCAAGATTTTATCTGAAACGTTTCCAATTTGGTCTCATGTTATGTATGGTGGTACTTCTCTAGTGGCATATAACACAGTACTGTCCACTTCTTTGTAAGAATGTATATATTAACAGCAGTCTATATTTTTATTTTTTCCTTAATGATTTAAATCTGTAGTGTGTGTGTGTGTGTGTGTGTGTGTGTGTGTGTGTGTTTGTATGTGTGTGTGTGCGTGTGTGTTTGTGCATGCCGTGCGTGTGTGTGTGTGTGTGGGAGGGGGGAACGTTGGTGGAGAAGGCTCAGGTCCCTGCCAGGAATAAAGCTCAGCCACCTTCCCCCTGTACTGACATGGTGCTGCTGCAAGACTCATACCACTTTCACATCACTAAAGCAGGTCACGTGACCCCTTTCAGACTGACGGCACCAACCCAGGTTGGTGACGTGTGCAGAGGCAGTGCTTGGAGATCAGATTATCTCCCAAGTGCCGCCTATCCCTATAGTGTGAACGGATCCCGGATCACATCGACCCGGCAACCCGTTCACACTGTGCACCCGACTCGGGAATAACCCGGGAATAACCCTGCTTTATTTCCGGGTTGAAATACCAGGCCATGCGACGTGGGAAATTGGAACATACCCCTTTAACACCGCACCTAAACCCATGTCACACCGGCAATATACTGGGTTATTTGTGCGGTGTGAAAGGCGTATTATAGAGGCGGAGCTTCTCTTTCCCTTTTTGCTGGGTTTTATTAATAACTAATATGGCAGCTATTAGCAAAATGTACAGAACCCCCCCAAAAAATAAAATACAAGTGTTCCATAAGAAACTGGACACAAAGCCTACTTATAGTGTATGGTACAATGACAAGGGGCCTAATGCAGACCTGATCGCAAAAGCAAACATTTTTCTCTAATGGGCAAAACCATGGGGGTCATTCCAACCCGATCGCACCGTGCAATCGGGTATCAACAGCGCATGGGTGCGGGCCGCAATGCGCAGGCGCTTCTCTCCGGGCAGCTACGACAAGAACGAAGAAAGCGTTAGCAGCGGCTAATGCAAGAAGATTGATAGGAAGAAGCCGACAAGGGGTGCCAACTCACCGTTTTCGGGGAGTGACGAAGAAAACGCAGGTGTGTCCGGCCGTTTGCAGGGAGGGATCCTGACGTCAGCTCCAAGAAGAGGGCCATTGTACAGTATGTTTTCTCATCTTTCTCCTCTTGCGCTACATTTCCACACTGGCCACTAAATTCACACAATGCTGCTAACTCACACGGTGATGACATTCAAGAATGCATGAAAACACATAAAAGTTTTAAGTCTAACAAATATAAAGAAAAAGAAAAAAAAATTAAACACCCTAATAGTTAATGTGTCTTCAAATAAACATGGTATATATTGTGTGAATGTGTGCGCAGTGCGTAAGATTAGGGGGGTCATTCAGACCTCATCGCTCGCTAGCGTTTTTTGCTGCGCTGCGATCAGGTCAGAGCTGCGCATGTGTATGCACCGCAATGCACAGGTGCGTCGCACGGGTACAAAGCGGATCATTGCTGTGCGATGGGTTTTACGAAGAATCCATTCGCACAGCCAATCGCAAGGAGATTGACAGGAAGACGACGTTTGTGGTTGGCAACTGACCGTTTTCAGGGAGTGGTTGGAAAAACGCAGGCGTGTCCAAGCGTGTGCAGGGCGTGTGCCTGACGTCAATTTCGGTCTCGGACAGGCTGCAGTGATCGCAGCGGCTGAGTAATTTCTGGGCAGCTCAGAAACTGCACAACGTTTTTTTTGGTACCGCTCGGCTGCACATGCGATCGCACACTTGCACAGCTACAATACACTCCCCGGTGGGCGGCGACTATGCGAATGCAGGACTGCTAAAACCAGCTAGCGAGCGATCCAGTCTGAATGACCCCCAATGTCATTAAAAATATGTTGTAAGATGATTATGTAAATAAGGTTCAATTTCATACATAATTTATATCAGTATTGTGATTATGGGTTATATATTGCTTTGATACAGTATTGCACAGAGCTCTGTATGAGTTTTATTTGGTTATTGGGCTGATGTAAGCATAGTTTACGAGAAAAACTAAACAGTATGGTGTTTAACAAGGTTCTGTAGGAGCAGTACACAAAGATATTGGCCCTCATTCCGAGTTGTTCGCTCGTTGCCGATTTTCTCTATATTGCGATTAGTCGCTTACTGCGCATGCGCATGGTTCGCAGAGCGCATGCGCTTACTTATTTTACTTAAAAGTTAGGTATTTTACTCACGGCATTACAAGGATTTTTCTTCGTTCTGATGATCGTAATGTGATTGACAGGAAGTGGGTGTTTCTGGGCGGAAACTGGCCGTTTTATGGGTGTGTGTGAAAAAACGCTGCCGTTTCTGGGAATAACGCGAGAGTGGCTGGAGAAATGGGGGAGTGCCTGGGTGAACGCTGGGTGTGTTTGTGACGTCAAACCAGGAACGAAACTGACTGAACTGATCGCAGTGGCAGAGTAAGTGTGGAGCTACTCAGAAACTGCTAAGAAATTTCTATTCGCAATTCTGCTAATCTTTCGTTCGCACTTCTGCTATGCTAAAATACACTCCCAGTAGGCAGCGGCTTAGCGTGTGCAATGCTGCTAAAAGCAGCTAGCGAGCGAACAACTCGGAGTGAGGGCCATTGTGCTTGGTTAAGGCACAATCCCCTATCCTTTACAGCTTGGCTGGCATGTTTATGGGACTAGAGCTCATACCTTAGCAATATATAACAAAACAAATACCTAACACAGCAAAATGTACCTATGATTTCTTGTTGACTACATATCATGTGTAAGAGCTGTTACAAATATTTCATACTCTCATGAAACTGAAATAACCTTATAGGAAAGGAATGTTTTCCATTGTTTCCTGCAGTGTCACAACCTTAACACAATTGTAGAACATTATGTAAAGTGAAAGCGTTTTGGAAAAAAAACTTTGTGGTGTGTGGCATAATATGTCAACAGGCATAATTTTGACATTAACAGACAGAATGTCGAAATGGCCCTTATGTCGACAAGATAAAACAAAAAAGTTATGTAACAAGGGGTAAATAGTAAATGAGTATATACCGTACTACAAATTCAGGACTCAGATACCAGGGTCTGGACAGTTGGCATAGGGGGTCATTCCGAATTTAGCACAGCTACGATCATCTTCCCTGACATGCTGGGGGACACCCAGCATAGGGCTGGTCCGCCCTGCATGTCAGTCTGCCCCCCCCCCCGCACAAATACACAGCGGTGATGCTATTGTATTTGTGAAGTAACTTCCGACCAGCGCAGCTCCTGCAGCTGACCGGGATTTGATTGTCGCTGCCACTGGCCGCAGCGGCTGCGTGAGACGTCACGCAGCCGCCACGGCCCGCCACCCCAATGGTCCGACCACGCCTGCATTGGCCAGATCATGCCCTCTAAACGGCGGCTTAACGCCGCCGTCCTGCCCCCTCCCGCCCAGCGACCGCCTCTGTCTAAGAGGCGATCGCTAGACAATGATGGCTGCCATGCGCCGGCGCACTGCAGCACCGGCGCGTGTGCAGTTCCGACTTGATCGCTGTAGCGAGCGATCGGGTCGGAATGACCCCCATAGTGCGCTGCTCTCTCCTACCTCTTTTTGCTGTGTTGACTACTAGCTGCTGGTGAGTTATATTCTGTTCCTGTTGGGTCAGATCCAAAGGCGGATTTAGGGCTCAAGCTATCCTTACGCACATTACTGATCACCCCCCCCCACCACACACACACACACACACACACACACACACACACACACACTTCACTGCCCCCTTAATTTCGGGGCCAGTCCGATTGCTTCAAGACCACCAAAGCAGCCTCAACCTCATCCCACTATCACCTCCCAGACAGTAGCGGATCTTGCCACGGGCAAGCAGTACTTTTGCCCGGGGCGCCGCCTTCCGAAGGGCGCAGGGCGCCCTCCAGAGGGCGCCGCACCAGGGCAAGATCCGCTGCTGGTGTGTGCTACCCGCTGCCCCCTGCCGCTGGGAAGGGAAACTAGACGCGCACGCGTCTAGTTTCCCTTCCTGGAGAGGTCCTTTACTGTGCGGTGCGCGATGACGTCATCGCGCACCGCACATCAATTCAGTCTGTACAGGCGGCGTAAATGACCATGCCCCCTGTACAAAGCCACGCCCCCTAATGCCGCCCGGGGCGCCAGAAGCCCCGGAGCCGGCCCTGCTCCCAGACCACAACCTGATGGCCATTGTCCCACTCTCCTCGGTCTTATTCAAAAAATAAGCCATAATGACAAAAATAGAGAAGCTGTGTCTAGTGGGAAATCCACCACTGGTCAGACCCTAGAATGACTTTATTTGTACATAGATAGTTACTAATCATTTACTCATTGGTGAATTTCCCATTAGGCACGTGTCCAGGAATGCCACTTGCTTTCTGGTGGCAACTGGACACGGGGTAATTCAGACTTGATCGCTAGGCTGTATTTTTTCGCACAGCGGGCGATCCGGTCCAAACTGCGCATGCACCGCAATGCGCAGGCGCGTCGCACGGGTACAAAGCAGAACGCAGTTCAGTGATGGGTTTGTGTGCCGGATCCGTTCGCACGGGCGATCGCAAGGGAGGGTTTCTGACGTCAATTCCTGTCCCGGGCAGACTGAAGGGATCGCAGCGGCTGAGTAAGTCCTGGGCTGCGCAGAGACTGCACAAAATCAGTTGGTGCAGCTCTGCTACACATGCGTTCACACACTTGCACAGCTAAAATACACTCCCCCTGTAGGCGGCGACTATCTGATTGCAGCAGTGCAAAAATCGCCTGCTAACGATGAGGTCTGAATTAGCCCCACAGTCTCAAATCTAAGAGTAACTACAAAATATCAATAGGGGTGGCCATTACTGTTGTGCCTAAGAGAGCCTTGACCCCTAAATCTGCCCCTGCAATCTAATAGAAATTCAACCAACCCAACCAGCCCTGATAATAAAATAATGCCCACATATAATAAAATTATCTCTGAAGATGCATCAAATATATATAGGGAAGCATGTCATCTAGCACCCACTGGAACATGACCCGAGGTAATGCTTCACCATACCTGACTTAAGAGAAACTAAGTTTAAAAGAATTAAGCAGGTAAGAGTGCCATACTTTCTGGCTAGAAAGACAAACTTATCAGGAGAGACATGTAGAGATGAACATGTGCATCTAGGATGAGTAAAAGAACAAATGTGTTATGATAGAAACATAAAAGAAAATATTTAGAACAGGTTATAAGTTAGAACTCGGAAATTAAATTGCTACACTGTGTACAAGGTAAGAGCAGATTTATTTCTCATCAGTTTAGCATTACCTTGACTATAGCCATAAATGACCAGTAGATGGCAGATGATCAAAGGAGGCCAGCAAGGAATACTGGTGGTCATTCCGAGTTGTTCGCTCGTTATTTTTTTTCCGCAACGGAGCGATTAGTCACTAATGCGCATGCGCAATGTCCGCAGTGCGACTGCGCCTAGTAAATTTGCTATGCAGTTAGGTATTTTACTCACGGCATTACGAGATTTTTTCTTCGTTCTGGTGATCGTAATGTGATTGACAGGAAGTGGGTGTTTCTGGGCGGAAACTGGACGTTTTATGGGTGTGTGCGAAAAAACGCTACCGTTTCTGGGAAAAACGCGGGAGTGGCTGGAGAAACGGAGGAGTGTCTGGGCGAACGCTGGGTGTGTTTGTGACGTCAAACCAGGAACGAAACTGACTGAACTGATCGCAGTGGCAGAGTAAGTGTCGAGCTACTCAGAAACTGCTAAGAAGTGTCTATTCGCAATTCTGCTAATCTTTCGTTCGCAATTTTACTATGCTAAGATTCACTCCCAGAAGGCGGCGGCTTAGCGTGTGCAAAGCTGCTAAAAGCAGCTTGCCAGCGAACAACTCGGAATGACCACCAAGGTAAGAACAGATTTATTTCTCATCAGTTTAGCATTACCTTGACTATAGCCATAAATGACCAGTAGATGGCAGACGATCAAAGGAGACCAGCAAGCAATACTGGTACACAGAATTCTCTTCTTTACAAAAATGTCATACTGAATCTTGTATTTGGCATAATTTATTTTACAAATAGGTAATTTGGCATGGAAGTGACAAAAAGTGAGTACGATGGGTCATTTGAGATGCTTTTTCCTGTAGTAGAAATCAGAAATCATATCCCAATAAGTTAGTTTCTTGCTTGGGCTCTCAGTTGAAATAGCTTCAGTTGTAATTAAGGGCCTAATTTAGACCTGATCGTAGCCCTGCAAAATTTTGCAGGGCTACGATCGTGCACACTGACATGCAAGGGAACGCCCAGCACAGGGCTAGTCCGCCCCGCATGTCAGGCCTGCTCCCGCCCTTGCAAAAGTGCAAAAGCATCGCACAGCGGAGATGTTTTGCACTTCAGGAGTAGCTCCCGGCCAGCGCAGCTTTTGCGCGCTGGCTGGGAGCTACTCGTCGCTGCCCAGGTCGCAGCAGCTGCGTGTGACGTCACGGGGAATGGAGACAAGGGATGAGTGTGTAATCCTGCCACTGTATAAATCATTGGTACAGTTCTGGGCACCGCACTATAAAAAAGATATCTTGGAACTCGAAAGGGTTCAGAGGCGAGCCACTAAACTGGTTAAGAGGTTAGAGGCACTGAATTATGAGGAAAGACTTACAAGGTTAGATATGTTTACACTGGAAAAGAGGTTGCTGAGAGGAGACATTATTAACATTTATAAATACATTAAGGGGCAATACAAGGACTTATCAGATGATCTGTTTATAAAAAAAAAAATGCTACACAGTCCGCGAGGTCACCATCTGAGGTTAGAAGAAAAAATATTTCATACACAACAGAGGAAAGGGTTCTTCACAGTAAGAGCAGTAAGGATTTGAAATTCTCTACCAGAGAAGGTAGTAATGGTGGAATCACTAAATAAGTTTAAAAATGGATTAGATAAATTCCTAACTGATAGAAATATCCAAGGCTACAGCAAGAACATTATATTTCATTTTATAATACAGTTTGAACTCGATGGACATTTTGTCTTTTTTCAACCTCACCAACTATGTAACTATGTAATTTCTGAAAAACATTGATGTTTTCCAATAGCCCAACATAGAATCCCCTCATTTACTAAAGTTCGATTTGAAATCATACTCTAAATTGAACCTCAAATCCCTAAATGTTTAGAATGATGTTAGACATTCGATTTTTGGCTTCTAAACCTATTCTAATGGTTGGAAATTGATAGTTATGACTTTTTAGGTACTCAGAAGCATGTAGGGCAGTGTAGAAGTAGTAATAATGGGCATCCATGGTTATGCCATTTTTTACGCAGTTGAGTGATTACCGACAGACTGCACATGTGCCAAGGTACCTTAGCGATGTTGCTTGCAGTGAGGATTTCTTTGCAAAGTGATTGACAATCAAGGACCATTTGGGGGAGGTAGCAGGGAGTAGAGTCAAAATGCAGAAATGTTGCGACCGTTTCTGTGGTGTGTTGCTGCATGTACCTGTGATCCAACACAAATTTAAGATGCCCCCTGCTTTTCAAAGCACACATCTTTGTACAGTATCAGTATAAGATCCCGGCAGTCAGGAGACCGATGCCGGAATCCAGAGAGCTGGTATGCCGGCAGTGAGTGTAGCGTGTCCCCTCGCAGGCTTGCTGTGCTCACCTAGCTTCGGGGGCCAAAGGTTGCCACAGGGTTCTATTCCCCTTTGGGTGGTTAGCATGGACCACCACCACCTATGTGGGGGAACCAGCCAGCGGTCGAGACTCCGACCACCAGTATCGCAGCTTGTTACGGGATTCCGGCCTTGGTATATTGGCTGGGATCCCATCCAGTGGTCTATTGACTGCCTCCCCTTTGTACGCAGTTGCCAAGACAAGCAATGCTTTGGCCAAAGGTCCTCTTTCTACTGCGTTCTGCAATTTGTACTTGTACTGGTTAAAAAAAAATATTTAGGCATTGCTTGCAATAAATTGGCATGATTGTGAGTATATTGTCTCCTTATTCTGAGTCCATAGATGCATGGGTTAAATTATAGTACAATGCTAGTGAATCTCAGCTGGCTGGGTGAAGTCCTCTTTCTGACGCTTATCAGAATATTTCTACAGGTTGGCAGAAGCTCAGGCACCAGATGTGACAATGCTGAATAGTATCACATGTGCACCTTCCTCTATCTCCCAGGCGAGACCAGGTTGTCAGCTGGTAAGCAATAACATGAGGAGAGACTCAATGTTCTAACAAATATAAATGGAAGAATCAAACAAGAAGTATTTTGCTTTAAATAAAAAACACTTCTAATACCTTATTCTAATAATACGTTACTTATCTGACACAAGTGACGTGAGCTTTCATCTGCTGCAATAGAAGCTTATCTCATTTCTCGAGTTATAGAATATTTTTGAAATTCCTTGCTGGATTCTTGTAGTCTGAAGTGTTGCACTTGAACTCCTATCTTATATATACATGCTGGTCATCTACTTTATTCCAGCATACAGGAATGTAGAGAATGCATCATGATGGAAAAATATGTGTTGCTAACAGGATAGGAAAATTGAAAATGATGTTGTATATATTATTGACTTATCAGTGACTTTGGGGCCTATTTATCATTATATATTTGCAAGATATTCTCTGGAAACAGTAGGTACCCACAACTATTAAGTATCCCCAAGATGACACCGTATGGAGGGATTGTGGCAGATATCTCTGATATCTGCCACGTTTGCCCCATTTTCAGGTCGCAAGTCCAGCCACCATGGCTTTATATGAGGGCTGCTGTGCTGGCAGTTTTACCAAGCGCAGGAATACGAAGCCTTTTCATGTGACTGCCACTTTTGAAGATCTCATCGTCTTGAGCCTTGTAGAGTAGTATCTGTTTTTACAAACCTATACTGGATTGTTATTGTCCCACAACTCTTATAGCACTGAGGGGCAGATGTAATAACCTGGAGAAGGCATAAGGAAGTGATAAACCAGTGATATGTGCAAGGTGATAAAGGCACCAGCCAATCAGCTCCAATATGTAAATGAACAGTTAGGATCTGATTGGCTGATGCCTTTATCACCTTGCACATATCACTGGTTTATCACTTCCTTATGCCTTCTCCAGGTTAATACATCTGCCCCTGAGGCCCTTTCGTGGTTTGTTCAACTCATGCAGCACACACAAATAACTTGCATCTGGATGAGATGGTGATGGCGGGGTACACAGCTCTTCTCCTTTCTGATCCCAATGTCCCGGCACTCTCATTGCTGCGTCATGACATCACAAGTTTGAGGGGTTGGGCTAGTACCAGGCAGTATGTTGCACTGCTATGACCTTGGATTTCATAAATCGTCTTAGTGAGTATATACTATATTTAATAAGAGACAACTTGCAAAAGCCACCCCTTCCCAGCATGACTAAGCCCAAAGTACAGGGTGTTTTTTTATTAAGCATTTCCTTTTTAAGTTCAGGCTTAAATATACTGAGAAGTGGTGACTTTACGCCACTGCTTAATAAATAAACATATAGTTCTTTCCCTCATTTGTGTCATCTTATTGTGTCTGTATATTCTGCATTGTAAAGCAGTGGCAAACGCAGGATTTGCATGGGGGGGTTTCCAGAACTGGGTGGAGCCAAGCACGGGGGTGGGGACTGGGTGACCCAGTATATGCTGGGTCCGTAAAACTAGTGTGTCTGTGTATATATATATATATATATATATATATATATCTATATCTATCTACATATCTACACATATATATACCGTATATACACCTATGTATACATTTATATACATATACACATAGCATATTAAATATGCATATATATATATATATATACACACACACACACACACACACACACATACAGTACACGTATATATACACATGTATATATATCATATGTGTGTGTGTTTATATGTATGTATGTATAAAATATACATGTGTATATATGTATGCACAAATTGCACATGGATATATATGTACTATAATTAAAATAAAGTAAACTTTTATTAAGCACTTACAAGTGCCACCAGGAAGAAAGCAGGCTGCAGAGGACGCTAGACAGCCATTAATAATACCCATGGTGGAGGGGGGGTTTCTGGGTGCTCGGAAACCCCCCCTGGGTGCGCCACTGTAAAGGGGTTATTTTTTCAAGATTGCATGGGTATAGTCATAACTGCTGTATGAATGTATTTATCTGAATGTTTCAGCAGATATACTGGTCTGGCCCGTGGCTTTATTGATTCTTTGGCAGCGTAAAGCTGGGTACACACTGGAGCAACAGGCATTCGTTCTGACATCAGAACAAATGCCTGTCGGCCCAGATTGCCTGTACACACTGGAAAGATGTTAATGAAGGACTGAACGATCATTAGCATACTACAGAGATATCGGGGGTAATTCAGACCTGATCGTAGCAGCAAGCTTGTTAGCAGTTGGGCAAATCCATGTGCACTGCAGGGGTGGCAGATATAACATGTGCAGAGAGAGTTAGATAGATAGAGATAGACGGGGTCTTTCCGAGTTGATCGCAGCTAGACGCCGCCTATGGGAGAGTGTATTTCTGCAAAGCAGGGCTGCGAACGCTTGTGCAGCCCTGCTTTGGCAAAAAAGTTTGGTGTAAAAGAAGACCAGGGTCAGACTTACAGTACTTACCCTGTGCGATCGATCCAGTGCTGCAGGTCCCGGAATTGACGTCAGACATCCGCCCTCCAAACGCCTGGACACGCCTGCGTTGGACTCACCACTCACCGAAAATGGCGAGTTGCCGCCCGGTTCCGCCTTCCTTCTGTCAATCTTTTTGCGGATGCTGCTGCAACCGCTTTCTTCGTTCACAGCCTCGCTGCCCGGCAGCAACGACGCGCCTGTGCAATGCGGCCGCCACGCATGTGCAGTTCCGACCCGATCGCACGGCTGCGACGAAGTGCAGCATGCGATCGGGTCGGAATGACCCCCTGAGATAGATAGAGAGACAGAGAGTTAGGTGGGTTATTTTGTTTCTGTGGAGGGTAAATACTGGCTACTTTATTTTTACACTGCAATTTAGATTTCAGTTTGAACACACCCCACCCAAATCTAACTCTCTCTGCACATGTTATATCTCCCCCCTGCAGTGAACATGTGTCAGGTCCGGGTGTTTTTGTGAATCCGTTAACCTGGAACCAACCACAGGGGTAGGTGCTGGGGTATGAAGAAAACAGGGAGGACGAAGGAAGTTCCGTTTCATATATTTATTAAAGTAACAATTCAGTAAGGAGTTAAATGACTAGTTGTTAATCATCATTATACTGAAGTATTGCAGGAATGACAGAAATAATATGCAAGAGAAAACTCAGAAATAAATAAAAGAAATGTTCATGGAAACATATGCAAAAACAAGCTGAAGAATAAATGTTGAATTGTCCAAATATAAACAGGCTTTGATGCTGAACTGCAGATTGTGTTTAACTGGTTAATGCAGACATGGAGAATTAACTGTAAGAATTTGCAATGGAGTTTTAAGAGTTAACTGAGAGACTGTGAAGAATTATCCTTGTAATGACAACATAGAAAAAGTACTGAATTGGGTTACTTGCGGGTTCCGGAGATCACTGTGAAACTGTAGTAGATGGCGAGGTGATGAATGGGTTAAATGCAGAGTTGAACAAACGAACAGCTGAGGGAATTGGAATCCTCCAGACTTTGTATGATAGGCAGACAGACAAGGTAACCTCATGCAGGACACTGGGAATCCAAGTATTTCCAATAGGTGTGCAATTGACTGATAGCACAATGGAGAGCCGGTAGATCTTTGGCAGTGAAGGCTGCAAAACGGACCTCTGGGAACGGAGGCGATATCTGGACCACGGGAATCACACAGGAATGCACGGAGAGAGTTCAGAGCTAGAGCACAGCTTTGATACAACAAAGCACTGGCCCAGAGTGACATAATCCCAGCCTACTTAAAGGCAGCACAAGCACGGGATTGGCTTACACCTGCCCACAGGTGTTTTCACAAGTGCTCAGTATAGCTATTTGGTCTCCAACATGGCCACCTCCTATACAGCAGACACACCGCAGTGCCTTAGGCCATTTGGTCCCCGCACTCACAGTTCCCAGACTCTGCATTACCTGTGCCATTGATCACGCCGTGTCCCCACACGGGCGCACAGCACCGCGAGCAACTGCACTGGCAACGGATGAACCCCAGAACCCGCAAAGGTGAGAGACCGGTTCGTGACAACATGGTTTTGCCCATTAGCTAACAAATTTGCTGCTACGATCAACTCAGAATTACCCCCATCATCAGGTTTGATGCTGCAGCACATGAAACCAGACATCACTAGCAACCGCATGCACCCTTATATATCGGGCATACACACTGCCTGATATGCGCTGATGTGAGCAATATGTTGGTCCGGTCTGCTGGGTAAGACTATATATATTGCTCAGTCTATACCCAGCTTTACACTTTCTCATCAAATAATTAAGACTAATCATGAGTAGCCAATATTCAGAAATCACAGGTAACATTTGTCAAATCATTTAATCATAGCCAGACATGGAAGCAAGCTCAAGATATGCATTTGGCTGCTATATTTATACAATTTCACCTTCATTTGTCTTATCTACAGTGTTGCTCATTAAATAATAATAGTAGCACAACCTAATCAATATATAATGAAAAAAACCCATAACCTTATTTCACTGAGTATAGAAGTAATTATAAGTCTTGCAACACAGTTAAACCAAACATACTCAAGATGGTACAATTTGATTTGTGTTCAGACATAGGGGGTCATTCTGAGTTGTTCGCTCGCTAGCAGTTTTTAGCAACCGTGCAAACGCTATGCCGCCTCCCACTGGGAGTGTATTTTAGCTTAGAAGAAGTGCGAACGAAAGGATCGCAGAGCGGCTACAAAGTTTTTTTGTGCTGTTTTAGACTAGCTCAAAACCTACTCAGCGCTTGCGATCACTTCAGACTGTTCAGTTCCTGTTTTGACGTCACAAACACGCCCTGCGTTCGCCCAGCCACGCCTGCATTTTTCCTGGCACGCCTGCGTTTTTTCGAACACTCCCTGAAAACGGTCAGTTGACACCCAGAAACGCCCACTTCATGTCAATCACTCTGCGGCCAGCAGTGCGACTGAAAAGCTTCGCTAGACCTTGTGTGAAACTACATAGTTCGTGGTAATAGTACGTCGCGTACGCATGCGCAGAAGTACAGTTTTTTTGCCTCATCACTGCACAGCGAACGAATGCAGCTAGTGATTAACTCGGAATAACCACCATAAACCATATACAGGTAAGTTTAGAATGACCATTTGTCTATATATTAGCAGGTATTTACTGTATGTACAGAAGCACCAACAAATTGCCCAGCACTATAGAAAATATCATTCACAATAGTCTTTGCCTCGTTGAGCGTAGAGT
Source organism: Pseudophryne corroboree (assembly GCF_028390025.1). Lineage (NCBI taxonomy): Eukaryota > Metazoa > Chordata > Amphibia > Anura > Myobatrachidae > Pseudophryne > Pseudophryne corroboree. The sequence continues at coordinate 148,395,780 of NC_086455.1, forward strand.
CTATATTTTCTACCACGCTGACTTAAACACACACAAATGGAATCACGCCAGCCTTTGACCTCACTACTGTGAGGAAGCAATGCTAACCACTGACCATGGGGTTTAGTAGATGTATAAACAAAGTAGTTACTTAACTCTAGAAAAGGCCAAAATGTATATCTCCAAATTGATGACATGATGATTTTACACTTGTTAATTCTCTCCATGTTACCATATCATAAAGTACTATTTAATTATAATAAAAATAAAAGCTTTTGCCTGTACATTAAAAAAAATCAATAACAGCTTATGTGATAATGTTAAAGTAGTCCAGTTTGCATCTTTCAATACAAGTTTCCAATTACTGTTTACTGTACTTTGTACAGAATATCCATAAATTCAAGGGAATATTCAAGGGAATATCACAAAAAGTAACATGCAATGCAAACGTGGAAGTGGTACTGGTACAGGAGGAAGCAGGACCAGAGGTGCCAATGTGGGAGCAGCTGTAGATACTTGAGGTGCCGTCATGGCAACACAGAGAGAATCGAGACGTTCGGACATACTCTGCATGAACTGCACGATTTGAGATTGTGTGGCCTCCTGCTTACTTAAGCGAGACCAGATATCTGCAGTTGAATCCCCTCCTGAGGCCTGATCACCCGTCGAATCCATTGGGCCAGTGCTTACTGTCACGTCTGGCAGGGTTTGAGGATCCGGCAGCTGAGATTTGCCCGAGGAGGTAGCAGGCTGTGAATGAACCAGATGAGGGGGCTGGATATAGTTCCTTCGCATGGGACACGGAGCAATGAAGAACGTAGGCGGGGTTTGAGAGTCAATGGAAAGTATTTATTATGTACAGGGCTGAGGTAGGGAACTGAGGCTGAAGCACAATGGTTAAAGACGTGGCTGGAGGTGAAGAAGATCTGTGGAGTGTGGCCTGAAAGACGAGGCAGTAGACCCGGGGCCGACTGTGCCCAAAGAGTCTTACTGGTCCGGGTTTTCCAGGAGCGCTTCCACAGGCAGTAGCAGGCAAGAAACGGCAGGGCTGCAGCAGCAACAGAGAACCGACCAAGCAGGATCAGGAGGAACCAAGATACAGCAGGAATCCTGGGAGCACAGGCTAAAGCACCTACAACAGGGTTGTAACTTGAAGCACTGGCATCCCTGTCCTAAACCAGCCCCCTTTTATAGGGAGAGCTTCCCCTGGATTGGCTGGAAGAAACAGGAAACAGGAACTATGCTTAAAACTTGGTCTCCAACATGGCGGCGCCCAGTAATGCAGACCTTTTTGCAAAGCCACATTGCTCACTGCCCCTGGTCTCCAAGCAACGGTTCAGCAAGAGCGACCCGCTGTAGCGGCGTCCCGCCGCCACGAGCGGACCCCCTCACCTCCGCTACTGCTGCCCACGGATCCGGCGCAGCAGCCCACCTCTGCCGCTACCCGCACAACGCCAAGGAAGCCAGTCCCGCGGCCCCAGCATACCGGTAAGACTCCGGACGCTGACACTCAGTGTATGGCTCATTTTCAAGGGCTCCACCTCACCACATCATTCTCCGCCATTTGGGCCTTAAGGTCCATGCAAGGACAAGGGACTTGTTGGATGTTGCCCCATTGTTGCTCATTATGAAGGGGCTCCTATAACAGTTCAAGCTTCAGGGCCCCAAAATGTAGGTTAATCAGGCCACAACTGATGTTCCTCTTCCTGCCCTTTCACCCAACTCTTGGGACCTGTAGTTCATAGCAGTATCTGGATAATAGATCTACAATGTCTAGGTAGACAGTCAACATCATATGGTCAATAGGTCGACAGGTACATGAGGTCAACAGGTATAAAAGGTTGGCAGGTTCAAAAAGATTGATATGACAATGGTCGACACAAAGATGCTCAACACATGTTTTTTTGGGTATTTTCACACGTTTCCCCAACATTTGCTTGATTTAATATCAACTTGGCATCTGTTTTGAAAAGTAACCTGTGGCAAGCGAAGAAGTTTGAGCCACCTTGCCTGAAGCATGGTGAGCAAAGCGTGCCGGCAAGGGTACACGTTTGTACTGGTGGTCATTATATAACATGGTATTGCAAGATTTGGCCTAAAAAAAACAAAAAATAAAATAGATTGTGTCCACCTTTTTTTGTGTTGACCATTGCCATGTCAGCCTTTTTACCATGTAGACCTTTTTTTACCTGACGACCTTATCCACTGTCAACCTTTTGTCTTTCAACCTTTTGTACTTTGGACCTAATGCATATCAACCATATGTCTTCCACCTATTGACTGTCTTCCTAGACATCGTAGATCTGTTTTACCAACCCCGTTCCCAGCACAGGTGAACACTGGATCCAAGGATTACACTACAATGAATTGGAACAAAGACTCCCCACTCTTTGACAGTGATCATAGGGACTAATTCAGACCTGGTCGCTGTAGCAGCAGCGTACGCAGGCTGAAGCCCTGTGCTGTGTGCGCCCGCGCAGTAGCCGCACTGCTCGTGCGCACAAAGTGAGATGATGCGGCATCTCACTTGTGCTATTGCCTCTGCCTGATTGACAGGCAGAGGCGGTTACGGGGCGTGTCGGCAGTGTTGCGGCTGCGTTTCCGGGGCGCGGTCCAGACAACGCAGGCGTGTCTGGTCCTTTTTGCGGGGCGGGCCACGGCGGCTACATGATGTAACACACAGCCGCTGTGACCCTAAACATGGCGGGTAGCCATCTGCCTACGCAGCACAGAAAGCTACTCGGGAGGTGTGTGTCAGAGATTTTGGAGGTCATTCCGAGTTGTTCGCTCGCAAGCGGATTTTAGCAGATTTGCTCATGCTAAGCCGCTGCCTACTGGGAGTGAATCTTAGCATCTTAAAATTGCGACCGATGTATTCGCAATATTGCGATTACACATCTCGTAGCAGTTTCTGAGTAGCTCCAGACTTACTCGGCATCTGCGATCAGTTCAGTGCTTGTCGTTCCTGGTTTGACGTCACAAACACACCCAGCGTTCGCCCAGACACTCCTCCGTTCCTCCGGCCACTCCTGCGTTTTTTCCGGAAACGGTAGCGTTTTTTCCCACACGCCCATAAAACGGCCTGTTTCCGCCCAGAAACACCCATTTCCTGTCAATCACATTACGATCGCCAGAACGATGAAAATGCCGTGAGTAAAAATCTTAAGTGCATAGCAACTTTACTTGGCGCAGTCGCAGTGCGGACATTGCGCATGCACATTAAGCGGAAAATCGCTGCGATGCGAAGATTTTTACCGAGCGAACAACTCGGAATGAGGGCCTTTGTTCGTAGATGTGCGTTTTTCCGCACATCTACGATCAGGTCTGAATTAGGCCTATAGACTGGTTAAATGCTTTATCATTTTCGTGAGGGTTACACAAAATCAATGCATGTAAGTCCTGCTAAGAGGGAAGCAACGAGTTGATTTATTAGCTCCACTTCCAGGGCTTATCCTCTCAGAAATTGATTGTGTGCAGTGCTCAGAATAATAACACCCTGCCTAACGCTAGATGAATTTTCCCATTTAGAAATGTGCATAGCATGGATGAGTAATAGCCGCTAATGTGCAATTGCCTTTTACGTTTCAAAGAAACAGTTTTCTTTTTTAAATTAAGCTGTGGGATATTTGTGTAACACCCATTGTAAAAATGTTTTGTTTCAGGGGTGTGAGAGCTTTCAGAATGAAGGATGTACAATGTGTTTTACCACTGCGTATTGTTAGTTTGCAAGGGATAAAGATCTTCAAGGAAGACACATGTACAGTTAGGCAGGGATTATCATGCTGCATATTAACCAATACAAGTTATCCATGATGCTGGGGGTGGACACTTGGGTGTGGTTCGTTTTATCGACAGTATCTAGGTCGACAATGTTTAGGTCGACCACTATAGGTCGACAGTCACTAGGTCAACATGGATGGAAGGTCGACAGGGTTTCTAGGTCGACATGTGCTAGGTCGACAGGTCTAAAGGTCGACATGAGGATTTTTTTTTTTTTTGGTGTCGTTTTCTTCGTAGAGTGACCGGGATCCCAAATTAGTGCACCGCGTCCCCTCGCATGGCTCGCTTCGCTCGCCATGCTTCGGGCATGGTGCCTTCGTTCCGCTACCGCTTCGCTCGGCACACTTTACCGCTCCAATCGTAGTCCACGTGGATCGTTAAGTATGAAAAAATAAAAAAAATAAAAAATGTGAAAAACTCATGTCGACCTTTAGACCTGTCGACCTAGCACATGTCGACCTAGAAACCCTGTCGACCTTCCATCCATGTCGACCTAGTGACTGTCGACCTATAGTGGTCGACCTAAATATTGTCGACCTAGGCACTGTCGATCTTCAGACCGGATCCCGGACACTTAGCTCACATTAACTTAATGGACATAGCAGGTGTGTGTGTGTTATTCTAATAGAGGAATAGTATAACTTCCTCTTACAGTGTGTTTGTTGTAAGAGGCATCAGCAGGGAGGGCCTGGAGTGGGAGAGGAACACGTGTATTCCAGAAGTGAGAGAAAGGAATCAGAGAAAGGGAAGAAGGAAGCAGTTGTTTGCAAGGACAAAGCATAAACAGATTGAAAATTAATGTATGCCATACAGCGGGTCCAGTATGTAATACCGGCAGCCAGGATCCCCGCGGTCAGGAGACGGAAGCTGGAATCCCGACTGCCGGAATGCCGGCAGCGAGCGCAAGGAGTCCCCTTGCAGGCTCGCTGTGCTCACCACACTTCGGGCCCGGTGGCGAGCTTTGCACGCCAAACTATTATATTCCCCCCTTGGGTGGTGGCATGTACCACCATCCGACTGGCAATTCGAGGCTCTGGTCAGGATTCCGACCAGCAGCATTTTGCCGACTGTCAGGATTCCGGCGTCGGACTCCTGACCGCCAGGATCCCTACAGCATATAAATTAACTGCATCCCATACAGTGGCATAACTTTCGAAGACAAAAAAAAAATTGTTCACCCCTGGGAACCCCAATCTGTGAAATCCTGTCAGTGATGAGGTAAGTATGTTGCCCCTCTCCCCTACATCCTAACCCTCCCTTTCCCCAGCCTAACCATAACCCCCCCCCCCCCCCTTATTGCCTAACCCTAACCACCCCCTGTGGTGCCTAACCCTATCCATCCCTCCCAGCAGCCTAACCCTAACCCTCCCTCCTTATTGCCTAAACCTAACCTCCCCCTGGTGGTGCCTAACCCTAACCCGCCTCCACGCAGCCTAACCCTAACCCCCTGGGTGGCGCCTAAACCTACCTCCACCCCGGTCCTAACTTCTTGACATTCATAGATGACTTCACAAGAATGACACGTGTACTTCATCAGAGAGAAATCTGAAGTGGCAAAGAAGATTTCAGATTGCTACAGATGTATAGAAAATCAAACAGGTTGCAGACTTATAACCCTGAGATCTGATAATGGTGGAGAGTATCTCAACAGAGAGGTATATTCTCTCAGTTCTTGAGAAAATCTGGAATAGTTGACTTGACTGGAAAAAACAGTATGAACCCAGCAGGACAGCACCAATGTACAGGCTTGGACTGGCCCACAGGGGTACAGGGGAAACCACCGGTGGGCCCCACTGCTGGGGCCCCCCACCTCCTGCTCTAAGGATCAGGTTCTAGACTGTGCACTTGAATTATACATATGTTACCTTATACTGGACTACAGTGCATTGCTGTTATTAATCTATTATTAATCTGCTACATTATCATGCATGCAGCAGCTGAATTTACTGTATATATTTATGAAGGGGCCAAGATGTTGCACTCTCTAATGGTTAGTCAAACCAATGAGGTGGCAGGCCACAACCCCTCAGCAGACTGGCCACACCCCTAAACATGGGCCCCTACCACTGCATCCCCCGGTGGGCCCTACATGCCCCAGTCCGACACCGGGCAAGGCCACACACATTCCTAAGGGTGTGTACTATACAATTAATACTAGAGTTTCTGATTACCTAGTGAAGGAATTGGAGGCTACAGCAGCACTCAGACAGCCCAGTCTCCCAGGCCATAAGACATATTGGGGGTAATTCCAAGTTGATCGCAGCAGCAAAATTTGTTAGCAGTTGGACAAAACCATGCACACTGCAGGTGGGGCAGATGTAACATTTGCAGAGAGAGTTAGATTTGGGTGGGGTGTGTTCAAACTGAAATCTAAATTGCAGTGTAAAAATAAAGCAGCCAGTATTTACCCTGCACAGAAACAAAATAACCCACCCAAATCTAACTCTCTCTGCAAATGTTACATCTGCTCCCCCTGCAGTGCACATGGTTTTGCCCAACTGCTAACAAATTTGATGCCTCGATCAACTCGGAATTACCCCCATTGACTAAACCCTTGGCAACTGCAAAGGAAGAACACATGGTGATTTCAGTTAGATACCAAATCTGAGGAAATTATAAATGTTATGTCTCAGCAGCAGAAATCCATTGTAGAATTAGTTTAGCATTTGGCACATACATTTTATTGTGATAAGGAGGTTAAAGCAGATAAGAATGAGATAACAGCCCGTCTTGGACAGACTACTTGCTTTTTGTTTAAAGAACCAGTAAACCTAAAATGGTGTTACTGTATATAAAAGAGCTGCTTGTAGCTAGAACAAATAGAACAATTATTCATGTAAAGGTGACAGACAACTTTTAGAACTAAATATATTTGTAAAAGTTGTTTTTACAGGTTTATCTTATGTCCATAATATGCAGCTCTCCTTATATAATCTATTACCCTGATTTATTCGGTTCTGAATTAATAAAGATGAGCACTTAAAATACAAAAATGTCAGTATAATCATGTTCAGTGAATATGTCAATAGTGCTTAGACGCACCTGCCTAAAAGCAAATTGTTCTTGGAAATTCTGTCAGACTTCCCATCTGTGGAAGCAAGTAGGGAGAGGAAGCAGATGGCTGACACAGACATTTGTATTCAAGTCATTTAGTGTACAACATGTTTCTGAAGTAACAAATCTTTCTCAGATATACATCGTTATGAGCAGTTCATCAATACATGAGCCTAAAGGGCCCTGCACACTGGAAGATAACACTGCACGAAAGTGTTGGACTGGAGCATGAAGGGCCCACCGGGGGTATGCAGTGGTAGAGGCCCATGATTACAGGTATGGCCAGCCTCCAAAGGGTGTGTGGCCAGCCACCACAGAGGTTTGGCTAACCATTATAGAGTACCTGGTCTGGACTCCTTGATAATTGATATAGTAAATAATGCTAGTGCATGCATGATAATGTGCTAGATTAATGACAGCAATGTACTGTAGAGAATACATCATAATCCTGTGCAGTATAAGGTAACATATGTATGATATATAATTCAAGTGCACAGTCTAGAACCTGATCCCTAGAGGAGGAGGGCCCCCCAGGCAGTGGGGCCTACCGGTGGTTTCCCCTGTGCCCCTGTGGGCCAGTCCGAGCCTGCTGCACGATATGAACGTTCTCGTTCATATCGTGCAGTGTGTAGGCACCAACGATGAACGATGCGAGGCCCCGCACTCGTTCATCGTTGGTGCCCCGTCGCCTATGCATGCAGGACAATATGGACGAGATTGTCCATATTAGCATGCCTTGCTATGGCACCGAGTGACGGGGGAGTGAAGAAACTTCACTCACCCCGTCACCTCCCCTCCGCCGCTGGGTCGCCCGTCTGCCGTATCAGCGGTCGGGCAGCTCGGCGGCGGGTCGCCCAGTCTGCAGGGCTCTTAGGCTAACCCTAACCTGGAAGTCATTACAATAAACATCACAACTGTTTACAAATGTTTGTTTTAAAAAACAATCACACAAATGAACCTTATAGAACCTTGCAATACATTCCTATATATTTACCTACTCACGAAGAATGTCATGGGACTCTCCCGGACTCCCGAGAAAGTAGGCCAGTCTCTCACATGCTGCCCGTGTGGGTGGGCCAGCAGTTTGATGATGTGATTCGCAGAATCATATTACCCCACACTTTGGGGAGGAGGCAGCCTAAATGCTAGGAAGTATGCATTCTTATTTCTTATTTGCCCAAATGCACTTATTGGTCCTTTTTTTTAAATAAAAATAAGTACTCCAATAATATGCCCTCATTCCATACTCTGGGACTGTCCGTTAACATTCTGCACAATCTTTGGTGCGTTTTCGCACAGCGGGCGATCAGGTCTGAACTGCGCCTGTGTATGCACCGCAATGCACAGTTGTGATGGTCCTCAGCAGCGGTAGAGTGACGGTCAGCGACGGGATGGTGCAAAAAATCCCATCACAGCGGCTAACGCAAGGAGATTGACAGAAAGAGTGCGTTTGTGGGTGGCAACTGACCATTTTTGAGGAGTGTCCAGAAAAACACAGGAGGGACCAGGCATTTGGAGGGAGGATTCCTGACGTCAGCTCCGGCCCCGATCATCGCAGTGGCTGAGTAAGCCCTGGGCTGTGCAGAGACTGCACAAACTGCTGTTTGTGCAGCTCTACTTCACATGCGATCGCACCCCTACACAGCGATTTTCCCCTCCCCCTGTAGGCGGCAACTACCTGATTGCAGGGATGCAAAAAATTCTGCCTAGTGATCAGGTCTGAATTAGGCCCTAAGACCTTAATACCATAGTGCAGTGGATCACAAACTATGTGCTGTGGCACCCTATGGTTCCTCAGGACACTTTCAGGGGTGCCTTGGGTTGGTGGTCCAGGACCAAATCAAATTATCAATGCTCAATGTAATAGGCAAAACCAGTGCTGGTGGCTGTCAGTCATAAAATATGTGGACAAACATTAGCAAATCCTTTCCCCCACCACATAACTGAACCTAACGATGACATATAAACACAATTTACTTAATTTAAGATCTCTTTCTAAATTTCTCAATAAGAAACTTTTGGTTTAGGGGTGCCATGAAAAAAATTCTGATACTCTAGAGTGCCGTGATTCAAAAAAGTTTGAGAACCACTGCCATTATGTCATACTGTCAACATGTTATAATGTTAACATGCCTAGCACCAGATTTTGGCACACAAGCCTAAGACCCAGTAGACAAAGGGCCAAATCTTTGCTAGCCTAGCGATAAAAGAAAAGACACCACAGTGAGTTCTGACCTGGTCAGTTGACTTTGGAGGGTACAGGAAGTGCACTCTGGATAAGCTCTTTTCCATGCATTGAATGCAGGTGATCTGCTCCACGCATTAATTGCAGGTGTCAGTGTTGCTCCACAGTTGGACTTTGTCAATTTTCCTGTGTTATTCTTCATCTCGGCAGCCTTCCACTGACCCCAGGGTATCTCACTGATGCCTCTTCTTCTTAGGCCTTCTGAAACTGCCTGTTCTGTCCAACGGCGCCTTTTCTTCTTCTTAGGAGGTCTTCTCCTGTTGATTACAATGACTCTTGTTTCTGGCATCTGTATTCTTCTGTCAGGCACCTTTTAATTTTCTTCCAGTTCATCTTTTTCTCTGCATCTTCTTTCTTCTATGAGCAGTAGTCCACTCCCTATTCACCAACAAGTGACTCACAGCAAGTGGGTGAAACTATTGTGGCACCCCAGAACATGGTATGTGTGCCCCTTTAAGTGTCTCATGCACGGCAGAGTGTTTTTCTTCCCCAGGGGGATCACTACAGTGTACTTAGGATAGTACACATTCTCAGGCTAGTGGGTCCGAATCAGTATGGTTGGATTAATTAAAAGGGATGATCTCAAATATTTCACATAAATTGTCCCAAAATGAGAAAGAGACGCATTACTTAAGACAGTCTGTGGATGACCTGATGAATAGAGATTCAGTTTCCATACCAGCGTTTCAGACCCCTACCATTTGTCCACAAAAGTGTAAACTGGCCCAAATCCTGCAGGCTGACACTGATGATGATGTATCAGATGCAGAGGAGGGTGAGGTGGACTCGGGAGGAGGGGATGCAGCTCTGTCACAAGGAATACAGGCCCTGATAGAAGCTATTAGAGACGTCCAGCACATTCCTGAAAAAGTGACAGAGGAAGATGAGGAATCTTATTTTAATGTAAAAAAAAAGAAATCCTCTGCTACTTTCCCTGCATCTAAGGAACTGAATTCCCTATTTGAAGAAACTTGGATTAATCCTGACAAGAAGTTTCAGATCCCTAAAAGGTTACTGGCATCCTTCCCTTTTCCTCAGGATGATAGAAAAAAAATGGGAAAACCCACCGATTGTTGATGCATCGGTATCTCGGTTGTCACGTAAGAAAATCTTACGTGTCCCAGGGGCAGCCTACTTAAAGGACACGGCTGTCCGCAAGATTGAGACCACTCTCAAATATCTGTACACAGCTGCGGGGGGTGGCCCAAAGACCCACTATAGCTTGTGCATGGATCACTAGAGCAATTGCAAAATGGTCAGGTAACCTTTTTGAGGGGGTTAGATTCCTTACCCAGAGGGGAGATAGTTTTACTCCTACAGCATATACAGGACTCTGCAAATTTTATGGTGGAGGTCATTAAAGAGATAGGCTTGCTCCATGCACGCACCACGGCCATGGCAGTGTCAGCACGCAAGGGCCTATGGCTACGTCAGTGGACTGCGGATGCGGATTCCATAAAAGGTGTGGAAAGCCCACCATTCACAGGTGAGGCCCTGTTTGGAGATGAACTGGATACGTGGATATCCAAGGCTACGGCTGGTAAGTCTACAAACCTTCCTTCCGCAGGCCCCCCCCCCCCCCCAGCTAGAAAGACCTACTCTGCTCAAACTCTGCAGTCCTTTCGGACAGCAAAATTTTAAAATAAAACCAAAGGTTCTTCTACAGCCTTCAAAGGCAATAGAGGTAAACCCAGAAAACAAGCAACTGCAGGTTCACAGGAACAGAACCCAGGTTCTGTTTCCTCAAAGCCTTCAGCATGACGGTGGACCGTACTGCCTGGAAGACAGGCAGGTGGGAGCCTGATTAAGAGATTTCAGTCACATATGGGCGACATCATGCCAGGATCCCTGGGTCAAAGAGCTCATCGCCCAGGGGTACAAACTGGAGTTTCAGGAACTCCCACCTCACACAAATCAGGCTTACCAGCTTCTCAGGAGGCAAGTATAATTTTACAGGATGCAATTCAAAAACTGGTACAGACTCAGGTCATTGTTCCAGTTCCACCTCAACTACAGAACAAAGGTTATTATTCCAACCTGTTTGTGGTACCGAAACCGGACGGTTCGGTAAGACCCATTTTAAACATATATAAAGAACTGATACACAATGCAAAAACAAAATGTAAGAAGTTGAACTGCGCTCTACCCCTGATGTTTAAAGTCTCCACTAGTCTGAATCGGAGCTACCTGTGTTGTTTCTTAAATAAAGATAAATAATACCAGTGGGTGAAGAAGAGTAAACTACAAGGTGTTTTATTAATTGCTAATGGCACAGGGTTAGGTGTTTCCAAGAAAAGCCCAAATGCCGTATTTCTCTTAAATGCAAGTCCAGCAGTCTCTTTCTATTGAAAGTGTCCTTTTTGATGCACAGAGTAATGACTTAAAATGTCCTGATCTTAGTGAAAATTGAAATCGAATAAACAGTCTTTGATCCTTAGTGAGGAAAAGAGACCGGCGTCCCGTGTCTCTGTTGTGGTCTAGTGGATATAGGTCCTTACCGTTGCGGCCGTGTTCGTGAGGAGTTCGGGTGCGGGTCTGCGCCGGGATTCTGGACTGGTCAGCTGATGGTGGTCAGCACTAGCTCACTCAGTTTGTCCTTGTACGGACTCACCGTGAGTCGGCTACCTTCCTCGTGCCGATCTCATGTCCGTGGAGAGGGTGCGCCGCTGTGGAACCTGTCCGGGAATCCACAGCGAGGCACACCAATCCACTTCTCGAGCCGCACCTGAAGTCTCCCTCCTCGCCGCCCGTCCGCCTGCACTCACTTACCCGTCTTGCTGCGCTACTGCTGCAAGCTCGTCGTTGGTGCTCTGGGGTTCCTCTTGTATCCACTGTCTGCTTTCATGTAGTTGTTTCCCTTCGTGTCCTCCAACGCGTTTCAGCCGGGTCTGGCCTTCCTCTGGGAGTTTGCAGCCCCTCTAGAATCCCGGCGCAGACCCGCACCCGGACTCCTCACGAACACGGCCGCAACGGTAAGGACCTATATACACTAGACCACAACAGAGACACGGGACGCCGGTCTCTTTTCCTCACTAAGGATCAAAGACTTTTTATTCGATTTAAATTTTCACTAAGATCAGGACATTTTAAGTCATTACTCTGTGCATCAAAAAGGACACTTTCAATAGAAAGAGACTGCTGGACTTGCATTTAAGAGAAAGACGGCATTTGGGCTTTTCTTGGAAACACCTAACCCTGTGCCATTAGCAATTAATAAAACACCTTGTAGTTTACTCTTCTTCACCCACTGGTATTATTTATCTTTATTTAAGAAACAACACAGGTAGCTCCGATTCAGACTAGTGGAGACTTTAAACATCAGGGGTAGAGCGCAGTTCAACTTCTTACATTTTGTTTTTGCATTGTGTATCAGTACTTTATATTGCATTAATAGGGACTGGACAACCCCTGAACCTGCTGCACACCCCGACCCAACTGACACCTAACACCTCAGTGCGCAGATTACCATCACCTGTTCTAATTCTGCCATTTTAAACATCAAGTCACTGAACCCGTATTTACGGGTGTTCAAATTCAAGATGGAGTCTCTGAGAGCGGTGATCTCAGGTCTGGAGGAAGGGGAATTCTTGGTGTCTCTGGATATCAAGGATGCGTACCTTCATATCCCAATCTGGACGCCTCATCAGGCTTATCTAATGTTTGCATTACAGGACTGTCACTACCAATTCCAGGCCCTGCCATTTGGCCTCTCCACGGCACCAAGGGTGTTCACCAAGGTAATGGCAAAGATGATGTTTCTCTTCCGCACACAGGGATTGAACATAATCCCGTACCTGGACGATCTGCTGATAAAAGTACCATCCAGGTAGCGGTTGTTGGACAACATTGCCCTCTCAACTCGACTACTCCGGGATCACAGGTGGATTCTGAACCTACCGAAATCTCTACTGGAACCAACACGCAGGCTTCCGTTCCTGGGGATGATACTGGATACGGAGGCACAGAAGGTATTCCTTCCATTGGTAATCCATTCGATGGTGCAGGATGTTGTAAAACCAACCCGGATATTGGTGCATCTATGCATTCATCTTCTGGGAAATATGGTAGCCGCTTACGAGGCGCTGCAGAACGGAAGGTTTCACGCAAGGCCCTTCCAGCTGGATCTGTTGGACAAATGGTCCGGATCGAATCTCCACATGCACCAGAGGATAGGTCTGTCACCAAGAGCCAGGATTTCTCTTCTGTGGTGGCTTCAGACTTCTCACCTGACAGAGGGCTGAAGGTTCGGGATTCAAAATTGGACAGACGCAAGGCTCAGAGGTTGGGGAGCAGTCACCCTGGGGGAACACTTCCAAGGAAAATGGTCAAATCAGGAAACCATTCTTCCAATCAACATTCTGGAACTAAGGGCCATATACAACGCCGTTCGACAGGCATCACATCTTCTTCAAGATCAGGCAATCCAGGTTCAGCTGGACAATGTGATGGCGGTAAAGTACATAAACCAACAATGCAGAACGAAGAGCAGAGCTGCAATGTCAAAGGTAACAAGGATTCTCCTCTGGACAGATTGACACACTGTGGCATTATCCACAATCTTCATACCGGGAGTAGACAACAGGGAAGCAGACTTCCTCAGCAGACACGACCTCTACCCAGGAGAGTAGGGCCTTCACCCGGAAGTGTTCGGGTGCTTGACACTTCGGTGGGGAATGCCACAGATCAACATGATGGTTCAAGCAATTCTCATTGCTCTGGATTGGCCAAGAAGGGCTTGGTATGCAGATCTACTGGAAATGCTCCTGGAGGATCCGTGGCCTCTACCTTTTCGAGAGGATCTTCTGCAACAGGGGCCGTTCGTCAATCAAGACTTACCGCAGCTACGTTTGATGGCATGGAGGTTGAGCGTCAAATTCGAGCCCGGAAAGGCATTCCGGACCGGGTAATTCCTACCTTAATCCAAGCCAGAAAAGGGGTAACGTCTAAACATTTCCACCGTATTTGGAGAAAATATGTCTCTTGGTGTGAAAACAGCAAATTTCCTGGGGTGGAGTTTCAACTGGGATGTTTTCTGCTTTTTCTATAGTCAGGTTTGGATGTGGGCCTTCGCCTGTGCTCCATAAAAGTCCAGATTTCGGCCTTATCCATTTTCTTCCAGAAACAGTTGGCTTCCTTCCCTGAGGTTCAGACGTTCTTGAAAGGCGTTCTGCACATCCAACCGCCCTTGTGCCTCCCATGGCACCTTGGGATCTCAACGTGGTGTTGCAGTTTCTACAATCTGAATGGTTTGAGCCTTTACAGGAGGTCGAAGTAAAGTTTCTTACGTGGAAGACCGTCACACTGTTTGCCTTGGCTTCTGCAAGACGTGTGTCGGAATTGGAGGCGTTGTCTCAAAAGAGCCCCTATTTGATTGAAGATAGAGCTGAACTCAGAACTCATCAGCAATTTCTTCCAAAGGTGGTGTCTGTGTTTCATATCAACCAACCTATTGTGGTCCCAGTGGTTACCGACACCTCTAGTACTTCAAAGTCCCTGGATGTTGTGAGGGCTTTAAAAATCTATGTGAAGTGGACAGCGCGTCCCAGAAAATCGGACTCGCTGTTTGTGCTCTATAATCACAATAAAATTAGGTGTCCTGCTTCAAAGCAGTCTATTGCTCGCTGGATCAGGCTTATTATCCAGCATGCCTACTCTATGGCAGGTTTGCCGGTTCCTAAATCTGTACAGGCCCACTCTACTAGGTCGGTGGGTTCTTTCTGGGCGGCTGCCCGGGGTGTCTTGGCTTTACAGCTTTGCCGAGCGGCTACTTGGTCAGGTTCAAACAAGTTTGACACTTTGGCCTCTGAGGACCTTCAGTTTGGTCAATCAGTTCTGCAGGAACCTCAGCACCCTCCCACCCAGTTTGGGAGTTTTGGTACGTCCCCATGGTACTAAACGGACCCCAGTATCCTCTAGGATGTAAGAGAAAATAGGATTTTAATTACCTACAGGTAAATCCTTTTCTCGTAGTCCGTAGAGGATACTGGGCGCCCGCCCAGTGCTTCGTGTGTTCCTGCACTGTTACTTGGTTAAATATTGTTGTTGGTTCAGCTGTTGCTGTCCCTCATCAAGTTTGGTTAGCATGGCTTTCCTCTTGTTTGTGTGTGCTGGTTTAAATCTCACCACTGTCCTTTAAATCCTTCTCTCAAGGTATGTCCATCTCCTCGGGCACAGTTTCTAGACTGAGTCTGCTAGAAGGGGCATAGAAGGAGGAGCCAGCACACACTATTGATTTCTTAAAGTGTGCAAGGCTCCTAGTGGACCCGTCTATACCCCATGGTACTAAATGGACCCCAGTATCCTCTACAGACTACGAGAAAAGAATTTACCAGTAGGTAATTACATTTTCATGTTGTCATTTTGGGGTATTGGGGGTCATTCCGAGTTGATCGCTCCCTAACAGTTTTTAGGAGCCGTGCAAATGCTATGCCGCCTCCCACTGGGAGTGTATTTTAGCTTAGCAGAAGTGCGAACGAAAGGATTGCACAGCGGCTACAAAAAAAAAGTGCAGTTTCAGAGTAGCTCCAGACCTACTCAGCGCTTGCGATCACTTCAGACTGTTCAGTTCGGGATTTGACATCACAAACACGCCCTGCGTTCTCACAGGCAAGCCTGCATTTTTCCTGGCACGCCTGCATTTTTCCGAACACTCCCTGAAAACGGTCAGTTGACACCCAGAAACGCCCACTTCATGTCAATCACTCTGCGGCGGACAGTGCGAAAGAAAAGCCTTGCTAAATCTTGTTTAAAACTACATCGACTGTTGTGAAAGTACATCGCGTGTGCGCATTGCGTCGCATACGCATGCGCATAAGTGATGCTTTTTCACTTAATCGCTGCGCTGGGAACATTTTTAACTAGCGATCAACTCGGAATGACCCCTTTTGTGTGTAGAATTTTAAATTAAAAAATGTTTTATTTATTCCGTTTTGGAATAAGGCTGTAACATAACAAAATGTGGAAAAAGTGAAGCGCTGTGAATACTTTCCTGATGCACTGTATTAGTATTATAAACTGTATTTCGAGAATCCAATTATATAAAAATCAAACACTCTAAATAAATTGATATTATGCCAAAGAATGTCCCTGTGTCTTATTCCTATTAAACACTCTTCTTTTGTTGCAAACTGTATATATTTTATATTTAAATGTATTGTGGCAAAATTAAGTGTTTCCGTGTGATAATATCACAATGTTATCATAAAGGGATTAATGATCGGGAAATTCATTCATTCAGCAAATGACCTACTCATTTCTATACATGTGTCTATTCTATGGTGTACTGAGATACATGGTTTCAAAAATCAATGTTGCAGTGTGATAAAGTTACATACAGTAGATATCAGTTCACGGGAATAATAGTTTAGCAAGCAGGTTATCCTATTCTAGGATTAATGCTTGCAATACTGGTTTACAAATATAGGTGGCATATGTTGGAAAGATCAAGGATAGGCAAATCAAGTAATTATATAGGATTAGTGTATTAGGGGGACATGTACTGAGCAGTGCTAAAAGTGGAGTAGTGAGTCAGTGGAGAAGCTGCCCATGGCAACCAATCAGTATTGACGTTACATTTATAATTTGCATACTATAAAAGTATACAGAGCAGCTGATTGGGTGCCATGGGCCATTTCTCCACTGGCTCACTTCTCCACTTTTATCACTGCTTAGTACATGTCCCCCTCAGGGCCGGTTCAAGGGCGCAGAGCGCCCCGGGCAGGAAAGGGGCGTGGCCTAATACAGGGGGCGTGGTGAGTCACGCCCCCTGTACATTGAAAGCGCCGCTTGAATGCTGAGCGGTGCGCGATGCGTCTAGTTCCCTTCGTGGAGAGGACCTTTGCTGTGCGGTGCGCGATGATGTCATCGCGCACCGCTCAGCAGTTACTCTCCACGAAGGGAAACTAGACGCATAGCGTCTAGTTCCCTTCACAGGAGGCGCCGAGGACGGGGACGGCAGCGGGCAGCGGAGGCGGACGGGGGACACAGCGGGCAGCAGTGGCGGATCTTGCCACGGTGCAGCGCCCTCCGGATGGCAAAAGTCCTGCTTGCCCGTGGCAAGAACCGCCACTGGTCCCCCTTAGTGTAGTAATCCTATAGTGACAGCGCAAACACATATATTGATAAACATATGCAGATCATTGGTATGAAATCGTGCACTGGAAAATGCCCACACACAGCTGTGAAGCCGGCGCATGCTTTGCAGTGTCCACTTCCTCAGGGCAGGCCATTAGCCTCACACACACAATGCCCCCATTAGCCTCACTTACACACTTCCCCCATTAGCCTCACTTACACACTGCCTCCATTAGCCTCACTTACACACTTCCCCCATTAGCCTCACTTACACACTGCCCCCATTAGCCTCACTCACACACTGCCCCCATTAGCCTTACTTACACACTGCCCCCATTAGCCTCACTCACACACTGCCCCCATTAGCCTCACTCACACACTGCCCCCATTAGCCTCACTCACACACTGCCCCCATTAGCCTCACTCACACACTGCCCCCATTAGCCTCACTCACACTGCCCCCATTAGCCTCACTCACACACTGCCCCCATTAGCCTCACTCACACACTGCCCCCATTAGCCTCACTCACACACTGCCCCCATTAGCCTTACTTACACACTGCCCCCATTAGCCTTACTTACACACTGCCCCCATTAGCCTCACTCACACACTGCCCCCATTAGCCTCACTCACACACTGCCCCCATTAGCCTCACTCACACACTGCCCCCATTAGCCTCACTCACACACTGCCTCACTCACACACTGCCCCCATTAGCCTCACTCACACACTGCCCCCATTAGCCTCACTCACACACTGCCCCCATTAGCCTCACTCACACACTTCCTCTATTAACCTCACTTACACACTGCCCCCATTACCCTCACTTACACACACTGCCCCCACTAGCCTCACTTACACACATCCTCAATTAGCCTCACTCAAACACTGGAGTAAATTTACTAAGGTGAGAGGTTTTTTTTTTTTAGAACTGGTGATGTTGCCCATAGCAACCAATCAGATTCTGTCTTCTAGAAGCAACTAGATAAATGTTAAGTAGAATCTAATTGGTTTCTATGGGCAACATCACCAGTTCCAAAAATCTCCCACTTTAGTAAATTTACCTCACTCTCCCCATTAACCTCACACACACTACCCTCATAACCTCAACCACATACACATTCACAGTCCCCATGACCTCACACATATACACAGTGCCCCCATGGTTGGTTCTAAATCGGAGTGGGAGAAGGGACCTTCTGACGTCACTGGGGGAGGAGACGCGTCACCAGGGGGAGGAGCTACGGCCGAACAGGGTACTCGAAAAGTACCCTAGCGGGCTCGCTTCGCTCGGCACGCTGATTACTGAAGGTAATAGTTTGTGGTGTGGATAGTAGAGGAACTATCCCGCTGGCCTAGCTCCTCCCCCTTGTGTCGTAGCTCCTCTTCCTGATGTAAAAGGTCCCTTAGGCCACTTGAATCTAGCATCTACCGTGCCCCCATAGCCCAGCTTTCACACACACACACACACACACACACACACACACACACACACACACACACACACACACACACACACACACACACACACACACACACTCTGGCCCCCTGACTCGCATGCTCAGGAGTCTCCTCTTGCATTTGCTCCAGTCTCCATGTTCTCCTCAAGCTGCAAGTGTTCTCCCATCTGCAGCCTACAATCAACTTCAGAGGAGGATGAACAGGCTGGGAGCAGCAGAGAGGGCAGCCAGTGAAAATTAGGGATGGACACTGGAAGCCCACCATCAAATAATGGCTAGGCTTCCGGCAATGAAACTTGTGATGCAATGGTAACTAATCATCGCATCAAAAGAATTCAATGTGAAAAAACAACAACTTTCATATGATTTGCGCATACACAAAAAAACCTGTTTCTGCATTCATAAAACCTCTGCAGCACAGCCAGCCAGCCAGCCAGCCAGAGACAGGACTGGGGGCTGAATCAGAGGCGATACAAGGGCAACCATCTGACAATGCTAAAT
The DNA here is from genome assembly GCF_028390025.1 of Pseudophryne corroboree. Classification (NCBI taxonomy): domain Eukaryota; kingdom Metazoa; phylum Chordata; class Amphibia; order Anura; family Myobatrachidae; genus Pseudophryne; species Pseudophryne corroboree. The sequence continues at coordinate 148,414,873 of NC_086455.1, forward strand.
TCTTTTGTCGTATAAACAACCCTTAATGAAGTCTAAGAACACTGTACGCTGTTTACTTAAGAAGTACCGTAAGGGTACGCCAGTTGCGTAGCGATCGCTCAGCCGTAGGCGAGACGCTCAAGCGTCACGTTCGCTCACGGCCCAGTGATCACAGGACAGCACGTTGTTGGCTATGACTAGAGTAATGATTCGCTATGGCGTAGCGTACGCTCGAGACCACGAGGAGATCACCAGCGGCGCAGACGCTCACAACGCTATTCCTTTATGTCTAAAACTTTTATCAATGAAATACACAGAATACCTTAATGTGAATACAGGGTGATTGTGCAACTTTGTGTAACCTAACTAACTACAAAGCTGCTTGAGCGTCACCGACGCTCAAGTGAACACTTAAAACTATAGAAAATACACAGATACTGGTTTAGGGTCCAAAGCCTATTAACTGTATTATATCTAATATACTCGTAAAAAGAATAACAGTACAAATGATACACTACAATATAACAGAGACTTCCTAACCAAAATACAATACTATCTAATACAATACAATACTAGTCTAGGGGAGATGTGAGAGAAAAGAGAAAGGAGAGAGAGAGAGAAATGGAAAGAGATGAGAGAAATTGGCTCACAGTAAGACAATGATTACGGAGAGAAAACTTACGCACAAGGGGAAACGATCGCATGCGCCTGGACATCCAGCACCCGATTTTCAGCAATGAGAACCGTTGAAGAGTGAGAGCTGGATGTGGTCGGCCTGCCTATTTATGCCCCACACACAATGCAATCCAATGGTCCCTACAATCTTGTCGTCCATTGGACACAGGAATTCGGCTTCGCATCATAACAAAAGGTCATAGGTTGATTCATACAGGTGGGCTGTGACGATTTCCAACAGCTCAGGTGGGTGGGAAACTGGGTTTCCCGCCGCATACCTGAGTATGAGTAAATAATAGAAATGGACATAAACTTCTTATGTCCATAACTATCCGCACGAGCGATTAATACGCTCCAAACCAACACCGGAATATTGTTAATTAAATACTCTTCCGATGGGTACCAAACACTGCTATATGATTCCTGTTAGACCCTTCGTACAATACAAAGAGGGATTCCTCCGTTCAGGGACGTTCTATATTAACCAAACTTTCAGGAACCATTAAAGGGATCATGATCTATAAACTACATTAATTATGAAAATGTGTAACGAATGAGTCGCACGCTACGACTACATAAACTCTACCGTAAATACGCATACTGTGCGCCCGCGGGTGCACGCTATTGCGGGTATGCGCCTTCACGGGAGAGCGTACGCATGCGCAGCGCGGACCAGCGTGAGGTGCAAATATGGCAGCATGTATAGAGATATTTTTCTGACTTTGACAGTCCACCCTTTGGCAGTCAATAATAACTGCCACCTTCTAAAACATTTCAAAAGGAGAAAAATATATGTCAGGGGTTAATTCATTTCCATGGTTGGGTAGGGGAGGAGAGAGGAGTAGGTGTGAAGAGGGTATGACCTAGTGAGATAGCAGAAGCATGTGTGTATAAGTCCATGTTTGGGGGGGTCATGTATCATCGTGCCGTACGTGTTGTAAATCAAGCTTCGAGGTATTGCGAAGTATACATTTGAATTCCTTCTTATCCTGTGGTACAGGTCTGTGGATGGGCTGTCAAACTTTACCGAGCTCTTTTCGGATTTTTGAACAAAATGGGGAGCACATTTTAGTTGATGATACATGAATGGGGGAATATGTGATTGTTGATATCTGTGCCTGTATTCCCTATACTATGTGTGTTATTACTAGAGATGAGCGGATTCGGTTTTACTCGGTTTTACTCGGTTCTCAAAACCGAATCTTATTGGCTATCCAAAACACGTGACACCCGTGAGCCAATAAGATTCGGTTTTGAGAACCGAGTAAAACCGAGTAAAACCGAATCCGCTCATCTCTAGTTATTACCTGAGGGTTGTAGAGATGAAGATGAAGAACACTTATGGAAAATGCAATGATATTCTATGTCAGGTAAATGTACATCTGTCGTCGAAGTTTTGTTCGGTATCAGTTGAAAGTCGTCTTCTTTGCGCTGTTTTGCTCCTTAGGCATGAGCAACAAGCTTTGTCAGTGCCATCAGATTTACAAAGAATGTTGGGCTAGCGTGAGTTTAAAAATACTAGGGAAACTGGGGATCCATGGCAAAGTTCATCAAGTGTCCATTTCTCAAGTGGTCAAAACTCTTTCTTTGGTCCATCCGTTGTCTGTATAGCGTCTCGTCAACTTCCTCGTCCAAGGGGGTCTTGTTATCTTGGAGAAAAGCAGAAAAACAGGTGAAAGAAACGGACCGTATAATCGCATTTTCATCACATCCTGGTTTCTATCATTGGGTCATAAATCAAATCCAGGTTAATTACGGTTTCCTCACTCCTCAAGCTCATCACTTTTGTACTTTGTTTGCACCTCATTAAAGCCTGCCCGCATCTAAATATCAATCCAATGGATATAACAACACCCAAGATACATAGTAGAAACTTTCCAACATCCATTATGACTCCTTGAGCCCAGTCTCCTAAACCGGAGAACCAATTTCGCGGGTTCAACCATGACACCCAACCAGTCAGCTCATTACCTACAGCAGCAAGGGTGAGATTGTGTTTTCGACGAAATTCCCACTTCAATTGGAGAATGTCGTCCATCTTTTGGTCTATGACCTCTACCGGATCCTCGGTGCTATTTGTGATATACGTGCAACACTTTATGCCGTACTGTGTTGCCAATGTAACACAATATCCGCCTGTTACTGCTGTAAGATAATTAAGAACCATTCTATGCTGTACCAGTTCTGTTTTATAAGCTTGGAGTTCTCTTCCAGTGTATCTAAACGTGTCATCATACATTTCAGTGATATTATCTAACAAATTGGCGAGTGCGGAAATGTATCTATAATTCATCACTCCTCGAGCGGTGCGAGTGAAATCTAACGCTACCAGAACCTGAATCCCGGTGGATTCATGGATAAGATCAGAGGCCGGATGCTCTAACCTTTCTGACAGTTGTCTTTTAACTCGGTGCTCGTAATGAGTGTGAGTATAAGGAGCTTGGGCACCACGGTGTATGTCCTTCATTTTGTCATGTGTTACAGTCATCACTTCAGGCAATACTTTTCCAATATAACACAATCCTTCAGAGTTTGGGGCAAGCCACTTGTACGCCTTTCTCCCGCATATGAAATATGCATCATCGGGGAGAACATATGGGACGGAGAAGGACATTACCATGTTACACACCTTCCAGGTGAACTCTCCTGACCCTAATTCTTCCATCTGTTTAATGCACGTATCAGTTTGTACGATATGTGCACAGTATCCTGGTGATACCTCTCCAACTCTAGTAATCCTATTTCCTAAGGTATATCGATACCGGAAAGATTTTCCTCTACTGGTTATGTGGCGTACAAGCTCTGTATCTGTAGGCATTCTATCTGCTCTGTGTGAAAAGGTCATGGTAAGGTTGCTCCATGACACTTCCCAATTTCCCGGCTTACGGGGATTGGAGATATTAAAACATAAGAGGGACCTATCCACATGGTATTGGTGGAGCTTCAAACTAGGAGGGCTGGAGATGTTAAACCTCCGGTCCACCGGTCTCCCACCACTTAGCTCAAGTACCTCCCCTAACGTTAAAGGAAATGGTACTAGCCCTGATTTGCTATGACCCTGAGGTACTTGAGAGCATACCCAACAATCTGTTTGGTTTAATACATTACCCACTAAGGAGTGATAGTCACTCAATGGATGCCGGTCCATATGGATATTAAAACTGGATTGGCATTTCTTTATGCATCCATCTTCAATCAAATTGTCACAAAGCCTACAGATACAGTTTTCTTCAGCTAACAATCCATCACAATTTCTTCTATCGGATCGTTTTCTGATACTCGCCTTTGCTTGTTGGTTTGGTTGATCTTGGAAAACTACGCCTCCATCATCATAATCGGAATCCATTCCAGAACCTCTCTCGACCTCTATGGTACTCTCGCCGGAACAGACTGCTCTGGTCAACATCATGGTTAACATCAAAATCCGGATCACAGTCTCTTGGGGCAAGTCCATCTTTGAGGAGAAAATAGAGAAGAATGAGAAGGGGGAAAAATAAATTTTAAGGAAGAGGGGATGGGAAGTGGAGAAAAACAATAAAAGGGAGAGGGGAGTCGACAACTGCTTTCGGTCTTCAAGGCTCAGGTGCCGCCTCAGTCCTCCTGGAACAGACACTCCAGTGATACAACCTCTACCGTCTGTTCCTTATCACGGGACTTCTCTGGATCAGCAACCTTCTTGCAGTGGGATGAATGGACCCAAGTCTCTCTCTCAGCAACCTTCAATGCTGTGGTGCTAGTCAATAAGACCTGGTATGGTCCTTCCCATCTATCAATAAGACAACCTGAGCGTAGAAAATTTCGTATCATTACATAATCCCCAGGTTCAATGTCATGACAATTACTACCTGGTAAATCAGGAATCACCAACTTCAGATTATCATTTTGATTCCTCAACTGTTTACTCATGTTAATCAAGTACTTTACAGTTACTTCATTGTTACATTTCAACTCATCCTGAGGGTTAATCATGACATGCGGTTGTCGACCAAACAAGATTTCAAAAGGGGACAGATTAAGAGGGGACCTGGGAGTGGTTCTGATGCTATACAAAACAATGGGTAAAGCTTCTGGCCACGTCAATCCTGTCTCTGCCATTACTTTACTCAATTTATTTTTAATAGTGCTATTCACTCTTTCGACCTTCGCACTCGCCTGTGGACGGTACGGAGTGTGCAGCTTGCTATCAATTCCCATCAACTTACACATTCCTTGAAAGACATCACCGGTAAAATGGGTACCCCTATCACTTTCAATGATTCTAGGGATACCATATCTACATACAAATTCCTGCACAATTTTCTTAGCTGTAAACATAGCGGTATTTGTGGCTGCTGGAAAAGCTTCGACCCAATTCGAGAAAACATCTATACAGACAAGTACATATTTCAAATTTCGACATGGGGGTAATTGAATGAAGTCAATTTGTATTACCTGAAAAGGGCCGCCGGCAGGTGGGATATGGGATGGTTCTGTAGGTATTGCCTTTCCAATATTCTTTCTCAGACAGGTAAGGCATGACATTGCTCTTTTACTCGCATGAGAGGAGAATCCTGGGGCGCACCAGTATGCTCTTACCAATTTGCACATCCCCTCCTTGCCTAGATGAGTCAGCCCGTGAGCTGCTTCAGCCAGACATGGAAGATATGCTCTGGGGGCCACTGGTTTACCATGTCCATCCGTCCAGAGCCCTGAGGACTCCTGGCCATATCCCTTTGCCTTCCAGACTGCTCTTTCCTGTGTGGAACACAAATTCTGCATCTCACACAACTTCTGTGTGTTGATGGTATTAAATACCATCAGTTGTGTGGTGTCTGTCTGTCTGGGGGTAGCAGCTGCAAGCTTTGCGGCTTCGTCTGCTCGGCTGTTACCAAGGGATACTGGGTCTTGACTATATGTGTGTGCTTTACATTTGATAACAGCCACTCTGTCGGGTTCCTGTATCGCTGTTAGAAGCCTTTTTATATAAGCTGCATGCGCTATCGGTGTACCAGCTGCCGTCATGAAATTTCTGAGGCGCCATAGGGCTCCGAAATCATGTACTACCCCGAAGGCGTATCTAGAATCGGTGTAGATATTGGCTGACTTACCCTTAGCCAATTCACATGCTCTGGTTAGGGCGACCAGTTCAGCAACCTGGGCTGAGTGAGGTGGACCTAGCGGTTCCGCTTCTATGGTGTCTTGGTCATCTACGACTGCGTATCCAGTACACAAGTCTCCCGAGTCTGACTGTCTATGACAACTACCGTCAGTGTAGAACGTGAGTTCTGCATCTTCCAGTGGATTGTCACTGATGTCAGGCCTTGCGGTAAAATTTTGGGTCAAATATTCCATACAATCATGTGTATCTTCCTTTGTATTAAATCCTCCTTCCCCATCACTCTCACCTTCCACCCTTTGTGTCTGACCAGGCACACCTGGGAGAAATGTTGCAGGATTTAATGCGCTGCATCTCCTTATGGTGATGTTTACTGGGGCCATTAGTGCCAATTCCCATCTTGTAAACCTTGCTGATGAGACGTGTCTGGTTTGGGCAGAATTCAATAAGGCAGATACCGCATGTGGTGTATGGATTGTGAGGTTGTGGCCTAGCACGACATCTTCGCTTTTTGTCACTAGCAATGCTATCGCAGCAACGCTTCGCAAGCATGTGGGGAGGGACCGCGCTACCGTATCTAGCTGAGCGCTGTAGTATGCAACTGGCCTGCTGGCATCACCGTGTTTTTGGGTTAGTACACCTGCTGCGCAACCAGCACTTTCTGTTCCGTATAGTTCAAAGGGTTTCCCATAGTCTGGCATACCTAGTGCTGGCGCCTGCGTTAGGCACTGTTTGAGTCTCTCAAATGCTGTTTCGGATTCGTCAGTATGCGAGATCCTATCAGGTTTGTTTGTTTAATTAGACCATTTCCTGCAGAGGTAACGCCAATATGGAAAACCCTGGGATCCAATTACGGCAATACCCACACATTCCTAAAAACGTCCTGATCTGTTGCTGGGTTTGTGGCAGTGTCATGTCTCTAATGGCTTGGATTCTATCAGCGGTCAGGTGTCTCAGTCCTTGTGTTAGACAGTGTCCCAAATATTTTACCTTAGTTTGGCATAATTGCAACTTGTCTTTGGAAACCTTGTGACCTGTGTCTGAAAGATGAAACAGGAGCTGTTTCGTATCCTTCAGAGAGGCTTCCAGTGAATCTGAACACAGCAGTAAATCATCCACATACTGTATCAATACTGATCCACTCTCTGTTTGGAAAGACTGTAAACAATCATGCAAAGCCTGAGAAAATATACTTGGACTATCTATGAAACCTTGGGGTAACCGAGTCCACGTGTATTGGACTCCTCTGTATGTGAATGCAAACAAATATTGGCTGTCAGGATGCAGAGGTACCGAAAAGAAAGCGGAGCAGAGGTCAATAACAGTGAAAAATTTGGCAGTGGGAGGAATTTGCATTAGGATGACAGCTGGATTAGGCACTACGGGGAACTGACTCTCAACTATTTTGTTAATCCCCCTTAAATCCTGCACTAACCTGTAACCCCTCCCCCCACTCTTTTTAACAGGGAAGATGGGACTATTTGCTGTGCTGGACGTTCTTACCAGAATGCCCTGTTGCAGCAAGCGCTCTATTACTGGGAAAACTCCTAACTCCACCTCTGGCTTCAGAGGATACTGTGGGATTTTTGGAGCTATCCTACCATCTTTTACTTGTACAACTACTGGAGCTACGTTTGCCATTAATCCAGTGTCCTGTCCATCTTTTGTCCAAAGTGACTCTGGTATCTGAGATGTCATCTCTTCTACTTGGGATGGATTCCTATTTGTCATAATGGAATGTGACATTAATTTTGATGGGGAGTCTAACATGTCTCGTACCTCCTGAGCGTGATTCTCAGGAATGTCCAAGAATACACCTTCAGGAGTACAATAAATGACGCAACCCATTTTACATAGTAAGTCTCTACCCAGGAGATTAGTTGGTGCAGATGCAGCCAGCAAAAAGGAATGCTTGGTATGCAAAGGCCCTATTGTAATCTCGGCTGGTTTGCTAACAGGGTAGTGCTGGACTACTCCTGTTACTCCCATGGCTGGAATTGTCCTACCAGTGGTTCTCATGCCCACTGTCGAATTTATCACTGACTTGGCCGCCCCTGTGTCTACAAGAAAGTTTAAAGTTTTACCAGCTACATTGATTGCGATCTCTGGTTCACTTCCAAGACTGGCAATCAATTTTACTGGCTGCAGATTACAGGTATGGCCACACCCCTAGTGGGTATGCTGACCTCCCTGAATCCCGCTGGCAGCGACTACTTGTGAGGGGGTTAGCTGGGAACTACCAGAGGCATGCCAATCTCTGTTCGGGGGGTATCTTTTTGTTTCCCCTGTATGTGGCTCATAACTCCGCCTCTGTGGATCCTGATCCCAATGTCTTGTGTTGTGTCGTTGTCTAGGGGGTTGGTATGATTTTGGTACATTTCTTACTCTACATTCTCGTGCATAGTGTCCCGGTCTGTTACAGGAATAACAAGTTATTACAGTTGACTTACTTACAGGATTCGATGGTACATACGCAGGCTGCTTTGTGGTCAGCGCCTGTATACTTACTGACATTAACTTATCACTTTGCGACTCTCTGTGCCTGGTGATGTTTCTGTCGTGATCAATAGCAGCCTCTCTCAAGGTGGACACTGACAGACCTCGCCAACATGGTTGCGTAGTCTGTACCCTAGCCTTTAATGTTTCCTTTAAACCATCCATCAGTACAGATACTGCTACTTCTTGATGGTTTGGGTTGGTCCTAATGTCTTCTATACCAGTGTATTTTGCCATTTCTAATAGTGCCCGGTGAAAATATTCTGTTGCCGTTTCGGACTCCTTTTGCTTAATGGAAAATATTTTATTCCATTTAGCAACGGCTGGGAAATACTCTTTTAGCTGCAAATTTATCCTTTTTACATTATCCTTGTCGTATACATCGGTAAGTGGTATATCTTTGTCTAGTCCACAATCAGCCAAGAATTGAACTGAGTCGACATTGGAAGGTAAGCAAGCTCTTAGCACTATCTGCCAATCCTTATTATTGGGCTCTAAAGTGTTTCCTAGATCCCTGATGTATTTTTGGCTTGCCACCAAATCTTTTCTGGGGTCTGGGAATTCAGACACGATAGTCCTCAATTCCATTCTAGTAAACGGGCAATACATGGCAATGTTCCTAACGGGTGTGGCTCCTGATGCATCCGTTTTCCCATTGGGAACTACTATCACCTTAACTGGATTAACTCTAACAACTTCATTCTGTGTAGATTCTACAGCTTGTGGGGAAATTGTTTCAGTGTAATGCATGGTGCCGTACTTACCCGTTGACACGACCTCACCTATCCCTCCGCTAGGGGCCTTCGCTAATCTCGTGGGTGTTGCTGTGCCTACTGTGGTCTCTGCTATAGTGGCTGCGAGAGAGAGAGCTGAAATTGTTGCCGAATCGTCTTCTTGATCACACTCCTGGGGAAGGTTCAAAACAGGGTACAACTTGCACGGGTTAATAATTGCATGAGTTACTTGGTTAACATCATTAACATTTACAGGGTTACTAAGTGTTTGTGTTTTACAACCCAGTGCGTTTCTCTCCGCAATCAACTTCTCTCCTGCTATATATGGTGGTGGCGGGGCTGTTGCAATCAATTTTCTGTTAGGACCAGCCCCCGCCGCCAGAGCCAAACCTCTCTGTATCTCACCTTCCTGGTGCCATAACTGTAAATAATCATGATGCTGAATTCGTCTCTTTGTTGATTTTATGAGACATATCCTCCTCCTTAAATTTTGTAACACTTCTGTGCTGAAGCTACCTATTCTTGGGAATTTGTCCCTGTCTTGTACAGTCATTCTCTCCCATTCATCACATAAAACCTCTGTGTGACTTCCGTATTTTTCACACATGATGTACCTTGCCGACCCTACTGGTCGGTTCTCTGAATCAACCCGAACCGAGGTTGATCGCCCCCTACCTGAACAATTGGCCCCCATAATCTGCAGGTGTTGCTTACTACTCCTGTGATCTTTATATCACGGTCTTCAGCGAACCCTTACAGCAAACCAAATTATTCACAATAGGCCGGCGGTGGCGGTTTACCGAGTACCCCACTCACTCGCCCACCTCGACCAATACGACCTGATCACACCGATATGGTGCTGGCGTACTCGATACAGGGCCCCTATGGAACCTTCGGTTTACTGGAACATATGAGGGTTACCCGCAGGACACTTACTCTTTCCAGTAAAGGTGGGGTTGTTAGATAGTTCCTGAGTGACCAGCGAACTTCCCTTCCAAAAATAAAAAATTACACAAATCACGTCAGAATGTACAAATAGCGTTTGTGACCACTTTACTCTAATGGTATTAGGTCAGATTACTAACTACTGCACACAATTACGTGCGGTACAATCGTTCAGTACATAAGCACTACTTGTCATGTACTGAAAGATCAATGGAATCGAAAATTTCGGCTGCGAATTCCTTCAGCATGAGCTTGTATGGCCTATATGGGTTCTGCACCAACACCCCAGGCGTTGTGCCTCTTGTACCTTTATAGCGGACCTCTTTGTCTATTTTACCTGTTACCTTATGACCTCCTGGTCTGTTGCCTTATGACCTCCTGGTCTGTTACCTTATGACCTCCTGGTCTGTTACCTTATGGTCCGCTATACTCTAATGCTCAAATATTATTTAACCAGGGATGCCTCCCTAGCCACCGTATATGTCACTTACACGTATGTTCCTTGACGAGTACCCGACTTTCCTTTTGGTTCAACCTCTAAGTTATATAAACTTATGTGATAAAAAACACACTCACTCAACACATGTACACTTTGTTTCTATATCTATTTCTGCTCAGAAATTTTCTTCAGCCCAGCTGTGTTACCAATTAGGAGCAGGATCTGTTAAACTAAATTTCAGATTTTTTTTTTTTTCAAAAATAGATTTGCGTTATTTACCGCGTCGCGTTATTTATCGCCTTTGCGTTAATTATCGCTTTTGCGCTAAAATCCAACTTTTTCGTGACTTGAGCTACGTGGGCGTAACCGGACGCTACGTTGCGTAATGTACGCTGCGTGCGTCTGCCTTTGGATTGCGTACGCTAGTCTTTGTTAGAGACACGTGTACGCAAAACAAAGATCCACCGTAACACAATTTCTACTTTTATCAATGTAGATGATCCCTGATCATCTACCGCACACCACACTGGCTGCCTTATCTCCTAGACAAGCCGTGTGTTGGTCTATACTTTAACTATTACCTCTACTATGAAATAACAGCAAATCTCTTTTTGCACTTTCTATCAACTATAAAAATTGGCAAACAGGAATAGTGATATACGAAATTGAAAAAGAAATGTAGATATATATGTATGCGTGCGTGTATACGCAAAGACAGAAGAAAAATAAACCGTTTTAAAAGACACAAGCGTTTTGTTCTTACTTCCGGTTCCCGGATTCCTTCAGCACTCTTTATCTAAGTGAAGCAGACGCTTATCCCGTCAGCACTGCGAGACAACCTCCCACCCTTTGCTGGAGGATAATGTCTGCTGATCTACCTAGTGCAGATATGAGAAGGACCGGACGAGTCCCCAATTGACAATGATTAATTCTTTTGTCGTATAAACAACCCTTAATGAAGTCTAAGAACACTGTACGCTGTTTACTTAAGAAGTACCGTAAGGGTACGCCAGTTGCGTAGCGATCGCTCAGCCGTAGGCGAGACGCTCAAGCGTCACGTTCGCTCACGGCCCAGTGATCACAGGACAGCACGTTGTTGGCTATGACTAGAGTAATGATTCGCTATGGCGTAGCGTACGCTCGAGACCACGAGGAGATCACCAGCGGCGCAGACGCTCACAACGCTATTCCTTTATGTCTAAAACTTTTATCAATGAAATACACAGAATACCTTAATGTGAATACAGGGTGATTGTGCAACTTTGTGTAACCTAACTAACTACAAAGCTGCTTGAGCGTCACCGACGCTCAAGTGAACACTTAAAACTATAGAAAATACACAGATACTGGTTTAGGGTCCAAAGCCTATTAACTGTATTATATCTAATATACTCGTAAAAAGAATAACAGTACAAATGATACACTACAATATAACAGAGACTTCCTAACCAAAATACAATACTATCTAATACAATACAATACTAGTCTAGGGGAGATGTGAGAGAAAAGAGAAAGGAGAGAGAGAGAGAAATGGAAAGAGATGAGAGAAATTGGCTCACAGTAAGACAATGATTACGGAGAGAAAACTTACGCACAAGGGGAAACGATCGCATGCGCCTGGACATCCAGCACCCGATTTTCAGCAATGAGAACCGTTGAAGAGTGAGAGCTGGATGTGGTCGGCCTGCCTATTTATGCCCCACACACAATGCAATCCAATGGTCCCTACAATCTTGTCGTCCATTGGACACAGGAATTCGGCTTCGCATCATAACAAAAGGTCATAGGTTGATTCATACAGGTGGGCTGTGACGATTTCCAACAGCTCAGGTGGGTGGGAAACTGGGTTTCCCGCCGCATACCTGAGTATGAGTAAATAATAGAAATGGACATAAACTTCTTATGTCCATAACTATCCGCACGAGCGATTAATACGCTCCAAACCAACACCGGAATATTGTTAATTAAATACTCTTCCGATGGGTACCAAACACTGCTATATGATTCCTGTTAGACCCTTCGTACAATACAAAGAGGGATTCCTCCGTTCAGGGACGTTCTATATTAACCAAACTTTCAGGAACCATTAAAGGGATCATGATCTATAAACTACATTAATTATGAAAATGTGTAACGAATGAGTCGCACGCTACGACTACATAAACTCTACCGTAAATACGCATACCGTGCGCCCGCGGGTGCACGCTATTGCGGGTATGCGCCTTCACGGGAGAGCGTACGCATGCGCAGCGCGGACCAGCGTGAGGTGCAAATATGGCAGCATGTATAGAGATATTTTTCTGACTTTGACACATCAGAACACCATCAAATGATTACCATTCGATGGTGGCAAACACTGGAACACTACCATCAAATGGAAATAACACTACCATCAAATAAATAGAAAACATTGATGGTTTGAAACCATCCGATTCCGATGTCCATCCATAGTGGAAATCCCGGGCCATGCCTGAGTTGGAAAATGAGCCCAGCACAGGCCAGGCCAATGGTTTAGCTGGAGGTGCAGGGTTCGAAGCCATGGTACTCTGGGCAGTAGCCCTATCTTCCCATTCTTTGAGCCACCCCTAGTTCAACTCCTATTTAAGACAATGTATATGCAAATCAGCACCTGTGGTCAGTGCCGGATTACCAAATAGGCAGAGTAGGCAGTGGCCTATGGGCCCCGTGTCTTCTAGGGGCCCAGTGACAAAGGATCAAAATATTTGATCATGAAAGAAAATTACATTGAAGCTTTCTTAAATTGTTTCCAAAAGATATATATATATATATATATATATATATATATATAAAAAAATAATTAACTCTAAGAAATGAAAACTATCCATTAAATACTCTATAAAGAAAATACATATTAGGAGATTATTTGCAAGGGGGCCAAGTTTTTGACTGCTTAGAGGCCGTTACAGAGTCTCTGCATGCGATAATTGATACATCAGTGTAATATACTCAATTATCACAGAGCGGATTGGGTTAGGCTGTTGCAGCAGAGTGGTAGGGTTTGGCTACAGGAAGAAAGGGTTAGGCACTAGGAGGAGGTTATGGTTAGAAATACTCACCACCAGAAGTGCTGCAGAATCCTCTGGAAGTCATTAGGACATCGACAAAGTATTTTGCCATGTCATTAATGTGGCACACTGTTCCTGTTCACTTTACTCTGCCTTGTGATTTTTTTTTCTACTATTGTATTCTCTCCTTGCAACTGCTGTCTGTGCTGACCCCCACTTTCATCTCCTCATCCTCTACTAACCTGCGCTACTTTAACCGGGATGCAGTTAAAATCCCTGTGCACAGAACCCCAATGGGCAGAATGCTAAGAGTGCCAACCTGATGGTCAGAATCCTGACTGATCCTGATGGTAATTACTGGAGTTACGGTTAGGCACTAGAGGAAGGTTTAGGGTTAGGCTGCGGGAGGGGAGGTTTAGGGTTAGAATTAAAGGGGCAGATGTATTAACCTGGAGAAGGCATAAGGAAGTGATAAACCAGTGATATGTGCAAGGTGATAAAGGCACCAGCCAATCAGATCCTAACTGTTACTTTACATATTGGAGCTGATTGGCTGTTGCCTTTATCACCTTGCACTTATCACTGGTTTATCACTTCCTTATGCCTTTTTCAGGTTAATACATCTGCCCCAAAGTACTTACCAAAATCTGCTGGGATACTGAACATCAGGATGCTGCGGTTACGTTTATGACCATCTGAATTCTATGTGCCGGGATATGGATACCAACCCCCTTAACCAACTGACCCTTACCATTATCACATGACCCTCCACACCTCTCCCCCAACATTTCTCTTCAACATTAAACTCCTTCCACATCATCTTTCAGTACCTACCTCCAGCATACAGTCATGGTTGCTAGTGAACTCTTTGCTGCCTGAAGAAGCAGCCAGGTGGTGTCAAATGCGGTCAGCATCATCAGTTAGACATTATTTTTATGTTCATCAATTATTTGCCTATTTTTATTCTGTGATACTGTTTTTAAATTATTTCCTGTCCGAGAATAGGTATAATAAGTTGGCGCAAAACCTGTTCCAAATGTTTACACAACCAGTGTCCAATCACATCCCCTGATGTCACTTTTCCAACCGTTTCATTGTAAATCCTCTATGTATTAGGAGAATATATATATATATATATATAGATAGAGAGAGAGAGAGAGAGCGTTGAACAGCGGCACTCCACAGACGTAAGTAATAAAATAAAATGTGTTTATTACGGTCCTACGCCGGTTTGGTGGACCACCCCCGTCGTCAGGGACAAGCGATACACATACAGGTAATACACATACTGAGCACTTATACCCACTAAAACATGCGTTCATTGCTGTAGATTGTACTCACCTGGCCAGCGCCACTATTCCCGCCGCATCTTGCCGCACTGAGTATGGGTCTCTGGATGCTTACGTCACCAGACAGCGCCGGACAGGGAGAGCCAATCAGGAAACGCTACCTCCGTAGCTAAGTGACGCCTGTAAACAAACATAGAAACAAAACAGTCATAAAGAAAACGTGAGACATTAAATGACACTTCCACCTAATAGACAATACAGAATTAGAAATGACCACAAGATGCGGACAGACTCTAAGCCAAATGAATAAACTACTGAATCTATATTTTACTAATGCATGTTATCGAATGACAACTCCAGAACCACTATCCACGTCAATAACTGACTATAAAAAACACTGAAGACCTAGAGTCTCATTCAGGCCACGTGGCGATACTGTATTAAGTACATAAATCCACCAACTTTCACATTGTAAGAGGATTTTGTTGCGATCTCCTCCCCTGTGAGAAAGGTACCCAGTATGTGTATTACCTGTATGTGTATCGCTTGTCCCTGACGACGGGGGTATATACACTGCTCAAAAAAATAAAGGGAACCCTAAAATAACACATCCTAGATCTGAATGAATGAAATATTCTTATTAAATACTTTGTTCTTTACATAGTTGAATGTGCTGACAACAAAATCACACACAAATTATCAATGGAAATCAAATTTATTAACCCATGGAGGTCTGGATCTGGAGTCACACTCAAAATGAAAGTGGAAAAACACACTGATCCAACTTTGATGTAATGTCCTTAAAACAAGTCAAAATGAGGCTCAGTAGTGTGTGTGGCCTCCACGTGTCTGTATGACCTCCCTACAACGCCTGGGCATGCTCCTGATGAGGTGGCGGATGGTCTCCTGAGGGATCTCCTCCCAGACCTGGACTAAAGCATCCGCCAACTCCTGGACAGTCTGTGGTGCAACGTGGCGTTGGTGAATGGAGCGAGACATGATGTCCCAGATGTGCTCAACAGGATTCAGGTCTCAGGAACGGGCGGGCCAGTCCATAGCATCAATGCCTTCATCTTGCAGGAACTGCTGACACACTCCAGCCACATGAGGTCTAGCATTGTCTTGCATTAGGAGGAACCCAGGGCCAACCGCACCAGCATATGGTCTCACAAGGGGTCTGAGGATCTCATCTCGGTACCTAATGGCAGTCAGGCTACCTCTGGCGAGCACATGGAGGGCTGTGCGGCCCCCCAAAGAAATGCCACCCCACACCATTACTGACCCACTGCCAAACCGGTCATGCTGGAGGATGTTGCAGGCAGCAGAACATTCTCCTTAGCGTCTCCAGACTCTGTCACATGTGCTCAGTGAGAACCTGCTTTCATCTGTGAAAAGCACAGGGCGCCAGTGGCGAATTTGCCAATCTTGGTGTTCTCTGGCAAATGCCAAACGTCCTGCACGGTGTTGGGCTGTAAGCACAACCCCCACCTGTGGACGTCGGGCCCTCATACCACCCTCATGGAGTCTGTTTCTGATCGTTTGAGTAGACACATGCAAATTTGTGGCTTGCTGGAGGTCATTTTGCAGGGCTCTGGCAGTGCTCCTCCTGTTCCTCCTTGCACAAAGGCGGAGATAGCGGTCCTGCTTCTGGGTTGTTGCCCTCCTACGGCCTCCTCCACGTCTCCTGATGTACTGGCCTGTCTCCTGTTAGCGCCTCCATGCTCTGGACACTACGCTGACAGACACAGCAAACCATCTTGCCACAGCTCGCATTGATGTGCCATCCTGTATGAGCTGCACTACCTGAGCCACTTGTGTGGGTTGTAGACTCCGTCTCATGCTACCACTAAAGTGAAAGCACCGCCAGCTTTCAAAAGTGACCAAAACATCAGCTAGAAAGCATAGGAGCTGAGAAGTGGTCTGTGGTCACCACCTGCAGAACAACTCCTTTATTGGGGGTGTCTTGCTAATTGTCTATAATTTCCACCTGTTGTCTATTCCATTTGCACAACAGCATGTGAAATTGATTGTCAATCAGTGTTGCTTGCTAAGTGGACAGTTTGATTTCACAGAAGTGTGATTGACTTGGAGTTACATTGTGTTGTTTAAGTGTATTTTTGTGAGCAGTATATATATATATATATATATATATATATATATATATATATCAAAGTGCAATTCTGGATCAATGTAAATTCACCAATGTGTTCATAATAAAGTAGGAAAAAGAGATTCCCATAGAGACCCAATGCCTGTAGCAGTGTTTCCAAACCATGGTCCTAAAGGCACACTAATGCTGGGTACACACTAGTAGATATATCTGCAGAACAACTGATCTGCAGTTATATCTATGGATGGACAGGGCAGTTCAGCTGTCAATCACCAACGGCTACTGCAGCATGTGTACGGACAGTCAGCTGACCGCCCGTACACACACACACACACACACACACACACACACACACACACACACACACACACACACACACACAGTGATGCACCAATATATTGGTAGATATATTGATTATCGGCTGTGCTGCAGGGTCGATGCAATGTCTGTGAACGACGGCGTTCACAGACATATTGTTCGAACACAGTGGCTGACAGATCCACAATATATTGGCCGTTCTATTGAACAGCCAATATACAGTATTGCTCAGTGTGTATGCACCATTACAGTTCAGGTTTTAGTGATATCTGTGCTTGAGCATATATGGTTAAATCAAAATAACTGAGGTAAATCACCTGTACTCAAGTATGGCTTTCCTTAAAACCTGGACTGTGCCTTGAGGACTGTGGTTGGTAATCCCTGTTTTACACAGGATGATATGATCAGTCAGAGGAATTGTACCTGCCACTGGGCTGGAGTAAGTTACTATGGTGCACTGATGCATCTTTGGATTTCCACAGGTGCAAGGGGGCATCTCAGGTTTAAAGAAATCTGTTGGGACATTAGCATTAAAAGCCCAATGTGGTAAAGACCAAGGTGAATGAGAAATATTCTCTGTACTGAGCTGAGTAAATTGGTGGTACTATATAAACAAAATGATGTCTAGTGGTGAGGGCTCTAGGGCTGGCTTAAACTGGCATGTTACAGTACCTCAATTCCATGTGCATGTACAAAATAAATAGAACATACAGGGGGGGCCATTCCGAGGTGTTCGCTCGTTGATGATTTTCGCTATGCTGCGATTTGTTGCAAAATGCGCATGCGCAAGGCACGCAGGGCGCATGCGCTTAGTTATTTAACTAAAAACTTAGTAGATTTGCTGTGGATTCTGCGGCGCTTTTCAGTCGCACTGCTGATCGGTGAATGATTGACAGGAAAGGGGCGTTTCTGGGTGGTAACTGAGCGTTTTTCCGGGAGAGTGCTAAAAAAACGCAGGCGTGTCAGGGAAAAACGCGGGAGTGTCTGGAGAAACGGGGGAGTGGCTGGCCGAACACAGGGCGTGTTTGTGACGTCAAACCAGGAACTAAACAGACTGAGCTGATCGTAATCTGTGAGTAGGTCTGGAGCTACTCAGAAACTGCAAATAATTATTTAGTAGCAGTTCTGCTAATCTTTCGTTCGCTATTCTGCTAAGCTAAGATACACTCCCAGAGGGCGGCGGCCTAGCGTGTGCAATACTGCTAAAAGCAGCTAGCGAGCGAACAACTCGGAATAAGGGCCAGTATGCGGCATAATTCAAGGTTAATTGCAAAACAACATTTTCCTCTAATGGGCAAAACCATGTGCTCTGCAGGTGGGGCAGATATAACATGTGCAGAGAGAGTTAGATTTGGGTGGGGTGTGTTCAAACTGAAATCTAATTTGCAGTGTAAAAATAAAGCAACCAGTATTTACCCTGCACAGAAACAATATATAACCCACCCAAATATGACTTTCTCTGCACATGTTACATCTGCCCCACCTTCAGTGCACATTCGAGGAAAATGTTGTTTTGCAATCAACCTTTAAGTAGGCCCATATGATCACTCAAACCAACACAGAAGTGTATGGGGAATTTTATTACCGTCACATCATAGCAATTCCACCATCTCATAACAATATATTGTGCTTTGACAGATTAATTGCTACAGTGTGACAGCATAACAGTCAACAAAGAATTAAGGTTAAAAAAGGGTTGAGATTGCCTAAAGGATAAAATAAAAAAGGGGCAGACTAGATGGGCCAAGTGGTTCTTATCTGCCGTCAAATTCTATGTTTCTAACATTCATTTCTATGTTGTTAGGCTGAGTAAGCGTCTCGGTGTAGTCTATTTGTAAAACACCACAGTTATGTTGGAAGGAGCGCGTGAACCAGCCTTTTATTACACAACTAGAGATCACATGTAAATCGTCAGATTATCTGCTGATACTGATATGACAAATGTGAGTTTCCAAATCAACGTAAAGCCTCGTACACATGGGGGAGATGTGTGCTGAGCGTTCTAGCACAGACCACTCAGCACACATCTCTCCCCCAACTCGGCACACAGCGCGGTGTGTGCTGAGCTGGGGAGGGGGGGGGGGGGGAGGAGATCTAGTGAAGGGGGGCCGCTCATTTCACACAGCAGAGAAATGAGTGATCTGCTAGATTTGGCATGCATGCCAAATCTAGAGTCAGCGATAGCGACGCGCGGGGCCGCGCATTGCTATGGGCATGCACACGGAGAGATCCGTGCTTATTGGGGCATTTCGAGTTGGTCGTAGCTGTGCCACGATCATTCACACTGACATGTGGGGGGACGCCCAGCACATGGCTAGTCCACCCCGCATGTCAGTGCCCCCCCCCCCGCGCGTTGGCCGGACCGCTACCACGAAACGGCGGCCAAACGCCGCCGTTCCGCCCCCTCACTCCCAGCGAACGCCTCTGCCTGTCAATCAGGCAGAGGCGATCGCAGCCGTTATGGCATGTGCCGGCGCACTGCAGCGCCAGCACATGCGCAGTAGGGACCCGTTCGCTCGGCTGCGACAAAAAGCAGCGAGCGAACGGGTCACAATGACCCCCTTAATTTCTAAGCAATCTAGTCAGATTGCTTAGAGTATAAGCACAGATCTCTCCGTGTGTACCCCCTTAACCCTTTCAGTGCTGCCTTTTTTGTTCTGGGTCCCACAAAGGTCTAGGAAACGCTCTAACCTGCTCTTACTATTTCATGTTACACTGGACGCCTACACGTTTAGAAATCAGAGTACTGGCTGTGAAGTACACACTGTCCTTTCAGTTTTGACAAATGCTATTGACACAAGCTGTGACCTTCCCAGACACGACCTTACTAGCTGACATGGCATGTACATAGAAATGATAATAGTAAATAATACTGTATGTCTTTAAATAGTGTTTTCCAAACCCAGTCCTTATGGCGCAGGAACTAAAGGGCCCTACACACTGGCCAATACCAGTGAAAGATAGGAACGATCTTGTTCATTAATTAACGAGATACCATTCATATCTTTCAGTGTGTACGCACCAGCGATGAACGATGCGCGCCGCCGCCGAGTTGATCGCTCGCTAGCTACTTTTAGCAGCCGTGCAAACGCATAGTCGCCGCCCACGGGGGAGTGTATTTTCACTTTGCAGGAGTGCGAACGCCTGTGCAGCAAACACATTTTGTGCAAAATAAGACCAGTCCTGTAGATACTTATTCTGTGCGATGATTGCTGCGACGAGTGACACGGTAAAGACGTCAGATACCCGCCCAGCAAACTCCCGGCCACGCCTGCTTTTTTTTTCCAAAGAGAAAACGGTCAGTTGACACCCAGAAACTCCCACTTCCTGTCAATCTCCTTGCGATCGGCTGTGCAACTGAAAGCGTCGCTAGAACCTGTGCAAAACCATGATGCTCTTCGTACCCGTACGCCACGCGTGCACATTGCACTGCATACGCAGTTTTGCCATTTTTTTTAACTGATCGCTACGCAGTAAGCAACGGCAGCTAGCGGTCAACTCGGAATGAGGGCCCTTGTCCCCAGAGACTTCTCTACTGCACATGCTCAAATCTCTGGAAAAAAGGCTGCCACAATATTTTCCCAGTGATTTGTGCTGCTACTGCAACGCTGACACAGGACTTCAGAAAGGTAAGTAAGTATTTAAACATCCATGCAGGGTGTGTGGTGTGTGTCCCAGGGGCCCATCTGAACTACACAACGTGACCCAGCAGAAAATTGCAGTTTAGTAAATTGCCCCTAATGTTTTGTCTACTGACTTCTTTAGTTGAATTTAGAGAATAGAAATGCTTTTTCCCTTGCAGAGGCAGTTATCAACATAGAAATTGATGATAGCTATGTTGATAACTATCTCCGCAAAGGAAAAAGCATTGTACAAGATTATAGGCCCTCATTCCGAGTTGTTCGCTGGGTAATTTTCTTCGCATCGCAGCGATTTTCTGCTAATTTCGCATGCGCAATGTTCGCACTGCGACTGCACCAAGTAAATTTGCTAAGAAGTTTGGTATTTTACTCACGGCATTACGAGGTTTTTTCTTCGTTCTGGTGATCGTTGTGTGATTGACAGGAAGTGGGTGTTTCTGGGCGGAAACTGGCCCTTTTTATGGGAGTGTGTGAAAAAACGCTGCCGTTTCTGGGAAAAACGCGGGAGTGGCTGGAGAAACGGGGGAGTGCCTGGGCGAACTCTGGGTGTGTTTGTGACGTCAAACCAGGAACGAAACTGACTGAACTGATCGCAGTGGCAGAGTAAGTCTCGAGCTACTCAGAAACTGCAAAGAAATTTCTAATCGCAATTTAGAGAATCTTTCGTTCGCAATTTTGCTAAGCTAAGATTTACTCCCAGTAGGCGGCGGCTTAGCGTGTGCAATGCTGCTCAAAGCAGCTAGCGAGCGAACAACTCGGAATGAGGGCCATAATCCTAACTACTGCATCTTCTCAATTCATCCTACGGTAGATGCTTCAGGTGTATTAGAACGAGAACATCACGTTTTAAGTACAGTTTCTTTCCATCTGTTATTGTTCGTCTCAACTTGACCGGTGATTTTAAATGGTTATGTGAATGTCCCAGCACTTAATGTCGTTGTTTCTTTTTAACAATGACAATAAAAATATCTATCTAGTTCTATAAATTCAACAATTTATAAAAAAAAAAGCTGAAATTAACATAATAGCTTAATAGAATCTAGGAACATAATAAACTTTGTCAACAAGCTGCTCTTTTTCATTTAATAGACCACAAAAGTATGATATCAGCAGCTATTTCTCCTCTGTGATGTCGCTAACAGTGGCCTCTCCAAGTAACAGAAGATGGAGAAGGCTAGAAGTACACTGGCTGAACTGAACGGTTGTCAACTCAGCCAACTAAAGCATGTACAGTAGCAGCAATAAACAATCGCCCATAAATAACCCTTGCTAAAAATATATATGATGTATAGGATCTTTGCCATAAAACTGAAGCTCGTGGATAGGATTACCACTGCAAAATCTCATGGTGTTGTAGTAAACGACAGTGACCTGGGGCCTTATCCAGACCTGATTGTAGCCGTGCAAAATTTACGCTACGATCAGCCACCCTGACATGCAAGGAGACGCCCAGCACAGGGCTAGTCCGCCCCGCATGTCTGGCCCTCCCCCCCGCCGCACAGGTACAAAAGCATCACACAGCGGCGATGCTTTACCTGAAGAGTAGCTCCTTACCAGCGCTGCTCCTACGCACTGGCAGGGAACTACTTGTCGCAGCGGCTGCATGTGACATCACGCAGATGCCGCGGCCCGCCCCCCGCATGGTCCGGGCACGCCTGCGTTGCCCGGCCCGCACCCCCAAAAAGACGGCCAAACGCCGCCGGCCCGCCCTCTCCCACCCAGCGAATGCCTCTGCCTGTCAATCAGGCAGAGACGATCGCTGGCCTGAGATGCCGATAGCATCTCTGGCATGCGTGGGCGCACTGCGCCACCGGCACATGCGCAGTTCAGAACTGATTGCCCGCTGTGCTGATCTGATGAGGTAGGCCGTCCCATTTGTAAAGGATTAACCTCTGCAGAGGGCGGGAATGAAATTGAGCGTACTCCACCATGTTGAATGCTGACACCATGAGGCCAAGTACTTGCATCGCCGAGTGTATCGACACTCTGGGACGACAAAGGAAGCATCTTATCCTGTCCTGAAGCTTCAGGACCTTCTCTGGAGACAGAAACAGCCGTTGACTGTGCGTGTCCGGCAGTGCCCCCAGGTACACCATGCTCTGAGCTGGGACCAGCGAGGACTTTTTCCAATTGATGACTGAGAAGGTCATCGTGGGAGTTTGCCAGGATCAGCAAGTCGTCCAGATACGGTAGGATCCTGATTCCCTGGCGACGGAGATGAGCCGTCATCACGGCCATAAACTTGGTGAAGATTCGAAGGGCCATAGCCAGTCCAAATGGCAGAGCCTGAAACTGATAGTGGATGTTGCCAATAGCAAACTGCAGATATTGCTGATGCGATATGGCAATAGGTATAGGCAGGTATGCATCTTGTATATCCAGGGATAACACATAGTCTCCGGGTTCCATGGCCAGTACAATTGAACGCAGAGTTTCCATATGGAATTTGGACACTCTCACAAACTTGTTCAATGATTTGAGGTTGAGTATAGGCTGGAAAGACCCATTGGGTTTCGGAACTAAAAACAGGGTCGAGAAGTATCCTTTGCCTCTCTGGGACAAAGGAACCGGCACCACCACTCCTGTATCCAGGAGGGAACTCACAACCATTTGTAGAGCTAGCGCTTTTAACGGATCCGAAGGGATAACCGTGTTGCAAAACTGGCGAGGAGGACGTCTCTTAAAGGAGACTGCGTACCCGTGAGAGACCACTTCTTGCACCCATGCATCTGAAGTGGTCTTTAACCAGACCTGGGTGAACTGCAGAAGTCGGCCCCCCACCCTGGGATCCCCCAGGGGGAGGCCTGCCCCGTCATGCAGCACGCTTGTCTTGTTTAGATGCAGGCTGACTGGCCGCCCAGGACTGTTTTGTCTTGGGCTTTGTGGTTTTGGTAGCACGAGACTCGGGTATGCCTGACCTTTTGCTTTCCCATGAGGCCGAAAGAAACTAAAAGTGGTACCTTTTGCCCTCTGTGCAGAGGGAGTAAAATGCAGTTTTAGCAGCCGCTAAATCAAACACAATATTATTTAGGTCTTCCCCAAAACAAGATGTCTCCCTTAAAAGGGAGTACCTCCAAGGTCTTTTTGGAGTCCAGGTCCACCTTCCATGATCTCAACCACAGAATACGACGAGCTAGGACAGACGTAGTCGACGCCTTAGCCACCAACACACCTGCCTCAGAGGACGCCTCCTGAATATAATAGGCAGCGCTGGTAATGTGAGACAGATATTGTCTGGCCTTGTGAGATAATTCATCGGGTAGCTCTTCCTCCATTGCCTGAACCCATGCTTATATACCTTTTGCAGCCCAGGAGGCTGCAATAGTGGGTCTATGTACAGCACCTATTAGGGCAGGCCTGGCCAACCTGTGGCTCTCCAGCTGTTGTAAAACTACAAGTCCCATCATGCCTTGCCACAGTTTTGCTATTAGGGAATGCTAAAACTGTGGCAGGGCATGCTGGGATGTGTAGTTTCGCAACATCTGGAGAGCCACAGGTTGGCCAGGCTTGTGTTAGGGAGTAAATAGATTTCCGGCATCCCTCCACACGTTTATCTGTTGGTTCCTTTAGTGAGGTGACAGTAGTGACAGGCAGAGTAGGAGATACCACTAGACGTGTGACACGGGAATCCACAGGCGGTGGGTTATCCCACTTGTTACATAGCTCTGCAGGGAGTGGATATCGAGCTAAGGCCCGTTTAGGTAAGGGGAATTTCTTCCCTGGCTCAGACCAGGGTTCTCGGCATATGTCCACTAAATGGTTAGAATGTGGTAATAGAGTTTTAGCTACGGTCTGACGTTTAAACTTGTCAGGTTTCTTAGACACCGTAGAGGAATCTTCATCATCATCAGAGATTTGGAGGATCTGTCTAATAGCAACTACCAAGTCAGGGACATCAACCTGTGATGTAGATTCCTCGTCAGAAGCATCTGATTCAGTGTCTGACTGGACAATTAGTTCCCCATCCTCATAAGAAGAAACGTCTGAGAGATGCGTGGATTGTGAGGAGGTAGCAGCCCGCTTAGATGACCCAGGGACACGAGTGTGACCAATAGCAGATTTATGTCTAACCAAAGATTGGTTTAATTGCCTCAACTTGTTAGACAAATTATCCACCCAAGGCGGATTAACCATAGGGACAATTTGTGGCTGTAGTGGCACAGGTAATCCCATAGTAAGCGTAAAACGGTCCACCAGAGTACCCAACAGGATTGAGAACTTAGCCCAGGGTGGCTCCTGATTGGTTGCAGGAGCTGCAGACTGACTGGGAGAGGTATGGCACACATTACACAGCCATCATATAACACTTCCCCCTCAAGTAAATCCTTGGTGCATGCCCTGCATGATGCGGGAGCGTCCCCCGGACATACTGCCCTTTTTGTTAGACATTTCAGTAAATGCAACAATAGAGCGTATGAGTACCATAAAGCCAGACAGAGTACAATACCTGCGAATAAATTCTTTAGTATGTGACCGAGTACCCTGTACACAACACCTGCGAATAAATCCGGTATTAGATGACTGAGTGCACGGTATAATATGTGTAATCGGTAAATACTGTAACGCACTATATAATTGACCCTGACGCACCAAGTCCCTTAGGGTACAGAATATAGTGATAGATATATCTGGGAAACACTGAAAGTGAAATCCACACAGCAGATACAGGCACACACAGTCACTGTGACAATGCAGATAATTAATAGTTATGACAGTAAAACTGCACTGGACTAGTATACAACAGTATATAAGTATATATATATATGTAGAAACAAGGATTAATACTGCGCCACATGTGATATAAAACAGATATGTATATGTGAATTTGGCAATGTAATGTGACACTCCCCTATGTTATGGACGGGGCGTCGGCTGTGTCCCTCAAAATAAACAGGGGTGATAACTCCCTGAGAAAAATGCAATAGAATGGGGGGGGGGGGGGATGAGGGATAGATAGCGACCACCGGTGTCACTGGATAAAGTAAAATTGCCAATAATATGTATATAAAAGAGTATTTATTTAGTATAAAGAATAAAATATAAAAGACATATATATATATATATAAAATGGGACAACAATACACTCACAGCTGATCTAAAACACTTAAAATAGATATATAAAAACTACAATGAATCAAGTAAGCAGATTTTTCCTTATCTGTGGTATGAGGTAAGTACAGGTCTCCCAACGCGTTTCGTCACTTGGACTTCATCACAGGGCATTGTAGTTTTTATATATTTATTTTAAGTGTTTTAGATCAGCTGTGAGTGTATTGTTGTCCCATTTTATATATATGTCTTTTATATTTTATTCTTTATACTAAATAAATATTCTTTTATATACATATTATTGGTAATTTTACTATATCCAGTGATACCGGCGGTCGCTATCTATCCCCCCCCATTCTATATTATATATATATATATATATACACGTATATATATATATATATATATATAAAAAACACAGCACGGTCCAAGACCGGAGGTATACATCAGAATACTCGTACAATATATTCTGCAACAGGTACACTTGTTCTTAACTAACACTGTCTGTATAAATACATGTAGAATACTTAAGTGTTTGTAAAGTCACACCACTGTAAACAGGCGGCTTTACAAGGGAGACCTTGCACTGCGGTCCAGGAGACCAGCCACAGCTATAACTCAGATGGCGCCCATCGTCTCAGTCAGGGAGTGAGGGAGAGTGGAAAGCAGCTCCAGGGCGGGAAAATCTGCTCAGAGATGGCGCCCTGGGCCGGTGGAGGGGCTACAGGTCAAGCGCCGGCTCCCCTATGCTGGTCCTCACTGCCTGGTACTACAGAGTCTTATTAAAATGGCTGTTAGTACACCTGACCTGTACTTCTATGCCCTGTCAGATATAGTGGGGTCCCTGTGAGCAACAGTGTCCATCCCCCTAGACTGCGAATGGAACGCGATTTAGTAGCAAGTCCCGCCTGGGGGACCCTCTTACCTCCTCCCCATAGCAGCCACGCGAAGCAGGAGAGTGTCTGTGACCGTGTGCCTAGAGCCGGAGCGTCTCTGCTGCAAGTACCCGGGAACTGAGCCGTGGGAGTATGCGACGCCGCTTGGGAGGTGATGGAGCCGCAGCGCTGAATGTCACTCTGACATATAACAGTGCTGCGGCCCTTGAAGTCTTCTCAGAAAGCTTTTAACAGGGCTGCCCAGCACAACCCTCCTGTTGACTAGCCTGCTCTGCAAGCACCAACTCAAAACTGAGCTCACAGTGCCTGGAGGCGGGGTTATAGAGGAGGTCCCAATGCATTCTGGGACAGCTAAAGCTTTAATCTGTTGGTGCCTGGATCAAGATTCATCTCTACACCCCGATGTATTCCTTGTGTAATACAGTGTACCCTGCTGCAGAAAGTTACATTTTTGATCTTGGCAAGTATCAGTGCACCACCGGAGAATAACTATATTTGTCTTTTCCTCTACTTGGCATCAAATTGTCCCTTTAGTTATATGAGGTAGCACCCCCCACTGGGACTTGTGAGAGATGATTACCAAATAAGATAACTTATTTTTTTTTTTTTAATTCAACAATTTTTATTGATATTTTCCTTTTTTGTACATATTACAAATCAATAAAACAACTTTAAACCTAAAGCATTGCTGTCGGCATTAGTATTGAGTAGCATGTAAGGTATCAATCACAAGCATATGGTCTTAAACAAAATCAGTTAGCATCTGATATCTAGCCCGGCAGACACAACACTTCTCCCATATACATATCTATACGCCTATATCAATTCACCTGCACTTATATATACATATACATATACATTCGCATCCCCATTTACAGAAAAATATTAAAAGGTATAAAAGTATAGTTCTCCGGGGCCACCGGGTGCGGTCATATCAAAATA
This sequence comes from Pseudophryne corroboree, assembly GCF_028390025.1. NCBI lineage: Eukaryota > Metazoa > Chordata > Amphibia > Anura > Myobatrachidae > Pseudophryne > Pseudophryne corroboree. The sequence continues at coordinate 148,442,507 of NC_086455.1, forward strand.
TAGGTAACGGTGTCCCGGGTGAGTCACATAGCACATACCTATATTGCGCCAATTTCACAATTTCCTAGACTCGTCAGGTAGCTTCGGGGTGATTATGTTGAGGCTAAACTTGCATCCGCAGCTATTGTTATGCCGGCGCCCCTAACATATGGTGATGACAACCATCTATCCCATATCGCGTAATATTTAGTAATGGCTTTCCTGGACACATAGACAAATTTTTCATGCGCCACTGTAGTATTCACTAAGGCAATCCATGAGTCAATATCTGGGCCATCAGGTGCCATCCACGATCGGGCTATAGAAACCTGTGCAAGAGCACACAAGTTGATAACGTAACGCCTGGAGGGGGCATCCAGCAACTCCTCATCCACCACCGCCAACACACATACAGGGGGAGTCATCACATCCGCAGGTATGCCAGTGGAGACCATAATCTTGAGTACATCCTGCCAGAAGGTATTAACTATCCTACAGGACCAAATCATGTGCCAGAAGGTGCCCCCAACTAGAGTACACTTGGGGCATTTAGAATCCATTCTTCCTCCGAATCTTATTAACCTCTCAGGGGTAATATAGACTCTATGTAAAACAAACAGATGCACCTGTTGGTAACGGGCCGCTGTGGTCGCCAATCTAGAGGCACCCAGTGCATCTTCCCAGGTATCATTAGATATGGGCCCCAGATCATTTTCCCATTTAGATTTAAGAGAAAGAAGGGTCTCACAATGATAGGTACGTAGTAGAGCCGAATAGAATATGGAGATAGTACAATTTTGAAGCTTATCAAATAGTTCCCTTACTGGTGTGTCCCGGAGCATCAGGGGGGCGTTCGCAAATTGAGTTTGGCAAGCATGACGGAGTTGTAGATATCGATAAAAATAAAAGGTAGGAATATTGTAATTCTCCTGCAATTGTTGGAAAGACTTAAATACACCCATATGATACAATTGCCCAAGAGACTGCACTCCCCGGCTGCTCCATACCTCCCTCATCTGTAACGATGCAAGCTCTCCAAGAGATTGTGCATAGGCTAGAGGCGTCTCCGGATCCCAACCCTCTCCATGAAGCAATCTATGCGCCTGTCTCCATACCATAATTGCTTGCTTGACAACTGGAAGATTAAGTAGCGATACATTGTCACTCAGCAGTAGTTGTAATGGGGTGCAGTTCCGATCGGTTATATAGAGAATTCGGGATATTAATTCATCTCTACCAGGATCATGTAACCACTTACTAATATGCACCATTTGTGCCGCTAAGTAATATAATCTGAATTTAGGGAGGCCCAGGCCTCCAGAGTCACGTGGGCGTGTGAGGGTATCTAATTTTATTCTGACTCGTCGTTTAGACCATACGATAGAGGACAGAAGACTATCTATTCTCCTAAAGGTTTTTAATGGGAGATATACAGGGGAGTGCTGTAGCGCATATAGTAACTTAGGCAGGGCCACCATTTTCACTAAATTAATTCTACCCGTTATAGTTAGCGGTAGAGTCCCCCAGACCGCAATACGGGAGTGCAAATAGTCCATGTGAGGTTTTATGTTTAGGGAAAAGTATTGAGAAGGATTATTTGTGACCCAGATTCCCAAGTACTTGAATGAGTCCACCCAGCGTAGAGGTAGGGTCACAAGCGGAGCCCCAGGACAAGTACCCTTGAAGGGCATTATGCAGGACTTATCCCAATTTATGGATAAGCCAGAATACCCGCCATAAGTGTCTATAATACGCAGCACGTGCGGCATGGTATTGCAATAGTCTGATATGAACAGCAGAATATCATCCGCGTATAGAGCAATCTTGTCCGTGGTGGGGCCCACCCGGAACCCCCCCACTCGCAAGTCAGAACGCAGCAAGCACGCCAAGGGTTCCACTGCTAGAGCAAAAAGGATAGGGGATAGCGGGCAGCCCTGTCTTGTACCCCTAGCCAAAGGGAATGCAGAGGAAGTGAACCCATTTATCGAGACCCTGGCTGATGGTGCGGAGTATAGTAACTTGACCCACCTTATAAAGCGTGGTCCTATACCGAAGCGGGCCATGGACCCCCACAAGAACGCCCACTCCACTGAATCAAAAGCTTTAGCAGCGTCGAGAGACACTATCACAGAAGTGTCGGCGTCCTCGCGGGGGGCCTGTAGGTGCGTAAACAAGCGCCTAAGGTTAGTTAGAGTGGACCGCCCCGGCACGAAACCTGTCTGATCTGTGTGTATAATTTGGGTAATAACGGAGTTGAGTCTAAGTGCCAGGATCTTTGCTAACACCTTGATGTCAGTTGTAAGTAGCGAAATAGGTCTATATGAATCTACCCGCTCTGGGTTCTTATCCGGTTTCAATAGCACTATTATCAAAGCCTCAGTCATAGAATCCGGCAGCGACCCCAACTCCAACAGGTCATTGAACAGAGCAAGTAATCTAGGGCCATATAAATCAATATGTTTCTTATACAGCTCAATAGGAATTCCATCTAACCCTGGTGCCTTGCCTCCAGGAAATGATTTGATGGCTGTTTCAATCTCCGTCAATGACAAAGGGGAGTCCAGGAATTCAACCGCCACATCAGAGAGCGAGGGCAATGGTAAACCAACAAGATAATCATTTATTTCCGCTGAACTAGCCGATAGTCTCGTACTATACAGATTTTTATAATAAGCAACAAATTGGTCTGCTATTTCCGGGGTCTTTACATAAGTTACACCATCATCCCCGCCTATCGTGAGGACAGTATTAGATGATTTATCTGCCGCCGCTAAATATGCTAGATTAGTGCCAGGTCTATCGCCTGTAGCATAATATGAGTGTTGGGCATACAACAAACGGTATTTAGCTTTATCAGATAGACAGCACCTCCATTTGGACTGCGCAAGCAACCATGCGTCCTTGGAGGCATCCAACCCATCCTGCAAATATTGGATTTCTAGGGACCTACAGGAAGCCTCAAGTTCCACTTCTTGGCGTTTATAGCCATTCTTTAAGGTAGCAACCCGTCTAATTAGGGAACCACGTATAAATGCTTTAAATGCGTCCCAGAGAATTGCTGGTCCAGCAGTACCCCCATTCAGCTCCAAAAACTCCCGCCAAGCAAGCTCAAGCTCCGCTCCAGTGCCCATCTGTGAAAGCCAGAATGGGTTAAGTTTCCAAAACAACTGTCCCCGGGTACCCCCAGTATCCAGATTCAACAGTACTGGTGAGTGGTCAGAGATTCCTCTAGTTGCGTACTGGATATCAACAATCTTGGGAACTAAACAGGGGGAGACCAGGGCCATGTCTATCCTAGAAAATGAGGAGTAAATAGGGGAGAAGCAGGAGAACTGTCGAGCAGCTGGATGCCGCAACCTCCAGACATCCACCAAACCCATTCCCTCCACTAACAGAGCGAAGTTGCCTGGACGTGGGCGAGGCACAGCAGCACTGGTGCTAAATCTATCCACTCTATGATCCATAATATTATTAAAGTCCCCAGTGCAGACGGTGGGAGTATTGGGGTAAAGGGACATAAAATCAGCAGCCTTGCGTAAAATCTCCGGGGAATACGGTGGAGGTATGTAGATAGCCAGTAATAACAAAGACATGGAGTTTATTTGACATTTAAGAAAAATGTACCGCCCCCACTGATCTACCTGGGCCTGGTCCAAAACAAACGAGAGAGATTTACGGATAAGAATGGAGACGCCCCTGGAGTGTGAGGTATGAGTGGAATGATATAGCCACCCAATCCATGGCTTCTTAAGAGATAAAACTTTGGCTCCCTCCAGGTGCGTCTCCATAAGACAAACAACATCTGCGGAGTACTGCCTCACCTGCCGAAGCACCAGGGCCCTTTTAATTTTGTCATTAAGGCCCCGCACATTCCAGGATAAAATTTTTAGACTAAGTGATGCCATAATACATAATAGCACCAAGTGCTAGATGTGCCCACAACATTGAAGGTATCTGAAATAGACAGAGAAGTAACCGCCTGCAATAAATTTCTCTAAACAAGTCGCCACAGCAATGCTTATAAAACAACCACCCATTAAATCCTCCCTTCTCCCCCAAACAACCCCCCACCCTGTATACCGACCCGAACTGTGGCATACCTAATCCCAAAAAGCCCCCTCCCCACAACTAAACAACTAGTAAAGAGGACAAAAAATACAGCGGTCGGAAGCAGGCATTGCTCCCCCGCCATAACCTAACCCCCCCCCAGGACCAGACAAGTACCCGACCTCCGTTCATGTAAGGACCGGATATCAAGTGCAGCAATTAGTATATTACCACGTCAACAAACATTAATACATTAGCTGTATACACAAATACTTAATGACATAAATCGCAGCCCAGCCACCGGGCAGTTGCAACATTCAGTCATTTGCCAGGGGGCGCCCTGCCGGGAACTGCCTGTCAAGCCACGTCGCCGCCTCCCGCGGGGTCAAGAAAAATTTAGTCTCTCCTCCTGCGACCACCCTCAACTTTGAGGGAAAAAGCATAGCATAAGGGAGATTAAGCTCCCGGAGACGTCTCTTAATTGGAAGGAACTGGGCTCTCTCCTTCTGAACGTCAACCGCAAAATCAGGAAATACAGAGATCCGGGTACCATTCCACTTAAGTGGGCCTTTGGTGCGTGCCAGGTTGAGTACCTTGTCCCGATCCTTGAAGTGGAGGAATTTAGCTATAAATGTACGGGGAGGAGCCCCCGGCGGCAGCGGTCGCATAGGGATTCTATGTGCTCGTTCCACCGCGTAGTGTGATGTAAAAGCATCCGTCCCAAAAAAATCTGTAAGCCACTTCTCCAAAAACTGCTCAGGTGCATCTCCCTCCTCCTTTTCCGGCAAGCCCACGAACCGAATGTTATTTCGTCTCAGACGCCCCTCCATATCGGTCAGTTTTTTCTGCACTTCCGACATCTGGGATTCAAGGGCAGTAGTGCGTCGGCCAAGCGGGGCCACAGTGTCCTCGACCGTAGAAATGCGCGTTTCCGCTTCCCCCACTCTCTCTCTAACACGTTGTAGATCCTGGTGAATCAAGGAGAGATCTGATTGCACCTGAGTGATCTTTTCAGCCAGTCTGCCCTCGCTAGCATTTACTGCGTCCAGTACCCTTTGGATAGCATCCTCCGAGGTCTCTGGGGGGCCGGAGCATGCACTTGTAGCCGGGGAGGGGGGAGAGGATCCATCCCGCGACCCCCCCGTTCTCTTGTCTTGCGCGGGAGGGTTTCTAGCGTATTTTTCGAGCTTGGCCGCAGCTTGAGAAGTCTTCCCCATAGTATTCGTTATAGGCACCCTACAGGGAGTTGCAGCAGTTATATGAGAGAGTTATGGTGAACCAATCCGGTCTGCCTCCAGACCGTACTGCAGCAGCAACTCAGGAGTCACCCAATGGTAAACTAGTGGCCTCCCGCCGGATATATATAATGAAAAGGGAAACAGGGGAGGATGTAATTATATGTAGCTGAGCAGCAGGGTCAGAGCCTCCTAATGTGATGCCGTGTGACCGCCTGATGGGGCAGGGAGTCAAGCAGTGTCCCCCCAGATCAGAGCTGTGCGGTAAAGATAAATAGCCCCTACTGTACACCTCCAGTCAGGGTGATATTCGGAGTGTTCAGTCAGGGGTGTGCAACAGGAGGATGAGTGAGTGGAGCAGCAGATGGCCAGGTCAGTGACCGCAGCAGCCAGAAGCCTGGTGTGATCAGAGCGGACCCCCAGGCTCCCCAGAATGTACCTGATAGTGCTGCAGCCCAGCCCCACTCTGAGGTCTCAGACGGTTGCAGTGATCACGGGAGCCGCACTTCCGGTCCCCCGGGTGTATGGCTGTGTAGTCAGGCTCAGGGGTGTTCTGGGTCCCTCCAGCAGGCAGATAGGGCGGCAGCCAGATTCCCCTCACTCTCTTCCCCAGGGCCGCGGGTAGCGGTGGAGAGCCGGAGCCGAACTTCCGGTCCCCAGGGCGGCTCAGGTACGTGGCGGTGCAGGGCGCGCTGTGCCCCAGGCGCCACAGACGTCTCTCAGGTCCCCCAGCAGGCGCTCCAGGACGGCAGACGAGCGCTCCCTCTTTCCTCCACGGCGACGCGGGTCTCAGCGGTGTTTGGGAGCCGAACTTCCGGTCCGCGGTAAGCGCGCGGCGGCGGCTCCAGCGCCGGGCAAGGCCCTCCAAGTGAACAGGGCTGCAGGAGTCAGAGTGGCAGCGGGACTCGGTGCAGATTCACTCCATGGGGGTAGGGGAAGTTCATGCAGCGTTAGGGATAATATCAGACCCTGGGGGGGAATATAGGATAAGTTTCAGGATATAACGGCAGGAGAGCTGCACAGTTCAGGTGCTACTCCATGCTCGTCCAGGCCACGCCCCCCAAATAAGATAACTTATAACGGCATCATATAGATGATAAATTACAAAAGTAATGATTGCGGTTAAATACTTTCATCTTGCCAGATCAATTGTCCAAAAGTGAGCTACTTATTTCAACGCTCATACTATATAACAACATAGAGCTACTGTAGTTATAATAAATGTGCAGCACTTGTCCCATCGCTTTTCCTTCCCCTCAGTATGAGGTCTCAGCCTTGCTCTGCACTCCTCCAAATACATGTCTCCCTCACGTGAAGCTGTGTAGAAACTCCCCCTCCGAGTTCTCCTACTCACTGCAGACTCCCACTCAGTAAATTAATATTGTGTAAGAAAACACAAATACAGTGGCCCTCATTCCGAGTTGTTCGCTCGCAAGGCGAATGTAGCAGAGTTACACACGCTAAGCCGCCGCCTACTGGGAGTGAATCTTTGCTTCTTAAAATTGCGACCGACGTACGCGCAATATTGCGATTACAAACGAGTTAGCAGTTTCTGAGTAACTTCAGACTTACTCTGCCTGTGCGATCAGTTCAGTGCTTTTCGTTCCTGGCTGACGTCATAAACACACCCAGCGTTCGCCCAGGCACTCCCACCGTTTCTCCGGCCACTCCTGCGTTTTTTCCGGAAACGGTAGCGTTTGCAGCCACACGCCCCTAAAACGCCGTGCATCCGCCCAGTAACACCCATTTCCTGTCAATCACAATGCGAACGTCGGAGCGATGAAAATGCCGTGAGTAAACTTACTTTCTTCATAGTAAAGTTACTTGGCGCAGTCGCAGTGCGAACATTGCGCATGCGCACTAAGAGAATTCTCACTGCGATGCGATGAAAATCTCCGAGCGAACAACTCGGAATGAGGGCCAGTGTTAGCAATGGTTGTGCAAGTCCTTTTCTTTACATCTTAGTATTTTCCAACGTAAAGGGAATTCTAGGCCGTTATCTGCTCAGTTCTTACCACATTGCAAATGAGGTGATTAGATGGATAGATAGATAGATAGATAGATAGATAGATAGATAGATAGATAGATAGATAGATAGAACCGACTTGTATAGGAGCCCTTGTTCCAGTGCATACCTCCCAACATGACTCTCTCCAGGAGGGACAGAATGCTCTGCTCAAGGACTTCTCTTAATTTCTGATTGCCATCACCTGTGCTGAAACACCTTTCTAATCCATTAACCTGCTCAAAACAGGTGCTATCAATCATAAATTAAGAGAAAAGTCCAGAAGCAGAGCATTGTGTCCCTCCTGGGTAATGTTGGGAGGTATGCCAGTGACAGACCCTAAGTAAAATCATGGTGATTTTTTAATGTTTTTTGTGCCATGTCCTTTAAAAAAAAAAAAGTGCCATTTTATTTAACCTTTGGTGCACTAGGAGGGGTGTGACATACCCCAGCAAGATGTAAGCTCCTACCATTTCTTTCAAAATACTACACACAAGTTGCCATTTATGTAGCTGGAGTTGCAACATTGCCAGTTTGTGTTGAACTCCTACTGTTGAATATATGACAGTGAGTGCTGAATATAGTATCTATCTATCTATCTATCTATCTATCCCTACACACTGGCAGATAACACTGAACGATATGAACGTTCTCGTACATTAATGAACGAGAACCCATTCATATTCATTGTGTAGGCATCAACAATGAACAATGTGCGGCCCCTTGGTGCCCTGTCGCTTATGCATGCAGGCCAATATGGACAATCTCGTCCATATTAGCATGCAGTGCTATTGAGCCGAGTGACGGGGGGAGTGAAGAAACTTCACCCTCCGTCACTCCCCCCCTCCCGCCGCCGGGTCGCCTGCCGGCCGCCGGGCTCCTCGGCGGAACATCGCCGTATGTGTAGGGCCCTTATCTATCTATCTGCTTTGCCTGTATGACCACTTGTTTTCTTTAGCATAGCAGAGATGTTCTCAAATGCGGCCCTCAATGCACCTCAACAGTCCAGGTTTTAGGTATATCCAAGGCTCAGCACAGAAACGTTGATTTTATCTAGACTTACCTTACTATCCCTTTAAACCGGGACACACATGAATTACACAGGTTCTGTGGCTGATTAAAACCAGGTGAAATTCAGGCTTGAAGTCAGCCAGCCACATAACCTGTGTAATTCATAAGTGTCCCAGTTTAAAGGGATAGTATGGTAAACCTAGTTTTATCTATGCTTGTATTTATTGTCATCTAATATACAATATTGAAAAATCCATGGAGTGCCACCTGTTTTCTTGTGCCAAGGGACTTCGCATACCCTGAAGTTGGAAAGCACGTAAAAGTATCTATCTATCTACAGTTATCACAAGGGAGGAACTAGTGGTGGCATTATCAGCAGCACTCATTATACTGTAGTACGTTGAGACTGGACACGGTCAGTGACGAAGAAGGAGGAGGCGATTCGGCTGGAGGAGAGGACGGGGCCACTTCCACCCTTGTAACACTCACCTATGGCTCATTTCTGAAACCTGCTGTTGCCATTGTATACTGTCACAACTCCGAGATCGTGATGTCAGATCCCCAGTGAGGAGCCCCCCTGCCCCACTATCCCTGAGCTGGTCTGGTAGGTATCACACTCCCCAGCCAACCCACAATCACCAGGAGCAGGGGCATAAGTTCATTCCAGTCATCCGGAGGGAATTTGGAATTCGGTACCACATAAAAAAATGGGAAAACAAACATAGTATGTATATATATATATATATATATATATATATGAGACTTGCAGAAATGCAGGGAAAATGGCTGCTGCACAATTTTCCAAGTGATTTCTGCAGCGCTGCTGCTGCCGTCACAAAACTCCAGAGGGTAAGTATTGGTAAAAATTGGGTGCAGGGTGCGCGGTGTGGACCCCCTAGACTGCGGGTGACCGTCCTTTTATACATACACCAGTGAGATATATATATATATGTATATATATATATATACAGTGGGGCAAAAAAGTATTTGGACAGCCACCGATTGTGCAAGTTGACCCACTTAAAAAGATGAGAGAGGTCTGTAATTTCCATCATAGGTACACTTCAACTTTGAGAGACAGAATCTGAAAAAAATAAACAGGAAATCACATTGTATGATTTTTAAACAATTTATTTGTATATTCTTGCGGAAAATAAATATTTGGACAACCAAAAAGTTTAACTCAATACTTTGTAATATAACCTCGGTTGGCAATTACAGAGGTCAAACGTTTCCTGTAGTTCTTGACCAGGTTTGCACACACTGTAGCAGGTATTTTGGCCCACTCTTCCATGCAGATCTTCCCTAGATCTGTCACGTTTTGGGGCTGTCGCCGGGCAACACGGACTTTCAACTCCCTCCACAGATTTTCTATTTGGTTGAGGTCTGGAGACTGGCTAGGCCACTCCAGGACCTTGAAATGCTTCTTACGGAGCCACTGCTTAGTTGCCCGGGCGGTGTGTTTAGGGTCATTGTCATGCTGGAAGACCCAGCCATGTTCCATCTTCAATGCTCTTACTGAGTGAAGGAGGTTTTTGCCCAAAATCTCACGATACATGGCCCCATTCATTCTCTCCTTAATATGGATCAGTCGTCCTGTCCCCTTTGCAGAAAAGCAGACCCAAAGCATGATGTTTCCACGCCCATGCTTCACAGTGGGTATGGTGTTCTTGGGATGCCATTCATCATTCTTCTCCCTCCAAACACGGTGAGTGGAGTTTATACCAAGAAGTTCGATTTTGCTCTCATCTGACCACATTACATTCTCCCAATCCTCTGGACCCTCCAGATGGTCACTTGGAAACTTTAGACAGGCCTTGACATGTGCTGGCTTAAGCAGGGGAACCTTTCGGGTGCTGCAGGATTTCAATCAATGACGACGTAGTGTGTTACTAATGGTAACCTTTGTGACTGTAGTCCCAGCTCTCTTGAGGTCATTGACCAGGTCCCCCCGTGTAGTTCTGGGCTGATTCCTCACCGTTCTTAAGATCACTGATATCGATCTTGCATGGAGCCCCAGGTCGAGGGAGATTGTCAGTGATCTTGCATTTGTTTCATTTTTTAATAATTGCGCCAACAGTTGATCTCTTCTCACCAAGCTGCTTGCCTATTGTCGAGTAGCTCATCCCAGCCTTGTGCAGCTCTACAATTTTGTCCCTGAAGTCCTTAGACAGCTTTCTGGTCTTGGCCATGGTGGAGCGGTAGCAGTCTGACTGTTTGAGGGTGTGGACAGGTGTCTTTTATACAGATAACCAGTTTAAACAGGTGCCACTAATACAGGTAAGGATAGAAGAGCTTCTTAAAGAAGAAGTAACAGGTTTGTGAGAGCCAGAAATCTTGCTGCTTGGTAGGTGTCCAAATATGTATTTTCTACAAGAATATACAAGTAAAATGTTTAAAAATCATATAATGTGATTTCCTGTGTATTTTTTTTCCAGATTCTGCCTCTCACAGTTGTAGTGTACCTATGATGGAAATTACAGACCTCTCTCATCTTTTTAAGTGGGTCAGCTTGCACAATCGGTGGCTGTCCAAATACTTTTTTGCCCCAGTGTGTGTGTGTGTGTGTGTGTGTGTGTGTGTGTGTGTGTGTGTGTGTGTATATATATATATATATATATATATACTGCTAAAAAAAATAAAGGGAACACTTAAATAACACATCCTAGATCTGAATGAATGAAATATTCTTATTAAATACTTTGTTCTTGATAATGCTGATATTGATTACCTTATAACCTTCACTATATAGGTAAGAGACTAGATACGCAATTGGCGTATGAGATACCGTAAGGGTACGCCCTTAGCGTAGCGGACGCTGTATCGGGAGCGAGCCGCTCGAGCGACACAAACGCTCGCGAGAATACGCTGTTTATATCGGGCAAACTATAGGCGGTTGATCACCGTAATGTTACGCTCCCAGCGTAGCGGACGCTCGAGACCACGAGGAGATCACGAGCGGCGCCGACGCTCACAATATATCAATCAGTAAACCTTGAATGTACCACACAGTAATGACACTCTTATGCTGTAAACCTTTGTTCAGAAACACTGTAGCGATATAACGCTGCTTAACCTTAATAACACTAAAGCTGTTTGAGCGATCGAGACGCTCTTATTACCCTTTGCAATATAATGAACACACAATACCGTGCTAAGGTTTCCAACGCCTTTACTAACTAGAGTCTTAAGTTATATTAAAAAGAGAAACAGTTAACAAGTCATACACTACACACAAACATATAATTCTAACAGGTTATCTAGACAGAAATATACAATTGTGGCACAATTACATCTAAGGAGAAAGAGAGTGAGAGAGAGAGAGAGAGAGAGAGAGAGAGAGAGAGAGTGGCTTACAATAAACACGAGGTAAAATATGGTTGCAGAGAAACTTACGCACAAGGGGAAACAATCGCATGCGCCTTTCTGGATATCCAGCTCCCGATTATCAGCAATGAGAACCGTTGAAGAGAGTAGAGAGCTGGCCCAGATCGGCTTGTCCTTTTATACACTTACACACAGTACAGTACAATGGTCCCTACATTCTTATTGTTCATTGGACACAGGAATTCGTCTCTGCATTATAACAAAAGGTCATAGGTTGGTTCATACAGGTGGGCTGTGACTATTTCAAACTGCTCAGGTAGGAGGGAAAATAAGAATTTACTTACCGATAATTCTATTTCTCATAGTCCGTAGTGGATGCTGGGGACTCCGTCAGGACCATGGGGGATAGCGGGCTCCGCAGGAGACAGGGCACATCTAAAAAAGCTTTTAGGTCACATGGTGCGTACTGGCTCCTCCCCCTATGACCCTCCTCCAAGCCTCAGTTAGGTACTGTGCCCGGACGAGCGTACACAATAAGGAAGGATCTTGAATCCCGGGTAAGACTCATACCAGCCACACCAATCACACCATACAACTTGTGATCTGAACCCAGTTAACAGTATGATAACAAAACGAAGTAGCCTCTAAAAAGATGGCTCACAACAATAATAACCCGATTTTTGTAACAATAACTATGTACAAGTATTGCAGACAATCCGCACTTGGGATGGGCGCCCAGCATCCACTACGGACTATGAGAAATAGAATTATCGGTAAGTAAATTCTTATTTTCTCTAACGTCCTAGTGGATGCTGGGGACTCCGTCAGGACCATGGGGATTATACCAAAGCTCCCAAACGGGCGGGAGAGTGCGGATGACTCTGCAGCACCGAATGAGAAAACTCCAGGTCCTCTGTAGCCAGAGTATCAAATTTGTAAAATTTTACAAACGTGTTCTCCCCTGACCACGTAGCTGCTCGGCAAAGTTGTAATGCCGAGACTCCTCGGGCAGCCGCCCAAGATGAGCCCACCTTCCTTGTGGAGTGGGCCTTTACAGATTTAGGCTGTGGCACGCCTGCCACAGAATGTGCAAGTTGGATTGTGCTACAGATCCAACGTGCAATCGTCTGTTTAGACGCAGGAGCACCCATCTTGTTGGGTGCATACAATGTAAACAACGAGTCAGTTTTTCTGACTCCAGCTGTCCTTGAAATATATATTTTTAATGCTCTGACAACGTCCAGTAACTTGGAGTCCTCCAAGTCGCTAGTAGCCGCAGGCACCACAATAGGCTGGTTTAAGTGAAATGCCGAAACCACCTTAGGGAGAAATTGAGGACGCGTCCTCAATTCTGCCCTGTCCGAATGGAATATCAGATATGGGCTCTTGTATGACAAAGCTGCCAACTCTGAAACTCTCCTGGCAGAAGCCAGGGCCAACAGCATGGTTACCTTCCATGTAAGGTATTTTAATTCTACCGATTTTAACGGCTCAAACCAATGAGATTTGAGAAAATTTAGAACCACGTTCAAATCCCACGGTGCCACTGGAGGCACTATTGGGGGTTGTATATGTAGTACACCTTTGACAAAAGTTTGTACTTCAGGCACTGACGCCAATTCCTTCTGGAAGAAAATTGATAAGGCCGAAATTTGAACTTTAATAGACCCCAATTTTAGGCCCATAGACAATCCTGCTTGCAGGAAATGTAAGAATCGACCCAATTGAAATTCTTCCGTTGGAGCCTTCTTGGCCTCACACCACGCAACATATTTTCGCCAAATGCGGTGATAATGTTGTACAGTCACTTCCTTCCTAGCCTTAATCAAGGTAGGAATAACTTCCTCTGGAATGCCCTTTTCTTTTAGAATCCGGCGTTCAACCGCCATGCCGTCAAACGCAGACGCGGTAAGTCTTGGAACATACAAGGTCCCTGCTGAAGCAGATCCCTTCTCAGAGGTAGAGGCCACGGATCCTCCGTGAGCATCTCTTGAAGTTCCGGATACCAAGTTCTCCTTGGCCAGTCCGGAGCCACCAGTATCGTTCTTACTCCTCTTTTCCGTATAATTCTCAGCACCTTTGGTATGAGAGGCAGAGGAGGGAACACATACACTGATTGGTACACCCACGGTGTTACCAGAGCGTCCACAGCTATTGCCTGAGGGTCTCTTGACCTGGCGCAATACCTGTCCAATTTTTTGTTGAGACGAGACGCCATCATGTCTACCTTTGGTTTTTCCCAACGGTTCACAATCATGTGGAAAACTTCTGGATGAAGTCCCCACTCTCCCGGGTGAAGGTCGTGTCTGCTGAGGAAATCTGCTTCCCAGTTGTCCACTCCCGGGATGAACACTGCTGACAGTGCTATGACATGATTCTCCGCCCAGCGCAGAATCCTTGCCGCTTCTGCCATTGCACTCCTGCTTCTCGTGCCGCCTTGTCGGTTTACGTGGGCGACTGCCGTGATGTTGTCGGACTGGATCAACACCGGCTGACCCTGAAGCAGCGGTTTTGCCAGACTTAGAGCATTGTAGATCGCTCTTAGCTCCAGTATATTTATGTGAAGAGACGTCTCCAGGCTTGACCACACGCCCTGGAAGTTTCTTCCCTTTGTGACTGCTCCCCAACCTCGTAGGCTGGCATCCGTAGTCACCAGGACCCAGTCCTGTATGCCGAATCTGCGGCCCACTAACAGATGGGCAGTCTGCAGCCACCACAGGAGAGACAACCTTGTTCTTGGTGACAGTGCTATCCGCTGATGCATGTGCAGGTGCGATCCGGACCATTTGTCCAGCAGATCCCACTGAAATGTCCGTGCATGGAATCTGCCGAATGGAATCGCTTCGTACGAAGCCACCATCTTTCCCAGGACTCTTGTGCATTGATGTACTGACACCGTTCCTGGTTTTAGGAGGTTCCTGACAAGTTCGGATAACTCCCTTGCTTTTTCCTCCGGGAGAAACACCTTTTTCTGAACCGTGTCCAGAATCATTCCCAGGAACAGCAGACGAGTTGTCGGGGTCAATTGAGATTTTGGAAGATTCAGAATCCACCCGTGTTGCTGGAGCACTACCTGGGTTAGTGCTACACCGACTTCCAGCTGTTCTCTGGACTTTGCCCTTATCAGGAGATCGTCCAAGTAAGGGATAATTAATACGCCTTTTCTTCGTAGAAGAACCATCATTTCGGTCATTACCTTGGTAAAGACCCGAGGGGCCGTAGACAAACCAAACGGCATCGTTTGAAACTGATAATGACAGTCTTGTATCACGAACCTGAGATACCCTTGGTGTGAGGGGTAAATTGGGACATGCAGATAAGCATCCTTTATGTCCAGGGACACCATGAAGTCCCCTTCTTCCAGATTCGCTATCACTGCTCTGAGTGACTCCATCTTGAACTTGAATTTCTGTATGTACAGGTTCAAGGATTTCAGATTTAGAATAGGTCTTACCGAACCGTCCGGCTTCGGTACCACAAATAGTGTGGAATAATACCCCTTTCCCTGTTGTAGGAGGGGTACCTTGACTATCACCTGCTGAGAATACAGCTTGTGAATGGCTTCCAAAACCGACGTCCTTTCTGAGGGAGACGTTGGCAAAGCAGACTTTAGGAACCGGCGAGGGGGAAACCTTTCGAACTCCAGCATGTAACCCTGAGATATTATCTGCAGGACCCACGGGTCCACTTGTGAGTGAGCCCATTGATTGCTGAAAATCTTGAGTCGACCCCCCACCGTTCCTGGGTCCGCTTGTAAAGCCCCAGCGTCATGCTGATGGCTTTGTAGAAGCCGGGGCGGGCTTCTGTTCCTGGGCAGGGGCTGCGTGCTGCCCTTTCTTACCCTTTCCTCTGCCTCTCGGCAGAGAAGACTGTCCTTTTGGTCGCTTTTTATAGGAGCGAAAGGACTGCGGCTGAAAAGACGGTGTCTTTTTCTGTTGTGAAGGGGTCTGAGGTAAAAAGGTGGATTTGCCGGCAGTTGCCGTGGTCACCAGGTCCGAAAGACCGACCCCAAACAATTCCTCTCCTTTATATGGCAATACTTCCATATGCCTCTTGGAATCCGCATCACCTGACCACTGTCGCGTCCATAAACTTCTTCTAACAGATATGGACATCGCGCTTACTCTTGATGCTAGAGTACAAACATCCCTCTGAGCATCTCGCATATAAAGAAAAGCATCCTTTAATTGCTCTAGAGTCAATAAAATACTGTCCCTATCCAGGGTCTCAATATTTTCAGTCAGAGAATCCAACCACACTACCCCAGCACTGCACATCCAGGCTGAGGCTATTGCCGGTCGCAGTATAACACCCGTATGTGTGTATATACTCTTCAGTGTAGTTTCCAGCCTCCTATCTGCTGGATCCTTGAGGGCGGCCGTATCAGGAGACGGCAACGCCACTTGCTTTGATAAACGTGTGAGCGCCTTATCCACCTTAGGGGGTGATTCCCAGCGCGCCCTAACCTCTGGTGGGAAAGGGTATAATGCCAACAACTTCTTTGAAATTAGCATTTTTCTATCGGGGGTAACCCACGCTTCATCACACACATCATTCAATTCCTCTGATTCTGGGAAAAATACAGGTAGTTTTTTCACCCCCCACATAATACCCCTTTTTGAGGTACCAGTAGTATCAGAGAGCTGCAAAGCCTCCTTCATTGCCGTGATCATATAACGTGTGGCCCTATTGGAAAATACGTTTACTTCCTCACCGTCGACACTAGATTCATCTGTGTCGGTACCCGTGTCGACTGACTGAGGTAAGGGACGTTTTACAGCCCCTGACGGTGTCTGAGATGCCTGAACCGGTACTAACTGGTTTGCCGGGCGTCTCATTTCGTCAACTGACTTTTGTAATGTGCTGACATTATCACGTAATTCCATAACCAAAGCCATCCATTCCGGTGTCGACTCCCTAGGGGGTGACATTACCATCATCGGCAATTGCTCTGCCTCCACACCAACTTCGTCCTCATACATGTCGACACACACGTACCGACACACACAGCAGCCACACAGTGAATGCTCTATTGAAGACAGGACCCTCCTAGCCCTTTGGGGAGACAGAGGGAGAGTTTGCCAGCACACACCAAAAGCGCTATACAGTATATAACAACCCTAGAAGGTGTTGTTTTTATATATGCGCTCTCAATATATATTTATATCGCCAATTTATGCCCCCCCCTCTCTTTGTTACCCTGTTTCTGTAGTGCAGTGCAGGGGAGAGTCGTGGGAGCCTTCCTCACCAGCGGAGCCGTGCAGGAAAATGGCGCCGAGTGCTGAGGAGAATAAGCTCCGCCCCTTTTCCGGCGGGCTTTTCTCCCGGTTTTTCTAATAAACTGGCCTGGGTTAAATACATACATATAGCCTTAATGGCTATATGTGATGTATTTATTTGCCTCTAAAGGTACTCTATATTGTTGCCCAGGGCGCCCCCAGCAGCGCCCTGCACCCTCCGTGACCGAGATCCGTGAGCTGTGTAGCAACAATGGCGCACAGCTGCAGTGCTGTGCGCTACCTCTATGAAGACTGAAGTCTTCTGCCGCCTGTTTCCGGACCTCCGTTCTGCCGTTCTTCAGCGTCTGTAAGGGGGATCGGCGGCGCGGCTCCGGGACGAACCCCAGGCTGACCTGTGTTCCGACTCCCTCTGGAGCTCAGTGTCCAGTAGCCTAAGACTTCAATCCTCCTGCAGGCAGGTGAGTTGCAAGTCTCTCCCCTAAGTCCCTCGTTGCAGTGCTCCTGTCGCCAGCAGGAGACACTGATTAGAAACCTAAAAAAAAACTTTTCTAACTAGCTCTTTAAGAGAGCCACCTAGATTGCACCCTCTCGGACGGGCACAAAAACCTAACTGAGGCTTGGAGGAGGGTCATAGGGGGAGGAGCCAGTACGCACCATGTGACCTAAAAGCTTTTTTAGATGTGCCCTGTCTCCTGCGGAGCCCGCTATCCCCCATGGTCCTGACGGAGTCCCCAGCATCCACTAGGACGTTAGAGAAACTGGGTTTCCCGCCGCATGGATAATAAAGTGCAAATAATAGTAAATGTCCATAAACTTCTTATGTCCATAACTATTCGCACGAGCGATTAATCTGCTTCAAACCAACACCGGAATATTGCTAATTATATTCTCTTCCGATGGATACTAAACACCACTGTGTAACCCCTGTCTGACCCTTCGTATCAGACAAAGAGGGATCTCTTTGTCTCTGAACATACTACATTAACTAAACTTTCAGATTCTATCAAAGGGACCATAATCTACAAAATACATTATATGAATAAAATATGTTACGATTGAGTCGCCCGCTAGTCGTACACAAACTCTACCGTAAATGCGCATACCGCGCGTCCGCGAGTGCACGCGACCGCGAATATACGCACGCACGGGAGGGCTCATGCACGTGCAGCGGGCACACGCATGAGGTGCATATATGGCAGTGTGCAGAGTGATATTTTTCTGACTTTGACATTCTTTACATAGTTGAATGTGCTGACAACAAAATCACACAAAAATTATCAATGGAAATCAAATTTATTAACCCATGGAGGTCTGGATTTGGAGTCACCATCAAAATTAAAGTGGAAAAACACACTACAGGCTGATCCAACTTTGATGTAATGTCCTTAAAACAAGTCAAAATGAGGCTCAGTAGTGTCTGTGGCCTCCTCGTGCCTGTATGACCTCCCTACAATGCCTGGGCATGCTCCTGATGAGGTGGCGGATGGTCTCCTGAGGGATCTCCTCCCAGACCTGGAGTAAAGCATCCGCCAACTCCTGGACAGTCTGTGGTGCAACGTGGCATTGGTGGATGGAGTGAGACATGATGTCCCAGATGTGCTCAATTGGATTCAGGTCTGGGGAACGGGCGGGCCAGTCCATAGCATCAATGCCTTCGTCTTGCAGGAACTGCTGACACATTAAAGCCACATGAGGTCTAGCATTGTCTTGCATTAGGAGGAACCCAGGGCCAACCGCGCCAGCATATGGTCTCACAAGGGGTCTGAGGATCTCATCTCGGTACCTAATGGCAGTCAGGCTATCTCTGGCGAGCACATGGATGGCTGTGCGGCCCCCCAAAGAAATGCCACCCCACACCATTACTGACCCACTGCCAAACCGGTCATGCTGGAGGATGTTGCAGGCAGCAGAACGTTCTCCTTGGCATCTCCAGACTCTGTCACGTCTGTCACATGTGCTCAGTGAGAACCTGCTTTCATCTTTGAAGAGCACAGGGCGCCAGTGGTGAATTTGCCAATCTTGGTGTTCTCTGGCAAATGCCAAACGTCCTGCACGGTGTTGGGCTGTAAGCACAACCCCCACCTGTGGGCGTCGGGCCCTCATACCACCCTCATGGAGTCTGTTTCTGATCGTTTGAGTAGACACATGCACATTTGTGGCTTGCTGGAGGTCATTTTGCAGGGCTCTGGCAGTGCTCCTCCTGTTCCTCCTTGCACAAAGGTGGAGGTAGCGGTCCTGCTGCTGGGTTGTTGCCCTCCTACGGCCTCCTCCACGTCTCCTGATGTACTGACCTGTCTCCTGGTAGCACCTCCATGCTCTGGACACTACGCTGACAGACACAGCAAACCTTCTTGCCACAGCTCGCACTGATGTGCCATCCTGGATGAGCTGCACTACCTGAGCCACTTGTGTGGGTTGTAGGGAGGTCATACAGGCACGTGGAGGCCACACACACTACTGAGCCTCATTTTGACTTGTTTTAAGGACATTACATCAAAGTTGGATCAGCCTGTAGTGTGTTTTTCCACTTTAATTTTGAGTGTGACTCCAAATCCAGACCTCCATGGGTTAATAAATTTGATTTCCATTGATAATTTTTGTGTGATTTTGTTGTCAGCACATTCAACTATGTAAAGAAAAAAGTATTTAATAAGAATATTTCATTCATTCAGATATAGGATATGTTATTTTAGTGTTCCCTTTATTTTTTTGAGCAGTGTATATATATATATATATATATATATATATATATATATATATATACACACAGGGCCGGCTCCAGGCCTACAAGCACCCTGAGCGAGACATTTTGAAGCACACCCCCATTCGTGCACGCGCTCCTGGCAAAGTCAATGTCAATGCGTCTTGTCTGTGGCTCTCCCGTCTCCGGGCTATCTCAAATATGGCATCGGTCCATGAGCCAATCAAAGCTTGCGGCCCGGCAGCCAATCAGGAGCCGCCGCTGCCGGTCCGCAAGCTATGATTGGCTGATGCCCGGCCGCCCTTAAAGATTAATATATCTATACATTAATCTTACATATACAAAATTCAGAAATATGGACTATCCCGAAATATGGAAGGTTTTGAGCGTGACCGAGATCACAGTACACAAACTTTGTTTAATGCACAAAACGATTAGATACATTTTTTGTGTAATATAACCATGGTGTATAAGACATAAATGCATGCTGCGTGTACAATGTGTATAAGATATAAATGCACGCTGCGTGTACAATGTGTATCAGACATAAATGCACGCTGCGTGTACAATGTGTATCAGACATAAATGCATGCTGCGTGTACAATGTGTATAAGATATAAATGCATGCTGCGTGTACAATGTGTATAAGATATAAATACACGCTGCGTGTACAATGTGTATCAGACATAAATGCATGCTGCGTGTACAATGTGTATAAGATATAAATGCACGCTGCGTGTACAATGTGTATCAGACATAAATGCATGCTGCGTGTACAATGTGTATCAGACATAAATGCACGCTGCGTGTATAATGTGTATCAGACATAAATGCACGCTGCGTGTACAATGTGTATAAGATATAAATGCACGCTGCGTGTACAATGTGTATCAGACATAAATGCATGCTGCGTGTACAATGTGTATATGACATAAATGCATGCTGCGTGTACAATGTGTATCAGACATAAATGCATGCTGCGTGTACAATGTGTATAAGATATAAATGCACGCTGCGTGTATAATGTGTATCAGACATAAATGCATGCTGCGTGTACAATGTGTATATGACATAAATGCATGCTGCGTGTACAATGTGTATAAGATATAAATGCACGCTGCGTGTATAATGTGTATCAGACATAAATGCATGCTGCGTGTACAATGTGTATATGACATAAATGCATGCTGCGTGTACAATGTGTATCAGACATAAATGCATGCTGCGTGTACAATGTGTATATGACATAAATTCATGCTGCGTGTACAATGTGTATCAGACATAAATGCATGCTGCGTGTACAATGTGTATATGACATAAATTCATGCTGCGTGTACAGTGTGTATCAGACATAAATGCATGCTGCGTGTACAGTGTATATCAGACATAATTGCATGCTGCGTGTACAATGTGTATAAGACATAAATGCACGCTGCGTGTACAATGTGTATAAGACATAAATGCATGCTACGTGTACAAATTATGTGTATCAGACATAAATGCATGCTGCGTGTACAATGTGTATATGACATAATAAGAATTTACTTACCGATAATTCTATTTCTCGGAGTCCGTAGTGGATGCTGGGGTTCCTGAAAGGACCATGGGGAATAGCGGCTCCGCAGGAGACAGGGCACAAAAAGTAAAGCTTTAGGATCAGGTGGTGTGCACTGGCTCCTCCCCCTATGACCCTCCTCCAAGCCTCAGTTAGGATACTGTGCCCGGACGAGCGTACACAATAAGGAAGGATTTTGAATCCCGGGTAAGACTCATACCAGCCACACCAATCACACTGTACAACCTGTGATCTGAACCCAGTTAACAGTATGATAACAGCGGAGCCTCTGAAAAGATGGCTCACAACAATAATAACCCGATTTTTGTAACTATGTACAAGTAATGCAGATAATCCGCACTTGGGATGGGCGCCCAGCATCCACTACGGACTCCGAGAAATAGAATTATCGGTAAGTAAATTCTTATTTTCTCTATCGTCCTAGTGGATGCTGGGGTTCCTGAAAGGACCATGGGGATTATACCAAAGCTCCCAAACGGGCGGGAGAGTGCGGATGACTCTGCAGCACCGAATGAGAGAACTCCAGGTCCTCCTTAGCCAGGGTATCAAATTTGTAGGATTTTACAAACGTGTTTGCCCCTGACTAAATAGCCGCTCGGCAAAGTTGTAAAGCCGAGACCCCTCGGGCAGCCGCCCAAGATGAGCCCACCTTCCTTGTGGAATGGGCATTTACATATTTTGGCTGTGGCAGGCCTGCCACAGAATGTGCAAGCTGAATTGTATTACACATCCAACTAGCAATAGTCTGCTTAGAAGCAAGAGCACCCAGTTTGTTGGGTGCATACAGGATAACAGCAAGTCAGTTTTCCTGACTCCAGCCGTCCTGGAACCTATACTTTCAGGGCCCTGACAACATCCAGCAACTTGGAGTCCTCCAAGTCCCTAGTAGGCGCAAGGCACCACAATAAGCTGGTTCAGGTGAAACACTGACACCACCTTAGGGAGAGAACTGGGGACGAGTCCGCAGCTCTGCCCTGTCCGAATGGACAAACAGATATGGGCTTTTTTGAGAAAAAAAACCACCAATTTGACACTCGCCTGGCCCAGGCCAGGGCCAAGAGCATGGTCACTTTTCATGTGAGATGCTTCAAATCCACAGATTTGACTGGTTTTAAACCAATGTGATTTGAGGAATCCCAGAACTACGTTGAGATCCCACAGTGCCACTGGAGGCACAAAAGGGGGTTGTATATGCAATACTCCCTTGACAAACTTCTGGACTTCAGGAACTGAAGCCAATTCTTTCTGGAAGAAAATCGACAGGGCCGAAATTTGAACCTTAATGGGCCCCAATTTGAGGCCCATAGACACTCCTGTTTGCAGGAAATGCAGGAATCGACCGAGTTGAAATTTCTTCGTGGGGCCTTCCTGGCCTCACACCACGCAACATATTTTCGCCACATGTGGTGATAATGTTGTGCGGTCACCTCCTTCCTGGCTTTGACCAGGGTAGGAATGACCTCTTCCGGAATGCCTTTTTCCCTTAGGATCCGGCGTTCCACCGCCATGCCGTCAAACGCAGCTGCGGTAAGTCTTGGAACAGACATGGTACTTGCTGAAGCAAGTCCCTTCTTAGCGGCAGAGGCCATAAGTCCTCTGTGAGCATCTCTTGAAGTTCCGGGTACCAAGTCCTTCTTGGCCAATCCGGAGCCATGAGTATAGTTCTTACTCCTCTACGTCTTATAATTCTCAGTACCTTAGGTATGAGAAGCAGAGGAGGGAACACATACACCGACTGGTACACCCACGGTGTTACCAGAACGTCCACAGCTATTGCCTGAGGGTCTCTTGACCTGGCGCAATACCTGTCCCGTTTTTTGTTCAGACGGGACGCCATCATGTCCACCTTTGGTATTTCCCAACGGTTCACCATCATGTGGAAAAACTTCCCGATGAAGTTTCCACTCTCCCGGGTGGAGGTCGTGCCTGCTGAGGAAGTCTGCTTCCCAGTTTCCACTCCCGGAATGAAACACTGCTGACAGTGCTATCACATGATTTTCCGCCCAGCGAAAAGTCCTTGCAGTTTTTGCCATTGCCCTCCTGCTTCTTGTGCCGCCCTGTCTGTTTACGTGGGCGACTGCCGTGATGTTTTTCCCACTGGATCAATACCGGCTGACCTTGAAGCAGAGGTCTTGCTAAGCTTAGAGCATTATAAATTTACCCTTAGCTCCAGTATATTTATGTGGAGAAAAGTCTCCAGACTTGATCACACTCCCTGGAAATTTTTTCCTTGTGTGACTGCTCCCCAGCCTCTCGGGCTGGCCTCCGTGGTCACCAGCATCCAATCCTGAATGCCGAATCTGCGGCCCTCTAGAAGATGAGCACTCTGTAACCACCACAGGAGAGACACCCTTGTCCTTGGATATAGGGTTATCCGCTGATGCATCTGAAGATGCGATCCGGACCATTTGTCCAGCAGATCCCACTGAAAAGTTCTTGCGTGAAATCTGCCGAATGGAATTGCTTCGTAGGAAGCCACCATTTTTACCAGGACCCTTGTGCAATGATGCACTGACACTTTTCCTGGTTTTAGGAGGTTCTTGACTAGCTCGGATAACTCCCTGGCTTTCTCATCCGGGAGAAACACCTTTTTCTGGACTGTGTCCAGAATCATCCCTAGGCACAGCAGACGTGTCGTCAGGATCAGCTGCGATTTTGGAATATTTAGAATCCATCCGTGCTGTTGTAGCAGTATCCGAGATAGTGCTACTCCGACCTCCAACTGTTCCCTGGACTTTGCCCTTATCAGGAGATCGTCCAAGTAAGGGGTAATTAAGACGCCTTTTCTTCGAAGAAGAATCATCATTTCGGCCATTACCTTGGTAAAGACCCGGGGTGCCGTGGACAATCCAAACGGCAGCGTCTGAAACTGACAGTGACAGTTCTATACCACGAACCTGAGGTACCCTTAGTGAGAAGGGCAAATTTGGGACATGGAGGTAAGCATCCCTGATGTCCCGGGACACTATATAGTCGCCTTCTTCCTGGTTCATTATCACTGCTCTGAGTGACTCCATCTTGATTTGAACCTTTGTAAGTGTTCAAATTTTTTTAGATTTAGAATAGGTCTCACCTAGCCTTCTGGCTTCAGTACCACAATATAGTGTGGAATAATACCCCTTTCCTTGTTGTAGGAGGGGTAATTTGATTATCACCTGCTGGGAATACAGCTTGTGAATTTTTTCCCATACTGCCTCCTTGTCGGAGGGATACCTTGGTAAAGCAGACTTCAGGAGCCTGCGAGGGGGAAACGTTTCGACATTCCAATCTGTACCCCTGGGATACTACTTGTAGGATCCAGGGGTCCTGTACGGTCCCAGCGTCATGCTGAGAGCTTGGCAGAAGCGGTGGAAGGCTTCTGTTCCTGGGAATGGGCTGCCTGCTGCAGTCTTCTTCCCTTTCCTCTATCCCTGGGCAAATATGACTCTTATAGGGACGAAAGGACTGAGGCTGAAAAGACGGTGTCTTTTTCTGCAGAGATGTGACTTAGGGTAAAAACGGTGGATTTTCCAGCAGTTGCCGTGGCCACCAGGTCCGATGGACCGACCCCAAATAACTCCTCTTCCTTTATACGGCAATACACCTTTGTGCCGTTTGGAATCTGCATCACCTGACCACTGTCGTGTCCATAAACATCTTCTGGCAGATATGGACATCGCATTTACTCTTGATGCCAGAGTGCAAATATCCCTCTGTGCATCTCGCATATATAGAAATGCATCCTTTAAATGCTCTATAGTCAATAAAATACTGTCCCTGTCAAGGGTATCAATATTTTTAGTCAGGGAATCCGACCAAGCCACCCCAGCTCTGCACATCCAGGCTGAGGCGATCGCTGGTCGCAGTATAACACCAGTATGTGTGTATATACTTTTATATGATATTTTCCAGCCTCCTGTCAGCTGGCTCCTTGAGGACGGCCCTATCTATAGACGGTACCGCCACTTGTTTTGATAAGCGTGTGAGCGCCTTATCCACCCTAAGGGGTGTTTCCCAACGCGCCCTAACTTCTGGCGGGAAAGGGTATACCGCCAATAATTTTCTATCGGGGGGAACCCACGCATCATCACACACTTCATTTAATTTATCTGATTCAGGAAAAACTACAGGTAGTTTTTTCACATCCCACATAATACCCTCTTTTGTGGTACTTGTAGTATCAGAAATATGTAACACCTCCTTCATTGCCCTTAACGTGTGGCCCTAATAAGGAATACGTTTGTTTATTCACCGTCGACACTGGATTCAGTGTCCGTGTCTGTGTCTGTGTCGACCGACTATGGTAAACGGGCGTTTTAAAACCCCTGACGGTGTTTTTGAGACGTCTGGACCGGTACTAATTGTTTGTCGGCCGTCTCATGTCGTCAACCGACCTTGCAGCGTGTTGACATTATCACGTAATTCCCTAAATAAGCCATCCATTCCGGTGTCGACTCCCTAGAGAGTGACATCACCATTACAGGCAATTGCTCCGCCTCCTCACCAACATCGTCCTCATACATGTCGACACACACGTACCGACACACAGCACACACACAGGGAATGCTCTGATAGAGGACAGGACCCACTAGCCCTTTGGAGAGACAGAGGGAGAGTTTGCCAGCACACACCAAAAAACGCTATAATTATATAGGGACAACCTTATATAAGTGTTTTCCCTTATAGCATCTTTTTATATATTTCTAACGCCAAATTAGTGCCCCCCCTCTCTGTTTTAACCCTGTTTCTGTAGTGCAGTGCAGGGGAGAGCCTGGGAGCCTTCCCTCCAGCCTTTCTGTGAGGGAAAATGGCGCTGTGTGCTGAGGAGATAGGCCCCGCCCCTTTTTCTGCGGGCTCGTCTCCCGCTCTTCAACGGATTCTGGCAGGGGTTAAATATCTCCATATAGCCCCCGGAGGCTATATGTGAGGTATTTTTTGCCAAAAAATAGGTTTACATTGCCTCCCAGGGCGCCCCCCTCCCAGCGCCCTGCACCCTCAGTGACTGCCGTGTGAAGTGTGCTGAGAGCAATGGCGCACAGCTGCAGTGCTGTGCGCTACCTTAAGAAGACTGAGGAGTCTTCTGCCGCCGATTCTGGACCTTCTTCTCTTTTCAGCATCTGCAAGGGGGCCGGCGGCGAGGCTCCGGTGACCATCCAGGCTGTACCTGTGATCGTCCCTCTGGAGCTAATGTCCAGTAGCCAAAGAAGCCAATCCATCCTGCACGCAGGTGAGTTCACTTCTTCTCCCCTAAGTCCCTCGTTGCAGTGATCCTGTTGCCAGCAGGACTCACTGTAAAATAAAAAACCTAAGCTAAACTTTTCTAAGCAGCTCTTTAGGAGAGCCACCTAGATTGCACCCTTCTCGGCCGGGCACAAAAATCTAACTGAGGCTTGGAGGAGGGTCATAGGGGGAGGAGCCAGTGCACACCACCTGATCCTAAAGCTTTACTTTTTGTGCCCTGTCTCCTGCGGAGCCGCTATTCCCCATGGTCCTTTCAGGAACCCCAGCATCCACTAGGACGATAGAGAAAAATTCATGCTGCGTGTACAATGTGTATCAAACATAAATGCATGCTGCGTGTACAATGGCCCTCATTCCGAGTTGTTCGCTCGCAAGCTGCTTTTAGCAGCTTTGCACACGCTAAGCCGCCGCCTACTGGGAGTGAATCTTAGCTTAGCAAAATTGCGAACGAAAGATTCGCAATGTTGCGATAAGACATCTCTGTGCAGTTTCTGAGTAACTCGAAACTTACTCGGCATCTGCGATCAGTTCAGTGCTTGTCGTTCCTGGTTTGACGTCACAAACACACCCAGCGTTCGCCCAGACACTCCTCCGTTTCTCCAGCCACTCCCGCATTTTTCCCAGAAACGGTAGCGTTTTTTCACACACTCCCATAAAACGGACAGTTTCCGCCCAGAAACACCCACTTCCTGTCAATCACAGTACGATCACCAGAACGAAGAAAAAACCGTGAGTAAAATTCCTAACTGCATAGCAAATTTACTTGGCGCAGTCGCAGTGCGAACATTGCGCATGCGCACTAAGCGGAAAATCGCTGCGATGCGAAGAAATTTACCGAGCGAACAACTCGGAATGACCCCCAATGTGTATGAGACATAAATGCATGCTGCGTGTACAATGTGTATCAGACATAAATGCATGCTGCGTGTACAATGTGTATCAGACATAAATGCATGCTGCGTGTACAATGTGTATCAGACATAAATGCATGCTGCGTGTACAATGTGTATCAGACATAAATGCACGCTGCGTGTACAATGTGTATCAGACATAAATGCATGCTGCGTGTACAATGTGTATCAGACATAAATGCACGCTGCGTGTACAATGTGTATCAGACATAAATGCACGCTGCGTGTACAATGTGTATCAGACATAAATACATGCTGCGTGTACAATGTGTATCAGACATAAATGCATGCTGCGTGTACAATGTGTATCAGACATAAATGCATGCTGCGTGTACAATGTGTATCAGACATAAATGCATGCTGCGTGTACAATGTGTATCAGACATAAATGCACGCTGCGTGTACAATGTGTATCAGACATAAATACATGCTGCGTGTATAATGTGTATCAGACATAAATGCATGCTGCGTGTACAATGTGTATCAGACATAAATGCATGCTGCGTGTACAATGTGTATCAGACATAAATGCATGCTGCGTGTACAATGTGTATCAGACATAAATGCACGCTGCGTGTACAATGTGTATCAGACATAAATGCATGCTGCGTGTATAATGTGTATCAGACATAAATGCATGCTGCGTGTACAATGTGTATCAGACATAAATGCATGCTGCGTGTACAATGTGTATCAGACATAAATGCACGCTGCGTGTACAATGTGTATCAGACATAAATGCACGCTGCGTGTACAATGTGTATCAGACATAAATGCATGCTGCGTGTACAATGTGTATCAGACATAAATGCATGCTGCGTGTACAATGTGTATCAGACATAAATGCATGCTGCGTGTACAATGTGTATCAGACATAAATGCATGCTGCGTGTACAGGGAGCATAGGCGCCAAAATGGCGCTGCGGCGATATAGGGGGGAGGGGTGGCACACGCGACCGCGGGCCAACGGCGGGAAAGGGGGGACGGGGGCAGGTATGCCGTCCTCCTTTTCACACCTGGGGGGACAGGGCAGCCAGTAGGGCAGCAGGGGGGAAGAGGGGGCAGGAAGGGGTTAAAAAGCAGAGGCAGGAGGGGAAGCGGCATTGCTACAGAGGGAGACGGACGGAGATAGATGCGGCCGGGAGAGCAGCAGCGGGAGCAGTATTAACAGAGGCCTTACCTCGTTGCCGGACAGAGCTCGATGCAGACGGGAGAGCAGCAGCGGGAGCAGCATTAAAGAACACGTCACCTCTTTTAAACCAGCGGGTCTGGGTCGCAGCACCTCCAGCTCAGAGCAGCAGCAGCCGTCCATCAGCTCCAAGAGGAAAAGACAGCGGGGAAAGAGCACCAGCAAAGCGCCCAGGAGCGGGACACATCCAGCCAGACGAGGTACCGCAAGCCCCAGGGTAGCGACAGCAGGGTATTATGGAGCCACTGGCAGCAAGGTCAAGCAGAATCAAAAAAGCCCCCAGTCGCTTCAGAGAAGAGGGAGAGGAGAGCATCCGGAAGAAGGGGAACAGAAGAGTGAGGAAGCAGCAGCACTTGCAGCGTGGAGGAGCACAGGCAGAGGGCGCACCCCCTAGTGGTCGGAGGGCGAAAGAGCGGTCCCTGGCAGCCCAAAGCAGAAGAAAAAAAGAGGCATCATACAGACAGAAGGGAGAGCAGCATGGGGAGGAGATCCAAGCACCGGCAGCGTACGACAGCATTCCAGCAGCGGCAGAATCAGACGGGGCGGAGTCAGGCGCAGAGGCGCAGAGCGTCACGGCCCACTCAAGTCAAACTGGCGCGCCACGGATGTCAACTCAACAGAGGGGCAGCGGCATTGCGGCAGCAGCGCTGGGCTCATCCGCGGGCACACCAGCAGAATGGGTACAGCAGGCATCTACGCAGCTATTTAAGGAGCTGGCGCAATTCCCAGCGGCCGCACCAAGGAGATCAAGGGAGCGGGAGTCAGCACATCACGGCAAGGGTGAGAGTCAACGCAGACGACGCGCGGCGAGGGATCACGGTCACCGTCATCACCCAACCCGTTACCTTTCACCCGCGAGAAGCATCCGCCACTACTCAAGGTCGATTGGAAGGGCATCGCCGGCGACGGCCAGCGGCGGCCAAGTGTCGCCAGCAAGGAGCTACCGCACGCAGCACCGGGATTGCCGGGGCTGCAGCTGCGCACGGCGATCAGAGCGGAGGGAGCAGCCTTACCGCGACAGGGAGCAATTTCTTCAGGAGGAATACAGCGGCTCAAGCAGGCGTCATCGCAGCCCACAGCGATCTTGTTTGGGGAGCACGAGGCAGTGGGACCAGGAAGCAAGGGTTTTCATTAGCACAGACTCAACACTGCAAAGGAGCTACCCTAACCGCGGGCAGCAGTTTGGCACGCCGCGGAGAGAGCATCGCGAGAGGCGCGCGAGCAGCCGGGATCAGAGGCAAGGAGGCGAGAGCACGGCCTACGCTTCGTTCGGCGTGGCGCCATCATTTCCAGCGGTTCACGCAGAACATGCCCAGGTGACAGGGTCATCTCCTTGCGCCAAGGTCGGCGCAGGATACGCAGCACCCAGATGGACAGCGACGGGGTCATCTCCTTGCGCCAGGATCGGCACAGGACATGCAGCACCCAGAGGGACAGCGACGGGGTCATCTCCTTGCGCCAGGGTCGGCGCAGGACACGCAGCACCCGTAGAGACAGCGATCGAGGACGCGGCGCTCGGGATCGGTAAGAACAATGTCGACAATAATGACTTGCATAATGTTTGTATGACCCAAAATACTTGTCAGAATGCGCAGAGTATATGCAGCGATTTATGCAACGCAGCAGGGGGGTCGAGTCATAGCAGTTTCCATAGAATGTGTGTTATGCCAGGAAGCGCGCAAGGGGTACAGCGTAGCAGTATTGATGTCGATAAAATGACAGGAGCGCAGAGGGGCGGGGTAGAGGCGCAGTCAGACGCAGATTTGGGGCTAACCCCGGCGGAGTCGGACGAGGACGACGCATGCAGGGTGTTGAGGGAGCAATGGCTGGCAGCAGTTGCGAAGTGGAAGAGTAAGAAGGGCAGCATTCCCGGGGCTGACGCAACCAGGGAAAAAATGGGTGTGGTAGAACATGATAAGGCAACAGCTTTTGTGCAGGGAACCGCAGGCCTAGTATGCGCCTTCGGTTCAGTAGCGGCCCACTTGCCGGCGCTGACTAGGAAGGAAATCGAAAAAGGGGCTTTTATAGATATATGTTCACTGACGGAGGCAGGGCTAAAGGCCAAGGAGGCAGCGAAGCCAAAGGGAGAAAGGCAGTCAGAAAGCTATAAGACAATTGAGCATTGGCTGAGTGGTATGTTTGCCTATACAGCTTGTTATACGGAGGCGTACCCTGAAGCAGCCGCGGGCATGCTGAGGTACACAAACTTCATTTACTCGGTGTATAAGGAACACGGGGGGACGGTATGGAGAAAATATGATGAGCGTTTTAGGGCAAGGGCGGTGGGCGGGAAGCCCATTGATTTCGGCGTCAGGGACGTTGACGAATGGTTGAAAGCCCAGTCGGCAGGGGCCCCAGAAAAGGTCTTAACTACACATAGGCCGTTTGCAGGGAGGCCTAGCGCGCAGAAACCAGATCATAAATGCTGGGCATTTAATGAGATGCGGTGCACTCGCGCGCAGTGCAAATTTAAGCACGCATGTTCAATCTGCGGCGCGAATCACGCAGCCAAAGAGTGCAGCAGACAGAGGGGAAATAACCAGAAAAAGGTACCCGCAGCGGCAGGGCCTAACAAAAGCAATTAGTCCAGTAAACTCGAACAGGATCCTGGCATGGCTGGCCAGGTATCCCAAGAGCCAGGAAGCCAATTTGCTGCGGGCGGGGTTCGGGGACGGGTTTAGGATACCCATAACTAAGGAAGTCGCGCCCTCCGGCAGCTCCAGAAATTTAAAGTCTAGCAGGGAGCAGCCACGAGCGGTGCGGGAAAAAATTATCAAGGAGCTAGCTTTAGGGAGAATGGCAGGGCCTTTCGTAGCCCCCCCAGTGGCGGGGCTAGTTATATCACCGTTGGGGCTGGTCCCCAAGAAAGCACCGGGGAAATTCAGGCTCATTCAGCATTTGTCCTATCCAGAAGGGGCGTCGGTAAACGACGCTTTGGACAGGGACGAATGCTCAGTGCAGTACCAGTCCTTCGACTCGGCTGTCAGGTCGATCCGGACACAGGGGAAGGGGGCCCTGATAGCAAAATTAGACATCGAGTCTGCCTTCAGACTGCTCCCCCTACATCCTGAGAGTTTCAGGCTCATGGGGATAAGCTTTGACGGGTTTTTCTTAATTGACAAATGTTTGCCAATGGGTTGCGCTATTTCGTGCGCATATTTCGAGGCTTTTAGCTCTTTCCTGCAGTGGTGCTGGGAGGAGCGCACGGGGTCAAGAGCTATAGCACACTACCTGGACGATTTCCTGGTGGCAGGGCCTCCAGATTCGACACGGTGCGCCCACCTTCTGAGCGAGCTGCAGGCCATGCTGGAGGAGTTCGGCGTGCCTATCGCAACAGAGAAGACGGAGGGGCCCAAAACGGTCCTATCCTACCTGGGGATAGAGATTGACACAGATAGACAGGAGTGCAGGCTCCCCGAGGAAAAAATACGGAGGCTGGAAAGGGAAATCGGGCTGTGCGTAAAGGCAAAAAAGGTTACGTTGGGCCAGCTGCAATCATTATTGGGAAGCCTCAATTTTGCATGCAGGGTGATCCCAATAGGTAGGATTTTTAAACGGCGGCTCGAGCAAGCCACCGCTGGCGTTGCAAAGAGACATCACTTTGTGCGGATCAACAGGGATTTGAGGGAGGACCTGCGAGTATGGGAGGAATTCCTCCTACATTTCAATGGAGTGCGTATGTGGCCCAAAGTAGTACGGTCCAATCACGCAATGCATCTATTTACGGATGCCGCAGGGGGGACAGGCTTCGGGGCATACTGGCAGGGAGAATGGTGCGCGCAGGTTTGGCCCACATCGTGGGAGGAGGCGGGGCTCACCAAGAACTTGGCGGCCTTGGAGTTGTTCCCAATAGTCGTAGCAGTGACAATATGGGGGGAGAGACTCGCCAACAGGCAGATTCAATTCTGGTGCGATAATATGGGGGTGGTTCAGGCGGTGAACAACCAGAGGGCCTCATCGCCACCAGTCGTCAGGTTGATCAGAAAATTGGTGCTAGCATGCTTGCATCATAATATTACATTCAGGGCGAAACACGTGCCGGGGGAGAAGAATGTGATAGCAGATGCGCTGTCTCGGCAGAACTGGGAAGCTTTTAGGGCAGCTGCGCCAATGGCAAACGCGACTGGCCTAACATGCCCCTCATGTCTCTGGCAGATAGTCAAGCCGAATTAGGCAGGCTGGTGGAGCGGTCGCTGGCGCCAAAGACGTGGAAGGCATACAAGGCTGCCTGGAGATCGTGGCAAGAGTTTCAGGCGGCGGAAGGCACCGGGGGAAAAAATGCGCAGCAGCAGCTGCTGGCTTTCATAGCTAAGCTCAGGCGCGAACAGGCATCCAAGGCCAGGACGAGCGCCATGCTAGCAGGTATCGCGTTTTTCGATAAGTTAGCAGGGAAAAATGACGAAACAAAGTCGTTTACGGTACGTACAATCATGAGGGGCTGGGCCAGGGCAGAGGTTAGGAGGCCAGACGCAAGGGAACCCATTACAATGGAGAGATTGAAGACGCTGCTGGCATGCATCCCATCAGTGTGCAGGGATCAGGGCGAAGCGGCGCTGTTTGGGGCCGCATTCGCGATGGCTTTTAGCGGAGCATTCAGGATTAGCGAGCTTGTAGCGAGATCTAAGCTCACAAACGGCGACGGGCTGCAGTACAAGAACGTCGTCATAACCGAGCAAGCTGTGTTATGCAAAATACAGAAGTCGAAGACTGATCAGGAGGGTAAGGGAAAATGGGTTCAGTTGCGCAAGCACACGGATATTGCGGCATGTCCGGTGGCGGCGGTCAAGGCCTTCCTAGACCACAGGCCACGAGGTGGGGATAATTTTCTCATACACACGGACGGGTCACCACTAACTAAATATCAGTTTACGGCGGTCCTGAAAAAATGCGTAACGGCCAGCGGATGGCAGGCCGATAGGTTTAGCACTCATTCATTCAGAATCGGTGCCGCCACGTCGGCAGCTAGCGAGGGCTGCGCTGGCGAGGAGATCAGAGCGCTGGGCCGGTGGAAATCAGATCGCTATAAAGTTTACGTCAGGCCGGTTACCAGCAATCTAACATCTAATTAAATCTCCCCCCCCCCCCCCTCCGCAGGGAGCAAAGAGGCGAAGCGCATTTGGATCGTCGGCCATTCCTACATTCACTGGGCGGAAAAGAGGGCCGCCGGCAGGCCCTACGGCAGGCAGCTGGGGCTGGCAAGGAGCGCGGGACGCGTGTTTTGGTTCGGGCGGAGGGGGATGAGGTGGCACAGCCTCAGGGAGGTGTTGCTGGGAGGTGAAAAAACGGCGGGCAGCCCAGACACAATAGTCATTCATTTAGGGGGTAACGATTTGGGGAACACGAAGTCCCTTGACATGGTAAGAAGCATGGGCACTGACCTGGCATGGGCCAAAGCACGTTGGCAGGCAGCGAACATCGTGTGGTCCAGCATCATACCTAGGCTCACATGGCGCGGGGCGCGAAAAGGGGCTGCCATAGAAAGGACCAGGAAAAAGGTGAATGTAGCAGTGAGTAAGTGCGTGAGGGCGATGGGTGGAAAGGTCATCCGTCACCCGGACATCAGTCAGAAGGTAAAGGGCTTGTACAGGGCAGACGGGGTGCATTTGTCGGACGTCGGCATTGACTTGTTCAACAACGCTTTGCAGGAGGCTTTGGAAGTCGAGGTTAGGGAGAATGGCAGGGTGGGGGGGTTTTCGGTAATCGGGCAGACCCCGAAACCTCAGTGGCGGGAGGAAGCGGTGCGCAAGGCAGGTGGAGGACGGGAGCCAGCTGAGGTTGCAGATTCACCGACGGCGACGTGACGCATGCCAGGCTCCAGCTGTCGACGGCGGGCCGACGGCGGCTCACCAGGCCAGAGGAATCTGCGGGGGCTGGCTCACTAGCGGGGGCGTTGCTGAGGGCCTACGGCGTAGGTATGTGGCACGCCCCGTCGTAAATCAATGATCGGCATTGATAGGGTTTTTTGTGCCTTGCCCACCGTTTCTCTGCCCCTACCCTGGAAAAAAGTGTAAGTTGTAAATAAGGTAATGGTTAATAAAGAACTGTGGCCAATGATTCAATCCCAGATCTTGTCTCCGAGTATTATTTCGGTAGGGACGACAGGGGGGTTGGTTAGCAGGGGCGCAGCGGACCACCCTCTCCCCCTTAAGGGAGCATAGGCGCCAAAATGGCGCTGCGGCGATATAGGGGGGAGGGGTGGCACACGCGACCGCGGGCCAACGGCGGGAAAGGGGGGACGGGGGCAGGTATGCCGTCCTCCTTTTCACACCTGGGGGGACAGGGCAGCCAGTAGGGCAGCAGGGGGGAAGAGGGGGCAGGAAGGGGTTAAAAAGCAGAGGCAGGAGGGGAAGCGGCATTGCTACAGAGGGAGACGGACGGAGATCCCACCCACCCACCCCCTGTGTTAGGAACTGTATTGTTTTGTATATGCCTGTCAGCATTTGGAGTGTCTATGTCTGTCAGCATTTTGCGTGTTATATATATATATAAAATAAAAAATAAAATAAATAAATAAATAAATAAGAACTTGGAAAGGAAATGGGACGTTTTTACGAATGCAATTTGTGGTCGACAAAGTCTTGGTTATGCATGTTGTTTTGTCACAGTTGGTAAGAGGACGGCAGGAGGAAGCGGTGCGCAAGGCAGGTGGAGGACGGGAGCCAGCTGAGGTTGCAGATTCACCGACGGCGACGTGACGCATGCCAGGCTCCAGCTGTCGACGGCGGGCCGACGGCGGCTCACCAGGCCAGAGGAATCTGCGGGGGCTGGCTCACTAGCGGGGGCGTTGCTGAGGGCCTACGGCGTAGGTATGTGGCACGCCCCGTCGTAAATCAATGATCGGCATTGATAGGGTTTTTTGTGCCTTGCCCACCGTTTCTCTGCCCCTACCCTGGAAAAAAGTGTAAGTTGTAAATAAGGTAATGGTTAATAAAGAACTGTGGCCAATGATTCAATCCCAGATCTTGTCTCCGAGTATTATTTCGGTAGGGACGACAGGGGGGTTGGTTAGCAGGGGCGCAGCGGACCACCCTCTCCCCCTTAAGTGTATATCAGACATAAATGCATGCTGCGTGTACAATGTGTATCAGACATAAATGCATGCTGCGTGTACAATGTGTATCAGACATAAATGCATGCTGCGTGTACAATGTGTATCAGACATAAATGCATGCTGCGTGTACACTGTATATCAGACATAAATGCATGCTGCGTGTACAATGTGTATAAGATATAAATGCACGCTGCGTGTACAATGTGTATCAGACATAAATGCATGCTGCGTGTACACTGTATATCAGACATAAATGCATGCTGCGTGTACAATGTGTATCAGACATAAATGCATGCTGCGTGTACAATGTGTATAAGATATAAATGCACGCTGCGTGTACAATGTGTATCAGATATAAATGCACGCTGCGTGTACAATGTGTATAAGATATAAATGCATGCTGCGTGTACACTGTATATCAGACATAAATGCATGCTGCGTGTACAATGTGTATCAGACATAAATGCATGCTGCGTGTACAATGTGTATCAGACATAAATGCATGCTGCGTGTACAATGTGTATAAGATATAAATGCATGCTGCGTGTACAATGTGTATCAGACATAAATGCACGCTGCGTGTACAATGTGTATCAGACATAAATGCATGCTGCGTGTACACTGTATATCAGACATAAATGCATGCTGAGTTTACGCTTGGGTTCCATCCCCAAATGAATGTCATTATGCAAATATTCCAAAATATCTATACACACTGAATAGAGAGACAGACAATAAAGTGCAGAGAAAGTTGCCCTGCACACCCGGACACACCTCCTCCCTGTCACTCCTGGCAGCTCTCTCACTCCCGCACTCTCTCCCTGCCACTCCCGCACTCTCTCCCTGCCACTGCCTCGGACTCCCGGCCTCTCCTCCCAGCCATTCCCGGAGCGGGCCGCTGCCTGGCCTCTGATTGGCAGCCTGGGTCACGTGTGACACCCTGGCTGCTGCAGACGGATCCCGGACAGCAGAGCTCCGCAGGACAGTGATACTAGTAGCGCCGCCGCTGCTGCTGCACGGGAGCCGGGAGTACTCGGCAGCAAGAAACCTCGGGACACCGGGCAGCCCGTCCGCCGGGATTATCAGCATCCACTCTCCGC
Organism: Pseudophryne corroboree; assembly: GCF_028390025.1. NCBI lineage: Eukaryota > Metazoa > Chordata > Amphibia > Anura > Myobatrachidae > Pseudophryne > Pseudophryne corroboree. The sequence continues at coordinate 148,479,099 of NC_086455.1, forward strand.
TGCATTACCGTGACTGGGCGGGAGAGACGGAGACACCAGCGCACCGAGTCCCCCGGTGAGTGCATATGCATGTACAGAAGTGTCTCCGGCTCCCAGCCTCCTCCTCCTGCCCCAGCCACAGCTCAGTGCCGGTCCCGGTGGTGGTATGTGCCTGCTGCCACACCTCTCTTGCTGCCACTTTGCCTCTTAAGGCAGTTTGGGCATGCTGTGTATATGCAGTGCCATCAGGCGGGCAGCTGCCCATTGCTGGTAATCAGATGGGCACCTGTACTGTTCTGTTACCGGATTACTGCCAGTAACTGCATTTATTACAGGGCACCGCATAAAGAATTGCCTGTGAGATTGGATTTTTTCTTTCTTTTTCTTTTTACATGTATTTTATTTCTTTTATCTGCTTATCAGCCCTACATGACATCTTCCAAACCAGCACTGTCTGTATATCTATGTAATATCTATGGAAGGGAGCTTCTGGGTGTGTCTTAATAAATCTATTGTTAGGTAATACTATTAGTAGATGTTGAGTTTAATATTGCCCTCCCATAATGCAGTTATAGAGAGCATTTCTACTAGGTGGTCAGTGTTCATCCGTTCCCCGCCTACCTTGGCTGCTCAGATGGCACCTATTCCCTGCCTGCCCTGGCTGGGTACTTGGCACGCATTCCCTACTTGCCCCGGGTGGTTGGCACCCATTCCCTACTTGCCCCGGGTGGTTGGCACCCTTGACCTGGCTGGTTGGCTTGCACCCATTCCCCCCTCTGCCCCAGGTGGATGGTTTGAGTGATCACATCTAGCTTGGTACTGCATATAGCAATATAGCAGTTCTTTATGTAACACTATTGTGTTTTTTTTTGGTTGTTTAATGTACTGTATGTCTTATTGTGGGTTTCAAATATTCTGACTGCAGAAAATGTTATCGTCCAGGCGAATGCTTTGAGAGAGATTTGTAGTGCCATGTCACACACTGAATGCTGTATAAGAAAATTGATTGTACTGTATTGCAGAAATAGCAGCTTCTACCGCTTACATGTATAGTAGTGTAAATATACCGTAACTGAAACACATTTTACCAGTGTACTGTAAGTATGGGTCTATGTATTAAGCCTTGAAGAGAGATAACGTACCAGCCAGTTCCTGTCATTTTTCAGACACATCCTGTAACATAGCAGTTAGGAGCTGATTGATACCTACTTTATCTATCTCTAATTTTTCTCTCTCTCAAAGGCTTCCTGCATAGACCCCCTATATGCTAAATATTCTGTTTTCCATAAGTGGGAATAGACAGCTACTGCTCTGATTCTTATGTTACTTCATTTTATTTATTATATTAAGTTTAGGTGCACACTTTGCGCTGTAACAGAAAGTCAAGGCCTCTACACACTGGTCCATATATTTGGAAGATATGAACGATAAGTAGTTCATAAATTTACGATAAATCGTTCATATCTTTCAGTGTGAATGCTTGAACGATGCTCGTGCCCACAATCGTTTATTGTTTAAACATGCCGGTCTATTTGGATGATATAGATGTCTGTACTCTCATACTGGCCATCTATATCGTCCAGTGTGTAGGCTTGAAATTGTTGGTGAAAAAAAACGACCATCTATAATATCGCCAACATCCACCAATGTGTAGGCCCCTTTAGAAATCCCTCATTGATGTTCAATGAAGTTCATTAAAGACGCGCAAACGAAAAAATGTGCTTCTGCAACTAGACATCTAGGTGTGTCAAAAGTTGTGCACTATGAAATATCACAGCAAGGTACAACATTGTGTCCCCTTTAGATTGTACACATTGAAACATTGTTTTTTTTTTGTCTACACAATTTTTTATTTTATGTTTGTTTATTTATAATTCTGACACTTTGGTGGGGGATTCAATTGTTTCTACACTCAGCTGCCGCTAGATGGCGCCAAATGGAGTAATTCTATTGATTCTTCGTTCGGGTGCAATTATTCGAAGGGAGACGCATTTCAGCTCGTAGTCCCCAAACGGCTCTTTTTGTGTCTCTCCCATAGACGCCACAGCCTTTATGCTTGGGGGGTGGGTGGTGGGGCAAAATAAAATTTCATTTTGGTGCCCCTACATCGCTGACTGTTGCCTCCTTTAGGCCAGAGAACTTACCCGCCACACCACCTACCTGAGGACAGAGTTAGGAAAGCACAGCTATCTGCTGCAGAACCCATATTACACTCTCAGGGGCTACTTACATTTTAAGGGTATACCGATTTTTCAGGTGATTTCCCACAAAATGTGTATAATAAATATGCCCCATAAACACAAAGTCGCTTGCATGGTTCAGTTATGTAGAAGACAAATAGAGTGGATCCACTAATAGCTCACACCCTGACTGAGGCTGTGGATGGAAGGGAATTCAAATTTACTGGGTACATTTGCAGCTGAACACGGCTGAAATTGGGGGGGAGGTTAGGGGGTGCCATGAGGGAAGGGGGTGGGAGGACAAAGTATTGCTGAGGGGGGAAGAGGTGAGGAACATATGAAGTTGGAGGTGAGAAAGGCACTGAGATGGCCCCAGAGGGAGGGTCAGCTTACAGTAACTAGCCACACACTGTAGGGGTTGTAGCTGGTTGCAGGGGGGAGTAGGGCCCTGTAGGCAGGCGGAGAAGGGCTGTTGGGAAGGAGGACGTGGAGCAGGCCGAAAAGGGTAATCTCTATCCAGGCACTGCCCATGGTAAGCAGAGATGGCGGCTGCACTGCGCCCCGCGACCCTTTACCTTGATTAGTGCCTCGCAAATATTATTTTTAGGGGAGGGGTGAGCCGCCCCTTTGCCCCACCCCCGCGTTCCAGCACCTATGATCGTGCCCAACACTTTGGCTTGGGTTAGCCGTTTTACACAGCTAAATCGGGTCTGACTGGGTGTGATCAGTGCGATAACAAAAAACTATTGAATTGTGCTCCGCGATCTCCTGTCACTTTAGATGGAGATTGTTCTCGCAAAACAATTGAATTGCCCCCTTAGGGGCATAATCAATTTGCCATGCCATGCTGTGCTGGAAAAAGCTATTCAATTACTTAGCCTTTTCCCTTTGTGGTAAATCTGTGTTTAGCGCAGTAACCCACGGATTCTGTGTAAATTGCGGAATCAATGGGTTTTCCCCACGCATTAAACGCCAGATGGGGCATTTTCTCGATGACGTTTCTTTGCAGCTCCTAAATTTGTTACAAAAGTCCACCACTGAAGTTTAGCGCAGAGGATAAAGCCTGCTAATTGAATAACCTGACACAGCTAATTAAATGTGCCCCATAATAGGTATGACCTCTTTTGTGCTTACTTTTGTAAATTGGGTGGAGTGTGCTTAGAACCTACTTCTCCACTGACGTACTCCTGGAAAGAGAAAAATGCATCGCATTATAAGTATAGTGTGAGACCCAATTATCATCTAGGAGCTAAAGCCAAATCAACATCTTTCTGTGCAGTGGTTCTTTATGTGCCTCTGCAAAACAAGTAATATATCTGAAAACGTGCCCTCTCCATACCTTTTTACTTCATCTCCATTTTGCTCAGAAAAATGAAATCTCCCTTTTGGTACACACTTCTCCTTGTCTATCAATGCTTAGTATCCTCTAGGGAACTAGGCATTGATAAACAGGAATAAGTGTTGCCTAGTTCATATTGGTCGCAGAGGTTCTTGGTGGACTGTATAGAGGAGATGTTATTGGATAGGAAAGCTTATGGATGTTATGTAAGTGGTTCTGGAATTTGATAAGTTTGTCTGAAGAGGTGAGTTTTCAAGGAATGCTTGAAGGTAATGATATACAGTATATACTATACATTATGTTATAATAAGATACATACATACAATGAAGTGCCTAAAGGTGTTCAGTAAGATTTGCCGGCGCACTGGATGCTGGCGGTCAGAATACAGACGCCGACATCCCGCCTAGTTGAAATCATGACGGGGGTAGGTAAGAGTGTTCCCTCCCTGTAACATTGGCCTTTTGGATATTTATGCCAATATATATAAAAATATATATGTATGTATGTGTGTGTGTGTGTAATATTATTATTATTATTATTATTTCTCTGACGTCCTAGTGGATGCTGGGACTCCGTAAGGACCATGGGGAATAGCGGCTCCGCAGGAGACAGGGCACAAGAATAAAAGCTTTAGGATCAGGTGGTGTGCACTGGCTCCTCCCCCTATGACCCTCCTCCAAGCCTCAGTTAGATTTTTGTGCCCGAACGAGAAGGGTGCAGGCTAGGTGGCTCTCCTGAGCTGCTTAGAATAAAAGTTTAATTTAGGTTTTTTATTTTCAGTGAGTCCTGCTGGCAACAGGCTCACTGCATCGTGGGACTAAGGGGAGAAGAAGCGAACTCACCTGCGTGCAGAGTGGATTGGGCTTCTTAGGCTACTGGACATTAGCTCCAGAGGGACGATCACAGGTACAGCCTGGATGGGTCACCGGAGCCGCGCCGCCGTCCCCCTTACAGAGCCAGAAGAGACGAAGAGGTCCGGTGAAATCGGCGGCAGAAGACAATCCTGTCTTCAGACTAAGGTAGCGCACAGCACCACCGCAGCTGTGCGCCATTGCTCTCAGCACACTTCACACTCCGGTCACTGAGGGTGCAGGGCGCTGGGGGGGGAGCGCCCTGAGACGCAATATAAATGATAATACCTTAGGTGGCAAAAGAATACATCACATATAGCTCCTGGGCTATATGGATGTATTTTAACCCCTGCCATTTTTACACAAAAGAGCGGGAGATAAGGACGTCGTGAAGGGGCGGAGCCTATCTCCTCAGCACACAAGCGCCATTTTCCCTCACCGTTCCGCTGGAAGGACGGCTCCCTGACTCTCCCCTGCAGTCCTGCTTCAGAATCGGGGTAAAAAAGAGAAGGGGGGGCACTATTGGCAGCAAATGACAATATAAACAGCAGCTATAAGGGAATAACACTTATATAAGGTTATCCCTGTATATATATATATATATATAGCGCTGGGTGTGTGCTGGCAGACTCTCCCTCTGTCTCTCCAAAGGGCTCGTGGGGTCCTGTCCTCTATCAGAGCATTCCCGGTGTGTGTGTGCTGTGTGTCGGTACGTGTGTGTCGACATGTATGAGGAGGAAAATGATGTGGAGGCGGAGCAATTGCCTGCGTTAGTGATGTCACCCCCTAGGGAGTCGACACCTGACTGGATGATCGTATTTAAACAATTAAGTGATAATGTCAGCACTTTGCAAAAAACTGTTGACGACATGAGACAGCCGGCAAATCAATTAGTGCCTGTCCAGGCGTCTCAGACACCGTCAGGGGCCCTAAAACGCCCGTTACCTCAGTGGGTCGACACAGACCCAGACACAGATACTGAGTCTAGTGTCGACGGTGATGAGTCGAACGTAATGTCCAGTAGGGCCACACGTTACATGATCACGGCAATGAAGGAGGCATTGCACATTTCTGACACTACAAATACCACTAAGAAGGGTATTATGTGGGGGGTGAAAAAACTACCAATAGTTTTTCCTGAGTCAGATGAATTGAATGAGGTGTGTGATAAAGCGTGGGTTTCTCCCGACAAAAAACTGCTAATTTCTAATAAATTATTGGCACTATATCCTTTCCCATCAGAGGTTAGGACACGTTGGGAAACACCCCCTAGGGTAGATAAGGCGCTCACACGTTTATCTAAACAAGTAGCGTTACCGTCTCCTGATACGGCCACCCTCAAAGAACCAGCTGATAGAAGGCTGGAAAATATCCTAAAAAGTATATACACACATACTGGTGTTATACTGCGACCAGCAATCGCTTCAGCCTGGATGTGCAGTGCTGGAGTCGCGTGGTCGGATTCCCTGACTGAAAATATTGATACCCTGGATAGGGACTATATATTGTTAACTATAGAGCATTTGAAGGATGCATTACTATATATGCGTGATGCACAGAGGGATATTTGCACCCTGGCATCAAGAGTAAGTGCTATGTCCATCTCTGCCAGAAGAACGTTATGGACGCGTCAGTGGTCAGGGGATGCGGATTCCAAACGACATATGGAAGTATTGCCGTATAAAGGGGAGGAGTTATTTGGGGCTGGTCTTTCGGACCTGGTGGCCACGGCAACGGCTGGAAAGTCCACCTTCTTACCCCAGGTCACTTCACATCAGCAGAAAAAGACACCGTCTTTTCAAACTCAGTCCTTTCGTTCCCATAAATACAAGCGAGCAAAAGGCCACTCTTTTCTGCCCCGGGGCAGAGGAAGGGGAAAAAGACTGCACCATGCAGCCGCTTCCCAGGAGCAGAAGCCTTCCCCTGCTTCTGCCAAGTCTTCAGCATGACGCTGGGGCTTTACAAGCAGACTCAGACTTGGTGGGGGCCCGTCTCAAGAATTTCAACGCGCAGTGGGCTCACTCGCAAGTGGATCCCTGGATTCTACAGGTAGTATCGCAGGGGTACAAACTGGAATTCGAGGCGTTTCCCCCTCGCCGGTTCCTGAAGTCTGCTCTGCCAAAGTCTCCCTCCGACAGGGAGGCAGTTCTGGAAGCCATTCACAAGCTGTATTCCCAGCAGGTGATAATCAAGGTACCCCTCCTACAACAGGGAAAGGGGTATTATTCCACGCTGTTTGTGGTACCGAAGCCGGACGGCTCGGTGAGACCAATTTTAAATCTGAAATCCTTGAACACTTACATAAAAAGGTTCAAATTCAAGATGGAGTCACTCAGAGCGGTGATAGCGAACCTGGAAGAAGGGGACTATATGGTGTCTCTGGACATCAAAGATGCTTATCTCCACGTCCCAATCTACCCTTCTCACCAAGGGTATCTCAGTTTTGTAGTACAAGACTGTCATTATCAGTTTCAGACGCTGCCGTTTGGGTTGTCCACGGCACCTCGGGTCTTTACCAAGGTAATGGCCGAAATGATGATTCTTCTTCGAAGAAAAGGCATCTTAATTATCCCTTACTTGGACGATCTCCTGATAAGGGCAAGGTCCAGGGAACAGTTAGAAGTCGGAGTAGCACTATCTCAGGTAGTGTTACGTCAGCACGGGTGGATCTTAAATATTCCAAAATCGCAGCTGATTCCAACGACACGTCTTCTTCTGTTCCTAGGAATGATTCTGGACACAGTCCAGAAGAAGGTGTTTCTCCCGGAGGAGAAGGCCAAGGAGTTATCCGAGCTAGTCAGGAACCTCCTAAAACCAGGCCAGGTGTCAGTGCATCAGTGCAGGAGGGTCCTGGGAAAAATGGTGGCTTCTTATGAAGCAATTCCATTCGGAAGATTCCATGCAAGAACGTTTCAGTGGGATCTCCTGGACAAATGGTCCGGATCGCATCTTCAGATGCATCAGCGGATAACCCTGTCACCAAGGACAAGGGTGTCCCTCCTGTGGTGGTTGCAGAGTGCTCATCTTCTAGAGGGCCGCAGATTCGGCATTCAGGATTGGATCCTGGTGACCACGGATGCAAGCCTGAGAGGCTGGGGAGCAGTCACACAGGGAAGAAACTTCCAGGGCTTGTGGTCAAGCATGGAAACATCTCTTCATATAAACATTCTGGAACTACGGGCCATTTACAATGCCCTAAGTCAAGCGAAACCCCTGCTTCAGGGTCAGGCGGTATTGATCCAATCGGACAACATCACGTCAGTCGCCCACGTAAACAGACAGGGCGGCACGAGAAGCAGGAGGGCAATGGCAGAAGCTGCAAGGATTCTTCGCTGGGCGGAAAATCATGTGATAGCACTGTCAGCAGTGTTCATTCCGGGAGTGGACAACTGGGAAGCAGACTTCCTCAGCAGACACGACCTTCACCCGGGGGAGTGGGGACTTCATCCAGAAGTCTTCCACATGATTGTGAACCGTTGGGAAAAACCAAAGGTGGACATGATGGCGTCCCGTCTAAACAAAAAACTAGACAGATATTGCGCCAGGTCAAGGGACCCTCAGGCAATAGCGGTGGACGCTCTGGTAACACCGTGGGTGTACCAGTCAGTGTATGTGTTCCCTCCTCTGCCTCTCATACCAAAAGTACTGAGAATCATAAGAAGGAGAGGAGTAAGAACTATACTCGTGGATCCGGATTGGCCGAGAAGGACTTGGTATCCGGAACTTCAGGAGATGCTCACGGACGAACCATGGCCTCTACCTCTAAGAAAGGACCTGCTCCAGCAGGGGCCTTGTCTGTTCCAAGACTTACCGCGGCTGCGTTTGACGGCATGGCGGTTGAACGCCGGATCCTGAAGGAAAAATGCATTCCAGATGAAGTCATCCCTACCCTGGTCAAGGCCAGGAAGGATGTAACCGCAAAACATTATCACCGCATTTGGCGAAAATATGTTGCGTGGTGTGAGGCCAGGAAGGCCCCTACAGAGGAATTTCAACTGGGTCGTTTCCTCCATTTCCTGCAAACAGGACTGTCTATGGGCCTAAAATTAGGGTCCATTAAGGTTCAAATTTCGGCCCTGTCGATTTTCTTCCAAAAAGAACTGGCTTCAGTACCTGAAGTTCAGACATTTGTAAAAGGGGTACTGCATATACAGCCTCCTTTTGTGCCCCCAGTGGCACCTTGGGATCTCAATGTTGTGTTGAGTTTCCTAAAGTCACATTGGTTTGAACCACTCACCACTGTGGACTTAAAATATCTCACATGGAAGGTGACGATGCTGTTAGCCCTGGCTTCAGCCAGGCGTGTGTCAGAATTGGCGGCTTTATCATATAAAAGCCCTTACTTAATATTTCATTCTGACAGGGCAGAATTGAGGACTCGTCCTCAATTTCTACCTAAGGTGGTTTCTGCATTTCACATGAACCAACCTATTGTGGTACCTGCGGCTACTAAGGACTTGGAGGACTCCAAGTTGCTTGACGTGGTCAGGGCCCTGAAAATATGTTTCCAGGACGGCTGGAGTCAGAAAATCTGACTCGCTGTTTATCCTGTATGCACCCAACAAATTGGGTGCTCCTGCTTCTAAGCAGACGTTTGCTCGTTGGATTTGTAGTACAATTCAGCTTGCACATTCGGTGGCAGGCCTGCCACAGCCAAAATCGGTAAAAGCCCATTCCACAAGGAAAGTGGGTTCATCTTGGGCGGCTGCCCGAGGGGTCTCGGCTTTACAACTTTGCCGAGCAGCTACTTGGTCAGGGGCAAACACGTTTGCTAAATTCTACAAATTTGATACCCTGGCTGAGGAGGACCTGGAGTTCTCTCATTCGGTGCTGCAGAGTCATCCGCACTCTCCCGCCCGTTTGGGAGCTTTGGTATAATCCCCATGGTCCTTACGGAGTCCCAGCATCCACTAGGACGTCAGAGAAAATAAGATTTTACTTACCGATAAATCTATTTCTCGTAGTCCGTAGTGGATGCTGGGCGCCCATCCCAAGTGCGGATTGTCTGCAATACTTGTATATAGTTATTGTTACAAAAATTCGGGTTATTATTGTTGGGAGCCATCTTTTCAGAGGCTCTTTTTCGTTCTATCATACTGTTCACTGGGTTCAGATCACGAGTTGTACGGTGTGATTGGTGTGGCTGGTATGAGTCTTACCCGGGATTCAATATCCTTCCTTATTATGTACGCTCGTCCGGGCACAGTATTCTAACTGAGGCTTTGAGGAGGGTCATAGGGGGAGGAGCCAGTGCACACCACCTGATCCTAAAGCTTTTATTCTTGTGCCCAGTCTCCTGCGGAGCCGCTATTCCCCATGGTCCTTACGGAGTCCCAGCATCCACTACGGACTACGAGAAATAGATTTATCGGTAAGTAAAATCTTATTTTTTTTTATATGCTGGCGGTCACATGACCGACACCGGCATCCCGACGCAGAGAATCCTGACAGGGGTCGGGTAAGTATGTTTACCCTCCCCGTTACCCCAGCCCCCCTCCAACCCTAACAGTCTCTTCCCGCAGCCTAACCCTTCCCGGTGGTGCTTAAACCTAATCCCCCCCTCTTCCCCTCCCCACACCCTAAGCCTCCCCAGGGGGGTGCTAACCAGGTGTGTAAACTGTCCGTTAACTAGAAACAAATAACTTCACTGGGAGTTGAGTTACTTTTGATCTACTGTATGTATATGTGAGAAATTGATTGTGTTCAAAACAGTAAAGTACTGTAGGTAAACCTCTAAATAGTTTTCTAGCTGATGAAGAGTCAGTCTTCTATTCCAGTCTGGCGCAGTGGGGTTGATATACCGAGTAATGAAAAGAGTGGGGAAGTGGACCAGTTGAGAAGGTGCCCAAACCAACCAATCATCATCATCATCTACCTATCATTTTATGGGATGTACTTGATAAATACTTCCTGGAAGCTGATGGTTGCTATAGGCAATTTCTGTACTCGTCCACAGCAACCCCAGTGTTTCTTATTTATTTTCTACTAATTAATTTTCAGCTTATGCTTTATTAGTTTGTTATTTGCCAGTTGAAGTTTTGCTGTGCAGACTGGCGGCAACTGAACCTGCTGGTAGTGTGATGTTGGTGGCTCCATTACATAGGTGAGAGCACAGATGTCAGCACAGACTTCTTGCTGAAGTGACGTCGCAATTGTTACTAATTGTTCTGCTTGACCTCTACACCCATGCTGGATCCAAGCCTGTTGCTGCCTCTTGTAGAATAAATGTAGGACTTTTTTCTTGCTTATACCTGCCTGATTACCCCAATTAGCATTTTACAGCTCATCTCGCATTTCTTGTTGGGCTAGCTCAGCTGATGCTTCTGCGCACATCTGTCTGTGGGCAGCACGTGGTGTCCTGGACAGAGAGAGTTAATTTTCATTCCTTCCTGCTGTGTAATCCAAGAGGAATCAATGAATGCATCCAGTCTGTGCAGAGAAATCCTCAGGACAAATCGGTGAGATTGTGCTGCATTACGACGTAAAAAAACAAACAAAAAAAAAACGTCTGCAAAATGGAATGGAGTTCAGTTTTTAACCACTTAATTGGCATGGTCAGATTTCATGCAACTGCGCCGTCCCACCGTTTTTGACGAGGAGATCCGTTCTGCAGATGTGCATAATATAATGTTTAAATATTTAAAAAAAATACTTTTTCAACTTTATTAAATAAAATACATTTTAAAAAACAATGTTAACGCTTTTGAAGGGAAAAATCGTCAGTTAAGTGGTTAAACATGGTTTAAAGAACTGGCCGTCAGGACCAGCGGTCACGTAAACACATTCCTCTATACCTGCTGTGACTTTGGTATGTTGGGGGTTAATAACTAAAATAGGTAGGTATACATTTTTAATATTGCATATAATCCAGCTAGAAATTTGCTAGGTTAGTCATATCAAAGGTACTGATTGCATCTATGTTGGAAGTGTTTCCAACTCACTAATTTAAATACAAAACACTAACCTGACAGCATTGCTATAAAATCGGCACATACTAATCATTGTTAAAGCATAGAGCATATCTTTATATTTTCCCTTTTTATGTGGGTGTATAAATTCTGCACTATATATCTGCATTGCGCCTGTCAGAACGGTGTTTCTGCAGCATTATTTTTAGCTGTTACCTGTGTCAGGAGGTGGCTGCATGGACAGATGTCCTGCTCCCAGTCTGGGCTGGAAACCATCCTTCATGCAGCTGTTGATGAATGCATCCTGCCTAAGGGAATACTGTGTCTGCAAGGATAGATCTGCTCGTTCGTTACCTGCTTATTGCACTATAGCAACTTCAGTAAAGTCTTCCAAAGAACACTAATGGGCAGCAGACTTCATTCATTAAAACAATGGACTTATCATGGACCGAGACCGGTAGCTTGAATAGGCAAATAAAAAGGATTGGTTTTGTATTACTGTCTTGCTGATTGGTAGTTCATTATATGTGGGGTTCAGAGTCATTCCATTGTAAAAGCTATTTGTTTGTTTTTGCTGTGTATTGTTTAAGAATCCCATGGTTATTGAATATTCGGCAACAGTGTTATACCCCTTTTCCACTTCTAGCACGGGTCGCAGCCGGGAGTCTGACACGGCTGCCACCCGTGCTACAGCCCCTTTCTACACTAGCTCCACCAACCCGGCATATTGCCCGGTTGGTGACGCTGACGCGGCAGGGGCGGCGCTGGGAGATCACATGATCTCCCAGCGCCACCCTTCCATTCACTGTGAATAAGAGCCGTGTGGCTTCGACACTGCTTCCGTTTACACTACACAGCTGTTCAACCTGGCAAGATACCCGGGTAGGATTCCCGGATCACTTGATCTGGGAATTTGCAGTGGGGGCCGTTTCCACTAGGAAAAAACACAGGTAAATGCGTGCCCCCGCGCATTTGCCCGTGTTTTTAGAGCTAGTGGAAAAGGGGTGTTACATGACGAAAGGGGGAAATAACTGCAGCTAATTGATCCCCCGTAGGGTGGGGGAGACCTGAGGCAGGTGGGAAAAAAAACGCCCCAATAACCCCTTTTCCGCTCTCACGAAAACACAGGTGTGGCTATGAAATAACTGATGCTGTAATTTATGTTTATATTCAGTACATTCTGTTCCCCTTCTATGTACTGCCCTTCTGCATCCACACACCGCTGCGTTCTTATTTTCCATTGGTTAATGCCGTGTTGTAGCTCATTATCTGTCAGCTGTCTCAACCGCTCCGTCGTGGTCTTCTATCTGATATAAAACTTCCCCTGAGTACAGATTTTACTTTAGGGAAAAGGAAAAATTCACAGGGTGCTAGGTCTGGCGACTCTACGTCTGCAATCTGTTTCTCGGCCTTGAACGACTTCACAGAGAGATAGCTGTGTGGGCTGGTGTGTTGTCCTGATGGAGGATGAAACCATTTTCCCACAACTCTGGCCTCTCTGTCTTCTGATTCTTTCCTGCAAAGATTCTAGAACATTTTTGTAGTAATCTTGATTCACTGTTGTGGCTTCTGGTACCCAGTCTGCCAAGATAACACCCTTGAAATCAAAGAAAACAATTAACATGGCTTTGACTTTGAATTAGCTTTGACATGATTTCTTCATTCTTGGTGATGGTGGTGTCCATGTTTCGACATAGGTAATAACTTAATCTAAAAAATGCAAATCCAGTTGAATTTGTTCCAAAATGTCTGTACAAATTTGCTCTTGATTTTCTTTCTGCTCGGTACTGAAAGTCTTGGGATTACAGGTTAAGTATCCCTTATCCAAAATGCTTGGGACCAGAGGAATTTTGGATATCGGATTTTTCCGTATTTTGGAATAATTGCATACCATAATGAGATATTATGGTGATGGGACCTAAATCTAAGCACAGAATGCATTTATGTTACATATACACCTTATACACCCAGCCTGAAGGTAATTTTAGCCAATATTTTTAATAACTTTTTGCATTAAACAAAGTGTGTGTACAGTCACACAATTCATTTATGTTTCTCTGTCCTCCATCTGGGGGACGCTGCGCCGTTACTTGTGGGTTAGAGGTGTGTGGTAGTGGAGTTTGGCACAGAACTATCAAAAGCTGACTCCTCCCCCCTCTAACCACTCCCATCTCCTTCCTGCTCAGCCCTGTTCAGTTTTAGTTTTGTGCCTGTGGAGTACAGACACAGTTTTTATTTCTCTTTAGATTTTCTGTTTATTTTTATTTCTTTTGACAAGTACCTAGTCCCTGTTTACAGGTGACAGGTATAACAATGGAAGAGGGTTAGTATCCCATTCCAGACTGCTGCATGGAGGCCACTATACCTTGGTCACTGGGGCCTTCAGAGAAGAAAGCAGAATCAGGTAACTGGACAGCCACAATCTGTCACTGACAGTATTGGGCTGTCCCTATTTCCTATTGCCTGACTGGGGATTTTTATCCTATATATATATATATATATATATATATATATATATATATATATATATATATATATATATATAAAAGCCGTCGCTTCTCTCCCCTCTCCTCCCCCCCCGGAGCGCGCGACATCCACAGACAGCCGGATGACTGAACTGGGATGTAATTTGGTGGGGGCGGACTGTGTTTAGGTCCGGGAGGGTGTTATTCACTCCCTGGGACCGTTGCTGTGCTGCCATGACAACCGCTCTGTGTAGCGGCGCACGGGAGCCGAACTTCCGGTTTTGCCGGAGTGAGAGAGAAGTTACGTCAGGCGGGCAGAGGCAGAGCCGTCTTCCCGCCCAGCTCTGCCCGCGCGCGCGCTGCTGTTCACGGCGCCATCTTCTCTGCCTGCAGACGGGGGGACGCTGTGCTAAGAAGGGGGATCACACTTACACAAAAACCGCAAGTATAAGAGGCGGGGGATCACACTTGGGGGACAAGACATAGTACATCAGAGTACAAAATGACCAGTAAGCCAGAGAAACCTGCAAAGGGAAAAACAACCTCAGTGGTTTATTTCTCATGTTCACAATGTGGCACAAAGCTGGCTAAGGGGAGTGCTGACGCAGGGACCCTCTGTACATCATGCTCTGGGGCACCAGCGGCAGATCAGCAGGCCAGATCCACAGATCAGTCAATGCCCCCTTGGGTCAAGGCTATGGTGGATGCAATTTCAGATTTGCGTCAGTCAAGGTCGGAAGCAGCTTTGGCCCAGACTCGAGTGGAACCGCTGTGGGCCCAGAATATGGGAAAGTGTCTCACTGATTTGACTCAGTCTGTAAATAAATTTGTAAATTCTGCTAGTAGTTCGGCGGCTTCTAAGCGAACGCAGCCGCTGACCGCTATTACGTTTCCGGGAGAGGAGTTAGATACTCTGACATCTCCATTGGAATAAGGGGAGGTAGATCCTGAATGGGACGAAAATTCGGCTTGGGAAGATGAGGAATTATCTACTAGTTCAGGTGTTAGGCTACTAATCGAAGCCATTCGTCAGACCCTTAATATTCAGGATGAGGCAGTAGCCGAGACTTCTTCCCCTTTCTTCAAACGACAGAAGAGACAGGTTACTGCCTTCCCTTCTTACTCGCACTTTGCGGATATTTTAAAAGAACCCTGGCTAAAACCGGATTCCCGTTTCCAGGCTCCTAAAAAGTTAAAATTTCTATATCCTTTTACAGAGGAGGATACAAAATTTTGGGAGACTGCCCCAAAGGTAGACGCTCCTATTTCGCATTTAGCAAAAGCTACGGTTATTCCGTCAGTACAGTCTGTGACTTTAAAAGACTCTACCGATAGGAAGATAGAAGCATTACTAAAATCTATGTTTTCCTTATCAGGTGTCTCTCTTCGTCCAGTTCTGGCGAGTGCCTGGGTGCTTAAAGCCGTAGATGAGTGGCTTGCACAGGTTGTATCTGGGATGCAGTCAGACGATCCGTCGGAGGCCATTCAATTAGCAGAACAGATTTCTGAGGCCCTTACTTACGTGGGTGAGGCCTTATTGGATTCGGTGGCGCTACAGTCCCGTGTTTCTGCCTTAACAGTATCCGCAAGACGATCTCTTTGGCTTAGGGTTTGGAATGCTGATTCGGACTCAAAGCAGACCTTGACGGCAGTTCCTTTTGAAGGCGAGTTTCTCTTTGGATCCGAGTTAAAGAAGATCATTTCAGATACTACGGGAGGAAAGAGCCCTTTCCTTCCGTCTGCTCCTAACAAACCAAAACCTACAAGATTTCGGTCCTTTCGTACGCAGGGCAGAGGTAACTTCCAGTCCTTTCGGCCCTTCTCCAGATTTCCACGGAGGGGATCATTCAGAGGTAGAGGAGCTCAGGCTACTCGCAGACTGGCCAGTAAGCCTGCCGACAAGCCTGAGGCATGACGCTTCGGGCCCTCTGGAGGGATCAATACAGGTTGGGGCTCGTTTACTTCACTTCAGGGAAGTGTGGCTCCTATCGAAACCAGATCGGTGGGTAATGGGGGTCATTTCCAGAGGATATATGTTGGATTTCGAAGAAACAGTCCCAACCCGACTATTTGTCACACCTCTCCCAGACGACCCCTCCAGACGTCAAGCTCTCCTTCAGGCAACAGCAACATTATTACAAAATGGAGTAATCCTTCCGGTCCCAGCTCCTCAGAGAGGTCGGGGTTTTTACTCGGGTCTTTTTCTCGTGGACAAGCCGGACGGTTCGTTTCGACCCATTCTAAATCTAAAAGCTCTCAATCCGTACCTCTCATCCCAAAAATTCAGGATGGAATCCATTCGCTCCATTATCGCAGCCATGGAGCCAGGGGAATATTTGGCTTCAATAGGCATAAAGGACGCATACCTACATGTTCCAATTTGGATAGGACATCAATCCCTTCTGAGATTTGCAGTAGGGCCGTGGCATTTTCAGTTTCGGGCCCTTCCCTTTGGTCTCTCTACGGCTCCCCGGGTTTTTACGAAGGTCCTGGGTCATGTCGTCGCAGTTCTCCGTTGCAAAGGGGTCAACATCACCCCATACTTGGACGACCTGTTGATCAAGGCACCGTCACCGGAGATTCTCACTCAGAACCTGCGTCTAACGACAGAGACTCTACAGTCGTTCGGGTGGATAATCAATTTTCCAAAGTCGTCTTTACTCCCGTCGCAGAAAATGGTTTTTCTGGGTCTTCTATTCGACACCAACAGCCAGAGGGTGTTTCTGCCTACAGACAAAATTCAGGACTTACAAGCCAGAATCAGAACCCTGTTAAAGTTGCCGGCAGTGTCAGTCCTCAGATGCATGCAGGTACTGGGCAAGATGGTGTCCTCATTCAAGGCAGTTCCATACGCCAGATTTCATGCCCGACCTCTTCAAGCTCAGATTCTCCACTGTTGGACTCGGACGGATTCACGTCTCGAACTGCAGTTGATACGCTTGTCGATAAGGACTCGTCAGTCGCTCTACTGGTGGCTTCACAGTCACAATCTGAGGAAGGGTGCGCCGTTCACGGTCTGGTCTTGGATGATGGTAACCACGGACGCAAGCCTCAGCGGTTGGGGAGCAGTGTTCCAGACTCATCATTTACAGGGGCGCTGGAGCACTCAAGAGTCAAAACTACAGATCAACATTCTGGAATTGAGAGCGATCCGATATGCTCTCATTCGGATTCAGACCATGGTGCAAGGCCATCCAGTTCGGGTGCAATCCGACAATGCCACGGCAGTGGCTTACATCAACAAACAGGGAGGAACTCGCAGCTGGTCCGCAATGAGAGAGGTTGCTCAGATTCTCACGTGGGCGGAACGTTGGATTCCCGTGATTTCAGCAATTCACATTCCGGGAGTCGAAAACTGGGAGGCAGATTTTTTGAGTCGTCACACGATTCATCCGGGAGAATGGGAACTTCACCAGGAAGTATTTCTTTCTCTAGTGGATCGCTGGGGAATGCCAGACATAGACCTGATGGCGTCACGCCTCAACAAAAAACTTCCTCTTTACGGATCAAGAACTCAGGATCCTCAAGCATTTCTGATCGATGCACTAACAGCTCCGTGGCAATTTCAGCTGGCTTACGTGTTCCCGCCAATTCCCTTGCTTCCACGTCTACTCCAACGCATTCGGCGAGAAGGCCTTGCAGTAATTCTGGTGGCTCCGGATTGGCCGCGCTGACAGTGGTACACTCTTCTAAACAGCATGGTCGTCGGAGATCCCTTTCGCCTCCCTCTGCGACCAGATCTTCTTCTTCAAGGACCTTGTCGCCACCCAGATTTAAATCGGCTGGCTTTGACGGCTTGGTTCTTGAATCCAACATTTTGAAGGCAAAGGGTCTTTCTCGTGCGGTTGTTCAGACAATGATTCGGGCTAGAAAACCGGTGACTTCTGGCATTTACCATAGAGTATGGCGTATTTACATTGCTTGGTGCGAGAAAAGGAACTTGACTCCGCATTTGTTTAGACTTCCTCGCCTGCTCTCCTTTCTCCAGGAGGGTCTTGACAAGGGTTTAAAACTTTCTTCCCTGAAGGGTCAGGTTTCGGCCTTGTCGGTTCTTTTTCAAAAGAAGTTAGCAATCATCCCAGAGGTTCAAACATTCCTACAGGGTGTACTTCGAATTCAACCACCTTTTTGTTCCTCCGATTCCTCCCTGGGATTTAAACTTGGTACTTAAAGCCCTTCAAAATTCTCCATTTGAACCTCTAGAATCTGTGGAACTACGTTATCTAACACAAAAAGTTGTTTTTCTTTTGGCTATTGCCTCAGCTAGACGAGTGTCTGAGTTGGCGGCTCTTTCCTGCAGGCCGCCCTTGTTAGTGTTTCATGACAATCGGGTGGTTCTGCGGACGAAGCCTTCATTTCTTCCAAAGGTTGTTTCAGCATTCCATTTAAATCAGGACATCGTTCTTCCAGCTTTTAATCCGTCATCTTCTCAGGGGGAAGATTCCCATTTGGCTCTCTTGGATGTTGTTCGGGCCTTACGTATTTATTTGTCTCGCACGGAGTCTTTCCGTCGTACGGATTCCTTGTTGGTATTGGTTGATGCTCCCAAACGAGGTTGGCCTGCCTCTAAGAACACTGTGGTCCGTTGGGTAACTTCGGCCATCAGGCAGGCTTACGTGTCCTCAAACGTTTCGGTTCCTGACTCAATTAGGGCTCATTCGACTAGAGCAGTTGGAGCGTCTTGGGCTGTTCGCGGTGGTGCATCTGTTGAGCAACTATGCAGGGCGGCGACCTGGTCGTCAGTCCATACGTTCACAAAGTTTTACCGGTTTCATACGGTTGGTTTGGAGACTGCCTCTGTTGGGCGTCGTATTTTACAGACGGCTATGCCGTCAACGTCTCCCTCCTCTCATTAGCTTGCTTTGGGAAGTCCCACAAGTAACGGCGCAGCGTCCCCCAGATGGAGGACAGAGAAATTGGGATTTTTGTTTACTTACCGTAAAATCTCTTTCTCTGAGTCCATCTGGGGGACGCTGCGATCCCTCCCATAGTTTGTCTGGTTTAATTGGTTAATTTTTTATTCTGGTCTATCTCCTTTGGCTTGGCTAAACGTTAACTGAACAGGGCTGAGCAGGAAGGAGATGGGAGTGGTTAGAGGGGGGAGGAGTCAGCTTTTGATAGTTCTGTGCCAAACTCCACTACCACACACCTCTAACCCACAAGTAACGGCGCAGCGTCCCCCAGATGGACTCAGAGAAAGAGATTTTACGGTAAGTAAACAAAAATCCCAATTTCATATACACCTTATACACACAGCTTGAAGGTCATTTAATACAATATTTTTAATAACTTTGAGTATTTAACAAAGTTTGTGTACACTGAGCCATCAAAAAACAAAGGTTTCACTATCTCAGTCTCACTCAAAAAAGTCCGTATTTCGGAATATTCCGTATTTCGGAATATTTGGATATGGGATACTCAACCTGTATACTGTAGGTGTGCAAACTTTTGTCATGATTCTGAGTCGACGGTCAAGTCGAACAATTTTCTCATTTATTTTTTCCGACACTTTCATTTGTTTTTGATGTGTAAGGCCTTCTTCATCTTCGACATCCTCATGACCATCACTAATTATTTTGTGCCACTCAGTGACACGTGCGCGTGACATATACAATCTGCCCCGAAAGCCTCTGTTAGCATAAAAATTCAGTGGGCGTTTTGTTCAATTTAACAAAACATTCTAACTTAACACGTTGCTGTACTTTGAAGTGATCGTCTTTACAACGCACGGGAAAACACAACTTTCTTTTGAATGCTGTATCATAACAAACTATCTGTAAGAGGGGTGAAACCATTTTGGGATAGTCCATAGAGAGAGCTTGCGGACCGGCTCCTGATTGGCTGCCGGTCTGCAAGCTCTGATTGGCTAGCGAACCAGCGCCAGACAGCCGCCGGAGACCTGGAGCGGTGAGGGGAAGGAGAGGTGAGGCGCTGCGCTCCCCTCCCCTCACATATCATCAACAAGCGGTGAGTGACGGGGGGGGGGGGGCACAGTGGGGCATGTATCTGGCACTAAATGGGGCATGTATCTGGCACTGAGTGGGGCAATGTAACTGGCACTGAGTGGGGCTATGTAACTGGCACTGTGGGGCTATGTAACTGGCACTGTGGGGCAATGTAACTGGCACTGTGGGGCAATGTATCTGGCACTGTGGGGCAATGTATCTGGCACTGTGGGGCAATGTATCTGGCACTGTGGGGCATTGTATCTGGCACTGTGGGGCATTGTATCTGGCACTGTGGGCCATTTTCAGTGGCCACACCACTTCTGGTGCGTGGCCACACCCCTTCTGGAGTGTGGCCACGCTCATTTGTCACCGCACACGCCTTAGGCGCGTGCACATGCTTCTTTTGGTGTTTTTTTTTTAGGGGGGGGGGGGGCGCTGCCATTTTCCATCTTGCCCTGGGCTCCGAAAACCCTAGCTACGCCTCTGCTCCTCAGTATCGCAAGCAAAATAATTAGCTCCACCTGTTGATCTCTTAGAATGGGTCAGCCAGTAATGAATACACCTGTGCACCAACTACAAGATCTGTAAAACCTGCACTGTAAGGGGTCTCTGAGAATTGGATTTGCGATAACACTGCAGTAATCTCTTCATTAGCAATTATGTAGACAAGAGTTTCCCAAGCTCTGTCATTACAGTCCATGTTTTAAGGATATCCACCTTACAGTTCAGGTGGTTAAATTAAATTGAGGTACTAATTAAGTCACCTGTGCTCAAACATGGATAAACTTAAAAACCTGAACTGTAATGGTTAAGTTTGTGGAAACTTCAATGTAGATTTAGGGTTAGATTTAGGGTGATATTCAATTGATTATCTTGTCGTGGGGGCAATATTCAATTGTATCTCTTTTTCCATGCTGATCACGCCCATAGGGGTTGGGTTTAGCTGTGTAAATCGCAATCGCGAAAAGTGCAGTTTGAGCACCCAAACGGGACACTTTTCGTGTATTTCAGCGCACCACCCCTGGAGTGCGAGCTAAAATGCAGACTCCAGCAGCCATTCGCGCCTGTACAGAGCTACAATTGAATAGCTCCGTTTAGGCGCCATCTACTGGCTGCTGCCAGAAAAAAATTGAATATCGCCATTAGAATGGAGACATCCTGTTTAGATCTGAATTACACGCACTGTCATTTGTATGGGTTGTTGTTGGTATCCGTTCAGATGGTCGACCATGTTATGGTCGACCACTATTGCTCGACATTGACATGGACACACGGTCGACACGTGAAAAAATAAAAATAAAAATAAAAATAAAAAAACAACACACACACACACACCAAGTCATACCTTTGTATCATTGTGTAACAAAATTCTACCATGGAACATAAAACACATGGCTCAAAAAGAAACAGATCGCCTGCAAATGTAGGGCGATATACTGCACTAAAGTCACGTATACCCCGTTCACACTGCACAAAAAACCCGGTTTCGCCCCCAGTATTTTGCCGGGCCAACACAGGTCGCTGCGCAGTGTGAACGGATCACTGCTGAATTCCTGGGTCGCCTGCCCCGGTAATTCAACCCGGGGCATAAAAAGGTCGACATGAGTTTTTTAACTTTTTTTCTTTTTCTTTTGGGGAACTTTTCCATACTTTACGATCCACGTGGACTACGATTGGAACGGTAATCTGTGCCGAGCGAAGCGGTAGCGGAGCGAAGGCACCATGCCGAAGCATGGCGAGCGAAGCGGTGCACTAATTGGGGTTCCCAGTCACTTTACGCAAAAAAAACGACACCAAAAAAAGTTAAACTCATGTCGACCTTTTCATGTGTCGACCATTTTCATGTGTCGACCATGTCAATGTCGACCAATAGTGGTCGACCTAATGACTGTCGACCATAACATGGTCGACCATTCATACCGGAACCGTTGTTGTTTGCTATTTGCAATTACCATGATCTGTTTTCTTGTTCAAGAAAAACACATACTCCTTTGATACCTTGTTCACATTGCAATTGCCGGGTCGCATCCAGGAATTGGAAACGGGTAATTCCCGGGTGCAATCTGGCATTGGACCCGTACAGTGTGAAGAGGGTGGCTGGGTCGGGTTGCCATCTGAGGGCGGGGACAGAGGCGGCATCTGGGGTGTCTGCGGAGCAGGTGCTGGAGACGAGATAATCTCCAGTGTCTCCTCTCCCTATACTGTGAACGGGTCCCGGGTCGAATCAACCCGTGCAAACCGTTTACACTGCGCCTGACCCGGGAATAACCCTTCTTTATTCCCGGGTTGAATTACCGGGGCAGGCGACCCAGGAATTCAGCAGTGATCCGTTCACACTGCGCAGCGACCTGTGTTGGCCCGGCAAAATACTGGGGGCGAAACCGGGTTTTTTGTGCAGTGTGAACGGGGTATACATGACTTTAGTGCAGTATATCGCCCTACATTTGCAGGCGATCTGTTTCTTTTTGAGCCATGTGTTTTATGTTCCATGGTAGAATTTTGTTACACAATGATACAAAGGTATGACTTGGTGTGTGTGTGTGTGTTGTTTTTTTATTTTTATTTTTTATTTATATTTTGGAGACCATTCTATCCAAAAAGTCTCTTTGCTTGGTGAATACATCACTAGTGTTCACTCTAGGAATTTTTTAGGGCAGGGTGCTGATCACGGGTAGGGCACATTTTTCATTCGGGAGGGCACATTTTTCGTTCGGGAGGGCACATTTTTCAATTAGAAGGGCAAAATTAGGTACATACTATAATGCTTGGTCCTCCCATTCCCACATGATAAAGAATGGGCAGTGCGCGCCAAAGGCGAAAATTTAGGGGCGTTGTTTTTCGTGGGGTTAGGGGCATGGCCACATAATAGTGGCAATTCACATTACACCACACAATAGTGCAGCTAATACACACTGCACCAGGTAGAACCTCCTATACACACTGCGACAGGTAGAGCACGTTATACATATTGCGCCAGGCAGAGCACATTCTACACTTTGCGCCAGGCAGAGCACGTTATACACATTGCGCCAGGTAGAGAGCACTGAGACACACTGCACCAGGTAGAGAGCACGGAGACACACTGCACCAGGTAGAGAGCACTGAGACACACTGCACCAGGTAGAGAGCACCGAGAAACATTGCACCAGGTAGAGAGCACTGAGAAACATTGCACCAGGTAGAGAGCACCGAGAAACATTGCACCAGGTAGAGAGCACCGAGAAACATTGCACCAGGTAGAGAGCACCGAGAAACATTGCACCAGGTAGAGAGCACTGAGAAACATTGCACCAGGTAGAGAGCACTGAGAAACATTGCACCAGGTAGAGAGCACCGAGAAACATTGCACCAGGTAGAGAGCACCGAGAAACATTGCACCAGGTAGAGTGCACCGAGAAACATTGCACCAGGTAGAGAGCACCGAGAAACATTGCACCAGGTAGAAAGCACTGAGACACATTGGAGGAGGAGGGGGGGGGGGGGTAGATGGTTCCGCACACACATAAGACAAGGGGTAGTGGGGCCACACACAGGGGGTTGGGGGGGGCAGGAGGGCACAAGGTGTCACACACACGGGGGGGGGGGCGCACAAACCAGGGTGAGGGGGGTAAAGTGTGCCACACACAAAGGCTGGGGGTAAATGGGGTCACATGCAGGGGGTGGGGGCAGGATATGGCAATGCATTAAAATACATGTTCATTACTTTGTGTGTATCTACTTACTCACACTCTGGCAGCTGAGGGTCACACTCCGGTAGATGGGTACGCTGGCCAGTGGCACTGGCTGGTGGGAGATGGGGGCTGCCCGCGGGTGTCTGGCCATGCACACAGAGAGGAGGGAGGGCTGGGTTTGCCTCGGCGGGAGAGGCAAACCCAGCCCTCCTGTCTCTCGCAGAGGAGGGGAGATGCGGCGGCTGACAACTAAGGACGGACGAGGTGGGCGGGCGGGACGGACGAGGTGGGCGGGACAGATGGGGCGGGCCGCGGAGGTCTCTGTCTCTCATGCAGGGAGACAGTGTGACTGTGATTAAGCACACTGGATTACTGCAGTAATGTGTCCGGTGGCTTGGCGGGGTCCGGCGGGCAGCAAAGTGCGGGGCGGGAGGGCGCACACAAATGGGCAGGGCGGCATTCAGGTGTCTAAAAAAGGGGCAGGGCGCAGCGCCCTGTGAAAGACACCTAGAGTGAACACTAATCACTTAAAAGTACATGAAGCAAGCAGTGAGAATGTGTATCTTTATATGCTATATCTGTGTATGAACACGCTCGAGTCACATTATTATGACCACCTCCTACATTTGACGACTGCAGCACGTAGCCCATGAAGTAGTCACGCGTCGTGCGCTGGCTTGGTGGGTATATAATGTGTGCGATGGGCCGTCTGCACACACATAACTCGTTGCTGTCATGGGTAAAAGGGGCAATTTATTATAGTTGCAAAAAGGGATGATTACTGGTTTTCAGGCCAAGGGTGGCAGTATTTCTGACACAGCGCAGTTTGTGAACGGCTTGCATGCTTCTGTGGTGAAGGTGTATCGTGACTGGACAAATGACACCATTGTGAATAACTGACGTGGAAGCTGCGGATCACCCAGTGCCCTTGATGTGAGAGGTGAACGTCGGCTACGAAGGTGCGTGAGGGCCGACAGACATGCTACAGTGGAGCAGCTCGCCATCAAAATGAAACTGTGCCAACCTACCAGCACCTTCTTGAGTCACTCCTAACCTGTCTAGCTGCTGTCCGTGCTGCACACGGCGGTTTTATCTGGTTATTAGATGGTGATCATAATAATGTGACCAGACGGTTTATAATACATATGTATGCCTGTATGTCTGAGGCGATACGGTTGGGTTATGGTGCCATAACGGCTGGCCTACAGCGGTCATTATGAGTTGATCGCTCGCTAGCAACTTTGTGCAGCGCAGCGATCATCTCAACTGCGGCTAAACTGCGCATGCGTATACACCGCAATGCGCAGGCACGTCGTACGAGTATAAAGCGGTTCGTTGCTGAGCGATGGATTTGACGAAGAATCCATTCGCACAGCCGAACGCACGGTGATTGACAGGAAGAGGGCGTATATGGGTGTCAACTGACCGTTTTCAGGGAGTGGTTGGAAAAACGCAGGCGTGCCCAGGCGTTTGCAGGGCGGGTGTTGGACGTCATATCTGGACCAGACATGCTGAAAAGTCTAGAGCTACTCAGAAACTGCACAAAATGTTTTCGGCTAACTCTGCATCACACGCGTTCGCACACATTTGCAAAGCGAAAATACACTCCCCCATAGGCGTCGACTATCTGATCGCAAGCCAGCAAAAAGTTGCTAGCGAGCGATCAACTCGGAATGACCCCCTAAGACCCTAGCTTTTATTCAGACATTTGCAGAGTATACATCTGCTGCACCAACGGTCCCTTTCAGCTGTTGGTAGTTTTCCTCAGTGGTTATGTGTTATAGTGCAAAAGAAAAACATTTAAATAACCCAAAGGGCGCCAAAGCACATTGCAGTCAGTCACAAGCCGCTGGGTGAGCTCTGGCTGAGGCACTGACGGCTCATTGGATGATGGGCTCTACAGCTGAGTGGGAGGAGCATGTCATCTTAGACAGGCGGCTCCATTGCTAGGCAACCAGCTCTGCACATTAACACAATCCGTGGTTACGTCATACAGAGCGCCTGCTGGCACTGTGAGTTACAGCGCCAAACCACCAATGGAAGCGAATACAAAACAAATAATACATTGTGGCACACAATACAAAGCACCTCTGTATAATGTAATTAAAGAAAACCAACAGGACAAGGAATACAATACCAGCATACAACAAATAAATGAACACACTGACGAACCGATCCCTGTTTTTAAAACAATCTGTCTCCCCATGGAATACTGAATCATATGATAATAGGACACGCAGCGTTGTCACCGGACATATATGGCAAATGATAATATATAGTAGTGGCCAAAGGTAAGTATATAGTGATAAATTGTCCGTTTATTTACTCACACTGGGAATACTGGGATCTATCTATTATTTTCTATAGGCGCGCTCACTTCTAATATATAAGTGTATAAATCCCTCAAGGATATGGAATCCATCAATTCCACTTTCCATATCCAGTAAAGCACAGGACTGGCTGCATTCGATCCCTTCTTAATTACCGGACCACAGCTCCCCAGGATGAACAGATCTGGAAGTACTACACAGAGGCGGAGCTCTATAGTTAGTGTTCCTTCTAGAATTAATATGGGGCAGGGCGCCGGACACCGGGGGCACATTGGCGCGCGCGGCCGGAACGGGGGCACGGCCATGAAAATTTGGGGGCGTGGCCACACCAACGTCATTTTAGTGTGCGGTGCGGCCCACAGACGTTGCTATAGGGGGCGTCTGTTGCCGTCAACGTCACTGTTGGGGGCGTGCGTGCTGGGCTTCCCCCAGCTCTCTCCCATAGCATGAAGCGGGCAGCTGTTCCAGCAGGCGGATTTTGACTTTAAAAAATCGGACAGGACGCGGTGCCCTGCTAAAACAGCCTAGAGTGAACACATCAGTTTATTCATAAAAGACACAGCATTAAAGGATGGGAACCTTGGCACACAGCTATAACTGGTACCAAATTTCTCACCACATTTTGTCTATTGTACCAGGGCATACAGGAACACTCTCCTAGTACCTCCGTGTCAGAACCACACACTGCACCACTGGCTGCAAGTTACAGCACGCCGGGACGCCATTTACACGAGTACCAGGAGGTCCGAACCGGGACAAGTTCACTACGTCACCAAACCTCGCTCCTATGCGTTTCGTCACAGACTTTGTCAGAGGGCCAGCTTGTGTGACGTATACAGAACTTTTTTAAAACTCTGTGACCAATCAAATCCAAATAAAACAATGTTTTCAAGCAAAACAATAACATCTTAGCCATCTGTTTCATAAAACCCCCCCCAAAAAATCCACTCCGGAACTATTCTGCTCACTCCATAAAAATATCTAAAGGATGTATAACTGTCTTAGCCCAGCTGCTACACCTTTTTTACTCGTATTTCGTATTTTATTATAATTATTGGCAATCTAATCAGCCAGGGATATAAAACAATATAGCTTAAACAATGAAAGTCCTATATTGTCATTAAAATATCATTCTCTCCGTTTTCCAGGCTTAGAAGGAATTGTTCTCAGTTGGAAATGTCTGATAAACAAGCTCAGATTTTTGTAGACAGATTATGGGGGGTATTCAAATAGCTCCAGTAGTCTCGGAGGTGTTGAATTCGCCCCCCCCTGCCTATTCAATTGCAGGCCGTTTTCGTCCATTTCAGGCATTTTAGCCAATGCCTTTTCACTTTTTTTTTTTTTAAAGTGAAAAGGCATTGGCGAAAAAATGCCTCAAAATCGTCGAAAACGGCCCATGTTTCTCCTGCAGGGTCCACAGATTGTCCACAAGATAAACATCGGTATATGAGGTAGCATCAGCGGATTGGCATCAACGATCAAAAGCTTTTGACCTCCCAGAATGCTACGGTCCAGTCCCCTATATCTGCGCCTCCTTGCTCAGGCAATTCAGTTTTTTGTTTGGTGCTGCAGGAGTCGGACCATGGTCAATGGGCTGCTGGTTTTTAGCAGCCATTAGCTTTTTATTGTTTTATTTTTATAGTCTTCTTCTTTTTGAGCAATATTTCTAAAAAACGTCTTATATGTACCTTAGAAAGAGTCGCTCCAACATCTCCCCACCAGGTCGTGACAACGCTTACCCACGTGTACAGTGCTGTTTCAGCGGTTGTCTGTGTAGGATGTACTAGCAAGTCCAGCACACGTTACCAGGCTGTGGCCGGAGCACGGGGAGAAGGTAAGGCATTGGTTCCGCTTAACAGCCGCACTGTTTTCGGGATGGAGACTACTGAACAGTTGCTGACGGGGCTGCCACCTCGGGTGCATCAGTTCTAGGCCCCAGGGATCATGGGCTCCATGGAGTAGTGTGAGGCCGGGATCTCTGGGGTTGATGTCAGCAGTGAGGGAGGGGGCGGGGGGAGTAAGACGCTCCCCTGGTCACCCCACCCCCCGGACCATGACAAGTTTCGTCCAAGTTTCCCGTCATGAACTGATTTCCCACTTCCGTCTGAGACGCAGTGTGTCAAAAGGGACCCAGTCGCAGCATAGGCGGCTGTGTGACTGGTGCGTTGGTGTTCACTTGGGCGTCTGTGTTCACTGGGCGTTTGTGTACACTATTTGTGTCTGGATCCACTCAGGGTTCACTAACGTATTGATCGATCCTGTAATCGGGGTGAAGTCTCCGTGTCCCACTCTCCTGAGCCAGGTGATACAGCACTGAGTGGTTAATTCAGACCTGATCGTAGATGTGCTAAATTTAGCACGTCTGCGATCAGCTTCCCTGACATGCGGGGGGCCGCAAAAACTGGTACAGACTCAGGTCATTGTTCCAGTTCCACTACACCTACGAAACAAGGGTTATTATTCCAACCTGTTTGTAGTACCGAAACTGGACGGTTCGGTAAGGCCCATTTTAAACCTCAAGTCACTGAACCCGTACTTACGGGTGTTCAAATTCAAGTTGGAGTCTCTGAGAGAGGTGATCTCAGGTCTGGAGGAGGGGGAATTCCTGGTGCCATTCTTCCAATCGACATTCTGGAACTAGGGGCCACCTACAACGCCCTTCTACAGGCATTGCATCTTCTTCAAGATCAAGCCATTCCGGTTCAGTTGTACAATGTGACGGCAGTAACGTACATAAACCGACAGGGCGAAACGAAGAGCAGAGCTGCAATGTCAGAGGTAACAAAGATTCTCCTCTGGGCAGAAAGACACGCTGTGGTGCTGTCGGCAATCTTCATTCCGGGAGTAGACAACT
Organism: Pseudophryne corroboree; assembly: GCF_028390025.1. Classification (NCBI taxonomy): domain Eukaryota; kingdom Metazoa; phylum Chordata; class Amphibia; order Anura; family Myobatrachidae; genus Pseudophryne; species Pseudophryne corroboree. The sequence goes on from NC_086455.1 coordinate 148,507,625, forward strand.
GGGAAGCGGACTTCCTCAGCAGACACGACCTCCACCAAGGAGAGTGGGGCCTTCACCCGCAGGTGTTCGAGTCCTTGACAAGTCGGTGGGGAATTCCACAGATAGACATGATGGCCTCTCGTCTCAACAAGAACCAGATGGTTTACGTGTTCCCACCTCTTCCACTGATCCCACAAATTCTCAAAAGAATAAAAAGGGAAAAAGTATAAGCAATTCTCAGTGCTCAGTATCTACTGGAGTTGCTCCTGGTGGACCCGTGGCCTCTGCTTCTGTGAGAGGATCTTCTTCAACAGGGGCCGTTCGTCTATCAAGACTTACCGCGGCTACGTTTGACGGCATGGAAGTTGAGCGGCAGATTTTAGCCCTTTAAAGGTATTCCGAACAGGGTTACTCCAACCCTGATCCAAGCTAGGAAAGGGGTAACGTCGAAACATTACCACCGTATTTGGAAAAAATATGTCTCGTGGTGTGAAAGCAGGGAATTTCCTGTGGTGGAATTTCAACTGGGACGTTTTCTCCTTTTTCTACAGTCAGGTGTGGATGTGGGCCTATGTTTGGGCTCCTTGAAATTCCAGATTTCGGCCTTGTCCATTTTCTCCCAGAAACAATATGCTTCTTTTAATGAGGTTCAGACGTTCTTGAAGGGTGTTCTGCACATCCAATCGCCCTTTGTGCCTCCCACGGCACCTTGGAATCTTAACGTGGTGTTGCAGTTTCTGCAATCGGACTGTTTTGAACCTTTACAGGAGGATGATGTAAAGTTTCTTAAGTGGAAGACCGTTACATGCCTTGCTGAAGCTAAGGCCAACAGTGTATCGGAAATGGGGGCGTTGTCTCACAAAAGCCCCTATTTGATTTTTCATGAAGATAGAGCTGAACTCCGAACTCGTCAGCAATTTCTTCCTAAAGTGGTGTCTGCGTTTCATATCAACCAACCTATTGTGGTTCCAGTGCTTACGGACACCTCTGCTACCTCAAAGTCCTTGGATGTTGTGAAGGCTTTGAAGATCTATGTGAAGCGGACAGCTCGTCACAGTAAATCAGACTCGCTGTTTGTACTCTATGATCCCAAGAAAATTGGGTGTCCTGCTTCAAAGCAGTCTATTGCTCGCTGGATCAGGCTTACTATCCAGCAGGCTTATTCTACGTCAGGATTGCCGGTTCCTATAGTACAGGCCCACTCTACTAGGTCGGTGCGTTCTTCCTGTCCGGCTGCCTGGGGTGTCTCGGCTTTACAGCTCTGCCGAGCAGCTACTTGATCGGGTTCGAACACGTTTGCTAAGTTCTACAAGTTCGATACTTTGGCTTCTGAGGACCTTCAGTTTGGTCAATCAGTTTTGCAGGAACCTCAGCACTCTCCCACCCGGTTTGGGAGCTTTGGTACATCCCCATGGTACTAATGTGGACCCCAGTATCCTCTAGGACGTAAGAGAAAATAGGATTTTAATTACCCACTGGTAAATCCTTTTTCTCGTAGTCCGTAGAGGATACTGGGCGCCCGCCCAGTGCTTCGTTTTTCCTGCACTGTTACTTCGTTAAGTAATGTTGATTCAGCTGTTGCTGTTCCTGTTCAAGTTTGGTTAGCATGGCTTTCCTCTTGTTTTGTGTGTGCTGGTTCGAATCTCACCACTGTTCTGTTAAATCAGGCATGTCCAAACTGCGGCCCTCCAGCTGTTGTGAAACTACATATAACAGCATGCCTTTGCTGTCAGAGAATGCTCAAGCTGTGTCAGGGCATGCTGGGATGTGTAGTTTCTCAACAGCTGGAGGGCCGCAGTTTGGACATGCCTGTGTTAAATCATTCCTCAGGATATGTCCGTCTCCTCGGGCACAGTTTCTAGACTGAGTCTGGTTGGAGGGGCATAGAGGGAGGAGCCAGTGCACACTATTGATTTCTTAAAGTGCCCAAGGCTCCTAGTGGACCCGTCTATACCCCATGGTACTAATGTGGACCCAAGTATCCTCTACGGACTACGAGAAAAGGATTTACTGGTAGGTAATTAAAAATCCTATTTTTACATTTCTTTTCTTTTTACTTTTGGTTTCTATTTGACAGGCTGACGTGTCATACAGGTTAACAGAACCTGTGTAAGTTTTTTTTTTATTCATTTTGGGGAGTTTCAGGCTAGTAACTTTTATATTGAACAGAAGCATATGTCTTAGATGTTTAATGCTGTTAGGCCTAATCAAGAACCAGCTCTATAAAGAGCAGCAGCTGAGAAGTTAATTGATATTACAGTTGCCCATGCGGGAATAGCAATTTAGTCTGTCTGCAGCATCATTAGGCATAGCACAGAAGAGAATTTGGAAGAATACTGGAATATGGGTGACTGATGCAAATCTCTTGCTTCCAGAAGGATGAATTGCAGCACCTTTCAAATAGATATGATTAAGGGGTGTAGTATTGTATGCCGGCGGCCGGGCTCCCGGCGACCAGCATACCGGCGCCGGAATCCCGACCGCCAACATACTGACGGCGTGCAGAGCGCAAATGAGCCCCTTGCGGGCTCGCTGTGCTCGTCACGCTGCGGGCACTGTGGCGCGCTACACGCGCCACGCTATTTATTCTCCCTGCAGGGGGGTCGTGGACCCCCAAGAGGGAGATTAAGTGGCGGTATGCCGGCTGCCGGGATTCCGGCGCCGGTATACTGTGCGCCGGGATCCCGACAGCCGGCAAACTGAAGACCACCCATGATTAAGTACTGTCTATGTGATTTTAGGTTGCTTTTGTTCTTCATACCACCCTGCTTCTCCAGACTCTTTTGTTCTTTACGTTTGTTTAATTTTTTTAGTTCCAGTTGCATAAGTGCTACCAGATATCGGGTGATCCATGTGATTTTGTATTGGAAAAGTGACTGAAATGTACTAATGTTCGCTACAGCTTTTAATTTTCAACATACGTTTACTTTTCTAACTGCATCCAAATGTCAGAACTTCTTCTCTCTATGGGGCAGATGTATTAAGTCTGGAGAAGTGATAAAGCAGTGATAAGTGCAAGGTGATAACGCACCAGCCAATCATTGTAGGTTTGAAAAATGACAGTCAGGAGCTGATTGGCTGGTGCGTTATCACCTTCCACTTATCACTGCTTTATCACTTCTCCAGGCTTAATACATCTGTGCGTATTATGACTGTTGTTCCCTAGGTGACCGTTTACTTATACTGTGCCTCTCACTTTACTACTCTAGGTGAGATTCTGTCTAAATCGTATGCACGATGTCTGCCAAAGCCACCATTAGCAAGGAGGTCTTCTCTCCCCAGGATGAGCGGATGCTGGGGGCTGTGTTAGTCAAACGAAGGAGCAAGAAAAAAATTCCATTCCTTGCAACAGGAGGGCAAGGAGAATACCGCACTTACATCTGCATATCAGGTACCACTTCGGCGAGGAAGGAAGCATTCAGCAAGCATTGTAAAGTCATTGGGGTATATTCAAGTAGGGTCAAAAACTGCCGTCTGTCGAAAAATGGGGCCAAATTCGACAGGATTTGGCCCCGTTTCCAACCATCTCAGTCCAACATTGAAAAAATGTCGGACTGAGATGTGGGACCCAGAGGAGGAAAGGGGGGGGGGGGGAGCCGCAGGGAGACGGAACAGCTGCGGGCATACAGCTCACAGCAGCGTCCACCCGGCTCCAGCAAGTGAGGTCACGCTTGCTGGAGCCGGGTGGACACTGCCGTGAGGCCTGGCGGCTGTGTGATCTCCTCCTGCTGCGCTACTGTAGCGCTGCTCTCCTCCGTCTGCCCGCTGCTGTCCCCGGTGGTCTCCCCGTGGCTCCCCCCCCCCCCCCCCCCCCTCCTCTTCTCCTCTGGGTCCCTCATCTTAATTTGACTTTTTAAAAGTCGAATTAAGATGAGATTGAATAGGGGTTGTCGGATCCATTCCGACAAATGCATGTCGGAATGGATCCGACCCGAATTGAATATACCCCATTATCTGTTCAACAGATTAGTGCAAAAATTGCTTTGGTTTGTTGCACTGTGCATTTAAATCAAAATGATGCCGTATCTGAATCATAATAATAAGTCTAGATAATGCCTTTCTTGTTTTTCCTTCCTTACACAAGGCAATTATGTTCCAAATGACTAATACAATTGTCATGAAATGATTGCAGTAGTATCGTGTTAATCCATTTTATTCACGGCAATTACAGGGTTTACAAATACAGAATGAGGCCTTACTTCCAGCAGTTCATCCTGAGTTGGTTTGATAGCAAAGTAGAGTACGCTATTTCTATGTGGCCTCTTAATCGTACCCCTGCGCCATTACTTGGGGACCTGGTCATTCACGTTTTCACAAACATGCAGGAAGAACACGCTTCCACATATATTTACCGCGCTTTTACTAACAGTGTCTTTCGTGAACTGCTTTATGCTGATTGGGTATGTCTGACCACATGACCATGTGGGCACTGGGATCCTGAGATGGGTTTAATGCTACTTACCACATTTTGACCATGCGGGTGTTGTAAGCTGCATACCTACACAGTGAAAATGATTAAGTAGCCTCATACCGTTGTCTGTATCCGGGCGCTGGCATGTTCATGTCACCATAGTAACTGTGGACATAGTGATTGTTGACATAATGATCGCATCGCAGTACCCTATTTTTTTAATTTTTTTTATATTTGCTAATTATTAGGAGGATTCAGACATATTATTGTATCCTGTTGTTTGTAATATATATATATTTCCTTGGGATGCTGGCTGTATTGCACGTTGGTCACTGTAGCACTTCATATATTGTACCGTATGTTGGGCCTTCGTGGTACTTTTATTCTTTACGGCCCAGTTTCAGCGAAGCTATTTTTATGCACATGGCTGAAATTGATTCAGCAAATTTGCACACTCTCTCCAGGAACCAGAGCCGGTGCTAGGGTTTTCAGTGCCCCCTGCAAATTACAAATATGCGCCCTCCCTCCCTTACATAATAAAGGGACAGTTCCAGCCAAAAAAGGGGAATGGTCTCACAAGGAAGGGGCATGGCCACACAATAGTACTCCCAATTCACATTGGGCCACACAGTAGCACAATCTTATTTACAATACACTACACGTAGTGCCCCTGATTCATATTGCACCACATAGTAGTGCCCCTAATTCACGTGACGACGCACAGTGGTGCCCCTAATTCACGTGACGGCGCACAGTGGTGCCCCTAATTCACGTGACGGCGCACAGTGGTGCCCCTAATTCACGTGACGACGCACAGTGGTGCCCCTAATTCACGTGACAACACACAGTCGTACCCCTAATTCACGTGACGACGCACAGTAGTGCCCCTAATTCACGTGACGATACACAGTGGTGGCCCTAATTCACGTGACGAGACACAGTGGTGCCCCTAATTCACGTGACGAGACACAGTAGTGCCCCTAATTCACGTGACGAGACACAGTAGTGCCCCTAATTCACGTGACGACACACAGTGGTGCCCCTAATTCACGTGACGACACACAGTGGTGCCCCTAATTCACGTGACGACACACTGGTGCCCCTAATTCACGTGACGACGCACAGTGGTGCCCCTAATTCACGTGACGACGCACAGTGGTGCCCCTAATTCACGTGACGACACACAGTCGTACCCCTAATTCACGTGACGACGCACAGTAGTGCCCCTAATTCACGTGACGACACACAGTGGTGGCCCTAATTCACGTGACGACACACAGTGGTGGCCCTAATTCACGTGACGAGACACAGTGGTGCCCCTAATTCACGTGACGACACACAGTGGTGCCCCTAATTCACGTGACGACACACACTGGTGCCCCTAATTCACGTGACGACACACTGGTGCCCCTAATTCACGTGACGACGCACAGTGGTGCCCCTAATTCACGTGACGACGCACAGTGGTGCCCCTAATTCACGTGACGACACAGTGGTGCCCCTAATTCACGTGACGACACACAGTGGTGCCCCTAATTCACGTGACGACACACAGTGGTGCCCCTAATTCACGTGACGACACACAGTGGTGCCCCTAATTCACGTGACAACGCACAGTAGTGCCCCTAATTCATGTGACGACGCACAGTGGTGCCCCTAATTCACGTGACGACGCACAGTGGTGCCCCTAATTCACGTGACGACACACAGTAGTGCCCCTAATTCACGTGACGACGCACAGTGGTGCCCCTTAAACATATGTCCAGTTGTCCACAGGAGGGGAGAGAGTGAGGAGTGTGCGGTACTTACACAGGAGATCAGCTTCAAGTCACTGCTGCCTGTTCTACAGCTTGACAGGTGCAGCGCAGGGCTGAATTAAGCCTTCAGGGGCCCAGGGCACTAAGACTGGAGCCTGCTCACACTTCATTGCCCCCCCCCCACTTGTTAGCGTTGCCCCCACTCATCATCTGGCCCATGTCTGTATGCATTTCTGGATCATATGATGACCTGACACACACTACTATTAGGCGCATTGTTTTGTCAGGTTTTCCACCTGACTGGAACAAGTTTGACTTAATAAGGTTTATACGCTGTAGTCCAACTACGGTACAACGGGCCAGATTAATAGATATACACAAAGCTGACGGTTTGCCTATATATCTGATGTTTTCAGCTCTGTGTATGTGCAGGACAACGGTCACAGTGCGCCTTAAGCCACAGGAGGACTGATATGCTGCAGCCGTTTGAGGGCGGGTGCGGGGCAGCGACAGCCATGTTTCAGAAAATGGGGGTTTGAAGCCTCCTGCGGAATTAACATATTTCAGCACAGCCGCTGTATACAAAGACGCAAAAACTGTGCTGCTGCATCCGTCTCTGAATCAGGGCCAAAGTTAAGACAATCTGTTAAGCTGGTTCTACCAACGAACCAGAGTCTCACAGTATTTAGGCAACTTACTGGCAATTTCCCTAATTAAGATCATGTTTTTCAGTCCCCAATACACTAATAATAATGTTCTGTAAAAAGATAATACTGTAGACCTTGTATCAGCAAAGTGCATTCTGCATGCATTGGTTTACCGTTCATTTGTCTGTTTACACTGGAACTGGCTGCAGCACAGAGCACCATCACTGAAACAGTTTATGCCTTAACAAAATGGGAATTCATATGGTGTATTAGGGAGAGAGCATTGTGTTGCCTGGTGCGTAGGGGTGGGCTGGGGGAGCTGCATGGCAGTAAGAGGGGTATCTTTACACAATGACAGAGCCCAGAGGCTTGGCATCAGCACCTACCACAGTATACCAAAAATGTACTTCCAGTAAATCATGTGCACAGTGCAAGCGGACAGTGCGGCTTGGATTGCATATAGAGTAGCGTCCATCTGTCACTCCCACGATGATACAGTAAACAAGAAAACATTGGAAAAAATGATATGCAGTACCTCAGCCCACACCCCATCAACAGGTTCACTTGACGAACACCCAGGTGAACAACAGATAAGACTGTGCCCTAGATAACACCAAAGGATCGGAAAATGAATAATCACCCTTGAAATGTCCTTTTTGTAATATGGAGGGGCTGATTCAATTGTTTGTATCACCGGCTGCTACTAGATGGCGCCCCAACGGAGAAATTCAATACTTGCTCCGTTTGGGCGCACATGCAGCTGAGGATACACAATTCATCTCGCAGCCTCCTGAGGTGCAAGCTAAAATGTGCGTAAACGCCATGCTTTGGGCCCCTTAAATGGGAGATATCGGCTCCGGAACCTATTCTCCAAAATCCACAATACTCAGTCCGTCTGGTAAATCTTCCTTCAGCAGTGGTTGGTCTGTCATACAGTGCCGACGCGTTTCGGGATCTCTCCCTTCATCAAGGCTGCATGACAGACTGGTAAGATATCATCCGCATGTCCGCCATGGCTGCACACACAGGCGTCCAGTACTTCCTTCTGAGGAAGTACTGGACGCCTGTGTGTGCAGCCATGGCGGACATGCGGATGATGTCTTACCAGTCTGTCATGCAGCCTTGATGAAGGGAGAGATCCCGAAACGCGTCGGCACTGTATGACAGACCAACCACTGCTGAAGGAAGATTTACCAGACGGACGGAGTATTGTGGATTTTGGAGAATAGGTTCCGGAGCCGATATCTCCCCTGGGCAACATCTTTAACGCAATTACTTCCTACAAATCTGATCTACGTGGTTGGAATTATACGGTATATCCCACGACAGAGGTTGTGTAAGGGAAGTACCATTTCATATTTCATCTATCCGATTAGCGCACATCTTCTGGTCTAACTTTTTTGTTTACGCTTCTATTTGGGTATTGGGGATACCTCTTTGACTAGTCGGTGTGCAGCTCGCATCAGTTGGCGCCACGACTCTTCTCTATCCTATACTATAATTGCCCTTAAATGGGAGTTTGAGCGCCCAAACCTGTTCTTTAGACTGGATTAGCCGATTTGCGTGGCTACACACGGTACTAATGGGCGCCCCCAACGGGAACAACCATTGAATAGCCCCAGCTGGCGTCCAATACGTTTGTGCACCCCAAAAAACAAATGAATCTGCCCCATGCAGTCCAATATGCTAAACCCCCTCTATATGGTATGAAATCAATTCATCCCAAATATCTCCACTGAGTTGCAGGGATAGTTTAGCAGCTACCACTGCAGCACTAGGAACCGGCCACATAATGCTCCATGCACCCAACCAGACCATAATTCATTCTATCCCTGGGCTGCGTTCAGGTGGGAGTCCCCTGCATGTCACACTCTGCCCCATTGTAGCTCAGCAGATACACACAGCAAATACAGCTCTGCATGCTACAGTACCTCTGCTCTGAATTTACCTGACCTTTCACCTGCGGGCAGGACAAAGAGAATGGACGGACCGGATACTCTTAGATCGCCATGGTCGGAACTGCTGCAGCAGTGCTCCAAGCTCTGGCGCTGCTTGCGTTGTTGCCATCCTTTCAGCAGCATCTCTCCCAGCAGCAGCGCTCCAGCAGGCTGGTACAGCGGGGAGGAGGGAGCTGGAGGGACCCGACGATGAGAGCCGCGCTTCCCGCTGATGGCGCCGCTGCCTGTCTTACTTACATCTGCCCAATAATCTTTTTATTTCTGCAGTTAATACATTACCCGCAAATATCAGGCAAGCCTTCATTCATATCTCCCTTTACTGTCTAGGCACTTTTTCAGTAGTTTTCAGAGGAGATGCTCTTTCCCTGTCTCTCATGATTTGCACATCTCCTCCTCTTTTTCTCACAAAGGGGCAGATATATTAACCTGGAGAAGGCATAAGGAAGTGATAAACCAGTGATAAATCCAAGGTGATAAACGCACCAGCCAATCATCTCCAATATGTAAATGAACAGTTAGGAGCTGATTGGCTGGTGCGTTTATCACCTTGCACATATCACTGGTTTATCACTTCCTTCTGCCTTCTCCAGGTTAATACATCTGCTCCATTGATGACAAGCTCTTTAGGGGAGGGATATTTTGCCTTGTATTTCATAAACTGTTCCTGTATTCAAATGTGTCACTAAGAATAATGAAAGAACACTAGGGGTTTTTATTTTATTTATTTATTGTGTGTGTTGTCAATTATTTCTAATTGTGTTTCTAATTCCCAGTAAACCTAGCAGAACTGGGGTTTCAGTCTACGCTTGTGTCCTGTAGCTATTATAATTATTGAGACACCCTTTAAAGTGCCCTTCCCCCTCTCTTACACAGAACGGGGCAGAGTTAACCACAAGCTGGTCTTGCGGACGTACATTGCATATTTCCATACTGTGTGGGTGTGCACGGTTAGGGTATGAAATCTCTGCGATCAGTATGCGGACGGTCAGATCTCCGGCAGCGGAATCCCGAAGTTCAAAATCCAGATGGAATTTGGTTAAGTATTGTAATCCCAATCCTTACCCTGAGCCGTCAAGTGATAATAGCTGTGTGCGTTTTTGATTTTTACGAAAACAAGTCTTCTCCTTTTCCAAAATATGATACAAATACATTTAAATGATTATTATACTATTGGCAAAAATGTATGCACACTGCAAAATACACTGCACTTATAATAAGGTGTCCTCAGTGCTTTGGCAGGCAGGTACTTTGTGTAATAACAGACTGCCTTGTGCTTTTTCACTGGGAAGTAACATGTTACAGGCTACTAATTAAGCCATCAGACAGGACAGTCCCTGTTCATGGAGTCTCTGTAAAATGAAACTGTTCCTTTCTGCATGTTCACCAGCTCCGCACACTACATTGTAACGCATGTCTTCTTCTTGACACTAAGTCAATGCTGAGGGTTTATTCTTTATACCCCCTACTTAAGCTCTTAAATTATGTGTCTGCTAATAAGAATCTATTTTAAACTCTTGTCTGTTTTAAAAGTATAGCTTTTAGAGTATGCACTGTTTGGTATAAAGGGATTAGATTTTACAGTTTGTAATATTATTGTCCTTTATTTTTTTTTAATAACAATTAATTGGGGGGAGGGGGGCGCCAGCGCAACAAAGCTACGCTCGCCACAGGTTCTATTCCCACTCTATGGGTGTCGTCGGGGCCAGATAAACAATGGGGCGGATGGAGCTACAGCTCCAGGCCTCCACATAAAAATAGGTCCATCATCATGGCAGCATGATGATCACTAGCCGCCAGCTGGCCACATGGTCCGCCATAAATCATAATTATTAAGATTGCAGTAATATTTTTCTCACAAAAATATGCATTTAAAAAAAAATATTTCTGATAGTGTAGGGGTGTACACGCCCACATGTCTCTGGCCACACCCACACAGCACTGATCACTCCTCCCCCATTTCTCACAATAGGCCCTTGAATATTTTCAGCTCCAGGCCCATGTGGCCCTTAATCGGGCGCTGGGTGTCGTGGACACCCACAAGTGGGAATAGTCCCTTTTAGTCGGCATTGTCGGTTTTCTGGATGCAGGGGGAGGTATTCCGCCGGTCACATAACTACATCCTGTATAATCAATAGTTTGGCCATGGTACAGATTATTTTTCCACATTGTCCCCGTGCTTGTCTAAGCATTTGTTCCAGCAGAACACAGAGGCATATATCCCAGCATAGAAGAAATCCGTGTCAAGCGTGAAAACTTTTTCCTGTACCCCGGTTGCTCATGAACAATGTTACATAGAAACTTAGAATTTGACGGCAGATAAGAACCACTTGGCCCGTCTAGTCTGCCCCTTTTTTTTTTTTTTTATAATCTCAAACCTTATCTGATCCTTATTTCTTTGTAAGGATATCTTTATGTCTATCCCATGCATGTTTAGATTGCTCTACTGTCTTAGCCTCTACCACCTTTGATGGCAGGCTGTTCCACTCGTCCGCTACCCTTTCTGTGAAGTAATTTTTCCTCAAATTTCCCGTGAGCCTCCCCGCTCCAGTCTCAGTTCATGTCCTCGTGTCCTATTGCTTCTCTTCATTTGGAGAATGTTTCCCTCCTGGACTTTGTTAAAACCCTTGATATATTTGAAAGTTTCTATCATGTCCCCCCTTTCCCTTCTCTGCTCCAAACTATACATATTGAGATTTCTTAGTCTTTCTGGGTATGTTTTGTGATGTAGGCCATGCACCATTTTAGTTGCCTTTCTGTGTATAGTCTCTAATATATTAATATCCTTTTGAAGATATGGCCTCCAGAATTGAACACAGTATTCTAGATGAGGCCGTACCAATGACCTATACAGTGGCATTATTACTTCTGTCTTTCTGCTGCTGATTCCACTCCCAATGCAGCCAAGCATCTGACTAGCCTTCCTCATTGCCTTGTTACATTGCTTACCTGCCTTTAAGTCACCTGAAATAGTGACTCCTAGATTCCTTTCCTCCTCAGTAGTTTCCAGTATAGTGCCATTAATACTATATTTAGCCTTTGGATTTTTGAGACCCAAGTGCATGATTTTACTTTTTTTTGTCATTAAACTGTAATTGCCACACTCTTGACCATTCCTCTAGTCTACCTAGATCCTCAATCATTTGTTTCACCCCTCCTGGTGTGTCTAACCATTTGCATACCTTTGTATCATCTGTAAAGAGACATACTTTCCCTTTAATGCCATTTGCAGTGTCACCAATAAAGATATTAAAAAGCACTGGTCCAAGTACAGATCCCTAGGGTACTCTACTGGTAACATGTTCAGTTTGTCAGCAATATTGCGAACTCAAATGTGTCTGTCCTCCTGAATCGGACCTTCAATGTGGCACAAAATGTCATGCGTGTTGGGCGTGCTTGGCCAGCCGGATGACTGCTCATCTTCAATGTCTGTCGTGCCGTTATCAAAGGCATTGCACCAAACCTGTTGCCATGACATGATGTTATCACCATACTCGTCGACAAGTTTGCAATGAATTTTAGCTGTTGATGTGTACTTTAGTCTCAGAAATCTGATCACACTACGCACCTCAATGAGTGACCAAGTGTCACCCCCCCCCGCCATCTTACATCTGAGGTTGGAACAGTATGGCTGATATGAGGCACAGTCTAATAGCCGTGAGGGGAACTAGCGGTCTATCTGCTCTGGCCTGGCAGGAAATTAGAATGAAATGGAGAACATTACCCACGTGAGAGGTCTTTTTACTTTTATTATTGAACCACCCTTATACATTGCTAGGATGTGGATTATTAGATCTACACTAGAAAGGTCTACAGTCAGTAGGTCTACTATTAATGGTAGACATGCTTTAGGTCGACAGGGTGAAAAGGTCGTAATAGACTAGGTAGACCAGCGTGCCGCCAGTGGTTGTCAGGTGTGCCGCAGCCCACCGCCCACCAGAGATGGCCTACTCAGTGCTCCGCCACCCGCCAACAGTGCTCCGCTGCTGCCCTCCACATGCCAGAGATACCTGGGTCAGTCTGCCGTCACGTTCGGGCAGTGAATTCAGCTCTTCAGCTGGCCGGCCCATGACCTATGGTGATGTGCTGTGACACGTAGGTCACACACGCAGCGTCACATGCCCGCCCGCCTACTGGTGTGTGATGCTGCCTGCGGACTGCGCTGCTCTGCTCATGCTGCTTCAGTCCGGAAAATAAACAGGACTGCAGGTTGCCATTACTGTGGGGGCAGTGTATACTATTACAGGAAGGGGGGGGGAGGCAGTGTGGAGTAACTGTGGGGGCCAATGTGTTTGAGAACTGTGGGCTCAAATGTGTTGAGAACTGTGGAGGCCAATGTGTGTGGTTTCCGTCAGCCCCCCCCCCCCCCCCCCCCCTCCCGTGGGAGACAGATAGTGTGCCTTGGCAAAGTCTTGTTAGGTGTGCCGCGAGTCAAAAAAGGATGAAAATCACTGAGGTAGACAGTATCAAAGGCCGACAGGGTCAAAATGTCGCCGTGGAAATGGACGACGCAAAAAGTACACAATTTTCTTTGGTTATGTTTTTTGGGTGTTTGTCACTTTTCTACCACAAACAAGCCCCATTAGTGCATATTTTCAATCGTAGTCCACGTGGATGGTAAAGTATAAAAAAGTATCTTTTTTTTTTTTTTTTTTTAACTTGTGTCGACCACTGCTATTTCAACCTTTTGACTCTGTTAACATAATGCATGTCTACCATTAGTGGTAGACCTATTGACTGAAGAACTTTTTAGTGTAGATCTGTAGACTGGATACCCATTGCCATTGGTAGGTACGAGAGCTGTTTCTAAAAACGTAGAGATTATATGCAATTGCGGTCGAATTGCCGCAAAAGTCGAAATACGGGGCATTTTTGACAAAAATATGTCGAATTGGATTCGACAATGCAATACAGTACTTTTCGACAAAAAAACGTACGTTTCAAATTCGACTTTTTGCAATTCAACATTTTTAAAATTCGACATGTCTGCAGTGGTAAAAATGCGGCTTTTCGACAAAAGTATATTCAATTAAAGAATGTCGATTCGACAACAGTGCTTTTCGACAGTAATTTCGTCAATTTCATTCCGCCTCACTTTGCTGGCGGAATCTAATAAAAAAAAATTAAAAACATGGGTTTTTTTTGTGTTTTTTTTATTGCTAATAGCATATCTATTTATATTAGAAGGGATTATGTACTTGGTTTGTCTATTAGGAGACAAAAGTATTATTTATATATTTTTTTTTATTTAACTGACTAATAGAGAGAGCATGGTTTTCAGTGGGAAGGGGTGGGAATGGGTTAAAATCCAGAAAAAAAAATGCGTGGGGTCCCCCCTCATAAGCATAACCAGCCTCGGGCTCTTTGAGCTGGTCTGGGTGTAAAAATACGGGGGGGAAATTGACAGGGGATCCCCCGTATTTTTAGAACCAGCACAGGGCTCTGCGTCCGGTCCTGGTGCCAAAAATACGGGGGACCGGGCTCCACTAGCTGGAGAGATAATGCCACAGCCGGGGGACACTTTTATATCGGTCCCTGCGGCCGTGGCATTAAATCCCCAACTAGTCACCCCTTGCCGGGGTACCCTGGAGGAGTGGGTACCCCTTAAATCAAGGGGTCCCCCCCCCATCCATGGGCTGCGGATGGGGGGCTGATAGCCTTGTGACAAATAAAAGAACATTGTTTTTTTGCAGCAGTACTACAAGTCCCAGCAAGCCTCCCCTGCAAGCTGGTACTTGGAGAACCACAAGTACCAGCATGCGGGGGAAAAACGGGCCCGCTGGTACCTGTAGTTCTAGTGCAAAAAAATACCCAAATAAAAACAGTACACGCACACCGTGATAGTAAAACTTTATTACATACATGCCGACACACACATACTTACCTATGTTCACATGCCGACTCTGTCCACTTCTCCAAGTAGAATCCACTGTGTACCTGAAAATAAAATTATACTCGCCTAAATCCAGTGTAGCTGTCCTTTTCTTTTTTGTAATACACGTACTTGGCAAAAAAACAAACCACATACCCGGACCACGGACTGAAAGGGGTCCCATGTTTACACATGGGACCCCTTTCCCCGAATGCTGAGACCCCCCGGGACTCCTGTCTGGGCTGACCGAGAGTAACCTCACCGCTGACCGCAAAGTTCCCACCATTGAAGATAATGGAGCGGCTGTGCAATGCGCTGTCTGACAGCTCCGACGCGCATAGCCAATCAGGATAGTGCCACGACGTGGTGCTCCCTGATTGGCTGAAGGGACCCTCTGTGACAAGAGTCACGGGGGGGTCTCAGCATTCGGGGAAAGGGGTCCCATGTGTAAACATGGGACCCCTTTCAGTGCGTGGTCCGGGTATGCTGTTTGTTTTTTTGCCAAGTACGTGGATTACAAAAAAGAACAGGACAGCTACACTGGATTTAGGTGAGTATAATTTTATTTTCCGGTACCCCATGGATTCATCTTGGAGACGTGGACAGAGTCGGCGTGTGAACATAAGTAAGTATGTGTGTGTCGGCATGTATGTAATAAAGTTTTACTGTCACGATGTGCGTGTACTGTTTTTATTTGGGTATTTTTTTGCAGTAGAACTACAGGTACCAGCGGGCCCGTTTTCCCCCTGCATGCTGGTACTTGTGGTTCTCCAAGTACCAGCTTGCGGGGGAGGCTTGCTGGGACTTGTAGTTCTGCTGCAAAAAACAATATTCTTTTACTTGTCACAAGGCTATCAGCCCCCCATCCGCAGCCCATGGATGGGGGGGACAGCCTCGGGCTTCACCCCTGGCCCTTGGGTGGCTGGAGGGGGGGGACCCCTTGATTTAAGGGGTCCCCACTCCTCCAGGGTACCCTGGCCAGGGGTGACTAGTTGGGGATTTAATGCCACGGCCGCAGGGACCGATATAAAAGTGTGTCCCGGCTGTGGCATTATCTCTCCAGCTAGTGGAGCCCGGTGCTGGTGTTAAAAATACGGGGGACCCCTACGTCTTTTGTCCCCCGTATTTTTTGCACCAGGACCGAACGCAGAGCCCTGTGCTGGTTCTAAAAATACGGGGGATCCCCTGTCAAGTTTTTCCCCGTATTTTTACAACCAGGACCGGCTCAAAGAGCCCGAGGCTGGTTATGCTCTGGAGGGGGGACCCCACGCAATTTTTTTCTGGCTTTTTTAACCATTTTTGTGCCATCCGAAAAGTCGAATCCAGGACGCACTTATCCGTCAATTGGTCCGTTTTTCGACAGAAGGACTGTCGAATCCGTTTTTAATTGAATATGTCGAACTCCGGCACCCGCCGGCTGGGATTCGACGGTCGAATTGTGTCGAATTTAAAAACGGGCGAAAAAAATCCGCAATTCGTCCGGAATTGCATATACCCCTTGGTCTTCTTGCACAATTAATTGGTAATGTAAAATGGATTTCACGTTTTTTCATACTTCAGAGGGAATATTCTACACAAAATAGCATTTCTTTAACATATACTTTTACTCATTTCATAATTTTAGTGCAGTAAAATGTATAGTTTTCGAGACTTATATACTACGTGAAAGTGCTTTAGAGAATAAGCAGCATATTGTCTTCCCAGCACTTTCAATGCTTGTAGAATTTTACCACAAAAATATTGATATATTATTTTCCCTCTTTCTTTTTCTCACGTTAATGTTGAGCTTCTATTCATACTAAGTGCAGATTCGCGCACAAAGCACTTTATAAGCTTACTCTTGATACCTAGACCCGGATGTTAAAATGGGTGTAACCGGCTTGTATTTTATCTCTGCTGTTGACCTGACGTAATGATCCTGTATAATACTTCCAAGCTGTTATATGAACATCAAATTATAATACTCCTTTCAGACATATGACACAGGATTTTGAACGGATGAGCTGCAGTCTCCTGAATGTTGCTTTTGTCTGCACTATGGGTACTATGATGTCACTGGCTATGAGACACTGAGGCAGGAGGTGCGTTGTGCCTCATCGATCTAACTGGTTCTTAGGGACTTTATATTGTTTCAGACTACAACGGGACTACTGCCAACACAATGTAACTTCAGCAACTAATAGCGGAATGCGTGTGTGCTTTTGGCTACACACTGCAGCAGGGGTATCCGGACTCCAGGTCGACAACAGAAAGGTCGACACACCTTAGGTCGATGCCAATTGGTCGACACACCTTAGGTCGACATGGACAAAAGGTCGACATGAGTTTTTCACATTTTTTTTCTTTTTTGGAACCTTTTCATACTTAACGATCCACGTGGACTACGATTGGAACAGTAATCTGTGCCAAGCGGAGCGAAGGCACCATGCCCGAAGCTCGCGAGCCATGCGAGGGGACGCGGTGCACTAATTGGGGTTCCCGGTCACTCTACGAAGAAAACGACACAAAAAAACACAGAAAAAACCCATGTCGACCTTTTTCCATGTCAACCTTTTGTCCATGTCGACCAATTGGTGGCGACCTAAAGTGTGTTGACCTTTTTGTTGTCGACCTGGAGTCCCAGACCCCCAGCAGGATGCCCTGGCCCCCTCCAGGCAGCCCTGGCTGGCCTATCAGGAGCTTCTATGGGTGATCCAGCAGTAAAATCCCAGGTAGCACTATTCACTCATAACCCAGATTGTCGACTCAGGACGAAAGACCCAGGAAAATTCCTGGCCAATAGCAGAGGCACCAACCTGGGAACGTGTTCCGGGGTTTGTGCCTTTCAGTCATAAGTGAGAACCGGGTAATGCCGGGCCCCAGCAATAACCTGGGATTCTTGCTATGTAGGGGCTAATAGGCAGTACACACAGGGAAGATGTGTGCTGAGCAATCTAGCACAGACCACTCATCACACATCTCTCCCCCCGCTCAGCACACAGTGCGATGTGTGTTGGGCTAGGGGGGTGGGGGGGCCGCTCACTTCAGAGTAGTGAAGTGAGCGATCTCCTAGATTTGGCATGCACGCATGCCGAATCTAGAGTCAGTGATCGCAAAACGTGGGTCTGCGCATCACTATCGCAATGGCATACATACGGAGAGTCTAGTCAGATTACTTAGAATTTAAGAACGGATCTCTCCTTGTGCACCACCCTTAAGAGTACTGCAGTGTTATAATGTGTTTGGTGTCACAAATAGTGCAGGATTGCCAGAGGGGGGTCTGCCTTTTGTTTGCCTTGTAACTGGTTTTGTATACACTCTATATTTGGCATTAAAATATAATATATAATTTCCCCGTTATTTGCAGCATTATGCATAATATATACTACTGGAAATGATTCCTGTCTTTCTCCACACTGCCCTGGGCATTCTTCTGCTCGGTAAATGTTTGTCAAACTATATTACTTCCCTACTTACTGTAGCAGGGCATGCTGGTATGTGTAGTTCAACAGCATCTGGAGGGCCGAAGGTTCCCCACCCTTGGATTAGATTAGAGGGTAGTGCACAAGCTGGCCTTGCTTTAATATGAGTTTAGTAGTAGTAGTGAATTGTGTTACATGAGTTGTGCTGGTCTCTGGTTTCTGGAGCCATTCCAGGTCTTATGTTGAATGTTGGCAGCTGTGTCTGACACTGGCTAGCACTCCAGTATTTGGCAGCCAAGCTGTCTTTTGTCTTTTATGCAGCGGGAGAGCGTCAGGATCTGACCCAGAAGAAATGTCATTTGAAAAGAAGGGAATATAGCTACATTAAAGTCTTGTCTTTGGCCATCACTTGGAAGAACTATCTCACGTAGATGAAGATAGCCAATTTGGATCTCTCTTTTAAACTGTGTGACTCTGACTCTTGCAATATGCAGAAAAGGTCTGCATCTACAGTACCTACTGTACAGTCTTCTTTATTGCATATACATTAGGTATATGCAATATCTCTAAAAGGATATTAATACATTAGAAACTGTACAAAGAAGGGCAAATAAAATGGTGCATGGCCTACATCACAAAACATACCCAGAAAGACTAAGAAATCTCAATATGTATAGTTTGGAGCAGAGAAGGGAAAGGGGGGACATGATAGAAACGTTCAAATATATCAAGGGTTTTAACAAAGTCCAGGAGGGAAACGTTCTCCAAGTGAAGAGAAGCAATAGGACACGAGGACGGTATCCGTTCACATGGTCGACCATGTTATGGTCGACAGTCATTAGGTCGACCACTATTGGTTGACATTGACATGGTCGACACATGAAAAGGTCGACATGAGTTTGTAAACTTTTTTTTGGGGGGGGGACTTTTCCATACTTTACGATCCACGTGGACTACGATTGGAACGGTAATCTTTGCCGAGCGAAGCGGTAGCGGAGCGAAGGCACCATGCCCGAAGCATGGCGAGCCATGCGAACGGACGCGGTGCACTAATTGGGGTTCCCAGTCACTTTACGCAAAAAACGACACCCAAAAAAGTAAAAAAACTCATGTCGACCTTTCATGTGTCGACCTTTCATGTGTCGACCTTTTTCATGTGTCGTCCATGTCGACCATGTCAATGTCGACCAATAGTGGTCGACCTAATGACTGTCTACCATAACATGGTCGACCATTCATACCGGAACCCACGAGGACATGCACTGAGACTGGAGGGGGGGGGGGGGGGAGATTCAGGGGAAATTTGAGGAAAAATTACTTCACAGAAAGGGTAGTGATTAAGTGGAATAGCCTCCCATCAGAGGTGGTAGAGGCTAAAGGCCCATATAGAGGGGAGAGATGTGTGCTGAGTGATGTGGGGGAGGCGCTCATTTCACCCAGTGGGTGAAGTGAGCGACCCGCTAGATTGGCCTGCATGCAGGCCAATCTAGCAGCAGCGATAGCGATGTGCGGGGCCGCGCATCACTATCGCTGAGGGGGCTGCACACGGAGTGATCTGTACTTATAATCTAAGCAATCTAGTCAGATTGCTTAGATTGTAAGCATGGATCTCTCCGTGAGTACCCCCCTTAAGACAATAGAGCAATTTAAACATGCATGGATATAAGGATATCCTTACAAAGAAATAAGGATCAAACAAGGTTAGAGATAAAAATAATGTACAAAAACAAAAAAAGGGGCATACTAGATGGGCCAAGTGGTTCTTATTGGCCGTCAAATTCTATGTTTCTATGTTAGGTACACTGAATCTCAGGATGTTTGTATTCTCACATTATAATATGCTATATTAAGAAGTATGGGATCATTTACACCATACTGTTAATTATAGGAGTATTTGAAGACACAGAGGAGTTTTGTGACCGTACAATAGCATGAGGCAGAAATCTGAGATGTATTCTGACTTCTGTAAGAATGTACAGGGGGGAGGGAGGGCCGGGCTTGGGGTATTATTCACAGGTTCTCCCAAATTAGAGAGTTTATGATATCATAACTCAGGGATTTCAAGAATTTACATACCGTACTTTTAATGGAGAGATCTTTTTATACCAGATGTGTACATATATTATCACTTGTGAATTATATTGCTATAATGTACGAGAACATGTGCTTTATTATTAACAGTTGTTTATAGAGAGCACACTCCTAATGCAGCACTTAAAAAAAAATATTCCGTCCATCACATCCGTCTCCATGGCAGCAGAGTTTACAATCGCATGTACGCCCATACACGCTAGGATTATTTTTTTGTCAGCAGCCAATTAACTTACCAGAATGTTATGAGATTGTGGGAAGAAACCAGAGCACCCAGAAGAGACCCGTGCAAACAACGGGAGAACATACAAACTCCAGTCACATAGGGTCCGTTTAGGGATTATATCCATGATTGTAGTCCACACACAACCTCACATATTTTATCTTTCTTCGCTCACATCCTCCTAACTCTCGGCCAGCATTGCTGTGTAACTATTTCATGCAGCGCAACAAGTACCTCTACTTCCTGGCTGTACCAATATGCAATAGGTAGCACTTATCCTTGTGTATCACTGCCTGTTTCCCAATACTGTAGTGTGTAAGCAGGGTCTTCTTACCTCTGTCTGTTAATACCCAGTCTTGTTTAATTGCTGTTTGTTCCAACTGGAAAGACTAATGGAATAAGATGCTTATACCTGGTATTAACTAACAATGGGGATTTGATATCAAATATTATAGTAGGGGAGCCCATTGGAAACGGCGACCACAATGTGGTCATATTCAAGATCCATTTTCATAAGCAGTCCAATATTGGCTCAACTAGGACTCTAAACTTCAGCAAATCCAACTTTGAGACGATGAGGGAAGCTTTAAGGGACATTGAATGGGAAATTTTGTTTCAAGGAAAAAATACTACGGAGAAATGGGAGGCATTAAAATCACTGCTCGTTAATACTCGCAAATGTATTCCCATGGGCAGCAAACAAAGGACTAAAAATTCCAAACCAACGAGGCTTAACAAAAAGATTAAGGAACTAATGAGCAAAAAAAGTCGAGCATGCAAAAAATACAAATCAGATGGGAATGCGGAGTCATTCCAGCACTATAAGGATTATAACAAAATATGCAAAAAAGAAATGAGCGGCTAAAGGAAAGCAATTCAAACCCCCAAATTTTTTTAAATATATCAACAGCAAAAGATTAAAGAAGGAGAGTATAGGCCCTTTAAAGGACAAGCTAGGAGTCTCAATCAAAAACGATAATGGGCCTAATTCAGACCTGATCATAGATGTGGTAAATTTAGCACATCTTCGATCAGTCACACAGACATGCGGGGTATGGGGGGGCGCACAGCACAAGTACAAAGGCATTACACAGCGGCAATACTTTTGAACTTTAGGAATAGCCCCCTACCAGCACAGCTCCTGCGTGTTCTCAGGGAGCTACTCGTCGCTGTGAGGGTCACAGCGGCTGCGTTTCCTTGACCACGCCCCTAAAATGGTGGCCAAACGCCACCAGCCCGACACCTCCTGCCCAGCAGTCGCAGAGCTGAGACGGCCGTCGGCTCTATGGCAAGCGTCTGTGCACTGCGGCACCGCCACATGCGCATTTCAGACCTGATCAGCTGCTGTGCGAAATCACACAGCACCGATCAGGTCTGAATTAGGCCTGACGACATAGCGGATAAATGAAATGAGTTTTTCTCATCTGTATTTACAAGAAAGAACCAGATTCAAGGATTAACACACAATCTCAACAAAGATAATGTCCCACTGCTAAGTACTTATTTAAGTGAGGAGGTAGTCTGTGACTGATTAAAAAAAATTAAGATTAACGTCACCTGGTCCCGATGGAATTCACCCAAGGGTTCTCATGGAGCTTCACTCTGAACTAGCAATACCGCTATTTTTGATCTCCAAGGACTGGCGTATAGCAGGCGTAGTGCCGATATTCAAAAAGGGAAGTAAACCTTAACCGGGTAATTATAGACCAGTTAGTTTTACATCTATAGTGGAGAAAGTACTGGATGGTATTTTAAGGGATAGTATTCAGAAGTTCCTTCTAGCCAATAAGGTTATTAATAGGAACCAACATGGATTTGTGAAGGATAGATCATGTCAAACAAACTTACTAGGCTTTTATGAAACCGTTTTATCCTTGATCAGGGTAAGGAGGTGGATGTAATCTTTTTAGTCTTTGCTAAATCTTTCGACACAGTACCGCACATGAGACTTATCTATAAGTTACAAGAACTAGGGCTTGGGAGCACAATATGTACTTCGGTCAGAAATTGGTTGGATAATAGGGAGCAGCGCTTTGTGGTAAATTAAATACTTGAATGCTGTGCACAATTTTGGGCACCATACTACAAAAAGGATATCTTGGAACTAGAAAAGGTTCAGAGACAGGCAACCAAACTAATTAAGAGGGTGGAGATGCTGGAATACGAGGAAAGGCTTGCGAGGCTAGGCATGTTTACACTGGATAAGAGGAGACAAAGAAGGGACATGATCAACCTTTACAAATGTATAAGGGGACAATACACAGAGCTTGCGGGGGATCTGTTTTTTTTGTAAGATCAGCATAGAGGACACGTGGACACCCACTTAGGTTGGAGGAGAGGAGATTTCGCACATAGAGACGAAAAGGTTTTTTACACAGTAAGGACAATACGTGTTTGAAATTCCCTGTCTGAGAGAGTAGAAATGGTGTACTCAGTCAACACTTTTAAGAATGGGCTAGATAAATTCCTAATGGATAAGAATATACAGGGTTATGGTGCATAGTCACGCACTATAGTTATAAAAAAAAAAAAAAAGAGAGAAATAAACACAACGGCCGACATTAGCAACAGACAAAATTAGTCTAAAATAATACAGCGTAGTAGACCACAAATAGGTTGAGCTCGATGGACAAATTGTCTTTTTTTTTCAACCTCAGAAATTATGTTGCTATGTTAGTATATACAGATATGTCCTCACACATCTTTGCTGCAGTCATGCCAAGCAGAACCTCTTTGCATGCCAGGTCGCGTGAGAATCTTGTAGCATTGGGCGTCTTTTTTGCTTCTTTTTTTGCCTGAAAAAAGGAATCTTAGTCACAGCGCAATGCAAATAGGATGCAGGAGGAGACTGTTCTGATTAATTTGATTATATGACACTAGTATATGTGTGCGACAGTGTATCTGAATCTGTATATGAAGCAGCCACATTTTTTATTTTTTTTCCAATACAAGTTCTGTTTGACTCCGTATATGTGATGCGGTAAATTTACCGGCTGTCGGGATCCCGGCGGTCAGGACACACAGACCCTGGAATTCTGACAGCCGGGGAAATGCCAGCAGTCGGAAATCCCTACAAAAGGTCAGTATTCCCACTCTGGTGGTGGTCCACGCCACAACCCGAGGGAGAATATAATAGTGTGGCGAGCGATGCTCCAGGCCCGAAGCATGGCGAGCACAGCGGTCCCGTGATGGGATTTGCTGCCGGAACTCCGTCGCCTGCATCCTGACTCCGGGATCTGGACAGCCGGTATATAGTTTCACACATAATATATATATTCACACCCTTTTGTGCAATTAATTAATTTTACAGTCTTTACTTGTAAAAATTATTACAGGTTGAGTATCCCATATCCAAATATTCCGAAATACAGACTTTTTTGAGAGAGAGTGAGATAGTGAAACCTTTGTTTTTTGATGACTCAATGTACACAAACTTTGTTTAATACACAAAGTTATTAAAAATATTGTATTAAATGACCTTCAGGCTGTGTGTATAAGGTGTATATGTAACATAAATGCATTCTGTGCTTAGATTTAGGTCCCATAACCATGATATCTCATTATTCCAAAATACGGAAAAATCCCATATCCAAAATACCCCTGGTCCCAA
The DNA here is from genome assembly GCF_028390025.1 of Pseudophryne corroboree. NCBI lineage: Eukaryota > Metazoa > Chordata > Amphibia > Anura > Myobatrachidae > Pseudophryne > Pseudophryne corroboree. The sequence continues at coordinate 148,531,571 of NC_086455.1, forward strand.
GCATTTTGGATAAGGGAGACTCAACCTGTATTAGCATGCTATCTCCCGAGACAGCTATGCAGGATTTTACTAAATACTGATAACATTGATGCAACAAATCATGACTGTTGTGTGTCGTCTTCGTCGTTCCCCCATTGTTTTCACACTGTTTAGCTCTTTTGTTTTTCAATGCAGTCTTTCATCCACACACACTTTTTTTTTTTTTTTTTTGTTTTGTTTTTTACCCACACACATTTTAAGCTAAGAATGAACGCAACGACTGATGATGATCTTATTGAAGTAAGAGAGAATCATTATCTGTCATGGCTTAAAATGCAGTGGGAATGTGCTAAAAGGCTGCAGAGCAGCTGGAAGTTATCAACAAGCAGGATCGGCTGTTCTGTGGGCTGCCTGTTGTTCCCTGATCTAGTCTTTCTTCTCCTCCCCATGTTATGTGTGCTTGAGCACCACCAATAATTCTTTGGCATCCATCACTACTCATGTCAATGCATGACATTTTCAGTCATATGGAAGGCAATGAGAGTACCCCCATTCACTTTATAAAATTTGTTTCTATGCATTCCAAACCCCCATCCTCAGATTGCATTCTCTTTGTGTAGTCTGTCTCTCTCTTGGATGCTTGATCTCCTGTTCTTTCTCTATCGTCCTAGTGGATGCTGGGGTTCCTGAAAGGACCATGGGGAATAGCGGCTCCGCAGGAGACAGGGCACAAAAGTAAAGCTTTCCGATCAGGTGGTGTGCACTGGCTCCTCCCCCTATGACCCTCCTCCAAGCCAGTTAGATTTTTGTGCCCGGCCGAGAAGGGTGCAATCTAGGTGGCTCTCCTAAAGAGCTGCTTAGAAAAGTTTAGCTTAGGTTTTTTATTTTACAGTGAGTCCTGCTGGCAACAGGATCACTGCAACGAGGGACTTAGGGGAGAAGAAGTGAACTCACCTGCGTGCAGGATGGATTGGCTTCTTGGCTACTGGACATCAGCTCCAGAGGGACGATCACAGGTACAGCCTGGATGGTCACCGGAGCCTTGCCGCCGGCCCCCTTGCAGATGCTGAAGTAAGAAGAGGTCCAGAATCGGCGGCAGAAGACTCCTCAGTCTTCTAAAGGTAGCGCACAGCACTGCAGCTGTGCGCCATTTTCCTCTCAGCACACTTCACACGGCAGTCACTGAGGGTGCAGGGCGCTGGGAGGGGGGCGCCCTGGGAGGCAAATGAATACCTATTTTGGCTAAAAATACCTCACATATAGCCTCCGGAGGCTATATGGAGATATTTAACCCCTGCCAGAATCCGTTAAGAGCGGGAGACGAGGCCGCCGAAAAAGGGGCGGGGCCTATCTCCTCAGCACACAGCGCCATTTTCCCTCACAGAAAGGCTGGAGGGAAGGCTCCCAGACTCTCCCCTGCACTGCACTACAGAAACAGGGTTAAAACAGAGAGGGGGGGCACTAATTTGGCGTTAGAAATATATAAAAAAGATGCTATAAGGGAAAACACTTATATAAGGTTGTCCCTATATAATTATAGCGTTTTTGGTGTGTGCTGGCAAACTCTCCCTCTGTCTCTCCAAAGGGCTAGTGGGTCCTGTCCTCTATCAGAGCATTCCCTGTGTGTGTGCTGTGTGTCGGTACGTGTGTGTCGACATGTAGGAGGACGATGTTGGTGAGGAGGCGGAGCAATTGCCTGTAATGGTGATGTCACTCTCTAGGGAGTCGACACCGGAATGGATGGCTTATTTAGGGAATTACGTGATAATGTCAACACGCTGCAAGGTCGGTTGACGACATGAGACGGCCGACAAACAATTAGTACCGGTCCAGACGTCTCAAAAACACCGTCAGGGGTTTTAAAACGCCCGTTTACTTTAGTCGGTCGACACAGACACAGACAGGGACACTGAGTCCAGTGTCGACGGTGAATAAACAAACGTATTCCTTATTAGGGCCACACGTTAAAGGCAATGAAGGAGGTGTTACATATTTCTGATACTACAAGTACCACAAAAGAGGGTATTATGTGGGATGTGAAAAAACTACCATAGTTTTTCCTGAATCAGATAAATTAAATAAAGTGTGTGATGATGCGTGGGTTCCCCCCGATAGAAAATTATGGGCGGTATACCCTTTCCCGCCAGAAGTTAGGGCGAGTTGGGAAACACCCCTTAGGGTGGATAAGGCGCTCACACGCTTATCAAAACAAGTGGCGGTACCGTCTATAGATAGGGCCGTCCTCAAGGACCAGCTGACAGGAGGCTGGAAAATATCATAAAAAGTATATACACACATACTGGTGTTATACTGCGACCAGCGATCGCCTCAGCCTGGATGTGCAGAGCTGGGGTGGCTTGGTCGGATTCCCTGACTAAAAATATTGATACCCTTGACAGGGACAGTATTTTATTGACTATAGAGCATTTAAAGGATGCATTTCTATATATGCGAGATGCACAGAGGGATATTTGCACTCTGGCATCAAGAGTAAATGCGATGTCCATAACTGCCAGAAGATGTTATGGACACGACAGTGGTCAGGTGATGCAGATTCCAAACGGCACAAAGTTGTATTGCCGTATAAAGGAAGAGGAGTTATTTGGGGTCGGTCCATCGGACCTGGTGGCCACGGCAACTGCTGGAAAATCCACCGTTTTTACCCTAGGTCACATCTCTGCAGAAAAAGACACCGTCTTTTCAGCCTCAGTCCTTTCGTCCCTATAAGATCATATCTGCCCAGGGATAGAGGAAAGGGAAGAAGACTGCAGCAGGCAGCCCATTCCCAGGAACAGAAGCGTTCCACCGCTTCTGACAAGTCTCAGCATGGCGCTGAGACCGTACAGGACCCCTGGATCCTACAAGTAGTATCCCAGGGGTACAGATTGGAATGTCGAGACGTTTCCCCTTCGCAGGCTCCTGAAGTCTGCTTTACCAAGGTCTCCCTCCGACAAGGAGGCAGTATGGGAAAAAATTCACAAGCTGTATTCCCAGCAGGTGATAATTAAATTACCCCTCCTACTACAAGAAAAGGGGTATTATTCCACACTATATTGTGGTACTGAAGCCAGAAGGCTAGGTGAGACTTATTCTAAAAAAATTTTTGAACACTTACAAAGGTTCAAATCAAGATGGAGTCACTCAGAGCAGTGATAACGAACCAGGAAGAAGGGGACTATATAGTGTCCCGGGACATCAGGGATGCTTACCTCTATGTCCCAAATTTGCCCTTCTCACTAAGGGTACCTCAGGTTCGTGGTGCAGAACTGTCACTATCAGTTTCAGACGCTGCCGTTTGGATTGTCCACGGCACCCCGGGTCTTTACCAAGGTAATGGCCGAAATGATGATTCTTCTTCGAAGAAAAGGCGTCTTAATTATCCCTTACTTGGACGATCTCCTGATAAGGGCATAGTCCAGGGAACAGTTGGAGGTCGGAGTAGCACTATCTAGGATACTGCTACAACAGCACGGGTGGATTTTAAATATTCCAAAATCGCAGCTGATCCCGACGACACGTCTGCTGTGCCTAGGGATGATTCTGGACACAGTCCAGAAAAAGGTGTTTCTCCCGGAAGAGAAAGCCAGGGAGTTATCCGAGCTAGTCAGGAACCTCCTAAAAACAGTGCATCATTGCACAAGGGTCCTGGTAAAAATGGTGGCTTCCTACGAAGCAATTCCATTCGGCAGATTTCACGCAAGAACTTGTCAGTGGGATCTGCTGGACAAATGGTCCGGATCGCATCTTCAGATGCATCAGCGGATAACCCTATATCCAAGGACAAGGGTGTCTCTCCTGTGGTGGTTATAGAGTGCTCATCTTCTAGAGGGCCGCAGATTCGGCATTCAGGATTGGATGCTGGTGACCACGGAGCCCAGCCCGAGAGGCTGGGGAGCAGTCACACAAGGAAAAAATTTCCAGGGAGTGTGATCAAGTCTGGAGATTTTTCTCCACATAAATATACTGGAGCTAAGGGCAATTTACAATGCTCTAAGCTTAGCAAGACCTCTGCTTCAAGGTCAGCCGGTATTGATCCAGTGGGAAAAACATCACGGCAGTCGCCCACGTAAACAGACAGGGCGACACAAGAAGCAGGAGGGCAATGGCAAAAACTGCAAGGACTTTTCGCTGGGCGGAAAATCATGTGATAGCACTGTCAGCAGTGTTTCATCCCGGGAATGGAAACTGGGAAGCAGACTTCCTCAGCAGGCACGACCTCCACCCGGGAGAGTGGAAACTTAATCGGGAAGTTTTTTCCACATGATTGTAAACCGTTGGGAAATACCAAAGGTGGACATGATGGCGTCCCGTCTGAACAAAAAACGGGACAGGTATTGCGCCAGGTCAAGAGACCCTCAGGCAATAGCTGTGGACGTTCTGGTAACACCGTGGGTGTACCAGTCGGTGTATGTGTTCCCTCCTCTGCTTCTCATACCTAAGGTGCTGAGAATTATAAGACGTAGAGGAGTAAGAACTATACTCATGGCTCCGGATTGGCCAAGAAGGACTTGGTACCCGGAACTTCAAGAGATGCTTACAGAGGTCTTATGGCCTCTGCCGCTAAGAAGGGACTTGCTTCAGCAAGTACCATGTCTGTTCCAAGACTTACCGCAGCTGCGTTTGTCGGCATGACGGTGGAAAGCCGGATCCTAAGGGAAAAAGGCATTCCGGAAGAGGTCATTCCTACCCTGGTCAAAGCCAGAAAGGAGGTGACCGCACAACATTATCACCACATGTGGCGAAAATATGTTGCGTGGTGTGAGGCCAGGAAGGCCCCACAAAGAAATTTCAACTCGGTCGTTTCCTGCAATTCCTGCAAACAGGAGTGTCTATGGGCCTCAAATTGGGGTCCATTAAGGTTCAAATTTCGGCCCTGTCGATTTTCTTCCAGAAAGAATTGGCTTCAGTTCCTGAAGTCCAGAAGTTTGTCAAGGGAGTATTGCATATACAACCCCCTTTTTGTGCCTCCAGTGGCACTGTGGGATCTCAACGTAGTTCTGGGATTCCTCAAATCACATTGGTTTAAAACCAGTCAAATCTGTGGATTTGAAGCATCTCACATGAAAAGTGACCATGCTCTTGGCCCTGGCCTGGACCAGGCGAGTGTCAAATTGGTGGTTTTTTCTCAAAAAAGCCCATATCTGTTTGTCCATTCGGACAGGGCAGAGCTGCGGACGCGTCCCCAGTTCTCTCCCTAAGGTGGTGTCAGTGTTTCACCTGAACCAGCTTATTGTGGTGCCTTGCACCTACTAGGGACTTGGAGGACTCCAAGTTGCTAGATGTTGTCAGGGCCCTGAAAATATGTTCCAGGACGGCTGGAGTCGGGAAAACTGACTTGCTGTTATCCTGTATGCACCCAACAAACTGGGTGCTCTTGCTTCTAAGCAGACTATTGCTAGTTGGATGTGTAATACAATTCAGCTTGCACATTCTGTGGCAGGCCTGCCACAGCCAAAATATGTAAATGCCCATTCCACAAGGAAGGTGGGCTCATCTTGGGCGGCTGCCCGAGGGGTCTCGGCTTTACAACTTTGCCGAGCAGCTACTTGGTCAGGGGCAAACACGTTTGCTAAATTCTACAAATTTGATACCCTGGCTAAGGAGGACCTGGAGTTCTCTCATTCGGTGCTGCAGAGTCATCCGCACTCTCCCGCCCGTTTGGGAGCTTTGGTATAATCCCCATGGTCCTTTCAGGAACCCCAGCATCCACTAGGACGATAGAGAAAATAAGAATTTACTTACCGATAATTCTATTTCTCGGAGTCCGTAGTGGATGCTGGGCGCCCATCCCAAGTGCGGATTATCTGCAATACTTGTACATAGTTACAAAAATCGGGTTATTATTGTTGTGAGCCATCTTTTCAGAGGCTCCGCTGTTATCATACTGTTAACTGGGTTTAGATCACAAGTTGTACGGTGTGATTGGTGTGGCTGGTATGAGTCTTACCCGGGATTCAAAATTCCTCCCTTATTGTGTACGCTCGTCCGGGCACAGTACCTAACTGGCTTGGAGGAGGGTCATAGGGGGAGGAGCCAGTGCACACCACCTGATCGGAAAGCTTTACTTTTGTGCCCTGTCTCCTGCGGAGCCGCTATTCCCCATGGTCCTTTCAGGAACCCCAGCATCCACTACGGACTCCGAGAAATAGAATTATCGGTAAGTAAATTCTTATTTTCTCTTTGGGTGAAATTTAATAAGATGGGATGTTGCCCATAGCAACCAATCAGATTGTACTTCTCATTTATCTAGCACCTTCTAGAATATAATACATGGAATCTGATTGATTGCTACAGGCAACATCCCATTTAAATAGCACTCCCATCTTCGTTATTTTACCCAGTGCCAGATTAATGTCCACATAGTCATGGAGCTGAACTTTATGAAGGGCCTATTTCGTGCCACCACAGGGCGTGTGGTCAGCGCCACAGAGTTGTTCTCCCTGTGTGGGCAGGGTGTTGTGGTGGCATACGACATTACTACACTATCTCCCTACATTACATATCTTCACTATACTTCATCTCTGCACTATATCACTCCTACACTACATCTCCGCACTATGGGCCTAGTTCAGACCCGATCGCTAGCAAGCGATTTTTGCACTGCTGCGATCAGATAGTCACCGCCTACAGGGGGAGTGTATTTTAGCTGTGCAAGTGTGCGAACGCATGTGTAGCAGAGCTGTACAAACTGATTTTGTGCAGTCTCTGCGCAGCCCAGGACTTACTCGGCCGCTGCGATCCCTTCAGCCTGTCCAGGACCGGGATTGACGTCGGGAACCCTCCTTTCAAATGCATGGACACGCCTGTGTTTTTCCAGATACTCCCTGAAAACGGTCAGTTGACACCCACAAACGCCTTCTTCCGGTTAATCTCCTTGAGATCGCCCGTGAGAACGGATCCGTGGCACAAACCCATCGCTAAGCGGTGATCCGCTTTGTACCCATGCAACGCGCCTGCGCATTGTAGTGCATACGCATGCGCAGTTTGGACCTGATCACCCGCTGTGCGAAAACGCAGCCTAGCGATCAGGTCTGAATTATCCCCTATATTCCTGCAATACATCACTATGCTGCTTCCCCACACTACATTCCCGCACTATTAGGTCGTTCCGAGTTGATCGCTAGCTGCATTTGTTCGCAGCGCAGCGATCAGGCTAGAAAACGGCAGTTCTGCGCATGCGGCGCTAGGCGCACGCGCGACCGATGCAGTTCTGCACAGGGTCTAGCGATGCATTTCAGTCGCACTGGTTGCTGCAGAGTGATTGACATGAAGTGGGCGTTTCTGGGTGGCAAATGACCGTTTTCAGGGAGTGTTGGGAAAAACGCAGACGTGCCAGGGAAAATGCAGGTGTGGCTGGGCGGGAGTGTGACGTCAAATCCGGAACTGAATAGTCTGAAGTGATCGCAAGCGCTGAGTAGGTTTTGAGCTATTCTGAAACTACACGAAAAGTTTTTGCAGGCGCTCTGCGAAACAACCGTTCACACTTCTGCTAAGCTAAAATACACTCCCAGTGGGCGGCGGCATAGCGTTTGCACGGCTGCTAAAAACTGCTAGCGAGCGATCAACTCGGAATGACCCGCTATGTACTATAATGGTGAAGTGGTAGCATAGTGATGTAGTATGAGGTGGCAGTGCAGTGATATGGTGCAGAGATGTAATGTGAGGAGGTTGTATAGTGATGTAGTGCGGGGTGGCAGTGCAGTGATATGGTGCAGAGATGTAATGTGAGGAGGTTGTATAGTGATGTAGTGCGGGGTGGCAGTGCAGTGATATGGTGCAGAGATAGTGTGTGGAGGCAACGTAGTGGTATAGTGCTGAGATGTAGTTCAGGGATGTAGTGTAAGTAGGTAACAGTAGCGGGCATTGTCTCCGCGATGGTAGGGGTCGGCAGGACTCGGCGGACATTATGGGTGCAGTGCCTCACCAGCCACTGACCTCACCACACGCCACTGCTGTGTTCCCATGTAAAGCCCTGATCAATCAGCCTTTTTGTTGAGCAGCTCCCCAAAATCTCTCCAATCATAAAAACAGTGCTCCGTAGCTGCTGGATACTGTTTGGGGTACAGTGTGGAATATATTGGGACACATAGTTAAATATTAGCGGGGTCAGATACATTTGGGTCAGATACAGGTGCTGTGTGGGGCACACTAACAAGCTCTCCCCCGACGCACACATAGTCGCACCTGATTTGAATTGTAGAGCGGTGCGCTGTGTGCTGGTGGGCAGAGAGGGGAGGACGTTGGTCTCAGGCAGCAATTTTTTGAGATCACTGCCAGCGGTGAGAGACACTGAGAATTATTACTGGCTGCACAGCACATCCTGCAAGACCCAATAATTTTTAATAACTGGGTCCCAAACTGCCTGTAGCGCGTACTGTATTATGCGATCACTGGGCGATTTTCAATTCTTTTCACCCCCTTCCACACTCGTTCTGTTTCTGCTGACGGGAGTGGTGCAATTATTTCAGCTCGCTACCCCTGGGGTAGCGAGGGCGCCCAACCCTTGCTTTTACCATACACTGCCTGATCGGAGCTGAGCTCCGATCACGGCAGACGGCCCAGTGGAGGGTTAAGTGCAGGCCACTGAAGGGACAACGCAGTGCAGCCAGTGTTTTTTTACTGTGAACACTGGCTACATTGCAGGGGAGCCTGTGGGCCTATTTTCAGTGGGGGCCTGGAGCTGCAGCTCCATCCACCCCATTGCTAATCCGGCCCTGATTTTACCACGCTGTCTCTCCTTGTGTGTTGGTCTCGGTCTCTCTCTTTCTCTCTCTCTCTCTCTCTCTCTCTCTCTCTCTCTCTCTGGTCAGACATTGTATATGTGGCCTGGCTTTATTTGCCTAATGTTATATTTGGCTGACCTACATTTTAACCTTTTATAATTCATATGCTTTTTGTTCTTGACAGAGGTGCTATGCTCAAAATAAAACATTTTAAAGATATCTCCACCAACCATGTATAATTCACTGTTGTGGTGGGTGTTGAATGGAGAACTCTCACAGCATTCTAGATCCTGTTCCCCACAATCACCTAGAGAACCATAGATCTTACAGACCGACTTTAATATTTGTCAGCTCCCGTGGTTACGAAGCATGACTCCAGTATTTTATTTACAGCGGCTATACAGTCTATAGGCATTGCCTCCTCTTGCAGCCATGTAATGTAAGAAACATCTTTCAGTATATATTACTGTGCATATGAATAGCTGTCCTGTTATATAAACCTTAAACCCTTCATAAGTAATCATTGGGGGTTTTCATAATGCGCCGTGAGTCCCCTATGACCTATTTATAGAGCATATACTAAAGTGCATTAATATTTAGCATGGGATGGTATAGGGACACCCAGTGCTTGGGATGACAGCGGCCAGAATACAGTCAGCGGCATTCCAATGTGCAGGATCCCGACACCTGTTAGGTACGTTTTCTAACCCCCTACTCCCCAACCCTTCCTTTCCGAAGCCTCACCCTAACCCCTTCCCAGGGTTGGACTGGCCCACAGGGGTACCAGGGAAACCACTGGCGGGCCCTACTGCCTGAGTGTCCACTCCTTCCTCTAGGGATCAGGTTCCAGACTGTGCACTTGTATTATACATGGTAGATATGTTGCATTACACTGCACAAGACAATTGTGTATTTCAATCCTCTGTGGAGGCTGGCCACACCCCCTTTGTAGGCTGGCCACACCCCTAAGTATGGGCGCCTATTACTGCATTCCCCCGGTGGGCCCTTCATGCTCCAGTCCAACACTGCCCCTTTCTCCCTCTGCAGCCTGACCCTACCTCCCCTCCCTCCCACATTAGTGTCTAACCCTAACCACCCCCCTCCTTAGTGCCTAAACCTAACCCTCCCTGCAGCCTAATCCTAAAATCCAACTTGTTGTGTAACGTAAGTGGAATATACAATGGTATATCCCTGGCGCAGTGCACATTTTCTCTATTATTTCCCCCCCCCCCCTGTTTTGATCATTTTCTTGTATCATCGTATTGTCAACATTTTAAAGACCTATTTCTCTGACGTCCTAGTGGATGCTGGGACTTCCGTAAGGACCATGGGGAATAGCGGCTCCGCAGGAGACTGGGCACAAAGTAAAAGCTTTAGGACTAGCTGGTGTGCACTGGCTCCTCCCCCTATGACCCTCCTCCAAGCCTCAGTTAAGATTTTGTGCCCGGCCGAGAAGGGTGCAATCTAGGTGGCTCTCCTGAGCTGCTTAGAAGTAAAAGTATACTTAGGTTTTTTATTTTCAGTGAGTCCTGCTGGCAACAGGCTCACTGCAGCGCGGGACTAAGGGGAGAAGAAGCGAACTCACCTGCGTGCAGAGTGGATTGGGCTTCTTGGCTACTGGACATTAGCTCCAGAGGGACGATCACAGGTTCAGCCTGGATGGGTCCCGGAGCCGCGCCGCCGGCCCCCTTACAGAGCCAGAAGAGCGAAGAGGTCCGGAGAAAGCGGCGGCAGAAGACGTTCCTGTCTTCAGATAAGGTAGCGCACAGCACTGCAGCTGTGCGCCATTGCTCTCAGCACACTTCACACTCCGGTCACTGAGGGTGCAGGGCGCTGGGGGGGAGCGCCCTGAGACGCAATAAAACTTGATAAAAACCTTATGTGGCTAAAGAAATGCATCACATATAGCTCCTGGGCTATATGGATGCATTTAACCCCTGCCAGTTTTCCAGAAAAAAGCGGGAGAAAAGGCCGCCTATCTCCTCAGCACACAAGCGCCATTTTCTTTCACAGCTCCGCTGGAAGGACGGCTCCCTGACTCTCCCCTGCAGACTACACTACAGAAACAGGGTAAAACAAGAGAGGGGGGCACTATTGGCAGCTAATATATAATACAGCAGCTATAAAGGGAGTAATACTTATATAAGGTTATCCCTGAATATATATATAGCGCTCTGGTGTGTGCTGGCAAACTCTCCCTCTGTCTCCCCAAAGGGCTAGTGGGGTCCTATCCTCTGTCAGAGCATTCCCTGTGTGTGTGCTGGGTGTCGGTACGATTGTGTCGACATGTATGAGGAGGAAAATGATGTGGAAGCAGAGCAATTGCCTGTGTTAGTGATGTCACCCCCTAGGGAGTCGACACCTGACTGGATGGTTGTATTTAAAGAATTACGTGACAATGTCAGCACTTTGCAAAAAACTGTTGACGACATGAGACAGCCGGCAAATCAGTTAGTGCCTATTCAGGCGTCTCAGACACCGTCAGGGGCGCTAAAACGCCCGTTACCTCAGATGGTCGACACAGACCCAGACACGGATACTGAATCCAGTGTCGACGGTGAGGAGACGAACGTAATGTCCAGTAGGGCCACACGTTACATGATCACGGCGATGAAGGAGGCATTGAACATTTCTGACACTACAAGTACCACAAAAAAGGGTATTATGTGGGGTGTGAAAAAACTACCAGTAGTTTTTCCTGAATCAGATGAATTAAATGAGGTGTGTGATAAGGCGTGGGTTTCCCCCGATAAAAAAATTATTGGCACTATACCCTTTCCCGCCAGAGGTTAGGGCACGTTGGGAAACACCCCCTAGGGTAGATAAGGCGCTCACACGCTTATCAAAACAAGTGGCATTACCGTCTCCTGATACGGCCGCCCTCAAGGAACCAGCTGATAGAAGGCTGGAAAATATCCTAAAAGGTATATACACACATACTGGTGTTATACTGCGACCAGCAATCGCCTCAGCCTGGATGTGCAGCGCTGGAGTGGCTTGGTCGGATTCCCTGACTGAAAATATTGATACCCTGGATAGGGACAGTATATTATTAACTATAGAGCATTTAAAGGATGCATTACTATATATGCGTGATGCACAGAGGGATATTTGCACCCTGGCATCAAGAGTGAGTGCGATGTCCATTTCTGCCAGAAGGGCGTTATGGACGCGACAGTGGTCAGGTGATGCAGATTCCAAACGACATATGGAAGTATTGCCGTATAAAGGGGAGGAGTTATTTGGGGTCGGTCTATCAGACCTGGTGGCCACGGCAACGGCTGGAAAGTCCACCTTTTTTACCCCAGGTCACCTCTCAGCAGAAAAAGACACCGTCTTTTCAAACTCAGTCCTTTCGTTCCCATAAGAACAAGCGGGCAAAAGGCCACTCATTTCTGCCCCGGGGCAGAGGAAGAGGAAAAAGACTGCACCAGGCAGCCTCTTCCCAGGAGCAGAAGCCCTCCCCCGCTTCTGCCAAGTCTTCAGCATGACGCTGGGGCTTTTCAAGCGGACTCAGGCACGGTGGGGGCCCGTCTCAAAAATTTCAACGCGCAGTGGGCTCACTCGCAAGTGGACCCCTGGATCCTGCAGGTAGTATCACAGGGGTACAAATTGGAATTCGAGACGTCTCCCCCTCGAAGATTCCTGAAGTCTGCTCTACCAACGTCTCCCTCCGACAGGGAGGCAGTATTGGAAGCTATTCACAAGCTGTATTCCCAGCAGGTGATAATCAAGTTACCCCTCCTACTACAGGGAAAGGGGTATTATTCCACGCTGTTTGTGGTACCGAAGCCGGACGGCTCGGTGAGACCAATTTTAAATCTAAAATCCTTGAACACTTACATAAAAAGGTTCAAGTTCAAGATGGAATCACCCAGAGCAGTGATAGCGAATCTGGAAGAAGGGGACTATATGGTATCTCTGGACATCAAAGATGCTTATCTCCATGTCCCAATCTTCCCTTCTCACCAAGGGTACCTCAGGTTTGTGGTACAAGACTGTCATTATCAGTTTCAGACGCTGCCGTTTGGATTGTCCACGGCACCCCGGGTCTTTACCAAGGTAATGGCCGAAATGATGATTCTTCTTCGAAGAAAAGGCGTCTTAATTATCCCTTACTTGGACGATCTCCTGATAAGGGCAAGGTCCAGGGAACAGTTAGAGTTCGGAGTAGCACTGTCTCAGGTAGTGTTACGTCAGCACGGGTGGATTCTAAATATCCCAAAATCACAGCTGATTCCAACAACACGTCTACTGTTCCTGGGGATGATTCTGGACACAGTCCAGAAAAAGGTGTTTCTCCCGGAGGAGAAGGCCAGGGAGTTATCCGAGCTAGTCAAGAACCTCCTAAAACCAGGCCAGGTGTCAGTGCATCAATGCACGATAGTCCTGGGAAAAATGGTGGCTTCTTACGAAGCAATTCCATTCGGAAGATTCCATGCAAGAACGTTTCAGTGGGATCTGCTGGACAAATGGTCCGGATCGCATCTTCAGATGCATCAGCGGATTACCCTATCTCCAAGGACAAGGGTGTCTCTCCTGTGGTGGTTACAGAGGGCTCATCTTCTAGAGGGCCGCAGATTCGACATTCAGGATTGGATGCTGGTGACCACGGATGCCAGCCTGAGAGGCTGGGGAGCAGTCACACAGGGAAGAAATTTCCAGGGCTTGTGGTCAAGCATGGAAACGTCTCTTCACATAAATATCCTGGAACTAAGGGCCATTTACAATGCCCTAAGTCAAGCAAGGCCTCTGCTTCAGGTTCAGTCGGTATTGATCAAATCGGACAACATCACGGCAGTCGCCCACGTCAACAGACAGGGCGGCACAAGAAGCAGGAGGGCAATGGCAGAAGCTGCAAGGATTCTCCGCTGGGCGGAAAATCATGTGGTAGCACTGTCAGCAGTGTTCATTCCGGGAGTGGACAACTGGGAAGCGGACTTCCTCAGCAGACTGGTAACACCGTGGGTGTACCAGTCGGTGTATGTGTTCCCTCCTCTGCCTCTCATACCAAAGGTACTGAGAATCATAAGAAAGAGAGGAGTAAGAACTATACTCGTGGCTCCGGATTGGCCAAGAAGAACTTGGTACCCGGAACTGCAAGAGATGCTCACGGAGGATCCGTGGCCTCTACCTCTAAGAAAGGACCTGCTCCAGCAGGGACCTTGTCTGTTCCAAGACTTACCGCGGCTGCGTTTGACGGCATGGCGGTTGAACGCCGGATCCTGATGGAAAAAGGCATTCCAGATGAAGTCATCCCTACCCTGATCAAAGCCAGGAAGGATGTAACCGCGAAACATTATCACCGCATTTGGCGAAAATATGTTGCGTGGTGTGAGGCCAAGAAGGCCCCCACAGAGGAATTTCAACTGGGTCGTTTCTTACATTTCCTGCAAGCAGGACTGTCTATGGGCCTAAAATTAGGATCCATTAAGGTTCAAATTTCGGCCCTGTCGATCTTCTTCCAGAAAGAACTGGCTTCAGTGCCTGAAGTTCAGACGTTTGTCAAGGGGGTACTGCATATACAGCCTCCTTTTGTGCCACCAGTGGCACCTTGGGATCTCAATGTAGTTTTAGGGTTCCTAAAATCACATTGGTTTGAACCACTCACCACTGTGGACTTGAAATATCTCACATGGAAAGTGGTAATGCTGTTAGCCCTGGCTTCAGCCAGGCGTGTCTCAGAATTGGCGGCTTTATCATATAAAAGCCCTTACCTAATTTTTCATTCAGACAGGGCAGAATTGAGGACTCGTCCTCAATTTCTCCCTAAGGAGATTTCAGCGTTTCACATGAAACCAACCTATTGTGGTACCTGCGGCTACTAGGGACTTGGAGGACTCCAAGTTACTGGACGTAGTCAGGGCCCTGAAAATATGTTTCCAGGACTGCTGGAGTCAGAAAATCTGACTCGCTGTTTATCCTGTATGCACCCAACAAGCTGGGTGCTCCTGCTTCTAAGCAGACGATTGCTCGTTGGATTTGTAGTACAATTCAGCTTGCACATTCTGTGGCAGGACTGCCACAGCCAAAATCTGTTAAAGCCCATTCCACAAGGAAAGTGGGCTCATCTTAGGCGGCTGCCCGAGGGGTCTCGGCTTTACAACTTGCCGAGCAGCTACTTGGTCAGGGGCAAACACGTTTGCAAAATTTTACAAATTCGATACCCTGGCTGAGGAGGACCTGGAGTTCTCTCATTCGGTGCTGCAGAGTCATCCGCACTCTCCCGCCCGTTTGGGAGCTTTGGTATAATCCCCATGGTCCTTACGGAAGTCCCAGCATCCACTAGGACGTCAGAGAAAATAAGAATTTACTTACCGATAATTCTATTTCTCGTAGTCCGTAGTGGATGCTGGGCGCCCATCCCAAGTGCGGATTGTCTGCAATAGTTGTATATAGTTATTGTTACAAAAAATCGGGTTGTTTATTGTTGTGAGCCATCTTTTTAGAGGCTCCTAAGTTTTATCATACTGTTAACTGGGTTCAGATCACAGGTTGTACGGTGTGATTGGTGTGGCTGGTATGAGTCTTACCCGGGATTCAAAATCCTTCCTTATTGTGTACGCTCGTCCGGGCACAGTATCCTAACTGAGGCTTGGAGGAGGGTCATAGGGGGAGGAGCCAGTGCACACCAGCTAGTCCTAAAGCTTTTACTTTGTGCCCAGTCTCCTGCGGAGCCGCTATTCCCCATGGTCCTTACGGAAGTCCCAGCATCCACTACGGACTACGAGAAATAGAATTATCGGTAAGTAAATTCTTATTTTTATCTTAAAAAAGGAGCCCACCTTAAATACAGTTTTCGTCCCAAAAACATTATTTTCAATCCTATTTAAATTCATAGGCAGATTTTACAATGAAATGATTCCTGGAGAAAGTTGATTTACTGTATAGAGTTTGGTTACCGAACATTGGCAGAAACATGTTCAGAAGGGGATGACTATAATCTGTTCATACTGAGGGATATTATTACAAACATTCCTGAAAAGTCCATATCCGGACATAAAACGTTCAGAAGCGATCCGCAATGGGCTTTTATCAGCCCTCTGCAGGCTAGCTAATGAAAACAAGTATCTGGTTGCAATAGTACAGACTTTTTGAGCTCTATTTTGATTACTTCAACAGAGCCTTTTGGTTTATATGCTATTTTTATTATTATTATTATTATTATTATTATTACAGGTCGAGTATCCCTTATCCAAAATGCTTGGGACCAGAGGTATTTTGGATATGGGATTTTTCCGTATTTTGGAATAATTGCATACCATAATGAGATATCATGGTGATGGGACCCAAGTCTAAGCACAGAATGCATTTATGTTTCATATACACCTTATACACACAGCCTGAATGTCATTATAGCCAATATTTTTTATAACTTTGTGCATTAAACAAAGTGTGTGTACATTCACACAATTCATTTATGTTTCTTATACACCTTATACACACAGCCTGAAGGTCATTTAATACAATATTTTTAATAACTTTGTGTATTAAACAAGGTTTGTGTACATTGAGCCATCAAAAAACAAAAGTTTCACTATCTCACTCTCACTCCAAAAAGTCCGTATTTCGGAATATTCCGTATTTCGGATATTTGGATATGGGATACTTAACCTGTATTATCCTTTTATTTATATGGCGCCACAAGGGTTCCACAGCGCCCAATTACAGCGACTTACAGTTGATGACAGTGTAGGACAAGTACAAGGTAAATAAACATAGTTACATCAGCAGATGACACTGGAATAAGTAACAGGTGGCAGAAGACTGCTGGATGTGGTGCAGTTGAAGATCATTAAAGTAAGAAAAGGATATGCACATGAGGGAAGAGGGCCCTGCTCGTGAGAGCTTACATTCTAAAGGAGAGGGGTAGACAGGCAGGGGTGACACAGATGGGGTACATAGAGAGTGTGGAACAGAGGTCTAAGCACTGTTGCCCGCTCCTCATTCAGGTACAATCCATTGCGACAAAAAAGATGGCGCCTGACTGAGAAGACCTCCCAGTATTCCAGGAACACAAACCCCTCTTTCTACACCAGTCTCTAAGCCAAACATTTACCTTCATAATCTCCCTCTGCCTCCCTGGGCTAGAGCGTAGCACAGGTAATAATTCTGAGAGAATTGCCTTAGATGTCCTTGCCTTTAGTTTGTAGTCCAAGTCCCTATAATCTTTTTTAAGGACATCCCACCTACTGTACCACTAACTTTGTCGTTGGTGCCAACGTGCACCAAGACTGCTGGGTCTTTCCCAGACCCTCCCAAAAATCTTTCAACTCGGTCCGCAATGTGCCGTACCTGAGCACCAGGGAGACAACAGACTGTATGGCGAACACGGTCCCGGTAGCAGATTGCCCTGTCTTTCCCCTACCACCACAATCTGACTAGGTACGCTGCTTTCTTTTTTCCCATCTGTGCCGGAGGGACCGCCCCTCCGGTTGGTAGAGGGAACAGTCTCCTCCAGCTCCATCTTTTCTCACTACCATCCTCCGAATCTTCGTCCAATCCTGCAAATTTTGGGGGGTTTGATAGTTCAGAGATGCCGTGCCTTCCCCTCTTTTTCTTCCTTCTAACTGTGACCCAGCTGGCTACTTGGTTGTCCTCGTCTACCGGTATCCCCACCCCCCCCATCCCTGCAACTCCTCCACCGTTCTATCTAAACTTTGCTCGAGATTGTGAATATCTCTCGCGTAACGGTTTGCTCTAGATCGTTTACCTGGGCTTCCAGGGCAACCGTTCGCACATATCTCGCGCAGATGTATTCACACTGGGACGGTTGCTCCAGATGAGCGTACATCTTACCGGACATGCACTGAGTGATATTCTCAATCACAGCCCCACCCATTTTGTTGGTAAGGTTCTAACTCCCTGTTACCTTCAGAAAAAAACTAATTCTGCGAGGAGAAACAATAATTTGTTTTGAAAGATTTATGTCTGATATTGCAATCCGTTAATAATAAAATAGTACCTATCACCTACTCATAGTGTAGGCACTCTGAGCTAAAGCACTTTTTTCCATTTAATCCAGTTCACCATTTGCGCTTCAACCTGCAGTAATGTTACTAGTTCTTAGCATAGTTATGGGGGTCATTCAGTTGTGTCACGTCTAAAGTGAACGGGAGATTATTTAATGGTTTGTGCCATTATTTCTGCTAGCACCCTCCTGAGCTATCGAGAAGGAATCCGGCCAGTCCAGTTTTTGGATGCTCAAACTCAGCTTGCACAGTAGTTTGCACGGGTTTAGCTGCTTTACGTGGATATTTCAAGTGCATTTGGGCGTTACATGTGCGATAAATAATGGGCATCCGTGGCACTGGTGTTCATCGGCAAAACCATTAAATGTTGCCGTCACTTTAGATGGGAGAAAGGGTGCAACAAAACAATTGAATTCCCCCCATAGACTGTCTCCACTGCATGAAAAGAAAGTGGTTTATGGCAGATCTCGCAATAGGTAGTGACCAGCTGGAGTTTTGGATAAGATGCAATAAGATTTATTCTACAAATTATGAAACATACGTTCCGTGTGAAGCTTAAAATGCTAAACACCTTAACAATAGAAGTATTTTATACAATAAAACATATATAGTAATATGTAAAGACCTGTACACTGCGCGATCAAATATAGTGGTATAAAATGAACAGGACTTTCTTACAAATATAAGTCTTCATTTTTATGCCATATTTTTTGCTTGGAGTATTTTTGAATGGTAAATATGGTTCTTCCAATGTAACCAGCAGCAGAGACAAAGGAATGTCCATTCAGTAGTATGGAGTTGTGCTGGTCTGAGACTGGAACTTCTGGTGGAGGTCACAGCTGGCAAAGCTTGTATCGTGTGTTGTACAGGTTGAGTATTCCATATCTAAATATTCCGAAATACGGAATATTCCGAAATACAGAATTTTTTGAGCGAGACTGAGATAGTGAAACCTTTGTTTTCTGATGGCTCAATGTACACAAACTTTGTTTAAAACACAAATTTATTAAAAATATTGGCCCTCATTCCGAGTTGTTCGCTCGCAAGGCGAATGTAGCAGAGTTACACACGCTAAGCCGCCGCCTACTGGGAGTGAATCTTAGCTTCTTAAAATTGCGACCGACGTACGCGCAATATTGCGATTACAAACGAGTTAGCAGTTTCTGAGTAGCTTCAGACTTACTCTGCCTGTGCGATCAGTTCTGTGCTTTTCGTTCCTGGCTGACGTCATAAACACACCCAGCGTTCGCCCAGGCACTCCCACCGTTTCTCCGGCCACTCCTGCGTTTTTTCCGGAAACGGTAGCGTTTCCAGCCACACGCCCCTAAAACGCCGTGCATCCGCCCAGTAACACCCATTTCCTGTCAATCACAATGCGAACGTCGGAGCGATGAAAATGCCGTGAGTAAACTTACTTTCATCATAGTAAAGTTACTTGGCGCAGTCGCAGTGCGAACATTGCGCATGCGCACTAAGAGAATTCTCACTGCGATGCGATGAAAATCTCCGAGCGAACAACTCGGAATGAGGGCCATTGTATTAAATGACCTTCAGGCTGTGTGTATAAGGTGTATATGAAACATAAATGAATTGTGTGAATGTAGACACACATTGCTTACTGCACAAAGTTATTAAACATATTGGCTAAAATTACCTTCAGGCTGTGTGTATAAAGTGTATATGTAACATAAATGCATTCTGTGCTTAGACTTAGGTCCCATCACCATGATATCTCATTATGGTATGCAATTATTCCAAAATACGGAAAAATCCAATATCCAAAATACTTCTGGTCCCAAGCATTTTGGATAAGGGATACTCAACCTGTACCATCAGTCCTCAAGCTGTCAGCTGGAATAGAGAGACTTCTAGGTCATGCTGCAGATGAGCTGATCGATGCACAGGCAGTGGGGAGAACTCTGCCTGCATACTGCAATACTGGAAGGGCAGCAGTCCACTTGTACCATCATGGAAGACAGGAGTAGTGTTTAACGCGTTTCTTTACCTAAAGCAGGGGTGGGGAACCTCGGGCCCGAGAGCCGTATAAGGCCCGCAGAGCAACTTGATCCGGCCCGGCCAGGCTCACCTAGCCGGGTGCCCGCTGAGATTTAGTTACTAGCGAGCGCCCGGCTTCTTACCCTCAGCAGCAGCCGGAGGCAGGAGCTCACTGCTGAGCTCCGGCTCTGGCAGTGTGCGCGTGCAGCCGTGCGGTGTTATGGGAGAGATGTCATGACGTCTCTCCCATAGTTCTTAGGAGCGAGCAGCCAGGCAGAGGGCAACAGTCCGGAAGCAGGAGCGGGGTTGGTGAGTATTGTGTTTTTTTTAATTTTCTTTTAATGTGTGTGTGTGTAAGCGTCGCAACTAAGGGGCATATTTAATGGGGCATAACAAGTGACTGGTGGCATATCTAATGGGCATAACAAGTGACTGGGGGCATATCTACTGGGGCATAACAACTGACTGGGGGTATATCTACTAGGGACATAACTACTGACCTGGAGGCATAACTACTGACTGGGGGCATATCTACTGGGGGCAGGCTAATTTTTAAGTTGATCATTTTTGTATGGCCCCTGAAGGATTTTATAAATATCCAAATGGCCCTTGGTAGAAAAAAGGTTCCCCGCCCCTGACCTAAAGCAATTACCTTGAGAAATTCTTTTTAATATTGGTAATTTTAGTCATCTTTAAATTTTAACTATTCTATTATTGGTTATGTTTCATTTTAATCCTTTATTTATATTTATTTATGTATGTAAATATGTTTTTCATTGTAACTTTTAACTAAAGCTTGGTACACACTAAGCAGACGGATCGGCCGTCAAGCCAGTTCACCGACCTCTCTGACAGTCGGTATGTGCATGCACGCTTACTGATTGTCTGCCCGGTGTGTTGTGCCTGACGTCACATCCGGGCGGGAATTTCTATGTCCCCAACCAGTTATGCTGTCAATCTTCCCCTGTGTACACACAGCATCATGCAATGATATATCTGCAAATATATCGGCCATCAGCTGTGCTGCAGGGTCGACACGATGTGTGTGTGAACGATAATACTCACAGACATATGGAGGGGTACACAAGATATATAGATCAGTCTGTACCCAACAGAATGTATTGGTTGAAACATGTTTAAATGTGTATATGTAACTATCTGCAATGGAACACTATTAGGATTTTGCTTGAGTCTCAAGAAATACATTTAAGCTTGTTGCTAGGATGTGTGCAGGTGATTTTACTAATGAGAGGTATTTATTAAACAATCTCGATCAGTTCAAACGTCTACTACTCTTGCAGCACTCTCAGATGACATTGGTTTAGGTGAATACATGTATTAGGGTTTCTTGCCACTAGACACAAATCCGTTCCAAATCACTCCTGTCTTCCATGATTGTTCATGTGCGGTGTTACCCCTTAGTGACTTGCTGTATATACAGCGGGTGCAGGCATCGTCCAGCTCGCCAGTACTTACTCGTACACACAAGTAAATCATGGCTAATTGGATTGACCCCATAGTCTGCCCTGTGAGTTCCAGGTTTCCAGGTTTATTAAAGTTCAGTGTTAAAAAAAAAAAAAATTAGAAATAAACTAAGGCTGCTTAACTTAATTTACCCCCAAATACATTGTATGTGACATCTGTCCTACTGCTAAACCGGTCCTTAAAATGGTCAAAACATGTAGGGGTGTGTTTACTAAGGGGGACGTGTACTAAGCAGTGATAAAGGTGGAGAAGTGAGCCAGTGGAGAAGTTGCCCATGGCAACCAATCAGCATTGACGTAACATTTATAATTTGCATACTATAAAAGTATATAGAGCAGCTGATTGGTTGCCATGGCAACTTCTCCACTGGCTCATTTCTTAGTACATGTCCCCCCAAAATGGACAGAGAGAAAGCACCAGCCAGTCAGCTCCTAACTGTCATTTCTCTATCGTCCTAGTGGATGCTGGGGTTCCTGAAAGGACCAGGGGGATAGCGGCTCCGCAGGAGACAGGGCACAAAAAGTAAAGCTTTAGGATCAGGTGGTGTGCACTGGCTCCTCCCCCTATGACCCTCCTCCAAGCCTCAGTTAGATTTTTGTGCCCGGCCGAGAAGGGTGCAATCTAGGTGGCTCTCCTAAAGAGCTGCTTAGAAAAGTTTAGCTTAGGTTTTTTATTTTACAGTGAGTCCTGCTGGCAACAGGATCACTGCAACGAGGGACTTAGGGGAGAAGAAGTGAACTCACCTGCGTGCAGGATGGATTGGCTTCTTTGGCTACTGGACATTAGCTCCAGAGGGATGATCACAGGTACAGCCTGGATGGTCACCGGAGCCTCGCCGCCGGCCCCCTTGCAGATGCTGAAACGAGAAGAGGTCCAGAATCGGCGGCAGAAGACTCCTCAGTCTTCTTAAGGTAGCGCACAGCACTGCAGCTGTGCGCCATTTCCTCTCAGCACACTTCACACGGCAGTCACTGAGGGTGCAGGGCGCTGGGAGGGGGGCGCCCTGGGAGGCAAATGAAAACCTTTTTTGGCTAAAAATACCTCACATATAGCCTCCGGGGGCTATATGGAGATATTTAACCCCTGCCAGAATCCATTAAAGAGCGGGAGACGAGCCCGCCGAAAAAGGGGCGGGGCCTATCTCCTCAGCACACAGCGCCATTTTCCCTCACAGAAAGGCTGGAGGGAAGGCTCCCAGGCTCTCCCCTGCACTGCACTACAGAAACAGGGTTAAACAGAGAGGGGGGGCACTAATTTGGCGTTAGAAATATATAAAAGATGCTATAAGGGAAAACACTTATATAAGGTTGTCCCTATATAATTATAGCGTTTTTGGTGTGTGCTGGCAAACTCTCCCTCTGTCTCTCCAAAGGGCTAGTGGGTCCTGTCCTCTATCAGAGCATTCCCTGTGTGTGTGCTGTGTGTCGGTACGTGTGTGTCGACATGTATGAGGACGATGTTGGTGAGGAGGCGGAGCAATTGCCTGTAATGGTGATGTCACTCTCTAGGGAGTCGACACCGGAATGGATGGCTTATTTAGGGAATTACGTGATAATGTCAACACGCTGCAAGGTCGGTTGACGACATGAGACGGCCGACAAACAATTAGTAACGGTCCAGACGTCTCAGAAACACCGTCAGGGGTTTTAAAACGCCCGTTTACTTTAGTCGGTCGACACAGACACGGACACTGAATCCAGTGTCGACGGTGAATAAACAAACGTATTCCTTATTAGGGCCACACGTTAAGGGCAATGAAGGAGGTGTTACATATTTCTGATACTACAAGTACCACAAAAGAGGGTATTATGTGGGATGTGAAAAAACTACCGTAGTTTTTCCTGAATCGGATAAATTAAATGAAGTGTGTGATGATGCGTGGGTTCCCCCCGATAGAAAATTATGGGCGGTATACCCTTTCCCGCCAGAAGTTAGGGCGCGTTGGGAAACACCCCTTAGGGTGGATAAGGCGCTCACACGCTTATCAAAACAAGTGGCGGTACCGTCTATAGATAGGGCCGTCCTCAAGGAGCCAGCTGACAGGAGGCTGGAAAATATCATAAAAAGTATATACACACATACTGGTGTTATACTGCGACCAGCGATCGCCTCAGCCTGGATGTGCAGAGCATGGGTGGCTTGGTCGGATTCCCTGACTAAAAATATTGATACCCTTGACAGGGACAGTATTTTATTGACTATAGAGCATTTAAAGGATGCATTTTCTATATATGCGAGATGCACAGAGGGATATTTGCACTCTGGCATCAAGAGTAAGTGCGATGTCCGTATCTGCCAGAAGATGTTTATGGACACGACAGTGGTCAGGTGATGCAGATTCCAAACGGCACAAAGGTGTATTGCCGTATAAAGGAAGAGGAGTTATTTGGGGTCGGTCCATCGGACCTGGTGGCCACGGCAACTGCTGGAAAATCCACCGTTTTTACCCTAAGTCACATCTCTGCAGAAAAAGACACCGTCTTTTCAGCCTCAGTCCTTTCGTCCCTATAAGAGTCATATCTGCCCAGGGATAGAGGAAAGGGAAGAAGACTGCAGCAGGCAGCCCATTCCCAGGAACAGAAGCGTTCCACCGCTTCTGCCAAGCTCTCAGCATGACGCTGGGACCGTACAGGACCCCTGGATCCTACATGTAGTATCCCAGGGGTACAGATTGGAATGTCGAGACGTTTCCCCTTCGCAGGCTCCTGAAGTCTGGTTTACCAAGGTCTCCCTCCGACAAGGAGGCAGTATGGGAAACAATTCACAAGCTGTATTCCCAGCAGGTGATAATCAAATTACCCCTCCTACAACAAGAAAAGGGGTATTATTCCACATTATATTGTGGTACTGAAGCCAGAAGGCTAGGTGAGACCTATTCTAAATCTAAAAAAATTTGAACACTTACAAAGGTTCAAATCAAGATGGAGTCACTCAGAGCAGTGATAACGAACCAGGAAGAAGGGGACTATATAGTGTCCCGAGACATCAGGGATGCTTACCTCCATGTCCAAAATTTGCCCTTCTCACTAAGGGTACCTCAGGTTCGTGGTACAGAACTGTCACTATCAGTTTCAGACGCTGCCGTTTGGATTGTCCACGGCACCCCGGGTCTTTACCAAGGTAATGGCCGAAATGATGATTCTTCTTCGAAGAAAAGGCGTCTTAATTATCCCTTACTTGGACGATCTCCTGATAAGGGCAAAGTCCAGGGAACAGTTGGAGGTCGGAGTAGCACTATCTCGGATACTGCTACAACAGCACGGGTGGATTCTAAATACTCCAAAATCGCAGCTGATCCCGACGACAAGTCTGCTGTGCCTAGGGATGATTCTGGACACAGTCCAGAAAAAGGTGTTTCTCCCGGAAGAGAAAGCCAGGGAGTTATCCGAGCTAGTCAGGAACCTCCTAAAATCAGTGCATCATTGCACAAGGGTCCTGGTAAAGATGGTGACTTCCTACGAAGCAATTCCATTCGGCAGATTTCACGCAAAAATTTTTCAGTGGGATCTGCTGGACAAATGGTCCGGATCGCATCTTCAGATGCATCAGCGGATAACCCTATATCCAAGGACAAGGGTGTCTCTCCTGTGGTGGTTACAGAGTGCTCATCTTCTAGAGGGCCGCAGATTCGGCATTCAGGATTGGATGCTGGTGACCACGGAGGCCAGCCCGAGAGGCTGGGGAGCAGTCACACAAGGAAAAAATTTCCAGGGAGTGTGATCAAGTCTGGAGACTTTTCTCCACATAAATATACTGGAGCTAAGGGTAAATTTATAATACTCTAAGCTTAGCAAGACCTCTGCTTCAAGGTCAGCCGGTATTGATCCAGTGGGAAAAACATCACGGCAGTCGCCCACGTAAATAGACAGGGCGACACAAGAAGCAGGAGGGCAATGGCAAAAACTGCAAGGACTTTTCGCTGGGCGGAAAATCATGTGATAGCACTGTCAGCAGTGTTTCATTCCGGGAATGGAAACTGGGAAGCAGACTTCCTCAGCAGGCACGACCTCCACCCGGCAGAGTGGAAACTTCATCGGGAAGTTTTCCACATGATTGTAAACCGTTGGGAAATACCAAAGGTGGACATGATGGCGTCCCGTCTGAACAAAAAACGGGACAGGTATTGCGCCAGGTTAAGAGACCCTCAGGCAATAGCTGTGGACGTTCTGGTAACACCATGGATGTCTAAAGGGAAAAAGACATGTAGTCTATGGGGCTAATGCACAGGCTGAATTAATGTAAATAATAATAAGTAAAAAAGGGGGGGGTATAATATTCAGAAACCAGCCTCGGAAACCAAATCAGGGAGGCGAAATGCCACAATTAGTATATAGCCGAGCTGGAGGTGCACCTGTAAGCATTTAGCAATATCTAGAAGAAAAAGGGTTGAAAGTGACCAAAAGATGGTCACCTACCAAAGAAAGCTCACTTTGTGGCGCACTCTTTTTTGTTCAAAATATGTATTATATAAAGAATTAAAACTTAACATTTATTAAATTTTAATATAAAATATTGTGATCAAGATCAGACACATAAAACATAAATTGGTCAATGTTGACCTATAGTAACCCCAAAAAATATATAGGGGTTAAGATATCACTGCGTATATGGAATATATTTAAACAATTAAAAGTGGCTATAAAACAATTATAATAAGTTTGTCACTACGTAAATTAATGAGAATTACGTTTGTATATAGCCTCAATTGTGTTATGACAGTGAATAATTAAAGAACAAACTAGTGAAAGTTATTATAGCAAGCAATTTTTATCGGGTTATAATACACTCTGAACGATCCTTTCAAATGATTCGTTGGATCGTTTATAATAAACCCGATTGGCGGTACTCGTAACTTCAATCAACGCACTTATCCTTCAATTGTTCTAAGAAAAACAATGTCCTCTAGGGAGGCAGGGGTAGTGGGTATTTAATTGACACAAAAATAGTGTCAATTACCAACAACCTTAATGCCCTAGAGTTTTAATCCAAATAGTTGTTTTGAATGTAACATCCCAGATATGAGTCATGGATGTACATAGATTACAATCATCACTCTCAAAGCATAAAAACCTTAATTAACTCAGGCTATACGCACTGAAAAAGAAACAAATCCTTAATCCACAAAAACACAGTTTTTCAGGTCATGGACTATCAGTGTATTCATATGTGGCTTTACCACCTTAGATATCACCAGCAAGAGTGTAAAGGTATCACTTTGAGAGGGAAACAATGTCCCTGTCTAAACCTCTTTGTTAGCAAATATTCAATCCCTGATTTCATCAAGTAATGCACATTCTGCGTGGGAGACATTTATAAGTAAATTGATCCTTAAAGTATGCATCTCAGACACGTGAGCTGAAGATTGAACATCTGTTATAAATCCAAAGACCTTTGTCATATACCCCAGAATAAGTGCATGTCATAATCAGAAGTGTGGTAATTATAATAATGAACTTTAAGAGCGGAAGAGTGTCCCAGCAGCTATAGGTCAGTTACCCTTTCTGCTGTCGTCCCATGTGCAATAATGCAGTGAATGGGAACGATGAGAGTTTGGGTAACACCTCTTGCTGGGACAGAAGGAAGAAGTGCGAGCCGCTTCTGCTGTCCTCCAGCCGGACCCCCCCTCCTCTGTTGTGTCGCCACAGTGCAGAGGCAGCAGGAGTTCTTTGGAGGATGAGAGAGCCGCTCTAGATAATATGGAGAGCGGGTGTGTGTAACACTCGATCTGTGTAGGCTAAGTGCCGAGAACCGCTCACGTGTCCAGACGCCGGGTCGGGTTTGAAAATTCCACGTTCCCGGAGACCATGTACGTCTGCTATACCGATCCGATGACGTACGTTTCGCTATAGGCTTGTTCACATCAGTGCTGGCTAATCTGCCAGACGTGTTTAAGTAGCAATCTTTAAAGTGGGCGTGGCTCTCAATTATACAAAGTCAGCCCTCTATTAAACACTTGTCCTCGAGCAAGATATGATTCCAATAGAATCTTAATTGGACAATAGTAAAAAAGCATTGGTCACAAATTAGATCTAAATTAAATGAAAACGGAAACAGAGAAGTATTGATAGTAACTAAAATGTGATTAAAGGGTCCTGGAAAAGCGTAGGCTACATTGTGAAATCAAATACATAACAAATATATTTTAAATGTTAATGGTCATTAAGGTTAAGTATATTTTTCTTGCTGATAAGCTCAAATAGTTAGATCAGCTAGTTAATTAGCACAAGATAGTGATAACCAATAATCAAGTTGCCCTAAACGTATGGTATGGATGTACCAGTCGGTGTATGTGTTCCATCCTCTGCTCATACCTAAGGTACTGAGACGTATAAGACGTAGAGGAGTAAGAACTATACTCATGGCTCCGGATTGGCCAAGAAGGACTTGGTACCCGGAACTTCAAGAGATGCTCACAGAGGACTTATGGCCTCTGCCGCTAAGAAGGGACTTGTTTCAGCAAGTACCATGTCTGTTCCAAGACTTACCGCAGCTGCGTTTGACGGCATGGCGGTGGAACGCCGGATCCTAAGGGAAAAAGGCATCCCGGAAGAGGTCATTCCTACCCTGGTCAAAGCCAGAAAGGAGGTGACCGCACAACATTATCACCACATGTGGCAAAAATATGTTGCGTGGTGTGAGGCCAGAAAGGCCCCACGAAGAAATTTCAACTCGGTCGATTCCTGCATTTCCTGCAAACAGGAGTGTCTATGGGCCTCAAATTGGGGTCCATTAAGGTTCAAATTTCGGCCCTGTCGATTTTCTTCCAGAAAGAAGTGGCTTCAGTTCCTGAAGTCCAGAAGTTTGTCAAGGGAGTATTGCATATACAACCCCCTTTTGTGCCTCCAGTGGCACTGTGGGATCTCAACGTAGTTCTGGGATTCCTCAAATCACATTGGTTTAAAACCAGTCAAATCTGTGGATTTGAAGCATCTCACATGAAAAGTGACCATGCTCTTGGCCCTGGCCTGGACCAGGCGAGTGTCAAATTGGTGGTTTTTTTCTCAAAAAAGCCCATATCTGGTTGTCCATTTGGACAGGGCAGAGCTGCGGACTCGTCCCCAGTTCTCTCCCTAAGGTGGTGTCAGTGTTTCACCTGAACCAGCTTATTTTGGTGCCTTGCGCCTACTAGGGACTTGGAGGACTCCAGGTTGCTAGATGTTGTCAGGGCCCTGTAAATATAGGTTCCAGGACGGCTGGAGTCAGGAAAACTGACTTGCTGTTATCCTGTATGCACCCAACAAACTGGGTGCTCTTGCTTCTAAGCAGACTATTGCTAGTTGGATGTGTAATACAATTCAGCTTGCACATTCTGTGGCAGGCCTGCCACAGCCAAAATATGTAAATGCCCATTCCACAAGGAAGGTGGGCTTATCTTGGGCGGCTGCCCGAGGGGTCTCGGCTCTACAACTTTGCCGAGCGGCTATTTAGTCAAGGGCAAACACGTTGGTAAAATCCTACAAATTTTAATACCCTGGCTAAGGAGGACCTGGAGTTCTCTCATTCGGTGCTGCAGAGTCATCCGCACTCTCCCGCCCGTTTGGGAGCTTTGGTATTATCCCCATGGTCCTTTCAGGAACCCCAGCATCCACTAGGACGATAGAGAAAATAAGAATTTACTTACCGATAATTCTATTTCTCGGAGTCCGTAGTGGATGCTGGGCGCCCATCCCAAGTGCGGATTATCTGCAATACTTGTACATAGTTACAAAAATCGGGTTATTATTGTCGTGAGCCATCTTTTCAGAGGCTCCGCTGTTATCATACTGTTAACTGGGTCCAGATCACAGGTTGTACAGTGTGATTGGTGTGGCTGGTATGAGTCTTACCCGGGATTCAAAATCCTTCCTTATTGTGTACGCTCGTCCGGGCACAGTATCCTAACTGAGGCTTGGAGGAGGGTCATAGGGGGAGGAGCCAGTGCACACCACCTGATCCTAAAGCTTTACTTTTTGTGCCCTGTCTCCTGCGGAGCCGCTATCCCCCTGGTCCTTTCAGGAACCCCAGCATCCACTACGGACTCCGAGAAATAGAATTATCGGTAAGTAAATTCTTATTTTTTCAAACCGAGCCTGTAACATGGCAATTAGGAGCTGATTAGCTGGTACTTTATCTCTGTCCAATGCTTAGTGCATTGACTCCTTAGAAATGTTGGGATACTTATGGTATCATGCTAACAAACACAACTTTATTAACTTATTTATTGACTGAGAAACCAACAGCTCGTGATTGGCTGTACAGTAGTTTCAGATATGAAGCCGTAATTTGCATGTACATAAGTAATATGTTAGGCTTTGTTATACACCCATATACCTCCCAACATTTGGAGTTGAACAGGAGGGACTTCATGGCGTGGCAAAGCCGCGCCCGTCCAAAAGGGGTGGGAGGCCTATAGAAAATGCGGCCCGCTGGTGGGACAGCGGGGTATTCCCAAAGACCTGGTACTGTCCCGCGAAAATCGGGACAGTTGGGAGGTTTGCACCCATATTAATTTTAACACTATTCTTTTCGTTTATTTTTTGAAAAATAAGTGACTTCTGATCCATTTTAGCAAACTCAACGAGAGAAGTCTCCACATTTGTCTTGCGGTGAGAAGACATTTTGTAATGGAGGAGGGGGGGTGATGGATATAATCAAGTTTCTAGATACCAGCATTAAACTACATATAGTAATGTTACATATAATTGAGGGGCAGATTTATTAAGCCTGGTGAAGTGATAAAGTGGAAGGTGATAACTGGCCAGCCAGTCATTGTTTGCATGATTTGTTTGTGCACGAGGAAATCCGTGTAGCTCTGTGTCAAGAAGGAATAGTCAATTCAGGAAATGCCAAGGTTCCTGTTGTAAAGTATGTATTCATCGCTAACCTGTGCTTCATTTCCTGAGAGCACACTTATCATCATATGCAGGTTTATAGGGCCGATCATTAATACAGATATCACTTCAATTGCAATCCTTCAGTGATAATGAGCATGGAGACCCTAAATTCTCCATTATATGTAGTGAATTATTAAACATAATAATAAAGGAATCGGTGGCTCAGTCAGCTATCTAACCTTACACCTTTATTATACAACATGGACACCCACAGAGGGAGAAAAGCCTGTGGCGCTGGTATTCCCGTGGCAGCATTTCACCACCTGTCGGAAATCCGGCACCAGCATTGTGAACACCAGGAACCAGACAGGCGGTCTCGTGAGTGCCTCCCATTTTGGCTACTGAGTTTTCTGTGTATTGAACAAAGCATTATTCATAAGAACGCTTACGCTACATGCTTAAGTTTGTAAAATGGTTTGATACATATACTATTACAACTAATAGAAATAGGAGCATCATGGGGGCCGCCCCCGGAATCCCAACACGGCTCATAATCCTGGCGCCAGAACCCCGACCGACGGCATCCCGGTGGTGACTATTGGGGTGAGAGTTAGGGCCCCGGGGGGGAAGGTGGTTAGCTGTAGCCACCCCCCCCTGCGTTCTTAGCCCTAGCTGACACCCCCTGTGTTATTAGACCTAGCCGCCAACCGCGGTGGGTTAGAGTAGGGGACAGGGGGGGGAGGTAAATTAATTACCCCGTCCCCTGACTACATTCTATAAGTCGGGATGCTGTAGTTGGTCATGTGACCGTTGGCGTTTCGACCTCTGGCATTTACTATCACACCCTTATCATGAACATACTGATTTAATATCCATTGTATAACATCAGAGAAACGCTTTTGTTATGGAGCAGAATTCAGTTTGCAATTAACTACTTCTGATCTTCATGTAGGCATTTGGTGATTAGTTGAAAATATTGTGTGATCATTGCCTTGTGTTTTAATGACCAGTATTGTGTGTGTGTGCGCGTGTGTGTGTGTGTGTGTGTGTGTGTGTGTGTGTGTGTGTATATATATATATATATATATATATATATGTGTGTGTGTGTATATGTATAAAAATACGTTTTTCTCTTCAATCTGGCATCACACAAAAACTGCTGGATGAATTTGGATGAACCTGTTCGTGGGGACGAATACGAGTTCTTTGTCGAGAACTGTGACTTCAAGTAGATGAGAGAATTCTATGAGACAGATTGAATGTTAGTTTCTCTACAGTCGTCCGTGATTTCTTGCCGGGTTGGCATTGTCTGCCTCTTTTAGTTGATCACCATCTTTACTGCGTACTGTTGCGGATTTCCCTAAAGGGAGTTTGTGTACATTTTTGCCAAGACAGCAAGAAATAGTGGTGCATTTTTTTTCAACAGTGTATTGGGAGTGCTATAGGCTCCAACGTTGCGCCCTCATACACTAATGTGTTCATGTTTTTAATTGAACTCACACTATTAGTGCACCAATATTTTCAATTATTATGTGTATCTGACACATCTGTAGCTCATCTTTCTCTCCATCCGTACTACGTCTGCCTACCTCATTCTTCCCTTTCCCTTTCCCTTTCAGAATCCAATTTAAGCTTCTCACACTCTCTTAAAAAGCCCTCACCCATTCCTTTCCCATTTAAGTGTGACCTCATCTCCCTTAGCACTCCTACCCGCCCTTTTTGCCCCACAAATTATTGCCGCTTCTGCTAACTGATTACTACCTACTACTCCAGCCTCCTAGGTTTTGTCCATGCTGCGCCCTACCTCTGTAATTCTATCACTATCAGACTCTCCACCTCTCTACAAGACTTCAAACTGGCCCTCAAGACCCACTTCTTCGTCAAACCCAACCTTCTCTCATGTAAGCTCTTATGAGCAGGGCCTTCTCCCCTCATGCTTTTTTCCTCTTACTTAGACTATCATCTACTCCATACTCCCTACAACGACACCTAACTCTCTGTTTCTGCCTCCTTGATGCTTATTTCCATGTCATGGCCGCTGGTGCAGTAATGTTTATATACCTTGTACCTGTCCTGCGTTATCTTGTACTGTAGGTTGCTGGTTTCTTGTTTTAATCATTGGTTTATGTACTCTGTTAGGCGCTGCAAAACCCTTGTGACACCATAGAAATAAAGGATAATAAGAATAATGTAACGTTGTAGAATTGATGATTCTTAATTATTTCTTATAGGACAGATCGATCAGACAATATTTTCACACATACTCAAATCATCACATCCATTTAAAAAAAGTTGCATATGGGATTTATTCTTGCGCAATTCCAAATGTAGGATTTGATCTAGCAAGCAGTGCAGAGAGTGGAGTAGTTACCCATAGAAGCCAATCAGCTCCTACCTATCATTTAATAATATGTACTTGATAAATGCTATGTCAAAGCTGATTGGTTACAATTAGGGAGGCCAATCCCGGGATCGGGATCGGCGGGATCCCGGGATTTGGGTCCAAAAATGCCGGGATTTGAATCCCGGGATTGGAGCATCCAATCCCGGGATTCACGGGATTACACTGCGCATGTGCGGGAGGGAGTGTGTGTAAGTAATACTACTTACAATTAGGCGGGCGGCAGCCATAGACGAATGCTGAACGCGGCGGCACTTCAAATGTGGCGCCGGCCGCCAGCCAATGAGAGCTGGCGGACCGGCAGCCAATCAGGGAAGCTGCCGCGGCAGCCAATCAGGAGCGACTGCTGCGGCCGCTTCCCTGATTGGCTGCTGGTCCGCCAGCTCTGGTTGGCTGGCGGCCGCCGCTTCATTTGAAATGCCGCCGCGTTCAGTGTGTCCATGGCTGGCGCCCACCTAATAGTAAGTGGTACTTACACCCACCCTCCCTCCCGCGCCGCTACCAACCCTCCCCGCTACCTACTGTACACCCTCCCGCCCAGCTACCTACACCCTCCTGCCCAGCTACCTACACCCTCCCGCCCAGCTACCTACACCCTCCCGTCCAGCTACCTACACCCTCCGCACCGCTACCTACACCCTCCCGCCCAGCTACCTACACCCTCCGCAGCGCTACCTACACCCTCCCGCCCAGCTACCTACACCCTCCGCACCGCTACCTACACCCTCCCGCCCAGCTACCTACACCCTCCTGCACTGCTACCTACACCCTTCCTCCCTTCCCCGCCGCTACCTACACCCTCCCGCACCGCTACCTACCCTCCAGCGCTGCTCCCTACACCCTTCTTCACTGATCCCTACTGCAATCCCGGGATCCCGGGATTGATCGTTTTTCAATCCCGAATCCCGGGATTGAAATAACGGCCCGGGATTGGCCTCCCTAGTTACAATTGTTCACTTCTTTACTCTTTTTCACTACATGATGCATCAACCCTGTAATTAGTGTTTTTGGGTTAAAATGAATTAATCAGTTTCACACAGTGGAGGTAGCCATTTTGTGGACTGTACATGTATGTTTGATAGAGGTAGCTGATAATTTCATTAGGAACCAGTGAGGTCCTAGAGACATTGGGCTCAGGGGCAGATGTAGTAACCTGGAGAAGGCATAAGGAAGTGATAAACCAGTGATAAGTGCAAGGTGATAAATGCACCAGCCAATCAGATCCTAAGTGTTGATTTACATATTGGAGCTGATTGGCTGGTGCGTGTATCACCTTGCACATATCACTGGTTTATCACTTCCTTATGCCTTATCCAGGTTAATACATCTGCCCCTCAGTCTCATATGCTTCCTCTACTGAATCCTCTTAATGAATTGCTAAGCTGCATTCTCACTTAACCATTGCTTAAGGTCCTTTAAAATAGCTGCTTTATGTTGGATACACACTATGCTATATACAATATCATCTATTCAGCCGACGAACAATATAGGGTATCTGTGTGTGTACAGAATATGTGTCTGCGAATGACGTGTCATGTCTGATCGACCCTGCTGCACAGCTAATGGCCCATGACAGTGACATCACATTTGGGCGGGCAAATGTAAATGCCCGCCCACTTTTGATGTCTGCCCAGATATATTGGCTGTCTGCAGATGAATCTTTCGTGTGCATATCCAGCGTTAGATGATTTGTGTGCTGTCATGGAAAACCAGAGAATGCAAAAATACTTCTGTTATTCTATCTTACTGCTTTGAGTAACTCAATGCAGGCAACTTGCATGCTGCTACTGCTTCAGTGTTCTCATCAGGGAGGAGTTTTTTTTTTCTTCTTTTTAATACAATAAATTACATTAGGTTTTCTTGCCTGGCACACACACATTGTATGCAACAACTATGGGGGGTATTCAATTGAAGTCGGAAACGGACGTCTTGTCAGAAAGACATTCCGTTTCCGACTTTTTTAGGATGCTGTCTGAAAGCACGTGATTTAGCCGCCGATCCACGTGTTTGTCGGAAACGCAGCCAAATCCGACAGGTTTTAGCCCCATTTCCGACAATGTCAATCCGACTTTAAAAAAAAGTCTGGTTGGCATTGTCAGGAACGGACTAATCCTGTCAGATTTGGCCGCTCATGGAATACTGAGTTGTCAGATCCTTTTCAGCGGAAAGGATCCGACATCTATTGAATACTAGTGATGAGCGGGTTCGGTTTCTCGGAAACCGAACCCCCCCGAACTTCAGCCTTTTTACACGGGTCCGAGGCAGGTTCGAACCTTCCCGCCTTGCTCGGCTAACCCGAGCGCGCCCGAACATCATCATCCCGCTGTCGGATTCTCGCGAGGCTCGAATTCTATCGCGAGACTCGGATTCTATATAAGGAGCCGCGCGTCGCCGCCATTTTCACACGTGCATTGAGATTGATAGGGAGAGGACGTGGCTGGCGTCCTCTCCGTTTATAGAGAAGAGAGTAGAGAGTTAGAGACACTATTTGGTATTTACTAATTTTGGGGAGCATATTAGGACTGGAGTACTACTACTTGCTGATAGTGTGACCAGTGACCATTGACCACCAGTTTAATTAATCCGTTCTCTGCCTGAAAAAAAATGATACACAGTGTGACACAGTCACATACCATATCTGTGCTCAGCCTCAGTGTGCTGCATCATCTATGTAATACTGTATATCTGACTGTGCTGAGTGCTCACTGCTCACACAGCTTAATTGTGGGGGAGACTGGGGAGCAGTTAGAGCAGGAGTACATAAATAATATATTTTAAGTACAGTGCACACTTTTGCTGCCAGAGTGCCACACTGCCAGTGTGACCGACCAGTGACCACACTGACCACCAGTATATTGTGATTGTCTGCTTAGGACGGAGTACTACTTGCTGACAGTGTGACCAGTGACCAGTGACCACCACCAGTTTAATTAATCCGTTCTCTGCCTGAAAAAAAAACGATACACAGTGTGACACAGTCACATACCATATCTGTGCTCAGCCCAGTGTGCTGCATCATATGTAATACTGTATATCATTATCTGACTGTGCTGAGTGCTCACTGCTCACACAGCTTAATTGTGGGGGAGACTGGGGAGCAGTTATAGCAGGAGTACATATTTTAAGTACAGTGCACACTTTTGCTGCCAGAGTGCCACTGCCAGTGTGACTGACCAGTGACCACTGACCAGCAGTATATTGTGATTGTCTGCTGACCACCAGTATATTGTGATTGTCTGCCTGAAAAAGTTAAACACTCGTCGTGTGGTGTTTTTATAAACGCATTCTGCAGACAGTGTCCAGCAGGTCCGTCATTACATAATATATATACCTGTCCGGCTGCAGTACTAGTGTGATATATATATATATATATATATATATATATATATATATATATTTTAATTTTATCTCATTATCATCCAGTCTATATTAGCAGCAGACACAGTACGGTAGTCCACGGCTGTAGCTACCTCTGTGTCGGCAGTCGCTGGTCCATCCATAATTGTATACCACCTACCCGTGGTTTTTTTTCTATCTTCTTGATACTAGTAGCTTACTTTAGGAGTCTGCAGTGCTGACAGACAGTGTCCAGCAGGTCCGTCATTACATAATATATATATACCTGTCCGGCTGCAGTACTAGTGTGATATATATATTTCTCTATCGTCCTTGTGGATGCTGGGGTTCCTGAAAGGACCATGGGGAATAGCGGCTCCGCAGGAGACAGGGCACAAAAAGTAAAGCTTTCCGATCAGGTGGTGTGCACTGGCTCCTCCCCCTATGACCCTCCTCCAGACTCCAGTTAGATTTTTGTGCCCGGCCGAGAAGGGTGCAATCTAGGTGGCTCTCCTAAAGAGCTGCTTAGAGAAAGTTTAGCTTAGTCCCTGGACATCAAGGATTACCTCCATGTCCAAATTTGCCCTTCTCAACAAGGGTACCTCTGGTTCGTGGTACAGAACTGTCAATATCAGTTTCAGACGATGCCGTTTGAATTATCCACGGCACCCCGGGCCTTTTACCAAGGTAATGGCCGAAAAGATGTTTCTTCAAAGAAAAAAGGCATCTAAATTATCCCTTACTTGGACGATATCCTGAAAAGGGCAAGTTCCAGAGAACAGTTGGAGGTCGGAAGAGCACTATCTAAAGTAGTTCTACGACAGCACGACTGGATTCTAAATATTCCAAGAATCGCAGCTGTTTTCCGACGATACGTCTGCTGTTCCTAGGAATGATTCTGGGCATAGTCCAGAAAAAGGTGTTCCTCCGGGAGGAAAAAGCCAAGGAGTTATTCGACCTAGTCAGAAACCTCCTAAAACCAGGCCAAGTATCAGTGCATCAATGCACAGGAGTCCTGGGAAAAATGGTGGCTTCTTACGAAGCGATTCCATTCGGCAGATCTCAGGGGATTTGCTGGACGAATGGTCCGGATCGCATTTTCAGATGCATCAGCGGATAATCCTGTCTCCAAGGACAAGGGTGTCTCTTCTGTGGGGGCTGCAGAGTGCTCATCTTTTAGAGGGCAGCACACTCAGCATTCAGGACTGTGTTCTGGGGACCACGGATACCAGCCTGAGAGGCTGGGGAGTAGTCACACAGGGAAAAAATTTCCAAGGAAGTGTGGTCAAGTCTGGAGACTTCTCTCCACATGAATATACTGGAGCTAAGGGCAATTTACAATGCTCTGAGCCTAGGAAGACTCCTGCTTCAAAGTCAACCGGTGCTGATCCAGTAGGACATCATCATGGCGGTCGCCCACGTTATCAGACGGGGCGACACAAGAAGCAGGAGGGCAATGACAGCAAGGATTCTTCGCTGGGCGGAAAATCATGTGATAACACTGTCAGCAGTGTTCATTCCGGGAGTGGGCAACTGGGAAGATTTTCTCAGCATAAATGAATTCCACCCGGAAAAGTGGAAACTTAATCTGGAAGTTTCCACATGATTGTAAACCGTTGGGAAAGACCAAAGGTGGTTATGATGGCGTCCCACCTGAAGCGCCAGGTCAAGAGACACTCAGGCAATAGCTGGGACGCTCTGGTAACACCGTCGGTGTACCAGTCGGTGTATGTGTTCCATCCTCTGCTTTTCATACCCAATGTATTGAAAATGATAGGAAGGAGAGGAGTAAGAACTATACTCGTGGCTCCGGTTTGGCCAAGAAGGACTTGG
Source organism: Pseudophryne corroboree (assembly GCF_028390025.1). Taxonomy (NCBI): domain Eukaryota; kingdom Metazoa; phylum Chordata; class Amphibia; order Anura; family Myobatrachidae; genus Pseudophryne; species Pseudophryne corroboree. The sequence continues at coordinate 148,569,108 of NC_086455.1, forward strand.
TTCCCGGAACTTCAAGAGATACTAAGAAGGGTCTTGATTCGGCAAGAACCGTGTCTGTTCCGGGACTTGCCGCAGCTGCGTTGACGCCAAGGCGGGTGAACGCCGGATCCTAAGGGAAAGAGGCATTCCGGAAGAGGTCATCCCTACCCTGGTCAGAGCCAGGAAGGAGGTGACCGCACAACATTATCACCACTTAGGTGAAAATATGTGCCAGGGTGTGAGTCCAGGAAGGCTCCACGGAAGAATTTCAACTAGGTTAATTTCTACATTTCCTGCAAACAGGAGTGTCTATGGGTCTCAAATTGGGTCCATTAAGGTTCAAATTTCGGCCTGTTGATTTTCTTCCAGAAAGAAATTGGCTTCAGTTCCTGAAGTCCAGAAGTTGTTAAGGGAGTACTGCATATACAGCCCCTTTGATGTCTCCAGTGGCACTGGGCGATCTCAACGTAGTTTTGGGATTCCTAAAAAATCACATTGGTTTAAACAACTCAAATCTGTGGATTTGATATATCTCACATGGAAAATGACCATGCTGTTGGTCCTGGCCTCGGCCAGGCGAGTGTCAGAATTGGCGGCTTTATCTCACAAAGCCATATCTGATTGTCCATTCGGACAGAGCAAAGCTGCGGACTCGTCCCCAGTTTCTCCTTAAGGTGGTGTCAGCGTTTCACCTGAACCAGCTTATTGTGGTACCTGCGGCTACTAGGGACTTGGAGGACTCCAAGTTGCTGGATGTTATCAGGGCCCTGAAAATATAGTTTCCAGGTTGGCTGGAGTCAGGAAATCTGACTTGCTGTTTATCCTGTATGCACCCAACAATGCTGGGTGCTTCTGCTTCTAAGCAGTCGATTGCTCGTGGGATTGGTAGCACAATTCAACTTGCACATTCTGTGGCAGGCCTGCCACAGTCTAAATCTGTTAAGGCCCATTCCACAAGGAAGGTGGGCTCATCTTGGGCGGCTGCCCGAGGGGTCTCGGCATTACAACTTTGCCGAGCAGCTACGTGGTCGGGGGAGAACACGTTTGTAAAATTCTACAAATTTGATACCCTGGCAAAAGAGGACCTGGAGTTCTCTCATTCGGTGCTGCAGAGTCATCCGCACTCTCCCGCCCGTTTGGGAGCTTTGGTATAATCCCCATGGTCCTTTCAGGAACCCCAGCATCCACAAGGACGATAGAGAAAATAAGAATTTACTTACCGATAATTCTATTTCTCGGAGTCCGTAGTGGATGCTGGGCGCCCATCCCAAGTGCGGATTATCTGCAATACTTGTACATAGTTATTGCTAACTAAATCGGGTTATTGTTGTTGTGAGCCATCTTTTCAGAGGCTCCGCTGTTATCATACTGTTAACTGGGTTCAGATCACAGGTTGTACAGTGTGATTGGTGTGGCTGGTATGAGTCTTACCCGGGATTCAAAATTCCTCCCTTATTGTGTACGCTCGTCCGGGCACAGTACCTAACTGGAGTCTGGAGGAGGGTCATAGGGGGAGGAGCCAGTGCACACCACCTGATCGGAAAGCTTTACTTTTTGTGCCCTGTCTCCTGCGGAGCCGCTATTCCCCATGGTCCTTTCAGGAACCCCAGCATCCACTACGGACTCCGAGAAATAGAATTATCGGTAAGTAAATTCTTATTATATATATATATATATATTTTAATTTTATCTCGTTATCATCCAGTCTATATTAGCAGCAGACACAGTACGGTAGTCCACGGCTGTAGCTACCTCTGTGTCGGCAGTCGCTGGTCCATCCATAATTGTATACCACCTACCCGTGGTTTTTATTTCTATCTTCTTGATACTAGTAGCTTACTTTAGGAGTCTGCAGTGCTGACAGACAGTGTCCAGCAGGTCCGTCATTACATAATATATATATATACCTGTCCGGCTGCAGTACTAGTGTGATATATATATATATATTTTAATTTTATCTCATTATCATCCAGTCTATATTAGCAGCAGACACAGTACGGTAGTCCACGGCTGTAGCTACCTCTGTGTCTGCAGTCGCTCGTCCATCCATAAGTATACTAGTATCCATCCATCTCCATTGTTTACCTGAGGTGCCTTTTAGTTGTGCCTATTAAAATATGGAGAACAAAAATGTTGAGGTTCCAAAAATAGGGAAAGATCAAGATCGACTTCCACCTCGTGCTGAAGCTGCTGCCACTAGTCATGGCCGAGACGATGAAATGCCAGCAACGTCGTCTGCCAAGGCCGATGCCCAATGTCATAGTACAGAGCATGTAAAATCCAAAACACCAAATATCAGTAAAAAAAGGACTCAAAAATCTAAAATAAAATTGTCGGAGGAGAAGCGTAAACTTGCCAATATGCCATTTACCACACAGAGTGGCAAGGAACGGCTGAGGCCCTGGCCTATGTTCATGGCTAGTGGTTCAGCTTCACATGAGGATGGAAGCACTCAGCCTCTCGCTAGAAAAATGAAAAGACTCAAGCTGGCAAAAGCACAGCAAAGAACTGTGCGTTCTTCGAAATCCCAAATCCACAAGGAGAGTCCAATTGTGTCGGTTGCGATGCCTGACCTTCCCAACACTGGACGTGAAGAGCATGCGCCTTCCACCATTTGCACGCCCCCTGCAAGTGCTGGAAGGAGCACCCGCAGTGCAGTTCCTGATAGTCAGATTGAAGATGTCAATGTTGAAGTACACCAGGATGAGGAGGATATGGGTGTTGCTGGCGCTGGGGAGGAAATTGACCAGGAGGATTCTGATGGTGAGGTGGTTTGTTTAAGTCAGGCACCCGGGGAGACACCTGTTGTCCGTGGGAGGAATAGGGCCATTGACATGCCTGGTGAAAATACCAAAAAAATCAGCTCTTCGGTGTGGAAGTATTTCAACAGAAATGCGGACAACATTTGTCAAGCCGTGTGTTGCCTTTGTCAAGCTGTAATAAGTAGGGGTAAGGACGTTAACCACCTCGGAATATCCTCCCTTATACGTCACCTGCAGCGCATTCATCATAAGTCAGTGACAAGTTCAAAAACTTTGGGCGACAGCGGAAGCAGTCCACTGACCAGTAAATCCCTTCCTCTTGTAACCAAGCTCACGCAAACCACCCCACCAACTCCCTCAGTGTCAATTTCCTCCTTCCCCAGGAATGCCAATAGTCCTGCAGGCCATGTCACTGGCAATTCTGACGAGTCCTCTCCTGCCTGGGATTCCTCCGATGCATCCTTGCGTGTAACGCCTACTGCTGCTGTTGTTGCTGCTGGGAGTCGATGGTCATCCCAGAGGGGAAGTCGTAAGACCACTTTTACTACTTCCACCAAGCAATTGACTGTCCAACAGTCCTTTGCGAGGAAGATGAAAAATCACAACAGTCATCCTGCTGCAAAGCGGATAACTGAGGCCTTGGCATCCTGGGTGGTGAGAAACGTGGTTCCGGTATCCATCATTACTGCAGAGCCAACTAGAGACTTGTTGGAGGTACTGTGTCCCCGGTACCAAATACCATCTAGGTTCCATTTCTCTAGGCAGGCGATACCGAAAATGTACACAGACCTCAGAAAAAGAGTCACCAGTGTCCTAAAAAATGCAGCTGTACCCAATGTCCACTTAACCACGGACATGTGGACAAGTGGAGCAGGGCAGGGTCAGGACTATATGACTGTGACAGCCCACTGGGTAGATGTATGGACTCCCGCCGCAAGAACAGCAGCGGCGGCACCAGTAGCAGCATCTCGCAAACGCCAACTCTTTCCTAGGCAGGCTACGCTTTGTATCACCGGTTTCCAGAATACGCACACAGCTAAAAACCTCTTACGGCAACTGAGGAAGATCATCGCGGAATGGCTTACCCCAATTGGACTCTCCTGTGGATTTGTGGCATCGGACAACGCCAGCAATATTGTCTGTGCATTAAATATGGGCAAATTCCAGCACGTCCCATGTTTTGCACAAACCTTGAATTTGGTGGTGCAGAATTATTTAAAAAACGAGAGGGGCGTGCAAGAGATGCTGTCGGTGGCCAGAAGAATTGTGGGACACTTTCGGCGTACAGGCACCACGTACAGAAGACTGGAGCACCACCAAAAACGCCTGAACCTGCCCTGCCATCATCTGAAGCAAGAAGTGGTAACGAGGTGGAATTCAACCCTATATATGCTTCAGAGGTTGGAGGAGCAGCAAAAGGCCATTCAAGCCTATACAATTGAGCACGATATAGGAGGTGGAATGCACCTGTCTCAAGCGCAGTGGAGAATGATTTCAACGTTGTGCAAGGTTCTGCTGCCCTTTGAACTTGCCACACGTGAAGTCAGTTCAGACACTGCCAGCCTGAGTCAGGTCATTCCCCTCATCAGGCTTTTGCAGAAGAAGCTGGAGACATTGAAGGAGGAGCTAACACAGAGCGATTCCGCTAGGCATGTGGGACTTGTGGATGGAGCCCTTAATTCGCTTAACAAGGATTCACGGGTGGTCAATCTGTTGAAATCAGAGCACTACATTTTGGCCACCGTGCTCGATCCTAGATTTAAAACCTACCTTGGATCTCTCTTTCCGGCAGACACAAGTCTGCTGGGGTTCAAAGACCTGCTGGTGAGAAAATTGTCAAGTCAAGCGGAACGCGACCTGTCAGCATCTCCTCCTTCACATTCTCCCGCAACTGGGGGTGCGAGGAAAAGGCTCAGAATTCCGAGCCCACCCGCTGGCGGTGATGCGGGGCAGTCTGGAGCGACTGCTGATGCTGACATCTGGTCCGGACTGAAGGACCTGCCAACGATTACGGACATGTCGTCTACTGGCACTGCATATGATTCTCTCCCCATTGAAAGAATGGTGGAGGATTATATGAGTGACCGCATCCAAGTAGGCACGTCAGACAGTCCGTACTTATACTGGCAGGAAAAAGAGGCAATTTGGAGGCCCTTGCACAAACTGGCTTTATTCTACCTAAGTTGCCCTCCCACAAGTGTGTACTCCGAAAGAGTGTTTAGTGCCGCCGCTCACCTTGTCAGCAATCGGCGTACGAGGTTACTTCCAGAAAATGTGGAGAAGATGATGTTCATTAAAATGAATTATAATCAATTCCTCCGTGGAGACATTGACCAGCAGCAATTGCCTCCACAAAGTACACAGGGAGCTGAGATGGTGGATTCCAGTGGGGACGAATTGATAATCTGTGAGGAGGGGGATGTACACGGTGATATATCGGAGGATGATGATGAGGTGGACATCTTGCCTCTGTAGAGCCAGTTTGTGCAAGGAGAGATTAATTGCTTCTTTTTTGGTGGGGATCAAAACCAACCCGTCATTTCAGTCACAGTCGTGTGGCAGACCCTGTCACTGAAATGATGGGTTGGTTAAAGTGTGCATGTCCTGTTTATACAACATAAGGGTGGGTGGGAGGGCCCAAGGACAATTCCATCTTGCACCTCTTTTTTCTTTTATTTTTCTTTGCGTCATGTGCTGTTTGGGGAGTATTTTTTTGAAGGGCCATCCTGCGTGACACTGCAGTGCCACTCCTAGATGGGCCAGGTGTTTGTGTCGGCCACTATGGTCGCTTAGCTTACTCACACAGCTACCTCATTGCGCCTCTTTTTTTCTTTGCGTCATGTGCTGTTTGGGGAGTGTTTTTTGGAAGGGCCATCCTGCGTGACACTGCAGTGCCACTCCTAGATGGGCCAGGTGTTTGTGTCGGCCACTTGGGTCGCTTAGCTTACTCACACAGCTACCTCATTGCGCCTCTTTTTTTCTTTGCGTCATGTGCTGTTTGGGGAGTGTTTTTTGGAAGGGCCATCCTGCGTGACACTGCAGTGCCACTGCTAGATGGGCCAGGTGTTTGTGTCGGCCACTAGGGTCGCTTATCTTACTCACACAGCTACCTCATTGCGCCTCTTTTTTTCTTTGCGTCATGTGCTGTTTGGGGAGTGTTTTTTGGAAGGGCCATCCTGCGTGACACTGCAGTGCCACTCCTAGATGGGCCAGGTGTTTGTGTCGGCCACTTGGGTCGCTTAGCTTAGTCATCCAGCGACCTCGGTGCAAATTTTAGGACTAAAAATAATATTGTGAGGTGTGAGGTGTTCAGAATAGACTGAAAATTAGTGGAAATTATGGTTTTTGAGGTTAATAATACTTTGGGATCAAAATGACCCCCAAATTCTATGATTTAAGCTGTTTTTTAGGGTTTTTTGAAAAAAACACCCGAATCCAAAACACACCAGAATCCGACAAAAAAAATTCGGTGAGGTTTTGCCAAAACGCGGTCGAACCCAAAACACGGCCGCGGAACCGAACCCAAAACCAAAACACAAAACCCGAAAAATTTCAAGTGCACATCTCTATTGAATACACCCCTATATGTTCATCATTTATGATAATAAACATCAGAGCATGGGCAAAAAATGAAGAGACCTACATGGACATGAATACGCCAAAAACGCGCAGTTTCTCTTATTGGTCATCTTCCGCACAGCGACTGTTATGTACCTCTAAGTGATAGGAAAAGTACACCCATTTGCAACCATGTACCATGAGGACACAGATATGGCCTTCCTTATCCAGCCTCTATATGTAATGAGTCGCGGCACACTGTGCATGAGAGCCGCCAGCTCCTGTGCAACTCTGCCAGGACTGAATTGATTTTTTCCCCTGAAAATGCGTCTTATTCACATAGAAGTCTGCTTGTGCATCTTATTCATATAGTGAACTGAATAAGACACATTTTCGGGGGGGATGCACAAAAAGATGCCCGGCGTTAGTAAACACGCTCACAACTAGGCGCGATTAGAAGACCTGTTTAAAGTGACTGCAGCAACGATGAGGCAGGACACCTCTGTGAGCCAAGGATTTTTTTATTTATTTTTTGCAACTTCGGGCTAAACATGAAGGCAGAATTAACCCTTTGGGACAAATGTAATAGAGTGAGAGTTTCAGAAAGAGAGATTTGGTAAGGTTTTTCATTTTTCTTTTTTTTTCTTTTTTAAAGTGGCAATCATTTCCACTGCAAAACCAGGTTGCTTTTACAGTGTAAATGATTGCCACTTTAAAAAACCTGCAAAACCTTACCAAATCTTTCACTTTTTGAAACTCTCACTCTATTACATTTGGCCCTTTGTGTTCTGTTTTTCAAAGAGTTGCAAAGTCAAACTAGATTAGGTAGAGTACCCTCTATCCTTCACACTGTCATCCTAGCCAGGGCCGGTTCTAGCCTTTGTGGCGCCCCTGGCCAAAAAATAGGGTCTTGGCTTCATACAGGGGCATGGTCAGTTACGCCCCCTGTAGAGTTGTGCCCCCATTTGTGCCCCCTGTACAGTAGCGCCGCTTACAAATAAAAAAAAAATGAATACTTACTATCCCCGCTCCTGATTCCCGACCACTGCAGGCCGGCGCCGCTCCTCTCCTCGGATCTATGGGAGAGACGTCATGACGTCTCTCCCATAGCACAGCATATATAGACACTAGAGGTCAATTATGACCCCTGCCGTCTATGCCAGTCCCACAATGCTGTGCGGTGCACAGCAAAGGTCCTCTCCACGAAGGGAAACTAGTTCCCTACACAGCGGGGGGGGGGGGGGGGGGGGTCACTGCCAAACAGTAGCGGATCTTGCCATGGTGCGGCGCCCTCCGGAAGGCGGCACCCCAGGCAAAAGTCCTGCTTGCCCGTGGCATGATCCGCTACTGACCCTAGCTAATGAAAGTCACTCTGAAAATGTTCTGATTATTTGTCAGTATTCTCCGGGATTATCAATAATTAACACATTATACACTTTTCAGCTCTGTTCTGCATCACGCGCCCAGTGACGCAGTGCATTAAATCCTGCAGCCTCACATTTTCTGTCTTGGTTTTCTATGAACCCGACTTATTCTCATCATATAATCTTTGCAGCTAACGGTACAAAAAAAACATATATACTGATCAAGGTATTGATTTACAGGAGGATTAACTAGTCTGATCAACCCGTGAGTGCAGGTACGAATCTATGTTTATGCAGAGATCGCAGTAGGAATTTAGAAGTGCTGGTATTGAAATTTTACATTGAATTTCTGGGTGCTAGAGGACTGGAGGGGGCTGGGATGTAGTGCGGGTATGAAGAGATCAGAGAGGTAGTGATAGTGACGGAGGAGCCAGGGAGGTAGTGACTGAATATGGAGGGGACAGTGATATAGTGCAATGAGGTACAGTGCAGCTCAAGTCTTTTGACAGATCAGTTTTTGCGCTTAGTGTTGCCAGGAGAGGTGTGATCATCTGAGACGACAGAAAATGTATTGGAACTAAAAACCTTTCAGCCCAGGACATGTACTTAATGTGATTTGGTAAGAATTTGTTTTCATTAGAGAAATACATTGGGTCAATTGTCTTTTTGATTTATGTTTTTTAAGGTTTTTTTGTGTCTCTACTGAACATTGTTTACTACATTTATCACAGATTGTGTTACAACATTCCCTGATGGGTGTAGCGAGAACAGACAGAATAGAGGGGCAGATTTATTAAGCCCGGTGTAGTGATAAAGTGAAAGGTGATAACGCACCAGCCAATCAGCTCCTAACTGCCATGTTACAGGCTGGGTTTGAAAAATTACAGTTAGGAGCTGATTGGCTGGTGCTTTATCACTTTCAACTTTATCACTTCACCAGGCTTAATAAATCTATCCCAGAATAGTCTATGAACATCATTCATGCTCCAGGGCAGGGACGTAGTCAAGCAAGCGCTGCTTGTAATTTTCACATCTTGCATCAAATATTCTGGCAACTGGAGGCTCACTCATGCCAGACATCTCTCGATCTCATGCATGCACAGTGCGAATATGCCTTACAAATGAACGTGCCTTCTGTGTCCCCTTCCCACGACCAAAGCCAGCACGAGCCAATCATTGACATACAGTAGTATACTGGCCGTGTTGTGTTTGTCATTTTATACCCCTCTCAGACCACCCATGAGCACATGAGCGCCCTTGTTCCTGTGAGGTCTGAAAGGTGCCAGGGGAATTATACCAGGTTGAGAGGGTTGAACTCATGTTTAACCCGGCTCGCTGTGCGGTGTGAAAGGGAGCCGGGTCCATGTGACCCATTTCCCGTTCACACTGTGTGGACGGGCAGTGCTTGGAGACAATGTGATATGCAAGCGCCGCCCCCGCCACGTTGCCGCTGACTTTGCCAACCCGGTTGCAGACGGCGGCGGCGTGGCAACTGAGGCGGGTCGCACCCTGGGAGCTCCCTTGTCAGGCTCCCAGGTGCGGCCCGCCTCAGTCGGTCTGAAAGGGGTATTACGAAGCGGTACACCCAGTCCGTGAAATCACGAGTCTCTTAGAGGGAGGGATTAGTGGTGGGGGAGGCTACCTATTAAAGCAATGGGGAGGCCAGGGAAGATGTACAGTATACTCGGTCTCATAAAGATAACACTGTCATAATTTGAAAAGCCAGTCATTAGACAGTATTGCGTTATATGCTGCCAGACGCACCTCCCATATATAAGACCAAATTGGAAATTTGATACTAAGGGTCTTGCCATGTAAAGGCCCATACACACTAGGCGACTTTGGCCTCAAAATCGTTCATTTTGGCCGTTTTGAACGATTTTGAAGTCAGTCTCCCAGTGTGTATGGGCTAGCGACGAACGACTGGCGATGATGCGTGCTCCCGCATCATCGCCAGCGAGGTGGGCCGTCGGCTGGTTTTACCAGCATGTTTGCAGAAGATGATGGTTCATTTTCCAGCCATCATCGCTCAGTGTTTACGGCCGCAGGCAATGATTGCTGGAAGAACCACCATCATCTGCCTGGCGGACCTGCCCTGCACTCACCCGAAAGCCCCACCTGATGCGGCACCGCAGTCCTGCGTGCTTCCTCCAGCTCAGAGACGCTGCGGCACCGATCCTATAGCAGTGAAGCGAGTCGCTGCATGAAGCTGGCCACCAATGTTTATTTCATGCATTTTTTATTTAAGCCGGTAATATAAACATTGCTGGCACATGACAGCAATGTATATATTACTGGTGCCACTGCCCACCAATGTTAATGTATCATATATACATAATATACAAATTGTAGGCAGAGTCCCCCTTTTTACACATTATGGCTGCAGTACCCCTTTTTACAATGGCCCATGCTCCCCTTGTAGATGCTAGAATCAAGTTGGAGAAAGGACCTCTGACGTCAGGGGCGGAGCCACGACACCAGGGGGAGGAGCTAGGTCAGCGGGATAGTTCTTCTACTATCCACGCCACCAACTACTCACTTTAGTAAACCGGTGGCGAGCGAAGCGAGCCACAGTGCCCAAAGCGTGGCTAGCGTACATTTTGGATACCCTGTTCGGACGTGGCTCCTTCCCCTGCTGACATCAGAGGTCCCTTCCCCAACTTGGTTTTAGACCTAACCATGCTCCCACCTTGGAATTCAAACCCAGGCCATTATGTAAATAGCCTTTCTGATGAAAGATTTTCAGCAAAGTCTTTCACCTCCTGAAAATCTCTTGCTCTTTGGGAAAAGAGCTGAGTGTGTATGCACTCCTTTTGGTGAAAGATATATCTTTCTCTGACGTCCTAGTGGATGCTGGGAACTCCGTAAGGACCATGGGGAATAGCGGCTCCACAGGAGACTGGGCACAAAAGTAAAGCTTTAGGACTACCTGGTGTGCACTGGCTCCTCCCCCTATGACCCTCCTCCAAGCCTCAGTTAGATTTTTGTGCCCGGTCGAGAAGGGTGCACACTAGGGGCTCTCCTGAGCTTCTTAGTGAAAGTTTAGTTTTAGGTTTTTTATTTTCAGTGAGACCTGCTGGCAACAGGCTCACTGCATCGAGGGACTAAGGGGAGAAGAAGCGAACCTGCCTGCGTGCAGCCAGCTTGGGCTTCTTAGGCTACTGGACACCATTAGCTCCAGAGGGACCGAACACAGGCCCAGCCTCGGAGCTCGGTCCCAGAGCCGCGCCGCCGGCCCCCTTACAGAGCCAGAAGCAAGAAGAGGTCCGGAAAAATCGGCGGCAGAAGACATCAGTCTTCAACAAGGTAGCGCACAGCACTGCAGCTGTGCGCCATTGTTACTCAGGCACACTTCATACTTCGGTCACTGAGGGTGCAGGGCGCTAGGGGGGGGCGCCCTGAGCAGCAATGTAAACACCTTGGCTGGCATAAATACACCACATATAACCCCCAGGGCTATATGGATGTATTTTAACCCCTGCCAGAACTCACCAAAAAGCGGGAGAAAAGGCCGCCGAGAAGGGGGCGGAGCCTATCTCCTCAGCACACGGGCGCCATTTTCCATCACAGCTCCGCTGGAAGGACGTCTCCCTGACTCTCCCCTGCAGTCCTGCACTACAGAAAAGGGTAAAAAAGAGAGGGGGGCACTAATTTGGCGCAGTTTTAATACTAACAGCAGCTATAAAGGGAAAAGCACATTTTATAGTGGTATTCCTGTATATATATAGCGCTCTGGTGTGTGCTGGCATACTCTCCCTCTGTCTCCCCAAAGGGCTAGTGGGGTCCTGTCCTCTATCAGAGCATTCCCTGTGTGTGTGGTGTGTCGGTACGATTGTGTCGACATGTTTGAGGAGGAAAATGAGATGGAGGCGGAGCAATTGCCTATTATAGAGTTGTCACCCCCTAGGGAGTCGACACCTGAGTGGATGAGCTTATGGAAGGAATTGCGTGACAGTGTCAGCTCTTTACGACAGACAGTTGACGACATGAGACAGCCGGCTACTCAGCTTGTGCCTGTCCAGGGGTCTCAAACGCCTTCAGGGGCTTTAAAAATACAAGTACCACTAAAAAGGGTATTATGTTTGGTGAGAAAAAACTGCCTGTAGTTTTTCCTGTATCCGAGGAATTAAATGAAGTGTGTGATGAGGCGTGGGTTTCCCCCGATAAAAAACTGATAATTCCTAAAAGGTTATTGGCATCGTACCCTTTCCCGCCAGAGGATAGGGCACGTTGGGAAACACCCCCTAGGGTGGATAAAGCGCTCACACGCTTGTCTAAACAGGTAGCACTACCCTCTCCTGATACGGCCGCCCTAAAGGAACCTGCCGATAGAAAGCTGGAGAATATCCTAAAATGTATATACACTCACACGGGTGTTATACTGCGACCAGCAATCGCCTCAGCCTGGATGTGCAGTGCGGGCCTGGCGTGGTCGGATTCCCTGACTGAAAATATTGATACCCTAGATAGGGACAATATATTACTGACTATAGAGCATTTGAAGGATGCATTTCTATATATGCGTGATGCACAGAGGGATATTTGCGGACTGGCATCAAGAGTTAGCGCGCTGTCCATTTCTGCAAGAAGAGGTTTATGGACGCGGCAGTGGTCAGGTGATGCGGATTCTAAAAGGCACATGGAAGTATTGCCTTATAAGAGGGAGGAGTTATTTGGGGTAGGTCTATCAGACCTGGTAGCCACGGCAACTGCTGGAAAATCCACATTTTTACCCCAGGTAGCTTCTCAACCTAAGAAGACGCCGTATTATCAGGCGCAGCCCTTTCGGCCCCATAAGGGCAAGCGGGCAAAAGGCGCCTCATTTCTGCCCCGTGGCAGAGGGAGAGGAAAAAGGCTGCAACAAACAGCCAGTTCCCAGGAACAAAAGCCCTCTCCCGCCTCCGCAAAGTCCTCAGCATGACGCTGGGGCTTTACAAGCGGACTCAGGCACGGTGGGGGCCCGTCTCAAGAAGTTCAGTGCGCAGTGGACCCCTGGATCCTTCAGGTGGTATCTCAGGGGTACAAATTGGAATTCGAGACGTCTCCCCCTCGCCGTTTTCTAAAGTCTGCTTTACCGACATCTCCCTCAGACAGGGAGGCAGTATTGGAAGCCATTCACAAGCTATATTCCCAGCAGGTGATAATCAAGGTACCCCTCCTACAACAGGGAAAGGGGTACTATTCCACACTATTTGTGGTACCGAAGCCGGACGGCTCGGTGAGACCAATTTTAAACCTAAAATCCTTGAACACTTACATACAAAGGTTCAAATTCAAGATGGAGTCACTCAGAGCAGTGATTGCAAACCTGGATACATGTCCCAATTTACCCTTCTCACCAAGGGTACCTCAGGTTTGTGGTACAGAACTGTCACTATCAGTTTCAGACGCTGCCGTTTGGATTGTCCACGGCACCCCGGGTCTTTACCAAGGTAATGGCCGAAATTATGATACTCCTTCGAAGGAAGGGAGTTTTAGTTATCCCTTACTTGGACGATCTCCTGATAAGGGCAAGATCCAGGGAACAGTTGGAAGTCGGAGTAGCACTATCTCAGATAGTGCTGCGCCAGCACGGTTGGATTCTCAATATTCCAAAATCGCAGCTGATCCCGACGACACGACTTCTATTCCTAGGGATGATCCTGGACACAGTCCAGAAAAAGGTGTTTCTCCCGGAGGAGAAAGCCAGGGAGTTATCCGAACTAGTCAGAAATCTCCTAAAACCAGGCCAAGTCTCAGTGCATCAATGCACAAGGGTCCTGGGAAAGATGGTGGCTTCTTACGAAGCAATCCCATTCGGCAGATTCCACGCAAGAACCTTCCAGTGGGATCTGCTAGACAAATGGTCCGGGTCGCATCTTCAGATGCATCAGCGGATAATCTTGTCACCAAGGACAAGGGTGTCTCTCCTGTGGTGGTTGCAGAGTGCTCATCTTCTAGAGGGCCGCAGATTCGGCATTCAGGACTGGGTCCTGGTGACCACGGATGCTAGCCTGAGAGGCTGGGGAGCAGTCACACAGGGAATAAATTTCCAGGGCTTGTGGTCAAGCCTGGAGACATCACTTCACATAAATATCCTGGAGCTAAGGGCCATCTACAATGCTCTAAGCCTAGCAAGACCTCTGCTTCAAGGTCAGCCGGTGCTGATCCAGTCAGACAACATCACGGCAGTCGCCCACGTAAACAGACAGGGCGGCACAAGAAGCAGGAGGGCAATGGCAGAAGTTGCAAGGATTCTTCGCTGGGCGGAAAATCATGTGATAGCACTGTCAGCAGTGTTCATTCCGGGAGTGGACAACTGGGAAGCAGACTTCCTCAGCAGACACGACCTCCACCTGGGAGAGTGGGGACTTCACCCAGAAGTCTTCCACATGATTGTGAACCGTTGGGAAAAACAAAAAACTAGACAGGTATTGCGCCAGGTCAAGGGACCCTCAGGCAATAGCTGTGGACGCTCTGGTAACACCGTGGGTGTACCAGTCAGTGTATGTGTTTCCCTCCTCTGCCTCTCATACCCAAGGTACTGAGAATCATAAGAAGGAGAGGAGTAAGGACTATACTCGTGGCTCCGGATTGGCCAAGAAGGACTTGGTACCCGGAACTTCAAGAGATGCTCACAGAGGACCCGTGGCCTCTACCTCTAAGAAGGGACCTGCTCCAGCAGGGACCCTGTCTGTTCCAAGACTTACCGCGGCTGCGTTTGACGGCATGGCGGTTGAACGCCGGATCCTGAAGGAAAAAGGCATTCCGGATGAAGTCATCCCTACCCTGATCAAAGCCAGGAAGGATGTAACCGTACAGCATTATCACCGTATTTGGCGTAAATATGTTGCGTGGTGCGAGGCCAGGAAGGCCCCTACAGAGGAATTTCAACTGGGTCGTTTCCTGCATTTCCTGCAAACAGGACTGTCTATGGGCCTAAAATTAGGATCCATTAAGGTTCAAATTTCGGCCCTGTCGATTTTCTTCCAGAAAGAACTGGCTTCAGTTCCTGAAGTTCAGACGTTTGTCAAGGGGGTACTGCATATACAGCCTCCTTTTGTGCCTCCAGTGGCACCTTGGGATCTCAATGTAGTTTTGGGGTTCCTAAAATCACATTGGTTTGAACCACTCACCACTGTGGACTTAAAATATCTCACATGGAAAGTGGTAATGCTGTTGGCCCTGGCTTCAGCCAGGCGTGTCTCAGAATTGGCGGCTTTATCCTATAAAAGCCCTTACCTAATTTTCCATACGGACAGGGCAGAATTGAGGACTCGTCCTCAATTTCTCCCTAAGGTGGTTTCAGCGTTTCACTTGAACCAGCCTATTGTGGTACCTGCGGCTACTAGGGACTTGGAGGACTCCAAGTTGCTGGACGTAGTCAGGGCCCTGAAAATATATGTTTCCAGGACGGCTGGAGTCAGAAAATCTGACTCGCTGTTTATCCTGTATGCACCCAATAAACTGGGTGCTCCTGCTTCTAAGCAGACTATTGCTCGTTGGATTTGTAGTACAATTCAGCTTGCACATTCTGTGGCAGGCCTGCCACAGCCAAAATCTGTAAAAGCCCATTCCACAAGGAAGGTGGGCTCATCTTGGGCGGCTGCCCGAGGGGTCTCGGCTTTACAACTTTGCCGAGCAGCTACTTGGTCAGGGGCAAACACGTTTGCAAAATTCTACAAATTTGATACCCTGGCTGAGGAGGACCTGGAGTTCTCTCATTCGGTGCTGCAGAGTCATCCGCACTCTCCCGCCCGTTTGGGAGCTTTGGTATAATCCCCATGGTCCTTACGGAGTTCCCAGCATCCACTAGGACGTCAGAGAAAATAAGAATTTACTTACCGATAATTCTATTTCTCGTAGTCCGTAGTGGATGCTGGGCGCCCATCCCAAGTGCGGATTGTCTGCAATACTTGTACATAGTTATTGTTACAAAAATCGGGTTATTACTGTTGTGAGCCATCTTTTCAGAGGCTCCTCTGTTATCATGCTGTTAACTGGGTTCAGATCACAGGTTGTACGGTGTGATTGGTGTGGCTGGTATGAGTCTTACCCGGGATTCTAAATCCTTCCTTATTGTGTACGCTCGTCCGGGCACAGTATCCTAACTGAGGCTTGGAGGAGGGTCATAGGGGGAGGAGCCAGTGCACACCAGGTAGTCCTAAAGCTTTACTTTTGTGCCCAGTCTCCTGCGGAGCCGCTATTCCCCATGGTCCTTACGGAGTTCCCAGCATCCACTACGGACTACGAGAAATAGAATTATCGGTAAGTAAATTCTTATTTTCAGAGATGTTGTCAAAGTCTTTTGAAATGAAAATCTCCTAGTTTGTATGGACCTTAAAGAGTCTCAGTCCGTGCAGGGACAGTCAATGATTAAACACAGGTACAGTACTTGAAAAGGTTGTTTCTTTAAAGAAATGTATTCCAGATCAGCAGTAGTGCAGTGACCAGCTGTAAGGGGTGGTATTCATGTGACCGGCGGTCGGGTGACCTACGGTCACATGACCTCCACCGGCATCCCGCCCCCTCACTATCCCGATGGTCGGCATGCCGACCAACAGGGACTATTTCCACTCGTGTGTGTCCACGACACCCATAGAGTGGGAATAGAACCCGGTCGCCACCGAGCCCGCAGCGTGGCAGCGCAGCGAGCCCGCAAGGGGCTTGCTGCACTCGCCCCTCACCGCCGGGATCCCGGCGTCGGTATGCTGACCGCCGGTATCCTTACCGCCGGTCAGACATACTACACCCGCTGTAAGTATGCCTGGGCTAGTTAATGATAACCTTTTGAAGGCTATGATGCCCTCACAGGGATAGCATAAATAATGCCTGTCAACAGTTAACCTTGTATCTGCTGGATGATACCGTGATAAGAGTCGGGAAGCAGGCATTTCAATATTGTTTAGCTGCCTGGTGGTGATTATGAGGAAGCTGTCTCCTTATGGCTGTATCCCACATTCAGTGCAGTGTATGGGTGATGACTGAGTGAATAGCACCAGAGAAAGGTAGTTATTGCCAGAGGTGTCACCAGGTGTGGGTACACCCGGTGCGCACTCTGCATTACTACAACCCCCTCTTCCCACACTCACCCCGCCGTCGGAGCCGTGGCTGGATGAAAAGGGGCGTGGCCTAATTTAAAGGGTCGTGTCCTCACGGGTCACCTCTTCTTCACTCCGGGGGCTGTATCCAGCTTCCTCTGAAATGCTGGCTGCCCCCGGAGACAAGGCAGTGTGCAGTGCCGGATCTTTTTTCTGTGACAGGAGCCGAATGCTGCAGAGGATTATCACACTGCAGCACTCGGCTCCTGTCACTGCAGCAGAGTCAGCACTTGGTGTCACCCCTTCCGTGGGTGATACCTGGGTGCGGGCCACACCCGCCTTCTGACGCCACTGGCTATTGCATCTGCATCACTAAGGGGGCGTGCCTCGAGCCCATGTCAGAGCCGGCATTTCATAGCTGCCTCCCCTGGTACGGTTTTTAATGCAGGATTAATGCCTGACACGTGGCTCTGCCCCCAGCTCCATGCAATTTCTGATTTCCAGGGGAAGGCAGAGCTCTCGCTGTCTCTCCTCTGTCTTTCTGCATTTGCAGTGGAGTACTGTAAATTCATCCTCCAATGAAAATAACAGCATTTTATACTGATCTGTGTTATAACACAGATCAGTGTAAACATCAGCTATTTTCATTGGAGTATGACGGGCGAGGTTCTGCCATCCCTGACTGAAATAGCAACCTCAGGTACTTTGCCTGAATCATGGCAAGCGAAGCGGTACACTCATTGGGGTCACATGTGCTTTAAAATACCCCCCCCCCCCAAAAAAAAAATACAAATTGTCTCAACCTTCTTTGTGTCGACCATTTCCATATTGACCTTTTTTACCTGCCGACCTTTTCATGTGTCCACCTTTAACATGTCAAGCTATCGGCCCTGTCGTCCTAGTCCATGTTGACCATATGGGGCTTAGCTATTGACTCTAGATTTAATATTGGTCGAACCAATGATCCACACCCATATTATGTGTACATGTTGTACATTCACTTTCATCAGCATTCACCACTTGGGTGAATGTAACTTAACCAGCAATTTTAAGGCCACATGCACCTGAAAAGCACCAATAAGTACATACCCCGAGTGTTTAGTTTGCATGTCGGGCGCTTGTCCTTATCTCTCTTCTAAACCTGGTTTAAGAAGCTTTATATTGATGAAAGGTCTACAGTAAATCTCTATTTATAATATATTTATTTTGACCCCCCCCCCCCCCCCACTTATTCTTTCATAGAGATCATTGTAACTATTGGCATCTACTGAGCATTGCAATATACACTGCTTTACTTCACAAATTGTATAGTTGCAATCTGTGGGGGGGGGGGAATTTTGGTTACAATATCTGA
This sequence comes from Pseudophryne corroboree, assembly GCF_028390025.1. Lineage (NCBI taxonomy): Eukaryota > Metazoa > Chordata > Amphibia > Anura > Myobatrachidae > Pseudophryne > Pseudophryne corroboree. The sequence continues at coordinate 148,587,145 of NC_086455.1, forward strand.
ACAAAATAGTTATGTTTATACGCTTACTGGTTGTTTTGTCTTCTCTATATTCAGCATCTAACAAGAGGCCCCCAGAAGTCTACATCACCAAGGTTAAACAATTTGAAGGCTCGACTAGTTTTGTGAGACGGTCTCAGTGGACTCTGGATCAGCTCAGACAAGTAAATGGTATTGACCCCAATCGGGTGAGTAAAGTGCTTAAAGAGGAAACTGTACCTTTTATATGTATGGGTTTATTTTAGGTGTATGATCTTTATGGTATTGTAAATAGGAGTGACTGTCTTCTTGCCACTACACATCCTCCTACATTCTTAACTTCTTCTCAGGGTTTTAATGTTACCACAGATATTCTTAATACTTTGCACATTTTCAGTTGGAATTGGGTCTGGTGGTAACTAATTTTCTCTAGCATCCATAAGAGATATTGGAGAGACTTAGTACGATGGGGTATAGATGGGGGTCCAAAGGAGCCGGTGCACTTTAAATTTCTTCACAGGGTGTGCTGGCTCCGACCCTCTATGCCTCCTCCCACAGTCAGTTTAGAAAAAAGTGCCCTCAGGAGAGGATGCACATCTCTGAGCTCCAGAGAGTTTTCTCTAATTTCTTTTTAATGTTTGTTATTTTCGGTATGCTGTTTGGGCAACAGCATACTTGGACCGTGGGAGTTGGGGAGGCGGTCACCGACCTTGTGAGGTGCAGAGCCGCTTCCCCGCTGCAGGACCGCCGTCCTGAGGGGTTGTTGTTCAGCGGGGCACTGCGCCTTGGCTGTCACAAGGGGGGTCCCACGGTTCAAAGTGCGCCTGAATGCGGGTGCAGCATATGGGTCCCTCCTAGGGGGGTCCCGCTAGGGTCCCCCATGTAGACTGGCCGACAGTCGCTTGAACTAGCACTTGTGTTACGTTTTTGAGCAAACGGGAGACATTGCCATGGAACAGAGATTTTTCTCTATCGTCCTAGTGGATGCTGGGGTTCCTGAAAGGACCATGGGGAATAGCGGCTCCGCAGGAGACAGGGCACAAAAAGTAAAGCTTTTTCCGATCAGGTGGTGTGCACTGGCTCCTCCCCCTATGACCCTCCTCCAGACTCCTGTTAGATTTTTGTGCCCGGCCGAGAAGGGTGCAATCTAGGTGGCTCTCCTAAAGAGCTGCTTAGAAAAAGTTTAGCTAGGTTTTTATTTTACAGTGATTCCTGCTGGCAACAGGATCACTGCAGCGAGGGACTGAGGGGAGAAGGAGTCAACTCACCTGCGTGCAGGATGGATTGGCTTCTTGGCTACTGGACATCAAGCTCCAGAGGGACGATCACGGGTACAGCCTGGATGGTCACCGGAGCCACGCCGCCGGCCCCCTTGCAGATGCTGAAGACAGAAGAGGTCCAGAATCGGCGGCTGAAGACTCCTGCAGTCTTCAAAAGGTAGCGCACAGCACTGCAGCTGTGCGCCATTTTCCTCTCAGCACACTTCACACGGCAGTCACTGAGGGTGCAGGGCGCTGGGAGGGGGGCGCCCTGGGAGGCAAAATGATTACCTATAAAGGCTAAAAATACCTCACATATAGCCCTAGAGGCTATATGGAGATATTTAACCCCTGCCTAATTTCTCTAAATAGCGGGAGACGAGCCCGCCAGAAAAGGGGCGGGGCCTATCTCCTCAGCACACGGCGCCATTTCCTCTCACAGTTCCGCTGGTCAGGACGGCTCCCAAGTCTCTCCCCTGCACTGCACTACAGAAACAGGGTAAAACAGAGAGGGGGGGGGCACATTTATGGCGATAAATTTGATATAACAAAGCAGCTATAAGGGAGCACTTATTATAAGGCTATCCCTGATATATATATAGCGCTTTTGGTGTGTGCTGGCAAACTCTCCCTCTGTCTCCCCAAAGGGCTAGTGGGTCCTGTCTTCGTTAGGAGCATTCCCTGTGTGTCTGCTGTGTGTCGGTACGTGTGTGTCGACATGTATGAGGACGATATTGGTGTGGAGGCGGAGCAATTGCCAAATATGAGGATGTCACCCCCTAGGGAGTCGACACCGGAATGGATGCCTTTATTTATGGAACTACGGGATAGTGTCAACACGCTAAAGCAGTCGTTTGACGACATGAGGCGGCCGGACAATCAATTAGTGCCTGTCCAGGCGACTCAAACACCGTCAGGGGCTGTGAAACGCCCTTTGCCTCAGTCGGTCGACACAGACCCAGACACAGGCGATGACTCCAGTGGTGACGGTGACGAATCAACCGTATTTTCCAGTAGGGCCACACGTTATATGATTTTGGCAATGAAGGAGGCGTTACATTTAGCTGATACTACAGGTACCACTAAACAGGGTATTATGTGGGGTATGAAAAAACTACCTATAGTTTTTCCTGAATCAGAAGAATTAAATGACGTGTGTAATGAAGCGTGGGTTGCCCCTGATAAAAAACTGATAATTTCAAAGAAATTATTGGCATTATACCCTTTCCCGCCAGAGGTTAGGGAGCGCTGGGAAACACCTCCTAGGGTGGACAAGGCGCTAACACGCTTATCTAAACAAGTGGCGTTACCCTCTCCTGAGACGGCCGCACTTAAAGATCCATCAGATAGGAGGATGGAAAATATCCAAAAAAGTATATACACACATGCAGGTGTTATACTACGACCAGCTGTAGCGACTGCCTGGATGGGCAGTGCTGGGGTAGTTTGGTCAGAGTCCCTGATTGAAAATATTGATACCCTGGACAGGGACAATATTTTACTGTCGTTAGAACAAATAAAGGATGCATTTCTTTATATGCGTGATGCACAGAGGGATATCTGCACACTGGCATCACGGGTAAGTGCTATGTCCATTTCGGCCAGAAGAGCTTTATGGACGCGACAGTGGTCAGGTGATGCGGATTCAAAACGGCATATGGAAGTTTTGCCGTATAAAGGGGAGGAGTTATTTGGAGTCGGTCTATCAGATTTGGTGGCCACGGCTACAGCCGGGAAATCCACCTTTCTACCTCAAGTCACTCCCCCACAGAAAAAGGCACCGACTTTTCAACCGCAGCCCTTTCGTTCCTTTAAAAATAAGAGAGCAAAGGGCTATTCATATCTGCCACGAGGCAAAGGTCGAGGGAAGAGACAGCAACACGCAGCTCCTTCCCAGGAACAGAAGCCCTCCCCGGCTTCTACAAAAGCCTCAGCATGACGCTGGGGCTCCTCAAGCGGACTCGGGGATGGTGGGCGGTCGTCTCAAAAATTACAGCGCGCAGTGGGCTCACTCGCAGGTAGATCCCTGGATCCTGCAGATAATATCTCAAGGGTACAGGTTGGAATTAGAGACGGATCCACCTCGCCGTTTCCTGAAGTCTGCTTTACCAACGTCCCCCTCCGAAAGGGAGACGGTTTTGGAAGCCATTCACAAGCTGTACTCTCAGCAGGTGATAGTCAAGGTACCTCTTCTACAACAAGGGAAGGGGTATTATTCCACTCTTTTTGTGGTACCGAAGCCGGATGGCTCGGTAAGGCCTATTCTAAATCTGAAGTCCTTGAACCTGTACATAAAGAAGTTCAAGTTCAAAATGGAGTCACTCAGAGCAGTGATAGCGAACCTGGAAGAGGGGGACTTTATGGTATCCTTGGACATCAAGGATGCGTATCTCCACGTTCCAATTTACCCCTCACACCAGGGGTACCTCAGGTTCGTTGTACAAAACTGTCACTATCAGTTTCAGACGCTGCCGTTCGGATTGTCCACGGCACCTCGGATCTTTACAAAGGTAATGGCCGAGATGATGATTCTTCTTCGAAGAAAAGGCGTATTAATTATCCCATACTTGGACGATCTCCTAATAAGGGCGAGGTCCAGAGAACAGCTAGAGATGGGATTAGCACTGTCTCAAGAAGTGCTAAAACAGCACGGGTGGATTCTGAATATTCCAAAATCCCAGTTAATGCGGACAACTCGTCTGCTGTTCCTAGGGATGATTCTGGACACGGTTCAGAAAAAGGTTTTTCTCCCGGAGGAAAAAGCCAAGGAGTTATCCGAGCTTGTCAGGAACCTCCTAAAACCAGGAAAGGTGTCTGTACATCAATGCACAAGAGTCCTGGGAAAAATGGTAGCTTCTTACGAAGCAATTCCATTCGGCAGATTCCACGCAAGAATTTTCCAAAGGGATCTGTTGGACAAATGGTCAGGGTCGCATTTTCAGATGCACCTACGGATAACCCTGTCTCCAAGGACAAGGGTGTCTCTTCTGTGGTGGTTGCAGAGTCCTCATCTATTGGAGGGCCGCAGATTCGGCATACAGGATTGGATCCTGGTGACCACGGACGCCAGCCTGAGAGGCTGGGGAGCAGTCACACAAGGAAGAAACTTCCAGGGAGTATGGACGAGCCTGGAAACGTCTCTTCACATAAACATTCTGGAACTAAGAGCAATATACAATGCTCTAAGCCAGGCAGAACCTCTGCTTCAGGGAAAACCGGTGTTGATCCAGTCGGACAACATCACGGCAGTCGCCCATGTGAACAGACAGGGCGGCACAAGAAGCAGGAGTGCAATGGCAGAAGCTGCAAGGATTCTTCGCTGGGCAGAGAATCATGTGATAGCGCTATCAGCAGTGTTCATCCCGGGAGTGGACAACTGGGAAGCAGACTTCCTCAGCAGACACGATCTTCACCCGGGAGAGTGGGGACTTCATCCAGAAGTCTTCCACATGCTGGTAACCCGTTGGGAAAGACCAATGGTGGACATGATGGCGTCTCGCCTCAACAAAAAACTGGACAGGTATTGCGCCAGGTCAAGAGATCCGCAGGCAATAGCTGTGGACGCGCTGGTAACGCCTTGGGTGTACCAGTCGGTGTATGTGTTTCCTCCTCTGCCTCTCATACCAAAAGTATTGAGAATTATACGGCAAAGAGGCGTAAGAACGATACTAGTGGTTCCGGATTGGCCAAGAAGGACTTGGTACCCGGAACTTCAAGAGATGATCACGGAAGATCCGTGGCCTCTACCTCTAAGGAGGGACTTGCTTCAGCAGGGTCCCTGTCTGTTTCAAGACTTACCGCGGCTGCGTTTGACGGCATGGCGGTTGAACGCCGGATCCTAATGGAAAAAGGCATGCCGGAAGAAGTCATTCCTACTTTGATTAAAGCAAGGAAAGAAGTAACCGTGCAACATTATCACCGAATTTGGCGAAAATATGTTGCGTGGTGCGAAGATCGGAGTGCTCCGACGGAGGAATTTCAACTGGGTCGATTCCTACATTTCCTGCAATCAGGATTGTCTATGGGTCTCAAATTGGGATCTATTAAGGTTCAAATTTCGGCCCTGTCGATTTTCTTTCAAAAAGACTTGGCTTCAGTCCCTGAAGTCCAGACCTTTGTGAAGGGAGTGCTGCATATACAGCCTCCTGTGGTGCCTCCAGTGGCACCGTGGGATCTCAATGTAGTTTTGGATTTTCTAAAATCTCATTGGTTTGAACCACTAAATAAGGTGGATTTGAAATATCTCACTTGGAAAGTGACCATGCTTCTAGCCCTGGCTTCTGCCAGGAGAGTGTCAGAATTGGCAGCTTTATCTTACAAAAGCCCATATCTGATTTTCCATTCGGACAGGGCAGAACTGCGGACTCGTCCGCATTTTCTCCCTAAGGTGGTGTCAGCATTTCATCTGAACCAGCCTATTGTAGTGCCTGCGGCTACAAGTGACTTGGAGGACTCCAAGTTACTGGACGTTGTCAGAGCATTAAAAATATATATTGCAAGAACAGCTGGAGTCAGAAAATCTGACTCGTTGTTTATATTGTATGCACCCAACAAGATGGGTGCTCCTGCGTCTAAGCAGACGATTGCTCGTTGGATCTGTAGCACAATCCAACTGGCACATTCTGTGGCAGGCCTGCCACAGCCTAAATCTGTAAAGGCCCACTCCACAAGGAAGGTGGGCTCATCTTGGGCGGCTGCCCGAGGGGTCTCGGCATTACAACTTTGCCGAGCAGCTACGTGGTCAGGGGAGAACACGTTTGTAAAATTTTACAAATTTGATACTCTGGCTAAGGAGGACCTGGAGTTCTCTCATTCGGTGCTGCAGAGTCATCCGCACTCTCCCGCCCGTTTGGGAGCTTTGGTATAATCCCCATGGTCCTTTCAGGAACCCCAGCATCCACTAGGACGATAGAGAAAATAAGATTTTACTTACCGATAAATCTATTTCTCGGAGTCCGTAGTGGATGCTGGGCGCCCATCCCAAGTGCGGATTATCTGCATAAATTGTACATAGTTATTGTTAACTTATTCGGGTTATTGTTGTAGGAAGCCATCTTTCAGAGGCTCCGCTGTTATCATACTGTTAACTGGGTTTAGATCACAAGTTGTACGGTGTGATTGGTGTGGCTGGTATGAGTCTTACCCGGGATTCAAAATCCTCCCTTATTGTGTACGCTCGTCCGGGCACAGTACCTAACTGGAGTCTGGAGGAGGGTCATAGGGGGAGGAGCCAGTGCACACCACCTGATCGGAAAAAGCTTTACTTTTTGTGCCCTGTCTCCTGCGGAGCCGCTATTCCCCATGGTCCTTTCAGGAACCCCAGCATCCACTACGGACTCCGAGAAATAGATTTATCGGTAAGTAAAATCTTATTTTTCGGGGGTGTCCCAGGACAGGCGCCAAGCAGCTTATGGTATAACAGATCTCAGGAGATGTCACCACATCTCAGACACTACTCACAATACCAGAAATTTGAGATCTGTATTTACACCAACAGCGCTCTAATAAAACAAAACCACTTGTAATAAAAATATCACCGTTACATCCCTTATTAGCAGTTTCCTGTGGTGAATCCTTCAATAGATATTGGCTGGTGTAATTTCTCCAGGATATGGCAACATATAGGGAAATATAGAAACAAGAAAAACCAATGTGTAGTAAATTCCTTCTATATGTCAGATGAGTCTTTTACAAGGGAATTAGTGGTGGTTCTAAGCGTACCCCACTCACACTTTAATCAGATATTTCTAAGCCCATCAAGGTTTCTTTTTCCAGTACCAAGGCCTGATTCACTTGAACTGCGCCTGGCAAATAGGTGTAGTCAATAATATATTGGTGGAGCGTACCCCAAAACTCACACTCGCGAGATGGGTGGTAAACACATCAAGGTATCTTTAGAAACTTGTAATGTCTAGATGGAGCGTACCCAGAAACTCACACTCATGAAGGTGATAGTAAACACATCAAGGTATCTTTAAGGTAGCATGAAAATCTGTGGAACAACTTGTGCGTACCCAAACTCACAATTCTAAGTATCGTCGTACTCCCATCAAGGTATCTTTAGGTTCGACTCCCCTGTCCACTGTCCTTAATGGTGACAGTCTTGCCTCCCCAAAAGAAGGAACTCAGCTCTCCTCAGATGGATATAGGGGGGGTACAAAAATTTATTGGAAGTCACGGATACAGACAGACTGTATTGGATCCATAAAAAACAGTATACAAAAATAAAACAATTCCTATGCGGAGCCGGCAAGGAAGGACTGAAGGGGGTCCCAAAAGCACGGGATGTCCCCTTTTAGTAAAGCATAAAAAATCGAATAAAAGTCTAATGAATAAAAATCCGGAAAAAAGTTTGTCACTACTCACACTCCTGCTTGTCAACGCGTCTCGATAAAGGCCCAGGCCAGGGCTGAAACGCGTTGACAAGCAGGAGTGTGAGTAGTGACAAACTTTTTTCCGGATTTTTATTCATTAGACTTTTATTCGATTTTTTATGCTTTACTAAAAGGGGACATCCCGTGCTTTTGGGACCCCCTTCAGTCCTTCCTTGCCGGCTCCGCATAGGAATTGTTTTATTTTTGTATACTGTTTTTTATGGATCCAATACAGTCTGTCTGTATCCGTGACTTCCAATAAATTTTTGTACCCCCCCTATATCCATCTGAGGAGAGCTGAGTTCCTTCTTTTGGGGAGGCAAGACTGTCACCATTAAGGACAGTGGACAGGGGAGTCGAACCTAAAGATACCTTGATGGGAGTACGACGATACTTAGAATTGTGAGTTTGGGTACGCACAAGTTGTTCCACAGATTTTCATGCTACCTTAAAGATACCTTGATGTGTTTACTATCACCTTCATGAGTGTGAGTTTCTGGGTACGCTCCATCTAGACATTACAAGTTTCTAAAGATACCTTGATGTGTTTACCACCCATCTCGCGAGTGTGAGTTTTGGGGTACGCTCCACCAATATATTATTGACTACACCTATTTGCCAGGCGTAGTTCAAGTGAATCAGGCCTTGGTACTGGAAAAAGAAACCTTGATGGGCTTAGAAATATCTGATTAAAGTGTGAGTGGGGTACGCTTAGAACCACCACTAATTCCCTTGTAAAAGACTCATCTGACATATAGAAGGAATTTACTACACATTGGTTTTTCTTGTTTCTATATTTCCCTACATGTTGCCATATCCTGGAGAAATTACACCAGCCAATATCTATTGAAGGATTCACCACAGGAAACTGCTAATAAGGGATGTAACGGTGATATTTTTATTACAAGTGGTTTTGTTTTATTAGAGCGCTGTTGGTGTAAATACAGATCTCAAATTTCTGGTATTGGGAGACATTGCCAGTACCTGGATGATCTTCTGATGAAAGCAAGATCCAGGGAGCTTTTGTTGCTATAGACCACACTATCCAACTTCTGTCACGCCATGGGATCCTCAACTTACAGAAGTCCCACCTGGAGCTGATTCAGCGGCTCCTGTGCCTGGGGATGTTGCTGGATACTGTGGCCCAGAAGGTATTCCTACCAGAGGACAAGGTGAGAACACTGCAGGAGATGGTCCGCATGGTGCTCCAACCTACTCGAATGTCCATCCATCTTTGCATAAGATTGTTGGGAAAGATGGTCTCCTCATACGAGGCGATCCAATATGGGAGGTTCCATGCCAGAACTTTTCAGCTGGATCTCCTGAGCAAATGGTCCGGATCACATCTTCAGATGCACCAGATGATACGGCTGTCGCCTCAGGTCAGGATTTCCCTCCTGTGGTGGCTGCAATCCTGCAATCCTCCAATCTCCTGGAAGACTGCAGTTTCGGAATTCAGGATTGGATCCTTCTCACAATGGATGCGAGTCTGAGAGGATGGGGAGCTGACACTCAAGGGGCACAGTTCCAAGGCAGGTGGTTAGCCCATGAATCCCTCCTTCCGATCAACATTCTGGAACTTCGGGTGATCTACAATGCTCTGCTTCAGGCTTCTCCTCTGCTCAAGGATCACGTGATCCAAGTGCAGTCAGATGCCACAGCAGTAGCGTACATCAATCGGCAAGGAGGAACTAAAAGCAGAGCCTGCATGCGAAAGGTGTCAAGAATACTCCTCTGGGTGAAAGAAATGTAAGAGCAATGTTGGCAATCTTCATTCCGGGTGTGGACAACTGGGAAGCGGACTTCCTGAGTCGTCACGATCTCCACCCGGGGGAGTGGGGTCTCCACCATGAGGTGTTCCAACAGATCATCCACCGGTTGGGCTGCCCACAGATAGACATGATAGCTTCTCATCTCAACAAGAGGCTTTACTGGTATTGCTCATGAACCAGGGACCCTCAGGCGAGGGCAGTAGATGCACTGACGTCGCATTGGCCTTACCGGCTGGTCTACCTGTTTCCTCCGATTCTGTTGTTCCCAAGGTTGCTCAAACGCATCCGAAATCAGGGATTCCAGGCAATTCTGATTGCCCCAGATTGACCTCAGAGGGCGTGGTACGTGGATCTTCTGGACATGTCCGTCGAAGACCCTTGGCCTCTACCTCTCAAAAGAGATCTTCAACAAGAATCATTCATCTGCCCGGACTTACGGCGACTTCGTTTGACGGCATGGTTGAGCGGAGCATCCTAACTCACAAGGGCTTTTCCAAAAAGGTTATTGCTACCATGGTTCAGGCCAGGAAGCCTGTGACGTCAAAACATTATCATCATATCTGGAGAAGATATGTCTCTTGGTTCGAGGAACGTAGTTCCACTTAGGACGTTTCTTATGTTCCCTGCAGGCTGGTGTGGATAAAGGCTTACATCTGGGTTCCATTAAGGTCCAGATTTCAGCTCTCTCCATTTTCTTCCAGAAGAAATTGTCAGTGTTGCCAGAAGTTTAGACCACCTTGCAAGGGGTACAACCTCCCTGTGTGCTGTAGAAGACAAGTACCTCACGTGGAAGCCGGTGATGTTACTGCACGACGTGTCTCAGAATTGGGGGCCTTATCATGTAAAAGTCCGTACTTGGTCTTTTACGAGGACAGAGCGGAGCTCCGGACTAAACAGCAGTTCCTGCCGAAGGTTGTCTCTGAGTTTCACCTGAATTAACCTGTTGTGGTTCCGTCCAGTTCTGATACCTCGGCTCCTCTGGAGGCATTGGATGCTGTGCGTGCCTTGAAAATCTATGTCAAGCGAACAGCTCGGATTAGAAAGACTGATTCCTTGTTGGTGCTCTATGATGCACAGAAAAAAGATTGTCCATTTAAATCTAATGGAGGGGAGGAGTCATTCCAGCATTACAAGGAATGCAATAAAAAATGCAAAAAATTATTAAGGGCAGCTAAAATTGTAAACGAAAAGCAAATCGCTATAGAGCGTAAAAGCAATCCTAAAAAGTTTTCTAAATACATAAACAGTAAAAGGTTAAAGAAGAACGTAGACCCATTAAATGATGAATCGGGAGTTTTGATAAATAGTGATAAAATTTAAAGCTGAAATACTGAACTATTTTTTTCCACCTCCGTATTCATCAAGGAGTATCAGTCAGTGAGATTAGGGCATAACGATAGTGAAGGTAATGGCTGGATGCTTGTTTAAGTGAGGAAGTTGTCCTGGAGAGACTAAGCAAAATAAAGATTAATAAATCACCAGGCCCAGATGGTTTTCATCCGAGGGTTATTATGGACCTTAGGTCACAGCTAGCAAAACCCCTATACTTGATTTTCCATAGTTCAATCAGATCAGGCAGGGTACCTAAGGATTGACTCATAGCGGAGGTAGTGCCTTTATTTAAAAAGGGAACTAAAAATAATCCTGGTAACTATAGGACCAGTTAGCTTAACCTCTATAGTGGGTAAAATATTGGAAAGTATCTTGAGGGATAGCATAGAGCATTATCTGCAGATTAATAAGATTATTAGCAAAAGTCAGCATGGGTTTCTAAGGGACAGATTGTCAAACTAATTTAATTAGCTTAGCCGAGGAAGTGAGCGAGAATCTTGATCAAAGAAAAGCAGTGGATATGGTGTATTTAGATTTTGCAAAAGCCTTCGATACAATGCTTCACAAGAGACTGATCATCACATTAAAGGAACTTGGTCTAGGATATACTATTTGTGTCTTGGATATACTATTTGTACATGGATAGGTAATTGGCTGGATAACAGAGTACAACGAGTAGTAGTCAACGGGATGTTCTCCAGCTTGGCACCAGTAGTCAGCGGAATACCACAAGGGTCCGTACTTGGCCCACTACTGTTCAATATATTTATCAACGATCTAGGAATAGACCTAAAAAGCACATCTTTGCGGATGATACTAAGCTGTGTAAGGTAATTAATTCAGATAGCAATGTGGAGTCTCTACAAATTTACTTATTTAAACTTGAAGCCTGGGCGTCTAAATGGGGAATGAGGTTCAGTATAGAAAAATGCTAAATAACGCATTTTGGCACAAAAAACACACGAGCATCGTACACTCTAAATGGGGAAAATATAGAGGTAACTGTGATGGGAAAAGATTTGGGGGTGCTCATAGATAATAGGCTTAATAACAGTACACAATGTCAAAATACTGCAAAAAAGGCAAATAAAGTGCTTGCATGCATACAACTGGGCTTTGCGACGAAGATGTAATCCTGCCACTGTACAAATCATTGGTACGTACGCACCTGGAATATTGTGTTCAATTTTGGGCACCATATTATAAAAAAAGATATCGGGGAACTAGAAATTGATTAACCACTTAACTGACCATTTATTTAGCCGAAAACCGCTCCGAAATTGTCGTTTTTTTTAAATGAGTGAATTAGGTGAAGAACATGACTTTAACCCTATCCCACATTATTTTATTAAAAAAAATAAAAAAAGGAAAAAAAATAATCTTTTTTGTCAATATTTTTCCCCCCTCCAAACATCAAAACATCGACCGGGAACATCGCGACCATCGGGACATCGCGGGTTTCAATTTGAAAGCCGGGACAGCCTGCAGGTATGCAGCGGGGGTCAGGGGGTGGCTTGGGGGGTTAATTTACTCTCCCCAGCAGCTGCCATTGTCTGCAGCCGCTGGAGGGGGGGATCCTGCCGTGCTGACCGATCAGCAGTGATCGGCAGCACGGCAGACACAGGGGGAGAGTGCAGGGAGGCAGAGGAACCTTCCGGTCCCTCTGACAGCAGCAGCGGAGGGAAGTTTATCCCTGCCACTGCTAACACTCTCTATCTGACTGGTCGCATCCTGTGCGACCATGTCAGATAGAGCACTTGCCAGCATGGTCGCATCTGATGCAACCATGCCAGGCAAGTGGTTAAAGGGCTAGAGACACTGGAGTACAATGAACGGCTTGCTAAGTTAAATATGTATACACTAGAAAAGCGGCGACTAAGAGGTGACATTATTAATATCTTCAAATATGTGAAGGGTCATTACAAGGAGTTAGCTGGGGATTTGTTTATTAAAAGAACTCTGTATAGGACACGTGGGCACTCGCTGAGGCTAGAGGAGAGAAAATTCCGTACACAACGTAGGAAAGGGTTCTTCATGGCAAGGGCAATAAAAATTTGGAACTCCGTACCGGAGAAGGTAATAATGGCAGACTCTGTAAATGCATTTAAAAACAGATTGGACAAATTTCTAACTGGAAAAAGTATCCAGGGCTATAGCATTTAACATAGTGACATTACTATCTGGGAGTGGTAAGAACCATAGTTGTCAATTGGTACTAAACCATTACTTCAGCAGGTGCATTATAATATAAACAGCTTATGACAGAATACAGGTTGAACCTGATGGGCATTTTGCCTCTTTTCAACGTCACGAACTATGTAATTATGTACTAAGTCTCCCCAATATCCCTTATGGACTACGAGAAAAGGATTTACCGGTAGGTAATTAAAATCCTATTATTATTATTTTTTTGCTCTAACATAAAAGATTAAAAACAGGATGAAGTGAAAGTGGTGACCGTCAAGCAAATTATTGTGAGAAATGGTAGAATGCTTGTTCTTTACACCTATGTATTTAACATGACATTGACTGTATTTATCAAAACAATTGTCGCTAAGGTAGCTAAGCAAGTGCTTCAGTGGGACATCCTCCATTGTTGTGTATATCCGTGGGTGGAGGGGCAGCTTTCTGCTGTTAAAAATGACTAATACAAATTAACTTTAAGGTTTTTTCTTTGTTTTTTTTTCTTGTTCTGGTAACTCCATCCTGAGATGATGTGACGAGAACAGGCATTTTCACCCGTTAGATAGGTAGAGGCCTCAGACTTGGGAGCACATGAGGTTGAAGGCAGCTTTAAAGCACAGATTTGTCCTACACAAAGTGGGGACAGACATTTCCTAGTTTCAACTCTAGTCTTTAAAAACATATTAAATTACTGGCTCCAGTATCTGCCCACAAGTGAGTTGTCCCTTTTTCTAGTGCATGGATATGATGCTTGAGTATTAGTTCTTCCCCAAAATTGATGCTTCCATTGAGTGTAGATGAAACTCCACGGAGTCCATCTGGGCTGGACAATTAGCTTATTATAATTGGTGAGGTAGCAAATGTCCCTTTTATCCATTATAATGGGCTTGTTTTTGCAAGTTCTGGACTTTATGAAAGGCACATAAAAGTTGGACAAATTTGAGTTTAATTATTCAGTTCCCACCATTGTCTTCTGAGGTGTTCATTTTGGAACACAGCACACCATGTAGCATGTCATTTCTCTATGTTGTGCAGGGTCTGCCAGAACATCCTTTTATTATGATTAGCCACGGACCCTGTTTGCCAGAATATTTCCATCCAAGACAGGATAGCTTTGTTTGGTGGTGCAGGTCCTGGAACCCACTTGTTAGGCATACTAGGGATGTCCTATTTACCATTCTGTCCTGTCCTGTAACTTTGGAAATAATGAGGCAGATGTATTAACCTGGAGAAGGTATAAGGAAGTGATAAACCAGTGATATGTGCAAGGTGATAAAGGCAGCAGCCAATCAGATCCTAACTGTTAATTTACATGTTGGAGCTGATTGGCTGGTGTGTTTATCACCTTGCACATATAACTGGTTTATCACTTCCTTATGCCTTCTCCAGATTAATACATCTGCCCCATTGTTCCACACACCATGTACGTTCCTAGATGGTGTACTGCGGCATACCGGCTGTCACTCAACGTCTACTGTAACACATAAGATACAAATACAAAAAGAAGTTCCCTTTTTTTTTTTTTTTTTTTAAACATCCTGTATTATATAACACAAAGAAATCTTGCGCCAATAGGTTTAAGCAAAAATGAATATAGAATCTAGTGACAGAGGGCGCTAATATGAAATGGTAAACTACAATCCCATTAATTTATCAATACTTATTAGGATAAAAATATAGAATAAATATACAATAAAACAGGGAAGTATACACTTTTAACAATATTCTTCACCCAACAGTAATGCAATAAACGTTTTTGGAAATAAACATTTATTTTCCATAGAGATACAATTAGAGAAAAATATCACAATACATTTGACTGCGAGTTTACCACAGTATACCCCTGAAGAAGTCCGTCTGGAAGAAAAGCGTAGAATACTGGCCTGCCGTTTCCAATCAATCCAATAGAATGATATCCACCTAGTGAGCTCATACCCCTGAGGGTAATACGTGCAATCATAATATCCATTCCTGTGTTAAACTGGAGCAACGACGGAGCAAATACACATTCATCTTTGTCCACTTTTATCTAATGAAGGTTTTAGGAGTTCTTTTTCTGCAGGACTGTTCAGTAAACCCTACATAAGCAGTGGAGTCTCTATAGAGCCCATTTGTTTGTTTGTTTGTTTGTTTGGGGGGGTTTTATGCAAAGTAATGCAGACAATTTTGATATTTCTCATAATTCTCTTTTTGGCATGGCATTGTCAGAAACAAGCCTTTCAGACAAGAAATGTGGGGTTTATCATATTGTACGCCACGGCAGCTACAGATACCTGTAATTAGAGTTTGGAGCTGCTATAAATGAGTTCATTTTTTTTGTGTTGTACAGTAGGTAATCTAATTTCTGCAGTGGGGTACGTTGGTTTCCACATGGAAACATCGGGGTGTAGAGATGGATCGTGATCCAGACACCAACAGGCTTTAGACTGTTCCAGGATACATTGGGGCCTCCTCTATAACCCCACCTCCAGGCACAGTGAGCTCAGTTTTCGAGTTGGTGCCCTGCAGGCCAGGTCACTGGGCAGCCCTGAAAAAGCTTTTTATTAGAAGACTTCAAGGGCCGCAGCACTTTCATATCAGGGTGACATTCTGTGCTGCAGCTCCATCACCTCCCCAGCGGCGTCGCATACTCTCGCTGGCTCAGTTCCCGGGTAGTTGCGGCGGGGACGCTCCGCATTGGGCACACGGTCGCAGCGCTCTCCTGGCTCGCGTGGCTGCTACGAAGGGAGGAGGTAAGAGGGTCCATGCTGAAAGCACGCCCGTCACTGAGGCACTTATACTAGTGCCGCTTAACCCGCTTTTCTGAATGGGCTTTTTACTGCCTGTTGCTTGGCCCCACCCCCCCACTTCCGACGCTTTATTATTGGCCACGGGAGGCACTGCTCTCGGTGCCTCCGAAAGTTATTTAAGTATGTTTTTAAATTGTAAAACTGATTACAATAATATAAAGCATATACTTATGACACAGAATGTGTCATAAGTATTTGTATTGTTGTAATCATTAACGACAGGGGAGGCACTGCCTCTCCTGACTGCACGTCCCTGCATTTAAGTGTATTCTACTGTGTACTTAGGGGGTCATTTCGAGTTGATCGCATGCTGCCGACATAACAGAGACAATCTCGTGCTTTCAAAACCACAAAGCCCAAGGTAAAACAGTCCTGGGGGCAGCCCGTCAGCCTGCGTCTAAACACGACAAGTCTGCTGCATGACGAGGCGGGACTCCCCCTGGGCGACCACAGGGTGGGAGGCTGACTTCTGCAATTCACCCAGGTCTGGTTAAAGATGCATGGGTGCGAGAAGTTGTCTCTCACGGGTACGCAGTCTCTCTTTCAAGAGACGTCCCCCTTGCCAGTTTTGCACCACGGTTATCCCTTCGGATCCGTTAAAGGCGCAAGCTCTTCAATTGTTTGTGCGTTCCCTCCTAGATACAGGAGTGGTGGTGCCGGTTCCTTTGTCCCAGAGAGGCAAAGGATACTACTTGACCCTGTTTCTAGTACCGAAACCAAATGGGTCTTTCCGGCCTACACTCAACCTCAAATCACTGAACAAGTTTGTGAGAGTGTCCAAGTTCCGTATGGAAACACTGCGCTCAGTTGTACTTTCCATGGAACCCGGAGACTATATGGTATTCCTGGATATACAGGATGCTTACCTGCATATACCTATTGCCATATCGCATCAGCAATATCTGCGGTTTGCTATATGCAACCTCCACTATCTGTTCCAGCCTCTGCCGTTTGGACTGGCCACGGCTCCTCGGATCTTCACCAAGATTATGGCTGTGATGATGGCTCATCTCTGTCGCCAGTAAGTCGGGATCCTGCCATATCTGGACGACTTGCTGATTCTGGCACACTCCCACCATGTCCTCCTCAGTCATCAGCAACTGACGGTAAACTTTCTACAAGCCCACGGGTGGCTCATCAACTGGAAAAAGTCCTCGCTGGTCCCAGCTCAAAGCATGGTGCACCTGGGGGCACTGCTGGACATACACAGTCAACGGCTGTTTCTGTCTGCAGAGATGGTCCTGAAGATTTAGTACAGGATTAGATACTTCCTCTCTCGCCCAAGAGTGTTGATACACTCGGCGATGCAAGTACTAGGCCTGATGGTACTGGCTTTCGACATGGTAGAGTACACTCAATTTCATTCCCACCGTCTGCAGAGGTTAATCCTTTCCAAGTGGGATGGCCTATCTCATCGGATCAGGTCTCACATGGTCTCCTTGACTCCGTGGTTTGTCTGTCGCTGACCTGGTGGCTACAGCCCCAGCAGTTGAGCAGGGGTCGTACCTTCTGGATCCCCAACTGGGTCCTACTGACTACGGATGCCAGTCTGAGCGGTGCGGTGTTGGAGCAACACTCTTTCCAGGGTCGGTGGACCAAGGAGGAATCACTCCTCCCGATAAACATTCTGGAATTGCGGGCAGTGTTCAATGCGTTGTCTCTCGCCCAGCCTCTGATACAGAACAGGCCTCTTCAAGTACGGTCAGGCAACGCACCACAGTGGCATGCATAAACCATCAAGGAGGCACTGGAAGCCGCATGGCAATGTTGGAAGTGTCAAAAATCATTTGTTAGACGGAACGCCATCTGCCAGCGATGTCGGCAGTGTTCAGTCCGGGAGTCCTCAACTGGGAAGCGGATTTCCTCTTTTGTCGGGACGTGCAAGCCAGAGAGTGGAGTCTTCATCAGGAAGTCTTTCAACTCCTAGTGGACATGTGGGGCCTACCAGATGTAGATCTGATGGTGTCTCAACGCAATCACAAAGTTCTGGACTTCGGATCAAGAACCTGGGATCCTCAAGCAGCGTTCGTGGATGCACTGGCAATTCCATGGACCTTTTGGCTGCCCTACGTGTTCCCTCCAGTGTCACTCCTACCCAGGGTACTACGGACGTTCAAACAAGAAGGAGGAATACTAATTCTAGTCGCTCCAGCGTGGCCCAGATGGCATTGTTCTCAGACCTGCAGGGTCTATCGATAGAGCATCCTCTTCTACTTCCTCAACGCCCAGACCTCCTACCCGGACCTGGCCAGACTGGCTTTGATGGCGTGGCTCTTGAAGCTTCACTCCTGAGGGCCAAAGGATTCTCCGAGGCGATTATCCAAACTATGCTGGAGGCCCGCAAACCGGCATCTGCTCAAATTTATTACTGAGTCTGGAATTCTTACTTCACCTGGTGTGCTGCTAAGAATTACAATGCATACAAATACAGTTCTTCCAGACGTCTGGCTTTTCTGCAACAAATGTCAATAAAGGAAGAAAAAAGGAAGGCTCTTGTGTGGGCGCACTCTTATTTAATTGTAATAAAGTTCAAATAGTTTTACTAATGCATAGTAGTTAATAAGATATAACTTTTAATGGATATATATTAAAAAGAGTGTCTCATGATTACCCTTTCAACAAACTAGGATCCAACAACTAAATGTGATTTAAAATACATATTAAATTGAAAAGCTTTATTTGCAACAATCTTTTGGTTTAAAAAAAATGATGGAATGTTCTGGTCCTGTCTCACAAGATGTGATGAGAAAGGATGTAGACACTTTGTTATTCTACACCCATTTCAGCCTTTTAATCCCCCTAATAGCCTATCCCCGCCTTTCGGGCTAAACTGGGCGATTCTGCCCTTTACCAACATGGCCTCTTCTACATATTTACACACACCACTTTCCCATCTCAGCCCAGCCCCCAGATCAGCTGCTGAGCACAACGGCCGGGTCTTCATCATTTTAGACATTTATTTACAGCGGTATTTACTTTATTTCCAGTTATCGATGAATGATTATCTATTTTCAGTTTATGTACTATGGGGCACAGTTTCAATTATTATAATTCTCACATAGCCTTGTTCTCTGATATCGCATACTATGGGCAAATTGCCCCTATCCGACATGGCCACTCCACTTCCAGCGTCATATCACCCCTCTTTCCCCTCTCCGCTATTCCCCTATCCACACAGGATTTAGATCAGTTTCCCAATCATCGCGTTAATAGCCACTGACGCATGCGGTTGTGATCACTAGATAGGCTCCGGTATTCTTATCCCAACCTAGTTGAGCGGCCCAATCACCGGCAAACAGCCGCTGACGTGTATAGCCTAGACTTACTGGTAGGCATGGTTACGCATGCCGCCGGTCCCCGCCCACATCTGTGACACTACAGCGCCGATTGGTCAGCGCCACACTGCTGGATACTTTTATACTGCCCCCATTTTCTACCCACACCTCCAGGAAGTGAACAAGCCCTGCGGGGTGAAACGCGTTTTCCTAACCAGTGGGTCCACCGGGTGGTCTTCTGTATGCCGGCGGTCGGGCTCCCGACGCTCAGTATACCGGCGCCGGGAGCCCGACAGCCGGCATACCGACACTTATTTTCCCTCGTGGGGGTCCACGACCCCCTACGCGCGCCACCGTGCCCGTAGCGTGGCGAGCCCGCAAGGGGCTCATTTGCGCTCGCCACACTGTCTGTAAGCCGGCGGTCGGGCTCCCGGCTCCGGTATGATGGTCGCCGGGAGCCCGACCGCCGGCCAGCCGTAGTGAACCCGGTCCACCGGCGCCAACCACGCCACCTGAGGGCATTTCTGCTGTTCTCTTTATACAGGTTTTTCACACAGACCTGAGCTTATGTTGCTTTTGTTGAGCATCATTAACCCTTGACTAATACATGCACCAGTGCTACCTTTATACTGGTGTATTCCTTTTTTACTTTATTTTTCTAATTAAATATGATATGTTTATTTCATTTGCTCATGTATGTTATCTATTGTTTCTCCTGTGACAACAGCATTCCCCTATATGCACATGATTATTTATTAACCACGCTATCTGAGGGCATTCTTACTGCATTCTTTATACACAGGTCATTCACACAGGCAGAGCATGCATTGGTAATACCAAGCATTACTCACCTGTGACTAGCATATGCACCAGTATCTTCATGCTACTGGTGAATTCTTTTTCATTGACCAGCGTAATAACTCATGTCTAATTTATTGATACAGGTTGAGTATCCCATATCCAAATATTCCGAAATACGGAATATTCCGAAATACGGACTTTTTTGAGTGAGAGTGAGATAGTGAAACCTTTGTTTTTTGATGGCTCAATGTACACAAACTTTGTTTAATACACAAAGTTATTAATAATATTGTATTAAATGACCTTCAGGCTGTGTATATAAGGTGTATATGAAACATAAATTAATTGTGTGAATGTAGACACACTGTTTAATGCACAAAGTTATAAAAAATCTTGGCTAAAATGACCTTCAGGCTATGTGTATAAGGTGTATATAAAACATAAATGCATTCTGTGCTTAGATTTAGGTCCCATCACCATGATATCTCATTATGGTATCTAATTATTCCAAAATACGGAAAAATCCGATATCCAAAATACCTCTGGTCCCAAGCATTTTGGATAAGGGATACTCAACCTGTATATATATGCTATACAGTATATTGTTCTCCCTGTGTTAACAGCATTTCTTGTATGCATACAAATATCTAGGGGTTATTTTCACCAGCTTGTTTGGTTACTTTATCTGAGAATATGGCATAGTCCCTTGTTGCTGAGTTTTTTTTAACTTTCTCATTTATTGTGTTCATGCTTAATTGTAATATCTTTTTGCATTTATTCTTGACGTCAGCAACTATATGGTGGCAGGGTACACCTGCATTCAATTATTTATGCCTCTCATTCTAGTCCTGACTCCTTTTCTGTGGACTCTCATCTATGATCCTGGGTGCGTAATACCATCTATGTGGGACCTACTGCATCTAGCCTAACGTAGACAGCAGATCCACACTTTCCTGTGACTTATTGTCACCCCTTCTTCAATATATAGGTGCACTCTCATTGGTGTCTAACCCACCTTTGTGTCTACTACCATACCACACTGCCAGTGCCCGATCCCGTCCGATCTTGGAAGCTATACAGTGTTGGGCTGTGTCAGTACCTGAGGGGGAGACTCACAGGGAATACACAGTGTAGCAGATCTTTCATCCTTGTGATGTGCGGTATTCTGACACCAACAGCAGTATCACCACTTGATTTCATCTTTTCTCTATATTCTCTCTACCCCTTGTACGCATACTCTGCTAATATAAAGATTTAAGACCCTCCTTGTTCTCATTTACATACTAACCACACAGTGCATTCGATTGGTGACCGGTGGTGAAGTGGGTATTGTCTCACCATCCATTGCCGGACCTGTCCATCTCCTTTAGATTTTCCAATTGACCATAAATGGGTCTCAACAATACAGATTTTCTGTACTGGTCGGGCTGAAATGGGTGTAGAATAACAAAGTGTCTACATCCTTTCTCATCACATCTTGTGAGACAGGACCAGAACATTCCATAATTTTTTTTAAACCAAAAGATTGTTGCAAATAAAGCAATTCAATTTAATATGTATTTTAAATCACATTTAGTTGTTGGATCCTAGTTTGTTGAAAGGGTAATCATGAGACACTCTTTTTAATATATATCCATTAAAACTTATATCTTATTAACTACTATGCATTAGTAAAACTATTTGAACTTTATTACAATTAAATAAGAGTGCGCCCACACAAGAGCCTTCCTTTTTTCTTCCTTTATTGACATATGTTCTTTCTGGCTCTGGGCGCACCACCACACTGGACAGAAATTTGATAATGTAATATAAACAATTGTCCGAATTCTGGTTGCTATAATATCTGCTATCTCATTTACACCAGTGCCGGGTCACCCCCTTTTCTTTTCTGCAACAAAGCCTGGACTTAGGCCTTCGTCTTGCCTCCCTCAAGGTTCATATCTCTGCCTTGTCGGTGTAATTTCAGAGAAAAATTGCATCTATTCCTGACGTTCATACTTTCACTCAGGGTGTTTTACGGATTCAGCCTCCCTATGTCCCTCCTGTGGCTCCATGGGATCTGTCTGTTGTCCTGAATGCCCTGCAAGAGTCTCCATTTGAACCTCTTGAGTCAGTGGACCTTAAATGGCTCACGGTCAAGGTTCTGTTCTTACTGGCTATTGCTTCTGCTAGGAGGGTGTCAGACCTGTGTGCTCTGTCCTGTCGTCCACCCTTTCTGATATTTCACCGTGACCGGGCAGTTCTTAGAACTTTCCCTGGTTATTTGCCTAAGGTGGTGGCATCTTTTCACCTTAACCAAGAGATTGTGGTTCCGGCTTTTGGGGGTCATTCCGAGTTGATCGCTAGCTGCCATTGTTTGCAGCGCAGCGATCAGGCTAAAAATCGGCTTTTCTGCGCATGCGTATGGGGCGCAGTGCGCACGCGCAACGTACTTTCACAAACTGCAATTTCACACAAGTTCTAGCGACGCTTTTCAGTCGCACTGCTGATCGGTGAGTGATTGACAGGAAGTGGGTGTTTCTGGGCGGAAACAGACCGTTTTCGGGGAGTGTGTGTAAAACCGCAGGCATGTCAGTAAAAACGCAGGAGTGGCTGGGGAAACGGGGGAGTGGCTGGCCGGACGCAGGGCATTTTTGTGACATCAAAACAGGAACTAAACTGTCTGCAGTGATCGCAAGGTAGGAGTAGGTTTGGAGCTACTCTGAAACTGCATGAAAATATTTAATAGCAGAACTGCTAACCTTTCGTTCGCACTTCTGCTAAGCTAAGATACACTCCCAGAAGGTGGCGGCTTAGCGTTTGCACTGCTGCTAAAAGCAGCTAGCGAGCGATCAACTCGGAATGAGGGCCTTTATCTCTTCTAATTTGTCCTCCAAAGAGCGGTGTTTGGCTGTGGTAAGGGCTCTCCGTATTTATGTGGAGAGGACTACCTCTTTCAGGAGGTCATATAGCCTTTTTATTCTTTTTGGTTTTCACAAAGGTGGCTGGCCTGCGAATAAGCAAACATTGGCCAGATGGATTAGAATGGTGATTGCACAGGCATATTGCGCGTCCACTGAAAAATTGTGCAAGGTGGCTATGTGGTCCTCAGTGAACACATTCATTAGGTTCTATGCCTTCGATACCTCCGCCTCCCAGGATGCTTTCTTTGGACGCCGGGTTCTCATACCCGCTACGGCGTGTCCCCTCCCATGAGGAACTGCTTTAAGACATCATCGATGTTTCCCTGTGGAAACCAATGTACCCTGCTGCAGAAAAGGAGATTTATGGTAGACTTACCATGTTTAAATCTTTCTGTGAGGTACACTGGTTCCACAGGGCGCCCACCCTGATGCACCTATCTTCTATGGGTTTGTATGGCATTAGCCGCTAGTCCCTTCTCCTGTCGTGAGAATGTGGTTCTATGTGACTAACATCTACTTCTCTTTTACCTGCTCCTACATTGGACTGGTTAACGAAACTGAGCTCACAGTGCCTGTAGGCGGGCTTGTAGAGGAGGCCCCAAAGCATTCTGGGACAGTCTAAGGCTTTAGCCTGTTGGTGCCTGGATCAAGATCCATCTCTACACCCCGATGTTTGCCTGTGGAACCAATGTAATCGCAGAAAGAGGTACACAAAGACCGCCCACCTCTGGCATCTCACATCTGCCTCTGACATACAAAAGCCAGAACATCGGGAACAACGGTTGTGTCATCAGACAGATGATATTCAATTCAAGTTGGAAAGGATCCAACAAAGCACTATTCAATGAACGGGCAAATCCTATCGGATTTGGCCGTTCCCGACAATGGCAATCCGACTTTTTTTAAAAAGTCGGATTGACATTCTGAAAGGACACAGCAGGGATCACCGCGGCTGAAGCTCGCAGTACTCACCAGCATTACCAACATCACATCACCAGCATCAACCGGCATCATAGCTCACAGGACTCACCCGGCTCCAGCAAGCGCAGTCCCGGCTCCGTCACAACCCGTCTCTTTCTCTCAGCTTCTCCTCACCGGTCCCCGCTCTATCTCCTCTTCCGTCCTCATCTCCTCAATCCAACTTTTTTTTAATGTCGGATTGAGATGGTCGGAAACGCCCACGTTTCCGACAAAAACACGTGGATCTGTGGCTATTCCGCCAATCTCGTGTTTTCCGACAAGTCGGGAATTCCCGACTTGTCTGAAAAAAACAGCCCCTATTCAAGAGGTCGGAACCCCTTCCGACCTAAATCAGTCGGAGACTGGTGTCTTTCTGACAAGATGGCAGTTCCGACTTCAATTGAATATACCCCTATGTTGGGCATGTGAGTCTCCGCTAAGACGCTGGGGTTCCTCCAACTGCATATGAATTTATATTGGCACTCTTAAGACGCGCCAAGAAAATGGTCCTGACATGCCTGCGTTCTTCTAACTACCTCTGTGCGTACACCGTCGCTACTCTATTGCTGTACATGCACAGTACTGCTTTGTCACATTCGCAATAGCAAAACACTGCTCCATTATGTCCGCAATCTACATTACGTCCACCTCTCAATCAGACCCTGGGCGGTTATACTGACGGCCAAATGCGGGCAAAACTCAGTCTGCCATTTTCAGAGGTTTGACCGCATTTCCCATGTGTACAAAGCTCCAGAAAGCAAAACTTTCTGGAGCTTGTACTACATAGGCCATCTAATAGAGGCCTATGGGCTCCTTCCGCATAATTCCCTGAGAGTGTTCCCCTACGGCTTGCACATGCACAGGACGACTCCCGCATCGGAGAAGCTGTCCTCTGCAATGTTAATCACAATTGTACATGCATGCAATGTTACTAAACACCACTATGCGGTTGCGGGATATATTCCATTCAAAACACGATGCTTTATACAGATGTCTGCCCTCATCATTGCTGCAGTCACGCTAAGCAGCCCTTCTAGTCGCACCTAGTTGTGAATGCATTTACTAACGCAGTGTGTCTTTTTGTGCATTTTTCTCTCATGCATAAAGGGCCTAATTCTGAGTTGATTGCAGCAGCAAATTTGTTAGCAGTTGGGCAAAACCATGTGCACTGCAGGGGGGACAGATATAGCATGTGCAGAGAGAGTTAGATTTGGGTGGGGTGTATTCAAACTGAAATCTAAATTGCAGTGTAAAAATAAAGCAGCCAGTATTTACCCTGCACAGAAACAATATAACCCACCAAAATCTAACTCTCTCTCTGCAAATGTTATTCCTTCCCCCCCCCCACCCCCGCTGTGCACATGGTTTTGCCCAAATGATAACAAACTTTCTGCTGCAATCAACTCAGAATGACCCCCATTATTCCCATTGCTATGCAAATAAGCCGCGCAAGCAGGCTTTGCTGAAATTATGTGCGGCGTGTATATATTCTGTGTGCGACTGCAGCTGTGTCTGTATACAAAATGCAACATTACAGTGTCATGCTGGGAAACACCTGAGAAACAGCTGCAGGCCCACACAGAATATAGACATGCCGAATATCTTCATCAGCTTAGTCTGCTTTTGCGTCGTGCAAGCATAGCGTTGCCAATAAGACACATTTTCGGGGAAAAAGACTATCGGCGCTGGCTAATTAGCACAGAAGCTGGCTGCTCTCATGCAATATGTGTGCCGTGTCCCATTGTGTACGGAGTCTAGATGAGGAATGACGCATCTGTACGTCCCAACCCCTATGATATACGGGAGTACGCAAGGTCAGGATCTACTGCAAGCATTTTTTTTTTTTGTCAGTAAGTTCTTCAGTGAGGCACGGAATGACTGTATGTAATAATCCACATTAGTGTATTAGTATGGCAGCAATTTGGTCATAGTCAAAATGAATGCCTTTATAGCTGGAAACTCCCAAGCAAACACGCCAGTGACCCCCTCATGTTTTTATTATTTACTCTGCAAAGCCATTAGACAGATCTAATCAGATCTTTAGGCTCATTGTTTACAAGAAAATGTAGATAAATATTCAAACTGTAATTAGCAGTGATAATATGATAGAGAGAACACACACACACACACACACACACACACACACACACACACACACACACACACACACACACACACACACACCTCCCCCTTATAAACCAAAGTACTGATAACCACATACATGTTGTTTTGTATGGTCTGTGTGTAGCATCACTGTAGTCTCACTGTGTGGCTGTTGTGTGAAATACAATCTTGTGGGAGGGGAGGGGACAATGGCTCATTCTACACAAGTAAAAGTCACTTTAACTTATTAACCTACTAAAGATTAATCCGCCACTCTTGTTTGTTTGTTTTTGTTTTTTCCTTGATCAGCGTTTGTGTTTTGTACTATAGGTTGAGTATCCCTTATCCAAAATGCTTGGGACCAGCAGTATTTTGGATATCGGATTTTTCCGTATTTTGGAATAATTGCATACCATAATGAGATATCATGGTGATGGGACCTAAATCTAAGCACAGAATGCATTTATGTTTCATATACACCTTATACACACAGCCTGAAGGTAATTTTAGCCAATATTTTTTATAACATTGTGCATTAAACAAAGTGTGTCTACATTCACACAATTCATTTATATTTCATATACACCTTATACACACAGCCTGAGGGTCATTTAATACAATATTTTTAATAACATTGTGTATTAAACAAAGTTTGTGTACATTGAGCCATCAAAAAACAAAAGTTTCACTATCTCACTCTCACTCAAAAAAGTCAGTATTTCGGAATATTCCGTATTTCGGATATTTGGATATGGGATACTCAACCTGTATTAACTTTGGTTTGTCAGATAATGAGACCTTTTTATTTCAATCTCTTGAATATCCACCGATTGATATGTTTTGATGTGTGCCCGTGCACAGTATAGATTGCAAATCTCTTCCTGATTTTGCAAGAGCACTGTAATATAAAATAACAGGTCTTGTAGCCGGTCTTGCAGGAATTAATGTGGCAGATGTATGACCTGGTATAAATGCGCTGATTCATATTACATAATGTGGCATTAGGTAGTACAACCCTATGTGGAAGTCTGAGGTATTTCCATTAACCAGCAGAGCAAGTGCTGATGACTCTCAAACAGTTAATTTTTTTAACGTGCTAGTGTTTTTATTATAGTATTTGTTGGAACAATTTTTGCATCCTGTGTACTTTCCTGGTCACACCCAGCTGTTGGCACCAGCTAATATTAATCCAGCGCAGACATCAGGCATATCTACCTGAATGTAAAGTAATCCAGTACTATATACTTGGGCAAACGATCTATATACTGGTTATACTTTGGCAAACGATCCCCAGGTCCATTGTTGGAAACCCACCATAAAAGTTTGAAGATCTATTATTCTGGTATAGGAGTTATTGCAGTGGTCCTCAAACTTTTTTGAGTCATGGCGCCCCAGAGTATTAGAATTTTTGCCACGGCACCCCTAGGCCAAGAGTTTCTTATTGAAAAATTCAGAAAGAAATATTAACTTAAGTAAATTGTGTTCATATGTCATCCTTAGGTGCAGTTATGTGGTGAGGGACAGGATTCACTTCATTTTTGCCCACATATGTTATGTTTGGAAGCCATCAGCACTGGTTTGGTCTATTCCATTGACCATAAATAATTTGAATTGGTCCTGGACCACCAATCCAGGGAACCCCTGCAAGTACCCTGAGGCAGTGTCGGACTGAGGCATGAAGGGCCCACCGGGGGAACGCTGTTGTAGGGGCCCATGTTTATGGGTCTGGCCAGGCTGCAGTGGGAGCGTGGCCAGCCACCACAGAGGTTTGGCAAACCATTACAGAGTACATGTTCTGTTCCCCTTGGTAAATATATAATAAACCATATTCTTGTAAAGTATAATGTAACATATGTATAATGCATAATTGAAGTGTACTAGTATAGAGTCTGGAACCTGATCCCTAGAGGATGAGGAGGGCCCACAGGCAGTGGAGGCCACCGGTGGTTTCCCCTGTGGGCCAGTCCGACCCTGCCCTGAGGCATCCCAGGGTGCCCATGGCACTAAGTTTAAGAATCACTGGGTTATTGAATTGACACAGGAAACCCTGAATTTAGGTCAGTGTTGTGTATATCCCAGTTGTGTGGCAAAATATTCATCGTATAGAAGAATATCAAGTATCCTGGTATTTAGAATAATGAATATTAAATGGGAAGGTTGGATTATTTCCTCCCTGACATACTTTGTTACATTGAGTCACTTATACATTTACAGACTTTTAAGTCTTTAGTCATAGATCTCTCTAACACTTCTTAATCTCTGTTTAGCCAATGGGTGAAAGGCTTGCATATTTTCCAAAGGATTTATTTGATCAGTGTGTATTTTACTGCTTCATTTAGGGATTTCTCTTAAACCTATAACACCCAAGTAAATTACATCCATGGCATCCTTAAGCCTACATAAGCTGTTAAACATATATGCTCTGGAATGTTGGTGCTTCTAAGTAATAATTGTATTAATATAAATATACAGTAGTCATATAGTAAGATTGCTTAGTCACCTATGAATTTAATGCAGCACAGACTTAAATGTAATTAACTAAATATTCTATGTAAAGTGCTTCTGAATATGTACAGTATGCGCTCTATAAATAACTGGTAATAATAAACTATGAAAATGTATATATTTTATTTAACCACTTGCCTGGCATGGTGGCATCAGATGCGACCATGCCTGCAAGTGCTCTATCTGACCTGGTCGCACAGGATGCGACCAGTCAGATAGGGAGTGTTTGCAGCGGCGGGGAAGAGAAACTTCCCTCCGCTGATGCTGTCTGCCTCCCTGCACTCTCCCCCTGTGTCTGCCGTGCGGCCGATCACTGCTGATCGGTCAGCACGGCAGGATCTGTCCCCTCCAGCGGCTGCAGACAATGGCAGCCGCTGGGGAGAGTACATGAACCCTCCCAAGCCACCCCCAGACCCCCCCTGTATACCTGCAGGCTGTCCCGGCTTTCAAAATGAAAGCCGAGATGTTCCCGATGGTCGCGATGTTCTCGATCGATGTTTTGGGGGTATTTTTTTTTTTTTTTTAAATCAATAAAATATTTGTTTCCATTTTTTTTTTTTTTTTACTACAATCATTTGGAATAGGGTTCAATTCATGTTCTTCACCTAATTCACTTATAAAAATACCCCACGATTTCGGAAAGGGTTTTCGGCGAAATAAATCGTCAGTTAAGGGTGGCAGTGGGGGAAAATAAAGGGTAGTTAAGAGAGTTGTTCTGGAATTTGATAAGCTTGTCTGAACAGTGAGTTTTCAAGAAAAACTTTAACATTTGGAGGCTAGAGGACAGTCTGTCCAGTGTCACTGGTCTAATAATTTCAGACTGCACATACTGTAGGTTTTACCCTGAAATACAAATTTTGTATCCATTTTGCCATTGCAGGAATCCCCAGAATTTGACCTTCAGTTTGATAATGCCTCTGATCAGTGGGTGGCTAGCTCTGGCTCAGAGAAATTTACTTTCTTCCAAATCCTGCATCATGCATGCCAGAGGTACCTTTCGGATAGAAAGCCTGAATTCATCAACTGCCAGTCCAGGCTCTTCTCAGGTGAGTGTGACTGCATCAAAGTACACAAACATATTTTCTCATATGTCCTAGAGCAGGGCTGGCCAAACCGGTCCTCGAGATCTACCAACAGTTCATGTTTTCCAGGCCTCCTGGAGATCTGTAGAACTGTCAGTTAGGAATGAATGTAGCACATCTTTTCTCTAACGTCCTAAGTGGATGCTGGGGACTCCGTCAGGACCATGGGGTTTAGCGGCTCCGCAGGAGACGGCACAATAATAAAAGCTTTAGGATCAGGTGGTGTGCACTGGCTCCTCCCCCTATGACCCTCCTCCAAGCCTCAGTTAGATTTTTGTGCCCGGCCGAGAAGGGTGCAATCTAGGTGGCTCTCCTGAGCTGCTTAGAATAAAAGTTTAAGTTAGGTTTTTTATTTTCAGTGAGTCCTGCTGGCAACAGGCTCACTGCTACGAGGGACTTAGGGGAGAGAAGTAAACTCACCTGCGTGCAGGATGGATTTGCTTCTTAGGCTACTGGACACCATTAGCTCCAGAGGGAGTCGGAACACAGGTCTCACCCTGGGGTTCGTCCCGGAGCCGTGCCGCCGACCCCCCTTGCAGATGCCGAAGTTGAAGAGGTCCAGAGGTCCAGAAACAGGCGGCAGAAGACTTTCAGTCTTCATAAGGTAGCGCACAGCACTGCAGCTGTGCGCCATTGTTGTCAGCACACTTCATACCAGCGGTCACTGAGGGTGCAGGGCGCTGGGGGGGGGGCGCCCTGGGCAGCAATGTATTATACCTTTTTTATGGCTAAAATACATCACATATAGCCCTTGAGGCTATATGGATGTATTTAACCCCTGCCAGATCTCACAAACTCCGGGAGAAGAGCCCGCCGTTTTAGGGGGCGGGGCCTATTCTCCTCAGCACACGGCGCCATTTTCCTGCTCAGCTCTGCTGTGAGGAAGGCTCCCAGGCTCTCCCCTGCACTGCACTACAGAAACAGGGTTAAAACAGAGAGGGGGGGCACTGATTTGGCGATATGATTACATATGTGAAAATGCTATAAGGGAAAACACTTGTATAAGGGGTTGTCCCTGTATAATTATAGCGTTTTTGGTGTGTGCTGGCAAACTCTCCCTCTGTCTCCCCAAAGGGCTAGTGGGGTCCTGTCCTCTATCAGAGCATTCCCTGTGTGTGTGCTGTGTGTCGGTACGTGTGTGTCGACATGTAGGAGGACGATGTTGGTGAGGAGGCGGAGCAAATTGCCTGTATTGGTAATGTCACTCTCTAGGGAGTCGACACCGGAATGGATGGCTTATTTAGGAATTACGTGATAATGTCAACACGATGCAAGGTCGGTTGACGACATGAGACGGCCGGCAAACAAATTAGTACCTGTCCAGGCGTCTCAGACACCGTCAGGGGCTTGTAAAAACGCCCATTTACCTCAGTTGGTCGACACAGACACGGACACTGACTTCAGTGTCGACGGTGAAGAAACAAACGTATTTTCCTTTAGGGCCACACGTTACATGTTAAGGGCAATGAAGGAGGTGTTACATATTTCTGATACTACAAGTACCACAAATAAGGGTATTATGTAGGGTGGGAATAATCTACTTGTAGTTTTTCCTGAATCAGATAAATTAAAGTGTGTGATGATACGTGGGTTTCCTCCGATAGAAAATTATTGGAGGTATACCCTTTCCCGCCAGAAGTGAGGGCGAGTTGGGAAACACACCTTAGGGTGGATAAGGCGCTCACACGCTTATAAAAACAAGTGGCGTTACCGTCTCCAGATACGGCCGCCCTCAAAGAGCCAGCTGATAGGAAGCTGAAAAATATCCTAAAAAGTATATACACACATACTGGTGTTATACTACGACCAGCAATCGCCTCAGCCTGGATGTGCAGCGCTGGGGGGGCTTGGTCGGATTTCCTGACTGAAAATATTGATACCCTTGACAGGAACAATATTTTATTGACTATAGAGCATTTTAAGGATGCATTTCTATATATGCGAGATGCGCAGAGGGATATTTGCATTCTGGCATCAAGAGTAGATGTGATGTCCATATCTGCCAGACGAAGTTTATAGACACGACAGTGGTCAGGTGATGCAGATTCCAGACGGCACATGGAAGTATTGCCGTATAAAGGGGCGGTCCATCGGACCTGGTGGCCATGGCAACAGCTGGAAAATCCACTTTTGTTACCCCAAGTCACATCTCAGCAGAAAAGGACACAGTCTTTTCAGTCTCAGTCCTTTCGTACCCATAAAGGCAGGCGGGCAAAAGGCCAGTCATATCTGCCCAGGGTTAGAGGAAAGGGAAGAAGACTGCAGCAGGCAGCCCATTCCCAGGAACAGAAGTCCTCCACAGCTTCTGCCAAGTCCGCAGCATGACGCTGGGGCCATACAAGCGGACTCAGGTGCGGTGGGGGGTCATCTCAAGAGTTTCAGCACGCAGTGGGCTCACTCGCAAGTGGACTCCTGGATCCTACACGTAGTATCCCAGGTGTACATTGGAAATTCGAGACGTCTTCCCCTCACAAGTTCCTGAAGTCTGCTTTACCAACGTCTCCCTCCGACAGGGAGGCAGTATTGGAAACAAATTCACAGGCTGTATTCCCAGCAGGTGATAATCAAAGTACCCCTCCTACAACAAGGGAAGGGGTATTATTCCACACTATATTGTTGTACTGAAGCCAAACGGCTCGGTGAGATCTAAAAGATTTGAACAATTACATACAAGGGTTCAAATCAAGATGGAGTCACTCAGAGCAGTGATAGCGAACCAGGACGATATGGTGTCACTGGATATCAGGGACGCTTACCTACATGTCCAAATTTTGCCCTTCTCACCAAGGGTATCTCAGGTTCGTGGTACAGAACTGTCACTATCAGTTCAGACGCTGCCGTTTGGATTGTCCACGGCACCCCGGGTCTTTACCATGGTAATGGCCGAAATGATGATTCTTCCTAAAAGAAATATGGACGCTTTCCTGATAAGGGCAAGGTCCAGAGAACAGTTGGCGGTCGGAGTAGCACTATCTCAAGTAGTTCTACGACAGCACGAGTGGATTCTAAATATTCCAAAATCGCAGCTTTTTCCGACGACACGTCTAATGTTCCTAGGAATGATTCTGGACACAGTCCAGAAAAGGATGTTTTCTCCCGGAGAAGAAGACCAGGGAGTTATCCGAGCTAGTCAGGAACCTCCTAAAACCAGGAAAAGTATCAGTGCATCATTGCACAAGGGTCCTGTGAAAAATGGTGGTTTCTTACAAAGCGATCCCATTCGGTAGATTTCACGCAAGAACCTTTCAGTGGAATCTGCTGGGAAAATGGTCCGGATCGCATCTTCAGATGCATCAGCGGACAACCCTGTCTCCAAGGACAAGGGTGTTTTCTTCTGCGGTGGCTGCAGAGTGCTCATCTATGAAAAGGCCGCAGATTCGACATTCAGGACTGGGTCCTGGTGACCACGGATGCCAGCCTGAGTGGCTGGGGAGCAGTCACACAAGGAAAAAATTTCCAGGGAGTGTGATCAAGTCTGGAGACTTCTCTCCACATAAATATACTGGAGCTAAGGGCAATTTACAAGGCTCTAAGCTTAGCAAGACCTCTGCTTCAAGGTCAGCCGGTATTGATCCAGTGGGACAACATCACGGCAGTCGCCCACGTAAACAGACAGGGCGGCACATGAAGCAGGAGGGAAATGGCAGAAACTGCAAGGATTCTTCGCTGGGCGAAAAATCATGTGATAACACTCTCAGCAGTGTTA
Source organism: Pseudophryne corroboree (assembly GCF_028390025.1). NCBI lineage: Eukaryota > Metazoa > Chordata > Amphibia > Anura > Myobatrachidae > Pseudophryne > Pseudophryne corroboree. Next base: position 148,620,166 of record NC_086455.1, read on the forward strand.
ATTCCGGGAGTGGAAAACTGGGAAGCAAACTTCCTCAGCAGGCATAACCTCCACCCGGGAGAGTGGGGACTTCAGCGGGAAGTCTTCCACATGATTGTAAACCGTTGGGAAAAACCAAAGGTGGACATGATGGCGTCCCGCCTGAACAAAAAACTAGACAAATATTGCGCCAGGTCAAGGGACCCTCAGGCAATAGCGGTGGACGCTCTGGTAACACTGTGGGTGTACCAGTCAGGGTATGTGTTCCCTCCTATGCATTTCATACCAAAAGTACTGAGAATCATAAGAAGGAGATGAGTAAGAACGATACTCGTGGTTCCGGATGGGTCAAGAAGGACTTGGTACCCGGAACTTCAAGAGATGCTCACGGAAGAACCGTGGCCTCTACCTTTAAGAAAGGACCTGCTCCAGCAGGGGCCTTGTCTGTTCCAAGACTTACTGCGGCTGCGTTTGACGGCATGGCAGTTGAACGCCGGATCCTGATGAAGTCATCCCTACCCTGGTCGAAGCCAGGAAGGATGTAACCGCAAAACATTTTCACCGCATTTGGCGAAAATATGTTGCGTGGTGTGAGGCCAAGAAGGTCCCTACAGAGGAATTCCAACTGGGTCGTTTCCTCCTACATTTCCTGAAAACAGGACTGTCTATGGGCCTAAAATTAGGGTCTATTAAGGTTCAAATTTCGACCCTGTCAAATTTCTTCCAGAAAGAACTGGCTTCAGTGCCTGAAGTTCAGACGTTTGTAAAAGGGGTAATGCATATACAGCCTCCTTTTGTGCCCCCAGTGGCACCTTGGGATCTCAATGTTGTTTTGAGCTTCCTAAAGTCACATTGGTGATCCACTCACCACTGTGGAATTAAAATATTTCACATGGAAGGTGAAGATTCTATTAGCCCTGGCTTCAGCCAGGCGTGTGTCAGAATGGGCGGCTTTATCATATAAAAGCCCTTACTTAATTTTTCATTCTGACAGGGCAGAATTGAGGACTCGTCCTCAATTTCTCCTTAAGGTGTTTTCTGTTTTTCACATGAACCAACCTATTGTGGTACCTGCGGCTACTAAGGACTTGGAGGACTCCAAGTTACTTGACGTTGTCAGGGCCCTGAAAATATATGTTTCCAGGACGACTGGAGTCAGAAAATCTGACTCGCTGTTTAGCCTGTATGCACCCTACAAGATGGGTGTTCCTGCTTCTAAGCAGACGATTGCTCGCTGGATTTGTAGTACAATTCAGCTTGCACATTCTGTGGCAGGCTTGCCACAGCCAAAATCAGTAAAAGCCCATTCCACAAGGAAGTGGGCTCATCTTGGGCGGCTGCCCGAGGGGTCTCGGCTTTACAACTTTGCCGAGCTGCTACTTGGTCAGGGGCACACCCTGACTGAGGAGGACCTGGAGTTCTCTCATTCGGTGCTGCAGAGTCATCCGCACTCTCCCGCCCGTTTGGGAGCTTTGGTATAATCCCCATGGTCCTGACGGAGTCCCCAGCATCCACTTAGGACGTTAGAGAAAATAAGAATTTACTTACCGATAATTCTATTTCTCGTAGTCCGTAGTGGATGCTGGGCGCCCATCCCAAGTGCTGATTGTCTGCAATACTTGTACATAGTTATTGTTACAAAAATCGGGTTATTCTTGTTGTGAGCCATCTTTTCAGAGGCTCCTTCGTTGTTATCATACTGTTAACTGGGTTCAGATCACAGGTTGTACGGTGTGATTGGTGTGGCTGGTATGAGTCTTACCCGGGATTCAATATCCTTCCTTATTATGCACGCTCGTCCGGGCACAGTATCCTAACTGAGGCTTGGAGGAGGGTCATAGGGGGAGGAGCCAGTGCACACCACCTGATCCTAAAGCTTTTATTATTGTGCCCTGTCTCCTGCGGAGCCGCTAAACCCCATGGTCCTGACGGAGTCCCCAGCATCCACTACGGACTACGAGAAATAGAATTATCGGTAAGTAAATTCTTATTATTTAGTAATGACTACACCTGTGCACCAGCTAGGTGGTCTGGAAAATGTGAACTGTTGGTAGATCTCGAGGACCGGTTTGGCCAGCCCTGTCCTAGAGGATACTGGGGTCCATTTAGTACCATAGGGTATAGAGGGGTCCACTAGGTGCCATGGGCACTTTAAAAATTTGATAATGTGGGCTGGCTCCTCCCTCTATGCCTCTCCTACCAGACTCCATTTAGAAAATGTGCCCGGAGGAGCCGGTCACGCTGAAGGAAGCCCCTGAACAGTTTTCTGCATTTATTTTCTGTTTGTTATTTTCAGGCAGGGCTGGTTGGCACCAGCCTGCCTGCTTCGTGGGACTTTGGTGGGGGGGTGGGGGTGAACGGCCCAACCTCTTGAAGGGTTAATGGTCCCGTTCCCCGCTGAGCTCCTGAGTGAACTGTTCGCAAGCCCCACCACGGCGAGCGTACATTCCCGCTGCACGCCGCTACCCCTAACAGAGCCAGAAGAATGAAGAGTGGTGAGTACTGCGCTGGCGCCCTCGTTAGTAGGGCCCCCGGCCATAATGGCGGCACGAGGGTACGGAGACGCACGGCTTCTAAACGGGGCGGAATGCATCTCCAGACACAGTACACGACTGCGTCTCAGTACACTGTACACAATACCCAAACTAGCAAATACTGCCTTTTAAAACGGTTCTATTCCATTTTAAGCCAGTATAAAAAAAAGTGGGAATACCGCGCGCTATTGAAGGGGGGGGGGGGGGCTTCACTATGAGAGGATTCAGCAGCTCACCAGCATCATTTTTCCTCTGCAGTGGACACAGACGCTGACTGACAGGGACGCGCAGCTCCTCCGGTGTGACTCCAAAGTACTTCAGCAGTACCAGGGAGTCATAGCAGGGGGGGAGCGACTATTAGTGTACTAAGTCCCCTATCAGGTTACTTATTCTGCAACCCGGCTAAGCTTGGCATTAGCGGTAAGGACGTGGTGGGGGCTGGCTCCAAACAACTCTGTGTCTCCCTGAAGGGCTCTTTGTGGGTTACTTGTGCTTAACCTTTTCCTGTGTGTGTGTGTGCTGTCACATTACATTATGTCAAGCAAAGAGTGCGTTTCTTGTACAGCGGAGTGTTCCTCTTCACCAGGGGGCTCACTACTGGTTACTCAGGGTTCACAGAATAGCAGGGCTGAACCGGAGTGGGTTAATTCTCTTAAAGGAATTATCGCCACTCTTTCTACAAAATTGTCCCGCAATGAGAAAGAGACGCAATACTTAAAACAGACTGTTGATGAGTTTATGAACAGAGACTCTGTCCCCAAAACAGCGTCTCAATCCCCTCCCATTTGTCCGCAAAAGTGATCTCTGGCTCATACCCTGCATTCTGACTCTGATGGGTCAGACTTGGAGGAGGGTGAGGTAGACTTGGAGGGGGGGATGTGGCTCTGTCACAGGGAATAGAGGCTCTTATAGAGGCTTTCAGAGATGTTCTTCATATTCCTTATAAAATGTCAGAGGAGTGTGAAGAATCTTATTTTAATGTAAAAAAGAAGTCCTCAGTCACTTTTCCTGTGTCAAAGGAATTGACTACGGAGGATAGAAAAAAATGGGAAAATTCACCGATAGTGGACGCATCAGTCTCTTCTAGGCTGTCACGAAAAACTGTATTGCCTGTTCCTGGTACAGCCTCCCTAAAAGACACAGCTGATCGTAAAATTGAGACTACACTCAAATCATTGTACACAGCTGCTGGGGTGGCCCAAAGACCCACTATTGCACGTGCATAGATCACAAAAGCCATTGCAAAATGGTCAGGTAACCTAATTGAGGGGTTAGATTCCTTGTCTAGGGGGGTGTTGTTTTACTCCTGCAGCATATACAGGACTCTGCGAACTTTATGGTGGAAGCCATAAAAGAGATAGGCTTGCTTAATGCATGCACCACCGCTATGGCAGTGTCGGCACGCAGGGGCTTGTGGCTACACCAGTGGACTGCTGACGCGGACTCCAGGAAAGGCGTGGAAGGCCTACCATTCACAGGAGAGGCCTTGTTTGGAGATGAACTAGACAAATGGATCTCCACAGCTACTGCGGGTAAGTCTACGTATCTTCCTTCCGCAGCCCACCCTACCAAGAAGACTTATTCAGCTTCTAAGTTACAGTCCTTTTAGACAGCCAAGTTCAAGGGCAAATCCAGAGGTGCTTCTACGTCCTCCAGCGGCGCAAGAGGTAAACCACACAAACCAGCAACTGCAGGTGCTCAGGAACAGAGCTCAGGCTCTGCTTCCTCAAAGACTTCAGCATGACGGTGGACCACAATGCCTGGAAGGCTGTCAGGTGGGAGCCCGCCTACAATTCTTCAGTCAGATCTGGTCAAATTCGTGCCAGGATCTTTGGATCATAGATCTTATTTCCCAGGGCTACAGACTGGAGTTCCAAAAGCTCCCACCTCACAGATTCTTCAAATCAGGCTTCCCAATTTCACAAAAGGCAAGTATTACTTTACACCATGCCATCCAAAAACTGGTACAGACTCAGGTCATTGTTCCAGTTCCATCTCATCTGCATAACAAGGTACTACTCCAGCTACCGAAACCGGACGGTTCGATAAGACCGATTCTGAACCTCAAGTCTTTAAACCCGTACTTACGAGTGTTCAAATTCAAGATGGAGTCTCGGAGAGCGGTAATCTCAGGTCTGGAGGAGGGGGAATTCCTAGTGTCTCTGGATATCAAGGATGCGTACCTTCACATACCGATCTGGCCACCTCATCAGGCTTATCTACGGTTTGCATTGCAGGACTGTCACTACCAGTTCCATTACAGTTATTACAGACATTACAGTAGTGTATATCCTGGGCGTCAACATCTGAGAGTCCCACTTCCCCAGCAGGCAGGACCTGCACCCCAGGAAGTGGCATCTCTGATAGGTGATGGGGGTCAGCTCTATGACCCAGCTTAAACACTGCATGATCTGGCCGGTTTTTGGTCATGTTTTCTAGCTTTACTTTATCTGACTTTAATGAGATGTGTACTGAAGCCCTGAACCTAAAGTCCAAGTGTTTTTCATACAATGTGGTTCACACCTTGCTGAAAGCAATGAAGTATTGTCAATCGGAAACTATGATTGGGTGTGAAAGATTTATATTTCCTGAACAGAAGGGGATCCTCATGATTTACTTTCTCCTGGAACAGCTGATTCTTGTCTTATAGGTTTCCTTTCCATGTGTTCCACGAGGACTGCGCAATTTTGAGGGTTAATCCCTATTTGCAACCCAAGGTGGTCTTCAGGTTCCACTTGAACCAGGAGATTGTTGTTCGAAGTATGCCACAGGATCATACTGTACATAGAGGGCTCTCGATCCTCGAATGTTGTCCAAGCTCTTAGATTTATATCCAGAGGATGAAGGCGGTGCATATGACAAATGGTCTCTTAGATCTTTGAATTCTTTAAAAAGGTCTGACCAGCCTCTAAACAGACTGTTGCTAGCTGGATTATATCAATAAGTCAGGCTTACAGTAAGGCAGAAAAATGTGAGGGCACATTCTGCCGGTTAGGAGGGTGTTTCATGGGAGCAAGGCTTGGGTCTACTGCTGAGCTGCTATACAGATCAGTCATCTGGTCTTCTGTGCATACATTCACCAAATTCTATCGATTTTATACTTTCTTGTCTAAGGATGCCAGTTTTTGCCATAAGATGCTGCACCTTTGCCCTACCACTCATTGTGAGGGTAGATCTGTACTTATGTTCAGGCCTTTTTACCAAATTCATGGGGGACACAGGACGTGTTCCATAACTCGTATTGTTCTGTTCTTGTTTTTTGTAATGTACTTTTGGTTTTGTTATAGATGGGTCAGTGAATCTTCTACTTTCCCTTGTTTATTCTCTGTTTTAGTGTTTTGTGGTTTTGTTGCTAAAAACTGAGGGGTAGCTGTACCATAGTGGCACGGATTGTGCCGCTATTCCTCTTCCTCCTTTGCTTCTTTACCGAGGCAAAGCAGGAAGCGATGCCATCTTGTCTTTCGGAGTGGCGGAGTAATTTCTCACCCCAACTGGCGATCCCGGTCAGAGCCCCCCCAGTGCTTCAGCTTCGTGCCACTGACAGTTCGTACATTGCCTAGCACACTGTGCACTATCTTGCAGATTGCAGTGCCGATAATAACAAGGGTCACTATTTGCCGTTTATCACTTCGTTACCAGAAAACCCCACAATGACATCTCATACATCTGCCCCCAAGTTTGGAAGGTAGCCAGTCAGGGTGTAGAGGCGGGAGGAGCCTGAGCTTCTCCTGTAAATAAATAAATATTGTAACATTGGGGTTAATTCCAAGTTGATCGCAGCAGGAATTTTTTTAGCAGTTGGGCAAAACCATGTGCACTGCAGGGGAGGCAGATATAACATGTGCAGAGAGAGTTAGATTTGGGTGGGTTATTTTGTTTCTCTGCAGGGTAAATACTGGCTGCTTTATTTTACACTGCAAATTAGATTGCAGATTGAACACACCACACCCAAATCTAACTCTCTCTGCACATGTTAAATCTGCCTCCCCTGCAGTGCACATGGTTTTGCCCAACTGCTAAAAAATGTCCTGCTGCGATCAACTTGGAATTACCCCCATTGTACTAAGAATATTAGAATGTGAGTGTTTGTCGCAGGCAACAGCTCATTTTCTATGCAGAAAATGCACTATTTCTATGCACTATGTGAAATGACAACAAAATATAAAAGAATCTTGAAACTCTTATAATATATACATGCATCTATCAATTGTTATACATTTCTAATGCTACAGACCTAGCCGGGCTCAGCTTACCCACGATGCGTATGCACACATCACGGGTGCGACTACCTGCAGCCGGCTGCGACTATTTGCACCAGCGATCGCATAATATATGCATTGGGCCTGTGAACGTGTTTGTGCATCGCAGCAAACAAGTCTCGGGCACACCTATTTGCAGCCAAGCTGAGCTTGGCTACATCTGTATCTTCATATTGCCCGCAATTGAGAACAATGTATATTGTGTCTTACAGGAAACAGTATATTGCACTCCGCTGCTGACAGTGTCACTAGTGCTGTACAGAAAGCTAGCCAAGCCCTTAATGAGCGTGGAGAGCGCCTGGGACGTGCTGAGGAGTCGACGGCAGAGATGATGAATAGTGCACAACAATTTGCAGACACCGCTCACAAGGTGAGGAGAACTGTATTCTGGGGGTGTGTATGTGGGTTTGGGGCTCGTGGTCGACAGTGTCTAGGTCGACACCCATGAGGTCGACAGTACCTAGGTTGACACTAGAAATTGGTCGACATGAAAAAAAGTCGATATATGAGTTTTTCAAGGTTTTTTTGGTGTCGTTTTCTTCATAAAGTGACAGGGCACCCCAATTAGTGCACCATGTCCCCTTGCATGGCGAGCGAGCTTTGGGCTAGGTTTACCTATAACTGAGCTGTAGGAGGTGGGCCACGTGGATCGTAAAGTATGAAAAAGTTCAAAAAATTTGAAAAACTCAATGGCAAACTTTTTGTATGTCGACCTAATGGTCATGTCAACCTATTTCTAGTGTTGACCTATTCACTGCCGACCAGTGGGTGTCGACCTAAGTGGTGTCGACCCAGAGTCCGGATACCTGTGTATGTATACAGTCATGTGAAAAAGAAAGTACAACTTCTGAAATCTGCTTTTCATATCAAGGCATAATTAAAATTCTCTACGTTTTGTTAGATTTAATCTAATGTGAAAGATTAAACTGAGAATATTTTACTTACAAAATGTATTTTTAATCTATTTAGTACAATCCATTCTCCTGCCTTTGCTGGACTGTGGAGATGACATGGCTGTAAGCTTGCTTGTATGCACCTGTTAAAGTAATGGGTATGAATGAAACGACCAAACGCTAATTAGGAGGGGTGTCCATACACTTTTGCAACGTCGTGTATGTGAGTGGGTGCGTGTACATGTATGTACCTGTATATATGTATATCTATCTATTGCTCTATGGGCCTGATTCAGACCTGATCGGGGCTGTGCATTTTCGCACCGAGGGCGATCAGTCATTAACTGCGTATGCACCGCAGCGCACACGTGCGTCGGCAAACAACAACTGGCATCGCCGGTCAGCGACAGGCTGGTGCGAAAATTCTAATGGCACAGCCATTCTCATGCTGATTGAGAGGAGGAAGCCATTTGTGGGTGGTAACTGACCGGTTTCTGCGAGTGACATAGAAAACGCAGGCGTTCCCAAGCGTTTTCAGGGAGAGTGTGCGACGTCGGCTCTGGTCCCCGATCATCCCCGTTTATGAAGAACAGAAAAGCTTTTCATATAATACAGAGAGCATAGAAATACAGTAAGCCAGAAAATGCTGAGTAAACAGGAAAGTATTGGGTCTGTTTGAAGGATTCTATAGTTGGGTCCTCTCAAACTCTGCGGGGAAGTGAGTTCCATAGAGTCGGAGCCACATTGCTAAAAACTCGACCCCCAGATGAATTACGGGAGATTCTAGGTACTGCTCAAAGTCTGCCAACTACAGATCACAGTAATCGAGTGGGGCAGTATGGAATCTGCAGCTAGTTCACGTAACTTGGGGCCTGGTTATGTAGAGCTTTCAAAGTTGGTAAGCTAATGCTGAAATAGATTCGCCATCTTACAGTCAGCCAGTGGAAGGCGTAGAGAATGGGTATTATGTGGCTGAACGGGGCTGGTTGGTTAATAGTCTGGCAGCTGCATTTTGTGCCACCTGTAAGTAGTGCAATTCTTTTGCTGGTAGACCAAGGTAGAAGGCATTGCAGTAGTTTAATCGAGATGAAACAAATGCGTGTATGACTTTAGGCAGGTCTATAGAGAGAATTAATTGCTGATCCTTTGTTATAACTAATGTAATATACTATATTCTAGTCTAACTCCTGCAATGTTTTACCTCTCTTCACAGCTTGCCATGAAACATAAATGCTGACACGGTAGTCTGGAACGACACAATGTGATCACTTCTTTTTTTTTCCCCTGACGAACTCTATATGCCAAAACCTCCGCACAAGGTTATTAATAAACATATTAATATTTTTATTTCGAATTGGACGCCTACTGATCTATTCCTGCCAATCCCATCTTGCTTTTCAGGTACAAGTGGTGCCAGTGCAAGGGTCCTCACTCTGTTTAGAGTTAGTTGTGGATATAAAATGCAGGGTACAGCTTTCAGCAGCCGTTTTTCACATTACTGCTGCACCAACAACTTCATTCAGTTATCGGCGGATGGATTTTATTCTAAGGACATTCCCAATACAGCGCATTGAGGATGCAACACGCTAAGTTGGGTCAAGATTGATGATGCAGGACCCCCTGTTTACTAAGCTTGCCAGCGATCAGTTGGTAAGCCAAATACCTGCACTCATGTGAATGATGCATCGCAAAAGGAGCTGGTTATGTGGAGACTGGTGAACTTATTAGCGCTGGCACAATCTACTACACATTAAAGTCTTGCTCGGACCCCTTTGTTTCCAATGGCAATATTATGCAGCTTTGCGCAGACAAGCACGTATGAATGGCTTGCATTGCCTTTGTCTGCGTCGCTGGACATTGTTCTTTTTTTGTACTTTTACGGCAGATTTTAACATCCTCTAGAGTTGAGATCGCCATCACAGATGCCAAGCCAGTGTTTCTACAGAGCCGGCACATTTTTAACATTTCCATGTGTTTATTTTTGAACCATGTTGCATAATAATTGTTCAAGCAATAAAATGGTTACGTATATCTTTAGAAAATTGTGGCAAACTTTTTTTTTTTGTTTTTTTACAAGAAGACATACTGGGCGGTATTCAAATGATATCACGCCCAATCTCCTTTTTAAAGTGATCCCCGTTATAGCACATATTGCGCTAATAGTAATCAGGTTTAGCTGCGTAAAGGCTTAGGGTACCTCGCTACCCCAAGGATAGCGAACTGAAATGATAGTACCACGCCCATCAGCAGAAACAGAACGGGTTTAAAAGGGGCTGAAAAGAATTGAATACCGCCCACTGCATTATGTATTTGTGATATGTAAAACAATGACATCCTTTATGCCTCGCTGTGAAAGGGTCCGAAATGGGTATCAACGCGGCTTGAAACCATGTTGGTGATCCCGGATCGGACCTGGGATTTAGGTGCGAAAGAGGTATAAAGGTTACTGTGTGTGATTGAGTACAAATGTAAATTGCCAAAGGTATATACAGATGTGCCCTCATACACCATTGCTGGAATCGCACCAAACAGCCTCTCATGGCACGCAAGGTCCCCTGAGAATCTCCTAACATTGGGCATCTTTTTATGACGGAAATGCATTTTAGTCTGAACTGTGACTAGGACGCAGCTGGAGACTGTGCTGATAAATTTGGTATGCAACACTTGCATATCTGTGTGCGACTGAGTCTCTGAATCTATTTATACAAAGTGCTATAATGTAGCAGCTGCAGTCTTTTCAATACATATTCCACTGTGCTCCATGTACAGTCACACACAGTATACAAGTGTCATATATCCATTAAATCAGCACAGTCTCCTCGTGCATACTAGTCACATCAAGTTGCGACTAAGATGCATTTTCGCCAAAGAAAGACACCCCCAAAGTTAGATGCGTTGCACAGGACATGGCGTCTCACTCACGCCAGGTATCTTGTGATACATGGTGTATTAAGGCTAGATGAACGCATAGATCTGTGCTGAAGCGTGATAAGGTATCTACTGCAGGTAGACAGAAAATAGACAATATAAAGGTAGACATTCATTCGGTTGATAGGGTCAAAACGTCGACATGAAAAAAGTAGCCACACAAAAAAAAATTTTTTTCAAGTTATTTTGTGTTTTTTAAACCTATTCCATCCAAATTTGTGAAACGTGTCTCCTCGTGGGCTTGCTTCGCTCGGTAAGTGAAGGTTACTAAAGGTAATAGTTTGTAACGGGATCCGGTCTCTAGGTCGACAGTAACTAGGTCGACCACTATTGGTCGACAGTAACTAGGTCGACAGGGTTTCTAGGTCGACGGGTCAAAAGGTCAACATGAGTTTTCATGATTTTTTTTCTTTTTGTGAACCTTTTCATACTTAACAATCCACGTGGACTACGATTGGAACGGTAATCTGTGCCAAGCGAAGTGGTAGCTGAGCGAGGCTCCTTGCCCGAAACATGGCGAGCGAACACGGTGCACTAATTGGGGTTCCCCGTCACTCTACAAATAAAACGACACCAAAAAAACATACAAAACTCATGTCAACCTTTTGACCTGTCAACCTAAAGACCCTGTCAACCTAGTTACTGTCAACCAATAGTGGTCGACCTAGTTACTATCTACCTTTCATACCACACCCGTTTGTAACATGGATAGTAAATGCAAGAAAAGATGTAAAAACATGAAAAAACCCTAAAAAAAAAGTCGACCTTTTAACCCTATGGTATTGACCGTCGACCTTGTAACTGGCTATCAACCACCTCCCATCTGCTGCTATGTCTGAGTACAGCATAAGAGAAGTAGTTTTAGGAAGAACAATCATGAATTTAGAATGATTTTTTAATGTATAGAATGATTTAAAAATAATCTCTCTACAGTAGTCGACATTACTAGTCAGTCCATCTATGGTTCAGATTTCAGCTACTAAACTATTCATAAAAGAAGTTATTAAAGATTAAAAGCAGCCTTAACAGCTGTTTCAAGTGTGACACTGCCTTTGGTAAAGCGTGTGTCATGCATATGAAATGGTGTTGACCAGGACTGAATTTTTACTTAAAAATGTACTTTTAATTGAGCTGTGAGTGCAGGGTCTATATTATTATTATTTTTATTATTATTATTAATTTAATGGACACTTTCGGAGGGGTATAGTATGATTTGTCGACATAAGAAAGGCAGGGTTGAATTGTCATGTGTATCCGGATAATAACCGATATGATCAACTGTCGACAATCCGTCCCTGGTGGTCTAGTGGGCACTAAGCTTCTCCCAGGGGCTTCAGCTTATCTTCGGGGTCCCGACAGTCATTTCTGGGTCAAACCTATAAGGTACTGTCCAGTTTATGTAGGTATTTCCCCACTATCTCTAACCCTAGTCCCTAACTCTACCCTAAGTGAAGGAATTCTCAACCACGGCCCTCATTGCGCACTAACAGTCCAGGTATATCCATAGTTGAGCGCAGGTGACTTAAGTAGTGCCTCAGTTTTTTATTTAACCATCCATGGATATCACCAAAAATCTGGACTGTTCGTGTGCCTTGAGGACCAAGGTTGGGAAAAAACTGCCCTAGTGCCTAAGCACCTGCACCCACAGCCAAAACCAAACCTGCACCCGCAGCCCAACCTTAACTATCAGTATCCCCAGCATTGATCATTCAGTGTATTGGGCTTGATGATCGAGCGATCAGCCTGAAAATGGATGAAAACCGGTCAGGATCGTTTTGTTTTCAAAGCTGTCCGATCCATCATAGATACTGTAGACTCCTCCAATGTCTCCATTGGCTGGTCCACTGCATGGTCGTCTGGTATACAGCCAGCTGAAGTGTTTCTTCTAGGTCGTTTGTTTTCAGTAGTCAGCCAGATGAATGTGAGACTGGTAAAGGGTTAGTGTGAATAAGGGGGAAGTGTGTGCTTTTAAACTGCTAAGAAGTTAATGTTTTTATTCTTTTAAACATTTTAAATAATTGAATAAATGTTGTCACTGCTCCAGAACCTATTACTGAAATATATAACAACTTGACACTGTCCTTCTAACAGCAGAAAACAGTTCTAATGGAAACATAATAATCTTAATGAAATTGTACAATATATATATTATTGGAATAAAGATCTTTGCAAACTAATAAAAACCATATATGCGGATTAGAAATCGTATCAATAAAATTTTTTTTTAAATGACACAAAACGTACTGTATGTGTGTTTAAGCAGGTTAGAGTTATGTCTCCATAAGCATAGATACATCTATAAAAGTATAGGAAAGATTATTTACCGCCGGGCAGCATTATAAGATAGCTGGGGGTGTGGTGTGAATGCAGACATAAAGGGACATTTACTAAGCAGTGATAACAGCAGAGAACTGAGCCAGTGGAGAAGTTGCCCATTGCAACCAATCAGCACTGAAGTAACATCTATAATTTGCATACTATAAAATGATACAGAGCTGCTGATTGGTTGATGGGGCCACTTCTCCACTGGCTCACTTCTCCGCTCTTATCACTGCTTAGTAAATGTCCCCCTGAACTCCTAGATGAAGTGTGCAGAGAGCACCATCATATTGCTCCCCCTGCTGTGACCGTATCCACCTTACTGCACCAGGCAATAACAGATTTGTTTGATCCCACTGGACCTGGATGGTTAGGGGATTCCTTCTTACCATCAGTAACCACCTTTTACTGACTCCACCTACTGCGTAGGTAACTTGCTTCCAACATTAGGCTCCTTCAATCAACACATGTAACCACTCACTTCTGTTGCGTATGCATAGACAAGCTTCTGCAACAGCCCACTGGATCTGAGTTGCCAGGGACTTGTTGGGTTGGGGACTAGGGTCTTGGATTGGCTGAGATTTTTGCTGCTGGGGGCTGAATGGATGGGAGCTACCTAGGACTGGTAAGCAAGGACCATATGTGACCGTGATATGTACTGGGCTGTGACATGTCTCTCTTCCTTTAGTGTAATGGGTGTAGGGTGGCTCTATACTACAGAACCTACCCAATGTATTTGTATAGTATTCCCTGTTATACAGTGGGTGCAGAGAGACAGATTCTGTTATGTCATCTATGCAGAATGGCCCAGGTATGATGCTCTGGAAACCTGTGCGTCACAGTATCTGCTTTGATGAATGTTCAAGGTGTGATGCTCTGCAGAACATGTCTTGCGATCACTGCTCTATGGAATGTCCAGGCTATGATACTCTGCAGAGTGTCTCTTGTGACCACTGCTCTACACACCTATATTTGCCGTCACTCCTCCTCCTCTGATTTGTGTGTGTTACTATATGTGGTAAGCAGAGTGTGAGTGCACCAGTGTGCTGCTATGTGGTAAGAGGTGTGTGTGCGTGCGCCAGTGCTGCTGCTATATGTGGTAAGAGGTGTGTGTGTGCGTGCGCCAGTGTGCTTCTGATATGTGGTAAGAGGTGTGTGTGCGTGTGCCAGTGTGCTGCTGCTATATGTGGTAAGAGGCTACGGGAATGAAAGGAGATGATTATGTTGTTGAGAGAGATGCAGTTGGGAGATGATGTGCGGGGAGATGCGGGCGGGAGATGATGGTGTGCTTAGAGATTACGCAGGTGCTACGAGTATGGTTGTACCGGTGTTGTATGATGATAACCTTGCTCCTACACAACCAGGTATACTGACTGAAGATATCATCTTTCCAGGGAGGATACATTTCTTTAGAGGTTCCCCATTATGAGAAACCATCATACAAGTTAGGTGCATATGGAATGTAAAGGAATGTTCCCAGAGTGACCTGAAATGAGTGGGGTGTCATGTTGACACGCCCCATTTTCAGTGACCGCGCCATGTAGACTCGCCAGTTTTATGGCGCACACACACAGTTTTAAAATGTGTGTGTGGGGGGGGGGGGGTCTGCTAAGAACCCTAAATCCACCTCTGACAGTTCCCACTTGTCCCTTACCATGGACCAGTTCTCTGCAGGTTAGCAGGCAGAGACACTTGGCTTAATCTAGGACAGCGGAGGAACGGAATAATGTTGCGCAACTCTGATGGTTGCCGGATACAGATGCAGTCATCTTTAAAGGCAAGATGTCTATTGCTCAAAAAGACACTCCCCCTTGCACATATTGCTTGGAGGTATACAGATGTTCATAGCAGTACAACTGTCCTTGACGTCACAGAAGATCAACAAAAACATGGCTCACATGCCTCTTTTTTTCCTAATAAAACAGTACCACAGGGGTTAAGTCTGCCCTGCAGTTTTTACCCAATCAACTTGAGTGCATGTGCCTGGCATGTACGAAGCAGGCACACCTTTACATTGTCCATCACTTCTGCCTGAGACCACCTGCAGTGATAATTGACGCCTAGGTGCTAGTATGTACAGTGGGAGCAATGTTTCCTCCAAAACTGTCTTCTAGGATCTGCTAGGGGCATCTTATCAACTACTCAAGCTGACTTTGAACTACAGAGAAAGCAGACAAGGGGCTGGATGTCGTGACGCCCAAGATTGCTGGAGGTGTGAGATGCTGTCAGATCTCCGGTCCAAGATCTCCATGCTCCCCCTACATTCTATCATACCATTTTCAAAGTACGAGACTACAGTGGAAGGCATTCTGTTTGCCAGGGAGGGGGGTTGGGGGACCCAAAAGCCCACAGAGCGCTCCAGATTCCGCCTAGACTTCCAAGGAAAACAGTGAGTGCATTTAACTTACAGTAAAAATGCATTTGAATAATAACCTTTTTTTACACTATAAAAATAGTTACTCTGAGCCTGTGCACTGCAACTAGCTTTACAGACTGCAGCTCAGGAACTCTCCTGGCTCAGTGCTACACACACACCTTTTATAATACATGTGTATCTCCTATATGGATATGTACAGTTATTAAAATAGTCCCAGTACTCAACCCTGCAGTGCTGGAGCTCTAAGTGCTTAATTAACAAGCCATATCACCACACCTGCTGGACTCAGTCTAGCCTGCAGAGCTTTGCTTTGTCTCCTGACGGTGCTAGGGTGGGTACCAGGAGCTGGATTTCCTAATTCTCCAGTGTGCTACAGAGCCCGACTGCCCTGCAGGTTCCAGTGGTTCCTGGCTGCAGCGGCTCTCGGTACCAGGGGGTCTATTTACTAAGCCTTGGATGAAGATAAAGTGGACGGAGATAAAGTACAAACCAACCAGCTCCTGACATTTTTCAAATCCAGCCTGTGACATGGCAGTTAGGATATACAAACTCCACACAGTTAGAGCCATGGAATCAGTGTTCCTTGTTATTGTATTGGTACTGTGTATGTGTACGCAGTTGTGAAGGACTTTGCGAGGCTCCGCTGGGCCATTTCTGGGTGGCATCTTCACTTGCATTGATTAGCAATTCCATAGCCTGAAAAATTATATTTTTATTAAACATTTTATTGATGACATTTTTTATCCACATATATGGTTTCCATAAGAAATCGTACTGTGTACTGAAGTGCTGTCTCTTTATATAACAATTTTTTCTGTATTTGGAGATTGACTTTCTTTAACAGTTGCTAAACTCTAAGAGTGCCTCAAATGGTATATTTTCCCTTCCTTGCTCTTATTGAAATGAACTATATATACACATACATAATACAGTATACCTGTAGATATAGGGGCTGATGACATAGTTCTTAGTTACACATACCGTGCACTAGCCACCGTAGTGCCTTGTAGGTGGAGCTAGGACATTAATGTGTAAGATCTGTACAGTAAGGACATGCACACAAGTAAGGAGCACACCTTTGCAATAATTATTTACGAATCGTTTCTTATATAGCGCAGCTACTTTTGTTGCACTTTGCAATTGGAAACAACAGTGATAAAACTGTAATGGTCAGAGAGATAGGAAGGCTCTGCTCGCAAGCATACAATCTATACTGAAATAGACATTGATACACAAAGATACTGTAGGTGTTCTCTATTGCATAATGGTCCACCAGATTGCAAAGGTTCTTGGTGGGCTGTATGAAATGGTCACACAGTGATGTTGGACTGGGGTCAGGAGGATAGGAAAGTGAAGAAAGAAAATATGTGAAGACCGTGTACAGTAGGCATGTAAGTTGATAGGAAAGTTTATGAAGGTTATGTGGGCAGTTCCAGAATTTGATAAGCTTGCATGAAGAGGAGAGTTTTTAATGGAATGTATATTGAATATGATAGAAGACAGGTAACCAAAGGAGGGACTGACAGAGTGGTTCCGCAGATGATGAGCGTTTAGCGAAGATTAGCCTTGCAACTGCATTCAGAATGGATTGTAGCGGTAAAGATCTGTTTTTGGTAAGACCAGTAAGAAGACTATTGCAATCAATGCGGAAACATACTGCATAAGCATAACCAAAAGGCCACTGTGGAAGTAGCCCCAAAGCCTTTGGTGGTAGCAACCAATATATTTTATTAGGCTAATTAGCAAAACACCAATGTCACGACCACTTGACTCTGAAGGAGTTCTGAGGGTGGGCATGCCCCCGTTAGAAACTGGTGACAAAATTAGAGTTGACACATCATTAGATAAGCCACCTAGGAGACTACTGTATCTTAAGGATGTGCCAAGAGGTCAACACTCACCAGTGAGTACAGTATGTTGACCTCATTATGCTGGTGCAAGGATCTCAATACCAATGCGGGTGTTATAACTTTAAACATTCAACTTATTGGCATGCTTAAACACCCACGCTGTTAAAATGTTTTAAGCATCATTTCACCCTTATTGCGATCTCGATGCTAGACATTGTGATGTCAGCATACTCACCGGTAACCTATTGCGTGTCGACCTACTGTATCAAACTCCTCTTTAGACATTCCAAAGGTCTGGTGTTAAGAAATGTGATAATGACCATATTAGCACATTTCGTTTTTAAATACACAAATATTCTACTGTAACACTGCAAAAGTACATCAGTTTCCATTATGATGGTAAGTGCTGTGTCCTTGCTTTGGCCACACTATTACTCTCCAGATGCATCTAATTGCTATATTTAACATTACACGTATCTTCCTGCAGATGTGGAGACATCACTGTTCAGACGTATATCTTTGCTCCTTGCTCGTGATACTTTAGAGCACTACTCTACAGGCACACGTGTGTGTAAAGTCCATTTCTCCAGCCTAGTATTAATATTACTTCTCTTTACTGCTCAGTAGCTATCCAGAAGATAGCACTGGACGAAGAGAATCGTCAATAGACCACCTAACTTCATTCACTCAAGTTCTAACCAGTCCTGCCCAGTGTTCCCAGATCCCAAATCAAACTCTGAATCTGACAATAACTAGTGACTGTTCTTGTCAGGGAAAACCACTCACACAGGCCAATAGTGATCTGTTTCTGACCACATTCATTACAGTGCCTGATAATGATCCTGTTTCCTGACACCCCTTCTATTATACATTGCAACTGTTTAGGGTCCACAGATACTGTTATACTGTCGTGAATCAAATTAGTCAGCGCAGTCTTGTGGTACATGCATATCCAGGCAAAAAGCGCTAGCAGTGTCCCATGGGAACTGGTGTGCAGAGAAGGGTCTATTTGGCGTGACTGAAGCAGTAGTGTATGAGCACACATCTTTATAACACGTTTTTTTTATTTATATGGAGTCCAAATTCTATTTTTTACTCTTGTACAAGGAACTCTTGAGGTTACAACCCAGAAAGCCCATCCTAAATTCCTGGAGAGTGAGTCCTGTAACACTTCCCAAACTCCAGAGCTCCTGACAATCCTAGCAGGAATGTTTCCATTCTTCTTCATACTCAGAATACAGACACTTTTCTTATTGGGAAAAAAAAAAACTAAGAAAAAAACCCCTCTCCTAAGCATATTTCAAACACAAAACACAGAATTGTTTATATATTACTTAACTTTCATATCATGTGTGATTATTTACAATACACATTGTATACATAGTGGGGGAAATTCAAATGTTTGAAATGTCAGTTGGGTGTCCGTTTTCCCCCCTGTCTATTAGATAGGAAAAAAACAGACACCCAACTGACTTTTCAAACAATTGAATACCCCCCTATGAATTTTGAGCTAAGGTGTGATAATGTTTCATTAGTGTAAATTTTAACTACAATAGTCCATCTGCATTCAGAGTTTTTAGGACGTGTAGTAGTATGCTGTAGGGGGATGGTGTCCTTATAATACACCAACTCAATGCCACAATTTTCCTACATTTGATTTAGTTATATCTTATATGCTTCACAAAGTTAATATGTCATAGGAGCCTATTTATCGTCAAATATCGTACTTGCAGCATAATCCCTGAAAACACATATTTTTGGCTATATCTGCAGATATTTTATGTCACCCCACTATAGAGCTAGACTTTTTGGTGCCCTGTACCAGGGAGAGAATTGGCACCAAAGCCCCCAACCCCCCCCCCCCCCCCCTTCCGATTGTTCAAAATAGGTAGATAAGGCACTTGTCTTATAGACCACTGCAAGAGTATACATTTTGATGCAAATTCTCTTTACACCACATTCATGCACTTAACTTGAGAGCACATTTTTTTCAATATACTGCCATACTCAAGATTCAATCCTATAACCTGCTGAATTCTAATCAAACACCCTACTCATTGAGCTATTTGATAAAAACTATGGGGTTCATTCCGAGTTGATCACTCGCTATCTATTTTTTGCAGCGCTGCGATCAGATAGTCGCCGCCTATGGGGGAGTGTATTTTTGCTTTGCAAGTGTGCGAACGCTTGTGCAGCCGAGTGGTACAAAAAAAGTCTTGTGCAGTTTCTGAGTTGGTATGAACTTACTCAGCCGCTGCGATCACTTCAGCCTGTCCGGTCCTTGAATTGATGTCAGACACCCGCCCTGCAAACGCTAGGACACGCCTGCGTTTTTCCAACCACTCCCTGAAAATGGTCAGTTGACACGCACAAACGCCTTTTTCCTGTCAATCTCCTTGCGATCGGCTGTGCAAATGGATTCTTCGTACAATCCATTGCCCAGCACCGATCCGCTTTGTACACGTATGACGCGCCTGCGCATTGCGGTGCATACACATGCGCAGTTTTGCTGAGTTTTGACCTGATCGCAGCGCTGAAAAAAATAGCTAGCATGCGATCAGGTTGGAATGACCGCCTATTAACACAGTATGAAACTACTGGTACTTTGTAAAAAATATAATAATCAGCATTGCAATTGAGCAGATCTATGTAGTGTTCAGCCACACATCCAATCCCTTGCAGCCACACACTACATCGATCTGCCCAGCTGCAATCTGATAATTTTTTCACAAAGTACAACGTAAGTTTCAAATAGATAAAATTCTGTAGCTTAAAATTTTCTACCTGTCACGATCCGGGTATCTGGACGCCATTTCTTACCCATCAGATGCCTCCTAAGGCTGGCTCAGCGCTCCAGGACCGGATCCCATCTGTTATCCTGATGTGTACATTCCTGTATCCTCTCCTGTCACTCTGGGACGCTGTCACAGTAAACGCCATATTACACCTGGCATGGCGTCTCCCGCGGCCTCCGCCGCCGTCCCTGAACTTCTGCATGCAGAGTGTCTGAGTGGCGATTACGTCAGCCGCGGCCTCCGCTGTGTCCGCGTGGTTGGATGTGCATCTGTCAGCCTGGCGCCTCCTGTCTCCGGTGGCCGGCGCCGCCATTACTGTTTTCATTACCACATGGATTACAAACCAAACTTCCCTCCAAGTGTCTGCATGGGCGCAGCCATCTTGGATTCTGTCAGCTGATCATTTCCACCAATCTGTTCTCAGTATTGATAATCTGCATAATTGCCTAGCCAATCCCTTCCTTGCTGCAGGTATAAATACACTGTGCCTGAGCAAGGAAGGCGTCAGTGCTTTGGTTGTCAAACCTAGTTCCTGTTTGTCTCTCTCCTGTGATTGTCTTCCAGGTTCCAGCTCCTGTCTCAAGACTTCCACCATAGAGACCCGCACCAGCATTCCACCTGCGGTGTAGCCTGACTCTCCAATCCAGGCCTGGCCAACCTGTGGCTCTCCAGATGTTGTGAAACTACACATACCAGCATGCCCTGCCACAGTTTTATCATTCACTAACAGCAAAACTGTGGCAAAGCATGATGGGACTTGTAGTTTTACAACAGCTGGAGAGCCACAGGTTGGCCAGGCCTGCTCCAATCCATTGTGGATTCATCTGTTTCCTGCTACAACATTACCTGCTTCCAGCTCAGCTTCCAGCAGAGTACAGCTTCCCTTAAAGGGCCGGTGTCCTTTCTACACTTTACCACTCTCCACCGGTATTATTATTTCTCCGCTCTCAAGTTCTACATTTCAGTTCATATTTCATCGCTCCCAAGTTCATTTATTTTTAACTGGTTCCAGCCAGTATCCACTCCGTGCTAACAACAGTCTGGTTCCAGCCAGTATCCACAGCAGCTGTTTTATCTTCAGCAACCCAGCTTTTCCTGGAACACCAGCTGGCACAATCCTGGGTTATCTCCATTGCTACAGTCGGGCCTGGTAAGGACTTTCCATCTAGAAGATCATAAGAACTATCTCACACTACCAGTGCCCTGTGGCTCCTGCCATCCTGTAGTACCCAGGAACTGTATTTATTCTTTGCTGACTTTTACGTTTTCTTTTACTGCTGCTGTGTTGCGGAGTTGTCATAATAAACATCATTGACTTTTATCCAAGTTGTCGTGGTCACGCCTTCGGGCAGTTATTATTCATGTTACTTACATGTCCAGGGGTCTGATACAACCTCCCAGGTTCCGGTACATCTCAGCCCCTACAACTGAGGCTGCCTCCCGTCAGCTCAGGCCCTCAGTTGTGACAGTAAGCACTGACCTAATGAATCCAGCCGGAGACCAGGATCAAGCGGCCAGGCCGATGCAAGAACTGGCAGCCCGACTAGAACATCAGGAGGCTGCACAGGGCCACATCATCTGCTGTCTCCAGGATCTCTCTACTCGGCTGGATGGGATTCAGACAACTCTCCGTGGATCAGGCGCGTCTGGTGCGTCAACCACAGTGACTCCAGCTATAACCCCACCCACCTTACCCATTTCTGCTCCACGTCTTCATCTTCCAACGCCAGCAAAATTTGACGGATCTCCAAGATTCTGCAGGGGATTTCTCAACCAGTGTGAGATTCAGTTTGAGCTACAACCTGGCAATTTTTCCAGTGACCGTACAAAAATTGCCTACATTATTTCTCTTCTCAGTGGCTCAGCCCTTGATTGGGCATCACCGTTATGGGAGAGGTCCGACACCCTGCTATCTTCCTACACTGCCTTCGTGTCAACATTCAGGCGCATCTTCGACGAGCCAGGCCGGGTAACCTCAGCTTCATCCGAGATTCTCCGTTTACGCCAGGGGTCACGTACTGTAGGACAATATCTGATACAGTTCCAGATCCTGGCATCCGAACTGGCATGGAACGACGAGGCCCTGTATGCTGCATTCTGGCATGGCTTATCTGAGCGTATTAAAGATGAGTTAGCTACCAGAGACTTACCTTCTAAGTTAGATGAGCTAATCTCACTCTGCACGAAAGTTGATTTACGTTTCAGAGAGAGAGCAACTGAGCGTGGAAGATCATCTGCTCCAAAATCTTCTGCTCCTCCTCCTCGTCAACTGTCACCATCTAAAGATGAGCCCATGCAACTTGGCCGTTCCCGTTTAACTCCTGCTGAGCGCCGAAGACGTCTCTCCGAGTTTCTCTGTCTCTATTGTGCAGCTCCGTCTCACACCATTAATGTCTGTCCCAAACGTCCGGGAAACTCCAAATCCTAGCTCGCCAAGGAGAGGGCCGGCTAGGAGTAATGATCTCCTCTCCATCTCCTCAAGATTGTAATCTCCCAGTCTCGCTTCAAGTTGCTCAACGTTATCGGAACGTCATTGCCCTCCTTGACTCCGGAGCAGCTGGGAACTTTATTACCGAAGCCTATGTTAAACGGTGGTCCCTACCCACCGAGAGACTTCCTTCGTCCATTTCTTTAACTGCCGTGGATGGCAGCAAAATTTTTGATGCAGTTATTTCTTTAAGGACTCTACCAGTTCGTCTGAGAGTGGGAGTTCTTCATTCCGAACTTATTTCTTTTTTAGTGATTCCAAGAGCCACACATCCTGTGGTCCTGGGCCTTCCATGGCTCCGTCTTCACAATCCTACAATTGATTGGACGACTACGCAAATCCTGGCATGGGGTTCCTCCTGTGCTGAGACATGTTTGTTTAAAGTATTGCCTGTCTGTTCTTCCTCCCCCAGGTCGTCTGATGTTCCACCTCCTCCATATCAAGATTTCACGGATGTGTTCAGTAAAGCTTCTGCTGATATCCTTCCTCCTCATAGAGAATGGGACTGTCCGATTGATCTCGTTCCAGGGAAGGTTCCACCTCGAGGCCGAACTTATCCGTTGTCTCTGCCTGAGACGCATTCTATGGAGGAATATATTAAAGAGAACCTAGCAAAGGGGTTCATTCGACCTTCTTCTTCTCCAGCCGGCGCAGGCTTCTTTTTTGTAAAAAAGAAAGATGGTGGTCTGCGGCCGTGCATCGACTACAGAGGTTTGAACGACATTACCATCAAGAACCGTTATCCTTTACCCCTGATTACTGAGCTCTTTGACAGAGTTAGCGGAGCTACCATCTTTACAAAGCTGGACTTGCGAGGTGCATACAATCTCATCCGGATCCGTGAGGGTGACGAGTGGAAGACCGCCTTTAACACCCGTGACGGACATTATGAGTACCTCATCATGCCCTTCGGATTGAGCAATGCTCCAGCTGTCTTCCAGCATTTTGTCAATGAGATCTTCAGAGACATTCTATACCGTCATGTCGTGGTCTATCTAGACGATATCCTCATTTTTGCCAACGATTTAGAGGAACATCGTTTTTGGGTTAAAGAGGTTCTGTCCCGTCTCCGTGTCAATCATCTCTATTGCAAATTAGAAAAATGCGTCTTTGAAGTCAAGTCCATTCCGTTTCTAGGGTACATTGTGTCCGGTTCCGGACTAGAGATGGATCCTGAGAAACTACAAGCAATCCAAAATTGGCCGGTACCCTTAACCCTCAAAGGGGTCCAGAGGTTCTTAGGGTTCGCCAACTATTACCGAAAGTTTATACGAGACTTTTCCACCATTGTGGCGCCTATTACTGCTTTCACTAAGAAGGGTGCTAACCCGTCCAAGTGGTCTGAAGAAGCCATGCAAGCATTTCATCTTTTAAAACAAAGGTTCATCTCTGCGCCTGTTCTGAAACAGCCTGACATCGACTCTCCTTTCATCTTAGAGGTGGATGCCTCCTCCGTTGGAGTAGGAGCGGTGTTATCTCAGAGGGCTAAAGATGGCCATTTACACCCTTGCAGTTTCTTCTCCCGGAAGTTCTCCCCAGCTGAGCGCAACTATGCCATTGGCGACCAGGAGTTGCTAGCCATCAAGCTCGCTCTAGAAGAGTGGAGGTATCTGTTGGAGGGAGCTTCTCATTCAATCACCATACTTACAGACCACAAGAACCTTTTATACCTGAAGGGCGCACAATGTCTCAACCCTCGTCAGGCCAGATGGGCACTTTTCTTTTCCAGGTTCGACTTTAAACTCCAGTTCTGTCCGGGCTCTCAGAATCGCAAGGCCGATGCCCTTTCCCGCTCATGGGAGCAAGAAAATGAGTCAGAGTCTTCAGACAAGCATCCTATTATAAATCCGTTGGCATTCTCCACGGTAGGGATGGACTCTACGCCCCCATCAGGGGAAAGTTTTGTGAAGCCGATGCTAAGGAAGAAGCTCATGCATTGGGCCCATGCTTCCCGTTTTGCCGGACATACAGGTATCCAAAAAACCCTGGAGTTTATCTCTAGGTCCTATTGGTGGCCAACTCTGAAAAAGGACGTCTTGGAGTTTATTGCATCTTGCCCAAAGTGTGCCCAACATAAAGTATCCCGCCAGTCGCCTGCGGGGCAACTGGTTCCACTATCCGTTCCCCGTCGACCATGGACCCACTTGTCGATGGATTTCATTACAGACTTACCCATGTGCAACAAGTTCAATACCATCTGGGTGGTAGTTGACCGGTTCACCAAGATGGCACACTTCATTCCTCTCACCGGTCTTCCGTCAGCTTCCAAGTTGGCTCAAGTATTCATACAAGAGATCTTCCGACTCCACGGTCTTCCTGAAGAAATTATCTCAGATCGAGGAGTTCAATTCACAGCCAAATTCTGGCGAAGTTTATGTCAAGTCCTCCAAGTCAAGCTAAAGTTTTCCACGGCTTACCATCCTCAGACCAATGGTCAAACCGAGAGGGTGAATCAGGACTTGGAGGCCTTCCTCCGCATCTATGTGTCCTCCTCTCAAGATGACTGGGTTCAATTACTTCCCTGGGCCGAGTTCTGTCATAACAACCAGTATCATTCTTCATCTGCTTCAACACCATTCTTCACTAACTTTGGATTCCACCCTAAAGTCCCTGAGTTCCAACCGCTTCCAGCAACTTCTGTTCCCGCAGTGGATATCACCTTGCATCAGTTTGCCAATATCTGGAAGAGCGTACGATCAGCTCTGCTCAAGGCATCGTTCAGGTACAAGAAGTTTGCGGATAAGAAGCGTCGAGCAGTTCCTGCTCTCAAGGTGGGTGATCGGGTATGGTTATCCACGAAGAATTTGAGGTTAAGAGTTCCCAGTATGAAGTTTGCACCTCGCTATATCGGTCCTTTCAAGATTGAACAAGTCATCAATCCTGTTGCTTACAGACTCCAGTTGCCTCCCTTCTTAAAAATACCCAGGACATTCCATGTTTCCCTGTTGAAACCGCTGATCTTGAATCGGTTTCATTCCTCACTTCCTCCAACTCCGAAAGTCCAAACTCAACGAGGCGTTGAGTATGAAGTGGCCAAGATCCTGGACTCACGTCACCGTTACGGTCAACTACAATATCTTATTGACTGGAAGGGTTATGGTCCTGAGGAACGTTCATGGACCAATGCTTCTGATGTCCATGCTCCTGCCTTGGTCCGGAGATTCCATTCCAAGTTTCCTCAAAAGCCAAAGAAGTGTCCTGGGGCCACTCCTAAAGGGGGGGGTGCTGTCACGATCCGGGTATCTGGACGCCATTTCTTACCCATCAGATGCCTCCTAAGGCTGGCTCAGCGCTCCAGGACCGGATCCCATCTGTTATCCTGATGTGTACATTCCTGTATCCTCTCCTGTCACTCTGGGACGCTGTCACAGTAAACGCCATATTACACCTGGCATGGCGTCTCCCGCGGCCTCCGCCGCCGTCCCTGAACTTCTGCATGCAGAGTGTCTGAGTGGCGATTACGTCAGCCGCGGCCTCCGCTGTGTCCGCGTGGTTGGATGTGCATCTGTCAGCCTGGCGCCTCCTGTCTCCGGTGGCCGGCGCCGCCATTACTGTTTTCATTACCACATGGATTACAAACCAAACTTCCCTCCAAGTGTCTGCATGGGCGCAGCCATCTTGGATTCTGTCAGCTGATCATTTCCACCAATCTGTTCTCAGTATTGATAATCTGCATAATTGCCTAGCCAATCCCTTCCTTGCTGCAGGTATAAATACACTGTGCCTGAGCAAGGAAGGCGTCAGTGCTTTGGTTGTCAAACCTAGTTCCTGTTTGTCTCTCTCCTGTGATTGTCTTCCAGGTTCCAGCTCCTGTCTCAAGACTTCCACCATAGAGACCCGCACCAGCATTCCACCTGCGGTGTAGCCTGACTCTCCAATCCATTGTGGATTCATCTACAACATACAACATTACCTGCTTCCAGCTCAGCTTCCAGCAGAGTACAGCTTCCCTTAAAGGGCCGGTGTCCTTTCTACACTTTACCACTCTCCACCGGTATTATTATTTCTCCGCTCTCAAGTTCTACATTTCAGTTCATATTTCATCGCTCCCAAGTTCATTTATTATTTAACTGGTTCCAGCCAGTATCCACTCCGTGCTAACAACAGTCTGGTTCCAGCCAGTATCCACAGCAGCTGTTTTATCTTCAGCAACCCAGCTTTTCCTGGAACACCAGCTGGCACAATCCTGGGTTATCTCCATTGCTACAGTCGGGCCTGGTAAGGACTTTCCATCTAGAAGATCATAAGAACTATCTCACACTACCAGTGCCCTGTGGCTCCTGCCATCCTGTAGTACCCAGGAACTGTATTTATTCTTTGCTGACTTTTACGTTTTCTTTTACTGCTGCTGTGTTGCGGAGTTGTCATAATAAACATCATTGACTTTTATCCAAGTTGTCGTGGTCACGCCTTCGGGCAGTTATTATTCATGTTACTTACATGTCCAGGGGTCTGATACAACCTCCCAGGTTCCGGTACATCTCAGCCCCTACAACTGAGGCTGCCTCCCGTCAGCTCAGGCCCTCAGTTGTGACACTACCTTTCTATCCAAGGGCAGATAGCTCAATTAATTGATTCCCTGGCTGCCATGCCACAGGTAATGGGTTTGAAATGTAATAAAGGACAGTGTGACTGAATAACAAAGAAATCTCAAGTTCAGTTCATGAATATTGTACAGGGATTAGTGACAGAAGGGGTCAGGGTAGGAGACAGCGTGGCCAGGAGCTTCTAAAAGTGGGAAAGCTGCAAGTGAAAGTAATTAAAACAGATCATTGAAAATTGACGCCAACAGCGCCCCCTACCATGCAGCACAATGTGTGGCGCCTCCTCTGCACACACCTAGTTACGGCCCTGCCCCAATATATGAAGGAGGAATCACAGCAGATATTTCTATGTCCCTCCATTTCCAACAGCAGCCGCAGCCCCCATAGGTTTCGACGTGGGACGCGATATTAACAGATTCACCAAGCTCTAGAATGCAAAGCATTCCGGAGTTTGGACCCTGCAGTTAATGCCATTGGAAGATGATGGTGTGCTGCTGTAGCCTATGGTCTGCACTGCACATGGCCACCAGGACGAATAAAATGCCATTGCAGCCACCAGCAGAAGATAAGCCACCGCAGGGCCACCAGGACAAAATGTTGACATTTGAACTCTGTCTACATGATGAATGTTGATGTTATGACTTCTAGATATTCTCATGTTGACATTTCATACTCAACCCAACAAAGATGTATATAATAATATGTATTTACCACATAAAATGTAAATTACTCCTGGGAGTAATCACTTATTAAAAGTCCCATAAAGGCTATAAACTAACATGGCATCAAATTTAAAAAGCATCTAGTCAGAGAGGTATGTGACAGACAGTATATGCTGTTGATTATCAAGTACTTGGAGCCTGAGTCAGAGATGGATGGTTTTCATACTGCAGCAGCATATTAATAGATGCCACCTGCATGCTTACGTGACCCGTTGCTGTGTCAGAAGAAGCATCAGATCACCTGCGTGAATATCAGCCATCTGAGTAAACCTCCAGTAGCTCAGGATGGCTTTTCGAATTCACACTGGCAAGGCCAGGAAATCTGCAGCATATGACACAGTCCCTGGCCTCATCACGCCTAGAAAATAAGGGTTACACAAACCTCCATTTTGTAAAATTATCTTTGTTGCCGCCCCTTCCCCATCCCCAAATGACCACAGCGTGGCAATCAAGCTGCTGCTTAGGGGGGCACTGAGGGAGTCGTCGCTTCAACTGATCTGCACATGCTCAGTACAGATTCTGCGCGTGTGCAATTCAGTTACCATCGGAGATAGTTTGTATACATCTTTGAATCAGGCCCTTGATTTGATATAAAAACAGCATGTTTATATAGTGGCTTTCATGTGTCACTTACACAGTATTATTGTCATGAACCAATAAGCTCCTAACGTAAATAATGAAATTAATAAAACAAAAAAATGCTGCTTGTTTAAGTATTCAACCCCCCTTCTGTGGAAGCTCCGGTGAAAGGTATTGCCCTAACAATTGGCTTCCAATTAGCCTCCACCTGTGAATCATTAAAAAAGGTAATATGTTATGGATAAAAGACCATTTATATCAAATAACAGTAGACCATTTATGGTCTACTATGAATCTGAAGGAAAGCTGTGAAAATAAAGACCAAAGAGCAGTGGTCTATTCTCCCTGCTGAAGTCTCAGGTCTCTGTGCTTCACACTTGGCGGGAGTCCAGAGAGAACGGATGGTGTCAGAATTGGTGAATTCAGACTGCGGCATTGGTTGGCTCCAATACATTTCGTACTTGCTGTACTTTATAGAGATCCTTGATAGGAACTGTTTAGCAAGACAATCAACTCAAACAGAAGGTCAAAGCAACACTGTCATGGCTGAACAACAAAAAGGTGAATGTTCTACAATGACCAAGCCAAAGTTCAGATTTCAATTCAATTGGAAATCTGTGGTCTTTTTGAAAATTGCTGTTCACAAACCTCATCCAACAAACCTGAACAACTTGGAGCAAATCAGCAAAGATTACTCCCAAACAATCAGCAAACTTACCCCAACAGACATAAAGATGCTATTTCAGCAAAAGGTGGTTCTACAAAGTTCTAGTGTGCAGGTCTGCATGGAGTTAAATACTTATACACGCATCATTTTTCATCTTGTATAAAAATAAAATATCTGCAGATTATAAATTACATTTTACTTTTTTGTCTTCTTAGGAGGTTGAATTGTTTTGCAAACCTACGGGGAGTAGTTATTCAATTAGCCGCGATAACAGACTTTTCCCATGATAAAATGGTCTTTCACACAAATTGCTATTACACCCTATTCAGTTAGGCCGGGAAAATGTATTGGTGATTATTTTTCACACATTTCACTTCACCAACTCTGAGCAGGTGAAAAGTTTGGAAAAATCCCTATTTTAAGGTAAAATGTTTGGATTTGGTTCAGAACCCCTGGGACCCCCCCCCCCCCCCCCCCCACCCCCCTTAATGTCTAATTAGGTACATTGAAATTTCTAATTGCCCAATAATGACATGTCAGTTTTGGGGTGAAAAAGTGCATAGTGATGGAAAGGTATGGGACAGGTATATTGGGGTGCTTTATGAATGGGACAAGTGTTTTTTGACTTGCAGGTTGGAGTAGTCAGTCTTTCCACTTTCTTTTCTAAGTACCCTAAAATAACCCAAACATATACTTATGCACATTTTCATTTACCCCTAATTTAATAAGAACATTTATTTTGCACAAAAAAGCTTGCTTTCTATCATTTTTTTTGCATTTAAAAGAAATGAATATAACATACATTTCACGCAATTTAAGTCCCCAAAAACTTTATTGTGATCTCGAATACACTTCTCTTCTGTTATCCTATGTTAGTTTGGCATTTTTTGGGGTACAGGCTGATTTCCCCATTTTCACCTACACTTTTCACTGCAAGAATTTTTTGCAGGAAACCTGTTTGCAGTTGAATAGGTCAGAAAATGGGAGTGTGCATACCCACGAAAAGCCATTTTTTGCCAATTTTCATCCAACTGCCTTGAAAAATATTTACGCAAAAAAATGACAGCTAATTGAATACCCCCTTATGTATGAATTTTGCACATTCAATAGTTTATCCACTAATACCCTATTCACATAGAAGCTCCAGCTCAGACCAGTGTCCCACCAAGGTTCTGAGCACAGATCGGAGCCAGGGCTGTAGCTATATGTACCCCTTTAACACCGCTGCTGGGACCCAGGTCATAGCACCTCACACAGGAATGCTTGGAGATGACATAGGTGGTCATTCCGAGTTGATCGCTCGCTAGCAGTTTTTAGAAGCCATGCAAACGCTATGCCGCCTCCCACTGGGAGTGTATTTTAGCTTAGCAGAAGTGCGAACGAAAGGATCGCAGAGCGGCGGCAAAGTTTTTTTGTGCAGTTTCAGAGTAGCTTCGGACCTACTCAGCGCTTGCGATGACTTCAGACTGTTCAGTTCCTGTTTTGACGTCACGAACACGCCCTGCGTTCGCCCAGCCATGCCTGCATTTTTCCTGGCACGCCGGTGTTTTTCCGAACACTCCCTGAAAATGGTCAGTTGACACTCAGAAACACCCTCTTCCTGTCAATCGCTCTGCGGCCAGCAGTGCGACTGAAAAGCTTCGCTAGACCTTGTGTGAAACTACATCGTTCGTTGCAATTGTATGACGCGCGTGCGCATTGCTCCACATGCGCAGAAGTGCCTTTTTTTTGCCTCATCGGTACACAGCGAACGAATGCAGCTAACGATCAACTCGGAATGACCCCCATAATCTCCAATCTCTCCTGAGCCAGCCAATCGACAGCCATTTAGGCATGACCCAGGATGGACCCGGGAATAACCCTGTGATCTAGGGAGTGGACCAGAGATGTACCTGGGATGCATGACCTGGGTTGACCTTTTCACTCCAAGCCTGGACCTGTTTTGCACCGGCTTGCCCTGTCAATGTCGTGGTTCTCGGCACTGTGTGAAAGGGGTATTAGTGTAACTTTTAGATCTTGATTTAAAAAAAAAAAAAAAAAAAGTTTGCATTAAACAGATCTATTGGTCTCTGCTCATTACATTGGGTAAACATATCACATTAATAGATACAGATTACAGTATAAACACACACCGCAGAAATACACAGTCTCTGTTTACCAACAGATTCAGTATTATCTATAATGCCACATAATATACTTATGTACTTTATTAATATTAACTCCTTAAGGGGTATATCCAATTAAAGTCGGATCCATTCCGACATGCATTTGTCGAAATGGATCCGACAACCCCTATTCAAATCTCATCTCAATTCGACTTTTTCAAGTCGAGTTGAGATGAGGGACCCAGAAAGGGAGAAGGGGGGGGGGGGGGGCGCGGGGAGACCAGCGGGGACATCCGCCAGAGATCAGCGCTACAGTAGCGCTGCAGGAGGATGTCACACAGCCGCCCGACCTCACGGCAGTGTCCACCCGGCTCCAGCAAGCGTGACCTAACTTGCTGGAGCCGGGTGGAAGCTGCCGTGAGCGGCGCGGCTGTGAGACATCCTTCTGCAGTGCTACTGTAGCGCTGATCTCCCCTGTATGCCCACGGCTGTCCCCCTGCGGCTCCCCCCACCCCCTCCTCCTCTCGGGTCCCACATCTCAGTCCGACATTTTTTTTTATGTCGGACTGAGATGGTCGAAAACTGACGTCTTTTTCGACAGACGGCAGTTTTCGACACCAATTGAATATACCCCTTAATGTTTACTTTTTACTGGGCAGTGTCCAATGACTTTTTTTAGTTACATTTCAATTAGACAAGATATTGTTTATCCTAATATATGAAGTTGGATATACTTTCTATTATTGTGTCTCAATACAGATTATATAGTATATATGATAATTTCCTATCTTCAGAGCAATGCTGTCTCAACAATGATTGGGTAATAAATCACGCCCGATTGTGTCTCTAACGCGGATAATCCGTAATTATAGGATGATAATTGTTTACATTAGTGGAATGTCATTGTCGCATGGAAGACTCATGAATGATTACATTTATATTATTATTATAGTTTGCCAAATGCAACTGGTATTATCGTTAATGACTCCGCTAAATTGTTTAAGCTGTTTACTAAGGGTGGTCTTCTGTATGCCGGCGGTCGGGCTCCCGGCGCTCAGTATACCGGCGCCGGGAGCCCGACAGCCGGCATACCGACACTTATTTTCCCTCGTGGGGGTCCACGACCCCCATAGAGGGAGGATAAAATAGTGTGGCGCGCGTAGCGTGGCGAGCGCAGCGAGCCCGCAAGGGGCTCATTTGCGCTCGCCACACTGTCGGTAAGCCGGCGGTTGGCCTCCCGGCGCCGGTATGCTGGTCGCCGGGAGCCCGACCGCCGGCCAGCCGTAGTGAACCCGTTTACTAATACTGTTTGCCAGCTAGTAAAGCAGATAATGGTCATAATGCAATTACAGAGCACAATGAACACCGCAATAAACATCTAGTTAGATTATATTACTCTTATGCATGATAGACACAATGACACAGGTGTCTAATATGATTTCCAAATACTGTTTGCATATTACAATTCTATAATCACTCTATAGGGTGACAGTACAGCTGATGCAGAATAGCAAAATAGGCGCTTATTAAACACAATACTGTGCATGCAGACATTGTGCATTTCCGCCCTCATGCAAAACAATACAAACCTCAAAATGCCTCCTGGGAAACATATCTGCCATGTTTGTAACAAATCCCCATTACCTATGGGTATCTACATCTGTCCTACAGTCAGAGCCATCTTAACATATAGTGACACTGGGAAGATGCCCAGGGCCCCAAGTTTCTAAGGGCCTTCGAGCAGGGGTGGGCTTGGCCAAAGGGCATCTGCCTTCCGGGCTAGTGCCTCCGAAGCTTCTTTGGATGCTGGTAGATGTTGCCTAGCCACTCTGATTGTGAATTACACCCAATCAAAGCTGCCACGGAGCATTCTCTACCCTCCTCCCGGGCTGCAGCAAGACACTTAATGACTGTCAGCTTGCTGATTGGTGGATGGATAGAGCTATCCACAAATCAGAGTGCAGCATTCAATACCTGCCTCCAGTCTACAACCAGACGGTGAATGGCTGTCAGCTTGCTGATTGGTGGATAGTTGGAGCTATCCAGAAATCAGAGTGCCGACAGCCAGTCAGTGTATGGAAGCAAGTGATATTCCGGAAGAATGACCTTGTGTGCAAGAGAGCAGAGGCTCTGGCATAGTGTCAGAGTGTTTGCTTTCACTGAACGACGACAGCTTCCCAAAAATGTCACTGGGAAGAGGAGGAGTAACCCACTTGCCAACACAGGCCAAGTATACTCAGGGTGCAGGGTGTGCAGTGTGGAGCCCTCTGGACCCAGTGGCACTGCACACTTCACCCATTATAAATACTCCAATGGTGTGCCTCTTGGCAGGCCTTTGTCTGCATAATTACTGTACTGAATAAGGTGGATTTGCATAAATACTGACAATGCTAAATTCCTTTGTCGTATAACAACCCTTTATGAAGCTAAGAACACTGTACGCTGTTTACTTAAGAAGTACCGTAATGGTACGCTAGTTGCGTAACGATCGCTCAGCCGTAGGCGAGACGCTCAAGCGTCACGTTCGCTCACGGCCCAGCGATCACAGGACACGTTATTGGTTATGTCTAGGGTAATGATTCGCTATGGCGTAGCTTACGCTCGAGACCACGAGGAGGTCACCAGCGATGCAGACGCTCACAACACTATACCTTTATGATAAAACCTTATACCAATGAAATACACTGAATACCTTAATGTGAGTACAGGGTGTAAGTGCAACCTTGTGTAACCTGACTAACTACAAAGCTGCTTGAGCGTCACCGACGCTCAAGTGAACACTTAACACTATAGGAAATACACAGATGCTGGTTTAGGTTCCAAAGCCTATTAACTGTATTATATCTAATATACTTGTAAAAAGGGGATAACAGTACAAATGATACACTACAATATAACAGAGACTTCCTAACCACAGAACTAAACAATAAATACAAAAAGACAATACTACACTGACCTAAATGCAATACAATACAATACTATCTAATACAATACAATACTAGCCTAGTCTAGGGGAGATATGAGAGAACAGGACAGAGAGAGAGAGAGCGAGAGAGAGAGAGAGAGAGAGAGATGAGATGAGAGAAATTGGCTCACAGAAAGACAATGATAACGGAGAGAAACTTACGCACAAAGGGTATGATCGCCTGCGCCTCGATATCCAGCTCCCGGCTATCAGCAGATAACCGTTGATGAGAGAGTGAGAGCTGGATGTGGTCGGCCTGCCTATTTATGCCCCACACACAATGCAATCTCCTGGTCCTACAATCCCATTGTCCATTGGCCGAAGGAATTCGGCCCTGCATCATAACAAAAGGTCATAGGGTGATTCATACAGGTGGGCTGTGACGATTTCCAACAGCTCAGGTGGGTGGGAAACTGGGTTTCCCGCCGCATACCTGAGTATGTGTAATTAATAGAAATGGACATAAACTTCTTATGTCCATAACTATTCGCACGAGCGATTAATACGCTCCAAACCAACACCGGAATATTGCTAATTAAATACTCTTCCGATGGGTACCAAACACTGCTGTATGATTCCTGTTAGACCCTTCGTACGATATAAAGAGGGATTCCTCAGCTCTGGGACATTGTATTTTAACCAAACTTTCAGAATCTATCAAAGGGACCATGATCTATAAACTACATTAATTGTGAAAATATGTAACGAATGAGTCGCACGCTACGACTACATAAACTCTACCGTAAATGCGCATACCGCGCCTGCGAGTGCACGCTATTGCGGGTATGCACCTCCACGGGAGAGCGTACGCACGCGCAGCGCGGACCAGTGTGCGGTGCAAATATGGCAACGTGCATTGAGACATTTTTCTGACTTTGACAGTCCACCCTTTGGCAGTCAATAATAACTGCCACAAAACATTTAAGGAGAAAAATGTAAGTCAGGGGTTAATTGATTTCCATGGTTGGGTAGGGGAGGAGAGAGGAGAAGATGTGAAGAGGGTATGACCTAGTGAGATAGCAGAAGCATGTGTGTATGAATCCATGTTTGGGGGGGTCATGTATCATCGTGCCGTACGTGTTGTAAATCAAGCTTCGAGGTATTGCGAAGTATACATTTGAATTCCTTCTTATCCTGTGGTACAGGTCTGTGGATGGGCTGTCAAACTTTACCGAGCTCTTTTCGGCTGTGGTTGTAACAAAATGGGGATGCACATTTTAGTTGATGATACATGAATGGGGGAGGTATGTGGTTGCTGATATCTGTGCCTGTATTCCCTATCGACTATGTGTGTCGTTACCTGAGGGTTGTAGAGATGAAGATAAAGAACACTTACGAAAAATGCAATGATATTCTATGTCAGGGAAATGTACATCTGTTGTTGAAGTTGTGTTCGGTATCTGTTGAGAGTCGTCTTCTTTGCGCTGTTTTGCTCCTTAGGCATGAGCAACAAGCTTTGTCAGTGCCATCAGATTTACAAAAATGTTGGGCTAGCGTGAGTTTAAAAATACTAGGGAAACTGGGGATCCATGGCAAAGTTCATCAAGTGTCCATATTTAAAGTTGTCAAATCTTCTTCTTTGGTCAATCCGTTGTCTGTATACATCTCGTCTCGTCAGCTTCCTCGTCCAAGGGGGTCTTTGTATCTTGGAGAAAAGCAGAAAAACAGGTGAAAGAAACGGACCGTATAATCGCATTTTCATCACATTCTGGTTTCTATCATTGGGTCATAAATCAAATCCAGGTTAATTACGGTTTCCTCACTCCTCAAGCTCATCACTTTTGTACTTTGTTTGCACCTCATTAAAGCCTGCCCGCATCTAAATATCAATCCAATCGATATAACGACACCCAAGATACATAGTAGAAACTTTCCAACATCCATTATGACTCCTTGAGCCCAGTCTCCTAAACCGGAGAACCAATTTCGCGGGTTCAACCATGACACCCAACTAGTCAGCTCATTACCTACAGCAGCAAGGGTGAGATTGTGTTTTCGACGAAATTCCCACTTCAATTGGAGAATATCATCCATCTTTTGGTCTATGACCTCTACCGGATCCTCGGTGCTATTTGTGATGTACGTGCAACACTTTATGCCGTACTGTGTTGCCAATGTAACACAATATCCGCCTGTTACTGCTGTAAGATAATTAAGAACCATTCTATGCTGTACCAGTTCTGTTTTGTAAGCTTGAAGTTCTCTTCCAGTGTATCTAAACGTGTCATCATACATTTCAGTGATATTATCTAACAAATTGGCGAGTGCGGAAATGTATCTATAATTCATCACTCCTCGAGCGGTACGAGTGAAATCTAACGCTACCAGAACCTGAATCCCGGTGGATTCATGGATAAGATCAGAGGCCGGATGCTCTAACCTTTCTGACAGTTGTCTTTTAACTCGGTGCTCGTAATGAGTGTGAGTATAAGGAGCTTGGGCACCACGGTGTATGTCCTTCATTTTGTCATGTGTTACAGTCATCACTTCAGGCAATACTTTTCCAATATAACACAATCCTTCAGAGTTTGGGGCAAGCCACTTGTACGCCTTTCTCCCGCATATGAAATATGCATCATCGGGGAGAACATAAGGGACGGAGAAGGACATGATCATGTTACAAACCTTCCAGGTGAAATCTCCTGACCCTAATTCTTCCATCTGCTTAATGCACGTATCGGTTTGTACGATATGTGCACAGTATCCTGGTGATACCTCTCCAACTCTAGTAATCCTATTTCCTAAGGTATATCGATACCGAAAAGATTTTCCTCTACTGGCTATATGGCGTACGAGCTCTGTATCTGTAGGCATTCTATCTGCTCTGTGTGAAAAGGTCATGGTAAGGTTGCTCCATGACACTTCCCAATTTCCCGGTTTTCTGGGATTGGAGATGTTAAAACATATGAGGGACCTATCCACATGGTATTGGTGGAGCTTCAAACTAGGAGGGCTGGAGATGTTAAACCTCCGGTCCACCGGTCTCCCACCACTTAGCTCAAGTACCTCCCCTAACGTTAAAGGAAATGGTACTAGCCCTGATTTACTGTGACCCTGAGGTACTTGAGAGCATACCCAACAATCGGTCTTGTTTAACACATTACCCACTAGGGAGTGATAGTCACTCAATGGATGCCGGTCCATATGGATATTAAAACTAGATTGGCATTTCTTTATGCATCCATCTTCAACCAGATTATCACAGAGCCTACAGATACAATTTTCTTCAGCTAACAATCCATCACAATTTCTTCTATCGGATCGTTTTCTGATACTCGCCTTTGCTTGTTGGTTTGGTTGATCTTGGAAAACTACGCCTCCATCATCATAATCGGAACCCATTCCAGAACCTCTTTCGACCTCTATGGTACTCTCGCCGGAACAGACTGCTCTGGTCAACATCATGGTTAACATCAAAATCCGGATCACAGTCTCTTGGGGCAAGTCCATCTTTGAGGAGGAAATAGAGAAGAATGAGAAGGGGGAAAAAGAAATTTTAAGGGAGAGGGGCTGGGAAGTGGAGAAAAACAATAAAAGGGAGAAGGGAGTCGACAACTGCTTTCGGTCTTCAAGGCTCAGGTGCCGCCTCAGTCCTCCTGGAACAGACACTCCAGTGATACAACCTCTACCGTCTGTTCCTTATCACGGGACTTCTCTGGATCGGCCACCTTTTTGCAGTGGGATGAATGGACCCAAGTCTCTCTCTCAGCAACCTTCAATGCTGTGGTGCTAGTCAATAAGACCTGGTATGGTCCTTCCCATCTATCAATAAGACAACCTGAGCGTAGAAAATTTCGTATCATTACATAATCCCCAGGTTCAATGTCATGACAATTACTATCTGGTAAATCAGGAATCACCAACTTCAGATTATCATTTTGATTCCTCAACTGTTTACTCATGTTAATCAAGTACTTTACAGTTACTTCATTGTTACATTTCAAATCATCCTGAGGGTTAATCATGACATGCGGTTGTCGACCAAACAGAATTTCAAAAGGGGACAGGTTAAGAGGGGACCTGGGAGTGGTTCTGATGCTATACAAAACAATGGGTAAAGCTTCTGGCCACGTCAATCCTGTCTCTGCCATTACTTTACTCAATTTATTTTTAATAGTGCTGTTCACTCTTTCGACCTTCGCACTCGCCTGTGGACGGTACGGAGTGTGCAGCTTGCTATCAATTCCCATCAACTTACACATTCCTTGAAAGACATCACCTGTAAAATGGGTACCCCTATCACTTTCAATGATTCTAGGGATACCATATCTACATACAAATTCCTGCACAATTTTCTTAGCCGTAAACATAGCGGTATTTGTAGCTGCTGGAAAAGCTTCGACCCAATTCGAGAAAACATCTATACAGACAAGTACATATTTCAAATTTCTACATGGGGGTAATTGAATGAAGTCAATTTGTATTACCTGGAAAGGGCCGCCGGCAGGTGGGATATGGGATGGTTCTGTAGGTATTGCTTTTCCAATATTCTTTCTCAGACAGGTAAGGCATGACATTGCTCTTTTACCCGCATGAGAGGAGAATCCTGGGGCGCACCAGTATGCTCTTACCAATTTGCACATCCCCTCCTTGCCTAGATGAGTCAGCCCGTGAGCTGCTTCAGCCAGACATGGAAGGTATGCCCTGGGGGCCACTGGTTTACCATGTCCATCCGTCCAGAGCCCTGAGGACTCCTGGCCATATCCCTTTGCCTTCCAGACTGCTCTTTCCTGTGTGGAACACAAATTCTGCATCTCACACAACTTCTGTGTGTTGATGGTATTAAATACCATCAACTGTGTGGTGTTTGTCCGTGTGGGGGTAGCAGCTGCAAGCTTTGCGGCTTCGTCTGCTCGGCTGTTACCAAGGGATACTGGGTCTTGGCTATATGTATGTGCTTTACATTTGATAACAGCCACTCTGTCGGGTTCCTGTATCGCTGTTAGAAGCCTTTTTATATGAGCTGCATGCGCTATCGGTGTACCAGCCGCCGTCATGAAATTTCTGAGCCGCCATAGCGCTCCGAAATCATGGACTACCCCGAACGCGTATCTGGAATCGGTGTAGATATTGGCTGACTTACCCTTAGCCAATTCACATGCTCTGGTTAGGGCGACCAGTTCAGCAACCTGGGCTGAGTGAGGTGGGCCTAGCGGTTCCGCTTCTATGGTGTCTTGGTCATCTACGACTGCGTATCCAGTACACAAGTCTCCCGAGTCTGACTGTCTGTGACAACTACCGTCCGTGTAGAACGTGAGTTCTGCATCTTCTAGTGGATTGTCACTGATGTCAGGCCTTGCGGTAAAATTTTGGGTCAAATATTCCATACAATCATGTGTATCTTCCTTTGCATTAAATCCTCCTTCCCCATCACTCTCACCTTCCACCCTTTGTGTCTGACCAGGCACACCTGGGAGAAATGTTGCAGGATTTAATGCGCTGCATCTCCTTATGGTGATGTTTACTGGGGCCATTAATGCCAATTCCCATCTTGTAAACCTTGCTGATGAGACGTGTCTGGTTTGGGCAGAATTCAATAAGGCAGATACCGCATGCGGTGTATGGATTGTGAGGTTGTGGCCTAGCACAACATCTTCGCTTTTTGTCACTAGCAATGCTATCGCCGCAACGCTACGCAAGCATGTGGGGAGGGATCGCGCTACCGTGTCTAGCTGGGCGCTGTAGTATGCAATTGGCCTGCTGGCATCACCGTGTTTTTGTGTTAGTACACCTGCTGCGCACCCAGCACTTTCTGTTCCGTATAGTTCAAAGGGTTTCCCATAGTCTGGCATACCTAGTGCTGGTGCCTGCGTTAGGCACTGTTTGAGTCTCTCAAATGCTGTTTCAGATTCGTCTGTATGCGAAATCCGATCAGGTTTGTTTGAAGAGACCATTTCCTGCAAAGGTAGCGCCAATATGGAAAACCCTGGGATCCAATTACGGCAATACCCACACATTCCTAAAAACGTCCTGATCTGTTGCTGGGTTTGTGGCAGTGTCATGTCTCTAATGGCTTGGATTCTATCAGCGGTCAGGTGTCTCAGTCCTTGTGTTAGACAGTGTCCCAAATATTTTACCTTAGCTTGGCATAATTGCAACTTGTCTTTGGAAACCTTGTGACCTGTGTCTGAAAGATGAAACAGGAGCTGTTTCGTATCCTTCAGAGATGCTTCCAGTGAATCTGAACACAGTAATAAATCGTCCACATACTGTATCAATACTGATCCACTGTCTGGTTGGAAAGACTGTAAACAATCATGCAAAGCCTGAGAAAATATACTTGGACTATCTATGAAACCTTGGGGTAACCGAGTCCACGTATATTGGACTCCTCTGTATGTGAATGCAAACAAATATTGGCTGTCAGGGTGCAGAGGTACCGAAAAGAAAGCGGAGCAGAGGTCAATAACAGTGAAAAATTTGGCAGTGGGAGGAATTTGCATTAGGATGACAGCTGGATTTGGCACTACGGGGAACTGACTCTCAACTATTTTGTTAATCCCCCTTAGATCCTGCACTAGCCTGTAACCCCTCCCCCCACTCTTTTTAACAGGGAAGATGGGACTATTTGCGGTGCTGGACGTTCTTACTAGAATGCCCTGTTGTAGCAAGCGCTCTATTACGGGAAAAACTCCTAGCTCCACCTCTGGCTTCAGAGGATACTGTGGGATTTTTGGAGCTATCCTACCATCTTTTACTTGCACAACTACTGGAGCTACGTTTGCCATTAATCCAGTGTCCTGTCCATCTTTTGTCCAAAGTGACTCTGGTATCTGAGATATCATCTCTTCTACTTGGGATGGATTCCTATTTGTCATAATGGAATGTGACATTAATTTTGATGGGGAGTCTAACATGTCTCGTACTTCCTGAGCGTGATTCTCAGGAATGTCCAAGAATACACCTTCAGGAGTACAATAAATGACGCAACCCATTTTACATAGTAAGTCTCTTCCCAGGAGATTGGTTGGTGCCGATGCAGCCAGCAAAAAGGAATGCTTGGTATGCAAAGGCCCTATTGTAATCTCGGCTGGTTTGCTAACAGGGTAGTGCTGGACTACTCCTGTTACTCCCATGGCTGGAATTGTCCTACCAGTGGTTCTCATGCCCACTGTCGAATTTATCACTGACTTGGCCGCCCCTGTGTCTACAAGAAAGTTTAAAGTTTTACCAGCCACATTGATTGCAATTTCTGGTTCGCTTCCAAGACTGGCAATCAACTTAACTGGCTGCAGATTACAGGTATGGCCACACCCCTATTGGGTATGCTGACCTCCCTGAATCCCGCTGGCAGCAACTACTTGTGAGGGAGTTAGCTGGGAACTACCAGAGGCATGCCAGTCTCTGTTTGGGGGATATCTTTTTGTTTCCCCTGTATGTGGCTCAAAACTCCGCCTCTGTGGGCCCTGCTCCCAATGTCGTGTGTTGTGTTGTTGTCTAGGGGGTTGAAAAGACCTTTGTACATTCTTTGTTCTACATTCTCGTGCAAAGTGTCCCGGTCTGTTACAAGAAAAACATGTTATTACACTTGCCTTACCCACAGGATTCGGTGGTACATACGCAGGCTGCCTTGTGGTCAGCGCCTGTATACTTACGGACATCAACTTATCACTTTGCGATTCCCTGTGCCTAGTGATGTTTCTGTCGTGATCAATAGCAGCCTCTCTCAATGTGGACACTGACAGACCTCGCCAACATGGTTGTGTGGTCTGTACCCTAGCTTTTAATGTTTCTTTCAAACCATCCATCAGTACAGATACTGCTACTTCTCGATGGTTTGGGTTGGTCTTTATGTCTTCTATACCCGTGTACTTTGCCATTTCTAATAGTGCCCGGTGAAAATATTCTGTTGCCGTTTCGGACTCCTTTTGCTTAATGGAAAATATTTTATTCCATTTAACAACGGCTGGGAAATACTCTTTTAGCTGTAAATTTATCCTTTTTACATTATCCTTGTTGTACACGTCTGTAAGCGGTACATCTTTATCCAATGCACAATCAGCTAAAAACTGAGTTGCATCAACATTGGAAGGTAAACAAGCTCTTAGCAGTATCTGCCAATCCTTGTTGTTGGGTTCTACAGTGTTACCTAGATCCCTGATGTATTTTTGGCTAGCAACTAAATCCTTCCTGGGGTCAGGAAATTCGGACACTATTGTTCTTAATTCCATTCTGGAAAATGGAGTGTACATGGCAATGTTCCTTATGGGAGTGGCTCCAGACACATCTGTTTTTCCATTGGGAACTGCTATTACCCTTACAGGAGCAATTCTAACAGCCTCTTCCTGTGTAGATTCTACAGCTTGTTGTGGTACGATTGTTTCAGTGTAGTGCATGGTGCCGTACTTACCCGTTGACACGACCTCACCTATCCCTCCGCTAGGGGCTTTCACTAATCTCGTGGGTGTTGCTGTGCCTACTGTGGTCTCTGCTATGGTGGCTGCAAGAGAGAGAGCTGAAATTGTTGCTGAATCGTCTTCTTGATCACACTCCTGAGGAAGGTTCAAAACAGGGTACATCTTGCACGGGTTAATACTTGCATGAGTTATTTGGTTAACATCATTAACATTTACAGTGTTACTAAGAGTTTGTGTTTTACAACCCAGTGCGTTTCTCTCCGCAATCAACCTCTCTCCTGCAATGTATGGTGGAGGAGGAGCTGTGGCAATCAACTTCCTGACTGCCCCAGATCCTGCCGCCAGAGCCAAACCTCTCTGTATCTCACCTTCCTGGTGCCATAACTGTAAACAATCATGATGTTGAATTCGTCTCTTTGTTGATTTTACGAGACATATCCTCCTCCTTAAATTTTGTAACACTTCTGGACTAAAGCTACCTATTCTTGGGAATTTGTCCCTGTCTTGTACAGTCATTCTCTCCCATTCATCACATAAAGATTCGGTGTGAATTCCATATTTTTCACACATTACATATCGTGCCGACCCAACTGGTCGGTTCACAGAATCAACCTGAACCAGGGTTGATCGCCCCCTACCTGAGCAACTGGCCCCCATAGTCTGCAGGTGTTGCTTAGTCCTCCTTGGATCTCTGTATCAAGGTTTTCAGCAAGCCTTTACAGACAACCAAATTACTCCACAGTAGGCCGGCGGTGGCGGTTTACCGAGTACCCCACTCACTCGCCCACCTCGACCAATACGACCTGATCACACCGATATGGTGCTGGCGTACTCGATACAGGGCCCCTATGGAACCTTCAGTTTACTGGAACATATGAGGGTTACCCGCAGGACACTTACTCTTTCCAGTAAAGTTGGGGTTGTTAGATAGTTCCTGAGTGACCAGCGAACTTCCCTTCCAAAAAATAAAAAAAATTACACAAATCACGTCAGAATGTACAGATAGCGTTTGTGACCACTTTACTCTAATGGTATTAGGTCAGA
Source organism: Pseudophryne corroboree (assembly GCF_028390025.1). NCBI lineage: Eukaryota > Metazoa > Chordata > Amphibia > Anura > Myobatrachidae > Pseudophryne > Pseudophryne corroboree. The sequence continues at coordinate 148,663,571 of NC_086455.1, forward strand.
TTACTAACTACTGCACACAATTACGTGCGGTCCAATCGTTCAGTACACGAGCACTACTTGTCATGTACTGAAAGATCAATGGAATCGATGTTTCCGGCCGCGATTCCTTCAGCAAGAGCTTATGGCCTATATGGGTTCTGCACCAACACCCCAGGCGTTGTGCCACTGGACTTTTATAGCGGACCTTTTACCTTACGACCTCCTGGTCTTGTTACCTTATGACCTCCTGGTCTTGTTACCTTATGGTCCGCTATACTCTAATGCTCAAATATTATTTAACCAGGGATGCCTCCCTGGCCACCGTATATGTCACTTACACGTATGTCCCTTGACGAGTACCCGGCTTTCCTTTTGGTTCCACCTTAAAGTTATATAAACTTTTGTATACAAAACACACTCACTCAACACATGTACACTTTTGTTTCTATATCTATTTCTGCGCAGAAATTGTCTTTAGGCCAAAAGTGTTACCAATTAGGAGCAGGATCTGTTAAACTAAATTTCAGATTTTTTTTTCCAAAAATAGATTTGCGTTATTTACCGCTGTGCGTTACTTATCGCCTTGCGCTAATTATCGCTTTGCGCTAATTCAACTTTTTCGTGACTTGAGCTATGTGAGCGTAACCGGACGCTACGTTGCGTAATGTACACTGCGTGCGTCTGCCTTTGGATTGCGTACGCTAGTCTTTGTTAGCGACACGTGTACGCAATGCAAAGGATCCACCGTAACACAATATATTTTTATCAATGTAAATGATCCCTGATCATCTACCGCAATCCACACTGACTGCCTTGTATCTCAGACAAACCGTGTGTTGTTCTATACTTTAACTATTACCTCTACTATTAAATAACAGCAAATCTCTTTTTAGCACTTTCTATCAACTATAAAATTGGCAAACAGGAATAGTGATATACGAAAATGAAACAGAAATGCAGATATATGCGTGCGTACGCAAGACAAAAGAAAAATAAACAGTTTTAAAAAGACACAAGCGTTTTGTTCTTACTTCCGGTTCCCGGATTCCTTCAGCACTCTTTATCTAAGCGAAGCAGACGCTTATCCAATCAGCACTGCAAGGAATATGATCCCGCCCTTTGCTGATGGATAATGTCTGCTGATCTACCTAGTGCAGATATGAGAAGGATAGGACGAGTCCCCAATTGACAATGCTAAATTCCTTTGTCGTATAACAACCCTTTATGAAGCTAAGAACACTGTACGCTGTTTACTTAAGAAGTACCGTAATGGTACGCTAGTTGCGTAACGATCGCTCAGCCGTAGGCGAGACGCTCAAGCGTCACGTTCGCTCACGGCCCAGCGATCACAGGACACGTTATTGGTTATGTCTAGGGTAATGATTCGCTATGGCGTAGCTTACGCTCGAGACCACGAGGAGGTCACCAGCGATGCAGACGCTCACAACACTATACCTTTATGATAAAACCTTATACCAATGAAATACACTGAATACCTTAATGTGAGTACAGGGTGTAAGTGCAACCTTGTGTAACCTGACTAACTACAAAGCTGCTTGAGCGTCACCGACGCTCAAGTGAACACTTAACACTATAGGAAATACACAGATGCTGGTTTAGGTTCCAAAGCCTATTAACTGTATTATATCTAATATACTTGTAAAAAGGGGATAACAGTACAAATGATACACTACAATATAACAGAGACTTCCTAACCACAGAACTAAACAATAAATACAAAAAGACAATACTACACTGACCTAAATGCAATACAATACAATACTATCTAATACAATACAATACTAGCCTAGTCTAGGGGAGATATGAGAGAACAGGACAGAGAGAGAGAGAGCGAGAGAGAGAGAGAGAGAGAGAGATGAGATGAGAGAAATTGGCTCACAGAAAGACAATGATAACGGAGAGAAACTTACGCACAAAGGGTATGATCGCCTGCGCCTCGATATCCAGCTCCCGGCTATCAGCAGATAACCGTTGATGAGAGAGTGAGAGCTGGATGTGGTCGGCCTGCCTATTTATGCCCCACACACAATGCAATCTCCTGGTCCTACAATCCCATTGTCCATTGGCCGAAGGAATTCGGCCCTGCATCATAACAAAAGGTCATAGGGTGATTCATACAGGTGGGCTGTGACGATTTCCAACAGCTCAGGTGGGTGGGAAACTGGGTTTCCCGCCGCATACCTGAGTATGTGTAATTAATAGAAATGGACATAAACTTCTTATGTCCATAACTATTCGCACGAGCGATTAATACGCTCCAAACCAACACCGGAATATTGCTAATTAAATACTCTTCCGATGGGTACCAAACACTGCTGTATGATTCCTGTTAGACCCTTCGTACGATATAAAGAGGGATTCCTCAGCTCTGGGACATTGTATTTTAACCAAACTTTCAGAATCTATCAAAGGGACCATGATCTATAAACTACATTAATTGTGAAAATATGTAACGAATGAGTCGCACGCTACGACTACATAAACTCTACCGTAAATGCGCATACCGCGCCTGCGAGTGCATGCTATTGCGGGTATGCGCCTCCACGGGAGAGCGTACGCACGCGCAGCGCGGACCAGTGTGCGGTGCAAATATGGCAACGTGCATTGAGACATTTTTCTGACTTTGACAATACTCTTAATAAATGTTGGCTACGTGATAATACTACTTTACCTCATTGTTTTGTGCCTCGGAACCTAAGGGTCGATATGTCCATATTGCATCCCACTCTGCAGTTGCACGTTTACTGTACTTACCTTTGCTTTGTAGGCATGCACATTGTGAAAATACACCCTACCAACTGGGGTAGTGCTCACTCTCCATCAACCCCTGTATGTAGTGTGTGCTGCTGCCATACCTCCCAACTGTCCCAATTCCAGTGGGATAGTTCCTCTATTCAGGCACTGTCCCACCCGCAGGTCGCATTGACCCACGGGCGGAGGGAGGGGGGGGGGGCAGTTGGGGTATTCTTTGATCAACCGCTGCTCTACTTTGCAAAGCAGTGAGTGAAATCTGAATACAGTCGATGCATGCGCAAAGCATATATTCAGTTCTAGGAGGTGAGCAGACCCCTTAGTACTGTAAATCTCAGGGAGCGCTGGGCACAGCCCCAAAATGGCAAAAACGAGGCCGTGTGAAGACCCCCCCCCCCCCCCACCCCGGCAGAGGCCACACCCCTCCCACACAAGGCCACAACCCATTTCCGTGCGTGGGTCCCGATCCTCTACTCCAGTGGTTTCCAAACTTTTTTGAATCACTGCGCCCTAGAATATCAGAATTTTTTTCACGGCACCCCTAGGCCAAAAATTTCTAATTGAGAAGTTTTGAAAGAAATATTACATTAAGTAGATCGCGTTTATATGTCATCCTTAGGGTCAGTTGTGTGGTGAGGGACAAGATTTGCTTCTGTTTGGCCACATATTTTATGACTGGCAGCCACCAGCACTGGTTTTGCCTATTATATTGACCATGAATAAATTGAATTGGTCCTGGACCACCAACCCAGGGCACCCCTGCAAGTGTCCAGAGGCACCCCAGGGAGCCACGGCACACAGTTTTTCTATAAAGATGAGAGGAATGTGGTGCTGTGTAAATACATTAAGATAATATAATATGAGATCAGCAACCTCAAAAACTCTTTAGAACCATTTGTTGTACTCCTATAAAAAGTGAATGAAAAGGCAAAACATAGAAATGGATTTACTTAAGCTTCTGAAAATGAAAACTGGGGTTGCCCATAGCAACCATATTCTTTCATTTATCTATTGAATACTAAAAAAATGATAGAATCTTATTCATTGCTATGGACAACACAACCACGTTTTTATTTTTGGAAGCTTTAGGGGTCTATTCAAGAAGTAGTGAAAAGTGTGGATAAGTGCGCCAGGGAAGAAGTTGCCCATGGCAACCACACTTTTTACTGTTTCATGAATAGACCCCTTAGTACTGTACATCTACCCAATAGGGGCAGATGTACCAAGCCTTGGAGAGTGATAAAGTGGAGATAAACTGCCAAACATTCAACTCCTATCATTTTTCAAACACAGCCTGTAACATGGCAGTTAGGAGCTGATTGGCTGGTACTTTATCTCTCAACTTTATCTCTCTTCAAGGCGTAGTACATCTTCCCGATAGACTCAAACATCTAGTGAACATATCCTAAACCAAAGAAACATATTTTATGGGTTACATCTTCGAAGAACATACCGTACTGTAACACCTGCAGCAGACTGAATGGCACCGAGCCAGATTCCTAAGAACTTAGAGAAGGTATGGAATCTTCCACGGGTGACAACACAGCAATCCATGACTTATCCTAATATAACCTGTTAATTCTTCCTTCAGTTCTCTCTTGAATGTTACAACGTGTGTACATTTATTTATTGGCTACATGTGCTTGAGGCCCCAACCCTAGATTAGTATGGTTTTCCTGTTTACTTTGGCAGAACGTGAGCATCTCAGTGAAAAATGACATAACACATTCTCAATTGTATTAAGATAAATATACCAAGTCTCCCAGTCTGAGTCGTATACAATCTGATTGTATCATTTTAGTTGTATGTAATAGTTAAATACATTGTTACAAACCTGCTAGAAATGAATTGGAGCAGCCGTCCATGATACAAGCAGTGCCAAAACATTTACATTGTAACAAATGTGTCTAAGATATTCATAAACTGAAACGCTTCCTCACTGTTTAATACAGGGGTGGGCAATTAATTTCTATAGGGGGCCACATGAAAAATCTGGACTGTGTTGGAGGGCCGAACCAATGATAACTTGAACTTAATTATGGTCAATATATAATAAAGGCACAAACCTACTTTTTAATGTCATTTTTTTCTGCTATTGGCTTGTAATGTGCACTGTATGGCGGGTTGCTGTCCCATTGCTGCAAGACTCACCCTGGATGCCGGTCTGATGGGATCTCCAAAGCACCCCGAAGTTAAGCAGGAAGTGACAGGGCAAAGCCGTCTCCCGAGGGATACACGTCATCAGGCGCTGGTTGCTAGGAACCCAGGGGGCGGAGACCGCTGGCAGTGACTGCCCGTGCACTGCGGCTCTGTAGCTTGCGACTCACGGGCAGTCACTGGGCCTCAATTGTTAAGCTGTATCGCAGGGTCTTTGTGACCTAGCGATACAGCATAGTGTGTGCTGCAGGGAGCCTGTGGGCGGAGAGCCGCGGGTGCCGTGTGTGTGACATTAAGGGGGGGAGGGGGGAGAGCCATGTGACTGGAATAAATATGCAGGCCGGACAGGGATTGCCAAAGGGCCGTATGTGGCCCGCGGGCCGTACTTTGCTGGTTTAATAGGATCCTGAGACAATGAGCAGGGGATTATTCATTATTTTTTCACTAAAGCAGCAATAGTTCCCAAATGAATTATAGGCATACTGGGTGATTCATCGCACCCTACTGGCGCTCTTCATACCTTCGTAAGGGGCTACGCCCCCTTAACCCTTGCACACCCTTGTGGCGTGCAATATTTTTATTATATGGAGTATTACCTCCAATCATAATAGTGTGAGTGGTTAAATATTGCACGGAAAAAGGGCGCGCAATGGTTAATGGGTCGTAGCCCCTTGCAACAGCGTAAACAGCGCATGCAGGGCCTGATGAATCACCTAGTAGGTGCTGTGGTTGGAGCAGTGGCGGGTGCGGGGGAGACACAGATGGAGGAAGGGGTCTGGGGATACCACGGGTGGGGGAGGGGTGGTTGCAGGGGTTCCGCAGATGGGGGAAGGGCTGGTGCAGTGGTGCTGTTGGTGCTGGAGGGGAGTGGGTGCCGTAGGTAGGGGAGGGGGTCTGGAGCCACCGTGGGTGGGAAAGGAGCGGTTGTGGGGGTGCCGCGAGTGATGGGGGGCCGGGTGTGGTGGTGGTGGAGGGGCAAGGGTGCTGCGGGTGGGGGAGGGGGTCCGGAGCCACTGCGGGTGGTGGAGGGTGGGGGTGCCACAGATGGGTCCCGGAGGTACTGCTAGTGGGAGAGGGGCGGGTAATGCTTCTCCTGCTTCTCATCCTGAAAGCAGCTAAGCTTCTGTCCTCCCTTTGGCAGTGGCTCTCCCGGACTCTCGCACAGCAGCCAAGCAGCCAGTCACTTTTGTTAGCGCCGGTGTCCCAATGCACCGCATTACAGGGAAGAAGATGCACTCAATAAACTACAGCTCCCAGCAGCCCTTAGCGCTGGAATGCTCTGGCGCTAAGGGCTGCTGGGAGCTGTAGTTTAATTAGTGCGACTACTTCTCTGTACACCGGCGCTAACAATAGTGACCGGCTTATTGTACAAAAAGTGAATCTCTATCTTTAGTCTTCGCTCCCTATTCACAATTGTTGAGGTTAAGAAGAAATTGTTCTGACATGGATACATTTGACGAACAGGCTGAAATATATAAAAAGAGGCTCACTGAGAGAGGGTTCCCCAAGGACTTAATAGAATCAGCTAAAGAAAAAGCGAAGAGTAAAGATAGAGATTCACTTCTTATATATAAAAGAAAAAAGGAAGTAGAACATAAGAAAATCTTTTGTGCATTTATAACACTGGGGGTAATTCCAAGTTGATCGCAGCAGGATTTTTGTTAGCAATTGGGCAAAACCATGTGCACTGCAGGGGAGGCAGATATAACATGTGCAGAGAGAGTTAGATTTGGGTGGGGTGTGTTCAATCTGCAATCTAATTTGCAGTGTAAAAATAAAGCAGCCAGTATTTACCCTGCACAGAAACAAAATAACCCACCCAAATCTTAGGGGCCCTACACACTCGGCGATGCGCTGCCGAGGTGCCTGACGGCCGATACGGCCGACGAGCAACCCGGCGGCGGGGGGGCAGTGACTGGGGGAGTGAAGTTTCCTGGCTGCATTGAAGTGCAGGCAAATAGATCGAGATCGTCCATATTGGCCTGCATGCACAGCCGACGGGAGACCAGCGATGAACGAGCGCGGGGCCGCGCATCGTTCATCGCTGGAGTCTCCACACTGAAAGATATGAACGAGTTCTCGTTCATTTATGAACGAGTTCGTTCATATCTTTCATAAAATCGGCCTGTGTGTAGGGCCTATTACTCTCTCTACACATATTATATCTGCCTCCCCTGCAGTGCACATGGTTTTGTCCAATTGCTATCAAAAATCCTGCTGCGATGAACTTGGAATTACCCCCACTATGTAGTACAAGACATCTGGAATTAGAGAAAATGGGCAAGAAAAACCGGCACACATTGCCCCTCATTCCGAGTTGTTCGCTCGGTAAATTTCATCGCATCGCAGCGATTTTCCGCTTAGTGCGCATGCGCAATGTCCGCACTGCGACTGCGCCAAGTAAATTTGCTAAGAAGTTAGGATTTTTACTCACGGCATTTTCTTCGCTCAGGCGATCGTAGTGTGATTGACAGGAAATGGGTGTTTCTGGGCGGAAACAGGCCGTTTTATGGGCGTGTGGTAAAAAACGCTACCATTTCCGGAAAAAACGCAGGAGTGGCTGGAGAAACGGGGGAGTGTCTGGGCGAACGCTGGGTGTGTTTGTGATGTCAAACCAGGAACGACAAGCACTGAACTGATCGCAGATGCCGAGTAAGTCTGAAGCTACTCTGAAACTGCTAAGAAGTGTGTAATCGCAAAATTGCGAATACGTCATTCGCAATTTTAAGATGCTAAGATTCACTCCCAGTAGGCGGCGGCTTAGCGTGAGCAACTCTGCTAAAATCGCCTTGCGAGCGAACAACTCGGAATGACCTCTATTGTTGTTGGATCCAATTCTTGGTCCGAAACTGCCCAAAAAACCTGATATCATTTATATAAAAAGCTAAATGTGTAAAATCTAAATTGGAAAAATACAGATAGTGAAAAACGATAGTAGCTTCCTAAGTGACATTAAAGGATTTTTTTTAACTGCGGAGCTGTAAAATCTGCAATAGAGCTGAAAGGGGAGCTAAGTCATTCATGGTAAATGTGGATCAGAAACCAAAAACTATTAAGCCGTTTATTAATTGCAATACTACATTCTGTATATACATGTTAACTTGCCCCTGTGGTCTCAAATACATAGGCAAGACAAAGAGGGCACTAAAAATCAAAATATTTGAACACACCAGAAATATATATATATATATTATATATATATATATATATATATATATATATATATATATATACATACAGTGGTATCAGGTTCCCGGTGGTCTGGATGCCGGCTGTCAAACTACTGATAGCATCGTCCCAATGTTTAAAACACTGACACTGGCTAATTTTAAAAGCTAACCCTGATCCCAAAACTCCCTAACCCTAACGCACCTTTCTTGCAGTCCAAACCCTCCCCAGTGGTGCCTAATGCTAACCCTCCCTCCCTGCAGCCTAAACCTAACCCTTCCTCCCCCGCAGCCTAACCCTAAACCACCCCGGGGGTGCCTAACCATAACCCTCCCCCGCAGGGTAACCTAGCCCCCCCTGCAGCTTTTATATATGTATATACCTATACACATACATACATATATATTTTGGAGAGAAAAAAAGGCACTGTATATAATAATGACACAATGCATGAAAAGTATGCACAGAGCGTTATATACACACACACACACACACACACACACACACACACACACACACACACACACACACACACACACACACACACACTATAAGCTCTCCCATCTAAGTAATGAAAGAACTGAGCCCACACATTGCCCCACATCAGCCGGGAACTTGCTGGGCTCCTTTCCCCCATCTTTCGCTGCCAGTGCTGGTGTTCTCTCCTGTCACTCATCCGCTTGAATTCTGATGTGGAAAAGGAGATTGAGCTCAGCAGCTGGCGGCGGACAGGGGACTTGGGTCTGCACCTCTCTCTCCTGGGATATGTCCAGGCTTCCTCTGGTATATGCTGCAATCTTCTCCTGGTATGCAGGGCCTGCCGGTGCAGTGGGAGGTGGCTTCATCTCCTGTGCAGAGACAGGTGTGCGCTCACTCACAGCGGGTCCAGGACGCAGAAAATAGGCAGCTCCGGTCTCTTCCTGGATAGTCACATGACACACCGAGGTATCCAGTCTTAGCTGAAGCCACTGTGAGGCATGCCTCACTTTGCTCATTTTTAAGTGGTGTTATCTGTCTCTGGGTAGCCCCTCTTCACTCTACAGGCAGCGCTGCGGCAGTCTCCAACGCTATGTGAAGTGAGGCAGAGCTATTGCTGCCTCATGTCTCACTTCTCCCTGCAGTTCCAAAGACTCTGCAAAACTGGAGAGTTTTAAGTATACAAATGATTACTTTAATACAAAGAAGATGTTTCTAAGTTCTAAGTATCTTCTTTGTATTATTCTAATAATTTTTAGTAAAATTCTGGACTATTGACAGGGAGCATGACAGGTGAAGCTCTGCCTCCCCTGCCTCCCTTGACTGCACGTCCCTGCTTTAGACACTTGAGGGGGAGATGTATTAACCTGGAGAAGGCATAAGGAAGTTATAAACCAGTGATATGTACAAGGTGATAAACGAACCAGCCAATCAGCTCCAATATGTAAATTAACAGGAGCTGATTGGTTGGTGCATTTATCACCTTGCACATATCACTGGTTTATCACTTCCTTATGCCTTCTCCAGGTTAATACATTTACCCCTGAATCCCAAGAGGTCTCAACGAAAATTATGAAATTACCCTGTTTATTAGAGAGAGGTAAAATCATTCCACTTGTGTGTACCACTTTAAATGAGTCTATTACAGGTTAATGGATCAGTCTTTATTCCATCTAAGATGTAATACTGCTGTCCCTGTTGTTTTATGTAAAATGTGTTCATGGTGAGGGTTTTGTACCCTTTAAATGTTGATTATATATAGATGCTTTGGAGGCATTCAAGCATTTTTAATGTATTGTTCTACTTCAAGTTCTCAACTATCGCTTGATTCTTTTTAATATGTTGTTTTGACATTTGTGTAACATTGCTGCAAGCGTTGAAACTGTTATAAATGTTATGCTCTAATTATAAGATGTAATACTGCTGCCTCTGTTGTTTTATGTAAAATGTGTCTTTTAATGGAGATTTAACAAAGTAAGATTATGACAGGGTTGTGTATCTTTTAAATGATGATTATATATAGATGCTTTGGAGGTATTCAAGCATCCTTAATGTATTGTTCTGCTCTAAGTTCTCAGCTACCGCTTGGTTCTTCTTAATATCTTGTTTTAACATCTGTGTAACATTGCTGCTAGTATTAAAACTGTTATAAATGGAACGCTCTGATTATGAAATCTGCTAATAGAAGAAGTATGCTTTAGTGGAGTAACTACTCCAGGTGTCGTGATTTATTAAGCTCCATCTGTGTAAAACCAGCACTATAAATGACAGGCAGGCCAGTCTCCTGATGAAGCTACATGCGAAACACGTAGAGGCGTGGCCTGCTAGATATACCCGCTTCCAACCTGATCACTGGTCTGTGCCTCTTACCTGTGTTGGTGTCCCGACGAGCAGCGGCGTTGTCCCTTAGGGCTGTAACACACACTCCGGTTTTTCCCGGATGGCAAAAAGCCGGACAAACTTTGTCCGGCTTTTTGCCATCCGGGAGAAACCGGCAGTGTCTGTCACACAGGACGGCTTTGAGCCGTGTGTGATGCTGTGCGCATGCGCAGCATCAGATACGGCTTCAGAAAAAACCGTTGTGTGTGAAAGCTCCCCTTCACACACATGGTTTACTGGCTCCAAAGAAGGCCCGGCGGCCGCCCGGCCGCCGGACCTTCCAGTGGTGAGACCCGGCTGCAACCCGGCAGCCGGGCCGGGGCCGTGCAGTGTGAAGGGACCCTAGCCCTCACACTGTTAACTACAATGCCGGCACGGGAAAAAGCCGTCCGGCTTTTTCCCGGCCGGCAAAAGCCGGGTAGTGTGTTTCAGCCCATAAGCCGCTGGCATGGTGTGAGGTCCCGGTTCCCAGTGCAGCATAGCCCTTACTGGCAGGCAGAGATTGGAGCTTTTATTCTGTACACATCGGGCCTAATTCTGAGTTGATCGCAGCAGCAAATTTGTTAGCAGTTGGGCAAAACCATGTGCACTGCAGAGGGGACAGATATAATGTGTAGAGAGAGTTAGATTTGGGTGAGGTGTGTTTAAACTGAAATCTAAATTGCAGTGTAAAAATAAAGCAGACAGTATTTCCCCTGCACAGAAACAAAATAATCCACCCAACTCCAACTCTCTCTGCAAATGTTATATCTGCACCCCCCCCCCCCCTCCTGCAGTGCATATGGTTTTGCCCAACTGCTAACAAATTTGCTGCTGCAATCAACTCTGAATTATCCCCTCAGTCTGTTGTACAGGAATTGGAAGTTGCCGTGATACAATGTTATAGTCCCAGTTTTATTTTGCCTTTATGCATTGCATTTGCAATTGATTCAGCTGTGCAGTGTGTTTGGGATAGAACTGGGAATACGACACGTAAGGTCAATTTCCACCTGCAAAACGTTCAATATTTTGCAGCCAAATTATATTTTACATAACTGTTTTGAGAATGTCACTCATCTGTCTGCATTATTGAACCAGCTCGCAGCTGAAGGAAAATAATATTTCCTGGGAAATGAACAACCTAATATTCCCTACTGTATTTTTTGTTGCTATCTGTCGGATGTCCACACATATATTATCTACATTTTATAACTTAGTTGTTACAACTTGTGCAGCATGACCTGTACCATGGGTGGAAACTGCCTTTTCTCATAATTTGTGAATATAAAATGAGTTTAATCAACAAGACTGAATAGGATAGTGCTATGTAGTGGCCACATATGGCCTGACTCAGAGTTATAAAAAGGAGCAATTTGAACATGGAATAAACCCATAGTTCATACTTGCCGACTTTTTGGCTGCTCTCTCCGGGAGAGAGCAGCCAGGTCGGCTCAGCAGGAGTGTGGGCTGCTACGTGCCATGCAGAGGGGGGCGGGCCAGAGGTGGAACGAGGGCGTGGCAGAGGTGGGATGGGGGCATGGCTTCGGGATCGCACCATGTAAGCCACGCCCACACTGTGTAATGCCGCTATTATTGGCATTATACAGCAGAGGGCGTAGCTATGATGACGCAATTCAGCAAGAATCGCGTCATCGCCTGCCCGGACCACCCACTTTACTCGCTAAGTGGCAGGCCAGGCAGGGTGGGACCCCTGAAATCTGGAGACTTGCCTGCTCTTCCAGGGGGGCCGGGAGGGTCACCCGATTTTCAGGAGCCTCCTGGCCATTCCGGGAGTAGGCAAGTATGCCATAGTTGCTGACTGCCTGGCTGCATCCTGTGGGAGGAGGCAGGCAGGTTGGCAAAGCGAGGAAGCAGTGATGGATGTATGGCTTAACATAAATGTTGGTGTGAAGGCATGAGGCGTCAAAATGGGGTGGTTCAGGAACGTGGCTGCGTGATTGCATCATCATAGCTATATCACCCCCCCACCCCACCCCACTATGTAATGCCAAGATTCTCAGCATTTTACAGCAGGGGGAGTGGCTCTGATTACATGATCCAGAACAAATTGCGTCATCACCACGGAGGACCACTCACTTCCATCCTTTAAATGAATTTTGGCTTAAGTGACACAATGCAAAGAATTCTGTTCTGATTCGAAAAAAAAGAAAATGAAAAATGGCCCCTCAAGCACCTCAGCGCTGATTCTGAATTTGAAAATCAATGAGCTAATTTGTAGTAGAGTAAAGCTGCAGAGTAGTGCGGAACTGTGGATGTAGAACAGGAAAGAGCAGAGAATAGAGGGAGAGGCCCAGTGGGCAGAGCTGGAACAATCAGCTTCAGTAAACAATGGGAAGAGAAACATCAGAGATAATGACAGCATTTCAGAAACACTGCAGTGAACCTGTTATGGGAGAAGCAGCCTGAAGTTTTGTAAGGTTGTTTGTTTTCAACCTAGACCTGTTTTTGATCGGAACTTGGAAGTACCACCATTGGCGTAAGTTCGTCACAATCGCCCGGAGGCAAGATAAATAGTGGTGCCCCCCTATTTCCTATATTAAGATAAATGTATGTATGTATGTAAGTGTGCGTGTGTGCGTGTGTGTGTGTGTGTGTGTGTGTGTGTGTGTATATGGAGTGTTCTGAAAAAAAATTATATACTGTATTTATTTATACATTTAATTGCCTTTTATTTTAAATCACACATTTCTTAGCAGTCATACCCAGGATTAGAACCCATGACCTGTTACACCGAAGGCAGATTTGTAAAGTGCAGGGACCAGTGAGGAAGTCGGCCACTGAAAAGACAGCGACAGCTATCAATTAACTTAATTCAATGGTGTCACAGAATGGGAGGAGAGATGTCCCCCTTCAGAGCAGGAGCCCGGTGGCAGATGACTCCGTTGCCTCCCAGAGTTCTGCCTCTGAGTACCACAATAGCTACAGTACAAGACTCTTTAATTTACTGTAATGGTTAAATAACTGTACCTGCATGGACAGCAAGGACCTGTTATTGCTGGAGTTATGGCCTCTGATGATAGGGGCATATTTATCACCAACTGAATGTGATTGGTACATGGTACACCCTAACTCACAATGTGGTAATGAAAATGACACCTTGCATTTATGAAAGTTGCGGCTCTGGGACAGAGGTTCCGATCAGGGCCGGATTAACAACACTGGGGCTGGTGGTGCTGCAGCTCCAGGCCCACACTTCAAATTAGGCCCACAACACTTGCAGATCTCTTTTCTACTTCAGACAGAGGGGCAGATGTATTAACCTGGAGAAGGCATAAGGAAGTGATAAACCAGTGATATGTGCAAGGTGATGAACACACCAGCCAATCAGATTCTAACTGTTAATTTACATATAGGAGCTGATTGGCTGGTGCCTTTTTCACCTTGCACATATCACTGGTTTATCACTTCCTTATGCCTTCTCCGGGTTAATACATCTGCCCCAGAATGTCTTGTACAGCAGTGTCCTAGGCCCCGACCCCCTCAGGCCACACCAACTGAAACTCCTCCCCCCGGCCGCCGCGCCAGGTGAATCAATTGCTGCTGCTGGCAGCGGCGGCTTCCTTGGTCATTTTCATGCATTTTTTTGTTATTGTATATTTATGTTACCACAATTGATTGTTTTAGAGCTGCTACTGGCAGCCGTATGGATGGCTCAAGGGGCTGACTGTCAGGGAAGTCACTGGGAGCACTGTGGCAGTGGAGGGCACAACCACAGCCAGGATTGTATTTACTTGCTTGCTACTGCAGCGGGTCTCTGGGACTAGGTGGCTAGGCGTCAGCGTGCAGATGTATTGAAAAGGGGAGAAGCGTCGGCCGCCTGCATAGACTTAATCAGGATTTGATCGGCAGCCCACTTCCAAGTAGTTACCCTGCAACCTTGCACTGCGGTCCAGGAAGGCTTAGGGGCATTCATCACCTCCATGCTCGCTACATGCACTCGGCATCCTGCTGCTTCCTGCATGCACCCTGATTTCCTCAGGTAAAAGTGTCCGCTCCCCATCTAATCTTACCTCTTGCCTGCTTGTCTCAGGGCCAGTACCAGGCAGTGTTAGTATAAGGCATTATTCTCAGTGTAGGGCAGCAGCTGGGGCAGTAACCACTTTAGTGTGGGGGATAGGGGTGGTATATGACTGGCTAGGGATAATTGCCTGTGTGTCCCACACCAGCCCACTGTGTCCATCTCACTGCCCCCCCCCCCCCACCTAGAACCCCCCAGACAGTCCAGTCACCTTAATTCCCCCTCACTCAGCCCAGCATTACCCCCTCCCACCCCTATCTCACTGACCCCATCCCACACTGCCCAGTGCCCCCCTATTCACAAAGTGCCCCTACTCCAACATCCGGCCCCACCATCTCACCGAACCCCCATCCCAGTGTCTCCCACTCTGCCAACCCACTGTATCCCCCTTACCTCCCCCAACCAGTCCACTGCCCCCATCTAACTGACCCTCAGCAAGAATCCCCCAAGGCAGTCCAGTCAGTGCACCCCTCATTCAACATAGTGTACCCCCTATTCCAGCCTAGTGTGTCCCCCTCTCAACACCATGTCACTGCCCCTTCCCATCCAGCCCAGTGTCCCCCTATATATCACCCACTGTCTCTCCCCGTCACCCTCTACCTGACATAACCCAGTGCCTCTCCCTGTCACTCTCTTACCCACTGACTCTCCCCGTCTTCCACTGCCTCTCCCCATCACCCTCTCCCTGTTATTTACTGCCTCTCCCACCACTGTCATTCTCTGCCTCTCCATAGCAGCACCCAGTACCTCTCCCTGTAATCCATTGCCTCTCCATCTCCCCCTCTCTCTCCCCATCACTCACTACCTCACCCTCTGCCTCTCTCCTGTGTCACTATCGAACCAAGCGGTGCAGTGGAAGTCTTTCCCAGCCCTCCCTGCAACACATACACACTGTGACTCAGCGCCTTCACTGTCCCATGCGATGTCATAGTGTACAACGCCACACTAGTACCACCCCGCCACCTCCGCTCCCAGAATCCCACACAGCCAAATGCAGACAAAGCAGCAGCTCCGTGAAGGCAGTCTGGCGGCCGCCGCAGGGTGTCTGATGATCCTCCTGACCTGTCACTTGCTGGCTGCTGCTGCTCTGTCCTCTAAATACAGCATGCTGGGTAGCCGGATTAATTGTTGATTAGAGAAATATTTAATAGTCAAACTATAATAATCATAACATATATATATATATGTACAATATATATGCATGTGTGTGTGACCACCATACGGTGAGGGTGCTGCCAACAGTGACCTGTGGTATGAGGTGAGGGGAGCTGTGCCGCAGTGTGGAGAGGGGAGCTGTGCCGCAGTGCGGTGAGGGGAGCTGTGCTGCAGTGTGGAGAGGGGAGCTGTGCTGCAGTGTGGAGAGGGGAGCTGTGCTGCAGTGTGGAGAGGGGAGCTGTGCTGCAGTGTGGAGAGGGGAGCTGTGCTGCAGTGTGGAGAGGGGAACTGTGCCGCAGTGCGGAGAGGGGAACTGTGCTGCAGTGCGGAGAGGGGAGCTGTGCTGCAGTGCAGAGAGGGGAGCTGTGCCGTGCCGGTAATGCGGTGAGGGGGACCTGTGCTGTGAGTGGAATTGTGGTGTAGTGTGGAGAGCTGAGATGTTTTGTAATGCAAGCTGAGCTGTGAAGTGGGGGTATGGAAATATCAGGAGGACTTATCCCTTGGGCCTGCCTAATTAAAGCCCTCCTGATATTTCCATACCCCCACTTTACATTTTGTACTTCCACCACTGGTCGCTATGCCCTTCATAGTGATAGTCACACCCCATTGCACAGACCACACCCCCACAGCACTGGGCACTCCCCCACCATACTGGTCACGCCCTCTATGCACAATAGGCCCTTCATATATTTCAGCTGCAGGACCATGAGAACCTTAATCTGGCACTGGTTCTGATAAACACCATCACAGCGGACGGCTGGAAGAGAATAGCTCTGTCATTACTTTGCTTCTGGGTTCTAACCCAGTGTGTATACTCCACATGTGTGGTCGTCGGCCTGCAAATGCATCAGTGGGAGCAAACGGGTAGAGATCTGGAAGATTCCAATCTGAAAAGAGTTATGTTACAGTGAACATTTTATATTATGGCCAAAAATACAAGAGCATAAACACTAAAGATATATAAATAATATTAATAATAATAATAATAATAATAATAATAGTAACAGGATTATTATTACATTTTATTTCTACGGTCCCACAAGTGGCCTGCAACGCCGTACATCTGGTAACAGTAGGACAGTAAAATATAAACAGAGCACAAGTAACAACTAGCACCACAATTCTCCATACACAAAACAGCTGGGAAGCAAGCTGAGTGAAGGAGCAATCAGCGAAGGGTAGAACCTGTCTCCAAAAGTGACGACACGACTAGCAGGAGTAGAGCTGCTGGAAGAGATGAATGACTATGAGCGAGAGGAAGCCAGGCTAAATGGCCACTGAGTGTGGCACCCCATTAGAGCTGCCACAGACATGTATTCCACTGATGTACATATTAAGTCCGACTGTGAACCTTAATCTTTTTATTGTGCTCCCTTCTTCTAAAAAAGACATATCTTGCCAGTGATAGACAAGCAGCAGCTTAAGCTGCAGCATATAGGAGGAAAGTGACAGTTACAGTATGGAGCTGCAGCATGTCAGAGGAGGAAAGTGACAGATGAGCGGCCATTTTGGGAGCGGTATGAGATTCCTGAGGGGATTGCAGGAGAGTAGGCTGCGCCTCCTGTTATAGAGGGGAGATTGGAGGTGGCCTTTTGAAGAGACGGGCTGCGCTGTATGAGGCTTCCGCTCCACCATTTTAGCCAAATTGGGATTGCTGGGTCAGCTCCCTACAATGATGCCGCTCCTGGAGTCCAGCTGCCTGCCTTCTGAGTTGGGAAGCCCTCCTCACAGCCTGCTCAGCCGAAACATAGAACTATGGATTAGTACGTTTGGTTTTTCAAGTACCCGTGGAGTGCCGCTGTTCAAACATTGGAACTTTATATATATATATATATATATATATATATATATATATATATATATATATATCTCCTATATAATAGCCCTATTCTGTGACCTTGTGATTCATTTGCTAACGCTGGGCGGAGTCACAACACTGGGCGGAGTTAGTCAAATGAGTCACAGAGATCTGGCCAAATCTACAGGAGACTAGGAGCAGAAGCAGATAGCATGGGCATTAGGCATGTCACAGGCAGGGGTGCATACCTCCCAGCTTTCTGCAGGAGCTTTCTCCAGGCAGAAGGAGGGAAACACACTCGGCGAAAAGGGGGCGTGGCTTCACGGGAGGGCTCCCGTTTTCGTCAGTGAGGGGGCATGCCCAGCGCTCTGTGAGCTGCTGGCATGCTCCCAGGGGCTGATTATGAGTCCGGGGGGGCCAGGGCACTTGAGACAGGGGAGCCCTATCTCATTGCTGTGCCTGCTGGGGGTTGGGGGCGTGGCCTAATCGCGCCCCGCGCGACCACGCCCCCTTATGCAAATTCGGATTTTTATTTTTTTATTTTTTTTAAAATGGGATTTTGGCCCCTCAGCTAGGGGTAAATCCAGAGGAGGTGGTCGCTCCCCCCTACACACCCGCACAGGGAGAAGAAAGCAGGGAGACTGCTGCCTCCCTGCAACACCACAGACCTGCCAATATGCAGCAGCGTGTGCCGACTGTAGCACAATGCTGCCGCTGTTTGCTGGCAGGACGGAGGGGGGAGCTTCTGAGCTGGGACAGAGCTACTCCAGGCCCGGGGGGGCCCCTAAAACTGTGGGGCCAACGGTACGTATCCCCTGCCCCCCCCCCTTAATCCGGCTCTGCTGCTGGAACCCCCCATTAATCCGTACCCCCTGATGCCCCCTCTCCCTCTGTCTCCACTATTCACCGCTGCTCTGCTAAGCAGAACAGCGAGTACAGGAGCTTTCCAACTGCCCCCCCCCCCCCCCCCCCACCGCCGGACACTGTGACCCGCGGGTGGGACAGCGGGACAGACCCCAAAAAATGGGACTGTCCCGCGAAATCGGGACATTTGGGAGGTATGGGGGTGTGTGAGGGGTATGTCATACAGACAGACGGGCACCGGCTCACTGTGTGCTTGACCCCCCACATCGGCATACTCAGCAGGGTCTCTCTTTTGCGGAGGAGCGTCACTTTCTGACACACTCCACGCTTCTTAGCTGCAGTTTAGTGGGGCACCTGCCGCTGTGCAGGTTCCATACTGCCTCTGTTATCTCCAGCCCCGGCAACCCCACCGCTAGCTGCAGCGCTGCCACCCGCAGTGGAGTGCGCCCAGCTCATTCACACACTTTAGCTGGCGGGTAGCGCTGCAGAAATCCGAGCTGCTTGCAGGCTCTGACCCACTCCTCCCTCCAGCCGCAGCGTCTCCTGGGAGCTAACCAGTCACTCCCAGTCTCCCCTTACCACAGTGCCCAGAAGCCGTGAGGTCCGCGCCACGTGCATGCTATGACCCCCTCCTCCCTCCAGCCGCAGCATCTCCTGGGGGCTAACCAGTCATTTCCAGTCTCACCTTACCACAGTGCCCGGCAGCTGCGCGAGGTCTGCGGTGTGTGACTGAGGAGGGGGGGGAGGGATGCGGACGGGCAGAGAAAGCAGGACTCCAGCCTGAGAGAGTCAGCCATGCCAAGTCTCCAGCAGCAGCAGATCCCAACAGGTTGGAGTGGAACAGCAGCAGCCAGCAGCAGTGACTCCGGTAAGACACATCTGTCTGTCACCACTGTTTTGTCCCTAATACCATTCTCTCCCGTGCCCTGTGTTCTGTCATGTCCCTGTCACCCCTGGCCTTGCCCTGCCACCCTTATCCTGGCCCTTTCACCCTTATCCTGGCCCTTTCACCCTTATCCTGGCCCTGTCACCCTTATGCTGGCCCTGTTACCCCTATCCTGGCCCTGTCACCCCTGTGCTTGCCCTGTCAACCCTATACTGGCCCCGTCACCCCTGTCCTGGTCCTGCCGCCCCTACCCTGGCCTTGTCACCCCATCCTGTCCCTATCATTTCTGTCCTGGCCCCGTCACCCCTGTCCTGGCCCCGTCACCCCTGTCCTGGCACCGTCACCCCTGTTCTGACCCTGTCACCCCTGTCCTGGCCCCGTCAACCCTGTACTGACCCTGTCACCCCTGTCCTGGCCCTGTTACTGCATACCCTCCAACTACCTTTTATGGCATGTACAGTACCCGCAGCGCCTCCAGACCTCTCCCCAATGCACCACACCTCCGCACCTTCCCCTCCACCACATGCGGCACTCCACCCCTCCCCCACATGCTGTGCCTCCAGACCCGCTACACCACCCGTGGCTCCCACTCCTCCACCCCTTCACCACCCACAGCACCTCCAGGCCCCTTCCACCATTTACCCCCCTTATATGTCTCCCCCCACACCTGCCCCCCTCCACCCGCAGCATCTGCAGACACCCTCCTCCATCAGCGGTGCCCCCCTCACCCACCCCTCCCCCACCAATGGCACCCCCGCACCTGCCCCTCCACCACCTGCAGCACCTCCGGACCTCCTTTCCCATCCGCCGCAACACCCGTACCTGCCCCTACCCTACCCATGGTGCCTGCGGTCCCCTACCCAACCCCCGGCACTCCCGTCCCTTCCCATCCCACAGCACCTCCGGAACCCTTCACCCATCCACAACATCCCCACACCTGCCCCTCTCCCACCCGTGGCACCCCTGCCCCTCCCCCACCTGCAGTGCCTCTGGACCCCTCCCCCATCTGCATCCCCCACTCCTCTGCCCCTCCCCCACGCGCAGCACCTCCCGAAACCTTCCCCATCCGGGCCCCACCCCCACTTCTGCCTCCCCTCCACCCGCAGCATCTACAGACACAATCTGCAGTCCCCCCCGCACCCGCTACATTCTGTACATCGTGCCCTGCAGGTGCTGTTCACGCCGTCGCAAGGGTCTGCGCCTCCTTCACCATCGCACGCCCTTTCATTGTGCAATATTTAACCACTAACAAAGGAATGCAGGTAATACTCCATATAATACAAATATTAAACCCCAGAAAGGCATGCAAGGGTTAAGGGGGCGTAGCCCCTTGCGACGGTGTGAAGAGCGCCCGTAGGGCGCGATGAAGCACCTAGTATATATATATATATATATATATATATATATATAAAATCTCAGTAGGTCTTATTTATATTAATATCTATCTGTAATATATCCTTAGAAAATATATATATATGGTATAACATGGCCTATGGAGGATTCTTACACATGCTTTGACATTTAAAAAAAAATACTGAAATTCTACCATTCCAACGTGAAATAGCAATGAAATAACGAATATTAAGGCTGAAGCCTTAAAGGACATGTTCCTTGCGCCTGTCATGGAGTGAGATTGCTGTCACTCACAAAATGGTGGAGCTGCTAATTCACAAATGTTTGCGCTCACCAGAATACATACATGCAATTTATGCAACTGAAGGTCTGAGCAACTATAAAGCACAAATGTTAGGCCTGCAATCTGGCCCACATGGTCTTCCCCCATTGGCAAGGCATTAACGTGTGAAGCACACTGGTATTATGTGAGTAGAGCACAGGGCATGTTGGAAGGCTTTGGTTAGGGGGTGAAGCACATTGGAAAGCTATAGGTAGGGAGCAGGGCACACCGGAAGGATGTGGCAGATGTGTTTAGCATCCTGGCAGTCGGAATGCAGTCGGTCATATGACCGACGCCAGAATCACGACACCACTCGGAATCCCGGTTCTGGACACCTACCACTAACAAACCAAACCTAAGTATTGGGGTCACTGTTAGGGTTAGGGCCCAAGGGTGGAGAGTTAGATTTAGACACTAGAGAGGGGGGTTAGCTGTTGCTGCCACTTCCCAAGTCTTAGTCCTAACTGCCACCCCCAGAA
This sequence comes from Pseudophryne corroboree, assembly GCF_028390025.1. Taxonomy (NCBI): domain Eukaryota; kingdom Metazoa; phylum Chordata; class Amphibia; order Anura; family Myobatrachidae; genus Pseudophryne; species Pseudophryne corroboree. The sequence continues at coordinate 148,684,877 of NC_086455.1, forward strand.
TGTTAGACCTAGCTGCCACCTCCAGAGTCTTAGCCCTAGCTGCCACCTCCAGAGTCTTAGCCCTAGCTGCCACCTCCAGAATCTTAGCCTTAGCTGCCACCTCCAGAGTCTTAGCCCTAACCTCCACCCTAGGTGAGTTAGGGTAGGAGACAGGGGAAGAGTTAATTCATTAAAGCTCCAATACGGAGTGAAACGCATTAGAGGACACCTGCTGAGTTCCATTATACCTGAAACCCGCACCTCGTTGACTCTACCCTTACTTCGGCTGGAAGTGTGAGCGGCGTACAACCTTGGAAAACAGAGACATCCGTTACTTCTAAGCCTGCTACTTCCATTGCAGCAAGGTACGGGACACGAAGGTAATATAGACAATTTCCGCCAACCCGGTGAGACAGACCACTGACATACCACTCTCCGGCAGCAATAGATGATCTGACAAGAGCTACGCTATTCGCCACTTGATACAAGACCCCCAGCTGTGGTTACAACAGCGTGTACTTACTATGGATTCCTGCTATTGAACTCTTATACGGATCCAAGGAACGGTATATTTTATATTGTTGAATATCCTTGACCCACTTATGGGATATATTATCCGGATATACATTAATTATTTTATTCTCAACTAAATATTTTTTATATAATAATTATTTATTGTGCACATATTTTGTCTAAGTCATCCACCTTCAGGGGGTTTATTCTGTATCAATCTTTTAGATTGTGTATATACTACTTCATACATGGTTTTACCTTAATAAGTATTGAAAATTGCGTGTTCATTCTTATATATATATATATATATTTCAGTAAAATAAATAAGGTACTATTTAATTTCTGGTCTTGTTTTATTCACACATACCAGAGCTTAATTCATATCAGTGCAAGGTGGTATTTTGCAGTTTTCAAGAGTTAATAATACCCCTTTCACACCGCACAAATAACCCGGTATCAACCCAGCATATTGCCGGGTCGACACGGGTCTGCGTGCGGTGTGAAAGAGGCATAGCCGAAATCGCGGGTCACCTGACCCGGCAGTTCAACCCGGGAATAAGGCAGTGTTATACCCGGGTTGAATACCGGGTCAGTGGCTGTGTAAACGAGCCCCCGGGTCGATGCGTCCCGTGAACCCGTTTACTACAGCAGGGAAAGGCGGCGCGAAGATGATCTCATCTCCCAGTACCACTTCCACCTGCCGCCGTCTCCGCACACCGCTGCTATGGCAACCCGCCCGGCATATTGCCGGGTCGGGGAAGCCTGCAGCAGCGACCAATGCCGGTTCCCACCCGTGAAGGACCCGTTTCCAATTCCCGGGTGGGATCCGGCATTGGCAGTGTGAAAGGGGTATTAATTACCTGATCTCCTGTCAGCATTCTCAATGTCAGGATGCCGGTGTCGGTCATGTGACAGCCGGTATCCCATATCGAATCCGGATGTGAGCAGGGTGCAGGGCAAACTGGAAGGCTGTGAGTATGGCACAGTCACACATGTAGGGTGTGGGTAGGGTGCAGAGAACCGGAAAGGGTATAGGGCACCCATGAAGGATGTGGGTAGTAGAGCATTATATCTGAAAAGCGGAAATCGGGAGGGTTGCGGGGAATGCTTTCTGGTGATACGGCAGTTATAGGCTACAATGGCTAAAACCATTCTTAAAATGGTACTGTATCTGCTAGTACCTAGGGTCAAACTCTAAAAAGCTTGCTTTTTAGAGTTTGATAATTTGATGAAGATATAGATTTACCTGGTGTTATGTTCTGATGTTACATTTTCTTAGTGCAATGAAGCATCAAGTATGTTGAATATGTATTTTATTTCTTGATAATACTTGCATCATTACAGTTAGATACAGACATCATTACATGTTTATAGTGGCCTTTGTAAAATAACCCAATGCAAAAAAAGTGTAGTTAGTAAATAGATCCCTTATACCCCTTTTACACTCGCACTCCCGGTATGCTTCCCGGGATGCGTCCCGGGATGCATTCCCGGGACTGACCCCTTTCACACTGCACTAAGACCTGGGATCGACCCGGGACAGCCCCATTTACACTGATCCCGGGATATCCCTGCAAATGCATAAGTATGTCATTAGAAATGGCCTTGGGCTCAGAAAAGATGACATCATCTTGTCTGAGCCCAAGAAAGCTCCAATCCGAGTCCTTTTAACAGTCCCGGGATAGTGAATCCCGGGACGGACCCTTTCACACTACACAGCTTCCCGGGACGGTCCCGGGACCAACCCTGGTCGAGACCTGGGTTGAAATCCCGGGATGCTTGTCCCGGGAAATTGACCCTGTACCCTTTCACACTGAGAAAAATCCCGGGATGATGCGCGTTCACGTGCAAAATCCCGGGATTTTTATGCGAGTGTAAAAGGGGTATTAGATGGGTATGCTGCAGAGGAACATATGGAAAATTAAACCCTATTTAATGCTTATATTAAAAGCTACTGTGGGAGTAAAAACCTATTTAATTAAAGTCTCTGCAAAACCTAATTGAAGTTGCAGCCTGATCATTTTTAAATTTTTTTGTACATTTCATGTGGTGCAGTAATTTGCAATCTTGTGATTCTAGAATATGCATCCCCTCAGGCTATAAAACACATATCTCAATGTTGGCATCTAGTATTTAGTTTTCACATTGACAAAGAACGTGGAGTTCCAGCTTGTTAATCAGAGGTCATTAAAAGATAGCATCCCTCAATAGACATGAAATGGTTGTCCCACCTGCTATGTTTGTTAAAGGAAAATTATAGCTGAAATAGTAGCTGCTGCAATTACTGTAACAGTTTTCATATATCAAAGACTATTAAAAAGGGGGAGTGTATAATTTAACACCAATATATTGCATAAAGAAGCTGCGGAAATGGAATGAGGCCCCTATGAATGGAAACTTCCACAATAGCTAAGGCTACCTATTCTACCATTAATAATCATTTATACATAAGTGCTCTGTAGATTATTTCTTATTTTGTTTCAACCCAAAAAAACAACAACATTTGATTAGCATTGTACATAGATTGTAATATGCATAGTAATAAGATGATTCCAAGACCAGTGCTTCTCAAATTGTAGTGGTTCCCAAACTCTGGCCTCAAGGCATCCAAACAGTCCAGGTTTTATGATCATCCATTGAGGGGCATGGCCTAGCTGCTGCATGGTGCCTATGTGTATCCACTAAGCTCCTGCTGCCTGCTGTCATCTACGGCATACAGGGTGCTCTGGGTGCCTCCATAATCTATCAGGCTGCATCTGGCTCTGTGTGGCTGCCATCTTGTCCTAGTCTCTACACACCCAGTGCTGCTGCTATTTCTCCCTTGTGGCAGTACTTGTGCCAAAGTCTCCTACAAGGCTCCTTATCACCTCCTTTACCTAGATTTCCTCCGGAGCTCTATATCTCAGCTGCCCTATCCCACTTCTGTTGCTAGAAAGTACCTACTACCACAGGGACACACAGCCTGGACTGAGGGAGGGAGAGCTGCCACCATCTGGGTCTGCTCATCTGGGCCCAACAAAGACCTCATCATCCAATCTCCATATAGCCCTGCAGCTGGTTGCTGTTTATTTCCTTCTGGAAATCAACTGGCTCTTAGCAGTTGATTACTTATAGAACTCCTCTGGTTGTGCTCTCACAGTCCTGCCATCCTGGATCCCTGCTATGTGCCCATTTGTGAGTGATGTTTCTTCACCTACCCATGCAACATTTTCTCTGGTGAACCCTTTTCAGTTGATACTAACCTTCCTAGCCTCTTTTTTTTTTTGGTTTCTGAATATCTGCTGGACTACTGTAGACTATTATGGCTCCCAGGAAGCAACCAAAGTTAGCCTCCTTGACTCAACCAATTCACGTTCAGCCTCAGAGTTCTACAGCTGCTGACAAGTCTCCTCCTGTTGTTTCAACCTGCCAATATAAGCCATCTCCTGACCTGTCATCTCAGACAAGTTCATTGGCTAACAATACTCCCCTCACTGCTCGGATGGTGCAAAAAATGCTACAGTCCTTCCAGATGGATCTCAAGGCCTACATGCATTCTGTACACCAATTTGTTAAGTGGGAATTAACTTATTTGAGTGATAGAACAGGTCATCTTGAACCCAAGATGGAGGAACTTGTGACCTCCCATAATAGCATCATTACAACTCATGAATCTATTGTGGCAGAGATCTCTGCTTTTCAGGGTAAATTGGCCAGTTTGGAAGATTGATCCCACCATAACAACATAAAGAATCACAGAATTCTGGAATCTGTACTGAACTCTGAGCTTCAGAAGGTTGCTTTGTCCTTGTACTGGAAACTTCTGCCATCCTTTGCTGAGACTGATCTTCTCATTGACTGGATCCACTGTCTCCCAAAACCTTATAATTCACCACCTTCTATACATAGAGACACTCTACTCTGCACACACTTCTTTCATGTCAAAGAGGAAATCCTCCAGACAGCTACAGCATACTCGGAATCTGAAGTCCTTGGAAATCTGCACTTGTTCTCTGACTTTTCCACAGCTACCATTGTCACTTCTCCGTGCTTTCAAGATTCCATACCACTGAGGGTTCCCTGTCAAATGCCTAATAAGAAGAAATGGCTCAACTTTTGTGGTGTTCTAGTTGGAAATTGGACTTTCAAATTGGAAAATTCCAGTGCAGCCTCTGGTTGCCTCTGAGTGGTCAACTGTTGGGTAAGACTGAATAATCTCTTGATGTTTACTTGCATTTTTACTTGCATTTTTGACTGCACATCTCTAGGCTGGGGGTCTGCGTCTGGAGCCTTATGTGGCCCCCAGACACCACTGTTATGAGCAGACGGCTTGCTTCTGTTAAGGGGCCATCGGCTCACTCGTCCCAGCGTCTCGGTCATTGCTGGGCATTCAGGATCCCGGGGAGGGGGGCATGGACATGCAGGTTCGGCAACCGGGAACCTATCTACCATCTCTGGGTGGGGTGTCTTTTGCAAATCACAGAGTTCAGTTCAACTGATTAGTTGAGGCCTTCTGCATGTAGTGACCCCATCTTACACATCCAGTCGACCTTATGTTTGCATACAGTACGGAATCGGTCACCACCTCGAACTGTAAAGGTAATGGGGGATATTCAATTTGGCCCGGGGTGCCGGGTGATAAGTATCGGCCGGTGGGGGCTATTTAATTGGCCCCGATAAGCCGGCACGTGCCGCGGCTTATCGGGGGTTTTGCTTCACCTGCCTCTGGCAGGCGAAGCAAAATGCCCGATAACAGCCCCGTTTTCAACCGAAAACGGGGCTGTTTCACCCGAAAACACACAGGTTTCACTGAACCTGTGTGTTTTCGGGTGTAAGAGGACTTGTTACCGGCCGAGCAAATTAAATAGCCCGACCGCAGCACCCGGAGAAACATCGGGGGTTTTTACTCCCGATGTCTCTTCGGACCAAATTGAATATCCCCCAATATGTTCTAATCCCACAATTTGAAAGCTGGAAGGGTAAAAAAAAAATGGTTAGGGACACTATGAAAAGCGACCTTATTTATGATATTGCGTCGGTACTCCATAAATCGTCTTTTGAGTTGTTGTGTGGTGCGGCCTACATAACATAGACCCCACCCACATTTCAGAAGATAAATGACATACACCGAATCACAATGCATAAAGCTCTTAATAGAATATGTTTCTTTCTCTCATCAATAGTGATCTCAATGTTTTTTGTAGATAATGTACGTACACATGGTACATCTGGGTTTCCCACATTTGTGGAAACCAGACGTCCTGTTTGGTAGCCAGTTTGTGGTTCGAGATGTTATAACATCCTGTGGGGTATTTTTTTTAGGTGACTTGGGGCCAATAAAGTTTTGAGTAACCTATTTTTTCTATATATAATATTTGGACATTCTGGTAGTATTTCTTTCAATATTCTATCCTGTTTCAAAATGTTAAAGTTCTTATTAATGACCTCTTTGATTTTATAGAGTTCCCTATTATATTTGCATATAAATGCCAAATCTTAGTTTAGTAACCTTTTTGGTTATAAGTTTAAATTTGAACCATCCCCTGCACTTCAGAAAGTGCTTTGGTCAGAAGTTTGTCCGGATATCCTCTTTGGCGAAAAAAGTTAAGCATTTCCTCTGCCTGTTTCAAGAAGACTTCATCCAAGGAACAGTTTCTGCGTAATCGGTATGGGTAATGGATATATTGTTTTTCCAAGGATGATGATGTACCCTTCGATAATGTAAGTATGACTGGGTACTAACTGACTTAATATAATTGGATATAATCTTTGAATTCCTGGCTTCGAGGGTCACATCCAGGAAATCTGTACGTTCATGACTGAAGTGATAAGTGAAGGATAAATTAAAAGAATTGAGATTGAGAGAATTAACAAAAAGCTGTGCAGAAAGAAGATCCTCATCCCAAATAAAAAAAAAGGTTGTCTATGTAACAGCCATAGAAGACAAGGGATGCGCTCAGCCCAGCCCTCCACACATGGTGGTCCTTGAACTCACCCATGTATAGGTTGGCGTAGCTGGGCGCAAACCTGGTCCCCATGGCCGTCCACATGACTTGGAGATAATAGGTGTCAGAAAATAAAAAAATTTTTTGTGAGAGAATGAATGAAATGAAAGATAGAAGAAAAGATTGTTGTTCCTGACTCAGGTTACCATCTCTGGATAATTTGGTTGTTAAATGTTGGATGCCCAATGAATGTTAGTATATAAAGATTTTACATCCAATGTAAGAAAGGCATAAGCGTCTTTCCCTATTATATTATCAATTTGGTGAAGAAAGTGTGTTTTATCCTTGAGATGGGACCTGAGGAGAGGAACAAGAGGCTGGAGAAATGAATCGACATAGTGAGATAAATTAGAAGTGAGGGAGTTGATGCCAGAAATAATAGGGCACCCAGGGGGTGAGGTGAGGGACTTGTGAATTTTGGGCAAGTAATAATAAGTGGCTGTGGTGGGAAAAGGTGAATACAAGAATCGCCAGGTCTCCCTGGATATGACCCCTCACCCAGGGCCAAGTCTAGGAGCTTTTTGATCTCTCCAAGAAAAGTGGTGGTGGGGTTGTGATCAAGAACTTCATAGAATGTACGATAATCTAGTTGGTTCAAGGCTTCAGCAATATAATCTTTCCTGTCCTGGATCACAAGCACACACCCCTTGTCGGCCTCCTTAATAATGGATACATCATCCATGGGGCTCTTCAGTCGCAGACCGCTCTCATGGATTGCGTGGCTGCTACAGGGAAGAGGTAAAAGGGTCCCCCAGGCAAGACCCGCCATTAAATCGCATTCTGTCTATATATATATATATATATATATATATCACCAATGACCCGGCACTCCTCTGTTTTTACAGCATGCTCCGGTGCCTTCCTTAGGTATTTGGACCGATAAATAGTAGATAGTAAATAAGGTGGCACTCATGAGTCTTGGCTATGTGGAGAAATCGGGGGAGTACTTTATTGTACAGGTATAGGCTAACTCGCTGTCGTCAGGAATTAAGTGGATATACAACTAAACACACTTTTACCACAGTGATTAATTGACTTACCTGTCACGCTGCCGCTGGCCATTCCACCCTGTGAGCCCGGAGTCCTCACTGCGTTCCCGTCACACAAGACAGTGTAGCTCTGCCGCGCCGGTTGATGATGTCACCGGTCAGCTGCTGCGGAGGTTGTCATATCAATCACTATGGAGATCTGAAAACAACAACAATAATGAGTACCACATCATATCAGTGTACAAAGCTATAAGTGATGAACAAAAACATAATCAAATTTAAAAACAGATCATCTGCTAAATGAACATGGTATATTCTATTGCTATGATAATACAGTATTACTAAATATTCGATTCAATTACTGTAACATTATATCTAGTATCTATTATGACTGTAATATTGCAAACACCGAGATGTCTTTACACATCAAGATGTTTGCACATTGTTAGAGGATACATATTTACACTAGTGCAATAACTTTTTTATAGTTTTTGTAACAGTATAGTTTTTATAAACTCTTATTAGTATATATGTATAATAATATATTTTACAAAATGCACTAAGACCAGCGTATTCATTAAGTCCCCTAGGGGCTAAGGTATCCAATAGGTGTATCCAACGGCACTCCAATTGAAGTCGTTTTTTTACCTCTATTTCCTCGTCCCATATTGGGTGATATATGGTCAACGATTTTTGCACGGATGGATGCCACTCCATGTCCCTGTCTGGCGCAATGACGGGCCAATGGTTGGTCACTATGGCCTGTACTGAGGGCAGATCTAGTTGCCAATCTATGATTTGCCATCCTTTCCTTGAATTGGCAGTCCGTCTTGCCCACGTAGTATTGGCCACATTGGCAAGACAGGACATATATGACAAATTTGGATGTGCATGTAAGTGGATATTTTATTTTGATTTTTTTGCCGGTGTGTGGGTGTGCTATTGTGTCCCCGTTACTAAGAATCTGCAAGTAACTGACAATGCTAAATTCCTTTGTCGTATAACCAACCCTTATGAAGCTAAGAACACTGTACGCTGTTTACTTAGGAAGTACCGTAATGGTACGCTATCTGCGTAGCGATCGCTCAGCCGTAGGCGAGACGCTCAAGCGTCACGTTCGCTCGCGGCCCAGTGATCACAGGACACGTTATTGGTTAAGTCTAGGGGAAAGATTCGCTGTTACGTAGTGTACGCTAGAGACCACGAGGAGGTCACCAGCGATGCAGACGCTTACAACACTTTACCTTGATATTAAACCTTATACCGATGAAACACACAGAATACCTTAATGTGAGTACAGGGTGTAAATGCAACCTTGTGTAACCTGACTACCTACAAAGCTGTTTGAGCGTCACCGACGCTCAAATGAACACTTAACACTATAGTAAATACACAAATACTGATTTAGGGTTCCAAAGCCTATTATCTGTATTATATCTAGTATACTTGTAAAAGAGTAACACAGTACAAATGATACACTACAATATAACAAAGACTTCCTAACCAAACACCTAACTAAGGGATAAACTACAATACTATCCTGGTCTAACACAATACAATACAATATTATAAAGTTTAGTCTAGGGGAGATATGAGAGAAAAGAGAAAATAGAGAGAGAGAGAGATAGACACAGAGAGAGAGAGAGGAATTGGCTCACAGAAAGACAATGATTACGGAGAGAACTTACGCACAAAGGGTATGATCGCCTGCGCCTCGATATCCAGCTCCCGATTATCAGCAGATAACCGTTGATGAGAGAGTGAGAGCTGGATGTGGTCGGCCTGCCTATTTATGCCCCACACACAATGCAATCTCCTAGTCCCTACAATCCTTCAGTTTATTGGACACAGGAATTCGACCCTGTACTGTAACCAAAGGTCATAGGGTGATTCATACAGGTGGGCTGTGACGATTTCCAACAGCTCAGGTGGGTGGGAAACTGGGTTTCCCGCCGCATACCTGAGTATGTGCAAATCATAGAAATGGACATAAACTTCTTATGTCCATAACTATTCGCACGAGCGATTAATACGCTCCAAACCAACACCGGAATATTGCTAATTAAATACTCTTCCGATGGGTACCAAACACTGCTGTATGACTCCTGTTAGACCCTTCGTGCAATACAAAGAGGGATTCCTCCGCTCAGGGACATCCTATCTAAACCAAACTTACAGAAACTATTGAGGGGAACATGATCTATAAACGACATTAATTGTGAACTTTTGTAACGAATGAGTCGCACGCTACGATCACATAAACTCTACCGTAAATGCGCATACTGCGCGTGCGAGTGCACGCTATTGCGGGTATGCGCTTCCACGGGAGAGCGTACGCATGCGCAGCACGGACCAGTGTGCGGTGCAAATATGGCAGTGTGCATTAAGACATTTTTCTGACTTCGACAGTCCACCCTTTGGCAGTCAATAATAACTGCCACAAAACATTTAAGGAAAAAAAAATGTAAGTCAGGGGTTAATTGATTTCCATGGTTGGGTAGGGGAGGAGAGAGGAGAAGGTGTGAAGAGGGTATGACCTAGTGAGAAAGTAGAAGCATGTGTGTATGAGTCCATGTTTGGGGGGGTCATGTATCATCGTGCCGTACGTGTGGTAAATCAAGCTTCGAGGTATTGCGAAGTATACATTTGAATTCCTTCTTATTCCGTACTAAGGGTCTGTGGATGGGCTGTCAAACTCTACCGAGCTCATTTCGGCTGTGGTTGCAACAAAATGGGGATGCACATTTTAGTTGATGATACATGAATGGGGGAGGTATGTGGTTGCTGATATCTGTGCCTGTATTCCCTATCGACTATGTGTGTCATTACCTGAGGGTTGTAGAGATGAAGATAAAGAACACTTATGGAAAATGCAATGATATTCTATGTCAGGGAAATGTACATTCGTCGATTGAGGTCTTGATTGGTGTCATTTGCTTGGAGTCTTCTTCTTTGTGCTTTTGCTCATAAATCGTGAGTAAAGCAATCAACGTCCATGGATTTACAAAAAAATGTTGGGCTAGCGTGATTTTAAAGTTCCTAGGGAAACTGGGGTACCCATGGCATTGTCCATCAAAATCTTGTATATCAGGTCGTCTGCTCTTCCTCTTTCCATCTTTCCGTTGTCGGCCCCCTTGGCTCATCAAATCCTTCGTCTACGTGGGTCTTTGTACCTCGGAGGAAAACATAGAAATGGGTGAAAGACGGACCGTATACTCATTACATCATTACGTCATGGTTTCTAGCATTGGGTCATAAATCAAATCCAGGTTAATTACAGTTTCCTCACTCCTCAAGCTCATCACTTTCGTACTTTGTTTACACTTCGTCAAAGCCTGCCCGCATCTAAATATCAATCCAATCGATATAACGACACCCAAGATACACAGTAGAAACTTTCCAACATCCATTATGACTCCTTGAGCCCACTCTCCCAAACCGGAGAACCAATTTCGCGGGTTCAACCATGACACCCAACCAGTCAGCTCATTACCTACAGCAACAAGGGTGAGATTGTGTTTTCGACGAAATTCCCATTTTAATTGCAGAATATCATCCATCTTTTGGTCTATGACCTCTACCGGATCCTCGGTACTATTTGTGATGTACGTGCAACACTTTATGCCGTACTGTGTTGCCAATGTAACACAATATCCGCCTGTTACTGCTGTAAGGTAATTAAGAACCATCCTATGCTGAACTAGTTCCGTTTTGTAAGCTTGGAGTTCTCTTCCGGTGTATCTAAACGTGTCATCATACATTTCAGTGATATTATCTACCAAATTGGCGAGTGCGGAAATGTATTTATAATTCATCACTCCTCGAGCGGTACGAGTGAAATCTAACGCTACCAGAACCTGAATCCCGGTGGATTCATGGATAAGATCAGAGGCCGGATGCTCTAACCTTTCTGACAGGTGTCTTTTAACTCGGTGTTCGTAGTGAGTGTGAGTATAAGGAGCTTGGGCACCACGGTGTATGTCTTTCATTTTGTCATGTGTTACAGTCATCACTTCAGGCAATACTTTTCCAATATAACACAATCCTTCAGAGTTTGGGGCAAGCCACTTGTACGCCTTTCTCCCGCATATGAAATATGCATCATCGGGGAGAACATAAGGGACGGAGAAGGACATGACCATGTTACAAACCTTCCAGGTGAAATCTCCTGACCCTAATTCTTCCATCTGTCTAATGCACGTATCAGTTTGTACGATATGTGCACAGTATCCTGGTGATACCTCTCCAACTTTAGTAATCCTATTTCCTAAGGTATATCGATACCGAAAAGATTTTCCTCTACTGGCTATGTGGCGTACGAGCTCTGTATCTGTAGGCATTCTATCTGCTCTGTGTGAAAAGGTCATGGTAAGGTTGCTCCATGACACTTCCCAATTTCCCGGTTTTCTAGGATTGGAGATGTTAAAACATATGAGGGACCTATCCACATGGTATTGGTGGAGCTTCAAACTAGGAGGGCTGGAGATGTTAAACCTCCGGTCCACCGGTCTCCCACCACTTAGCTCAAGTACCTCCCCTAACGTTAAAGGAAATGGTACTAGCCCTGATTTGCTGTGACCCTGAGGTACTTGAGAGCATACCCAACAATCGGTCTTGTTTAATACGTTACCCACTAGAGAGTGATAGTCACTCAATGGATGCCGGTCCATATGGATATTAAAACTAGATTGGCATTTCTTTATGCATCCATCTTCAACCAGATTATCACAAAGCCTACAGATACAATTTTCTTCAGCTAACAATCCATCACAATTTCTTCTATCGGATCGTTTTCTGATACTCGCCTTTGCTTGTTGGATTGGTTGATCTTGGAAAACTACACCTCCATCATCATAATCGGAACCCATTCCAGAACCTCTCTCGACCTCTATGGTACTCTCGCCGGAACAGACTGCTCTGGTCAACATCATGGTCAACATCAAAATCCGGATTACAGTCTCTTGGGGCAAGTCCATCTTTGAGGAGGAAATGGAGAAGAATGAGAAAGGGGAAAAAGAAATATCAAGGGAGAAGGGATGGGAAGTGGAGAAAAACAATAAAAGGGAGTGGGGAGTCGACAGCTGCTTTCGATCTTCAAGGCTCAGGTGCCGCCTCAGTCCTCCTGAAACAGACACTCCAGTGATACAACCTCTACCGTCTGTTCCTTATCACGGGACTTCTCTGGGTCAGCAACCTTTTTGCAGTGGGATGAATGGACCCAAGTCTCTCTCTCAGCAACCTTCAATGCTGTGGTGCTAGTCAATAAGACCTGGTATGGTCCTTCCCATCTATCAATAAGACAACCTGAGCGTAGAAAATTTCGTATCATTACATAATCCCCAGGTTCAATGTCATGACAATTACTATCTGGTAAATCAGGAATCACCAACTTCAGATTATCATTTTGACTCCTCAACTGCTTACTCATGTTAATTAAGTACTTTACAGTTACTTCATTGTTACATTTCAAATCATCCTGAGGGTTAATCATGACGTGCGGTTGTCGACCAAACAGAATTTCAAAAGGAGACAGATTAAGAGGGGACCTGGGAGTGGTTCTGATGCTATACAAAACAATGGGTAAAGCTTCTGGCCACGTCAAACCTGTCTCTGCCATTACTTTACTCAATTTATTTTTAATAGTGCTGTTCACTCTTTCGACCTTCGCGCTCGCCTGTGGACGGTACGGAGTGTGCAGCTTACTATCAATACCCATCAACTTACACATTCCTTGGAAGACATCACCTGTAAAATGGGTACCCCTATCACTTTCAATGATTCTAGGGATACCATATCTACATACAAATTCCTGCACAATTTTCTTAGCTGTAAACATAGCAGTGTTTGTAGCTGCTGGAAAAGCTTCGACCCAATTCGAGAAAACATCTATACAAACAAGTACATACTTCAAATTTCTACATGGGGGTAATTGGATGAAGTCAATTTGTATTACTTGGAAAGGGCCGCCGGCAGGTGGGATATGGGAGGGTTCTGTAGGTATTGCCTTTCCAATATTCTTTCTCAGACAGGTAAGGCATGACATTGCTCTTTTACTAGCATGAGAGGAGAATCCTGGGGCGCACCAGTATGCTCTTACCAATTTGCACATCCCCTCCTTGCCTAGATGAGTCAGCCCGTGAGCTGCTTCAGCCAGACATGGAAGGTATGCCCTGGGGGCCACTGGTTTACCATGTCCATCCGTCCAGAGCCCTGAGGGCTCCTGGCCATATCCCTTTGCCTTCCAGACTGCTCTCTCTTGAGTGGAACACAAATTCTGCATCTCACACAACTTCTGTGTGTTGATGGTATTAAATACCATCAACTGTGTGGTGTCTGTCCGTATGGGGGTAGCAGCTGCAAGCTTTGCAGCTTCGTCTGCTCGGCTGTTACCAAGGGATACTGGGTCTTGGCTATATGTATGTGCTTTACATTTGATAACAGCCACTCTGTCGGGTTCCTGTATCGCTGTTAGAAGCCTTTTTATATACGCTGCATGCGCTATCGGTGTGCCAGCTGCCGTCATGAAATTTCTGAGCCGCCATAGCGCTCCGAAATCATGTACTACCCCGAACGCGTATCTAGAATCGGTGTAGATATTGGCAGACTTACCCTTAGCCAATTCACATGCTCTGGTTAGGGCGACCAGTTCAGCAACCTGGGCTGAGTGAGGTGGGCCTAGCGGTTCCGCTTCTATGGTGTCTTGGTCATCTACGACTGCGTATCCAGTACACAAGTCTCCCGAGTCTGACTGTCTGTGACAACTACCGTCCGTGTAGAACGTGAGTTCTGCATCTTCTAGTGGATTGTCACTGATGTCAGGCCTTGCGGTAAAATTTTGGGTCAAATATTCCATACAATCATGTGCATCTTCCTTTGTATTAAATCCTCCTTCCCCATCACTCTCACCTCCCACCCTTTGTGCCTGTCCAGGCACACCTGGGAGAAATGTTGCAGGGTTTAATGCACTGCATCTCCTTATGGTGATGTTTACGGGGGCCATTAATGCCAATTCCCATCTCGTAAACCTGGCTGATGAGACGTGTCTGGTTTGGGCAGAATTCAATAAGGCAGATACTGCATGTGGCGTATGGATTGTGAGGTTGTGGCCTAGCACGACATCTTCGCTTTTCGTCACTAGCAATGCTATCGCCGCAACACTACGCAAGCATGTGGGGAGGGATCGCGCTACCGTGTCTAGCTGCGCGCTGTAGTATGCAATTGGCCTGCTGGCATCACCGTGTTTTTGTGTTAGTACACCTGCTGCGCACCCAGCACTTTCTGTTCCGTATAGTTCAAAGGGTTTCCCATAGTCTGGCATACCTAGTGCTGGTGCCTGCGTTAGGCATTGCTTGAGTCTTTCAAATGCTGTTTCGGATTCGTCTGTATGCGAAATCCGATCAGGTTTGTTTGAAGAGACCATTTCCTGCAAAGGTAACGCCAATATGGAAAACCCTGGGATCCAATTACGGCAATACCCACACATTCCTAAAAACGTCCTTATCTGTTGCTGGGTTTGTGGCAGTGTCATGTCTCTAATGGCTTGGATTCTATCAGCGGTCAGGTGTCTCAGTCCTTGTGTTAGACAGTGTCCCAAATATTTTACCTTAGTCTGGCATAATTGCAACTTGTCTTTGGAAACCTTGTGACCTGTGTCTGAAAGGTGAAACAGGAGCTGTTTCGTATCTTTCAGGGAAGCTTCCAATGAATCAGAACACAGTAGTAGATCATCCACGTACTGTATCAACACTGATCCACTCTCTGGTTGAAAAGACTGTAAACAATCATGCAAAGCCTGAGAAAATATACTTGGACTATCTATGAAACCTTGGGGTAATCGAGTCCACGTGTATTGGACTCCTCTGTATGTGAATGCAAACAAATATTGGCTGTCAGGGTGCAGAGGTACCGAAAAGAAAGCGGAGCAGAGGTCAATAACAGTGAAAAATTTGGCAGTGGGAGGAATTTGCATTAGGATGACAGCTGGATTAGGCACTACGGGGAACTGACTCTCGACTATTTTGTTAATCCCCCTTAGATCCTGCACTAGCCTGTAACCCCTCCCCCCACTCTTTTTAACAGGGAAGATGGGACTATTTGCTGTGCTGGACGTTCTTACTAGAATGCCCTGTTGTAGCAAGCGCTCTATTACGGGAAAAACTCCTAACTCCACCTCTGGCTTCAGAGGATACTGTGGGATTTTTGGAGCTATCCTACCATCTTTTACTTGTACTACTACTGGAGCTACGTTTGCCATTAATCCAGTGTCCTGTCCATCTTTTGTCCAAAGTGACTCTGGTATCTGAGATGTCATCTCTTCTACCTGGGATGGGTTCCTATTTGTTATAACGGTGTGTGACATTAATTTTGATGGGGAGTCTAACATGTCTCGTACTTCCTGAGCGTGATTCTCAGGGATGTCCAAGAATACACCTTCAGGAGTACAATAGATGACGCAACCCATTTTACATAGTAAGTCTCTTCCCAGGAGATTGGTTGGTGCCGATGCAGCCAGCAAAAAGGAATGCTTGGTGTGCAAAGGCCCTATTGTAATCTCGGCTGGTTTGCTAACAGGGTAGTGCTGGACTACTCCTGTTACTCCCATGGCTGGAATTGTCCTACCAGTGGTTCTCATGCCCACTGTCGAATTTATCACTGACTTGGCCGCCCCTGTGTCTACAAGAAAGTTTAAAGTTTTACCAGCCACATTGATTGCAATCTCTGGTTCACTTCCAAGACTAGCAATCAATTTAACTGGTTGCAGATTACAGGTATGGCCACACCCCTATTGGGTATGCTGACCTCCCTGAATCCCATTGGCAGCAACTATTTGTGAGGGGGTTAGCTGGGAACTACCAGAGGCATGCCAATCTCTGTTCGGGGGATATCTTTTTGTTTCCCCTGTATGTGGCTCAAAACTCCGCCTCTGTGGACCCTGCTCCCAATGTCGTGTGTTGTGTTGTTGTCTAGGGGGTTGAAAAGATCTTTGTACATTTCTTACTCTACAGTCTCGTGCAAAGTGTCCTGGTTTGTTACAAGAAAAACATGTTATTATACTTGCCTTACCCACAGGATTCGGTGGTACATACGCAGGCTGCCTTGTGGTCAGCGCCTGTATACTTACTGACATCAACTTATCACTTTGCGACTCCCTGTGCCTAGTGATGTTTTTGTCATGATCAACAGCAGCCTCTCTCAATGTGGACACTGACAGACCTCGCCAGCATGGCTGCGTGGTCTGAACCCTAGTCTTTAATGTTTCTTTCAAACCATCCATCAGTACAGACACTGCTACTTCCCGATGGTTTGGGTTGGTCTTTATGTCCTCTATACCAGTGTACTTTGCTATTTCTGTTAGTGCCCGGTGGAAATATTCTGCTGCCGTTTCGGACTCTTTTTGCTTAATGGAAAATATTTTATTCCATTTAACAACGGCTGGGAAATACTCCTTTAGTTGTAAATTTATCCTTTTTACATTATCCTTATTGTATACGTCTGTAAGCGGTACATCTTTATCCAATTGACAGTCAGCTAAAAACTGAGTTGCGTCGACATTGGAAGGTAAACAAGCTCTTAGCAGTACCTGCCAATCCTTGTTGTTGGGCTCTACAGTGTTACCTAAATCCCTGATGTATTTTTGGCTAGCAACTAAGTCTTTCCTGGGGTCAGGAAATTCGGACACTATTGCTCTTATTTCCATTCTGGAAAATGGGGCGTACATGGCAATGTTCCTTAGGGGAGTGGCTCCAGACACATCTGTTTTTCCATTGGGAACTGCTATTACCCTTACAGGAGCAATTCTAACAGCATCTTCCTGTGTAGATTCTACAACTTGTGGTACAATGGTTTCAGTGTAGTGCATGGTGCCGTACTTACCCGTTGACACGACCTCACCTATCCCTCCGCTAGGGGCTTTCACTAATCTCGTGGGTGTCGCTGTGCCTACTGTGGTCTCTGATATGGTGGCCGCAAGAGAGAGAGCTGAAATTGTTGCCGAATCGTCTTCTTGTTCACACTCCTGAGGAAGGTTCAAAACAGGGTACAACTTGCACGGGTTAATACTTGCATGAGTTATTCGGTTAACATCATTTACATTTACAGGGTTACTAAGAGTTTGTGTTTTACAACCCAGTGCGTTTCTCTCCGCAATCAACTTCTCTCCTGCAATGTATGGTGGAGGAGGAGCTGTGGCAATCAGCTTCCTGACCGCCCCAGTTCCCGCCGCCAGAGCCAAACCTCTCTGTATCTCACCTTCCTGGTGCCATAACTGCAAGTAATCATGATGCTGAATTCGTCTCTTTGATGATTTTACGAGACATATCCTCCTCCTTAAATTTTGTAACACATCTGGACTGAAGCTACCTATTCTTGGGAACTTGTCCCTGTCTTGTACAGTCATTCTCTCCCATTCATCACATAAAACCTCTGTGTGACTACCGTATTTTTCACACATAATGTATCTTGCCGACCCGACTGGTCGGTTCTCCGAATCAACCTGAACCTGGGTTGATCGCCCCCTACCTGAGCAACTGGCCCCCATCGTCTGTAGGTGTTGCTTAGTCCTCCTTGGATTTTCTGTATCAAGGTTTTCAGCAAGCCTTTACAGACAACCAAATTACTCCACAGTAGGCCGGCGGTGGCGGTTTACCGAGTACCCCACTCACTCGCCCACCTCGACCAATACGACCTGATCACACCGATATGGTGCTGGCGTACTCGATACAGGGCCCCTATGGAACCTTCAGTTTACTGGAACATATGAGGGTTACCCGCAGGACACTTACTCTTTCCAGTAAAGTTGGGGTTGTTAGATAGTTCCTGAGTGACCAGCAAACTTCCCTTCCAAAAATAAAAAATTACACAAATCACGTCAGAATGTACAAGTAGCGTTTGTGACCACTTTTCTCTAATGGTATGAGGTCAGATTACTAACTACTGCACACAATTACGTGCGGTCCAATCGTTCAGTACGCGAGCACTATTTGTCATGTACTGAAAGATTAATGGAATCGATGTTTCCGGCTGCGATTCCTTCAACCAGAGCTTGTATGGCCTATATGGGTTCTGCACCAACACCCCAGGCGTTGTGCCACTGGACTTTTATAGCGGACCTTTTTACCTTATGACCTCCTGGTCTTGTTACCTTATGGTCCGCTATACTCTAATGCTCAAATATTATTTAACCAGGGATGCCTCCCTAGCCACCGTATATGTCACTTACACGTATGTCCCTTTACGAGTACCCGACTTTCCTTTTGGTTCCACCTTTAAAATTGTATAAACTTTTGTATACAAAACACACTCACTCAACACATGTACACTTTTGTTTCTATATCTATTTCTGCGCAGAAATTGTCTTCAGGCCAAGTGTGTTACCAATTAGGAGCAGGATCTGTTAAACTAAATTTCAGATTTTCCAAAAATAGATTTGCGTTATTTACCGCTTCGCGTTATTTATCGCTGTGCGTTAATTATCGCTTTGCGCTAAAATCCAACTTTATCACAACTTGAGCTACGTGGGCGTAACCAGACGCTACGTTGCGTAATGTACGCTGCGTGCGTCTGCCTTTTGGATTGCGTACGCTAGTCTTTGTTAGCGACACGTGTACGCAATGCAAAGGATCCACCGTAACACAATATATATTTTATCAATGTAGATGATCCCTGATCATCTACCGCAATCCACACTGCACACTGGCTGCCTCGTCTCTCGGACAAGCCGTGTGTTGTTCTATACTTTAACTATTACCTCTATTATTAAATAACAGCAAATCTCCTTTTAGCCCTTTCTATCAACTATAAAAATGTGGCAAACAGGAATAGTGATATACGAAAAATGAAATACACAAGTGAAAAGAAATGCAGGTATATATGCGTGCGTATGCAAGACAAAAGAAAAAAATAAACAGTTTTAAAAAGACACAAGCGTTTTGTTCTTACTTCCGGTTACCGGGTTCCTTCAGCACTCTTTACCTAAGCGAAGCAGACGCTTATCCCGTCAGCAACTGCGAGACAACCTCCCACCCTTTTGCTGGGGGATAAAGTCTGCTGATCTACCTAGTGCAGATGTGAAAAGGACCGGGCGAGCCCGCAATTGACAATGCTAAATTCCTTTGTCGTATAACCAACCCTTATGAAGCTAAGAACACTGTACGCTGTTTACTTAGGAAGTACCGTAATGGTACGCTATCTGCGTAGCGATCGCTCAGCCGTAGGCGAGACGCTCAAGCGTCACGTTCGCTCGCGGCCCAGTGATCACAGGACACGTTATTGGTTAAGTCTAGGGGAAAGATTCGCTGTTACGTAGTGTACGCTAGAGACCACGAGGAGGTCACCAGCGATGCAGACGCTTACAACACTTTACCTTGATATTAAACCTTATACCGATGAAACACACAGAATACCTTAATGTGAGTACAGGGTGTAAATGCAACCTTGTGTAACCTGACTACCTACAAAGCTGTTTGAGCGTCACCGACGCTCAAATGAACACTTAACACTATAGTAAATACACAAATACTGATTTAGGGTTCCAAAGCCTATTATCTGTATTATATCTAGTATACTTGTAAAAGAGTAACACAGTACAAATGATACACTACAATATAACAAAGACTTCCTAACCAAACACCTAACTAAGGGATAAACTACAATACTATCCTGGTCTAACACAATACAATACAATATTATAAAGTTTAGTCTAGGGGAGATATGAGAGAAAAGAGAAAATAGAGAGAGAGAGAGATAGACACAGAGAGAGAGAGAGGAATTGGCTCACAGAAAGACAATGATTACGGAGAGAACTTACGCACAAAGGGTATGATCGCCTGCGCCTCGATATCCAGCTCCCGATTATCAGCAGATAACCGTTGATGAGAGAGTGAGAGCTGGATGTGGTCGGCCTGCCTATTTATGCCCCACACACAATGCAATCTCCTAGTCCCTACAATCCTTCAGTTTATTGGACACAGGAATTCGACCCTGTACTGTAACCAAAGGTCATAGGGTGATTCATACAGGTGGGCTGTGACGATTTCCAACAGCTCAGGTGGGTGGGAAACTGGGTTTCCCGCCGCATACCTGAGTATGTGCAAATCATAGAAATGGACATAAACTTCTTATGTCCATAACTATTCGCACGAGCGATTAATACGCTCCAAACCAACACCGGAATATTGCTAATTAAATACTCTTCCGATGGGTACCAAACACTGCTGTATGACTCCTGTTAGACCCTTCGTGCAATACAAAGAGGGATTCCTCCGCTCAGGGACATCCTATCTAAACCAAACTTACAGAAACTATTGAGGGGAACATGATCTATAAACGACATTAATTGTGAACTTTTGTAACGAATGAGTCGCACGCTACGATCACATAAACTCTACCGTAAATGCGCATACTGCGCGTGCGAGTGCACGCTATTGCGGGTATGCGCTTCCACGGGAGAGCGTACGCATGCGCAGCACGGACCAGTGTGCGGTGCAAATATGGCAGTGTGCATTAAGACATTTTTCTGACTTCGACATAACACATCCCACACAGCAGAAACATCCCGCTTTTCTTGTCAGAAAGTAGGGTTTCTCTGGTGTTTTATTTAGTTCCGTGACATCTAATTTAACTAGAAGGTCTTTCAGATTCCTATCACGTGTATATGCTGGCACCGGGATGTGGTCAAGATGCCGCTGGCCGGAATCCCGGCGGTCGAAATACAGACGCCGGAATCCCGACCGCCACAATCCCGACATATTCTCCCTCCGTGGGTATCCACGACACCCACAGAGGGAGAATATAATAGTGTGCCCGCAAGGGGCTGTGTTCCGCTCGCCACCGCTGTCGGGATTGTGTGGTCGGGATTCCGGCGTCGGTATTTCGACCGCCGGGATTCCGGCCGGCGGCATTTAGTACTGATCCCCTGGCACCAAGTGGGAATCAAGCAAGGTTGGCAAATCTTTTCGGTGTTGATAATTGGCCATATCTGTTTCATCTGTTTTTAAAAAGAGGGGCTACTAACATTATAGCGAGTTACCCAGGGGATAACTTTCCTATTATCTCTTTTAGGCTTATTGGGCATTAAGGTTTGTTCGTGAGGGGTGGCTAATACCTTCTTTTTTATTGCTTTTAAACTGGATGCTTTCTACCCCCTTTGCATTAACTTAATTATCATGTCATCAAGTGCCCTCTCTGTCTCCACCGGGTCGCTTGTAATGCGACGTACCCTTATCATTTGGGTATATGGTAAGCCTTCCCTTAAGGGCAATGGGTGGGAGCTGTCATGCTGCAATATAGTATTGCGATCCGTGGGCTTCCTGTACAGAGAGGTAACTATGTGGTTATCTACAATTTGGATTTGGACATCCAAAAAGTGGTCTCACTTATATTGTAAGTTTAACCACACTAGTAGATCTGTTGTGTAGGTCTAAGATCATCTGGAGATCCTCCTTGGTACCCACTCTGATAATCAGTAGGTCATCTATGTACCTGCGATATAAGAGCAGATTCTGCCCCATATTGCTTCCATATACCAGATGTTGTTCTATGTCATACATGTAGGCGTTGGCGTACGATGGGGCCACATTGGACCCCATCGCACAACCACGCCTCTGTAGGTAATAAGCCCCATTATAGATTAAGTAATTTCTAGTTAAGACTAATGACAGGAGTACCAAGAAAAAATCCACAGGTGGACCTTGGTATGCATCATTGTCAGTAATCATGCGTTTAATTGCTGCAATTCCCTCCATGTGTGGTATATACGTGTAGAGGCTCTCTACATCAGCACTACATATTGCTACATGCGGGGGTAGTGTGCCTATACTATTTAGGCAATTCAGCAATCAGTGGTATCCTTTAAGTACAATGGCTTTTTTGTACACAAGGGTTTAAATGCATATCCAGGAATATTTATATTGGTTGGTATAGTGACCCCCTGGCTGAGATGATCGGTCTGCCAGGGGGATCACTGATGCTTTTGTGTATTTTGGGGACCGTATAGAACAGTGGCGTTATTAGCATACCCACAGTCAGCGCCTTCTGGGTTTCTTTACTAATCCACTGATTATTAACGGCCACCTGGAGTAAATTTTCCAATTCCCTCTTGTATTCCGATGTAGGATCTTTCGTAAGGTGTTCATAAACTGATTGATCTTGGAGCTATCGCTGGCACTCGTTCATATATTGTGGTAGTGCTTGAATCACCACCGCTCCTCCTTTGTCAGCATTTCTAATGATGATATCCTTTCTCTGTCTTAGGTTTATAATTGCTTGGAATTCATCCGTTAGTCGAGAGAATGTATGGATTGATGCATTAGTGGTACCCGGATCGAATTTTGAGTTGACCTGAATTGTCATCAATTGGGGTGGAAGGGTTTTCTTGGCGTCTGAACCTGTTGGTTGTGATGTTTTGCCAAAGTGATCTTGGGTAAAAATAATTCCACACCGAAGAGGATGCTTTTTTGATCTTATACTTAGGCATGACAATGGCCTTCACTTTATTATGAGCAAGAACTGCTTCAACTGATGGCTGGCTTACACACACAACATCCTCATCATCAACATCCACATTAGCATCAGAAAGTGCACAAATATACCCCTCATCCTGTTTCACTTCCACACTAGCATCCTCAATTTCTTTTATGTCACCATCTTTACTTGTACTGCTTTTTTTTTTTGGGGGGGGGGGGGCACTGATTTGCCTGTTTCAAAGGTGACACCTCTACATCTTTTCTTTAATATTAGGAAATATTTAGATTTCATGTGCCCTTTCTTAAACTTTCTGTCCCCTGATCCACCTGTAGTAGATATTGAAATGCTATCATGATGACTGGCAGCAGCTGCAGCACTAGTGTTAGGTTGCTGCTCCTGCTCTTCTATCGACTGATCCATATTGACTCACAGAGCTATTAGTAACAGTGGCACCTACTGAACATTATCTTTTAAGTACAGTGCCTGAACAACAACACAAAAATTATTTTTTATAATGATTTTCCTAACACTGATACAGTCACAGTTCTGCAATCCACAGCTCTTCACTGGATTACACTGAGTCTGAGGGAGACACAATATCCCACTGCCCTTACAGTCACAGTAGCTCTTAATTAGTAATAGTCACAGTATCCCTTAATCACACTGCAGCCTACTCCACACTCTCTCACTCCGATGTTCTGTGTGAAATGGTGCCTTAACCATGAGGGAGGGACTTTTATCAAATCCAAAACACACAAGACCCAACACCAGGAGGATGACATTTTGTCTCATTTTGGTTCCAAGCCTAAAGAGAAACTCAGAAGTAATCAGAAACCAGAAGTTGGGGCCAGTGCTAGGGTGTTCAGCGCCTCCCTGCAAACTATAAATCCCCCCCCTCCATACTTTACAAAGGGACAGCACACATAATGCCTCCTGTAGCAGTGACGCTTATACACATAATGCTCCCTGTAGTAGAGCCGCTTACACACAATGCCCCCTGTTGTAGTGCTGCTAATACACAATGCCCCCTGTAGTAGTGATGCTTACACACATAATGCCCCCTGTACCAGTAACACTTATAAAAGACACAGTGAGGCTTAGACATGTAATGCACCTTGTACCAGTGACGCGTACACACATAATGCCCCCTGTACCAGTAACACTTATATAAGACACAGTGACGCTTAGACATGTAATGCACCTTGTACCAGTGACGCGTACACACATAATGCCCTCTGTACCAGTGATGCTTATACAAGACACAGTGATGCTTACACACATAATGCCCCCTGTACCAGTGATGCTTACACACATAACACCCCTTGTAGCAGTGACACTTATACAAGACGCCCCCCTGTAGCAGTGATGCTCACACATGTAACGCCCCCTGTAGCAGTGACGCTTACACACATAACGCCTCCTGTAACAGTGACACACAAGTAACACCCCCTGTACCAGTGACTCTTATATACATAATGCTCCCTGTAGTAGTGCCGCTTAGTAACACAATAAACCATGTAGTAGTGATGCTTACACACGTAACGCCCCCTGTACCAGTGATGCTTACACACGTAACACCCCTTGTAGTAGTGACACTTACACATATAACGCCCCCCTGTAGCAGTGACACTTACACATGTAACTTCCCCTGTAGCAGTGACACTTACACACGTAACACCCCCTGTAGTTGTGACACACACGAAACACCCCCTGTAGTAGTAACACTTACACACGTAACGCCCCCTGTAGCAGTGACACACACGTAACTCCCCCTGTAGTACTGACGCTTACACACGTAACGCACCCTGTACCAGTGATACTTACTCATGTAACGCCCCCTCTAGCAGTGATACTTATACAAGATGCCCCCTGTAGCAGTGACGTTTATACCAGGGCCGTAACTAGGGGGGGCCTAAGGGGGCATGCGCCCCGGGTGCAGGAATTGAGGGGGTGCCAAGGAGTTACAGAGGAACAGAGTTTTTTTTTACCAGCAGTGCTGTGCTGCTCCAGTGAGACAGCAGACTGCTCCCGGGGCAATGTCTCTGACCCACCTGTCTGCCCATAGTTGGCTCTGACGCTGCGCGGATGAGCTCCAGTACCTGGGATCTCTCCTATGCCGGCTACTGTCTTAAACTCTCTTCTTTGCCATGCAGTGCTGCGACTAGCATGCAGTGAACTGTGCAAGCTATAGAGGTGAGCTGTTGGTGCAGTGTTTTTAAGCAGGCTATGATCCCTGCTGCCTGGCCAGCACTGACCGATAACAAGCTGCCGCCTACACACCATTGAGAAGACACGCTGTAGTGTAGTGATGTAGTTCAGCATGTAGGGGATGTTGTATGAGTGATGTAATGCAGTGGATATGGGAATGTAGTGCAGTGATATAGTGCAATGTATTGGGACACACAGGGGGCATATAGTGGAACACGCTGATGGGGGGGCATGTGACGCTTAGGGCATTTGGGGCACATAGGATAATATTGTCCTATAGTATCCCCTTTTTTCACATTTTTTGATAATATGATTATATTAGTCTGACAGTATTTGCTTGTTGTTTGCATGGTGTTTTTTTTTTTTTTGGAGAGGTCGGGGGGGTTGTCAAATTACCGCCTTGCCCCGGGTGATGAAAATCCTAGTTTCGGCCATGCTTATACACATTATGCCGCACAGTCACACGAACACATACACATACATACACACATACTCATACCTCCCAACATTTGGATGTGGTTAGGAGGGACACCATGGCATGGTACGAAGGGAATGTGGCCTACATGAAAGGAGGCGTGGCTTCATGGGAGTTTCACAATTGTGAGCCATGCCCAGTTTCTCTATCGTCCTAGTGGATGCTGGGGTTCCTGAAAGGACCATGGGGAATAGCGGCTCCGCAGGAGACAGGGCACAAAAAGTAAAGCTTTAGGATCAGGTGGTGTGCACTGGCTCCTCCCCCTATGACCCTCCTCCAAGCCAGTTAGATTTTTGTGCCCGGCCGAGAAGGGTGCAATCTAGGTGGCTCTCCTAAAGAGCTGCTTAGGAAAGTTTAGCTTAGGTTTTTTATTTTACAGTGAGTCCTGCTGGCAACAGGATCACTGCAACGAGGGACTTAGGGGAGAAGAAGTGAACTCACCTGCGTGCAGGATGGATTGGCTTCTTGGCTACTGGACATCAGCTCCAGAGGGACGATCACAGGTACAGCCTGGATGGTCACCGGAGCCTTGCCGCCGGCCCCCTTGCAGATGCTGAAGTAAGAAGAGGTCCAGAATCGGCGGCAGAAGACTCCTCAGTCTTCTAAAGGTAGCGCACAGCACTGCAGCTGTGCGCCATTTTCCTCTCAGCACACTTCACACGGCAGTCACTGAGGGTGCAGGGCGCTGGGAGGGGGGCGCCCTGGGAGGCAAATGAATACCTATTTTGGCTAAAAATACCTCACATATAGCTTCCGGAGGCTATATGGAGATATTTAACCCCTGCCAGAATCCGTTAAGAGCGGGAGACGAGGCCGCCGAAAAAGGGGCGGGGCCTATCTCCTCAGCACACAGCGCCATTTTCCCTCACAGAAAGGCTGGAGGGAAGGCTCCCAGGCTCTCCCCTGCACTGCACTACAGAAACAGGGTTAAAACAGAGAGGGGGGGCACTAATTTGGCGATATGCTTATATATATATTAAGATGCTATAAGGGAAAACACTTATATAAGGTTGTCCCTATATAATTATAGCGTTTTTGGTGTGTGCTGGCAAACTCTCCCTCTGTCTCTCCAAAGGGCTAGTGGGTCCTGTCCTCTATCAGAGCATTCCCTGTGTGTGTGCTGTGTGTCGGTACGTGTGTGTCGACAGGTAGGAGGACGATGTTGGTGAGGAGGCGGAGCAATTGCCTGTAATGGTGATGTCACTCTCTAGGGAGTCGACACCGGAATGGATGGCTTATTTAGGAAATTACGTGATAATGTCAACACGCTGCAAGGTCGGTTGACGACATGAGACGGCCGACAAACAATTAGTACGGTCCAGACGTCTCAAAAACACCGTCAAGGGTTTTAAAACGCCCGTTTACTTTAGTCGGTCGACACAGACACAGACAGGGACACTGAATTCAGTGTCGACGGTGAATAAACAAACGTATTCCTTATTAGGGCCACACGTTAAAGGCAATGAAGGAGGTGTTACGTATTTCTGATACTACAAGTACCACAAAAGAGGGTATTATGTGGGATGTGAAAAAACTACCATAGTTTTTCCTGAATCAGATAAATTAAATAAAGTGTGTGATGATGCGTGGGTTCCCCCCGATAGAAAATTATGGGCGGTATACCCTTTCCCGCCAGAAGTTAGGGCGCGTTGGGAAACACCCTCTAAGGTGGATAAGGCGCTCACACGCTTATCAAAACAAGTGGCGGTACCGTCTATAGATAGGGCCGTCCTCAAGGACCAGCTGACAAGGCTGGAAAATATAATAAAAAGTATATACACACATACTGGTGTTATACTGCGGCCAGCGATCGCCTCAGCCTGGATGTGCAGAGCTAGGGTGGCTTGGTCGGATTCCCTGACTAAAAATATTGATACCCTTGACAGGGACAGTATTTTATTGACTATAGAGCATTTCTATATATGCGAGATGCACAGAGGGATATTTGCACTCTGGCATCATGAATAAACGCGATGTCCATAACTGCCAGAAGATGTTATGGACACGACAGTGGTCAGGTGATGCAGATTCCAAACAGCACAGTATGGCCGTATACAGGAAGAGGACTTGTTTGGGGTCGGTCCATCGGACCTGGTGGTCACGGCAACTGCTGGAAAATCCACCGTTTTTTACCCTAAGTCACATCTCTGCAGAAAAAGACACCGTCTTTTCAGCCTCAGTCCTCTCGTCCCTATAAGATCATATCTGCCCAGGGATAGAGGAAAGGGAAGAAGACTGCAGCAGGCAGCCCATTCCCAGGAACAGAAGCGTTCCACCGCGTCTGACAAGTTCTCAGCATGGCGCTGAGACCGTACAGGACCCCTGGATCCTACAAGTAGTATCCCGGGGGTACAGATGGGAATGTCGAGACGTTTCCCCTTCGCAGGCTCCTGAAGTCTGCTTTACCAAGTCTCCCTCCGACAAGGAGGTAGTATGGGAAAAAATTCACAAGCTGTATTCCCAGCAGGTGATAATTAAATTACCCCTCCTACTACAGAAAAGGGGTATTATTCCACACTATATTGTGGTACTGAAGCCAGAAGGCTAGGTGAGACTTATTCTAAAAATTTGTTTTTGAACACTTACAAAGGTTCAAATTAAGATGAAGTCACTCAGAGCAGTGATAACGAACCAGGAATAAGGGGACTATATAGTGTCCCGGGACATCAGGGATGCTTACCTCTATGTCCCAAATTTGCCCTTCTCACTAAGGGTACCTCAGGTTCGTGGTGCAGAACTGTCACTATCAGTTTCAGACGCTGCCGTTTGGATTGTCCACGGCACCCTGGGGTCTTTACCAAGGTAATGGCCGAATTGATGATTCTTCTTCGAAGAAAAGGCGTCTTAATTATCCCTTACTTGGACGATCTCCTGATAGGGGCATAGTCCAGGGAACAGTTGGAGGTCGGAGTAGCACTATCTCGGATACTGCTACAATCAGCACGGGTGGATTCTAAATATTCCAAAATCGCAGCTGATCCCGACGACACGTCTGCTGTGCCTAGGGATGATTCTGGACACAGTCCAGAAAAAGGTGTTTCTCCCGGAAGAGAAAGCCAGGGAGTTATCCGAGCAAGTCAGGAACCTCCTAAAAACAGTGCATGATTGCACAAGGGTCCTGGTAACAATGGTGGCTTCCTACGAAGCAATTCCATTCGGCAGATTTCACGTAAGAACTTTTCAGTGGGATCTGCTGGACAAATGGTCCGGATCGCATCTTCAGATGCATCAGCGGATAACCCAATATCCAAGGACAAGGGTGTCTCTCCTGTGGTGGTTATAGAGTGCTCATCTTCTAGAGGGCAGCAGATTCGGCATTCAGGATTGGATGCTGGTAACCACGGAGCCCAGCCTGAGAGGCTGGGGAGCAGTCACACAAGGAAAAAATTTCCAGGGAGTGTGATCAAGTATGGAGACTTTTCTCCACATAAATATACTGGAGCTAAGGGTAAATTTATAATGCTCTAAGCTTAGCAAGACCTCTGCTTCAAGGTCAGCCGGTATGGATCCAGTGGGAAAAACATCACGGCAGTCGCCCACGTAAACAGACAGGGCGACACAAGAAGCAGGAGGGCAATGGCAGAAACTGCAAGGACTTTTCGCTGGGCGGAAAATCATGTGATAACACTGTCAGCAGTTTTTCATCCCGGGAATGGAAACTGGGAAGCAGACTTCCTCAGCACGACCTCCACCCGGGAGAGTGGAAACTTCATTGAGAAGTTTTTTCCACATGATTGTAAACCGTTGGGAAATACCAAAGGTGGACATGATGGCGTCCCGTCTGAACAAAAAACGGGACAGGTATTGCGCCAGGTCAAGAGACCCTCAGGCAATAGATGTGGACGTTCTGGTAACACCGTGGGTGTACCAGTCGGTGTATGTGTTCCCTCCTCTGCTTCTCATACCTAAGGTGCTGAGAATTATAAGACGTAGAGGAGTAAGAACTATACTCATGGCTCCGGATTGGCCAAGAAGGACTTGGTACCCGGAACTTCAAGAGATGCTTACAGAGGTCTTATGGCCTCTGCCGCTAAGAAGGGACTTGCTTCAGCAAGTACCATGTCTGTTCCAAGACTTACCGCAGCTGCGTTTGTCGGCATGGCGATGGAAAGCCGGATCCTAAGGGAAAAAAGGCATTCCGGAAGAGGTCATTCCTACCCTGGTCAAAGCCAGAAAGGAGGTGACCGCACAACATTATCACCACGTGTGGCGAAAATATGTTGCGTGGTGTGAGGCCAGGAAGGCCCCACAAGGAAATTTCAACTCGGTCGTTTCCTGCATTTCCTGCAAACAGGAGTGTCTATGGGCCTCAAATTGGGGTCCATTAAGGTTCAAATTCGGCCCTGTAAATTTTCTTCCAGAAAGAATTGGCTTCAGTTCCTGAAGTCCAGAAGTTTGTCAAGGGAGTATTGCATATACAAACCCCTTTTTTGTGCCTCCAGTGGCACTGTGGGATCTCAACGTAGTTCTGGGATTCCTCAAATCACATTGGTTTAAAACCAGTCAAATATGTGGATTTGAAGCATCTCACATAAAAAGTGACCATGCTCTTGGCCCTGGCCTGGACCAGGCGAGTGTCAAATTGGTGGTTTTTTCTCAAAAAAGCCCATATCTGTTTGTCCATTCGGACAGGGCAGAGCTGCGGACTCGTCCCCAGTTCTCTCCCTAAGGTGGTGTCAGTGTTTCACCTGAACCAGCTTATTGTGGTGCCTTGCACCTACTAGGGACTTGGAGGACTCCAAGTTGCTAGGAGTTGTCAGGGCCCTGAAAATATGTTCCAGGACAGCTGGAGTCAGAAAATCTGACTCGCTGTTTATACTGTATGCACCCAACAAGTTGGGTGCGCCTGCTTCTAAGCAGGCGATTGCTCGTTGGATTTGTAACACAATTCAACTTGCACATTCTGAGGCAGGCCTGCCACAGTCTAAATCGGTTAAGGCCCATTCCACAAGGAAGGTGGGCTCATCTTGGGCGGCTGCCCGAGAGGTCTCGGCATTACAACTCTGCCGAGCAGCTACGTGGTCAGGGGAGAACACGTTTGTAAAATTCTACAAATTTGATATCCTGGCAAAAGAGGACCTGGAGTTCTCTCATTCGGTGCTGCAGAGTCATCCGCACTCTCCCGCCCGTTTGGGAGCTTTGGTATAATCCCCATGGTCCTTTCAGGAACCCCAGCATCCACTAGGACGATAGAGAAAATAAGAATTTACTTACCGATAATTCTATTTCTCGGAGTCCGTAGTGGATGCTGGGCGCCCATCCCAAGTGCGGATTATCTGCAATACTTGTACATAGTTACAAAAATCGGGTTATTATTGTTGTGAGCCATCTTTTCAGAGGCTCCGCTGTTATCATACTGTTAACTGGGTTTAGATCACAAGTTGTACGGTGTGATTGGTGTGGCTGGTATGAGTCTTACCCGGGATTCATAATTCCTCCCTTATTGTGTACGCTCGTCCGGGCACAGTACCTAACTGGCTTGGAGGAGGGTCATAGGGGGAGGAGCCAGTGCACACCACCTGATCCTAAAGCTTTACTTTTTGTGCCCTGTCTCCTGCGGAGCCGCTATTCCCCATGGTCCTTTCAGGAACCCCAGCATCCACTACGGACTCCGAGAAATAGAATTATCGGTAAGTAAATTCTTATTTTTCCATCACTATGGGGGCATGGCATGTGTTGCTCGCATGCCCCCAGTCCCTCTGACTCCCGTGAATAGATGCTGTGCGCATGCGCACAGCGTCTATTCACTGCTGCAGAGCAGTGACTACAGGATCCTCCCAACTGCGCCCCCCACCGCGGGACACTGCGACCCACGGGTGGGACAGTCCCAAAGAAAGGGACAGTCCCAAAGAAAGGGACTGTCCCGCGAAAATCAGGACAGTTGGGAGGTATGCATACTATACATACATTACACACATACACAGTCACACATACATATACACAGATACTGTATACATACACGCACACACATACATACATACATACATACATATACACAGATACAGTACCGTATACATATACACAGACACACACACACAGACACACACACACACACACACACACACACACACACACACACACACACACACTCACTCACTCACTCACTCACTCACTCACTCACTCACTCACATAAGGAAGGCAGTCTGGCAGTTTATCCTCCTTGTGTTGCAGGGTGCAGCCTTGTCCCGTGTAGCTCTGCCCCCTTATCCCATGTAGCTCCACCCCATTTTAGGTCCGCACACTGGTGGTCATTCCGAGTTGTTCGCTCTCTAGTAGTTTTTAGCAGCCGTGCAAACGCTATGCCGCCGCCCACTGGGAGTGTATTTTTAGCTTAGCAGAAGTGCGAACGAAAGGATCGCAGAGCGGCTACAAAGTTTATTTGTGCAGTTTCTGAGTAGCTCTAAACCTACTCAGCGCTTGCGATCACTTCAGACTATTCAGTTCCTGTTTTGACGTCACAAACATGCCCTGCGTTCGCCCAGCCACGCCTGCGTTATTCCTGGCACGCCTGCGTTTTTTCAAACACTCCCTGAAAATGGTCAGTTGACACCCAGAAATGCCCACTTCATGTCAATCACTCTGCGGCAATCAGTGCGACTGAAAAGCTTCGATACACCCTGTGTGAAACTACATCAGCCATTGTATTAGTACATCACGCGTGCGCATTGCGCCCCATACGCATGCGCAGAAGTGCTGTTTTTTTGCCTCATCGCTGCACAGCAAACGAATGCAGCTAGCGATCAACTCGGAATGACCCCCCTCTGTACATACTTTTGCACAGTACTATACATACATACAGTACTGTGCAAAAGTTTTAGGCAGGTGTGGTAAAAATGCTGCAAAGTAAGAATGCTATCAAAGTAGAAGTGTCAATACTTCTAGGTACACGTGCACACAGTTTTTGAAGGAACTTGGCTGGGAGATTGTTCCAAGCATCTTTTTAGAACTAACCACAGATCTTCTGTGGATGTAAGCTTGCTCAAATCTGTGTGTACTGGGAACTGTGTACACGGCTGCTGTGCCTTTGTGATTTCTGCGCTGGGCGACTCTGTACTTTTCAGGACTGCTGGGTTTTTTTAAATCCTCAATGTGTATACTTGGAGGTTCAGTCGTTAAAGCGTTTGTCATTGAATCAGGCTAGATAATAATAATAATACAGTAAAGACAGCTCCAAATTACATGATTTTAGATGTGTTTATCAATGTTAAAAGAAATGAAGAAACACTTGAGGATTTGCGCACATCTCTAATAGGAAGGCACCCAATCATGTGCTTCACTGTGGCTGTAGGAATTATGGATCTCACTCAGAGATGGACAAACATCCCACCTGCATGTTGGATTTCCTGCCCCCAAACGTCAGCAGGATGCAGCTTAAGGGGCACTGCGCTGACAGCATAGGGCTAGTTCTACACATACACGGAATGGGTCCTTGGCATGTGCAGGCGGCCCACTATCAGAGATGTACACAAACCAGAATTAGAGGATCCACAGCAGCTTCTTGCATGTGATATGTTCTGTCCAACAGAAATACATTAAGGAAGTGATTGTTCTATTTAATTTAATTCTATGTTAGATTTGGTATCCGGACTCCAGGTCGACAACAAAAAGGTCGACACACCTTAGGTCGACACCAATTGGTCGACACACCTTAGGTCGACATGGACAAAAGGTCGACAGGAACAAGGTTGACATGGAAAAAGGTCGACATGAGTTTTTAGCGATTTTTTTCTTTTTTGGAACCTTTTCATACTTAACGATCCACGTGGACTACGATTGGAATGGTAATCTGTGCCGAGCGAAGCGAAGGCACCATGCCCGAAGCATGGCGAGCAAAGCGAGCCATGCGAGGGGACGCGGTGCACTAATTGGGGTTTCTGGTCACTCTACGAAGAAAACAACACCCAAAAAAACATAAAAAACTCATGTCGACCTTTTTCCATGTCGACCTTGTTCCTGTCGACCTTTTGTCCATGTCAACCTAAGGTGTGTCGACCAATTGGCATCGACCTAAGGTGTGTCGATCTTTTTGTTGTCGACCTGGAGTCCCAGACCCGTTAGATTTTATAGGTGCTTTTATGTTGTGAAATGTATATCCTAAACCACTAGGCAAAATCGCCATACATGGAATGTTAGTAAATTAACTATTTGGATAGTGAAAAGAACATAGATTTGTATCGATTTCATTTGATATAAATTTACCTTAAAACCAAATACAAAATTGAACATTAGTAAATATGCCGCTTAGTCACATAAAGAGGAGCTCACTAGCTACTAGTCTCTTCAAATACACAAGACATTGCATTTCATGATTTGACCAGCAGATGGCAATGTAGCACCATTCATTCCACATGTTTGCTTTACATTTAATAACCCAGAACGTTTCCTCCTGTCCCCATAGCTTGTGATATATATATATGAAATGACCATAGAAGACCCTGGGGCCAAAATAGATTTTGCACAGGATATTTAAGAACCAGATGAGCTGCTGCCAGATTCATACTTGTCCTTACTAAAGATAAGTGATATTTCATCAAAAGTTTGCGTTTCCTCTTGTAGTGCTGCAGTTTCAGTAATTCAATCGTCTAGCACTGTTTCTGCTTTACGATACATTTTCAGGGAATTTCAACATAGAGGCCTGATTCAGAGTTGTATACTATGCTGATGTTTTCACAATTGAGCGATTATTGGCCGACTGCACATGCATCGTGATCACACTGCACATGTGTAAAGGTGCCTTTGTGAGTCCGCTTGCGGGGAGGATTTTATTTCAGAGCGAGTGACAGGAAGTGACCATTTAGGGGAGTTAACAAGGAGCAGTAGAAAAATTGCAGCCGTGTCATGGACATTTTCGTGATCTATATATGCTGTCAACTGCGATCATGTATTCAGAGAAACATGCCACCTGCATCGCTACTGCCGCATCCAGTCTGTGTGACCATAGACCTACTCAAGCAGTCGATGCTTCACGTTTTTGCGTATAGGCTGCGTATGTGTATGCAAATTGCGAATGAGTTCGGTAGGCATCTATTTTTATTTTTTGGTGGCAGCTTCACTTGCTAACATTAGCAATTCTGTAGCATAGGAAATTGCAATTGCATTAGCGACAGCGTATGACTGAATTAGGCCGACTGTTCCTTGTTTTCGAGTTGAGGATGCGAATGTGTACGCAGATGCGGATGAGGGTGTGATAGCTCTGGTGGGCTTCTCATTTCAGTTCTGGGCGGGAGCTTCATTAGCCTAGAAAATCACAGTTGCAATTGTATTAGCATACAACTCTGAACCAGACCTAGTGTTCATAATTATGTCTATCCTGCAAGAGGACACAACTTGGCTCTTTATGGTATAATCCATCTGTATTCTTTACATTTGCTTATTATTATAAACTTGTGAGGAGGAGTACCAGGACCGCCTAGCAGAGGCGTATCTGTGGGAGGCAACGGAGTCGGCTGCCGCTGGGCTCATGCACTGTAGGGGGGCACCTCTCCTCCTGTGTGTTCAGCAACACCATTCAATTAAGTTACTTGACAGACGCCGCTATCTCTCCCGTAGCCAGCCCGTAGCCAGCTCCCTCACTGGTCCCTGCACCTTGCAAATCACACCCTCTTTATTAGAGATACACATTTTACAAGCATCATACCCAGGATTAGAACCCACGACCTATTACACTGGAAGCAGGCACCTTACTGATGGAGCATGATAATTCTAACTACATAAAGATACTTCTCTGACAATTACAAGTAACTTCATATAGTCAGAATTCCCATGCTTCCTATACAGGAGCTTTATCAGTAAGTTGTTTGTTTCTAGTGTAATAGGTTGTGGGTTCTTATCCTGGGTGTGACACTTGTAAAATAATTGTCAGAGAAGTAGTCGGCATTGTGAGTGACTGAGCAGATCTATGTAGTGTGTGACTGTACACTACATAGATCTGCCTAGTTGCAATGGTTTTTAACTACCAATACTAAATTGAAGCTTCATATAGTCAGTAAGGTGTCTGACTTCAGTGTAATAGGTCATGGGTTCTAATCCAATGTTTTCAAATAAATGACAATAAAATGTGTACTGTATATACAGTGTGTGTGTATGTGTATATATATATATATATATATATATATTTTTTTTTTTTTTCCCGAGAACACTCTCTCTCTCTCTTTATATATATATATATATATATATATATATACTATATACACAATGCTCCGGCACTCCTGGCCTCCCCAATTGGGTGTACCTTGCTCCGGTGCCCTCCTCAGGGATGAATCCCTATATACTCACAAACACCAAATATGAGGCGGCACTCAGCAGACTTGTGAAAAAATCAATCCAGTGTATTCAATACGGCCAACGTTTCGGGGACCACCTCCCCGTCTTCAGGACAAGTGTACAGTGACAATCAAACCATTTTATAACAAACAACTTACCCTCCCTGATCAGATTCCCCGCCAGCGTCTTCCACGGCCGCGTCTCCCGCGCTCCCAGCCCGGCGTCCACAGCGTACCACGTGATGCCCACCACGTGATGCAGAAGTGACGTCACGGCGCCCGGCTCGGTCGCGTTACCATGGGGACTCTGAAAACAAAACATACAGCATGGACTGGATTAGCAGGCTAGATCATTTCGTGTTTGTTAGTGCAACGCTTTCATTAAGACAATAAGGGAAAAGAGAAATAGAAAAATATATATGATCATGAAGTGGAAACCATATATAAATAGTGCATAATGCAAATTCATAAGATCCCAATATGGGAATTACATACTTATATTAAAATACACGATCTAGCCCGCTGACCCCTGTCCATTAAAAACTAAACAATCCATATTAACACATGATACTCACGTGTTAAATCACAGTGCAACATATAATAAATACATATATGTGAATAAATTATTATTAAAAATAATACATATATAACCCAACATATATCAAATAATACATATATATATATAGATCCAAACATATAGTGTATTTAAAACATATAGTATATTTGATATCAACCTCTCGGGTGGTCCTCAACTCCACCTTAATTAGAAAAGACCTACTAACTAGATTTTAACATTGCTAAACAATGTGGTTTTTGCAACATACTGTTTCTAATACGTATGCATAACACTTAACTCTCACTGATACTCT
Organism: Pseudophryne corroboree; assembly: GCF_028390025.1. Lineage (NCBI taxonomy): Eukaryota > Metazoa > Chordata > Amphibia > Anura > Myobatrachidae > Pseudophryne > Pseudophryne corroboree. The sequence goes on from NC_086455.1 coordinate 148,721,618, forward strand.
GTAGCTATAATCATATAAAATTGATCAGACCTAGGCTCTCATTTAAGCCCCCCGGCTTCAATGTGTTTAATCTGTGAATCCACATGGATTCCAACTGTAGGAGTTGTTTACCCCTGTTCCCACCTCGCTGTGATGGTGGTACGTGATCTATGATTCTGTGTTTAAAAGTGGCCATCCCATGTTTGAATTCCACAAAGTGGCGGGCCACTGGCTGTTCGCCACTTCCTGATGCCAAAGCATTCCTGATGGCTTGCCTATGTTGCGCCATCCTGACTTTGAACTGACATTCGGTCTTTCCTATGTAGTACCGCCCACACGGGCAAATTATGGCGTATACTACAAATCTCGAACTGCATGTTAGCGGCCATTTTATTGGAAATTTTTTGCCACTAAAGGGGTGGGAGATGTTATCCCCAGGGGACATGTGTGAACAGGTTGTGCACCCCGTGCATTTGTAGCAACCATTTTTTCGTGTCAGAAAATTAGTAGGGGTGGTCTTTAATTTGGACAAATCTGTCTTTACCACGATGTCCCTAATGCTTCTACCTCTTGTATAACTAGGCATTAACCTTTTGTCATGAAAAACTTTCAGTTCTGGGTCAGTAGACACCAAGGGCCACAGAGATTTTACTTTCTTACTGACCTGATCGCTTTTCACATTATATTCATTAACCCATGGGATAACTCCTGACTTTTCCTGTATTCCCTGAGTCTGCAAAAGTGTTACTCTATCCTTTTCCTGTGCTTTCCTTCTAGCCCCCTGTAATAGTTTTATGGGGTAACCTCTTTGTCGGAATCTTTGTTCCATCTCATCAAGCTGTTTTAGTTTTTCGGTTTCCTCATTATTAACTCTGCAAACTCGCAAAAATTGCGAGTATGGCAGACCGTTAATTGTGGCAGGGGGGTGAAAACTGTCGTATCTTAAGATAGTATTACGATCAGTGAGTTTTTTAAATAAACCTGTCATAATCTTACCCTCCTGAAGCCTAATCCTGATGTCCAAAAAACAAATTTCAGACTTATGACATGTCAGTGTCAATTTAATGGGACTATTCGTGGCGTTATGAGCAGACACCAGTTTGCTGAGTTCTTGGGCCTCTCCTCTCCAAAAGAAGAGTAGGTCATCTATATAACGAAAATAGATGAATAACCGCTCAGCTATTCCGGGATCAGTGAAAAATACTGACCTCTCCACATCCCACATATATGCATTAGCGAACGAGGGTGCCACAGGGGATCCCATGGCACACCCCATCCGCTGTCTATAGAACCTTTCTTCAAAGATAAAAAAATTGTGGGTAAGTGTGAACTCAAGCAAACTCATAAAAAAATCAATGTCTGGTCCCAAATAACTCAAATTTCCTGTAACCAATTGCCTCACTGCCTGCAACCCCTGTGCATGGGGTATACAGGTGTACAGGCTTGTGACGTCAGCTGTTGCCATGGTCACATCTGGCGGTACATAATCAATGTCCAGGAACTTTCTTAATAACATGTTAGAGTCTTTCAAATGTGTAAATGTCCCCTGGATACAAGGCTGCAAGAAAGAATCCAAATAAATCGCCACTGGCTCACACAGAGACCCCCTGGCCGAAATGATCGGGCGTCCAGGAGGCCTCTGTGCGTCCTTGTGGATCTTAGGGATTATATAAAACAGTGGTATGACTGGGAATTCTGGGCACAGTTTTCTAACCAGGTCAGCTGAAATCAAACCATCATCATATGCCTGTTGTAAAATTGTCATCAACTCTATCCTATATTCTTGAGATGGGTCTTTTGCTAATTTACAATAGGTGTCCTCATCATCTAGGAGCCTGTAACATTCACTTTTATAATCCATCACATCTTGCACGACTATGGCACCCCCCTTAAGATACGACAGTTTTCACCCCCCTGCCACAATTAACGGTCTGCCATACTCGCAATTTTTGCGAGTTTGCAGAGTTAATAATGAGGAAACCGAAAAACTAAAACAGCTTGATGAGATGGAACAAAGATTCCGACAAAGAGGTTACCCCATAAAACTATTACAGGGGGCTAGAAGGAAAGCACAGGAAAAGGATAGAGTAACACTTTTGCAGACTCAGGGAATACAGGAAAAGTCAGGAGTTATCCCATGGGTTAATGAATATAATGTGAAAAGCGATCAGGTCAGTAAGAAAGTAAAATCTCTGTGGCCCTTGGTGTCTACTGACCCAGAACTGAAAGTTTTTCATGACAAAAGGTTAATGCCTAGTTATACAAGAGGTAGAAGCATTAGGGACATCGTGGTAAAGACAGATTTGTCCAAATTAAAGACCACCCCTACTAATTTTCTGACACGAAAAAATGGTTGCTACAAATGCACGGGGTGCACAACCTGTTCACACATGTCCCCTGGGGATAACATCTCCCACCCCTTTAGTGGCAAAAAATTTCCAATAAAATGGCCGCTAACATGCAGTTCGAGATTTGTAGTATACGCCATAATTTGCCCGTGTGGGCGGTACTACATAGGAAAGACCGAATGTCAGTTCAAAGTCAGGATGGCGCAACATAGGCAAGCCATCAGGAATGCTTTGGCATCAGGAAGTGGCGAACAGCCAGTGGCCCGCCACTTTGTGGAATTCAAACATGGGATGGCCACTTTTAAACACAGAATCATAGATCACGTACCACCATCACAGCGAGGTGGGAACAGGGGTAAACAACTCCTACAGTTGGAATCCATGTGGATTCACAGATTAAACACATTGAAGCCGGGGGGCTTAAATGAGAGCCTAGGTCTGATCAATTTTATATGATTATAGCTACAGAGTATCAGTGAGAGTTAAGTGTTATGCATACGTATTAGAAACAGTATGTTGCAAAAACCACATTGTTTAGCAATGTTAAAATCTAGTTAGTAGGTCTTTTCTAATTAAGGTGGAGTTGAGGACCACCCGAGAGGTTGATATCAAATATACTATATGTTTTAAATACACTATATGTTTGGATCTATATATATATATGTATTATTTGATATATGTTGGGTTATATATGTATTATTTTTAATAATAATTTATTCACATATATGTATTTATTATATGTTGCACTGTGATTTAACACGTGAGTATCATGTGTTAATATGGATTGTTTAGTTTTTAATGGACAGGGGTCAGCGGGCTAGATCGTGTATTTTAATATAAGTATGTAATTCCCATATTGGGATCTTATGAATTTGCATTATGCACTATTTATATATGGTTTCCACTTCATGATCATATATATTTTTCTATTTCTCTTTTCCCTTATTGTCTTAATGAAAGCGTTGCACTAACAAACACGAAATGATCTAGCCTGCTAATCCAGTCCATGCTGTATGTTTTGTTTTCAGAGTCCCCATGGTAACGCGACCGAGCCGGGCGCCGTGACGTCACTTCTGCATCACGTGGTGGGCATCACGTGGTACGCTGTGGACGCCGGGCTGGGAGCGCGGGAGACGCGGCCGTGGAAGACGCTGGCGGGGAATCTGATCAGGGAGGGTAAGTTGTTTGTTATAAAATGGTTTGATTGTCACTGTACACTTGTCCTGAAGACGGGGAGGTGGTCCCCGAAACGTTGGCCGTATTGAATACACTTGATTGATTTTTTCACAAGTCTGCTGAGTGCCGCCTCATATTTGGTGTTTGTGAGTATATAGGGATTCATCCCTGAGGAGGGCACCGGAGCAAGGTACACCCAATTGGGGAGGCCAGGAGTGCCGGAGCATTGTGTATATAGAATATAGGTCCTTGCGTGCTGTGCAAGCACAAAGGTCCTCTCAAGGCACCAGGAGCATATGTTTTTTTTTTGACCACCCTCCAGATCCAGGGTTCCTGTTTTCTGCACTGTCACTTTGGTGAATAAGGATTTTTACACAGATAAGCACTTGCACCTTTTTTTAAGAATTATGGCAGCCTCAGCACATGAAGGTGGAGACTTCACCTCTTTCCTGCTACACTGTGACACGTATGAGACACTGAGCTTCTCTGATGTAGAGGCAGAAAAAATATTGCACAAAGAACCTGCATTTGCAGAAGTAGCCACGCTCTCTGATGATGACATTCAACGTGATTTATTCCGCTTGCGGAAACGAGAGTTGGACTACCTGTACCATAGTCGCACTTTATCCGACTACTATAGAGCTAAACAACTACCCAGAGGCTTTAGAGTCCACAATATACCCACCATTGGGCGATATAACATGGACTTTTGCAAGAAGTGGATTTCGGTGCTAAACAAATGCTCTATGGATTTAGTACTATTGGTTATCGAGGAATCCACTAAAGAACTAGCCAAAACCCGTGAGAGCATTACCAAATTTGAGACAGAACATATCGAGCTGCTGTCCGCAGAACAATCTCAGCCTTGGCTACTGAAAATTAAAGAACAAGTCGAGCAATATAAGAACAACCTTCTTAAGTTTAAGAAAGAAAAACTACAAAAAGTGCAAATGGACTATGCACACCATAGGGTATATACGTGGCTAAGTAACACGAACTCCAATGATTCCAGGAGGAAGTTTGCACGTAACCCCAGGTTCAGAAGCCGACCAGGACAGCAACACACCTCGGCGAGTGAGTCGGACGAGGCGGGTACTCCATCAGCGAGCTCATCACGGGAAGCAACCCCTTTAGGGGTAAATACCCGGGCTGTGGTGGCAGCACGGGGAGAAAAAACAAACTCACGAGACGGGGAGGACAGAACCAGCGGCAAAAGCAAAGCCAAAACGGTGAAGGCGAAGAAACGTTGATCTTCAATTTGTCTTCAACCCCCCTGACTCCTGCTGAGGTGAGAGTTTTGAATAAAGGACTATCTTATGTCCCCACCAATTTTGGGAATGACTTCAAATGGAAAGTGGACACTTTTAGATTACATCGCACTTTGAAATTAAAGGAGCACTTTAGTAAAACAGCACCCTCCAATATACAAAACACCATGCCATCTAGAATACAGAAGTTAGGGCCTAGGTCTAGATTTGACCCGGTGACACAGAATCCATCATTGAAAACGTTTCATAGAATGGTGGAGTCGGCAGCCAGTTCTATGATACCTGGTAAACATCATAATTTGAAGCAGGATGAGAGAGATGCACTGAAAGCCCTCGGCATGAGAAAAGATATAATTGTTCGAAAGGCAGATAAGGGGGGTGCCATAGTCGTGCAAGATGTGATGGATTATAAAAGTGAATGTTACAGGCTCCTAGATGATGAGGACACCTATTGTAAATTAGCAAAAGACCCATCTCAAGAATATAGGATAGAGTTGATGACAATTTTACAACAGGCATATGATGATGGTTTGATTTCAGCTGACCTGGTTAGAAAACTGTGCCCAGAATTCCCAGTCATACCACTGTTTTATATAATCCCTAAGATCCACAAGGACGCACAGAGGCCTCCTGGACGCCCGATCATTTCGGCCAGGGGGTCTCTGTGTGAGCCAGTGGCGATTTATTTGGATTCTTTCTTGCAGCCTTGTATCCAGGGGACATTTACACATTTGAAAGACTCTAACATGTTATTAAGAAAGTTCCTGGACATTGATTATGTACCGCCAGATGTGACCATGGCAACAGCTGACGTCACAAGCCTGTACACCTGTATACCCCATGCACAGGGGTTGCAGGCAGTGAGGCAATTGGTTACAGGAAATTTGAGTTATTTGGGACCAGACATTGATTTTTTTATGAGTTTGCTTGAGTTCACACTTACCCACAATTTTTTTATCTTTGAAGAAAGGTTCTATAGACAGCGGACGGGGTGTGCCATGGGATCCCCTGTGGCACCCTCGTTCGCTAATGCATATATGTGGGATGTGGAGAGGTCAGTATTTTTCACTGATCCCGGAATAGCTGAGCGGTTATTCATCTATTTTCGTTATATAGATGACCTACTCTTCTTTTGGAGAGGAGAGGCCCAAGAACTCAGCAAACTGGTGTCTGCTCATAACGCCACGAATAGTCCCATTAAATTGACACTGACATGTCATAAGTCTGAAATTTGTTTTTTGGACATCAGGATTAGGCTTCAGGAGGGTAAGATTATGACAGGTTTATTTAAAAAACTCACTGATCGTAATACTATCTTAAGATACGACAGTTTTCACCCCCCTGCCACAATTAACGGTCTGCCATACTCGCAATTTTTGCGAGTTTGCAGAGTTAATAATGAGGAAACCGAAAAACTAAAACAGCTTGATGAGATGGAACAAAGATTCCGACAAAGAGGTTACCCCATAAAACTATTACAGGGGGCTAGAAGGAAAGCACAGGAAAAGGATAGAGTAACACTTTTGCAGACTCAGGGAATACAGGAAAAGTCAGGAGTTATCCCATGGGTTAATGAATATAATGTGAAAAGCGATCAGGTCAGTAAGAAAGTAAAATCTCTGTGGCCCTTGGTGTCTACTGACCCAGAACTGAAAGTTTTTCATGACAAAAGGTTAATGCCTAGTTATACAAGAGGTAGAAGCATTAGGGACATCGTGGTAAAGACAGATTTGTCCAAATTAAAGACCACCCCTACTAATTTTCTGACACGAAAAAATGGTTGCTACAAATGCACGGGGTGCACAACCTGTTCACACATGTCCCCTGGGGATAACATCTCCCACCCCTTTAGTGGCAAAAAATTTCCAATAAAATGGCCGCTAACATGCAGTTCGAGATTTGTAGTATACGCCATAATTTGCCCGTGTGGGCGGTACTACATAGGAAAGACCGAATGTCAGTTCAAAGTCAGGATGGCGCAACATAGGCAAGCCATCAGGAATGCTTTGGCATCAGGAAGTGGCGAACAGCCAGTGGCCCGCCACTTTGTGGAATTCAAACATGGGATGGCCACTTTTAAACACAGAATCATAGATCACGTACCACCATCACAGCGAGGTGGGAACAGGGGTAAACAACTCCTACAGTTGGAATCCATGTGGATTCACAGATTAAACACATTGAAGCCGGGGGGCTTAAATGAGAGCCTAGGTCTGATCAATTTTATATGATTATAGCTACAGAGTATCAGTGAGAGTTAAGTGTTATGCATACGTATTAGAAACAGTATGTTGCAAAAACCACATTGTTTAGCAATGTTAAAATCTAGTTAGTAGGTCTTTTCTAATTAAGGTGGAGTTGAGGACCACCCGAGAGGTTGATATCAAATATACTATATGTTTTAAATACACTATATGTTTGGATCTATATATATATATGTATTATTTGATATATGTTGGGTTATATATGTATTATTTTTAATAATAATTTATTCACATATATGTATTTATTATATGTTGCACTGTGATTTAACACGTGAGTATCATGTGTTAATATGGATTGTTTAGTTTTTAATGGACAGGGGTCAGCGGGCTAGATCGTGTATTTTAATATAAGTATGTAATTCCCATATTGGGATCTTATGAATTTGCATTATGCACTATTTATATATGGTTTCCACTTCATGATCATATATATTTTTCTATTTCTCTTTTCCCTTATTGTCTTAATGAAAGCGTTGCACTAACAAACACGAAATGATCTAGCCTGCTAATCCAGTCCATGCTGTATGTTTTGTTTTCAGAGTCCCCATGGTAACGCGACCGAGCCGGGCGCCGTGACGTCACTTCTGCATCACGTGGTGGGCATCACGTGGTACGCTGTGGACGCCGGGCTGGGAGCGCGGGAGACGCGGCCGTGGAAGACGCTGGCGGGGAATCTGATCAGGGAGGGTAAGTTGTTTGTTATAAAATGGTTTGATTGTCACTGTACACTTGTCCTGAAGACGGGGAGGTGGTCCCCGAAACGTTGGCCGTATTGAATACACTTGATTGATTTTTTCACAAGTCTGCTGAGTGCCGCCTCATATTTGGTGTTTGTGAGTATATATATATATATATATATGTATACATACGTACATATATTTATCTATATATAGGGGGGGCTCCAATATTTATCTTGCCTCCGGGCAACTGGGATGAACTTACGCCACTGCCACCTAGTGCCTGATTTAGAGGTAGATGCTGTTCCGATTTGGTTGCAAATGACTGATGTTTTCTTTTATGCGCAGTGTGGTCTTATCTGCAACCTGATTGACAGGTTGCAGGAATTTGGCTGCATAAAAGTGGTGCATATGTAAAAATGGAGGCATGTATATGCTGTTTTTTGGGGCATGCCTAAGCCAGCGACTGTGTCCTTGGACACAGATTCCCCGGCCTCAGCAGCTTAGCTGTGGTGGACATTCTGCACATCTATGGGTTAGCTTAGATGTCTGATGGTTGCGCTGTTGATCTGATGCTGGGTCTCAGGCAGCAGACCTGAGAAGCCGGCAGTGGGCATAAATTCTCAGATCCACTGCTACCGAATATCCAGCAGTGACCTGGACTACGTCTAACTCTAGTCAGGTTATTGGGGGCATATTTACAGATGTTCAATTTTCTTTTGGTAACTCTGCATTCGATTCTCATTTGACTTTGCAATTTGGACATTTGCTAAAGTCAAAATTAAATGTAAAATCAAATATAAACCAAATCCCATTCAAAATAGGGGTGTGGTATGGAAGGTAGATAGTAAGTAGTTCGACAGTGTCTTGGTTGACCACTATTGGTCAACAGTAACTAAGTAAACAGGGTCTCCAGGTCGACAGAGTCTTTTGGTCGACATGGTCTAGGTCGACGGGTCAAAAGGTCAACATCAGTTTTTAATTTTTTTTGGGTGTCGTTTTCTTCGTAAAGTGACGGGGAACCCCAATTAGTGTACCGTGTTCACTCGCCATGCTTCGGGCAAGGTGTCTCGCTCTGCTACCGCTTCTCTCGCCACAGATTACCGTTCCAATCGTAGTCCACGTGGATCGTTAAGTATGAAAAGGTTCAAAAAAAAGAAAAAAATCGTGAACAACTCATGTTGACCTTTTGATCTGTCGACCTAGAACATGTCGACCTAGAGAACCTGTCGACCTAGAAACCCTGTCGACCTAGTTACTGTTGATCAATAGTGGTCAACCTAGATAGTGTCGAACTAGTTACTGTCGACCTAGAGACCGGATCCCCAAAATAGAATATCGGCAAAACATCTGTACTTTTAAAAAGATGAATATAGGATCCCTTGATTTATTAACATTCCATTTCAAAATCGAACACAAATCGAACACAAAATCAACATATAAATGGCTGCCCAAAATAATAAACTAATAGCAGACAGGTGATTTTAGCTTCTGGACAGCATTCTATTCCCTAAACCTTCATTATGTTGCCAGTTAAAGTAGAGGTGACAGACGCTGTCCTGATGTTTCAGCAATTAAGGGTTTACTGGTAAATAGCGCATACATATGCTACGTACTGCGCATCTGCCATTGTCTAATAGCGATGCCGCTCGCAGCACATACCTCTATGCAGAGTGATTGACAGCCGGACAAAGTTTATGGGCATTGATGGGGGAGTGGTGGCAAATATGCAGGCATGTGGCAGACGTTATTGGGGTGTGTTGCTGGGTGCACTTGCGAATCCATACTCAAGCAGCGTGTCTCAGGTGTTTCTGTTCAGGCTGTCAGGCTGTGTGGCCATTGATTTAATCGAGCTGCTGATTATCAAAGGTTCTGCGTGTGTGCCGGGAATGTGTACACCGCTGCTGTGCCTTCATGATTGCTCCGCTGGGCATCTCTGTACTTTTCAGGACTGCTGGGTTTATTGAATCCTCAACGTGTACAATCGGATGTGCAGTCGCCATAGCGTCCGTCAATGAGTCAGGCCATATATTAATAGTACTGTGAAGGCTCTATGTGACAGGTCCAAATTACATGATTTTAGATGTTTTCCTCATTATCCAAAGAAATCAAGAGACACGCTATGATTTGCGCACATCTCTATTAGAAAGGCACCAAACATGTGCTTCACTGTGGCTGTAGGAATTATGGATCTCACTCAGAGATGGATGCACATTGCGTCTTTGGATTTCCTGCCCCCAAACAGTGACTGGCTGCGGCTTAGGGGGCACTGTGCGGACAATGGCCCTCATTCCGAGTTGATCGCTCGCTAGCTGCTTTTAGAATCAGTGCAAACGCTAGGCCGCCTCCCTCTGGGAGTGTATCTTAGCTTAGCAGAAGTGCAAACGAAAGGATCGCAGATCGGCTACAAAAAAATTTCATTCACTTTCTGAGCTGCTCGATCACTGCAGAATGTTTAGTTCCTGGTTTGACGTCACATACACGCCCTGCGTTCTGCCAGCCACTCCCCCGTTTCCCCAGCCACTCCTGCATTTTTATCTGGCACGCCTGCGTTTTTCAGCACACTCCCTGAAAACGGTCAGTTTCCGCCCAGAAACACCCACTTCCTGTCAATCACTTAACGATCAACACAGCGACAGAAAAACGTCGCTCGTCCTTGTGTAAAACTGCATAGTTTGTGTAAAAGTACTTTGCGCATGCGTACTGCGGCCCGTACGCATGCGCAGTTTTGCCGTTTTTTTTACCTAATCGCTACGCTGCGAAAATTGGCAGCGAGCGATCAACTCGGAATAAGGGCCATTATACTGTAGGACCCGTTCTGCACATACACGGAATGGGTCCTTGGCATGTGCAGGCGCCCCACTATCCGAGATGCACACAAACCAGAATTAGAAGATCCACAGCAGCTTCTTGCATGTGATATGTTCTGTCCAACAGAAATACATAAGGAAGTGATTGTTCTAGTTCATTCACTTCTGTTAGATTTTATAGGTGATTTTATGTTGTGAAATGGATATTCTAAACCACTGGTCAAAATCGCCATACATCGAATATTAGTAAATTAACTATTTGGATAGTGAAAAGAACATAGATTTGTATCGATTTCACTTGATAAAAATTGACCTTAAAACCAAATACAAAATTGAACATTAGTAAATATACCGCTTAGTCACATAAAGAGGAGCTCAGAAGCTACAAGTCTCTTCAAATACACAAGACATTGCATTTCATGATTTGACCAGCAGATGGCAATGTAGCACCATTCATTCCACATGTTTGCTGTACATTGAATAACCCAGAACGTTTCCTCCTGTCCCCATAGCTTGTGATATATAAGAAATGACCATAGAAGACCCTGGGGCCAAAATAGATTTTGTACAGGATATTTAGGAACCAGATGAGCTGCTGCCAGATCATACTTGTCCTTACTAAAGAGAACTGATATTTCATCAAAAGTTTGAGTTTCCTTTTGTAGTGCTGCAGCTTCAGTAATTCAGTATTCTGGTTCTGTTTCTGCTTTACAAGTCTATGGAATTTCATACTGCATTGTATTTATAAATTCACAGATTCATGAATTGTTAATCTGTGAATATAGCTGGGAGAACGATGCTGGATTCATTCAGCTGTGTGGTGTGGATGGTGCAGGACTGAGAACAAACGCAATGTTGGCACTTTCAAAGCCAAATGCTGAACAAGGTTTAATATTTAGCTCTACTTTGGTCCTTATAATGCATTGATTGTCTAGATCTAACAAGCATCATTGTGTAGGTGATCCGATGCAGCCCTGGATCACAAATGCATGCAGGAGACATCTACTTACAGTATATCAGATGCCTCCTTCTGCATTACCGTACTAGTGCATCTACTTGGAAGCAGTCCTCCAACCAGGGCCGGATCTAGACCTTGTGGCACCCATGGAGAAGGGGCGTGGTCAGTTATGCCCCCTTTAGCTGTGCCCTCAGTAGTTGTGCCCCCAGTACTGTGCCCACTGTAGATGTGCCCACAGTAGTATTGCCCCCAGTACTGTGCCCCCTGTAGAGTTGTGCCCCCAGTAGTGTGCCCCCTGTAGAGTTGTGCCCCCAGTAGTATTGCCCCCAGTACTGTGTCCCCTGTAGAGTTGTTCCTCCTGTAAAGTTGTGCCCCCGTACGGTGCTCCCTGTAGAGTTATGCCCCCTGTAGAGTTGTGCCCCCTAGTTGTGCCACTTACAAAAAAAAAAGAAAGAAAAAAAAATCAATACTATCCCCGCTCCTGCTTCCCGACCGCTGCTGCCCTCCGTCTCCAGCCGCTGGCGTCGCTCCTCAGATCAATTATGACCTCTAGCGTCTGTGCGCCGCTCCCACAATGCATTGCGGCTGTGCGATGACTTCATCGTGCACCACACACCACACAGCACCGGCACCATTAGCGGATCTTGCCATAGCGGCGGCGCCCCGGGCAAAAATCCTGCTTGCCCGTAGCAAGATCCGCTACTGCTTCCAACCATATCTGAATTATGCCTGCGCTGCAGTCCAGACGCAGTCTCGTGTTAGCCACAGCCTGATTGACAGGCTGCAGGCACTTGGGGGTGGTACAGGGGTAAATAAGTCTAAATGAAGACATGTCCACATTATTTCTGGGGCATGATTAAGCCAGCGACTGCATACTTGGATAAAGAATCATTGACCCCAGCAGTTTAGTGGTGGTGGACACAGGGGCAGGGACAGCTGGGCTGGGCTTAGGTACTTGGAGGGAGCATGGACAATGCAGGGAGGTGTGGCCAGCCAAACTCCTTAGGAAATATAATAAAAACAGTTTCTGTGCAGCCACAAAACAGGTGCGCATGCCACGCATGGGGGTGTCCGCTGAAGACCAGTGGACAGTGAGTAAGGTGGCAATAATGCAATCATTCCCCCCACCCCCAGGGCAGTCGAGAGCCAGGCTGGGCCCAGGTACTTTTCAAGGGGTGTGGCCTAATCACAGGAGGTGTGGTCACATACCCTTAGAAAAAAATACTGAAAATAACAGTATTTCATGACCACACTGCAGCCCAGTGCACAGCAGCGTGTGCTGGGCTGAGGAGAAGAGCTGCAGCTGCTCTGCCAGGTAAGGGGGAGGGGGCCTGGGCCCCTACTTGACCCTCACTGGGCCCCCTGCATCAGACCTGGGCCCGGGTAATTTGTACCCTCTCTCAGCACCACTGCCCCCCCCCACCCCCACATCATGCATGGACAGAGAAGACACTGCTTCTGCAGCTGCCCCTCTCCCCGGCACAGCACACTGCAGCATGTGCTGTGTGTTGGGCTGGGAGAGAGGCTGCTGCAGCAGCAGTCAGTCCTCTCTCTCCCAGCACCTAAGTGTCACTGTCTATAATGGGTGTGGGGGGTTAGTGGCACCCACTCTCATCCACCTTGGTGTCCCTGGGTGGACACTCTGGGCAACCATGAGGTTGCCGAGATGTCCGGAGGTCGTGATGTTGATCTGATCTTATTATTATTTAAATAAAATCATTTAATCTTATTGTATTGGTGACATATTTATATGGATATATAAATAATTTTATTAGAGATGAGCATGTCCGTTTCTCCGAAATCCGGACCCACCCGAACATAACGTTACTAGCCGGGATCCAAGTCCGGCTCGGGTTTTCCCACTGGAGTCGGATCCCAAAACAAGGCAAAATATCATCCTCCCATGGGTTTTGGATTCTCTATAAGGTCCCTGGTGATCAGCACCATTTCACTCTGGCTGTGGAGAGTGTTCAGTGCAGACCTGTGTCTGTCCAGGGTGCTGTGTCCATTCCCAGGGGTGCTTTGTTGTACATAAAGTGGTGCTGTGTCCGTTCCCAGGTGTACTTTGTTGTCCATCAAGGGGCTGCTTTGTCTGACAAGGGTTGCTCTGTCAGTCCATCCAGTGGCTCTACCCCAGTGTAAAAAATATAAATGCTAAAAATATAATTAAAAAATATATATATAGATTTTTTGTGCTATACACCAGTATACTATTATTTTTCTGTGACACTGTGAGTCAGACTGTATGGTAATAATCATACACGTATTGTGACACTGTAGGTGGTACCCCAATTTCATCCAATTTGTGATGCTGTAGGTTAGGCCTGGCCAACCTGTGGCTCTCCAGCTATCATGGAACTACAAGTCACAGTATGCCCTGCCACCATTTTAGCATTCCCTAATAACAAAATGGTGGCAGGGCATGCTGGGATTTGTAGTTTAACAACGGCTGGAGAGCCAGAAGTTGGCCAAGCCTGCTGTAGGTCTTACCACAGAATATTTTTCATACAAGTATTGTGATGCTGTAGGTTATACTGCAGTGTAATTTTCTTACATGTGTTGTGACGCTGTAAATCATACTGTAGTGTAATTTTAATATAAGTATTGTGACATGTAGGTCATACCATACATTCACATAAACGGTGTGACTCCACAGTGTCAATTGTGAACAAAGTTTAAAACAATGAAGGAAAGTTAACTTCAAAATAACATTAAAAATAACACTGCGTTCGTATTCATTGATATGGAGAACGATCAGTTGAGAGAGCCGGAACCACATACTAGTGCTGTAGCTGCTGCCAGCACTCATGATGATACTAGTCATAGTCATCATCTAAAGCCAATGCCCAAAGACATAGAGGTCTTAAGTCAGAGCAATATTTCACAGTGCTAAAAAAAAAAATCAAAGGGAAAGTTAGTTGCAGAAAGACATAACATTGCCAATATGCCATTCACCACACAAAGTGGCAAAGAAAGGCTAAGCCTTGGCCTTTGTTTATGACTGGTGGTTCTGCATCTCATGATAATGTAAGCCCTTCTCCCTGTGGAGGAGGTATAAAAAAAATTGAACTTGTTAGGGCACAGGAACCAACTGTGTGCTCAGAAATGTCACAAATCCCTCAGGACAGTCTAAGCATAACCGCAGGTGCCATGTGTGAGCCTGACCTGTCCAATACTGTACTCAAAGAGGATCCTCCTTCCACCATTTGTGTGCCCTCTGCAAATGTGGGGATTAGTAGCACAAGTGAAAATGTTGACATTGAAATAGAGGATGCCACTGTGGCATTTCACCAGGATGAGAAGTATATTTGCGTAGCCGGTGCTAATAAGCATGATGAGGATGTTGAGGAGGATGTTGATTGTGTAAATCAGGCAACAGTGGAAAAAGCCCTTTGTCATGCCAGTGCAAAAGACAAAACAAGCCACCTCATCTAGATTCCACTTCACTAGAAAAGAAATTCCCTGTCTTTACAAGGACATAAAAAACAACAACCCTTATTAGTGTTCTCCGATATGCCATTGTACCCACTGTCCTCTTAACCACAGATATGTGGACAAGCCGAACAGGGCAAACTAAAGATTATGTGACTGCAACCACCCACTGGGTAGGTGTATTGCCTTTAGCAGCACAAACAGCAACAGCAGCAACATCTAACAAATGGCAGCTCATTCACAGGCAGGCTACTCTGTTTATCACTGGTTTCAATTAGAGATTTGTAGTGGGCACTTTTCGTGTTTTGTGTGTTGGTTTTGGTTCTAATTCCACGTTCGTATTTTGGTTTTGGATTGGTTTTGGATCTGGATGGTTTTTAAAAAAAAACATAAAAACAGCTAAAATCACATAATTTGGGTGTAATTTTGCTCCTACAGTATTATTAACCTCAATAACATTCATTTCCGCTCATTTCCAGTCTATTCTGAACAGCTCACACCTCACAATATTGTCTTTAGGCATAAAAGTTGCACCGAGGTGGTTGTATGACTAAGGTAAGCTACACAAGTGTGCGGCACAAACACCTGGCCCATTTAGGAGTGGCACTGCAGTGGCAGACAGGATGGCAGATTTTAAAAAATAGGCCCCAAACAGCACATGATGCAAAGAAGAAAAAGAGGTGCAATGAGGTAGCTGGATGGCCAAGCTAAGCGACACAAGTGTGCAGCACAAACACCAGGCCCATTTAGGAGTGGCACTGCAGTGGCAGATAGGATGGCAGATTTAAAAAAATAGGCCCCAAACAGCACATCATGCAAAGAAGAAAAATAGGTGCAACGAGGTAGCTGGATGGCCAAGTTAAGCGACACAAGTGTGCGGCACAAACACCTGGCCGATCTAGGAGTGGCACTGCAGTTGAAGACAAGATGGCACTATTGAAAAACTAGTCCCCAAACAGTACATGATGCAAAGAAGAAAAAGAGGTGCAATGAGGTAGCTGGATGACCAAGCTAAGCGACACAAGTGTGCGACACAAACACCTGGCCCATCAAGGAGTGGCACTGCAGTTACGCGCTTACCACAAGGTTTATAACCAATTCTATGCTAACATGGATAGAGAAGGTATGAAATAGTCCCAAAACATGTAAAAAAAATAATTAAAAACTTGATCTACTTTTTATGTCGACCATTTTTATGTCGACCTTTTGACCCTGTCTATCTTTTGACCCTGTCAACCTTTTGTACTGTCTACCTTTTTCATGTCAACCTTTAGACCCTGTTGAACTTTTGACCTTATCAACCTAATATCTATCACATGTGGTGTCTATCTATAGATAGTCTAACTAGACACTGTCTATCTATCAATCAGATACCGTTCTTAATGTGGTTCCACTCTTACCATTATGAGTAATATGTTAGAAGCTTAAAAAAAAGTAGAACTCGTAGAAACATTTTTTTATTCATCATATACTTTGCAATTTGACCACAACACAGAGATTACTATGTGGCACAAAGAGTAATGCATGAAATTGAGCTGGTTTTAATATTTACAGTGTTCTTAGGGGTATATTTACACATTCTTAGGGGGTATATTTATAAAAGGTTGATTTCCATCTATTTAAAATAATTAACAATCAATCTAAATCGATGTTGGGTTTATGTGGCTAAAAAATACATTGGAATCTCAATACACATATAAACATAAAAGCACTCTTCTACAGAACCTACGTGGTATGTTTACCATGTGATCCAATGTTTCAGTCCTCTTTACATACTGATGATGTCAAATATGGGCAAAAACAAATAAATTAAATTTTTGTAGAGAAAACAAAGTATCTACAAAAAATATATGCAGTCTGTTTAATAAAAACATCAATTTATAATGGAACTAGTTTTATTATGTTATTTATTGAAATCCTGAAAGCCTTCTTGACATCCCTGTTCCTAAAGGTATAAATAAAAGGGTTAATCATAGGTGTGAATGCTGTGTACATAAAAGCAAGATATTTGTCATAGCGATTTCCCTTAGGTTTGACATACACAATGATGGCGGTGCCATAAAATAGGGCAGCTACTATGAGATGAGATGAACATGTGGAAAACGCTTTCTGTTTTCCTTTATTACTTTTGACCTTTGAAACAGTTACTATGATATGAATATAAAGTCCTATAATTACATTAAAAGGAATAATAATATTTAATATTGTAGCTATAATTGTAGATATGTTGCTAATGAAGGGATCAGAACATGATAATTCCTGCACTGGAGCCAGGTCACAAAAGAAGTGGTTGATCATATTGGGACCACAGAATTCCAAACGTGCTGTGATGACAACAGGAACTAAAAGTGTGCCAAATCCCATGATCCATGGTAGAGCAGCCAACTTCATAGAAAAATCAGGTGTCATTATAGAAAGATAGTGTAAAGGATTATTAATAGCCAGATGTCGGTCAAAGACCATTGCTACAAGAAGATAACATTCAGTTGATCCCGAGGAAAGGAAAACATACATTTGAGAAAAGCATTCAATGAAAGAAATAATATTATTACCTGCAATCAGATTGGCTAGAACTTTTGGGACAATTGTAGAAACAAATATAATTTCTAAAACAGAGAAAACACTAACAAAAAAATACATTACAGTATGAAGAGTTGGTTCTACTCTAACAAGAACAATAATAGCCATGTTCCCCATGATACATGTAATATAGGTCAGTAGAAAGACAAAGATAAGTAAATTCTGGAATTGATGCAAATCAGCAAAAGCCAACAAAATAAAATCTTTTACTGCAGTTTTGTTCATTTCCATGACTTTGTTACCAAAAATATTTTCTAGAGAGGAAAAAAAAGGTCAGTTTCCACGATTATTATTAATGAAAAAAATATTAAATATCCTCATTGGATGTTCCTAATATTTGATCTATATATTCTATAAATTTAACTTGCATTTAAAGAAATAGTGTACTGGCTTTATCTTTACTTGAACCCCTCTTGGATGTATTTGAGATTGATATGGAATCACAAGTTAGATTCCAAATAACCGTTTTCAGTCAGTAATCTTCATCAGGGGTACAACCATTGCTAGGTTGATATGGTGCCAATAATAAACAAGACAAATTTTGAAGCGCCTGCGTACTAAAAATTATCAATTCAATCCACACTTGGTGGATTATACAAACAATTCTTAAATTATAAATTATGAGATAGTGAGCCCACGTTCGCTTCTATAGATGGGCTGTGTTTACCCCTAATTAGATTAGAACGAGCAAACATTAGAAAATAGTAGCGCTCATGGGGTCAAATCTCTTAAAAAAATATATCCAGAGAGCCGATAATAAAAGAAATCTTCATTTAACATGAAATTCAAGATTAAACCAATACAATGTTATTTAGTTACTCAATTAGAACCTCCAGTGGTGTTAATATAAACATTGTGTCCATTCATGTGACTGTTACTTCCTTTAAATAGACTGCTACAGAGATTCATCAATGGACTTTTAAACAGCTTAATACACCTATGAATAGCTGTTTATATATATATTGAAGTAAATACAGCTGATAATTTTAAACGTATTCACTGATATCAGTGTATGTATATATTCTATGTACATTTTTTTGTATTGGTTTAATATTGAATTTCATATTAAAGGAAGATTTATTTTATTATCAGCTCTCTGGATATACTTTTTTATAAAATTTGACCCCATTAATTTGCAAGTCCAAATTAATGGTAGTCAGAGACAATGGGTACGTTATGCTCACCCCTGTTGGTATGGATGTATTTCACTTATTTCCAATAAGTACGCTGATTGCTGTTCAATGGCATGTGCAGAGAAAAAAAGCTCCAGATGGCTGTGTAACCTCCCCTTCTTTAGATGGTCCGGAGGGGAGATAACCAGATCCGTGACAGCGCGTCTGCTGAAGGGGCTCTTAGTAACACAGCGGTATTAGGTAGCAGTTCAGTGTCAAGATGATAAAGCAGGGAGAGGACATACACCAGTTTGATGTATCACAATTGATGTCCAGCACCGGACTCACAGCATTCAAGTCCTCAATGCGTTTCTCCGCTATGTCTGTCGGCGGTTTCTTCAGGAGGAGTATGTTAGCACAGAACAAGTGTAGGTGTATTTAAATTCACTGTGGCCAGTGAGCTTAGGTTTTCAGTTATACACACCTGTATATTCTCATAAAGATCTTAGAACACCATATATACATTCATTTCTTTAGAATAAAAATAAGGTAAAAAACAAGGTATATAATATATATAAGAAAAGGTGCTTATTATCTATACAATATTAACACATTTTTCTAAAATTCGTGTGCATAGAGGTGCTTCAATGTATTTAATTTAATTCCATTCAATCATACAACACATATAATAAATATAAATTTGGAGGCATATCTGAAATTTATCAACTAATCTTACTTTTATTACTTATTTATACTGCATTTTTTGTAGAAAAGTGAAATTAATATATATATATATATATATATATATAATATCATTATAGGGAATTGCTTCCAGCTAGCTTTCAGTTGTAATTTGGTAAATACTCAAGTGGTATCACCAGAGGAGATTCAAGATTACTCACATTAGTTGTCATTAAGAGTTTTATACCCCTTAGTTTGCTAGTGAGCCACCATGGCTCAACCAGCAAGTAACCGGAGCACGGCTCACAGGGTCACAGGTTCCAATCTCTCGTGAGCCCAACAGTCGCACTAACCTTCAGAGCCTTGGTTAATAGATATTTATTAGTGTGATATTTCTTTGTTGGACAGCCAGAATGTACAAAATAGTATAGATTATAATTTGTTTTGATTTAGTTGTCTGGTCAGAAATAGCGCTTAATATTCTAATCAGGTTGATTTGCAACATTTTTTGTAGATGGATGATTCCCTTAGCAGTGGTTTAGATGGCACAAGCTTCCACGCCGTAAGGTGAAGGGAAAAACGGTGGATACTCAACAGCAGGATTGCACACCATAGGTTGAATCCCAGGCTTAAGGTCCACTTTCAGATATTCTGGATGTCCCAAATAAAGTCCTTTTGAAGGTCACCAATGTCCGTCCTGGCGCGTTTCGCTGTCACCAGGGACAGCTTTTTCAAAGGTTACCTTTGAAAAGTACTTTATTTGGGACATCCAGAATATCGGAAAGTGGACCTTAAGCCTGGGATTCAACCTATGGTGTGCGATCCTGCTGTTGAGTATCCACCGTTTTTCCCTTCACTTTACGGTGTGGAAGCTTGTGCCATCTAAACCACCGCTAAGGGAATCATCCATCTACAAAGAGTGGTAATTATTGTGGAACATTTTATCCCATACAAAAGGCTGTAACATCTTTCAGGTCCACTGACCACTGGACAATACTACAAAGTTCCATAGGTCCTAACCTACCAGAGACTGGTTTCTATGAATTTATGAATAGCTCCTTTTTTAACATTGTGGCTTATTTCTATTTTTATTGAATAATTTATGTCCAATAAATTTTATTGTCATTTACACCTGTCTGCTTATACCTTTCATAGCGCTATATATTCTATGTTTATATATGTTTTTTAGTTGGACTGACTATCCATTATTGATATAGCTGCTTATTTATTTATTTATTTATTAACAGTTTCTTATATAGCGCAGCAAATTCCGTTGCGCTTTACAATTTGAAATAACAATAACAAACTGGGTGATAACAGTCATAGAGGTAGGAAGGCCCGGCTTGCAAGCTTACAATCTATAGGGAAATAGGCATATGTACACAAGGAAAGGTGCTATCTATTGCATAGAATGAGAAGACATGTGAGGATATGTGTGGACTGTAAAGAGTGGATGTAATTTGATAGGAAGGTTTATGAAAGTTATGTGGGCGGTTCAGGAATTTGATACGCTTGCCTAAAGAGGTGAGTTTTGAGGGAACGCTTGAAGGTTTGGAGACTAGAGGAGAGTCTTATTGTGCGTGGTAGGGCATTCCACAGGGTGGGTGCAGCCCGATGAAAGTCCTGCAGTCGTGAGTGGGAGCGAGTAATGAGTGTGGATGAGAGACGCAGATCTTGTGAAGAGCGAAGAGGTCGGGTTGGGAGATATTTTGTGATAAGCGAAGTGATGTACGTTGGTGTAGTTTGGTTAATGGCCTTGTGTGTGAGTAAAAGTATTTTATATTGAATGCGGTAGAGTACAGGTAACCAATGGAGGGACTGACAGAGTGGATCTGCAGACGATGAACGTCTAGCGAGGAAGATAAGCCTCGCCGCTGCATTCAGAATGGATTGTAGTGGTGAGAGTCTTGTTTTGGGAAGACCAGTTAGGAGACTATTGCAATAATCAATGCGGGAGATAATGAGAGCGTGGATTAGAGTTTTAGCAGTGTCTTGTGTAAGGTATGGTCGTATTTTGGATATGTTTTTTAGATGCATGTAACATGATCTTGAGACAGATTGAATGTGGGGAACAAAGGACAGATCAGAGTCAAGGATGACACCTAGGCAGCGAGCTTGTGGGGTAGGGTAGATAGTCGAGTTTTCAACAGTGATAGAGATATCAGGTTGGTACCTACTATTGGCCGGTGGAAATATAATTAACTCTGTCTTTGAAATATTAAGTTTGAGGTGGCGAGATGTCATCCAGGATGAGATGGCAGAAAGGCATTCAGTGACACGGTCCAGTACAGATAGGGACAAGTCAGGGGAGGATAGGTAGATTTGAGTATCATCTGCGTACAGATGATACTGAAAACCAAAAGAGCTGATTAGTTTACCAAGAGATGAGGTATAGATAGAGAAAAGCAGAGGACCCAAGACTGAGCCTTGCGGTACTCCAACTGAAAGAGGTAGCGAAGAGGAGGTAGATTCAGAGAAGCGAACACTGAAGGAGCGATTAGATAGGTACGATAGGAACCAAGAAAGGGCTGTGTCTTTAAGACCTAGGGATTGTAGTGTCTGTATGAGAAGAGAGTGGTCTACAGTGTCAAATGCAGCAGATAGATCTAGAAGAATAAGTAGTGAGTAGTGGCCTTTAGACTTCGTAGTGACCAAATCATTAACCACTTTAGTCAGTGCCGTCTCTGTGGAATGTTGGGAACGGAAGCCTGACTGAAGTGGGTCCAACAAAGTGTATGAGTTAAGAAAGTGTGTGAGTCGAGTGTAGGGAAGTCTCTCAAGTAGCTTAGAGAGACAAGGGAGCTGAGAGATAGGGCGGTAGTTTGAGAGAGCATTAGGGTCAGAATTTTGTTTTTTTAAAATGGGAGTAATCACTGCATGCTTGAAAAGTGAAGGAAAAATACCAGTAGAGAGAGAGAGATTACAGATGTTAGTTAAGGTAGGGATGAGCACCAGAGACAGAGCTTTACTTATTTGTGAGGGTAAAGGATCAAGAGGAGAGGTAGTAGAGAAGCAGGATGAGAAGAGTGATGATACTTCATCTTCATTTGTGGGATCAAATGAAGAAAGAGTGCCAGAGGGTTCAGGTACAGAACGGAGCAGGTCACTGGCTGCCGAAGAGCATACCATTTCATCTCGGATCTTATCAATCTTCTCCTTGAAGTAGGAAGCAAGATCCTGTGCCTTGATAGTGGCTGGTGGGGTAGGTGCGGGAGGATTCAGAAGTGATTTAAATGTATTAAAGAGTCGTTTAAATAGCTGCTTAGAGAACCAATTTATTTCAAGCGCGTGGCTACCCACTTTTTAGTGAGGTATTTCCAATTTTTTTTTTATTTGCAACATTTAGTATATTCAATATATGATATTCAAATAATAACTCCAGTATATTTAGAGGGAACATACACACATGGATAAACATAAGATCTCTTAAAGTAACAGAGTCCTGTCAACGGACTCAAAGAGAGACTTTCATACATAGAGACCCCAGTATATGGATTCTATGTATAATTCTAAATATTGGGATCTCTATGTATAGTTTTAAATACTGGGGTCACTAGGGCGACTGTTAGGCTCACGAGAGATTGGAACCTGTGACCCTGTGAGCCATAGTCCGGTTACTTGCTGGTTGAGCCATGGTGGCTCACTAGCAAACTACGGAGTATAAAACTCTTAATGACAACTAATGTGAGTAATCTTGAATCTCCTCTGGTGATACCACTTGAGTATTTACCAAATTACAACTGAAAGCTAGCTGGAAGCAATTCCCTATAATGATATTATATATATATTAATATCACTTTTCTACAAAAAATGCAGTATAAATAAGTAATAAAAGTAAGATTAGTTGATAAATTTCAGATATGCCTCCAAATTTATATTTATTATATGTGTTGTATGATTGAATGGAATTAAATTAAATACATTGAAGCACCTCTATGCACACGAATTTTGGATAAATGTATTAATATTATATAGATAAAAAGCACCTTTTCTTATATATATTATATACCTTGTTTATTACGTTATTTTAATTCTAAAGAAATGAATGTATACATGGTCTTCTAAGATCTTTACACCTATGCAGTGAATTAGAGCAATGAGAATATACAGGTGTGTATAACTGAAAACCTAAGCTGATTCGCCACAGTGAATTTAAATACACCTCAACCTGTTCTGTGCTAACATACTCCTCCTGAAGAAACCGCCGACAGACATAGCGGAGAAATGCGTTGAGGACTAGAATGCTGTGAGTCCAGTGCTGGACATCAATTGTGATACATCAAACTGGTGTACATCCTCTCCCTGCTTTATCATCTTGACACTGAAATGCTACCTAATACCGCTGTGCTACTAAGAGCCCCGTCAGCAGACGCGCTGTCACGGACCTGGTTATTTCCCCTCCGGACCATCTAAAGAAGGGGAGGTTACACAGCCATCTGGAGCTTTTTTCTCTGCACCTGCCATTGACGGGAATCAGCGTACTTATTGGAAATAAGTGAAATACATCCATACCAACAGGGTTGAGCATAACGTACCCATTGTCTCCGACTACCATTAATTTGGACTTGCTATTATAGCACATCAGTCTATTAAATCTGGGACATCATCAGCAATAAATACACACGGATTGCAGCATTGGTTTATTATAACCTATATACTCAGATGAGTATATTATAACATTGCATGTATTCACTGCTATTTTTATTGTTTGTAGTAATTCTATATATATATATATATATAATTGTGGTAAATAAATATAAACATTTTATACAAGCGCTCCTTTAATTGTTTAATCATTGAAACATATTTTTTAATTAAGCTATTAATAGACATCCAGAATGTCCTTAGGAGCTGCCTGATGGAATGTTATAAAAACCATTGGAACTAATCTAGGTGCTTTTTACATTTTAAAAAGGTATAGCGCCCAATTAATCAGGGTAAATTATCCCCTGAGTGTTTTTTTTAATACAAAAGATGTGTTAAGAGTTATGTCAATTGTTTAGTTACTATAGACATTTCACAATACAGTATATTGCCAGATTTTTAAACAATATTGTAATGTGCTTAGCTCAAATCAGAGCCGTAACTAGACTTTTTGGTGCCGTGTGCCAGAGAGAGAATTGGCGCCCCCTCTCCCCCATTTTTCCAATAGGGACATAAGGCACATGCCTCATGGGGAAGGAGCATGACAAGATTGATACCAGAGAAAGGCCATTGCTTTTGAGCAGATCTATGTAGTATGCAGCCACACATCCAATCTCTTGCAGCCACATACTACATAGATCAGCCACAATGCTGATCATTTTTTCACAAAGTACAAGGTAAGCTTCAAATAGTTAGAATCTTCTAGCTTAGAATTATCCACCTTTTTATGCAAGAGTAGATAGCTCAGTGAATAGATTGTCTGACTGCAATGCCACAGGAAATGAGTTTGAATCCAGGGTATGTCAGCATCTTGAAACGTAATAAAGGACAGTGTGACTGAATAGCAAAGAAATCTCAAGTTGAGTTCATGAATGTTGTATATGTATTAGCGACAGAAGGGATCAGGGTAGGAGACAGGGGAGGTCAGGAGATGCTGGGCTTCAAAAAGGGGGGAAGCTGCAAGTGAAAGCAATGAAAACAGATAATTGACAAGTGCCACCAACAGCGCCCCTACCCTGCAGCGCTATGTGCGGTGCCCCCTCCGCACACACCTAGTTATGGCCCTGGCTGAAATTATAGATATATCTACTTTTACATATAAAATATTGTCTTTATTGTAAAGTATCTAAATATTACTACATTGGTTACAGTGTTTGGAGCAACCATATAATGTATAATTGTTCAAATAGTTAAATAAAAGTTTATTCTAAGTAAAATACTGTAAATGTCAATTCAGTTTCACATACAGTATATACTATACAGTAGATGCCTTTCTTATAGTAAGTGAGAGAGGGGACTTAAGTGCATACTTGCCTACCTGACCCTCTCCATGAGGGAGAAAATGCTCTGTTCCTGGACTCTCCTGGTAATGTATGATTGCCATCACCTGTGGTGAGTTAGTTAATTGATAAGAAAGGTGTTTCACCACAGGTGATGGCAGTCATACATTACCAGGAAAGTCCAGGAACAGAGCATTTTCTCCCTCATGGAGAGAGTCAGGTAGGCAAGTATGCTTAAGGGTTGATGTATCATGCAGAGAAAACAGTGAAGTGAGCCAGTGGAGAAGTTGCTCATAGCGACCAATCAGATTGTACCTAACACATTTTATAGAATTTACTTCATAAATGCTACCTGTAAGCTGATTGGTTAATATGGACAACTTCCCCACTTGTCCACTTTTTTCACTGCTTGATGCATCAGCCCTTAGGCACACTAAAGGGGGTACACAGAGGGAGATGTGTGCTGAGTGATCTATCACAGACCGCTCAGCACACATCTCTCCCCCTGCTCAGTACACAGTGCAATGTGTGCTGAGCAGAGTGGGGGGTGTGTGTGGGGGAAGGGGGGGGGGGTGAGGGTCGCTCACTTCAAACAGCGGTGAAGTGAGCGACCTGACTAGATTGTGCCTGCATGTCAGCGATAGCGTTGCGCAGGTTCGTGCATCACTATCTAGTCAGATTTCTTAGAAATTAAGCAAAAATCGCTGTGTACCCCCCTTTACAGTACTGCATACACCGTTTATCCACATTTCACCTGCAAATGAAAGCCTAAAAAAGTGCATTAGAAAGGTACAGTATTAACTGCTTTGTTTGGTTTCTTTACCTCCATTGTAATATTAAGATTTGGTATGTGCTATCAGAATAAAAGTGCACTGTGTAAAAATCTTATGAAAAACATGAAAAATTAATAACTTAAATGCACTTAAAGTGCACGTCAGTTTTATGCATTTTCCCACCACATACAGTATTTGTGACTAAACTCTGAATATACTTTGTGGCACATGTGTTGTGTTGAATATACATTGGGGCACATGAAAAATGACAATTAAGAGCTGACTGGTTGTCACTTTGTAACTCTCTCTCCAAACGTTTATACATATGCACCTAAATGTCAAATTTGTATCATCTTAGCCATATTGTAGTCATAACACCCAAATCTTGATTTTGTGAACACCTTAACCCCTAATAAATTTAGTTTTGTGAGAATCTGACATTGAAGGGGAACAATACACAGGTATAGTTGTTGCTTTGCCATAAAAAAAAGTGTGGATTTATTTAATCAGCTATGCAGTAGCAGAGATACAGGGATAGAGAGCCCTGTGGCATTCCAGATGCTGTGGAACTACAGATTTCCAGCATGCCTGCCCCTGCCACAGTAATAGGATGCCCTAAAAGCAAAACATGGGCAGGGCATGTTGAGATGTGTAGGTTCAAAGCAGCTGGAGGGCTACACATTACCTATGTTACCTACCCTTGAGCTACAGGAGCTACTGCAACTTGTTAGCAAACCATAATTTTAATAATTAGATACTTAAAAATAATAATGTATATACGGCACATAAAGAAAAGTTTACCTTAACTATTTGCCTGGCATGGTAGCATCAGATGTGAACACTTCAGCAAGTGCTTTATCTGACCTGGTGGCACAGGATGCAACCAGTCAGATAGGCAGTGTGTGCAATTGCAGGGAAGAGAAACGTCTCACAGCTGCAGCTAAGGTCCCTCTGCCTTCCTGCACCCTTCCCCCAGTTTTTTCCGTGCTGCTGATCACTGATGATCAGTCAGCACGTCAGGACCCCCCCAGCCGGTGACTGCAGACAGTAACAGATGCTGGGGAAGTGTAAACTAACCCACCCACGTCTCCCTGTGTACCTGGTGGCTGCCCGGGCTATTGAAATCCAATTCACAATGGTCACGACCTTTTCAATGTTCCTGATGTTCCAATGGTGCCACCCGATGTTCTGATGTTTGAGAAAAACTATTATTTTTTTTTACAAATATCAAGATTTTTTTTATATATAAAATTATTTTGGATGAGATCAAATACATGTTCTTCACCCAATTCACTCTTTAAAAAAATGAAATTTTCTGAGTGGTTTTTGGAAAAATAGTTTACATTTGCTTGTAATTTATAAAAAAAAAATAATACAAAATGTTGTAGAAGAAATATGAAGTGAATTTGAGTTAGAGCTGTGGTAGAGCTAGTGCCAAGTCTTGTAACTTAACCTTTTATACCAATGGATTATAATGTGTGCACAGAAAAAAAAATTACACTGGGGACATTTTTTTCTGTTCATGCTTCACACAGTTCACACAGTTCTCATTAACAAACTATTTGCTTCTTAATTAAAGAAAAACTCTAACAAGACCCATAGTAGCTTTATACTTTTTCTCTGCTACTATAACATAACATTAAAACTATGAAAGTTCAGAATAATACTAGAGATGAATGGATCTGGTTCTCGGAGAACCGGATCCACTCGAATTTCCCATTCCGAGCCGGGATCGATGTCCAGCTCGGGACTTCTCACCTTACTCGAAGCCCAAAGCAAAACCAAACATCATCTTCCCACTGTCGGATTCTCGCAGGTTTTGGATTCTATAAAGGTCCCAGGTAATTGGGGCCATCTTCACTCCAGCTGTAGAAAGTGTATTGGATGGACGTGTCTGTCTCAGTATTGTGTTGTCTAGTGTGTGGCAGGTGCTCTGTCTGCTGTATCAGTTCATGGGTGCTCTGTCTGCTGTATCTGAAAGGGGTGCTAAGTCTGCTGTATTAGTCCAGGGGGATGCTCTACCAGTCCAGGGGTGCTCTGTCTGTTGTATCAGTCCAGGGGTGCTCTGCCTGCTGTATCTGAAAAAAGAGGTGCTCTGTCTGCTGTATATTAAAGGGGTGCTCTGCTGTATCAGTCAAGGCGGGGTGCTCTGTCTGCCCTATTTTAAAGGTGTACTCTTCTGTATCAGCCCAGGCATGGGTGCTCTGTTGGCTGTATCTGAAAAAGGAGTGCTCTGTCTGCTGTATCTGAAAGGGGTACTAAGTCTGCTGTATTAGTCCAGACGGGGTGATATGTCTGCTCTATCAGTCCTGGGGTGCTCTGCTTTCTGTATCTAAAAAAGGGGTGCTCTGTCTGCTGTATCTTAAAAGGGTGCTTTGCTGTATCAGTCCAGGTGGGGTGCTCTGTCTGCTTTATTTGAAAGGGGGGCTAAGTCTGCTGTATTAGTCCAAGCGGGGTGCTCTGTCTGCTGTATCAGTCCAGGGTTGGACTGTCTGCTATGTCAGTCCAGGGGTGCTAAGTCTGCTCTACCAGTCCAGGGGTGCTCTTCCTGCTGTATCTGATAAAGGGGTGCTCTGTCTGCAGTATCTGAAAGGGGTGCTCTGTCTGCTGTATTAGTCCAGGCAGAGTGCTCTGTCTGCTGTATAATTCCAGAGCTACTCTGCTGTATTTTTAAAAGGGGTGCTCTGTCTGCTGTATCTGAAAGGGGTGATCTGTGTGTCCTTCCAGAGGCTCTGCCCCAGTGTAAAAATAAAATAATAAAAGCTAAAGACAAAAAGTCTAAAATTATAATTATAAAATATATATATATATATATTTTTTTTGCTTGTGCTGTACCCCACTGTACTATACAATTTTTATTTTATTTTCATAAGTACTGTGACAATGCTGGTCTGACCGCAGTATTGTGCGATGCTGTTGGTGAAGGTCAATTGCAGTGTTCGACTACCATTTCTGACTCATACATGTATTGTGCAACGCTGTTGGTGAAGCTAAACTATACTAATTTGTGTGACACTGTCTGTGAAGCAAAACCGCAGTGTGTAATAATATATATTCCTGACTCATTTGTGCGACACTGCCGAAGAAGCTAAACAGCAGTGTGCAATGATTATATATTTCTGACTCATTTGTGTGACACTGTTGGTGAAGCTAAACCACAGTGTGTATTAATATATATTTCTGACTCATTTGTGCAGCACTGTAAATGCCGGTGTATGATATAAAAAATAACACATATTTCTGACTAACACACTGTGGGTGTACCCAACTTCATGTTCATAGACATGGAGGACAAACAATTGAAAGATCAGGACCCACTAACTATTAGTCCTGAAGCTGCTGCCACTAATCATGACAATGGAAGTCCATTAACGTCATCAGCTAAGGGTGATGCCCAATGGCATAGAGGGCATGTAAAATCAAAGAAGCAATATTTTACTGTGATAATAAAAAAAAATGAAAGTTAGCTGATGAAAAACATAAAATTAGCAATATGCCTATCACTACACAAAGTGGCAAGGAAAGACTAATGCCTTGTAGTGTGTTTATTACTGGTGGTAAGCCTTCCTCTCTGTAGAAGAGAAGAAAAATTAAACTTGTTAAGGCACAGGAACCAACTGTGCATTCAGAAATACCACAAATCCCCAAGTAGAGTCCACGTGTGTCTGCAGTTGCGATGTGTAAGCCTGACCTTTCCAATATTGGCCCTCATTCCGAGTTGTTCGCTCGCAAGGCGAATGTAGCAGAGTTACACACGCTGGCCCTCATTCCGAGTTGTTCGCTCGGTATTTTTCATCGCATCGCAGTGAGAATTCTCTTAGTGCGCATGCGTAATGTTCGCACTGCGCATGCGCCAAGTAACTTTACTATGAAGAAAGTAATTTTACTCACGGCTTTTTCATCGCTCCGGCGATCGCATTGTGATTGACAGGAAATGGGTGTTACTGGGCGGATGTATGGCGTTTTATGGGCGTGTGGCTGAAAACGCTACCGTTTCCGGAAAAAACGCAGGCGTGTCTGGAGAAACGGTGGGAGTGCTTGGCCGAACGCTGGGTGTGTTTCTGACGTCAGCCGGGACCGAAAAGCACTGAACTGATCGCACAGGCAGAGTAAGTCTGGAGTTACTCAGAAACTGCTAACTCGTTTTTGATCGCAAAAATGCGCATACATCGGTCGCACATTTAAGAAGTTTAGATTCACTCCCAGTAGGCGGCGGCTTAGCGTGTGTAACTCTGCTGAAATCGCCTTGCGAGCGAACAACTCGGAATGAGGGCCGCTAAGCCGCCGCCTACTGGGAGTGAATCTTAGCTTCTTAAAATTGCGACCGACGTACGCGCAATATTGCGATTACAAACGAGTTAGCAGTTTCAGAGTAGCTCCAGACTTACTCTGCCTGTGCGATCATTTCAGTGCTTGTCGTTCCTGGTTGACGTCACAAACACACCCAGCGTTCGCCCAGGCACTCCCACCGTTTCCCCGGCCACTCCTGCGTTTTTTCCGGAAACGGTAGCGTTTTCAGCCACACGCCCCTGAAACGCCGTGTATCCGCCCAGTAACACCCATTTCCTGTCAATCACATTACGATCGCCGGAGCGAAGAAAAAGCCGTGAGTAAAAATACTTTCTTCATAGTAAAGTTACTTGGCGCAGTCGCAGTGCGAACATTGCGCATGCGTACTAAGCGGATTTTCACTGCGATGCGATGAAAAATACCGAGCGAACAACTCGGAATGAGGGCCATTGTACGGGAAGAGGAGGCTCTTTTCACCATTTGCACACCCTCTGCAAGTGTTGAGAGAAGCAGTGTCAATGTGCTGATGTTGAGATTGAGGATGTCACTGTAGAAGTACATTAGGATGAGGAGTATATTTGTGTAGCTGGCGCTAATGAGAATGTTAGCGATGAGTATTTTGATTATATGGATGTGTTTTTTTAAATAAGGTTCCAGTGGAGACAGTTGTTGACCATGGTATGAAAAAAACCATTGTTATGCCTGTGCAAAAGACAAACAAATCCACCTCTTCTGTCTGGAATTATTTCTTCCCAAACCCGAACAATAACTGTTTAGCCAACTATAGCCTTTGAAAAGCCATTGTAAATAAAGGTAGGGACCTTAACCACCTAGGAACCTCCTCCCTGGTAAGCCACTTGTAGCGCATACATCGCAAATTGTTGACACATTCAGAAACTTGGCTAAGAACGTAACAGCAACACCTAGTTCCCTTTTCTCTGTTGCAACAACACCTAGTTCCCTTTTCTCTGTTGGATCCAAGCACCTGCAATCCCCACCACCAACACCCTCATCTTCAATTTCCTACTCAATCAGGAACGGAAGTAGTACTGTATCCAATTTCATAGGCATGACTGACTCCTCTCCTATCCAGGATTCCTATAGAGGATCCTTGAGTGCTTTGCCTACTGCTGCTGCTGCTGGCATTTAATCTACATCCAAGAAGGGGACCAGGATGACTACTTGTAGTTTAACAAAACATTTGACTGTTAAACAATCCTTTGCAAGATAGATGAAGAATTACAATGGTCACCCAGTTGCAAAGCGGATTACTGAGGTCATAAAAACTATGCTGGTGTTAGACGAGCATCCAGTATCCACCATTAGTGCAGTTGGATTTAGACAGTTGATTGATGCACTTTGTCCCTGGTACCAAATCCCATCTAGATTCCACTTCACTAGACAAGCAATTCCCAGCATGTACAAGGACATTAAAAAAAGTGTTATTAGTATCCTCAGAAATGCTGTTGGACCCAGTGTCCTCTTAACCGTGGATATGTGGACAAGTGGAACAGGGCAAACTGAAGACTACATGACTGTGATAGCCACTGGGTAGATGTATTGCCTTCCGCAGCACCAACAGCAGCCTCTCACAAATGCCAACTCATTCAGAGGCAGGTTACGCTGTGTATCACTGGTTTCAGTAAGAGGCACAACTCTGAGAACCTTTTAGAGAAACTGAGGGACATCAGTGCACAATGGCTTACCCTACTTGGACTCTCCTAAGGATTTGTGATATCTGACAATGCCACCAATATTGTGACAGCATTAAGTCTGGGCAATTTCCAACACATGTCAAGATTTGCTCACGCAATTAATTTGGTGGTGCAGATTTTTTTTTTAACTATGACAGGGGTGTGCACGAGAAGCTGTCAAAGGCACAATTGTTTGGGGGGGCATTTTCAACATTCAGCAACCGCATGTCGAAGACTGGAGCGACAGCAAACACTCTTAAATTTGCACTGCCATCATCTGAAACAAGAGGTAGTAACGAGGTGGAATTCTACCCTTTATATGCTTCAGAGGATGGGGGAGCAGCAAAAGGCCAATCAAGCCTACACATCTACCTATGACATAGGGAAAGGAGCGGGAATGCACCTGAGTCAAGTGCAGTGAAGAATAATTTCCGTGTTGTGCAAGGTTCTCAAGCTTTTCAAAGTTGCCACATGCGAAATTAGTTCAGACACTGCCAGCTTGATTCAGGTCATTCCCCTCATCAGGCTTTTGAAAAAGCAGCTGGAAAAAGTGAAGGAGGAGCTGAAACACAGCGATTTCACTAAGTTTGTCAGATTTGTATATCAAGCCATTCGGAAACTTTGCCAGGATTCAAGGGTCATCAATCTCTTGAATTCAGATCATTAGGGGCGTGGCCTGACCAACAAGTGGAGTGGACATGTGTCTTTTGAGCTCCCCTCCAACAGCTCCATAAAATCCCTTTTTTCCACACATGGCTCCCCCATCTTTCGCCTGGAGTCTGCTA
Source organism: Pseudophryne corroboree (assembly GCF_028390025.1). Lineage (NCBI taxonomy): Eukaryota > Metazoa > Chordata > Amphibia > Anura > Myobatrachidae > Pseudophryne > Pseudophryne corroboree. The sequence goes on from NC_086455.1 coordinate 148,754,369, forward strand.
CTGTCCCCAGGGATGTGTTAGCACATCGTCGGTTTGGCTGCAGAGCCGAGGGGTCACCTAGTGAACCACTGCAGGTTGCAGCTCACCTCCCATCCATGATCTGCAGCCTTGAGTTGATGCCTTTACCTGGGGAGTGAGCCCCATCGGCGCAGAACTGATGAAAGCACCTTTCCCTGATCCTGATCACCGACATTCAGCTGTACCTGCACTGTGAGAGCCCTACACAGTGGCTGCCTAGTGCGGCTGCACAGCACTGAGCACTCCAAGCATCTCTCTCTGGAGGTTGCTTAGAACTGCACCACCCCCGGAGGAAGCCGTGTCCCTCAGAGTTTCTTGCCTGGTGACTCTGGCCTACTTGATCCACCGCTTCTGAGGGCTGATTGAGCAATAGGGCTGCTCGGAATTTTGACTGGGAAAGACTCTTCTGCCTGCTGTCTTAAGAACCCCTGCTCCGCACACTTTTAAGGTAACACAGCCAGATTACCGTCACTGAATTCTTACTGGAGCAGTGCCTCCTGGAAACCTGGACTGTGGGGTTTATTATCTTCAGCTTGGGCTGCGGGAGAAGAAAGACAGGAGGAAGTGGATGGAAGATAGGAAAGCAGAGACAAGATAGAAAATGAATATTTAACCACTTGCTGCTTTGCACTGAGGGTGTCCCTGTGGACCTTGCTGTGCGAGCTACCTCTCTGCCACTGGCTCAAACCCATGCTATCAGTACTGAACCCACTTAATGGTCCATACTATATTCTGCTACTGTACATATTAGGCATTTGGTTGTACCTAACCCTTTTCCACTTCACCAGTCATGGAACCCGCATTGTGATCAGTATCTCAACTTCACTGGTACTGGCCTATGGACTCCTCCTAGTCATGCTTCCCGGAACTGACATACCTGTTCCTGCCAGCATATGGTTTTCCCTCTCAGATATTGCCTCCTGCTGGCCAATGCTTTGCTGATTTCTGAATAACGCCTCCCAAGCTTCTTCCTCTAAACAAGTAAACTTCTCTTTGCAATTCCACCAACACTACTTAACAATTCTCCTCCATCATGAGCAAATCTCAACCTAAAAATAAGAAAGGGTCTCAAGCTGAAATCACACACCACTTTACTAAGCATGATAAATTGGACCCCTCCAATTCCCAACCAACCTCTCCCCATCAACCTATTGCGATGAAGCGCCGGCCACCAAGAAAGATATCTCCGACCTTAAAGCTCTTCTTGTATCTCTTAACACCACTCTCACCACTGAGCTCCATAAAGTGGTGGTGAACTGAAACAAGACATTTCTGCTCTAGATAAGTGCACCATGATGCTGGAAACCGCCTCCTCCCAATACTCCTCCTTTCAATCTGATAGATATAAAGACTTGGAGTATCTTAGCCACGAACTCGACTTTCTATAAGAGAAGAACGATGACTTGGAGAATAGGGAATTGCAAAATAATATCCACATTAGGAATATCCCTGAGTCTGTAGTACCTACTACTCTCTCCTCCTACCTCATTCGCTTCTTCACCTCACTGGTACCATCCCTGTCCCCTCCAGATGTGGGCATCAAATGCACACACCATGCCTTGCACCCCAGACCTAAGGACTCTGAGCCTTCCAGGCATGTGGTTCTCTGTTTCCTGCCCTTTCGCATCAAAGAAAAAATCCTATCGCCCAGTCGTAACTGTCCTCCAATACTCTTTGAAGGAACAAAACTCCAGATCTTTCAGCACTTAGCACCCATTGCTATTGCCAAGTACAGAGATCTTTGTGATGTTACCCTGACTCTGAACCCTGAATATGGTTATAAATACCATTGGGGCTTTCCTTTTCGCCTTGTGATTGACGTCAATGGTCATCAACATGTCATTCGCATTCCTGATGAAGGAAGAGAGCTACTCTAGAGGATGGACCTCCGCCTTGCCTCCTCTTCAGCTGCAACGAGCTATGACACCACCACCTGATTGGACTTTGCATCGTTAGCTTTAGTACATCCATGTTCCCACTTCTCAATCGGCCCATTGAAGGCCTAGTTAATGTTGTTATTTTACTGATTCCTTAGCATCGCTATATGATAAGTATTCTGAGGTTCTATATCTTATAGACTCCTGTTGTGTCTGCAATTTACTGTTGTTTATATATATATATATATATATATATATATAGTCATTATATTTCTGCTTACTTTTTGATGATATCACTTAGGGCTCGATATGCACCTTATTCAGCCTCCAATCATCAGACCACGCCCTTCTTATTTTTAGGGAATTCCTATACAGTCTTTTGTAAACTCCCTCCTAGCATCCCTTACTGGGGTATATATTACTTATTCTCGCTCCCTACCCAGGGCACCCCCCTGTTTTGTCTGGGTGCTCTAAATGTGTGGCTGACCTCCCTCCTTGGGAAGTTTATACCCACATGTAATTTAGTTTTTCTCATTTATTTTCCTTCTGCTTCTTCCTTCTTCCTCTTCTCTTCTTTTCCTACATTTCTTTCAACTCCCCCCACCCACCATGTCGCTCTGTGTTTTGACGCTGAACATTAGGGGTCTCAACACCCCTAAAAAATGCTCCATACTGTTTCATTTGTCTGTTCTCATTCTGCTGACATTGTTTTTCTACAGGAGACTCATCTTAAGCAGGGAGACCATCCCTCCTTGTCATTGAGAAGATTCCCAACATTTTTTTATTCTAACAAGTCAAAACGTTGTGGAGTAGCGATCTTGATACGTAAATCGGTTCCTTTTATACTGACTGACTCACTTCAAGATGACGACGGATGTTTCCGCATACTAAAGTGTCAGCTTGGCAGAAAAGAAGTTACATTGGCTTCTGTTTACGCTCCCAATGCAGGCCAATCCGCATTTTTTCACAGTTTTTTTTATAACTACACAATTTTCACCACGGGAAGGTCATTCTGGGGGGCAACTTTAATAATACTATCCTTTCCCACACCTTAGATCGTTCAAGTGGCAACTATCTTGTCTCTTGTCCCACCAGTTCTAAGACCTTGGGGAGGCAAATGGCTGAGGCTGGCCTGTTTGATACCTGGAGAGTTCTCTACCCCTCAGCCAGGGATTATACTTACTACTCCCGCCCGCACGACTTCTGCTCGAGAATTGATATGCTCCTTTGTGGTGCCTCTGTAACTGATTCCCTTATCGACTCAAACATTTACCCCACTCCCTGGTCCGACCACTCTGGCATAATGATCCGCCTAGATCTTATATCCTCATACAAGGGAAGGCATTCCTGGAGGCTCAAATAAGCACCCCTGAAACTCCCAGACTTCCAGACTACCTTGATCACTAAATTGTCTGAATACTTTGAGACTAACACTACACCTGATGTATCTTTGTGCTCAGTATGGGAAGCCTATAATGCAGTGACCAGAGGGGAAATGATCTGTTATGCTTCTCACCATAAGAAAACCCAACTGGCCACCGCGTCTACCCTGTCAGTCCGAATCCAACAATTGGAAATTGATCATAAACATACTCATTTGGCCGCAGTATTAAACCAGCTTGATAGGGCGAGAGGCAAACTACATAACATCTTAGCCAAAAAAACAGAAAGGACCCTATGCTGGTTAGGTCAGACATTTTATGACAAAGGTAACAAAGCCGACACCCTGCTGGCTAACAAACTGATGGCTAAAAGTGCTGCACAAGCAATAATTTATCTGAAAGATAAAACTAATACACTGTCCTATGACCCCAACACTATCAACCAAACATTCAAGGAATACTACGAAACTTTATACAACCTCCCCCCACCCTCAGACCCTCCCGCTTTTTCACATGACTGTAAGGACTATCTCGCCTCTTGTGCTCTTCCGACCATTTGTCCTCACACACTACTCGATCTTAGTCGGGACATTTCAAAAGAGGAAGTCACACGTGCCCTTAAATCCCAGAAGCCATCTAAAGCCCCCGACCCAGATGGTTTTCCTATGATTTATTACAAATCCTTCGCAACCCTCCTAATTCCTCGTTTTACTAATCTTTTTAATTCCATACTAGATGGATTCTATTTTCACCCTGAATCCACAAAATCTAAAATGATAGTCATCCCTAAACCGGACAAGGATCACACTTTATGTTCTAATTATAGGCCCATTTCCCTCCTGAATACTGACCTCAAATTGTTTGCTAAATTCCTAGCCAACAGACTTAACACAATTTTACCAACGCTGATTGACTCGGACCAGGTGGGCATTCAATCCCATCGCCAAGGGCTAGATAACACCCGTAGGACCATCGATCTCATCCACTACATTAACCAGTTTCAACCGCCTTCAGTGAATTTGGAATGGATGCATAGTAAGCATTTGACTGAGTCTTTTGATCATTTCTGTTCCATTCCCTCAAAGCGGGTGGCCTTGGTGGCCATTTTCTCCATGCTATCCAGACCCTATATCACAACCCCTCCTCAGTGGTCACAACCAATAGCACTTGCTCTGCAAGCTTCACATTGAGAAATGGAACTAGGCAGGGATGCCCCCTTTCTTCTTTACTTTTCACACTCTGTATGGAAGCATTAGCTGCACGAATTAGAGCCAACAGTGACATCTCCGGTGTCTCCCTCGGTAACCAAAAATACAAAATATCATTATTTGCAGATGACGTAATTTTTACTTTAATTTTTTCTCTCTTCCCCCCATGATGTATAAACTAAGCAGATTCGGTACCCTTGAAGGTTACAAATTTAACAAGGGGAAATCTGAGGCTTTACCCCTCCACATACCATGCCAAATATGACTGAGTTTAGAATCTGTTTATAATTTCCAGTGGCGACCCAACCAGATCCATTACCTCGGAATATACTGTATGTCACCAAACAATATTCTCCCCTATACCGAACCATTTACACCCCCCTTCTCAGGCGGCTTCAACAAGATATATCGACCTGGAAATTGTTATATATATCTTGGATATAAATGGGCTTAATGCAATAAAAATGAATGCACTCCCCAAATTATCATACTTATTCCAAACGCTCACGATTAGGGTTCCAACACGTACTGCAATTCTTACAAGTCCTGTTTTGGAAATTCATCTGGGCGGGCAAAAGACCGAGATTAAGCCATTTGACATTAAGCCAAACCCACTGACACTGGTGGCCTAGGCCTTCCCTTACTGTAAAACTACTACTACTATGCCACACAACTGAGCCTTATTATTTCTTGGCATTCTTTCCCCCCACCCCATCTAAAAAAGTGGGTTGACATTGAGAATGCATTATCTCCAGATGGATACATGGAACCCCTTTCCCCCGACTGGCGGGCCCCTCGTGACTTCTGTCAGTGAAGGTCCCGCCAGCCAATCAGGGAGCGCCACGTCATGGCATTCTCCTGATTGGCTGTGCACTCCTGCACTGTCAATCAGGAGGAGCGCACTGGTTACAATGTAGCATAGTGCAGCTCCATTATAACCAATGATGGGAACTTTGCGGTCTGCGGTTAACCACAAAGTTAATTGGAGTCACTCTTGTGGGTGTATCCTGTGGGTGTATCCACATGTGTATCCTGATGACGGGTTGAAATAAACCCGAAACGTTGATCAAGGACTGTGTCTGAGCAGTTATTGCAAGTCCAGCTAGTGCCATCCATGGGTCTATCTCTATGCTTCTTCTTTGATGCAGCACTGTGGCAAGTTTTTTCAATAGTGGATTTATGTGAGTGCCGACCTTAGGAAATTATATATATACACATTTTATCTCTCTTTCCATTTTTTTCCTTTTTTTCCTTCCTTTTTTCCCTTTTTCTTATTCATTTTTTTCATTTACTGGACATTGAATGCCTATTACCCTCAACTATGGCCATTAGATGTTATTCTTAATACCTGTTTCATATCATATGGCCATTTGTGAAGGTTTTTACAAATTGTGATATCACTTATACTGTTTTTCTATAATAATGAAGTAAAGTATTTTTCATATACAGTTATTTCAGCACATTCATTCATTCTTATCTATTCAGGTGAAATTGCTAATTGTCTTTATTGTTAAGTATCCATTTATTGTTAAGTATCCACACTATAAGGCCACCAGAGGGTAGCACCAGTATGAAGATTGACAAGACAAAGCTGTTTTAGCCTTTGAAATAGTAATACAGTTATACTGTTGTGTATAGTACATTACATTTAGTACAGTAGATTAGTGAAAAGATAATTATGGTCTTTTAAAGTGAGAAATTACAATTATATAACTGCTTAACAACAGGTGGCGGCTCTATATCATTCTTAATATATCGCTGTATATATATATATATATATATATATATGAGATAAGGCTACAGGTTACATTCAATTAGTATAGTGTATCCACACTATAAATCTAATAAGGAGTAGCACAAGTACTAAAAGTAACAGAACAAAGCTATATTAGCCTTCAAGATAGTTGTCTAGAGCCATGTAACAATGGGAAAAACAACCCTAAAAACAATATTTGATATCCATACTTAATTAGTGTGTCTATACAATATTAAATAGTAAACAAGAGAATAGTATGGAGGTTTTCCCACAGTATGTATAGGGACAGTTCAGTGTCAGTCCAACTGGAATGTATAGCTTGTGCTGGCATAGGGAGAAGGGAGGTAACGGGAGAAGGTGACCCACACTAGGGAGGATGGAATCTTGATAGGGAGCAATCAAAGAGTATGTGAGCAGAAAAAATGAGTACAAAGAAGGTTAGTGAAGAGGGTAAGGTGTCGGAGCACCTAGTAATGCTCTGTCCCCACTTAGGAGTATATTCAATTAGCATCGGATCCATTCCGACATGCATTTGTCAGGATGGATCTGACAACCCCAATTCAATCTCATCTCAGTTCGACTTTTTCAAGTCGAATTGAGATGAGGGACCCAGAGAGGAGGGGGGTGGAGCCGCGAGGAGACCAGCGGGGACAGCCGCTGGCAGACGGAGGAGATCAGCGCTACAGTAGCGCTGCAGGAGGATGTCACAGCCGCCAGACCTCAGGGCAGTGTCCACCCGGCTCCAGCAAGCGTGACCTCACTTGCTGGAGCCAGGTGGAAGCTGCCATGAGCGGCGCAGCTGTGTGACATCCTGCTGCAGTGCTGTGCTGTAGAGCTGATCTCCCCTGTATGCCCGCGGCTGTCCCCCGTCTCCCTGCGGCTCCCCCCCTCTCCTCCTCTGGGTCCCACATCTCAGTCCGACATTTTTTTAGGTCGGACTGAGATGGTCAAAAAGGGGGCCAAAACCTGTTGGTTTTGGCCCTGTTTTCGACACAAGCACGTGGATCGGCAGCTATTCCGCCGATCCACGTGCTTGTCGACAAGTAGAATACCTCAACTTGTCGAAAATATTGAATAGTTTGATACCCTTTCCGACCTAAAACAAGTCAAAAACTGATGTCTTTTCGACAGACGGCAGCTTTTGACGTCAATTGAATATACCCCTTAGCACTCAGTCCATCCCTGGGGGGAGCAGTGTCCAGAGATCAGGGAGTAGACAGTAACTAGTTAGAGAATCAAAGTATCATGCAGCCATTGTACTGCCGCCAGTACACAAACACAGCAGGGGCGCAGCCATTCAGCACCGGAGGATCCTAGTGGCACCCTCAGTATGTGGCAACTACACAGCCATCGGTACTTATCCACAGTCAGAGAGCCGGCAGTACCTTGCAGGAGGATCAAGGGAGATGTCACGATGAGCAGGTCTCCCTCCATGCGGTGGCCCGATCATGAGGCAGACTCCAGGAATGGGGCTTCCAAGCCACCCACTCGCACAAGAACGGTATCAGTTTGTCCCTAACCATGTTCAGAAACATCCCTCACAGTTGTAGAAGTGTAGGTGAGCTTGCAACAGGTGGATGGCAATGGATGAAGCCTGTTGACCAGAGCTCCATTAAAACATCGCCATCCTGGATGCGCCACCCACCGAAAGTCCTCAGTGCTAATAGTTATTAATGCAGTGGTGCATGCCACCTACAGGGCTTTATTGAACACACACAACAACTTGTACAAAAAAATACTTTGTTTTCTTTTTTCTGTTATTCCACAAATAACAACAACTTGACCAAAAACTTTTGCAGGTAATAGTATGCACTATGCAAAAGATTAATGCTGCCCTGTATTAGGACCTCTAGGATGCACTGCAGACTACAGCACCAGTGTGACTAACTGAACAAGAGTAAATAAAATAGTGGGTTAATGCTATGGTTGAAAAAAAAATTTCCCTGGCAGTTTGGTGGCTATGCTCTCATACCGGCATCTGCTGTAATATAGCGGTAATGAAATCACTAAAAGAGGGACATATCTAATCCAAAATATGCAAGATCCGGTGACAATAAGATGATATTTTTTTTCAGGTCTTGGATTCCCTCGGATCCCTGATGTTTGGGTGGGCTTGGTTCTCGGAGAACTGTGCCTCCTAATTTCTAATATATATCATAGTATTAAAAACTTCTTATGAATGCTAGAGTATGAGTACAAGATGGATTGCAAAACACATCTCAACCACTATAATTTAACCAAACAACAGTGTGAAGCATTAAAATCTTTACAACAGAATGAGCAAATAGTGATCCGCATGGCTGACAAAGGTGTTGGGGTGGTTGTGTTTAATTTTATTTGCTTATTATGATGCAGATATCAAACAACAATTGGCCGACACAAATGTATTGACAAGAGTATGCACTTTGGGATTAAAAACAAACTTGTATCCTACTCACTTAATGGGGAAAATATAGGGGTAACAGTAGTGGAAAAAGATTTGGGGGTGCTCATAGATAATAGATTTGACAGTACACAAAGTCAAAAAGCAGCAAAAAAGGCAAGTGCTTGCGTGCGTAAAACAGGGTATTGAGGCAAAGGATGAGGATGTAATCCTGCGTATAAATCATTGGTACGTCTACACCTGGAATATTGGCCCTCATTCCGAGTTGTTCACTCGCAAGCTGCTTTTAGCAGCTTTGCACACGCTAAGCCGCCGCCTACTGGGAGTGAATCTTAGCATAGTAGATTTGCGAACGAAAGATTAGCAGATTTGCGAATAGACAGTTCTAAGCAGTTTCTGAGTAGCTCGAGACTTACTCTGCCACTGCGATCAGTTCAGTCAGTTTCGTTCCTGGTTTGACGTCACAAACACACCCAGCGTTCACCCAGACACTCCCCCGTTTCTCCAGCCACTCCCGCGTTTTTCCTAGAAACGGCAGCGTTTTTTCGCACACACCCATAAAACGGCCAGTTTCCGCCCAGAAACACCCACTTCCTGTCAATCACATTACGATCACCAGAACGAAGAAAAAACCTCGTAATGCTGTGAGTAAAATACCTAACTTAATAGCAAATTTACTTGGCGCAGTCGCACTGCGGACATTGCGCATGCGCATTAGCGACTAATCGCTCCGTTGCGAAAAAAAAAATAACGAGCGATCAACTCGGAATGACCCCCATTGTGTACAATTTTGGGCACCATATTATAAAAAAAGATATCTGGGAGCTCAAAAGAGTTCAAAGGCAAGCTACTAAACTGATTAAAGTGTTAGAGATACTGGAGTATGAGGAAAGGCTTACTAGGTTAAATATGTATTCCTTTGAAAAGAGGAGACTAAGAGGTGACATTATTAATATCTTCAAATATGTGAAGGGTCAATACAAAGAGTTAGTAGAGGATTTGTTTATTAATAGAACTCTGTATAGGACAAGTGGGCACTCGCTGAGGCTAGAGGAGAGAAAATTCCATACAAAATGTAGGAAAGGGTTCTTCACCGTAAGGAAAATAAGGATATGGAACTCCCTGATGTAGAAAGTAATAATGGCAGACTCTGTAAATGCATTTAAAAACAGATTGGACAGTTTTCTAGCTGAAAAAAGTATCCAAGGTTATAGCATTTAATATATTGACATTAAGTATATGGGAGAGACATGAAATATAGGCCCTCATTCCGAGTTGATCGGTCGCAAGGCGAATTTAGCAGAGTTACACACGCTAAGCCGCCGCCTACTGGGAGTGAATCTTAGCTTCTTAAAATTGCGACCGATGTATTCGCAATATTGCGATTACTAACTACTTAGCAGTTTCAGAGTAGCTCCAGACTTACTCTGCCTGTGCGATCAGTTCAGTGCTTGTCGTTCCTGGTTGACGTCACAAACACACCCAGCGTTCGCCCAGGCACTCCCACCGTTTCTCCGGCCACTCCTGCGTTTTTTCCGGAAACGGTAGCGTTTTCAGCCACACGCCCCTGAAACGCCGTGTTTCCGCCCAGTAACACCCATTTCCTGTCAATCACATTACGATCGCCGGAGCGAAGAAAAAGCCGTGAGTAAAAATACTTTCTTCATAGTAAAGTTACTTGGCGCAGTCGCAGTGCGAACTTTGCGCATGCGTACTAAGCGGATTTTCACTGCGATGCGATGAAAAAGAACGAGCGAACAACTCGGAATGAGGGCCATAGTTGTCAATCATATAGGTTGAACCCAGTGGGCATTTTGCCTCTTTTCAACCTCATTAATTATGTTACTATGTTACTATATTACTAGGTATGTATTATATAATCCAATATTTGAAATTAAATCAAAAGTGGATAGGTTATTACAAATGGGCCTGATATACTGGTGGCTTGATGAGAATTTGTTGAGGCTGCAAACGGTGGATAATCTGGTTTGCCCTATTTTATATAGTATACCAAACATCCACAAATCTTTAACGGCACCACCCAGTCACCCGATTGGACAATTGGTGCTACAACCAGTGGCTCAATGTATTTATTTTTCTCATACGTCCTAGAGGATGCTGGGGACGACATCAAGACCATGGGGTATAGACAGGATCGGCAGGAGACATGGGCACTCTAAAGACTTTTCATTGGGTGTGAAATGGCACCTCCCTCTATGCCCCTCCTCCAGACCTCAGTTTTAGAAGTGTGCCCAGGCAGACTGGATGCACTCTGAGGAGCTCTACTGAGTTTCTCTGAAAAGACTTATGTTAGGTTTTTTATTTTCAGGGAGATCTGCTGGCATCAGACTCCCTGCTTCGTGGGACTGAGTGGGCAGAAGCAGAACCAACTTCCTAAAGAGTTCCATGGCTCTGCTTCTGGCTGACAGGACACCATTAACTCCTGAAGGGTACTGAACACTTGTTGTGTCTAGATGCTCACTCCCACAGCACGCCGTCACCCCCCTCGCAGAGCCAGAAGTCAGAAGACAGGTGAGTATGAGAAGAATGATCTTCAATCAAGTAAGTGACGGCTGAGGTGCAGCGCGGCTGGCGGGAGCGCAGCGCGCCATTGCTGGCCACACACACAGGAACTGCAGGGTGCAGGGGGGGGGTACCCTGGGCAGCAAGAAAAATACCTCAAACTGGCTAAAAGGGGCATAAGATGCCGCTGGCCCAGCCCTACCCCGCCAGTATAAATATAATGTAGTATACTGAGTGTAAGGACGCGCCATTGTGGGGGCGGAGCTTCTTCCTCAGGCAGCTAGCACACTGCTAAGCACCATTTTCTCTCTCTGCTCAGGCTGCAGAGAACACGCTGGTCCTCTCCTCCACTTCTGACAAGTACAGGGTGCTATTAAGGGGGGGGGACACAAAGCGATTGTGGTGCATTTGATAGTGTATATTACTATTTAAAAGCGCTGTTGGGCTGTGGATATACTGTGTTCACAGGCAATACTGGTGCTGGGTTTGTGAACTGGCTGCTCCTATCCTGTGTCCTTCTGACAGATTTTACTGTGGGTCTGTCCTCAAAATAAGTCCCAGTGTGTCTGTGAGTGTGCTGTACACGTGTGAGGCATGTCTGAGGCAGGGAGTTCCTCCCCGGAGGAAACCATTTTAGGGACACAGAGTTGTAATGTGCTGGTGCTACCGGCACACCAAGAGCTTGCATGGGTGAAAGAGCTACGTGACAGTATGCATCTGATTAACCGTAGATTAGAGAAGTCTGAATCTAAGGCTGCATGCTGGAGAAAATCTGTGGAAGATGTGATTTTTCAGGATGCTGTTATTCCTTATGCGGGTGGCCCCTCTGGGTCACATAAGAGACCATTTGCAAATGTTGTAAACACTCATACTGACACGGATTCTGATTCTTGTGTCAACGATAGTGAATCCAGAGAGATAGATCATAAATTGGCAAAAAGTATACAATATATGATTGTGGCTATAAGGGACGTGTTAGAGGTTACAGAAACCACTCCTGTACCTCAGGAGAAGGCTTATTTATGTAAGGAAAAGAAATCCAAAGTCACGTCCTTCAAACAAACTAAATGCTCTGTTTGAAGGGATGTGGGTGAATCCTGATAAAAAATGTCATATTCCCAAAAGGATTCACATAGCTTATCCTTTCCTGGCTGAAGACAGGAAAAAATGGGAGTCACCCCCTGTGTTAGACAGTGCACTTTCCAGGTTGACAAAGAAGGTAATTCTCCCTGCTCCTGGCACGGCTTCTCTTAAAGAGCCGGCAGACCGCAAAATGGAAACGACATTGAAATCCATTTATGTTACCAATGGTACACTGCTCAGGCCCACTATTGCCTGCGCATGGGTGAGTCGCGCTATTGAAAAATGGTCAGAAAGCGTGTCATCAGAAATTGACACGATTGATAAAGATGAGATACTCCTTAAGTTAGGGAATATCAAGGACGCTGCCGCCTACATGCTGGAAGCAATGAAGGATATTGGACTCTTGAGTTCACAAGCCGCTACCATGGCAGTATCGGCTAGGCGGGCGTTGTGGATTTGCCAGTGGAACGCGGATGCAGATTCCAAAAGAAACATGGTGGCTCTCCCATATAAAGGTGAGGCCTTATTTGGCGATGGCCTGGATGCGTTAGTCTCGGCGGCTACCGCAGATAAGTCGACATTTTTGCCCTCTGCACCTGCACCGGCAAAAAAGACCTATCACCCGCAAGTGCAGTCCTTCCGGCCCATTAAATACAAAAAGACAAGAGGTTCCCCTTCTTTGCAGGTAGGGGAAGGGGAAAGAAGCCCACACCGGCTCCAGGTTCCCAAGAGCAGAAGTCTACCCCTAATTCTGCCAAATCCCCAGCATGACGCTGGAGCTCCCTTGTGGGAGGCCGCTTGGGTGGGGGCACGTCTCAAACTCTTCAGCCAGGATTGGATTCTGTCTGGCCTGGATCCATGGGTGTTGCAAATAGTATCCCAGGGGTACAAACTGGAGTATCAAGACGTTCCCCCATGCCGATTTTTCAAATCGACCTTGCCAGTTTCTCCGACAGAGAGAGAAGCAGTAACAGCGGCAATCCAAAAATTATGTCAAGACCAGGTCATAGTCCTGGTACCATTGTCACAACAAAGGCGTGGTTTTTATTCAAGCCTCTTTGTTGTTCCGAAGCCGGACGGCTCGGTCAGACCGATCCTAAATCTAAAAGACCTGAATTGCTACCTGAAAAGGTTCAAGTTCAAGATGGAATCACTTCGGGCAGTGATTGCCAGTTTGGAGGAGGGGGACTACTTGGTGTCGGTGGACATAAAGGATGCTTACCTGCATGTTCCCATTTATCCTCCTCACCAGGCTTATCTGAGATTCGCGGTTCAGGATTGCCATTACCAATTCCAGACTTTACCTTTCGGTCTCTCCACGGTGCGGAGGGTATTCACCAAGGTGAATATAATCCCTTATCTGGATGACCTCCTGATAAAGGTGAGATCAAGGGAGCAGTTGTTACAAAACATATCACACTCCCTGTCAATACTCCAACAACACGGGTGGATCATAAATAAGTCACAGTTGGAACCAACGACAAGGTTGTCTTTCCTCGGGATGATTCTGGACACAGAAGTTCAGAGAGTATTTCTTCCACTGGAAAAGGCTCTGGAAATCCAGAAAATGGTAAAACAGATATTGAAACCATCAAGTGTGTCGATCCATCAGTGCATTCGGTTGTTGGGGAAGATGGTGGCGGCCTACGAGGCCATACAGTTTGGCAGGTTCCATGCCAGAGTATTCCAGTGGGACCTGTTGGACAAGTGGTCGGGATCCCACCTACACATGCACAGAAAGATAATCCTGTTGTCAAATACCAGGATTTCGCTTCTGTGGTGGTTGCACAGCTCTCACCTGCTAGAGGGACGCAGGTTCGGGATTCAGGACTGGGTCCTGGTAACCACAGATGCAAGTCTCCGAGGCTGGGGAGCAGTCTCTCAGGGAGAAAACTTCCAGGGACGTTGGTCACATCAGGAAGCCTGCCTTCACATAAACGTACTGGAGCTAAGAGCCATTTACAACGGCCTTCAACAAGTGGTACATCTTCTTCAAGACCGTCCCGTGCAGATCTAGGCAGACAATGTAACAGCAGTCGCATACATAAAGAGGCAGGGTGGAACGAAAAGCAGAGCGGCAATAGCAGAGGCGACAAAAATCCTCCGCTGGGCAGAAAAACATCTACAAGCTCTGTCGGCAATATTCATTCCGGGAGTAGACAACTGGGAAGCAGACTTCCTCAGCAGACACGATCTCCATCCAGGAGAGTGGGGCCTCCACCAAGAAGTCTTCGCAGAGGTGACAAGTCTTTGGGGAGTTCCTCAAATAGACATGATGGCGTCTCGTCTCAACAAGAAGATAGATACTGTTCCAGGTCGAAAGACCCTCAAGCAGTAGCAGTGGATGCACTGGTGACCCAGTGGGTTTATCCGTCAGTGTATGTCTTCCCTCCACTTCCGCTGATCCCAAAAGTACTCAGGATCATAAGAAAAACAAGAGTTCGAGCAATCTTCATTGCCCCAGACTGGCCAAGGAGGGCTTGGTACCCAGATCTTCAGCAGTTGCTCATAGACGATCCTCGGCCTCTTCCTCCTCGGGAGGACCTGCTGCAGCAGGGGCCGTGCGTGTACCAGGACTTACCGCGGCTACGTTTGATGGCATGGCTGTTGAGCGCCGTATCCTAGCCGGGAAGGGTATTCCCAAGGAGGTCATCCCCACCCTTATTCAGGCCAGAAAGGGAGTAACGTCGAAACATTACCACCGTACTTGGAGAAAATATGTGTCTTGGTGTGAATCCAAGAAAGCTCCTATGGAAGAGTTTCACTTAGGACATTTTCTCCATTTTTTGCAGGATGGTGTGGAGGCGGGCCTACGATTGGGATCAATCACGGCGCAGATTTTGGCCTTGTCAGTGTTCTTCCAAAAACAATTGGCCTCTCTTCCAGAGGTTCAGACCTTCGTGAAAGGGGTTCTGCACATCCATCCTCCATTCGTGCCTCCAGTGGCACCATGGGACCTTAACGTGGTATTGCAGTTCCTTCAATCGGATTGGTTTGAGCCTCTACAAAAGATAGAGTTGAAGTTTCTCACTAGTAAAGTGGTGATGCTTTTGGCTTTGGCATCCGCACGGCGGGTGTCTGAGTTGGGGGCCCTGTCTCACAAGAGCCCTTACCTGATTTTCCGTGAAGATAGGGCAGAGTTGAGGACTCAACAACATTTTCTTCCGAAGGTGGTTTCATCTTTCCACACAAACCAACCTATTGTAGTGCCAGTAGTTACTGACACATTCACTGATTCAAAATCTCTAGCTGT
The DNA here is from genome assembly GCF_028390025.1 of Pseudophryne corroboree. Lineage (NCBI taxonomy): Eukaryota > Metazoa > Chordata > Amphibia > Anura > Myobatrachidae > Pseudophryne > Pseudophryne corroboree. The sequence continues at coordinate 148,769,852 of NC_086455.1, forward strand.
GGTTAGAGCTTTAAAAATCTATGTTGCTAGAACAGCTCATATACGGAAAACAGAGGCTCTGTTTGTCCTGTATGCTCATAACAAGATTGGCTGTTATGCTTCCAAGCAGACTATTGCACGTTGGATCAGAAATACAATTCAGCAAGCTCATACTACGGCAGGATTGCCGTTACTGACGTCTGTAAAGGCCCACTCCACTAGGAAGGTGGGCTCATCCTGGGCGGCTGCCCAGGGGGTCTCGGCATTACAACTTTGCCGAGCTGCTACTTGGTCAGGGTCAAACACATTTGCTAAATTTTACAAGTTTGACACCTTTGCCGATGAGGACCTAAAGTTTGGTCAAGCGGTGCTGCAGGGTCATCCGCACTCTCCCCCCCGTAATGGAGCTTTGGTATAGACCCCATGGTCTTGATGTCCTCCCCAGCATCCTCTAGGACATATGAGAAAATAGGATTTTGATACCTACCGGTAAATCCTTTTCTCCTAGTCCGTAGAGGATGCTGGGCACCCGTCCCAGTGCGTACTTTACCTGCAGTTTAGTTATTAGAGTTACACAAGTTGTGTTATCTTGGTTTCAGCATGTTGCTGCAATTGGTTTATGCCTGTTATGTTGAATGCCATGTGTGCGGCATGGTTGAGGGTGTGAGTTGGTAGATATCTCACCACTAGTTAAGTAATTCCTTTCCTTGAAATGTCAGTCTCCCTGGGCACAGTTCCTACAACTGAGGTCTGGAGGAGGGGCATAGAGGGAGGAGCCAGTTCACACCCAATGAAAAGTCTTTAGAGTGCCCATGTCTCCTGCGGATCCCGTCTATACCCCATGGTCTTGATGTCGTCCCCAACATCCTCTATGGACTAGGAGAAAAGGATTTACCGGTAGGTATCAAAATCCTATTATTACAGCCAATTGTTGTAAAGAGTGAAAGTTACATCACAGACACACTGAACCTATTGTCTAAATTGCGAGACATTTTACATCTACCTGAAGATATATATTTTGCCTCCATGGATGTGGTTGATACCGCATACAGAGGGCAGTGCTGCAGTAATAGAAATGATCTCTGTAACCGATTATGTAAGTTCGCCTGTGGACTTCAACTGTGAAATGATTGGATGTGTTTTGGAAAATAACAATTTCCAATATGGAGATTCCTAGTATGTGCAGAATGCTGGGACCGCTATGGGTTCTATTTTAACACTGGTATATACAAATCTATACATGAGCAGATACGAGCGCTCTTTGATATACCCAAAATACGGTCCCAGCATTCAGCACTATTTTAGATTCATAGACAACATTTTGTTATTGTGGCGTGGTACCAGAGAGGCTTTTTTGATTATGGTGAAAGAGCTTAATGCCTTGAATAGTCTGATCAGGTTCATGAGCAATATATTGTTTCTGAAAAGCACGGATCAGAATAATCTCTCCTGTATGCAACTAGTCACCAACAAAGAGCATTAAAGGAGGAGCAGTTTGTAAGAGTGCTGCAAAACAATTCTGAAGTGGAAAGAGCAGAACTCTCTCGATGAAATGGCGACCCAGTTCGTCAAGAGGGGATAGTCACATAAAGTCGTCATGAGATACCTAAGCAGAGCAAGGACATCTGTAAAAATGCAACACAGAAGTTGATAATGTAAAAGATCGTATAGTAGTCTCCACCCAGTATAACACAGCATCTAGGTTTGCCAGATTAGTAAAAAAGCATTGGTCAACAATAGTGACCATCATTTACATCACTTGAGAAAAGCACCCCTGGTGGCCTTTAAAAGAGAGACAAATTTAAAGGATTTGCGAATGCAGCCAACTAAACATTTTAAAAAGAAGACAAGAGCATGTTGCCGAGACATAAGAAAAATTGCTGTTTCCGCTGTCTTGGATGCACTATTATCTGGCAAGGAATTTGCCCAACATTCCTCTTGTTAATGTTTAGAGCTCTTTTTGGTATTTTTGAGAATCCAGTTTCTGTAGTGAAAGCCTGCACAATAGGGTGTTGCCCTGGTGGGTATACTAGCTTTTTATATCTCTGGTCCTTTGGTCACAGTTACACTCATGTAGCTCCATGCGCTGTCTCTCTGCTGGCATCTCCCAGTCCATTCATCTGCTATTTATCACAAGTGTTATAGTATAGTGCTGCACTTTGGTCTCTACATCTAAGTCTTATGGTAGAATCCACAGTCTTATAAACATTACACTGAAAGCATCCAGCCACACCTTGCTCAAGTCTCCTTTAACTTCAGTATTCCACGGTCAAGACTGGTTAATTATTTCTGTACCATTCTGCATCTGCCTGCAGTTGCCACTCCTGCAAATAATCATGCGGTCTCCAGCCAACTGTGTAAGCACTAAAGCTACAGCTATAAGCCCTGGTATCAGTGTGCAAGTCAGGCACTAAGGGAACAGCAGGTAGTTGTTACAGGCAGAAGACCCTCTCATGGGGCCCTAGGGGTCTTACACAATTGAGCTGGTGTTCCCTAACATTATCACTGACCAAACTACTGGAGTAGTATGCTCAGAATCGATCCTGCTATGTCAAGTCCTGTCCAGATCTCATCCAGTCAGACCCAAACCACAGACCCAGTTCCGTGTCTTCTGAGGAAGTTGCAGTACTTTGAGGGCATACAAACACTGCTGTTACAGGTCTTCCTAGGAATGTCATTCTTGTGTGGATGTGCCGCAGCAGGTTAGTCCTACCACTCAAAATTTTATGGATGTAGTTAACCCTTGCCTTAATCAGCCAGGTTAGGAAAATGTTTTTGTCATCTCTTTCAATTGTTCCAGACCCATTCAGTTTCACAGTAGGTCAAATCCTGAGCAACTGAGTATATTGTTCCTGAAGATAGAACAGTTGCAAATAATTTTTACTGGTATTACCCAATTAATACCAGAAATTCTTGGGCATATACTGGACATCATAAAAGTTTCCTCCCAAGCTTCAGAGATCAAGGAAACTAGTGATTATTGCTCCACCACTATTGAAGCTTCTTTGTCTGAACAGAGTAAAGGGAGATAACGGAGTTACTTGTGACCCTGGCTGTCTGATGCTGAATACCAGTGGTGTATGGAGAATAGCCTCTGTCTCTATTGTGGGAGCGCTGAGCACCTGATTAAAGACTCTTCATTATGCAAGTCCAGAAACTGTGACAAGCCTCAGCCAGGTTTCAAGATAGCAAATCACCCCATGTTATTTCTATTGAACCAGGCTTCATTACTCCCAATAAGGTTTCCCAAAAAGAGACTTGTATCTACGATTGGGGTCCTGTGATGGGGGCATAAACTCAATTTGAGAACCAGCAGAGAACAGTCAAGTCTGGAGAGGTAACCAATGCCTTGACTCCAAGAAAGATATCCAATATCTTAGCCAATGGCTTGATGCTAGGAGCTTAAGTAATGTCCAGATCCCTAAAGGGATATTCATTATTCCTTCTAATGACTTGACCTCAGGAAGGGAAGCTGATGTCTCAGCTAATGGCTTAACTCCAGGAGAGGTAGCCAATGTCCTGCCCCTAGGAGAGGTAGCCAGTGACCTGTTTCCAGAATTGGGATCTAATGTCCAGACTCCAGAAGGAGTGCCAAAACACCAGGAAGGTTCTCGAGTGCCAAAGACCCAGGAGGGGTCTTAAGTACCAAAGCCCCAGGAGGGGTCTCAAGTGCCAGATCCGTAGGAGTAGTCTTGATTGCTAGAGCACCAGGAGGGATCTCGAGTGCCAGAGCCCCAGGAGGGGTATGATGTTCAGTCCCCAGAAGGAGCATCCAAGCCTCCTGTTCCAGAAGGGACATCTGATGTGTCAGATCCAGGAACGACATCTGATCCTGCAGCCCCTAAGGGGAGCGTATGACTCTGCAGGCCCAGAAGGGGCATCTAATTCAATAGCCCTGGGAAGGGCACCTGACCCAAGTTCAAGCATAAAACATAGTGCCACAGAGTTGATTTCTAGTTTGAAAACAGCTCTCTAAGACCTTACTCAAAATTCCTCCAAGCACAATCCAATCTCATCTGTTCATTCCAGTTGCAGTAAAAATCTCCATTCTCAAACACCAGAACCCATTATCTTTGAGGGTGATCTTTCTCAATATCATGCCCCCATCTGCCAGTATCTCACTAATATTGAATCAGATTCTTCAATTAGCATTACTCTTGCCAATGCAGTTAATTATTTTCTCCGTCCATTTGGAGGGAAAGCCTTGGGCTAGGTTAAACCTTTCATCAAGTCCAAGGATCCAATGCACAACAATTTATCCCCACCTTCAATAAAGCAATTCATCAAAGATTCACACCAAAATCAGACTGTTTAAAATCATTTGAGAATCCGGATTCAACTACTCCATGTCCAGCTAGTCCCACAAGCCAGGTGTCTCGCCCAGCTAGTCCTTCTGGAGGGACTTTGAGCCCTGCTGGTCCAAAGGGGAAAACTCATGTCTTGCCAGTCCTAGGGAAGAACTCTCAGTCTTGTCAGTCCCAAGGAGGGACTTCACATCCTTTCAGTCCTAAAAAAGGTCTTCCTTCTGTTAAGCCTGAAAAGAACAACCGCTGGTCTGATCTTCTTTTTTTGAATGCTTTAGTTCTTTTTTACAGTGGTGTATACAGACATGTACGAATCAGCCACTCATTATTTAGATTATTTTTTATTAGTTGGGCCAGCCGACAGTCAGGTTTGTGAGGAGTTACTTTTTTCATTCCAGGCACTTTTTATTTAATGAGTGTTTCCATTGCTAGGGTAAAAGACAAAAGGACATTTACATGGCTGTTTTATTTAGGTATAGAGATTGATACTATGTTGGGTTTGTGCAGGTTGCCCATTGAAAAGGTTCATCATTTACAAGAATTGTTAGAGTGGTTTGCTTCAGTGAAAAAGGTTTCATTAAAGCAAGTCCTATCATTATTGGTTCTTGTCAATTTATTCTAAGGTTTTATGTTGCAGCTTGTAAAGAATGAAAAAGGCATGAAAAAGGCTCACCATATGATTTGTATTTCAGCTAAACGAAGATCTGAAAATATGGTTAGGTTTTTTGTGTAGTTTCAACGGGGGTTCGCATTTGGTTTCCAGAGCAGGTAGCCAACGGTGAACTTCAGTTGTATATGTATGCTTCAAGTGCTTTAGGATTTGGGGCATATTTTTATGGAGAATGGTGCTCAGAAGCATGGCTTGATAACTGGTGGTTTGAGGGTTTAACAACATGCTGCTTCTGGAGCTATTTCTGAATGTGGTAGCAGTGGAGCTTTGGGAAGAAAAGCTCAGCGATTGTCTGATTTTTTTTGGGGGTGGTAACTCGGGTGTTGTGCAGGCTATTAATAACCAAATAAAAGTTTGTCCTCAGGCTCTCTTGTCATGGTCCGGCCTGGGGATGATAGGTGGAGTCCATCTGGATGCTGTGTCGGGGCCCCACAGAGGTGTGGGCTGCTGGCAGCGATCAATGTGTGTCTGGAGGCAGGCTGGACTCTGATCAGCAGCTCTGGGTGCCAGGCACCATCTTGGAAATTCCTCTCATAGGTCTTCACAGCTAATCTGGGTTCAGAAGGAGTCAGCTGACTAGACAGCAAATGGGATGCTGGCCATAGGTGTAAACTAAGGAGCTGCAGTGGCAGAATTTGTCTGTGTTTCGTTCCTTGTATGCTGGGAACTTTATCAAGATACTTGAAAAGTTCCCAGCATACAAGGAACGAAATGTGTTGATTATCTACTTTGAGCTCCACTAACGTTTTGGAGACATCTCATAGAGACCCCTGGCAGGGCTTCCATGAGAATACCAGCACTGGACACCGCCAACTAATTGAAAACCAACAGCTGGGTCGCTCCTGCACGCTGAGTGGTATTTGAGTCAAGCTTCCCAAGCGCGGTGAAGTACTTGTACGGCTCCTGCTGCAGTACTTCTACGGATACTGGCAGAGATTGCACCACGGAATCCTGTAAGTGTCCCACAGCCAGACAACTGTCGGAGAATATCTCTGAGCAGCACGGGGCCACAACACTGTGAACAGACTATTAACCCACCCGGTGCTGTAAGCATTGTATTATCCCGGGAAAGGGTAACTATTATCCAAACATTTTGTTATTATTATCACCCTCTCACATCTAGTGACGGCAGTATATCTCTTCACTCGGACGCCAGTGTTAAGCACATACTATACAGGAGAAACGGCATGGTCAACCTAGGTACTAATTTAAAAAGGACACATGTCTAATTATCAATTCATACAGAACTGCTTTCTAATACGACAAAGAGTGTCATATTTCAATGCCTTGTTACATTGTAATTTGTATATATTTGACATCTGCATATCACGGCCGAGATAATTAAATCAGTTTACTTATGTGAAGATTAGCATTATTATAGTATTTGCATAATACTCATAGATTGAACACTTTTATATAGCAAGTACATTATTAATAATAAAATAATTGAATCATATGCATGACACCTGTGTATTTAATGGGAAGTATATATCACTTAGGAAAATTATTATAATTGTTTAATTAAAATCAGCGCAGTGATTTTTGTTTTATACGGGTAAGAGAACAGGCACACTCAGGAGATTTGCGTAGATCTATTGACATTGCGCTGCTAAAGGAGTTGATCATTTGCAGTTTCTGGGGTTACTTTGAGAGAATATTAATGTCACTTATTCAGTTTAGCATTTGTATTAGCCTTTTTGGAACACGCCTTTTACATTCTAATGTAGTTTTAAAATCAAATTTGATTTTGCTTTAAATACTTAGTCCAAGACAGATCAGTTGGGTAGAGGGCAATGGATCTCTATACCTTCACATCAGGAACTGAGTATTTTTCCAGCGGCTTTAGCTAATCAGTTTTGTCAGCACCGCACAGAAGGTAGTCACAGTGGCTAATACATGCTGACCTTTCACCGCTGTCTAAATTACAGTTTACAAGTGTTTTCAATAAATATTTAGTTGCTTTAGGCTTGCCGTTAGAGCAGTATGGAGTGCATTAATTTAGGATTGGGGCAGCAACATATGCATGTGTGTCGGGTTAATCCATCGAGTCCATTAAACAGCTAGGTCGATGGAAGTCATCCGCTTATAAGGGTTATATTCACAGCGACAAGTAGCTAAACAGATGAGCGCTCTGCAAGTTTGGTCTTTAGAAAACCCATTGCCTTAAGCTACCCACCATTAAAAGGAGAATGGAGTTCTTTTCACCTTTTCCCTCGAAAATTGCGAGGTTTGGTGTTGTTCACCTCCAGATGGGTCATCTGAAACAACTAAGTTTTGCTTTTCCCTGCCTGTTTAGTATTGAATTCAGTTATTAATGTACTTCTTTAAAAAAAATGTATTTACTGATGCATTGAAGGATAAATGTCGGGTGTGGATTATAGGACATTCGTATGTCTATTGGGCAAGCACCCTTCCACTCTGATCCATCCATGCCAAGACACCTTGCATATACAGTATATATAATTTTCTGACATCATTACACAATGCCACACAATTTGCAACACATCTTGCTGTATATATGACTCCAACATAATGTCTCTTTTTTCCTCCTTGTATTGCTTTAATAAAATCCACATACACAGGGTCCCCTACAAATAGAAAACATTTGACTCCATGCTGTCCTCTTGCTCCAACTCATTCTCATCATTCCACCATATTCCAAAACAGAACTCTCCACAGACTTCCCAGCATGCTTTGGAGTTTATGTTGCAAAACAACTGGAAGGCAGCTGGTTGCATAATATTGACCTGCTTATTAGTCTATAAATGACTACACTATTAAGTGGCTGAGGTGGATTGAATGCATTCAGTTCTTCCTTCCATACGAAGAGCATTTAACGCATCTTTTGTCAGTTTCCATATTTATTGGAAGAGCCATGTGAACAGCAATCCAAAATTTCTACTGTCTCAGTAGAACCTGCTACTGCTGGCGGTGGCTTAAGCACAGTTGCTACTTGGTTGAATCTTGCTTGGGCCTTGTTCAGAAAAGGGTTGAGTACTATTAACTCCACTATCCCCATCCAGCCCAAACATTAAATACATTGCTGCTGCATTTAATAACTATGAGTCCTTTTTGCCAATGAGAAAGATTAAATTGTTCACATATAATATTATATTATATATTATGTTATTTCACCCCAATAAGCCCTGCCATTAAATTGACATTATTCACATTTCAACTCTATATATTTAATTTGCTAAGCTATTTTTTTGGTGAGAGCAACTACTTTGCAAAGACAACACAGACTTTGATGGTTCAGGTGTCACATTCAATAGTGCGTGTGATGTAGATGTGAAGTGAGGTTGCAGAACTTTGATTAGTGGTCAGGTTGTTGAGGAATAATGCATCAAACATGATTTTTTTTCTCCAGAGAAAATGCATTGAGTGGGGGGGTGCACACTTTTTCCCTTTGGGTTGTCAGTTTCAGCAAAGCCCTTGCCAATTTTTTCTGACCTAAATTCAGTTGATATAATAAATTAATTCTAACACTTTAAGGATACAGATTAATTTCGACACACAGTAAACTTTCAGATACTGTAAACTGTGGGGATACAGTAAATCTTAGATGACTGCTCGATTTTGAGCAATGCGGTTGACTAGTATATATTCATATTATGTTCATATCATATATCAAAGGTGACTGGATGCAGCTGAGTTGATACTGTAACTACTGTCAAAGTCAGCAATGAATGGTTCTGCTCTGCTTTGTACACACCAGGGCCCCTTGTCAAACTCAACCCCTTCCACATCTCCAAATATGGACTGTTTCAGGCTATCAATGATTTGCTATATTATTTTTTAAAAAAAGGGTTATTCCAGCAGTAGGCTCTGACATGTAGACCCTCAGGAACACCACAAAACTGCAGTAGTTTATTAATTATAATTACATGCTCATTACAGAGAGCAAACAATCTTTGCAATGGGTTACTTCCCTAATTCAATTTGCGTGATTCACTGAATGGTATTTGGTGTGTGTGTGTGTGTGTGTGTTTATAATATTACCCATGTTCCTGCAATGAAAACTTCCACAAATATCTACCAGTATTCACAACAAAATAGGAGAAATTTGCATAGACAACTTTAGAAGGAAAAGTTATTCTACAGAACATACATTGAAGTACTGTAATTAAACCAAAATACCAGGCTAAATGTGTAATGTCCCAGGTGAGTCATTAGAATAGTCATGAGAAATCTGTTAAAGTCCTCAAGGAAACCTATTGAGATTATTATGAGTTGTTTAATTAGAAAAAAAAATTTGGATAAACTTTTAGTGAATTGCACAAACCTAGAATACTCAATATTACCATAAAGAAGATTACATTACTCTCTGTAGCCATATTAAACATTTAGCAAAGTGTACTAATATATATATATATATATATATATATATATATATAGCTATCATTCTAAGGGTTCAAGTCTAGGGCGTGGTACACTCCCAAAAACAGCCCAGACAAAACCACCCCAAGGCATCACACAGGTGGTGAGGAAAGTGAAGTGTGTTAAAAAGTTGGATAGATAAGAGCTGATACTGCATGTGTTAGTGTTACAGGGGTGAAAAATAAATGTATGAAAATTGTTACATATATAAAAAACAAACAATTAAAGTGCTATAGGGTGCTAAAGTAAGTATTATATTCATATGCCCTGGAGCAGCCCAGTAAAAGCAATTCATGGGGACCCATGCCTCAAAACTCCCCCCATAACTGATATATTATATCATTTATGCTCCAATACCATCTATTTCATGTGTATAAATATATTTTGGAAGTAGTGGTAGGACCACAGTTTGAAGACAAAAATATGGATATATATTAACAAATAAACATACTGTACACTAACTGCATTAATATAGTGAGAGAGAAATAATGTAACAAAGTGTAATAAGCCTGTGTTTTCTTTCTTATGAGATATGAGATTGAAGCTGGATAAAAAAATTCTTTGTGTGACAAAAATCATGGAGACTCCATTATACCAATCAATAATCCACAAATTTAAAATTAGATACTTCATATCACTTTAAAAATAACTCAACCGCTTTACCTAGCCTTTATTAAGGGATATTACATAGAAACCTAAAATAAAAAGGTACAAGATGATTGAAATCCATTCACAAAACTACCAAAACCAACTGCACAAGAAAAGAAAGCTCTCAATGACCTTACAGACAATACAATTAACATCAAATGATCAAAAACGGGAGGGTGAGAAGTGATTGTGGACCAAATTAAATGTTTGGATGAAGCCAACAGGCTTCTTTCAGATCGTTCAAATAAGATCATTTAAAGGCCTCTACCAATGATCCAACATCAACTTTAAAAAACAAATCCTGTAAATTTTCCTGTAAAAAGCTGACACTATAATAGAATAGAATAGAAAGGAATTATTATTATGATCTGCAGTTACTAAACATCATAGGAGTCTATATATTTATATTTATCCAAATTACACAAGGACCCAGTCAACCTACCTGTAAGACCCATCATCTATATTATAAGGTAAATTATGTAGGGCCTTTCAGATTTGTTGAATTTTTCTAATAAAAAAAGGTAGTCACGATATTACTGTATTATCTGGGGAGAATCCACAAACATTATTATTATTATTATTATTATTATTATTAATAACCTTTACTTATATGGCACCCTTGGGGATCAGCGGTACCCAATTACAGAGTACATAAATAATCAAAACAGGAAAAAAGTGACTTACAGTTGAAGACAATATAGGACAAGTACAGGGTAAATAAACATAAGTAGCAGACGACATGATGTCATCAAAGATGGTTTAAGTAAGAAAAGGATAAGCACATGAGAGTTAAGGGTCCTGCTCATGAGAGCTTACATTCTAAAGGGTAGGGGCAAAAAGACAGGTGTGACACAGATGGGGTAGACAGTGAGTGTGGAACAGTGGGTTAAAATGAGATTAGGCTGGGTTTGGTGAAGAAGTTGGTCTTGAGAACACATTTGAAAGGGAGCATCACGTGATAAATCTTGAAGGTAGGAATGGGAGGACGTTATCAGTAGGCAGGAGAGGCGGCGTGCAATAGCAGGGTGAAGAGGATGGGTAGAAGTGTAAAGGGAGATAAGGTCAGAGATGTAAATGGGAGAGGAGTGTCTGAGGGCTTTGTAAGTGAGTGTGAGAAATTTTAATTGGAAGCTGAAAGGAAAGGGAAGCTAGTGAAGGGCTTGGAGGAGAGGGGAGGTAGACATTGTGCGTTTGGTGAGGAAGATGAGCTGGGCTGCAGCATTGAGTGGAGAGAGGCATTTGCCAGGGATGCCAGTTAGGAAGAGATTATAGTAGTTCAGTCTTAAAATGACTAAAAGTGGATAATAACTAAAAGTAGTTTATGGTCTGGGTAGCATCCTGGTTAAGAGAGTCTGATCCTGTAAATATTTGTGAGATAAAATGGCAGGTTGTGAGAAGTGCTGAATGTGTGGTTTGAAGAAGAGGGAGGAGTCAAGAAGTTCTCCAAGACAGTTCACTTGGGGGCTAGAGGAGATAGCAGTGCCATCAATAGATAATTCAATTGTGGGAGGTGAGGTTGTGCGGGGATGGGGACGGGGGGGAAGGGGGAGATGATCAGGTCAGTCTTAGAAATATTAAGTTAAAGAAAGTGCTGGGATATCCAAGAAGAGATAGATAGCAGTGATACAGTTGGAGATAGAAGTGAGGAGAGCAGGGGAGAGGTCAGGTGAGCAAAGGTAGATTTGAGTATCATCAGCATAGAGATATTGAAAGTCAAAAGAGCTAATGAGTTCACAGAGCAAGGACAAATATAGAGAGAAAAGGAGATGACCAAGAACAGAACCATGGGCACAGATTGGATATGCATCACCATACCGACGCCAGGATCCCAGTGGTGGAATGCCAGGCAGCAGAATGAGCGCAAAAAGCCCCTTGTGGGCTCACTGTGCTCACCATGCAGCTGGCTTAGTGGCTCGCTGTGCTTGCCACAGGTTCTATTCTCACTCTGTGGGTGTGGTGGACCCCCACGAGTGGGAATAGTCCCTTTTGGTTGGCGTGCCAATGGGTGGGATTGTGAGCAGGCAGGATCTTTGGGTCGGTATTGTGACCAACGGTCTCCTGACTGCTGGTCACATAACTGTATCCCTTCCCTTGGGGACACCTAGAGTTAGTGGAAGTGGGGGGAGGTGGAGTCATGAGAGGAGACAGAGAAGGAATGGTCAGAATAGTAGGAGAACAGTCAGGAGAGGGCAGTATCATGCAGACCAAGGGAGTGAAGAATTTGCAGAAGGAGAGGGTGGTCCACAGTGTCAAAAGCAGCAGAGCAGGCAAGAAGTATAAGCAGAGAGTAGTGGCCCTTAGATTTGGCAGCATGGAGGTCATTGCAGACTTTTGTGAGGGCAGTTTCAGTAGAGTGGAGAGAATGGAAGCCAAACTGGAATGGGTCAAGCAGTGATTGGGAGGAAAGAAAGGCAGTAAAGCAGTTGTATACAAGGAGTTTGGAGGCAAAAGGGAGGAGAGAGATGGGTCAGTAGTTGGAGAGGATGTTTGGATCAAGGTAGGTTTTTTAAGAATAGGTGAGATGAGTGCATACTTGAAGGAAGAGGGGACAGTGCCTGATGAGAGGGAGAGATTGAGAAGGTGGGCAAATGGGAACCGGCAAAAGTAGAGAGGTAGCACAGGAGACGGGAGGGGATAGGGTCAAGTGGGGAGGTGGATGGAGGAAGGAATGGATGAGGACCATGACTTGTTAACCAGATACATGGGAGAAAGATGTCAGAAATGGTGAGGAGAGAAGGTGGCTGGTTGCTGATGGTCTAGTGGTAGGTGATGTCCTGACATATAGAGTCAATCTTGGATGTGAAATAAATGTCAAAGTCAAGAGCAGACAGTTGGGGGAGGGGAGATGAGTTGGGGGTGGGCAGAGGAGGGAGTTGACAGTTGCAAATAGGGGCAGAGGGTTGGAAGACTGGGAGGAGATGAGATTCTTGAAGTATGACTGTTTAGCAAGGGAAAGGACAGCATTAAAGGATGAGAGCATACGTTTGAAATGGAGTAAGTCGGCCTTAGGGTATAATTTACTCCACTGCTGGGCAGTGCATGAGCATTTTTGAAGATTCTGGTGCATTTAGTGTGCTAGGGTTGTTTTAATCTACAAGGGTGAATAGTGGTTGGAGGAGCGACAGAGTCAAGAGCAGAAGTAAGGAATGCATTGTATAGGGGTTTGGCTTGCTCAGGTCATGAGAGAGAGAGAATAGGAGAGTGAAGTGAGTCGAACAGGAGAGAGGGAGGGAGTCGAAGAGGGTGATGTGAATGAGATTATCAGGGTTGCTGTAGCAATGAGGTGAAATTAATTTGGAAGGAAGGGATATAGAGGGTATATTGATGGTGTTGGGTCCTGGGCTAGGAAGGGAAACTGCATGAGTGGGGCATGGAGGGAGTGCAGTATGATACTAGAAACATAGAAACATAGAATTTGACAGCAGATAAGAACCACTTGGCCCATCTAGTCTGCCCTTTTTTAACCATATTTTTATCTCAAAACTTATTTGATCCTTATTTCTTTGTAAGTATATCCTTATGTCTTTCCCATGCATGTTTAAATTGCTCTACTTTCTTAGCCTCTACCACCTCTGATAGAAGGCTATTCCACTAGTCCACTACCCTTTCTGTGAAGTAATTTTTCCTCAAATTTCCCCTGAACCTCCCCCCTCCAGTCTCAGTGCATGTCCTCATGTCCTATTGCTTCTCTTCATTTGGAGAATGTTTCCCTCCTGGACTTTGTTAAAACACTTAATATATTTGAAAGTTTCTATCATGTCCCCCCTTTTCCTTCTCTGCTCCAACTGGTGGAGGAGAGGTGAGGTGACGGGGGGAAGAGGGAGAGAGCAGGGCTGGGTGGTGGGATAGAGTGCCTGTGATGGGGCAGAAGTAAATCACAGTGGGGTAACAGGAGAACAGGGGAAGGGAAGCAGAGGGGTGGTTGGTAGACAGAGAAGAGGAGAGAGGATGAGATGTAGGACACTAGAAGAGAAGGATAGGGGCGGTACCAGGGGACAAAATAACGGATTAGGTAGACAATGAGTGTTGGTGGGTGTTGTCATGCTGGACATAGTGTGAATGAGGTAAATAGGGGTAGTTAATTGAAAATAGGAGTGAATAGCAGACAGAGAGACAGAGCAGTAGAATTTCAGATATGCAGATGATAGTGATAACAAGAGAGGAATTGTAAGTATATAAACTGTGGTTAATGTACACAGGTTAACAGTACAGCAAATGTTTACCTGATGGAAGATGAAAAATAACACAGTGTTTGTTTATGCAAACAGCAACCCAGTGTAAACTCATTAATTATGCCTCTACAACCAAAATATGTATCCCCAATGTCAAGCAAAACATTATACAGATGCTCACAGATGTACAGTATATTATGAATAAGGTTTAATTAATGAACAACTCAAATATATATATTGAAGGTGATGAGGCTTTTAAACTATTTTCAACTTCCAAAAACTCAGGATCCAAAACAAATTGATTTTAACACTGAAAATATTGCTATATAATGAAAACATATTTAAATTCTGTGATTCACTTTTTCATGAAAATGCATGGCACACCATAAGGATCAAGGTTGTATCAAGTTATGCTCATTTTTGTAAAGAGGTGTATAGTGTAAAGTATAGAGAGATAATGTAGCAATTAACTAGCTCCTAATGGTCATTTTTCAAATACAGCCTATAACATGGCAGTTAGGAGCTTATTGGCTGTTACTTTATCTCTCTCCACTATATATCTCTCCAAGGCTTAGGAAATAGACCCCATTGTCACCTTTTAGATCCTTTTTTAAATCTTTTCAGATCTTGAGATCTCTTTCAATAAAAAAATCAAGTATCTGAAACCTGTCCTCAACCATATGTCATCATCTAAAATGGGTTAGGAATTGCTCAGGGCCAATTTCATAGAATCAGGAGAACAATACTAAAGAAGAAGTCTTTGAGGTCCTAGCTAAAGTGCCAAAAGTCCAGTTCCTAGAAAAGGGTTATGAGGAGCCACATTTCAATACAGTGATGGAAGATACAAGGAAACTACAGTATTCTATATCAAGAACAGCTTATGTGGGAATTAACACAACATAGAATCCATTCTATCCTTTATCACACAATACATTGTTTGGTTACTCAAAGAAAGTTAATCAGAAATTACGAACTTTAAAATCCTATTGAAGGACCTAAACCTTCTTCTGTAATGATAACAACAATGTAAGATCAAAAGTAATATAAATTGTAACAGTAAGTTTGTGCTTCACCTTTTGGAGTGTCCATATGGCCCTCAATGTGTTAGGAAGACAAAAAGATGTTTAAAAGTGAGACTTAGAAAACACATTTTAAATATTGAAAATGGTCACTTAACACTCAAGGCAAATTCCATTAGCTGCAGGGTTGATTTGTGGGTTATTGCTCTGCCCTGAACTATCCTATTGAGTGTCAATAGCCAATGCATCAAACTCTGAGGGTGCACATAATTGGAATTGCCCAGAGGGTGCACATACAGTAACACAGATTTTTACTTGCAGACTCAGGAGCTGCAAAGAAAAATCTGCATTAAATTAACCCTTTGGGATTTACTGCATGGGATAACCCATAGATTCTGGGCACCTAATATGGAAGCAGTGGGTGAACTGTGTGGGGGAAATGCATAATAATTGAATAGATCTAGGTGTTAAACCTGCTTTCCTGAGAAGTAAACACCAAGGATACTTGAATCTGCCCGATAGTAGCTCAGAAAATGTCTTGGAATAGCATAATATCTGTGTACAAGGTGTCACGATCCGGGTATCTGGACGCCATTTCTTACCCATCAGATGCCTCCTAAGGCTGGCTCAGCGCTCCAGGACCGGATCCCATCTGTTATCCTGATGTGTACATTCCTGTATCCTCTCCTGTCACTCTGGGACGCTGTCACAGTAAACGCCATATTACACCTGGCATGGCGTCTCCCGCGGCCTCCGCCGCCGTCCCTGAACTTCTGCATGCAGAGTGTCTGAGTGGCGATTACGTCAGCCGCGGCCTCCGCTGTGTCCGCGTGGTTGGATGTGCATCTGTCAGCCTGGCGCCTCCTGTCTCCGGTGGCCGGCGCCGCCATTACTGTTTTCATTACCACATGGATTACAAACCAAACTTCCCTCCAAGTGTCTGCATGGGCGCAGCCATCTTGGATTCTGTCAGCTGATCATTTCCACCAATCTGTTCTCAGTATTGATAATCTGCATAATTGCCTAGCCAATCCCTTCCTTGCTGCAGGTATAAATACACTGTGCCTGAGCAAGGAAGGCGTCAGTGCTTTGGTTGTCAAACCTAGTTCCTGTTTGTCTCTCTCCTGTGTTGTCTTCCAGGTTCCAGCTCCTGTCTCAAGACTTCCACCATAGAGACCCGCACCAGCATTCCACCTGCGGTGTAGCCTGACTCTCCAATCCATTGTGGATTCATCTGTTTCCAGCTACAACATTACCTGCTTCCAGCTCAGCTTCCAGCAGAGTACAGCTTCTCTTAAAGGGCCGGTGTCCTTTCTACACTTTACCACTCTCCACCGGTATTATTATTTCTCCGCTCTCAAGTTCTACATTTCAGTTCATATTTCATCGCTCCCAAGTTCATTTATTATTTAACTGGTTCCAGCCAGTATCCACTCCGTGCTAACAACAGTCTGGTTCCAGCCAGTATCCACAGCAGCCGTTTATCTTCAGCAACCCAGCTTTTCCTGGAACACCAGCTGGCACAATCCTGGGTTATCTCCATTGCTACAGTCGGGCCTGGTAAGGACTTTCCATCTAGAAGATCATAAGAACTATCTCACACTACCAGTGCCCTGTGGCTCCTGCCATCCTGTAGTACCCAGGAACTGTATTTATTCTTTGCTGACTTTTACGTTTTCTTTTACTGCTGCTGTGTTGCGGAGTTGTCATAATAAACATCATTGACTTTTATCCAAGTTGTCGTGGTCACGCCTTCGGGCAGTTATTATTCATGTTACTTACATGTCCAGGGGTCTGATACAACCTCCCAGGTTCCGGGACATCTCAGCCCCTACAACTGAGGCTGCCTCCCGTCAGCTCAGGCCCTCAGTTGTGACAGTAAGCACTGACCTAATGAATCCAGCCGGAGACCAGGATCAAGCGGCCAGGCCGATGCAAGAACTGGCAGCCCGACTAGAACATCAGGAGGCTGCACAGGGCCACATCATCCGCTGTCTCCAGGATCTCTCTACTCGGCTGGATGGGATTCAGACAACTCTCCGTGGATCAGGCGCGTCTGGTGCGTCAACCACAGTGACTCCAGCTATAACCCCACCCACCTTACCCATTTCTGCTCCACGTCTTCATCTTCCAACGCCAGCAAAATTTGACGGATCTCCAAGATTCTGCAGGGGATTTCTCAACCAGTGTGAGATTCAGTTTGAGCTACAACCTGGCAATTTTCCCAGTGACCGTACAAAAATTGCCTACATTATTTCTCTTCTCAGTGGCTCAGCCCTTGACTGGGCATCACCGTTATGGGAGAGGTCCGACACCCTGCTATCTTCCTACACTGCCTTCGTGTCAACATTCAGGCGGATCTTCGACGAGCCAGGCCGGGTAACCTCAGCTTCATCCGAGATTCTCCGTTTACGCCAGGGGTCACGTACTGTAGGACAATATCTGATACAGTTCCAGATCCTGGCATCCGAACTGGCATGGAACGACGAGGCCCTGTATGCTGCATTCTGGCATGGCTTATCTGAGCGTATTACAGATAAGTTAGCTACCAGAGACTTACCTTCTAAGTTAGATGAGCTAATCTCACTCTGCACGAAAGTTGATTTACGTTTCAGAGAGAGAGCAACTGAGCGTGGAAGATCATCTGCTCCAAAATCTTCTGCTCCTCCTCCTCGTCAACTGTCACCATCTAAAGATGAGCCCATGCAACTTGGCCGTTCCCGTTTAACTCCTGCTGAGCGCCGAAGACGTCTCTCCGAGTCTCTCTGTCTCTATTGTGCAGCTCCGTCTCACACCATTAATGCCTGTCCCAAACGTCCGGGAAACTCCAAATCCTAGCTCGCCAAGGAGAGGGCCGGCTAGGAGTAATGATCTCCTCTCCATCTCCTCAAGATTGTAATCTCCCAGTCTCGCTTCAAGTTGCTCAACGTTATCGGAACGTCATTGCCCTCCTTGATTCCGGAGCAGCTGGGAACTTTATTACCGAAGCCTATGTTAAACGGTGGTCCCTACCCACCGAGAGACTTCCTTCGTCCATTTCTTTAACTGCCGTGGATGGCAGCAAAATTTTTGATGCAGTTATTTCTTTAAGGACTCTACCAGTTCGTCTGAGAGTGGGAGTTCTTCATTCCGAACTTATTTCTTTTTTAGTGATTCCAAGAGCCACACATCCTGTGGTCCTGGGCCTTCCATGGCTCCGTCTTCACAATCCTACAATTGATTGGACGACTACGCAAATCCTGGCATGGGGTTCCTCCTGTGCTGAGACATGTTTGTTTAAAGTATTGCCTGTCTGTTCTTCCTCCCCCAGGTCGTCTGATGTTCCACCTCCTCCATATCAAGATTTCACGGATGTGTTCAGTAAAGCTTCTGCTGATATCCTTCCTCCTCATAGAGAATGGGACTGCCCGATTGATCTCGTTCCAGGGAAGGTTCCACCTCGAGGCCGAACTTATCCGTTGTCTCTGCCTGAGACGCATTCTATGGAGGAATATATTAAAGAGAACCTAGCAAAGGGGTTCATTCGACCTTCTTCTTCTCCAGCCGGCGCAGGCTTCTTTTTTGTAAAAAAGAAAGATGGTGGTCTGCGGCCGTGCATCGACTACAGAGGTTTGAACGACATTACCATCAAGAACCGTTATCCTTTACCCCTGATTACTGAGCTCTTTGACAGAGTTAGCGGAGCTACCATCTTTACAAAGCTGGACTTGAGAGGTGCATACAATCTCATCCGGATCCGTGAGGGTGACGAGTGGAAGACCGCCTTTAACACCCGTGACGGACATTATGAGTACCTCGTCATGCCCTTCGGATTGAGCAATGCTCCAGCTGTCTTCCAGCATTTTGTCAATGAGATCTTCAGAGACATTCTATACCGTCATGTCGTGGTCTATCTAGACGATATCCTCATTTTTGCCAACGATTTAGAGGAACATCGTTTTTGGGTTAAAGAGGTTCTGTCCCGTCTCCGTGTCAATCATCTCTATTGCAAATTAGAAAAATGCGTCTTTGAAGTCAAGTCCATTCCGTTTCTAGGGTACATTGTGTCCGGTTCCGGACTAGAGATGGATCCTGAGAAACTACAAGCAATCCAAAATTGGCCGGTACCCTTAACCCTCAAAGGGGTCCAGAGGTTCTTAGGGTTCGCCAACTATTACCGAAAGTTTATACGAGACTTTTTCACCATTGTGGCGCCTATTACTGCTTTCACTAAGAAGGGTGCTAACCCGTCCAAGTGGTCTGAAGAAGCCATGCAAGCATTTCATCTTTTAAAACAAAGGTTCATCTCTGCGCCTGTTCTGAAACAGCCTGACATCGACTCTCCTTTCATCTTAGAGGTGGATGCCTCCTCCGTTGGAGTAGGAGCGGTGTTATCTCAGAGGGCTAAAGATGGCCATTTACACCCTTGCAGTTTCTTCTCCCGGAAGTTCTCCCCAGCTGAGCGCAACTATGCCATTGGCGACCAGGAGTTGCTAGCCATCAAGCTCGCTCTAGAAGAGTGGAGGTATCTGTTGGAGGGAGCTTCTCATTCAATCACCATACTTACAGACCACAAGAACCTTTTATATCTGAAAGGCGCACAATGTCTTAACCCTCGTCAGGCCAGATGGGCACTTTTCTTTTCCAGGTTCGACTTTAAACTCCAGTTCTGTCCGGGCTCTCAGAATCGCAAGGCCGATGCCCTTTCCCGCTCATGGGAGCAAGAAAATGAGTCAGAGTCTTCAGACAAGCATCCTATTATAAATCCGTTGGCATTCTCCACGGTAGGGATGGACTCTACGCCCCCATCAGGGAAAAGTTTTGTGAAACCGATGCTAAGGAAGAAGCTCATGCATTGGGCCCATGCTTCCCGTTTTGCCGGACATACAGGTATCCAAAAAACCCTGGAGTTTATCTCTAGGTCCTATTGGTGGCCAACTCTGAAAAAGGACGTCTTGGAGTTTATTGCATCTTGCCCAAAGTGTGCTCAACATAAGGTATCCCGCCAGTCGCCTGCGGGGCAACTGGTTCCACTATCTGTTCCCCGTCGACCTTGGACCCATTTGTCGATGGATTTTATTACAGATTTACCCATGTGCAACAAGTTCAATACCATCTGGGTGGTAGTTGACCGGTTCACCAAGATGGCACACTTCATTCCTCTCACCGGTCTTCCGTCAGCTTCCAAGTTGGCTCAAGTATTCATACAAGAGATCTTCCGACTCCACGGTCTTCCTGAAGAAATTATCTCAGATCGAGGAGTTCAATTCACAGCCAAATTCTGGCGAAGTTTATGTCAAGTCCTCCAAGTCAAGCTAAAGTTTTCCACGGCTTACCATCCTCAGACCAATGGTCAAACCGAGAGGGTGAATCAGGACTTGGAGGCCTTCCTCCGCATCTATGTGTCCTCCTCTCAAGATGACTGGGTTCAATTACTTCCCTGGGCCGAGTTCTGTCATAACAACCAGTATCATTCTTCATCTGCTTCAACACCATTCTTCACTAACTTTGGATTCCACCCTAAAGTCCCTGAGTTCCAACCGCTTCCAGCAACTTCTGTTCCCGCAGTGGATATCACCTTGCATCAGTTTGCCAATATCTGGAAGAGCGTACGATCAGCTCTGCTCAAGGCATCGTTCAGGTACAAGAAGTTTGCGGATAAGAAGCGTCGAGCAGTTCCTGCTCTCAAGGTGGGTGATCGGGTATGGTTATCCACGAAGAATTTGAGGTTAAGAGTTCCCAGTATGAAGTTTGCACCTCGCTATATCGGTCCTTTCAAGATTGAACAAGTCATCAATCCTGTTGCTTACAGACTCCAGTTGCCTCCCTTCTTAAAAATACCCAGGACATTCCATGTTTCCCTGTTGAAACCGCTGATCTTGAATCGGTTTCATTCCTCACTTCCTCCAACTCCGAAAGTCCAAACTCAACGAGGCGTTGAGTATGAAGTGGCTAAGATCCTGGACTCACGTCACCGTTACGGTCAACTACAATATCTTATTGACTGGAAGGGTTATGGTCCTGAGGAACGTTCATGGACCAATGCGTCTGATGTCCATGCTCCTGCCTTGGTCCGGAGATTCCATTCCAAGTTTCCTCAAAAGCCAAAGAAGTGTCCTGGGGCCACTCCTAAAGGGGGGGGGGGTGCTGTCACGATCCGGGTATCTGGACGCCATTTCTTACCCATCAGATGCCTCCTAAGGCTGGCTCAGCGCTCCAGGACCGGATCCCATCTGTTATCCTGATGTGTACATTCCTGTATCCTCTCCTGTCACTCTGGGATGCTGTCACAGTAAACGCCATATTACACCTGGCATGGCGTCTCCCGCGGCCTCCGCCGCCGTCCCTGAACTTCTGCATGCAGAGTGTCTGAGTGGCGATTACGTCAGCCGCGGCCTCCGCTGTGTCCGCGTGGTTGGATGTGCATCTGTCAGCCTGGCGCCTCCTGTCTCCGGTGGCCGGCGCCGCCATTACTGTTTTCATTACCACATGGATTACAAACCAAACTTCCCTCCAAGTGTCTGCATGGGCGCAGCCATCTTGGATTCTGTCAGCTGATCATTTCCACCAATCTGTTCTCAGTATTGATAATCTGCATAATTGCCTAGCCAATCCCTTCCTTGCTGCAGGTATAAATACACTGTGCCTGAGCAAGGAAGGCGTCAGTGCTTTGGTTGTCAAACCTAGTTCCTGTTTGTCTCTCTCCTGTGATTGTCTTCCAGGTTCCAGCTCCTGTCTCAAGACTTCCACCATAGAGACCCGCACCAGCATTCCACCTGCGGTGTAGCCTGACTCTCCAATCCATTGTGGATTCATCTGTTTCCAGCTACAACATTACCTGCTTCCAGCTCAGCTTCCAGCAGAGTACAGCTTCTCTTAAAGGGCCGGTGTCCTTTCTACACTTTACCACTCTCCACCGGTATTATTATTTCTCCGCTCTCAAGTTCTACATTTCAGTTCATATTTCATCGCTCCCAAGTTCATTTATTATTTAACTGGTTCCAGCCAGTATCCACTCCGTGCTAACAACAGTCTGGTTCCAGCCAGTATCCACAGCAGCCGTTTATCTTCAGCAACCCAGCTTTTCCTGGAACACCAGCTGGCACAATCCTGGGTTATCTCCATTGCTACAGTCGGGCCTGGTAAGGACTTTCCATCTAGAAGATCATAAGAACTATCTCACACTACCAGTGCCCTGTGGCTCCTGCCATCCTGTAGTACCCAGGAACTGTATTTATTCTTTGCTGACTTTTACGTTTTCTTTTACTGCTGCTGTGTTGCGGAGTTGTCATAATAAACATCATTGACTTTTATCCAAGTTGTCGTGGTCACGCCTTCGGGCAGTTATTATTCATGTTACTTACATGTCCAGGGGTCTGATACAACCTCCCAGGTTCCGGTACATCTCAGCCCCTACAACTGAGGCTGCCTCCCGTCAGCTCAGGCCCTCAGTTGTGACACAAGGATTCAAATACAAGGGCACTGAATTTACCTTCAAAAGTTAAAGAGGAGACAATATGAACAAATGCCTGTCACAGAGAGAAACCTACTGGATACAAGATTTAAGAATGCTATGACCAAGATGACTAAATGCAGATATTGACCTGGGTGACTTTTTAAGCACTTCCTAAAATAACCTCTTTAAGCGGGGTATCTATCAAAGCTTGGAGAGAGATAAAATTGTGAGCAATAAAGCACCAACCAATCAGCTGTCATAAACATACAAGTAGGTAGTTGTATGCATGATAATTCTCTATTTCAAATGACTTTTAATATATATATTAATGTTTTTCTCAATGATAGTTTAATATGCTAACATTTCCACAATGTGCAGTCTTTATCTTGAAGTATCTCCAACAAGTATATATATACAGTATGTATATATATATATATATATATATATATTTATTTCCAAATAGACAGCACTCCCAGTAAATATAACACAAATTGGTGCCTTCCGTTAGGGTCCCGTGCAGGGAACTCCAACTATAGCATACATACGGCGGCACTCCAATAAATCACGCTAACACCGGCAAGTGCTTCAACGTTTCGAGGGTTTATTCCTTCGTCATCAGGCTGGTATGTCCTGAGGAAGAGGCTGATGCCTCGAAATATGTTGATATGATACCGCTGATGTTACATTGCCATTAAACACTGATGTAAGAGGAGTCCCGTGGAGTGCCGTGCTGTGTTGGAGGAGTGTATGTGAATTGCACTAGGCACCGGGACCAGTTGAATATAAACGCGGAGTGCCAGCTGATTTGGAGGAGTATATATATATATATATATATATATATACACTGCTCAAAAAAATAAAGGGAACACTAAAATAACATCCTAGATCTGAATGAATGAAATATTCTTATTAAATACTTTGTTCTTTACATAGTTGAATGTGCTGACAACAAAATCACACAAAAATTATGTTCCTCCTGTTCCTCCTTGCACAAAGGCGGAGGTAGCGGTCCTGCTGCTGGGTTGTTGCCCTCCTACGGCCTCCTCCATGTCTCCTGATGTACTGGCCTGTCTCCTGGTAGCGCCACCATGCTCTGGACACTATGCTGACAGACACAGCCAGTGGCGAACCCAGGGGGGGTTTCCGAGTACCCAGAAACCCCCCTCCACTAAAAAAAAAAAAAAAAAAAAATTTTTTTTTTTTTTTTTTTTTTAGCTGCATGAGTATTATTAATGACTGTCTAGCATCCTCTGCAGCCTGCTGTCTTCCTGGTGGCACTTGTAAGTGCAATAAAAGTTTACTTTATTTTAATTATAGTACATATATATCCATGTGCATACATATATACACATGTATATATATACATACATACATACATATAAACACACACACACACACACACACACACACACACACACACACACACACACACACACACACACACAATATATATATATATACATGTGTAGCAGCTAGTGTCGGATCGGCACTCTCCACAATGTGGAACAAACTGCTCAGGTGCCTTCTGGAGAGATTGATGCAGGTAAAGAGCTGTATAGCAAACAGCGGCACTCAGAGACTGACAAAGCCAAATGAAGATAAAGTGCTGGTGCTTTTTATTCCATAATACAGGCTGGGTGTTCCAACGTTTCGGGGCGCGCAAGCCCCTTTGTCTAGGTGAGCCAAAATACAGAGTGATAAGAAAACATAAAACAGTTACCTTTATAGTGAAGGAGACCCACGAGTGGGAAGAACAGCAACGGCCGGAGGAGCGTGGTGCTTCCGTCCCGGGTGTGATGACGTATGTGCGCCGTGTTCACGTGATGTTCCTGTGCGTCACGGACCATCGCGTCACCATGGCAACCTGACGCGCCGTGCTTGTCCTGGATGCTTATGGTTGACGCGAATGTCGGGGTCGCAGAGGATGGGTGAATCAGGCTGGGAAAGTGCAAAAGTGTAAGATTAGTGTTATAAAGTGGGAAGAAACAATTTTGAAGTGTTGCATCAAATTGGAGAACGTAACTGTCTGGGGTGATCGAAAGCAGCATGTGTTATTGCCTGATATATAAAGGTTACTGACATATGTAAACATATATAAACATATATAAACATGTATGAACATATATAAACATATATAAACAAGTTTAAGCAATAACTATGCATTGGAATGTCTAGGATAAGGGGCGCTTAACATTCTGCCGGTTAAAGGGAAGACCTGTATCTTATAGATGTATAGTTGAGGCATGTTATATGGGCTTCGACCCAGAAATGTATAGGCAGAAGTCCCGACTGTGGCAGATTATAAGCATATGTAGCAGTCATTTAGATGGATGACTGTGGATGTGCGGTATTTTTTAGAAAACGCTCCATTGTATTCTGTCATTAAGACCCTTCGGTCTGACAGTGTCCAATCTGAACATCCAGGTGGCTTCTCGTTTAAGTAAAGTGCCAGCCCTGTCACCGCCTCTTAAATTGGGAGGTATGTGGTCTATAATTTGGAACTGTAGGTCCTTTAGAGTATGTTGCTTTTCCAAATAGTGTCTGGCGACCGGTTGCTCCGACTTCTTAGTTGCTAATGCAGCTTTGAGGGCAGATCTATGTAATGCAAAGCGTTCCCTGGCGTTGCGTATGGTTTTACCCACGTATTGGTACTTACATGGGCATGTGATTACATAGACGACATGTGTCGTTGTACAGGAAAGCACATGTTTGATGTTGTACGTTGCTCCCGTTGAGGTGGATGTGAATTTAGAACCTGTAATCATGAATTTACAGGTTTCACAGCCTAGGCATTTGTAGCAGCCTGCTGATTTGGTTAAGAAGTTGGGGGCTGGTGTGATATCAAATCCTGTGATGTCTGAATGTACAACGTAATTTTTTATGCTTCTTCCTTTAGTATGACACATCATGGGCCTTTTGTTTCGTAATTCAGTCAGATTTTTGTCAGTTGTGACAATAGGCCAAAGGGCTTTAAGGGCTCGTGGAACCACAGCGCTGGAAGTATTGTATTGTGACACAAATGGTATAATGGCCTGTTCGATCTTGTGTTTGGGTTTCAGAAGGTCTTCTCTGTTCATAGCTGCTGTTTTTTGCTCGCATTCACGTAGAGATCCACTGTTGTACCCTCTGCTTTTGAACCTCTCGGTTACATTCTTGAGGGTTGCTTCTAGTTTGGCAGGATCGCTTGTAATTCTGGCTGCCCTGATGTACTGGGATTTGGGTAACCCCCGTTTCAGGGCTGTTGGATGGTGGCTGTTGTAGCGCAGAAGGGTATTCTTGTCAGTGGGTTTTTGATATACTTCAGTATATATGTTGTTGTCAGAGATGAGTACATTCACATCCAGGTAGTTTAATTTGCTGGAATCACTTTGGGATGTGACTTTGATGGGGGACCGTCTGTTGTTGATACTGGCGATGAACATTTCAAATTTTTCTTTGCCGCCAGTCCATAATAAAAAGACGTCATCTATGTATCTGGAATAATACAGTATATACTGCGTATATTCATCACTATTAGAGAACATTGCCTGTTCTTCCTTTAGCATGAATACGTTGGCAAAAGAGGGGGACACGTTGCTGCCCATAGAGCAGCCACTTAGCTGGCGGTAGAACTTCCCGTCAAATAAAAAATAATTGCGGGTCAGTGTTAATTCGAGTAGTTGGAGAAATAACCCATGCTTTAAATTATCCATGTTGGATTGGATCAGAAATGACTTCATGGCAGCTAACCCTTGGTCATGTGGGATACTCGTAAAGAGACTACAAATGTCTACCGTACAGATAATGGTTCCAGTTGGTACTTCACCGACTGTTTTGAGTTGGTTAAGAAAGCTGGTAGTGTCCTTGATGTAATTGGGTTGTTTCAAAATGAGTGGCTGCAAGATGGAGTCCAGGAAGATAGAAATGGGTTGATAAAGTGCATTATGTGCAGAAATTATAGGTCTGCCAGGTGGATGAACAAGACTCTTGTGTATTTTGGGAACTAAAAATAATAATGGCACTACCGGGAACTCTTGTTTAAGAGCGTTACATAATTTGTTGGATATGAGACCTGTGGTATACGCTGTATCCAGTATGGTGTCTACTTCAGCTTTAAATTGTTTGGTCGGATCACCGGCCAACGCTTTATATACCGTCGTGTCATCCAGTTGTCGATATGTCTCGCGTTTGTAATCGGTCAAGTTCATTATAACTATCCCGCCCCCCTTATCGGCGGGGCGGATTACAATGTCCTTGTAGGTACCCATGTTTTTGAGCGCCTTGAATTCAGATTTTGACAAGTTGTAATGGTGATTCTGGTCAGCTTTGGTGTATTTTGTGATGGAATCATCTAACAGCCGCGTGAAGGTTTTTATTGACGAGTTGGACGAGGGAGGATCGAACTTGGAATTCCGGACCGAACTGATGAAATTCTGGTGGGGTTCCGGAGTGTTGGTAGGTGAGTGTTCGTGGAAAAACTCATGTAGGCGCAGTTTGCGGGTGAACTTATGAAGCTCAGTTTGCCAGGTAAGTTCATCGAATTTATTCGTGGGGACGAATGATAAACCGTGGTTAAGGACTTGAGTTTCCAATTTGGTGAGGACCCGGTCTGAGAGATTGTATACCATATTTACTTCTTGGTGTTTTTGGAGCCTTTTGTTTTGTTGTCCCCTGCGGGTGGGCGCCCTCTGGTTTTTGTGCCTGCCGCTGCGGCAGGCTTTGCCCCTAAAGGGGGCTCCTGAGGAGTAGTAGGGCCTTCAGAATCAGCCAGGGCAAAGTCGCTGTCGCTGTTTGAAGTTGCATTATCTCTGGTTCGTTGTTCTCTACGTCTGCGCCAGCTGAATTTGGATCGATAGTTGTATGGCTTGTGATCGCCGGGTTCCCCGCCTGAGAGCCATCGGTAAACACGGTTTGTTTCATAATCCTCCTGTACTATTTGGAGTTTAGCTCGTTTGAATTTAATTAATTCTTTTTTGTGATTATCACAAGTCGTTTGTAGCTTCTTTATGGCAATTTGATTACTTTCCATGGTAAGTAGTAGGTGATGTTCCTGTTCAAAGGCTTGAATCTTGTCCCTGGTGGCTTTAAGTTCCCGGCCGGCTTCCTCCACCACCAGCAGCATGAGATCCATGCTGCATTTGTTAAGGATTCCTGTCCAACGGTCACAGAATTCTGCATTAAATCTACCGATAGTGGGGACGTTGCGTATGCGAAAGCCTCTGGGGATCATTTTGTCACGATAGTAATTAGACAAAGAAATCCCATGTAGAAGATAGTCTACTTCTCTTTTTTTCAATTTGATTAATTGATGGTAGATGTCGTCCATGCTGAGTTCTTCATCCGCTGGGGTAAGTCCCTCAGTGAATAGCAGCCGGTCGGCATCTGCACTGGTGAAGCTGTACAGGTTCGCCTGATGGCTGGATGTTGTTGCACGTCCCGTGGTTAGTGACATGTTGTGCAAGGAGCTTTCTGATCACTCACTGACAGAGTAAAAATCTTGCAAAGGTGCACAGGTTCCTAGTTATAGGAGATATCTTCCATATAATGTGCATTAGTGAAGAAAGTGCTGAAGTGCAGAAAGTGCTGTGCTTGACTCCTGTGGTTCTCGGTTACCTTTAGATGACCGGAAATAATGCTGATAAAAGTCTTAAGAAGTAGTGAAGCTGGGGTGCCTTATCCCAGGTGGATGGCAGCAGCAGTAAATGGTGCTGGGATCCTGTAGATAGCAGCTAGTGTCGGATCGTCACTCTCCACAATGTGGAACAAACTGCTCAGGTGCCTTCTGGAGAGATTGATGCAGGTAAAGAGCTGTATAGGGTAACCCAAATCCCAGTACATCAGGGCAGCCAGAATTACAAGCGATCCTGCCAAACTAGAAGCAACCCTCAAGAATGTAACCGAGAGGTTCAAAAGCAGAGGGTACAACAGTGGATCTCTACGTGAATGCGAGCAAAAAACAGCAGCTATGAACAGAGAAGACCTTCTGAAACCCAAACACAAGATCGAACAGGCCATTATACCATTTGTGTCACAATACAATA
This sequence comes from Pseudophryne corroboree, assembly GCF_028390025.1. Taxonomy (NCBI): domain Eukaryota; kingdom Metazoa; phylum Chordata; class Amphibia; order Anura; family Myobatrachidae; genus Pseudophryne; species Pseudophryne corroboree. Next base: position 148,798,479 of record NC_086455.1, read on the forward strand.
CTTCCAGCGCTGTGGTTCCACGAGCCCTTAAAGCCCTTTGGCCTATTGTCACAACTGACAAAAATCTGACTGAATTACGAAACAAAAGGCCCATGATGTGTCATACTAAAGGAAGAAGCATAAAAAATTACGTTGTACATTCAGACATCACAGGATTTGATATCACACCAGCCCCCAACTTCTTAACCAAATCAGCAGGCTGCTACAAATGCCTAGGCTGTGAAACCTGTAAATTCATGATTACAGGTTCTAAATTCACATCCACCTCAACGGGAGCAACGTACAACATCAAACATGTGCTTTCCTGTACAACGACACATGTCGTCTATGTAATCACATGCCCATGTAAGTACCAATACGTGGGTAAAACCATACGCAACGCCAGGGAACGCTTTGCATTACATAGATCTGCCCTCAAAGCTGCATTAGCAACTAAGAAGTCGGAGCAACCGGTCGCCAGACACTATTTGGAAAAGCAACATACTCTAAAGGACCTACAGTTCCAAATTATAGACCACATACCTCCCAATTTAAGAGGCGGTGACAGGGCTGGCACTTTACTTAAACGAGAAGCCACCTGGATGTTCAGATTGGACACTGTCAGACCGAAGGGTCTTAATGACAGAATACAATGGAGCGTTTTCTAAAAAATACCGCACATCCACAGTCATCCATCTAAATGACTGCTACATATGCTTATAATCTGCCACAGTCGGGACTTCTGCCTATACATTTCTGGGTCGAAGCCCATATAACATGCCTCAACTATACATCTATAAGATACAGGTCTTCCCTTTAACCGGCAGAATGTTAAGCGCCCCTTATCCTAGACATTCCAATGCATAGTTATTGCTTAAACTTGTTTATATATGTTTATATATGTTCATACATGTTTATATATGTTTATATATGTTTACATATGTCAGTAACCTTTATATATCAGGCAATAACACATGCTGCTTTCGATCACCCCAGACAGTTACGTTCTCCAATTTGATGCAACACTTCAAAATTGTTTCTTCCCACTTTATAACACTAATCTTACACTTTTACACTTTTGCACTTTCCCAGCCTGATTCACCCATCCTCTGCGACCCCGACATTCGCGTCAACCATAAGCATCCAGGACAAGCACGGCGCGTCAGGTTGCCACGGTGACGCGATGGTCCGTTACGCACAGGAACATCACGTGAACACGGCGCACATACGTCATCACACCCGGGACGGAAGCACCACGCTCCTCCGGCCGTTGCTGTTCTTCCCACTCGTGGGTCTCCTTCACTATAAAGGTAACTGTTTTATGTTTTCTTATCACTCTGTATTTTGGCTCACCTAGACAAAGGGGCTTGCGCGCCCCGAAACGTTGGAACACCCAGCCTGTATTATGGAATAAAAAGCACCAGCACTTTATCTTCATTTGGCTTTGTCAGTCTCTGAGTGCCGCTGTTTGCTATACAGCTCTTTACCTATATACATGTGTATATATATATGTGTACTGTATGTGTGTGTATATATATATATATATATATATGTATGCATGTTTAATATGCTATGTATATGTGTATATGGGTTCACTAAGATCTCCCGGCGGTCGGCCTCCCGGCGACCAGCATACCGGCGCCGGGAGGCCGGCCGCCGGCTTACCAACAGTGTGGCGAGCGCAAATGAGCCCCTTGTGGGCTCGCTGCGCTCCGCTCGCCATGCTACGCGCGCCACACTATTCTATTCTCCCTCCAGGGGGGTTGTGGACCCCCACGAGGGAGAATAAGTGTCGGTATGCCGGCGGTCAGGCTCCCGGCGCCGGTATGCTGGTCGCCGGGAGCCCGACCGCCGGCATACTGAAGACCACCCGTGTATATGTATGTGTGTGTGTATGTATATATATATATATATATGTGTGTGTAGATATATGTATATATATATATATATATATATGTGTAGATATATATATATATATATATACACACACACACACACACACACACACACACACACTAGTTTTACGGACCCAGCATATACTGGGTTACCTCAGTCCCCACCCCAGTGATTGGCTCCGCCCAGTTCTGGAAACCCCCCCATGCAAATCCTGCGTTTGCCACTGACAGCAAACCTTCTTGCCACAGCTCGCATTGATGTGCCATCCTGGATGAGCTGCACTACCTGATCCACTTGTGTGGGTTGTAGGGAGGTCATACAGGCATGTGGAGACCACACACACTACTGAGCCTCATTTTGACTTGTTTTAAGGACATTACATCAAAGTTGGATCAGCCTGTAGTGTGTTTTCCCACTTTAATTTTGAGTGTGACTCCAAATCCAGACCTCCATGGGTTAATAAATTTGATTTCCATTGATAATATTTTTGTGATTTTGTTGTCAGCACATTCAACTATGTAAAGAACAAAGTATTTAATAAGAATATTTCATTCATTCAGATCTAGGATGTGTTATTTTAGTGTTCCCTTTATTTTTTTGAGCAGTGTATATATATATTATATATATATATTGGTACCCAGCAGTACTCAGGCAGACTGAACTTCAATTTTTAAAGTAGCATTCTTTATTTATTGGACGCAATAAAGAATGCTACTTTAAAAATTGAAGTCTAGTCTGCCTGAGTGCCACCAGATACCACTACATGTATGGGGTCAGCTCATTGACTCCTGGAGGGAGCCGCAGCGAGTAACACTTGGAATCTATTGTTTGAGTGCTGGGTGACTGTCTTCTAGTATATATATATGTATATACATAGTAGAATGAGGAAATGTCCGGCACTTACTGCACATCCACAATGGACCTGGGTGCCCTCCACAGCAAATGGTAGTACAAGTAGGCAAAAAGTCAGCAGCACTTGGGATTAAGTTAAAATGACAACTTCTGTATTTGTGCAAAAATACACATATGGCCAACGTTGCAGTGCCCATAGCTCCTTTGTCAAGGCATGAACATTGTGAAATAAGACCCACTTACCTTAAAAAGCCTGTGAACACCTACGCGTGAGGAGAAGCAGGGCCAGGCACCATTCACTCTGGTGACCGCCGGATCACTTTCGGCGTCTCCAGGAAGTGACGTTGCGCAGGGTCTGTATCGTGGTTACCGTGGCAAGTCGTGACGCTTTCCACTGCTGCTTCGCCCGCCCTGCAATGTGAAAAGAAAAACAAATAGTGCACCAAAACTGTCCCTATGTGTTTGGAGGAATTAGGAAAAGCAAAAATGACTAATTAAAACTAAAAATGTGATGTATGTGAGACAATGTGCTGCAGTGAGTACTATGCAATATGTAGATCGTGCACACCAAGGATGCGTGAAGCTCAGAAAGGGCGTGTATAGAATAACAACTAAGTTGCTGTGAACTCTAATCAAAGCTGTACAGTGACAGATGTAGAGTAAGGTGTAAATAGACTACCCAATAATAAGGCTGCTATAAATATTTGATTAAGGATTATGGCAGAGAGAATCTAGAGACGGTCATATTGGTATGCAAAATGCACATATCTACTGGAACTGGTCCTGATGTGTACGGGTCAATATAACACTGCACTCGGTGATCCACAGTATCCCTGTGACTGTTTAAAGATGGACAGACTCTAGTTAGTGTGGATCTAGATGATAAGTGGTGAAGCCCATGTTGAAATAGTCATGGCTCTGATGAATGTATTGGCCTATCATGAATGATTTCTCTATTAACCAGAGCCTGTGGTGCATGTATCACTAACTCAGTGGTATATAAAGAAGGACTGGTGAAATAAAAAAGGGGATTGTGTAACAATTAAAAAGCAAAACATGTTAGTTCACTAGAAATGTGGTATGGGGATGCTGTTGGGCTGATACTGTACCTAACAGTGAAGGCACCACAGAGCAAGTGAACTAAACAATAAGTTGCTGACTAGTAAGAATAGAGAAGTAGGATGCTAGAAAAGGAAAGAAAGTAGCACCAGGGCCCATATTTAATAAGTCCAAAATTGTGCTATTAGTGCCATTTGGAAGAGGAAATGAAAAGAGGTTATTGTCCGCTCTATGTAGAATCAGAAGTTGTTCCATTGTATTTTTTCATTGAGGCTATTCAGATGAAAGGTCTCCAATTTGAATATCCAGCGGGCTTCCAGATTAAATAACTCCTGCTCTTATCTCCTCCTCTTAAACTGGGTGGAATGTGGTCAATCACCATATGCCTCAATGAATCAACCGTATATCCCTTCTCCCCAAAATGATGTGCCACTGGTTGATCCGATCTTCCTTTCTTAATGGCTGCATTAATAGCATATCTGTGAAGAGCCATTCTTTGTCTCAGAGTGGTAATAGTTTTTCCCATGTAGCCAAGGCCACATGGGCATGTAATGAGGTATACCACATGGGTGGTCGTGCAGGTCATGACATGTTGCAATTTGTAGATTAAGTTCTTTCTTGGTTGTTTAAAAGAGGAGCCACTGGCCATGTTCTTACACGTGGTACACCACAGGCATTTGTAGCAGCCTGGGGGCTTGGTGAGGAAGTTAGTGGATAGAGATTGTGAGAAACCAGTGATGTCGGATTGAACTATGGTGTATTTAATGTTCCTTGGTTTGGAATACTGTTGTGCTTATGGTGTTGTTGTTTATTGAAACTTGTACAACCAGGAAATTGATGGTATTCAGTTCACTTTGATAGGTGAACTTGATGCAGGATGATGTCTGGTTAATGTCTTCCATCATGGAGTTGAATAAATCCTTACCTCCAGTCCACAGCATAAATACATCATTGATGTATCTGCAGTAGGTCAATATATGTTGTGCCAAACTGTGGGCAAAAAAGATGTTATGTTTCCCATGGCACACCCGGTTTGCTGAAGGTAGAATCTTCCATCAAATAAAAAAATATTTATTTTTAAAGTTAATCCAAGGAGCCGCATAAACAGATCCACATCCAGATCCTGTATATCGTTCAGACTGAGCAATTCTCTCATGGCCACCAGGCCTTCCCCATGTGGAATGCTTGTGTACAAGCTGCAAATGTCCATAACGCACAGCAAAGTGCCTGTAGGGATTAAAGGAACTTTACCCAAAAGAGATAGAAAATCCATAGTGTCCTTGATGAATGTAGGTTGTTTTGTTTCCAGTAGTTGGAGGATGCAGTCCAGAAATTGGGATACTGGTTGGTACAGCGAAGCTCTTGCTGAAATTATGGACCTCCCAGGTGGCCTAGTCTTGTCTTTGTGTATTTTAGGGACTGTGAAAAAGATTGGGACCACTGGGTGGTCTTGTGTTAGTGCCTTATGTACTCTCTGTGAAATGTGTTTCTTATTTAGTGCCTCATCCAGAATAGCATCCAGTTCCCTTTTGTAAATTAACGTAGGATCTGCGGCCAGTTCTAGGTACATCTGTGCATCAGACAACTGTCTCATTATTTCAGTGCGGTAATCTCCCAAGTTCTGGATAACAAGTCCGCCTCCCTTATCTGCTGCTCAGAGAATTACATCTCTGTAGTTTCTCAGGTCTTTCAGCGCAGCTCTCTCCAATTTGGACGTTATTGCGTTGGCCAATGGGTGTTGCATTATAGCATCTAACAGAGGCCCTCATTCCGAGTTGATCGCTCACTAGCTGCTTTTAGCAGCAGTGCACACGCTAGGCCGCCACCCTCTGGGAGTGTAACTTAGCTTAGCAGAAGTGCGAACGAAAGGTTAACAGAACTGCTCGTAAAAATTTTCAAGCAGTTTCTGAGCAGCTCCAAACCTACTCCTACCTTGCGATCACTTCACTCAGTTTAGTTCCTGCTTTGACGTCATAAACACGCCCTGCGTTCGGCCAGCCACTCCCCCGTTTCCCCAGGCACGCCTGCGTTTTTACCTGTCACGCCTGCGTTTTTTTAGCACACTCCTTGAAAATGGCCAGTTACCACCCAGAAACACCCACTTCCTGTCAATCACTCACCAATCAACAGAGCGACAGAAAATCGTCGCTCGACCTTGTGTAAAACTGCATAGTTTTGTGTGAAAGTACTTCGCGCGTTCGTACTGCGGCCCGTACGCATGCACAGAAATGCCGCTTTTTCACCTAATCGCCGCGCTGCGACCAAAAGCAGCTAGCGATCAACTCAGAATGAGGGCCAGAGTCTCCAACAGACGGGTGAATGTTTTTAAGGAGGGATTGGTGAACTGTGGATCAAATTTTGATGTAGACCGCTGGGCCATGAATTTGTCAAGAATAGAAGGAATGTTCTCAATTGGTTGTTGCTGGAAGTACTCCTGGAGGCGAAGCTTACACGAAAAATTATGTAAATCAGTTTTCCAAGTGAATTCATTGTGCCTGCTCGTGGGAATATAGGACAGGCCTTTGTTCAAAATGGCTACTTCAATAGTGGAAAAACATCTATCTGAAAGATTGTATATTAGATCTTCTTCTTTCCGGTTAGATTTTTGTTGCCTCTCATTTTGGCCCCACCTACAGGTGGGCATCCTTTTGGGCTGGTATTTCTGGGAGTAGAAGGTTTCCTGCCTAAAGGTATCCCACTTAGAGACTGTGTTTCCTCTGGTATAAAAAAAATTACAAACCATTGTGTACATCCATCATAGCATAGCGGGGGTCGTGCTGCATGGAGCGCCAGCTATCCTGAGGGAAACTTCGGAGGGAACCAGCTACTAGATGGTTCAATTAGTCTTTCGCCCGTATACCCAGGTCGTACAAACAATTTGCATATCAGGATCACTGCGAACCTCCACCAGAGTTTCCTTTGGCTGCACCCTGCCCAGGCATAGTTCACAATCTTTCAGGTAATATCACTCGCACTCATGTTCCACCTCCACGATGGAATGGGTGAGACGGGCCGATGGTGCGGCGGTGATTGGATTCCACCTCAGCTGGGGCACCCCGGCCCTCACCTTCAGTTTTGCTGCGAGCCCTCCAACCTGCATGTACATTAGGCTCCTTGGTCCATGTTTCCCTCAGGATAGCTTACCCCCGTACTTGCTGATTTTGGCACTATGGGTGCTATGATGGATGAACACAATGTTTTATGCTGAGCCACCATTCCTTGAAATTAATTTATGAGTGCACATCCTGGGTGAAAATAAAAGTATGTGGTTTTCTATAATGATTGAGTGCCCATTTCTACATTGTTTATGGTTATCTGGACTTTGATGGAACAGACTGAAAGGAGTACCGCTTTTTTATGATTACTGGAGAGTGCGAGTGTTTACAAAAAACTGTATATATATATATATATATATATATATATAGTGACAAGAACACTGGAATAGTGTTTGAGGGCAGGTATGTTTGTCCCAGGTTCTTGTCTTACATGTTTTAGAAAATTAAAACTTCTAGGAAAATGTTTTGTTTTGTTAGAACCTTTTCAGTTTGCTGGAAAAGCTGGATAAGGGCCCTGAGAGAGAGAGGGCAAGTTCCAGACATTGGGCCCAGTTTAGATCTTTGGCCTCACAGAGGGCTAATGAGGGCTTTCAGCTGTGCAAGAGCCTTATAGGGCTGCTAGCCTGATTAGTGTGTGCAGACTGCCTGGGGAGACTGCAGAATCTCTGTGAGAGAAATACGGCTCCTTATACAAGTGTGCCATACAGTATTGACTGGAAAACTCTGTGTTTTTGTTTAGAGAAGTTAGGAATGTCTTGTGTTTAGTTAATGCCGGACAGGCAAGGTATTTTCTTTTGATGTTTGTTTTATTTTCTGCTTAATAAAACTGGTTGCAGTCAGTTGCACCACAAACTGGACTTGTATGATTTCTCAGCTGCTTCATGCTGCCATATACCCAGGGAAATGGCGTCCTGTTCCCCTACAGTGTTACAATATATATATATATATAACCAAGCTAAACCCCGGCACTCCAGACTTACGTTTGTCCTGCTCAGGTGCCTTCCCCTCAGAGCTTAGATCACTGCTGCATATTTTCCACAGGGTTGGCGGCATTCAGAGACTTTACAATCAAAGTAGTGAACAAGCCCCCCAGGGCAAACTTTAAAGTGACATTTCGGGGTTTTCTCCCATTCCTCAGACCGTCTGAGGAAGGAGAGAAAACCCTGAAACATCACATTAAAGTTTGCCCTGGGGGGCTTGTTCACTACTTTGATTGTAAAGTCTCTGAGTGCCGCCCACCCTGTGGAAAAAATATATATATATATATATATTGGTTTTAGTATATGACAATGATTTTACCATTTTTCTACACTTCTCTTTTCCGACTAGTTCTTACGCCTCTACACCAGGTTGTAGTTAAAGCTATCAGATTTTATTTTTATTAGTTAATTCACTCACTCATTAATGAATTAATGTATTCATTTATTTATTAACTAAGCATGTCACTGAATAAATATTTGAATGTTTTGTTATATTAAAAAGATCTTCTAATTTCGTCCATTCAGTTTTTCCTTGTTCAATATTAAATTAAAATTATCTAAATGTATTCAATTAACACCACCCTATAAAACAACACCTACAGTATTCTCCCAGTATATTTTACAAAATGTATTCTAGTAAACTTTCTGCTCTTTCACTTTGTCCCATACACAAAACATATTAGTCATCTACTAATTACTGTAAAGATCCTGATAGCAAAGCTTTGCTGGTCACTAAGTACTATACAGACCCCCAACACATCTGTTAAGATCTTTATTGCAAAAGATCGTTATTCACTAAGTACTATGAGGACCCCCCTCACTCCCCACACTTGGCATTCAATTAATGACACCACTGAGTAGTGTGTCATCACTTTACATGATAAAAGACCTTGAATTGGTTTTTCACAATACTCCATTACTTTGTTAGCAGTTTGCCCCGTGCTTTGAGGCTGAAGGAACACAAGGAGATTGCCACACTCTGAATGTCTCTTTTTTCTCTCTTTGATTTATTTGAATTTTAATCATTATATCTAACAGCAAGTCTAATAGTTTTGGTGTCATGAATCAACATGTGTTTGTTTCTTTCAGTCACATTTACTGACAGTCATTTTGCGTTACTATGACTTATTTCTCCAATCATTTTATACCTATTTAAACATTAGTAATAACAATGCATCAAATTGAAATTAAGTGTAACAGACTGAAACTATCCTTTACACAATAACCTGCTGTCTTTTGCTATTATTAATGTTGGAAATCATTGAAATCAGGGCCGGTGCAAGGTCTCTTTGCACCCTAGGCAACGCTTCAGCCTAGCACCCCCTAACATACAAACCCCACCACCACCACACCTCTCGGAGGAGAGATGCAGGTGGCCACTAAGTGGACTGGGGTGAATTGCATCATTATACATATACAGAGAAAAGGGACAGCACTCAAGGACCTTTAAAGTGATAAACATATTGTCACAATATAAGGTCACATACGGTCACAACATTTTGTGACTTGGTTCACAATATACTTTCACTGTAAAAACCTTGAGTGCCATTTATTCTTTATATACTGTATAATACTGTATATGGGGTCTGGTAGGGATATTTAATTGGAGTTGGGTATGGGATGCCGCCGGTCAGAATACCAACAGTGGCATCCCGGCCATTATAATATGGACATTCTGAATGACATTAGTTAACCTTTCCCCTTATCCTTATCCTAACCCTCCCTGCAGCCTAACCCTAACCCTCCCCGGCATACATTCTGGATCTCGGCTGTCGGGATTCTGGCGTCATATATTTGTATGCTCCTTAATGTGTTCCATGCCTTCATCTGAAAGTTCATTACTGACACACATACAGAGATATCCTTCATTTTTTGCAAGATGAATTCAGTGGTGCCCTTCAGTGGCCAGCGCCCCTAGGCAGCCGCCTAAAGCTGCCTAATGGTAGAGCCGGCCCTGATTGCAATTAGTATTAAGGTAATTTTACAGTATATAAGTTCTAAAGACATTCACATTTATTTGTAAATGACTGAAATGATCGTTAAACAGTCTGCGGACATCTAGAAGGCACCAAATAAAGGTTGCAGATCTGTGTAAAATGGTCACACAGGTTTTATGTTTCAATTTTATTTTATTCTTTCAATGTTGCCACTGTCTGTAAATTAGACGTCATACCCTGTGTACTAACACACATAGGGGGTCATTCTGAGTTGATCGTAGCTGTGCCAAATTTAGCACAGCTATGATCATGTACCCAAACATGCGAGGGGACGCCCAGCACAGGGCTAGTCCACCCCGTATTCTAGCCGCCCCCTCCAGCACCAGTACAAAAGCATCGTACAGTGCCGATGCTTTTGTACTTGTTGAGTAACTCCTGGCCAGCGCAGCACCTGCGGCTTGCCGGGAGTTGCTCGTTGCTGTCCCTGGTCGCAGCGGCTGCGTGTGACGTCAGTCAGCCGCCTCGGCCTGCCCCCCGCACGGTCTGGCCACAACTGCGTTGGCCAGACCGCACCCACAAGACGGCGGCCAAACGCCGCCGTGCCACCCCCTCCCGCCCAGCGACCGCTTCTGCCTGTCAATCAGGCAGAGGCGATTTCTAGGGAATGACAGCCTTCGCCGTCCAGCATGCGCCGGCACACTGCGGCGCCGGCGCATGTGCAGTTTGACCCGATCGCTGCGCTGTGAACAACTGTAGCGAGCGATCGGGTCAGAATGACCTCCATAATTTGCAGACGTAGAGACTTTTTGCAGCACATTTGTACATGCTTTTTAAGTGTCCCATGTATTATATTTCTCTGTCTGTTATCATATTTAAATATGCAATACTTTTGAAACATACATCTACGTACGCATATGGAAGACCATGTTTTTTTGGGCAGATACTGTGCACTAGCTAGTGTGATTTGCACATTTCTAGCTTTTTTGTGGCATGTTTGTTTAAATACATTTTTCACCTGTTATATTTACATCCTTTATTCATTATTTTATTTTATTTTATTTCTGATCCTTTCAAATTCAATGTATGGAATACTTTATTGTAATACTACTAATTTGGTGCCATATTATACTGTATAAGAAATTTAGCAGCTTTGCGTTAATCATATTTATAAAATTCCTACTATTAAAATCCATCTGCTGTGTCTGAAACTGGGATGATGGCACCATCTATGGGTAGACAAAGCCAATTACATCAGATATTTTATGACATTTTTATGATTATTACGTCTTATGTTTTGTGATATTTATATACAAAATTGTCATTATTTTATATTAAATATTTATGCTTCTGATGAAGAAGGCAAGTAGGTCCATGAAAACCTCATGAGGTAGACTTTCTCTTATGATTCAATTAATTAATTTTATTTAAAGGTTTTTTCATGAACATTAATTAAATTATTTCTAATAATTTAGTTTGGTGTTCTGAAAGCTATCTGTTTCAGAAAGGTGTTTGCTGTATCATCAGATAATAATACATCTGTTCACATTAAATGACAGTTTTATTTTGACAGTTTAAAATGTTTATATTACCAAGGTTCTAAGCTATCAGTACAGAAATCATACTTTTCTCACTATAAAAAGGTGAATAAACCTCTAAGGGGGAGATTCAATTGTTTGAAAAGTCAGTTGGGTGTCTGTTTTTTCCTATCTAATAGACAGGAAAAAACAGACACCCAACTGACTTTTCAAACATTTGAATTCCCCCCCTATATGTTTAACCTTTTATTAATTGTTATGTTCAGTGTGGACATTATGATTCTCCATTGTTATTCCACATGCACAAGAGAGAGTCTTCTATCACTTACTGTAAAATTCAGGTATGACTTGTATAACATGGTTTTAAAAATGAGACAAATTGATATAGGGGAGTTTTTTAATACTGTTTTTAAATGTTTTTAGTCATGCATTTTTCTTTTCTTCTTTGTTAGTTATGGAAAACTGTCAAAAATGCCCTGATGACCAGTGGTCAAATCCCAGTAGAGATCAATGCATTTATCATCCATTACATTTCTTATCTTATGACGATTACCTGGGAACAACATTAGCAGTGGCTGCCACTCTCTTCTCTGTAATGACTACATTAGTGCTGTGGGTCTTTGTTTAACACAGGAACACTCCCCTAGTGAGAGCAAACAACTATAAACTTAGCTATACCCTCCTAGTGTCTCTTATCATATGATTCCTCCTCTCATTCATATATATTGGCCATCCTAATGGTGTGACTTGCCTCATGAGACAAACAACTTTTGGATTGATGTTTGCTGTTTCCATATCCACTGTACTTTGCTTGACCATTACATTTGTCATTTGGTTCAGTGCCATCAAAACTGGAAGCAGACTACAAGAATGCGTGGGTACAAATATGTTGTATCCACTTGGCTGTTTTTTTATGTTCTTTAGGAGAACTGGTAATATGTGGGACTTGGTTGATATGTGCACCACCATTTGTTGATCATGAAACCAAAACAAATCCTGGAGAAATGATTGTACAGTGTAACGAAGGCTCTGTTGTTGCTTTCTATTCTGCCATCATCTACATTGGGATGTTAGCAATTTTTAGTTTTATTATTGCATTTGTGTCTAGGAAGCTTCCTCATAGTTTCAATGAAGCTCAGCACATTACCTTCAGCATGCTGGTGTTCTGTAATGTCTGGATGTCATTCATTCCAACATATCTTTCCACTAATGGCAAATATATGGTGGCTGAGGAAGTGTTTGCTATCATGGCATCTAATGGAGCATTGCTGGCCTTCATATTTTTACCCAAATGTTACACTATACTGCTAAAACCTGAACGCAATAAGAAAGGAGACATTACAGTAAATGTAATATTGTGGTGAAAAAAATAGTAACTTAAAATGTATAATACTACTTTCTTTTATTTGCTCTATTATTTTAAGTTGGTACTGTATATATTGTATGTACTGTATTGCCACAGCTCATCTTTAAACAAAATATATTATTTATTAACTTGGTGTAAGAATTGTCTTTTACTTATTGAGCAAAAAATAAAATAAAAGCAATGCTTTGTTCTTATTTGGTAAATTAAATTTTGGTACTTAATTGGCAATTTATTTTCCCAAAGACTCCTCAGAAAAGGTATTGGGTTTTTTAATGATTGAATTAGGTCAAGAATATATATTTAAATCTTATCCAAAATTTATATATTCCAAAATAAATAAATAAATAAATAAATAAAATAAATTAAGATTTGTAAAATATTGTGTTTTCCCCCCCCAAACATTGGAACATCGTGACCATCACCATCAGACCATCGGAACAATGCAATCATCACAACTTTGATTTCTTCTGAATAGCTGCCAGGTTCACACTGGGGGGCTGAAGGGAGTTAATTTACATTTCCTTGGTGTCTGCTCCTCTTTGTATCTGCCAGGTGTGGGGTTCTGCTGTACTGACCGATCAGCAGTGATTGCACCTACTTCAGGATGTACGGGATGCAGTTACATTGCCGGCACTCAGGAAACCAGCAGTCCCCATACCAACGCCGGTCTGATATACATGTTGTATGTCCTAAAGATGGTGCATTTAGTACTGAAACAATTCTGACAATGGCACTGTAATATGATGATATTTTAATACACATATATAAACAGTCTAATCACAGTATTATGACAACCAGCTAATAGCCAGAGTAACTGCTTCGGAGCCTCATACGCAGCAGTGGTGGTAACCGTGGCAAAAAGTTATTACAATTAGAGTCACAGTGGATCCACAGCCACAGGTTATAAACTATGCGCTCCAGTGGGTTAAAGGACTCTTTGGGTCTTATTCATTTTTTATAATGTGTTTGTTTAGTGCTTTGTGCACCTGTGATGTAAAATAAGTATCTGTTGCAGCAGTCTTCGTTATAGAAGGATATCTGATTTCATACTAAAGTGTAAGATTATAATCATTGTTATGATATAAAAATATTGTTATGATATATAAATATATGCTTATGTGGTTTACATTATATTAACTATAGGTTCACAAATTGCAGTGATGACTTTTTCACATCATCAGCTGAATCACAGTAATACAGTATACAAGAGGTGCGGTACTCCCATGATTCACTCCAAACCGCATAATACAGTTTGGAGTGAATCATTGGAATGTCATACCTCTCGTATACTAATATTTTTTTTTTCACGAATATACCCGCAGATCTCTCTTTTTTTATATTTTTGATCTCATTCTTTCCTTTTTAGTAAATATATATATATATATATATATATATATATATATATAAAAAATGAGATTGGTATGGTAGAACCACCTCTCTTTTAGCATTAGCATATAGAAATATAGGTGATACTCATACCGTGTGACGTAATGCAAATTTTGGCTCATACCGTGCAACGTAATGTGAATTTTGGCTCATACTGTGTGATATAATGTGAATTTCAGCTTGTACCATGTACCGTATTGTGTATTTCGGCTCATACTGCATGGCATAATGTGAATAAGGGGCACTACTGTCAGTAGCTGGTGAGCATGGGCACATGTGTAACAAGTGCTGGTGTCCTGCGGAGGGGGGCATCCTGATGCCATAGAAAGAGGCAGATGTGTCTCTGACGGCACATGTGTACATTTTAAAATCTACTTGTGTTATGTTAAAACTCAAATGTTAGGCCCCCTAAATCTCCCGTACTTTTCTGAGTGGCCAACTCAAAATCAGGCTGTAGGTGCTGGGGGGGTGCAAGGGAGGTGTGCGTGTGTGTGGGAGGGGAATGCATATGCACTTAGGTTCGCCACTCTCTAGTTCCGACATTGGGGAAGTGTAAGCAGCGATAGGGTGCAGCTGAAGCTAGGACTCTGGGTTATGCCCTACCGGCCGGCGGTCGCACCATTATGTTTCATTTTATTTTTCTGGGATGTATTATATCTACTTTATTATTAATAATTAGAGAGAAATTAGATTAAGTCATTTGATTTTACTGAGAGAATGTAAAATAGTGCTAGACACACCCAAAAGGTGGTGCTAGACATGCCCCTCCTGCAGTGCACCCACTAATAAAATTAGCTGTGCACGCCTATGGTAATATGTTAGATAATAATAATTCTTTTAAGAATTTTTTGAGGAAATTAAGTATATATGTCACACTATTTATGAATATGCGTATGCACACACTCTATATATGGACTGAGCTAGGTTTTAAAATAAAAAATATGCCAGTCTTCTGTAATATGTTGCTTGAGAAATAGAAATACATTTTAGCAATGCACTTTAGTTCTCATAGTTGATATAATATTGTGATGAGTCTGTTTCAATATATGCTTCTTATTTGGATGTTTTTGTTGTCAGCATTACCAAGGTCACGCAGCCAGGAGCCGGGAGTGCTCGGCTGGAGCTGCGGGCGGCGTGACGGAGGACAATGCTGGTGGGGGAGGTCAGATGGGTAAGTTTTAGCTATTTAATGTACTTTTTGTTCACTTGATGTTTGGTCTGAATAAGGGGAGCACGGCCCCGAAACGTTACCACGTAAATACACAGTTTTGGATGATTTACAGTCTCAGAGTACCACCTCGTTATTTTACAGCATGCTTTAAGGGTTAATCCCTTGGGGAAGGCACGGGAGCAAGCAAGCCCGGTCATACAAAAAGTATATATATATATATACATACATACATACAAACAAATATAAAACCACAGCACTCGGCACCCCAGAAGAGGGTGCAATGTCTGCACTCACCACTCATAAGGTAGGGTGCATGTAGCCCATAGCCACCTACTTAAATATATACAAACAGAAAATTCAGCACTCACCATCGCAAGCTCACTTATCCTCACAACATCAATAGATAAATTATGGGGGTTTAGTTAGTGATTTGGCCAATGCACGGAAGCCTGCAAACCGCTCCCCAAGGTACCCCACCTTCTTGCAGGTCCTACATTATCACAGAGTCTTAAAGACTTCATCCTGGAGGCAGTCCAGGATAAAGGTGCATGCTGCACCGAAACAGTTCCGTCGACTCTGACAATGATTCTGACAATACAGAAACATACAGTATGGATGGGTGATTATATTGTATCCCATGTTTATGACTGTAGTTTGTGGAAACTATTTTTGATATGTCCAATGTTTTGGCCACAATATATCATGGAGTTTAACTTCTTGATGGATTGAAAGGAATTTTTTACTGCTGAATGGCGTGCTGTCCAGTGTATGTATGTATATATATATATATATATATATATATATATAAAAACATATACAACGAGGTGGCACTCCTGGACTCCATTCAAGTGAAAAAAAAGGTGCTTTTATTTGCATTGTTTCCAGGTACTCCCCACCGTCATCAGGACACACCATAGGTATATGATATGTGTATATGTGTATATATATATATATATATATATATACACTGTATACTGCAAAGTCCTCAAGTGCCATCCAACTTATTGCTGCTGATATTTACACAAATTTCCCATGCTGGAAAAGGACACAGGGGTGAATGTACAATTTGTATTTGTTTTTACTAAGTGTCGAGCTGTGCTACTATATACTATATATATGTACACACACACTTACATACAGATACATTGGAAATCTTATAGATCTCTGCAAACACATAACTGAGCATAGCCAACAGTTAACGCCATGTATGCCCATGACACATACATAATCAACTTAGTTTATATTCAAACTCCCCCCCCCCCCCCCCCCACACACACACACTCAATTATGCCAGACAACTGAGAGTGGAAATAAGAATGAGTACTAAATAGCTCTGAATTACCCATAATTATTTAAAAAAAAAAAAAAATTATCACCCTGACCAACCCGACTTATTGTCACTTTGTATCTTTTTGTTTTCATTGGAATGTATAGCCTGGCTGAATGCAGTGCTTCTCTGTGGCCATTTATGGAGCAAGTGTGCTTACATGGAATTTTCCCTTTAAGAACAGCAAATTGATCACAATCTCAGGGAGGACATGGTGCCGATCCCCTAATTGCAAGGTCAATTAGGGGAGGAGGTGTTGCTTAATCCAGCTTACCCTGGGTTATTGATGGGCTGTGACAGAGGTAGCACTACTTTTTTCCTGCTAGCATAACAATCACTCACTCAATTAATTTAATAAATTAGGCTGCAACCTCATTATTACAACATCTATCTCAGTATCTTTATTTCTTTAATTTAGTCATGTTAACATAATGTAAAAATAAAGCCAATGGGTGACTTAGTGAGCAACTGAGCATTAGTCCTTAATTTGGTTACACTCTTACCATTATAAGCATATTTTAGCAGCTTTAAAAAAAGGAGAACTTGTAGAATTTTTTTTTATTCATCTTGTACTTTGCAATATGACAACAACACAGAGTTATGTGTGTGGTACAATGAGTATTGGAATTGAGCTGGTTTTAATATTTACTGTATGATGTTATCAGTTGGTTCCAAGATGGAGATGGAAGCCACAGTAACATTAATCCTTAGAATTTTATTTAAAAAAAGGTTGATTTTTGTCCATACGAAATAATTGAAAATTGATCAATATTGATGTTGGGTTTCCATGGCTGAAACACACATTGGAATCTCAATACACAGAGACATAAAAGCACTCTTCTACAGAACCTACGTGGTATGTTTACCATGTGATCCAACGTTTCATTCTTCTTTAAATAATAATGATGTCAAATATGGGGAAAACAAAGATCTGAATTTTCTGTGAAGAAAACAAAGTATCTATGAAAAAAATATATGCAGTCTGTTTAATAAAAATGTCAATTTATAATGGAGCTGTTTTTATTATGTTATTTATTGAAATCCTGAAAGCCTTCTTGACATCCCTGTTCCTAAAGGTATAAATAAAAGGGTTAATCATAGGTGTGAATGCTGTGTACATAAAAGCAAGATATTTGTCATAGCGATTTCCCTTAGGTTTGGCATACACAATGATGGCGGTGCCATAAAATAGGGCAGCTACTATGAGATGAGATGAACATGTGGAAAATGCTTTCTGTTTTCCTTTGTTACTTTTGATCTTTGAAACAGTTATTATTATACGAATATAGAGTCCTAGAATTATATTAAAAGGAATAATAACAATTACTATTGTGACTATAATTGTAGATATGTTGCTAATGAAGGGATCAGAGCATGATAATTCCTGCACTGGAGCCAGGTCACAGAAGAAGTGGTTGATCATATTGGGACCACAGAATTCCAAACATGCTGTGATTACAACGGGGACTAAAATTATGCCAAATCCCATGATCCATGGTAGAGCAGCCAATTTAATACAAAAATCAGGTGTCATTATAGCTGAGTAGTGTAAAGGATTATTAATAGCCATATGTCGGTCAAAGACCATTACTGCAAGAAGATAGCATTCAGTTGATCCAGAGGAAATGAAAACATACATTTGAGTAAAGCATTCAATGAAAGAAATAATATTATTACCTGCAATTAGATTGGCTAAAAGTTTTGGGACAATTGTAGAAACAAATATCATTTCTAAAACAGAGAAAACACTAACAAAAAAATACATTACAGTATGAAGAGACGGTTCCACTCTAACAAGAACAATAATAGCCATGTTCCCAATGACACATATAATGTAAGCCAGTAGAAATACAAAGATAAGTAAATTCTGAAATTGGTGCAAATCAGCAAAAGCCAACAAAATAAATTCTTTTACCACAGTTTTGTTTGTTTCCACCATTTTTCTTAAAAAAATATTTCCCTGGGAGGAAAAAAAGGTCAGATTTTATGATTAGTATGGAATTAATTAATATTAAATATCGTCATTGGATGTTCTTAAAATATGTTAATATATATGCAAATTAAAATTCATTGTGGATGTGTAAAATGCTTTTCAACATTAAATTGGTTAACTATTTTTCATTATATTGCAAAAGTAGTATTTTTGTTCAGAATATGAAGTTAACAGTTAACTCTTTTAATAAAAATTCAATATATGATTAAATTGCAAAAAGTTGCAACATTTCAAGATATGAAATTAACAAATGTTCTATAACTAAATAAAAAGTCAATTATATTAAGTTTGTCAATTAATATTTTTTTTTTGTATTTTCTTTTCAAACAATGGGTAATGTATTTTATTTACATTGGGGTAAATTTACCAAGGTCAAATTTTTTTTTAGAACTAGTGATGTTGCACACAGCAGCCAATCAGATTCTATATTTTATCTTCTAGAAGCAGCTAGATAAATGTTAAGTAAATCTGATTGGATGCTATAGGCAACATAACCATTCTAAAAAAAACTCCCACCTTGGTAAATTTATCCCATTGAGACCTGCCATAACGGAAGGCATCTTTACAATTGACAGAAACAGAGAAAACATTTACAATTTTGAAAATATTGCATAAATATTCCAAATTCCAATAATATTATATGTGTTTCAAAATGCATACTACTGCCTTATATCATTACTTGGTATATTTCTCATATGGAATACAAAAGATGTGTTCAGAGTTAAGTAAAATTATTTAGTTACTGTGGACATTACACACTTATTGACAGCTTTTTTAGACAAAATTGTAATGTGTTTAATGCTAAATATATAGATATATCTACTATTATATTGAAAATATTGTCTTTTGTGTAAAGTATATAAATATTACTACATTGCTTACAGTGTTTGGAGCAGCCGTATAATGTGTAATTGTTCAAATACTCAACAGTTTATTCCAAGTAAAATATTTTAAATGTTAATTCAGATTCACGTACTGTATATACTATATAGTACATGCCTTTCTTATAGAAAGTGAGATAAGGGACTTAAGAGTTGATGTATCAAGCAGTGAAAAGAGTGGAAAAGTGGGTCAGTGGAGAAGTTGCTCATAGTGACCAATCAGATTGCACCTAACTCTTTATAAATGCTACCTGGAGGCTGATTCATTGCTATGGACAACTTCTTCACTGGTCAACTTCTCCAATCTTTTGACTGCTTGATGCATCAGCCCCTTAGTCACACTTACAGTACTCCATACTCTGCTTATCCACATTTCACCCGCTAATTAAAGCCTAAAAAAGTGCATTAAAAAGGTATTAACTGCTTTGGATGGGTTCTTTACCTCCATTGTATACTCAAGATTTGGTATGCACTATCAGAAGAACAGAGTGTTTTGGTGATTGTGCACCGTGTGAAAATCTTATGAAGAACATCAAAAATTAATCACTTAAATGCACCTTGAATGTATATTTCATGCATTTTCCCACCACATATTTGTGATTAAGCTCTGAATATACATTGGGGCATACAGTATGTGTTTGAAAAATGACAGTTAATAGCTGATTGGTTTCCACTTTATTTCCCTTTACTTATCTCTCTCCAAACTTTGATACATATGCTCTCTAATGTCAAATTTGTATCACCCTAACCATATAGTAGTTATAACACCCAACTCTTGATTATGAGAAACCCTTAAGTTCTTAATAAATGTGGTTTTGTGAGAATCTCACTATATATATATATATATATATATATATACACACTTAATTTAAACACACACACACACACACACACACACACACACACACACACACACACACACACACACACATATATATGTTGCTCTTTTTTATTGAGTCTGTTCCATTCAAATTGACAACTGAGTAATAACGTACATTCTTTTCTACACACAAGGAGAACAACACACAAATATATTTGTTGCTTTTTAATAAAAAGTATGGTTTTATATGCAGGGATACAGGGATAGGCAACCCTGCGGTACTCCTCATGATGATAATGTGGCAGGGCATGCTGGAAATGTGTGGAACTACACTTTCCAGCATGCCCTGCCACAGTATCATCATGCCCTAAAACAGGCATGGCCAACCTGTGGCTCTCCAGCTGTTGTAAAACTACAAGTCCCATCATGCTTTGCCATAGTTTTGTTATCATGCTGGGTGTGTAGTTTCACAACATCTGGAGAGCCACAAGTTGGCCAGGCCTGCCCTAAAAGCAAAACTGTGGAAGGGCATTTTTGGGATGTATAGGCTCACAGCAGCTGGAGTGCTACATGTTACTTACCCCTGAGCTACAGGTAGCTACTGCAACTTACTAGCAACCCATTCATTTACATTTTAATAATTACATAACAAAAATAATAATAATGTATACACAGTATATAAAGAAAACGTTACCTTAAGGAAGGTCTGAATTTGTTTTATGCATAAGCATTATATTAATACTTTTATGATCGAATCGTTTACATTTGCTTGTAATTTATTGCAAACAGATACAATATACTTGTCCAAAATGTTGCAGAAAAAACATAAAGTGAATTTGCTTTTGAGTTAGAGGTTCTGGATTTCTTTTTCAGCTTTGGTAGAGCTAGTGCCAAGTCATGTAACATAACCTTATATACCCATGGATTGTAATGTGTGCAAAGAAAAGATTTTACACTGGGGACATTTTTTTTTTCTGTTCATTCTTCACATAGTTCTCATTAACAAGCTATTTGCGTCTTAATTAAAGAACAGATCCATAGTGGCTTTAAACTTTTCTAGGCTACTATAACATGAACTTAAAAAGTTTCATAGTTCTGAATAACACTCCTTTTACAGCAAGCTGTTGACCTGTGTTATTGACAAGGTTAACTCTGGACACGGCTCTTCTGCTGGCTCAGTGCTGGCAGACGAGTTCCACTCCATACAGGTGCAGTGAGAATGGCACTGACCAGGGAATATCCCAAGCCGTCACTGCAGTGTGAAAGGGTTCTGACCACAGGCGTGCCAACAGCTATTCTGGGCCCAGGTAAATCCGAGGCGGTGTGGCCAAAGCAGGAAGTTGTTGCCAGCCCCCCTTCTTTAAAAATCTTTGAAAAGAATATTTCTGTGTGGCAGCAAAGCTGCCGCACATGCTGGACAAAGTTGGGTGGAGGTGAGCAGCAGGGGGTGGCAGGGACGACTGCTGGGGAAATAGCATCTGTGATCGCTCACCCCACCAGCACATCAAACAGGGAGAGAGAGGATACCGCTGCAGCTGCCTCTCTTCCCATCACAGCACACTGCAGGATGTGTGCTGCACTGGAGAGAGAGGCTGCTACTGCAGCAGTGTCCTCACTTTCCCGGCTCCATGCTGGCACTGTTTACATCAGAGAAGAGAGAAGTAGCGGGACCTGGGACCCTCTGTCAGGACAGGCTGATTTTGTGAATCCGTTGGACTCAGACCAACGGAAGGATTAGATGCTCCTGAATGCAGGAAACAAGGAGGACGGAGATAATTCCTTTTCATATATTTTATCAACGGCAATAGAACTTAATGTGTCTGAAAGAAGTCAGAGGCTAACGAGTTCAGGGTAGAAGAACAGTAGTGACTGAGTTCACTGGACTCCTGAAGAATGAGGTTGGTGATCGCAGGGAGGAGTTGTTTGTTGGAAGATGAGGAGGCGTGGCTGAGGAACTGTGAAGAGTTTGTTACTGGATGGTATGAAAACGTGAAAGAAGGACGGTAAGGAATGTACAATGAATGATATGAAGACGTGACTGAAGAGCTGTGAAGAATTGTTTACTGGATGGTGCGAAGATGTGAATGAAGAACTGTGAAGAATGTTCTCTGGATGGTACAAAGATGTGACTGAAGCACTGTGAAGAATGTCCACTGGATGATGCGAGGACGTGACTGAAGAACTGTGAAGAATGTCCACTGGATGATGCGAAGACGTGAATGAAGAACTGTGAAGAATGTCCACTGGATGGTGCGAAGACGTGACTGAAGAACTGTGAAGAATGTCCACTGGATGATGCAAAAATGTGAATGAAGGACACAGGCAAAGGCTGGCGAACCACCACGGGTCTCCGGGGAATCCGAAGGAACCAGCAGGAGATCCGTTAACTGGGACTGCATTCTGGGGTGCTGATGGGTACTACGCAGCGAGAGTCGGCTGACAACTCGGAAAACAGATGGGACCAGAATACCTGGAGACAGGGGCGGAACTCCTGGAGACTATGGAGTCAGCAGCCGCTGGGCTCCAAGCCTGTAGGGGGCACTTCCTCCATTGTCCTGGGAAGATTGGACTGCACTGGGGGTGCCGGCCGGGCAGCCGATTAATCTACCCATGGCCTCTACTGCTTACAAGCCATGCCCCTTTCTGAAGGGGCGGGGATTAGCGAGTCGCGATCTTGCAGGGAAGGGTGTTATGGCCGTGTACTAATATAGCACTGTCAGCGTAGCTGGACACAGGGCAGCATTCTCTCCCTGTGTCTGGCTGTCAGTCAGCACTATGCGCTCCGACTTCGCTCTGCAGTGACACTCGCAGCGCAATCATCCTTCCTGACTCTGACGCATTCTGCTTTTTTTTTTTTTAGAAATGGATCTCTTTCTTCCAGCCTCTTTATTCACCTTCCCCCTAAGTGATGAGTCCCTCTTTCTTAAAGTTTACAATGTCAGTCAAGAGTTCAGTATATCTCCCACAATGACTCTAACAATGTCGTTGCCACCCCCCACCCCCCACCCCATTTTAGGAGTAGCTCATTAGGCCACAATCCAAAGTTTATTGGTCAGTCACTTCTCTTTCCACAAGAAGGCTGAGAATGACCATGGCCCTCATTCCGAGTTGTTCGCTCGGTAGCTGCTTTTAGCAGCATTGCACACGCTAGGCCGCAGCCCTCTGGGAGTGTATCTTAGCTTAGCAGAATTGCGAACGAAAGATTAGCAAAATTGCTACTAAAAATTTTCATACAGTTTCTGAGTAGCTCCAGACCTACTCCTAGATTGCGATCACCTCAGTCCGTTTAGTTCCTGGTTTGACGTCACAAACACGCCCTGCATTTGGCCAGCCACTCCCCCGTTTCTCCAGCCACTCCTGTGTTTTTCCCTGGCATGCCTGTGTTTTTTTTAGCACGCTCCCGGAAAACGCTAAGTTGCCACCCAGAAACGCCCCTTTCCTGTCAATCACTCACCGATCAGCAGTGCGACTGAAAAGCGCCGCACGAACACAAGCAAATCTACTAAGTTTTGTGTTAAACAACTTGGCGCATGCGCATTTACCAACTAATCACTGCGTTGCGAAAATCGGCAACGAGCGATCAACTCGGAATGACCACCCATATACTAACTCTAGAGGAACAGTTTTCTTCATACACTACACTTCAGCAATGGTACCCAAAACATAAACCTCTTCTTAATCTACTGACACTTAAGCTTGATAAAATCTTATATAGAAAAGCAGCCAAAACTCTCCAATGACTATGACAAACATTTTATGATAAGACTAACAAGGCTAATAAGTTCCTGAGCAAAAAGTTAAGAGGCAAGTGCACTCATAATATTGTTCACTCAATCAAAGATAACACAGGCCAACTACTGCAGTATATAACCCAATGAAAATTGCTGATTATTTGATGTAGTACTATTCCTCACTACAGTATATAACCTTACCCTACAAATATCCAGCTTTCTCTCCCTGCATTCCAAAATGATTGACTTCATGCGTTTCTGAATAAAAATACAGTACTGTATTTCATCTGAGGAAATATGATTGACCATCAAGGAGCTCCTAAATTCTTCTGTGCCTAGCCCCGATGTCTTCACTGCTGTCTATTATTAAAAATGTTGCCCTCATGATAGAGTTCATGTTTGTGCAAATTAATCAACACCCGGACATCAGTGGTGTTAAGATTAGGCCCCAAGATTATAACATTTCCCTGTATGCAGATGATGTCTTGCAGTCCCTAATGCATCCCCATGTCTTCTTTCTTAATCTCCTCAGAATAGTTCACCCCTTTAGTAGTGTCTCTAATATTAATATCAGTGTTTATAAAGCTACAATTTTAGACCTTTACTTATCTCCTAATATCCTCCAGACCTTGAAATCTAATTATCTAATTATTGCCTTGCAAGAAAAAAAGCCATTTTGTTACCCCAAGCACCCTGAATGATAACAGTAACCAGATTTAAATCCCACACAATATTGGAATTCAGAGATCTCAGTTACATATATTTGCGCAAATGTATGAATAAGCCCCAAAGCCGCGTCAAGCACTCTTCATTGGTATGCTGCACTGG
Source organism: Pseudophryne corroboree (assembly GCF_028390025.1). Taxonomy (NCBI): domain Eukaryota; kingdom Metazoa; phylum Chordata; class Amphibia; order Anura; family Myobatrachidae; genus Pseudophryne; species Pseudophryne corroboree. Next base: position 148,823,276 of record NC_086455.1, read on the forward strand.
GCTTTCTGGCTTATGCTGATTTTTTGGGGTGCCACACCCTGCACCTAGATATAGCTCTAGGGACCCCAAATATACAGAGAGGCCTTGATGCGACTTTAGGACTTATTCATACATTTGCGCAAATATATGTAACTGAGATCTCTTAATTCCAATATTGTGTGGGATTTAAATCTGGTTACTGTTATCATTCAGGGTGCTGGAGGAAACAAAATGCCTTTTTTTTTTGCTTAGAAATACCCCTCCCTTTCAAGCACCTGAATGATATCACTAAGCTAATTGAGCATCTGCCACTATATATGTCTAATTTTTGCCTTGCAAGCTGAAATATATGGGTGTCTACCTAGGTAAAAATGATGACTACTACAAATTGCCACGCTTTTTTGTATTGTTCATGGGCAAAAGTAACCTCCTTTTCTTTAGTTTTGTTTTTAAAATTATTGCAGCTTTGGTTTTGGTTTTGTCTTTTAAATTATTGCTACCTCCTTTTCTTTAGTTTTGTTTTTTAAATTATTGCAGCTTTGGTTTTGGTTTTGTCTTTTAAATTATTGCTGCTTTAAAAATGTAGGCAGACTCACCAGAACGTATGCAGAGTGGGCAGCTTGCAGGCTATTAAATAAGTGTAATTGGTTTGGGCATCTCTAACTTTCTTCAATATTATAGGGCTTCTCATCTGACCCAATGCATTCTGTTGCATGCCGCATCTAATACATAGGTATGGGTGGATATAGATGATAGAGCCATCAATGAACATTCAGCTGCTTATTTGTTTTGAATACACAATCAGCATAGACCTAACCTGCATACCTTGCCTCTAACATTGTTCTTTACCTTCTCAGTATGGAGTCTCACAACAGCCATGTCCTGCTTTCCCAGACCTGGTGACTCCACATTTGAAAAATCCCTTGTTCCCCCCAGGTATGTCCCCTTCACCTTTGTTTTTGTTTTATGATATTGAATTCCAGCTAGACTTTAGTCCACTTCATTATTTTCCTACATTTGTGAATCATCCAACACCATTCCCTGTTCCTAATTCATCAGCTCCTTCATCTCTAAATTTTCTTCTCCTGTGCATGCCCTTGTCCTCAATACCTTTCTCTTCTAGAAACCTTCTATTTGTGCATATCCTCTTCTAGAGGGCTTATGTCATCAATTTACAGTATCACTTGTTGATACTTTTCTGACAAATAAAGACCATCATGAGATAAGGTGGGAGGGTGACATGGAAGAAACTCTTCTGTGGAAAGGACGCACATCAGACACAATATTTATAAAACCTTCATAACAGTAAGAATATCCCCAAACCCTTGTAAAATATATCACTGGCATTTAGTCCCCAAAACTGTAACTTCCCCATTGTATTGGAGAGCAAACAGTCCCACATATGGTGGCATTTCCTAAATTGCTCCTTTTCTAGAAGGAAGTGCACCTCCTAATCAGCTTCCTACTGGAGTTGTACATAACAGACTCCATATGCATCTTACTACTGCCCCATTATTTCCTTGGTGTCCCCAAACATGTACAGCAAATTATTGTATGCACTGCTAGATGTCAGATAGCTCTATTGTGGAAGAATCTGGTTGTCTCCTCCATAAACTCTGTTATAAATATAGTATGGCAAGTCTATGACATGGAAAATATTTTGAGTATCCCTCATAATACTACTACCTTGCTTGAACATATTTGGACTCTTTGGATGGATTACTTGGTACTGACTCTGCTGACACTCATTGATCTCTCTTTGATTCACCCCCTCTTTCTTTTCTCCTCCTTCCCCCTATCAACTTCCCTCACTTTCCATTCTACCCTAACTAATTATTGTAATAATCAGACCTTTATGAATACCTTTTTCTAAGTTACTGTTCTGTTACCTCTTTGGTGAGAAAAGAAAAGTAAAAATAAAGAAAGAAAGAAAGAAAGAAAGAAAGAAAGAAAAAAAAGAAACTTTTGTAAAAGATTTTCCAAATCTGAATTAGATCTATGTTCAAGGGTAACCTATCCATTGAGCTCTCAAATACTACTGGAATTCAAGCACATTTTGTTCTTGACAGTGAAAGTCACATTACCTGTACTTCAAAAACCTACAAGCTTTATTCAAATTTCTTACAAATGTTAAAATAAGAATACAGATTACATCTCATATCTAGAAATCTCTGGAGAGTATGATTCAATTCTTCAGTAAAGTCCATCATTTTCAAAACTTGAGTATTCTGCTACCAACACTGTACAGGCACATACTGTAGGCAGATCTGTAAAAGACTAATAGGCATACAATAATCAGGGACAAACTGATGTAAGCTACAGTAGGTTTGGTACACAGGACTGAAGATCAAAAATGTAGATGTAAGCCAAGCTTGATCCACTGGACTTTTAGATCATAGGAAGATAGAAGTACAAAATATTTGTTAAAATAATTACACTGGAATAATTAGTAGGGGAAGGGCGGACTACAATACTCGAGAGAATTGGAAACAAAATGGCCACCAATCATGGTGCAATGACAACAATGAATGAGAACAAAATGAATGGAAAATATGGAGGTCTACACTAATTAGAAGTAGAAAATTTCAAGGTAAAAAAAAGATCTTAAAGAAACTTTTTCCTACACAGTTTACAAATCTGATCTTCTATATTTTGATGACCATAATTACAGTATTCAGTATAAATGGCAGTTATATAGAATGTGTTTTATCCCAAATAGATTTAAAGATGAGTCAAATGTCTAAGTACTGTAGCATTCACAATCATTTACATTTATTAACAGATATAAGTAAAAAATCGAAATGTTTTAGCATTGAAACAGCAATCAAGAATTGTCAAATGTCTATCTAAAAAATAAAGCACTGATTAAAGCCAAGTGCTATACCAGATAGGGTATGATATTTAGATGTACTTTATCTTATATTCTACATACTGTAGGTGAGAGTTAATCCAGGGACTGCAAAATACCTTCTTAGAAGGAGGTGTGGTATGGAAGGTAGATAGTAACTAGGTCGACAGTGTCTAGGTCGACCACTATTGGTCGACAGTAACTAGGTCGACAGGGTATCTAGGTCGACAGGGTCTAGGTCAACAGGTCAAAAGGTTGACATGAGTTTTTAATGTTTTTTTGGTGTTGTGTTCTTCGTAGAGTGGCCGGGAACCCCAATTAGTGCACCGTCTCCCCTCGCATGGCTTGCTTTGCTCGCCATGCTTCGGGCAAGGATTACCGTTCCAATCGTAGTCCACGTGGATCATTAAGTATGAAAAGGTTAAAAGAAATCGTGAAAAACTCTTGTCGACCTTTTGACCTGTTGACCTAGAACATGTCGACCTAGTTACTGTCGACCAATAGTGGTCGACCTAGATAGTGTCGACCTAGTTACTGTCGACCTAGAGACCGGATCTCCTTAGGAGCATACAGTACACTCATGTGGAGCTAGATATAACTATTCATTTGTGAATTCAATGTTCTCAGTCCTAAACCCAGTCCTATGGCTTTATTACAAAAAGTTGACATTCAGATTGTTAACACCAACATTTCCACATGTTCTAAATGTTGATAGTCTGCATGTCAACATGGACGAAAGGTTGGCATAAAAGTCAACATTCACAAATGTTGACGTGTTCAAAATGTCCAGATTTAACATGTTGACACCAAATGTAAACATATCACTTTTTGCTTATTTTACCCTAACCATAAAAAAGCACAAAAATGTGTAGATGTCATTCTGTTGCCAACACATTAAATCATTGTGTACATGTCAACATTTTGACTACGATGACACTTGAAAGTGACATTTTACATGTTGACCTTACATCCAGTCGACATTATAATCAGGCTTTGATCAAGACTGGATTATCTGCATAAATTCCAACATGCTGGCTCCCCTCGAGGGAACTGCCAAGTCAGCATAGTGAAGCGGGGGGCATTTGGGGCCGGTGCTGGAGGCATGACAGCATGTGTACATCATCATGGTTTCCCGCATTGCAAGACAGGGGACCGGGCCACAATGACGCGATTCACATCATTGGACCTTCAGCAGCGCAACCTCTGCAGGTAGAGAATGTGAATAAGTGGTTTGCAGTAGGCTGCAGGGGGATGCAAACGGGTGGCACCTCCAGGAAACTTACCCACTCTACCGGGAGAATTAGATTTAAGTGGGGTATGTTCAAACTCAAATCTAAACTGCAGTGTAAAATTAAAGCTGTCTAACATTCGTGGGCTACATGCAAAAGCAGCCAGTATTTATCCTGCACAGAAACAATATACAGTAACCAACCCAAATCTAAATTTGGGCAGCACAGATGGTATAATGGTTAGCATTACTGCCTCACAGCACTGAGGTCATGGGTTTGATTCCCACCATGGCCCTAACTGTGTGGAGTTTGTATATTCTCCCTGTGCTTATGTGGGTTTCCTCCGGGTACTCTGGTTTCCTCCCACAATACAAAAATGTAATTGTTGGTTAATTGGCTCCCAACAAATTAACCTTAACATGAATGTGTGGAATGTGTGTGCGTGTACATGTGGTAGGGAAAATAGACTGTAAGCGTAACTGGGGCAGGGACTGATGTGAATGGTCAAATAGTCTCTGTAAAGCCCTGCGGAATATGTGCGTGCTATATAAATAACTGGTAATTAATAAATAATTTCTCTGCACATGTTACATATTCCCCGCCTGCAGTGAAACATGGTACTGCCCAGTTGTGTGCTTTTTTGCTTTGCTTACAATCCTGAATCAGGCCTGCATATGATGTTTTTCTATATTATGACAATGTTGTTACTTGTGGGGTAATTCAGACCTGATTGCTAGGCTGCGTTTTCGCACAGCGGGCGATCAGGTCCTAACTGCACATGCATGTGCATCAGACAACAACAACAACAACGGGCATCACCAGTCAGCGACGGGATGGTGGGAAAAATCCGATCGCATGGGCGTTTGCAAGGTGATTGACAGGGGGAGGCCGTTTGTGGGTGGTAACTGAGAGTTTACAGGGAGTGTCCAGAAAAACACAGGCGTGTCCAAGCGTTTTCAGGGAGGGTGTCTGAAGTCATCTCTGGCCCCGCTCAGCCTGTTCTCATCACACTGGAGGAGTAAGTCCTCGGCTGCGCACAGACTGCACAAAGTGGATTTTTGCAGCTCGGCGTACACATGCGATCGCACACTTGCACGGTGAATTTACACTCCCCTGGAGGCAGCGACTATCTGAACGCAGGACAGCAAAATTAGCAGCCCAGCGATCAGCTCTGAGTTACCCCCTTAGACATTTTTGTAATAATTTACTTACATTTTTTACATTACATAAAAAAAAAGATAGACTTCAAACATTCACAAGTCTCCAATCCATTGTCTGGCACATTCTAGTTTAAAATTAATGACTTCAATCCATATCTCCCTTTTTGTTTCATATGTTGTTTTAACAAAGATATGTCCAATCTAATACTGTCCTGTATTTCCACTTTTCTTTAGCATAAATTGAAAGATGATTACCTGACAATTGAATATTCTCAATTTTTTTTTTTTTAGTTAGAAAACCAAGTTTCTTACATGCCTTTTTTGTTCTTTAGTAATTTATGTGTTTATTTTTCATATACAGTATACACAGCATCACTGGTTTATATGAATTCTGAAAGCATTTAGCACTTCGATAAAGTCACGTGGAGCGTGACGAAACGCGTCAGGATCCCGCCTCTCAGCACACCTTTGCTCAGGTGTTCACATTAGGTGCAACCCGAACTGATCCAGTGTGATCCTCATCTGATTTGCTTACCGCTGCAGGCTGCCGCCTCTCACCATACCGCTCCAGCCAGATTCACCAACCCGGCGGCTATTTCACCTCCTCTCCGCTGCATAGTGTTAGTGGGCATTACAGGACACTTGGCCAAGGACATACAGCGCAGCCGTTCTTTCATTATTTCAAGTTTCTTACATGCCTTTTTTGTTCTTTAGTAATTTATGTGTTTATTTTTCATATACAGTATACACAGCATCACTGGTTTATATGAATTCTGAAAGCATTTAGCACTTCGATAAAGTCACGTGGAGCGTGACGAAACGCGTCAGGATCCCGCCTCTCAGCACACCTTTGCTCAGGTGTTCACATTAGGTGCAACCCGAACTGATCCAGTGTGATCCTCATCTGATTAGCTTACCGCTGCAGGCTGCCGCCTCTCACCATACCGCTCCAGCCAGATTCACCAACCCGGCGGCTATTTCACCTCCTCTCCGCTGCACAGTGTTAGTGGGCATTGCAGGACACTTGGCCAAGGACGCTCGGCTTATGACCAGCCCATCAGAGAGGTAAAACACCTTTACATCTACTCAATCTGGTGATACCAAGCATCTGCTATTTCGGGACTGCACCTATTGCAATTTGCTAACCAGTTACTATTAAGCTATTACCGGCAACTTGTGAAGTACGGACATTCACCTAACATACTTACAACAGCTAATATTAGCAAATGCTAAATTAGATACTCAATAACTTGAGACAATTTAGGTGTGCTTTCTTATATTATTTTTAAATAATATTCTACTATGATGTTTTAATTTCTCATGTATTGCTAATAAATCCATGCATTTTTATACGATGGCTCTCACTCTCTAATTGTCTCCTGATATACAGCGCAGCCGTTCTTTCATTATTTCAAGTTTCTTACATGCCTTTTTTGTTCTTTAGTAATTTATGTGTTTATTTTTCATATACAGTATACACCGCATCACTGGTTTATATGAATTCTGAAAGCATTTAGCACTTCGATAAAGTCACGTGGAGCGTGACGAAACGCGTCAGGATCCCGCCTCTCAGCACACCTTTGCTCAGGTGTTCACATTAGGTGCAACCCGAACTGATCCAGTGTGATCCTCATCTGATTTGCTTACCGCTGCAGGCTGCCGCCTCTCACCATACCGCTCCAGCCAGATTCACCAACCCGGCGGCTATTTCACCTCCTCTCCGCTGCACAGTGTTAGTGGGCATTACAGGACACTTGGCCAAGGACATACAGCGCAGCCGTTCTTTCATTATTTCAAGTTTCTTACATGCCTTTTTTGTTCTTTAGTAATTTATGTGTTTATTTTTCATATACAGTATACACAGCATCACTGGTTTATATAAATTCTGAAAGCATTTAGCACTTATCCTCGTTGTTTTCCTCCCAATGACTCCTCACTATGGCCCTCATTCCGAGTTGATCACTCGCTGCCGTTTTTTGCAGCGCAGCGATTAGATTACTACTGCGCATGCGTATGCACCACAATGCGCACGCTCGTCGTGTGGGTACAAACAGCATCGTTGCTGTGCAATGTTTCTAGCGACGAATCCATTCGCACAACCGATCGCAAGGAGATTGACAGAAAGAGGGCGTTTATGGGTGTCAACTGACCGTTTTCTGGGAGTGGTAGGGCAAATGCAGGTGTGGCAGATATAACATGTGCAGAGAGAGTTAGATTTGGGTGGGGTGTGTTAAAACTGAAATCTAAATTGCAGTGTAAAAATACAGCAGCCAGTATTTACTCTGCACAGAAACAATATAACCCACCCAAATCTAACTCTCTCTGCACATGTTATATCTGCCTCCCCTGCAGTGCACATGGTTTTGCCCATCTGCTAACAAAATTGCTGCTACAATCAACTCTGAATTAGGTACTTAATGTTATGGGCAATGGTGCTGAGAGAGGGGGGGGGGAAGGGTACAAATTACCCGGGCCAAGGTCTCATGGAGGGGCCCAGTGAGGGCCCTTGGCTTCCTCCCCCTTGACGGGCATCAGCAACTGCAGCTCTTCTCCTCAGCCCAACACGCATTGCCGTGTGCTGGGCTGTAATGTGGCCATGGTGACACCATTTTTTCTGTATTTTGTATAAGGGTGCATAAGTACGCCTCCTGTGATTAGGCCATGTCTCCTGAAAAGTACCCGGGGCCAACCAGGCTCTCTACTGCCCTGGTCATGGGTTGTCTACTTTTCCCAGTGTTATGCATCTTTGGGTTACTATATTTTTTCTACTAATCTTATGTTTAATTCGAACCAGTAAAAAAAGCATTATTATTTTCAAGTGCAGACTTTAGTACAGAAACTTGAATTTATCATTCTGACCTTTGTAGCCTTGGAGAGGTGGATTTAGGTTGAAGCAAAAACCACAAATTACTTTTTGGAGGTGGTTAGAAAAAAACACTTAATTATTTTTTGTTCTCGTACTTACAATTGCAATATAAAAAATAAATCTGCCTATTTTATGAATAATTTCCTTGTCACGTGAGGATTTATTAGAGAAATGGGAGAAAATTAACTACGCTGGATATGTGTGTCTAAGCTGCTCAGTATATGATTATCATTGATACATTGGAAAACGAGCACTATAAGTATACTGAATGTGGCACCTGTAAGGAAAAAAAGTGGTTAAAATATGTTTACAGCCCCTTCTGGGGTACTTAGAGTGTCCACAGTCCTTACGGGTCAGCTACTGTTGGTGTAACCTGACGCTGGCTCTCCATACCTTGTGGCTTTAGATGTTACCACCTTCGTATCCCAACCACGCTGGATCTCCAGTTGTTTATTTCAGGGCACCACTGATCGCTGCATCCAGAGATTGTGGGTCTCGGCGGGTCTCAGCGGGTGACGTGATGGCAAGCCGACGGTAGGATTCAGGAAGCAGGTTTAGCTGATCGAAGTCCCGGTGCTGTGTCACGTTACCTCCAACGCATTTCATGCTTCACTGCGCACTTAATCATGGATAGAGTAAGGACTGTGGACACTCTAAGTACCCCAGAAGTGGCTGTAAACATATATTTTAACCACTTTTTTTACTTACAGGTGCCACATTCAGTATACTTATAGCGCTCGTTTTCCAATGTATCAACGTGAGGATTTATATATTTGCACTTACATCTCAGAAGTACATAGCCATAGGGGTGTACCACATAGGGAAATCCCAAGTCAGGATCCAGATATAGAAAACTGATGAAGGGCTATCACCATTTAAGTAGACAAATGAGAATGTTTATATAGATCTCACGTGTCACATTGACATTCGAAGTGTTAATGCTGATTAACATACAGGACAGAAAAGCAATACCTTTTACACTGAAATTCGAGCCGCTGCGGCTGCTGGATGTAATCCTTAACCTACGTACTTTTTACTCACTTAGAGTACACACACACACACCGACACGCTGTAAGCACAATGCAGCTACACGTGTGGCTGAAATATACTTTAAACCTTAGCAGGAAAGAGACACGACACCAATTGTATTTAAAATGCTGGGATCCGACCCACCAACATATAATTGCAAAAAGGGGGTTACAACAGTAATACAAACACAATAAAAGAAAAGAGGCTACAATCAATGATACATACGTTTTGTTTCGCCAGCGCCACACGGTCCCGGTGCTCAGTCAATCAAGTTAGATTACCTTCAGAGAGCGAAAGCTAGGCAGCTTGGCTTTTATACATTTGGCCAAAACATAATACAATAGAAACTGTAATCCATTCACCTATAGGTCAAAGGGCTGGTCATTTACAGTACAGGAGGGGTCATAGGTTGGTTTGAATAGGTGGGGGATGCCTGGTCCAGGTGCATTTGCAGTTGGTCTCCACTGGGTTCCCACCGAATATCAGAGTACAGTAAATACAGTATAATATTAATATCCTGTTTCTGCGCATAGATATGCACAGGAGCGTGCTATCTTCTGCAAACTGCTACCGGAATGTTGCCCTTAAAATACCCTACAGCTGGATACCAAACACCACCTCCTCACCTAATGCTGTCCCCTCATATCCTGTAAAGGTGAATCCCTTTGTTGTTGTTCCTTTTAAACAAGTATAACTCGCTGGTGTGGTGTGTGTGGGCTATGTGTACATTGTGCACTATGTGGATTAAATATGAGAAATATCTTTGTGGCTCTTCCGTGCGGATACAAATGCTACTGTAATTACTCATACCACACGCTAATACACAGGACCGCGTGAGCGGTCATATGCAACTTGCGAATATGCGCACGCACGGCAGAACAAGTACACGCATGGAGGCCATCTGTGTGGTGTTTGTACTTGATGTGTGTACCATAATATTTTCAACTTCAACAGTCCACCCTTACGCAGTCATCAATAACTGCCACTCTTAACTAATAAACTGAAAATATTATCTATAAAATATATACAGAGTTTGGATGATTCGGGGAGAGTTGTAGGTGGGAAATGTATAGCCTAGTGGGATAGAAAAAGGTATGTATGTATGTATGTATGAATCAATGTCTGAGGGGCATGTATCATCGTGCCATATATGTTCTAAGCAAGCTTCGAGGTATTGCGAAGTATACATTAAATCCTTCTTATCCCGTATTAAGGGTCTGTACTTGGGCAAACAAACACTACCGAGCTCCTGTAGGGTGAAGGGCTTTTGACCCTCACCTTTTCGGCTTCTAATACCAACAAATGGGGAGCACATTTAGTTGATGATACATGGAAGAGGAACATATGTGAATGCTACTATATGTGGATAACACCTGTCGACTATGTGTACCATTAACTGGAGGTTGCAGAGATGAAGATAAGACACATATGAAGAAACTACATTCACGTAAACATTGGGTAGGGTTGACGTCTTTTCCGGTTGGATGTTTCTGGGTAAAGGGGGAGACAGAGAAAAATGGTGAAAGAAACAGGCCATGAAATTCATTTGCAATCCTTATCATAACACTGTTTCTATAGATGGGTCATAAATCAAATCTGCTGCTGTAACAACGCCCTCGCTCCTTAGACTTATCAAATTTGTGCCGTGCTTGCGCCGTGTTAAGATTTGAACACACCTAAATATCAAACCAATAATTATGATGACTGCCAGGATACAAAGGAGAAACTTTCCCACACTCATAATTAAATTCTGTGCCCACTCTCCTAACCCTGAGAACCATTTGTGTGGGTTTAACCATGAGACCCAGCCGGTCAGTTCATTACTCACAGCCGTCAAGGTAAGGTTGTGTTTCCTCCTGAACTCCTACTTCAACTGCAAGATCTCATCCATCTTTTGATCGATGATCTCCGTGGGGTCATCAGTGCTATTCGTAATGTACGTACAGCACTTCACACCATATTGAGTTGCCAGAGTAACACAGTACCCACCTGTTACAGCCGTAACGTAATTAAGGACCATCCAATGCTGGATCAATTCCTTCTTGTAGGCTTGTAACTCCCTACCCGTATACCTGAAGGTGTCATCATACATCTCGGTGATATTATCTATCAAGTTTGCCAGCGCATGGATGTACCTATAATGTATAGTTCCTCTGGCAGTACGGGTGATATCTAATGCGAATAGGAACTGAATCCCAGTGGATTCATGGATCAAATCAGAGGCTGCGTGCTCTTCCCTATCTATGAAGTGTCTCTTGATGATGTGTTCATAATGGGTATGAGTATAAGGAGTCTGAGCCTTGCGGTGAACGTCTTTCATTTTGTCGTGGGTTATGGTCATGACCTCTGGTAGTACTCTCCCAATATAACACAATCCCTCTGAGCTTGGAGTAAACCACTTGTACGCTTTCCTCCCACATATGAAATAGGCATCATCTGGGAGAACATAGGGGACAAAATGTAACAACACCATATTGCAAAACTTCCATGTGAAGAAACCAATCCCTAGTTCTCTCATTTGTTCAGTACAAGTATCGGGCTGGATGACATGGGCACAATACCCCTGCGATACCTTTCCAACCCACATGGTTTTGCTTCCACGTGTATACCGGTACCGAAAATACTTCCCACTGTTGGCTATCTTGCGTACAAGTTCAGAGTCGCTAGGTATCCTATCAGCTCTGTGCGAAAAGGTCATTGTCTGGTTATTCCACGTTACTTCCCAATTTCCTGGTTTTCGGAAATTGGAAATATTAAAACACAACAGTAACCTATCTACATGATACTGGTGGAGCTTCAAGCTAGGGGGCCTAGATATATTGAATTTCTTGTCCACCAGTCTCCCACCCTGTAATTTGAGTACCTCATCTATTGCTAAAGGGTATGGCACTAATCCTGACTTACTCTGTCCTTGAGGTGCCTGTGAGCACACCCAACATTCTGTCTGGTTTAAGACCTTACCCACTAATGAGTGGTAATCACTCAACGGATGTCGGTCCATGTCGATATTAATGTTGGACTGACATATCTGGATGCACCCATCTTCGACTATGTTCTCGCAATACCTACAAATACAATATTCATCAGACAATAACCCCTCACATTGCCTCCGAGCTCCGTGAGTGATGTGCTGCTCCTGAGATCCCACAAATCTGTACTCGCCATCAGAACCCATTCCAGATCCTTGCTCGACGTCTCTGGGACCCTTACCAAAACAGATTGTCCTGAGCAAAAACAGAATTACCAGAAAAACCCGAAATGCAGTCTCTTGAGGTAGATCCATTTCGTTAGGGAAAAAGAAGGATAATAAGAAGGGGGGAAGGAAAAATGCAGTGGGAGGTGAAAAAAAGGACAATGGTACAACTACCGTCTTTGATCTTGTTGTTCTCTGTGCTCAGGTGCCGATTCAACAGTCCTGCCTCTCAGCTTTTCCGGAACAAACACTCTAGTGATATGAGGTTTTCTTCACCTTGCTCTTTGTCACGAGCTTTCTCCGGGTCAGCGACCTTCTTGCAGTGGGACGAGTGGACCCAAGTCTCTCTTTCAGCGACCTTTAGTGCTGTCGTGCTGGTTAACAAGACTTGGTATGGTCCTTCCCACCTGTCTATGAGGCAACCTGAGCGTAAAATTTTTTGAATCTAACATAATCCCCAGGCTCAATGTCATGACAATTACTGTTCGGTAGGTCAGGAATCACCAGCTTTAGATTTGTTTGTTGATTTCTCAGCTGCTGGCTCATCCTAACCAAATATTTCACAGTTATTTCGTTATTGCATTTCAAATCATCCTGGAGGTCTATCATTACATGGGGTTGTCGACCAAAAAGAACTTCGACGAGTGATAAGTTAAGCTGTGACCTGGGAGTGGTTCTGATGCTGTACAACACTAAACGTAAGGCCTCTGGCCACAACAATCCAGTTTCAGCCATCACTTTGCTCAGCTTGTTCTTAATAGTGCTGTTCATTCTCTCTACCTTCGCACTCACCTGTGGTCGGTACGGAGTGTGCAGCTTGCTATTAATACCCATCAGTTTGCACATGACCTGAAAGACTTCACCTGTAAAATGGGTACCCCTATCACTTTCAATCATTCTAGGGATACCATATCTGCACACAAATTCCTGCACAATTTTCTTTGCAGTGAACACAGCAGTATTTGTGGCAGCGGGGAATGCTTCTACCCAGATGGAAAACACATCAGTACATACTAACACATATTTCAAATCCCTACAGGGTGGTAACTGTATGAAGTCGATTTGTATTACCTGAAAAGGTCCGTCTGTAGGAGGGATATGGGATGGCTCCATTGGTATTGCCTTACCAATATTCTTCCTCATGCAAGTAGGACATGTCATTGCTTTCTTACCTGCATGAGAAGAGAATCCTGGCACACTCCAGTAGGCTCTTACCAGCTTGCACATACCCTCCTTGCCCAGATGAGTCAGACCGGATGCCGCCTCAGCTAGACTTGGAAGATATGCTCTGGAAGCCACTGGCTTACCGTGTCCATCTGTCCAAAGTCCTGAGGACTCCTGACCATATCCCTTCGCCTTCCAGATTGCCTTTTCCTGTAGGGAACACAGATTTTGAATATTTCAATTTAACTATTTCGTGTTATTAGTTGTGTGAAGTAAAAACATCTCTGGATGAGAGAAGAGAGGGGAGGAAAAAGAAGAAAAATAGGAAATGTCAGGTTTGCCATTCACCAATAGGCTGTCACACCATCATGCATATCAGTGTCTGTACACAATCTCCCTTCACCAGTATTCCCATTCTCCACCCTTTGTGCATGACAAGGCACACTGCAGTAATACTGGTGTCATCCTGCTGGCGAGATATACTGGTTTCGGGCAGAACTCTGAAGGACCGAGTAGGCATGGGGTGTTTGAACTGTAATCGGGTCCATGTATTGGACCCTTCTGTAGGTGAACGTAAGAGATGGAGAGGGAACTGTGAAGAACAGTGACATAGAGGTTGGTAATAGATAAGTTTGTAGAGGTAAAGAAGATTTTATAAAAATGACAACTGGATAGGGCACTACGGGGAAGTGATTCCCTACTTGGTCTACTCCCCTTAAAAAAAAAAATCTGTGTTTGTTGTATCGCTATTGGGACTATCACAACCATCAATCCAGTGCCCTGTCGATCTTAAATTCCTAGGGAACCCGGTATTTTTGCGAGACAATTTCCTCTACCTGTGATGGACATGAATCTAGAACAGTGAAATGCAACATTAGTCTTCGTGAGTGTCTAACATACATTGTACTTCCTGAGCGGGAGTACATTATATGTATATCATATCTAACAAAGCTCCTGTTAAGTTAATCAGGGGCCATTTCTGCCGGAAAAAGAAGCAAAAATGTAGAGGCCCCATCTTAACCCCAGCAAGTTTTGTCAAAGGGTAATGTTGCATTTATTTTGTTCTTCCCATTAGCCGAATCTGTGTTTTCTATATGGCTTTTGAATCCTTACTATATGTTTCTTGGTCCCGTCTATGTGTTTAATAATGTGGCTTGTTTTCTGGACTATGTGTCCTACTACTCCTACAATCCCTGGCAAAATGTCCTTTCTTTTTACAAATGTAACATATTATTGACCGTTTCTTATCATCAGGGGTCTGTAGTTTAGGCAGATGGGACTTTGCTGTAAGAGCCTGTATGCTTACAGTCCTCAACCTCTCCTCCTGTTGTTCTCTGCATCTGGAAATATTCTTGTGATGTTCAATAGCCCACTCTCTGAGATTAGCTACTGTGACCCCTCTCCAATTAGGCAAAGAAGTCTGTACCCTGACCCTCAATGCCTTATTGAGCCCATCCATTAGCACAGAGACAGCTACCTCCCTGTAATTTGTATCATTCTCTATATCCGATACCCCAGTGTACCTAGCCATTAATTGCAAAGCCCTATGGAAATATTCAGATGTCATTTCATTTTCTCTCTGTTTTATGGAGAAAATTTTGCTCCACTTAATAGCCGTAGGGAAATACAGTGCTAGTTGTATGTTAATTCGTTCCACGTTCTCCTGATTGCGTTCGTCAATCAGAGGACTGTCTGACTCTAATTTACAAACCGTAATACTTTTTTGGGTGTCAATATTAGGGGGTAGGCATGCTTTCAAAAGTGTCCGCCAATCTTTGTTTGCAGGTTCGTGGGTATTACCCAGATCCTTGATATACTTCTGACATCTGGCTAAATGCTTCCGGGGATCAGGGAATTCTGAAATGATTGACCGCAGCTCTTTTCTGGTCCACGGACAATACATTACATTATTCCTGGTGAGGGTTACTCCCTGACTATCGGTTCTCCCATTGGGAGTTACTATTTCCAAGACAGGATGTAACCCAGTGATGCACCCGGGGGGGGGGGGGGGTGTTTCCGAGCACCCAGAAACCCCCCTCCACTAAAAAAAAAATATATATATATATTTTTTTTTAGCTGCATGAGTATTATTAATGGCTGTCCAGCGTCCTCTGCAGCCTGCTGTCTTCCTGGTGGCACTTGTAAGTGTTTAATAAAAATTTACTTTATTTTAATTATAGTACATATATATCCATGTCCATACATATATACACATGTATATACATAAATATAAACACACACACACACACACACACACACACGCACACATATGATATATATACATGTGTATATATACGTGTACTGTATGTGTGTGTTTATATATATATATATATATATATATGTATGCATGTTTAATATGCTATGTATATATATATATATATATATATAGACACAAATGAGAAATAAGAGGCGGCACTCAGCAGACTTGTGAAATAATTCAATGCAGTGTAATCAGTACGGCCAACGTTTCGGGGACCACCTCCCCGTCTTCAGGACAAGTGTACAGTGTCAAACAAACACATTTCTAACAATAAACTTACCCCCCCTGATCAGTTTCCCCGCCAGCGTCATTCACGGCCGCGTCTCCCGCGCTCTCAGCCCGGCGTCCACAGCGCATCACATGATGCAGACCACATGATGCGGAAGTGACGTCACGGCGCCCGGCCAGGCCGCGTTACCATGGTGACCCTGGAAACAACAAACAACAAACACAAGAAAGGTTATCAGGCTCGATCATACAGTGTTCTAGTGCATCAGGTCCACTAGGGACATTATTATAATAAAACATATACATATAATAGCGGGGTAAAACCCATACAGTGACAAAGTGAACCATATAATTCATACGATCCCAGACCGGGAACTAAATACATACAGATAAATGAACGATCAGGACTGATAACCCCTGTATCTTACAGATCAATACACATTAAAAAAGATAGCAAAAAGTGCCTCATGACAGTGCAAACCAAATTAAAAAGTAAGCTCTCAAGCAGCCTATGTTGTTCTCCCAGGCCATCATCAACTCCACCAAAATTAGATCTTTATAAGTTTTTCAACAACAGCTGACTAAAATTGTCATTATTAAAACTTACCCATCGTTATTTTAGGATACATATAAACCACCCATAGCTCACTATTGTCTTCTTTACATTCATAGAAAATTAATCAGACCAAGGCTTTCATTTAGCCCCCCTGGTTTTAAAGTATTTAACCTATGAATCCACATAGATTCCAGCTGTAGGAGCTGTTTACCCCTGTTGCCACCTCGCTGTGATGCTGGAACATAATCTATGATTCTATGCTTGAACGTGGCCATCCCATGCTTAAATTCCACAAAGTGGCGTGTCACAGGCTGCTCCCCACTACCTGATGCCAGGGCGTTCCTAATGGCTTGCCTGTGTTGCGCCATCCTAACTTTGAACTGGCATTCAGTCTTGCCAATATAGTAATGCCCACAGGGGCAGATAATGGCATATACTACGAATTTCGAGCTACACGTTAACGGCCATTTTATCGGAAATTTTTTACCACTAAAGGGATGGGGGATGTTGTCCCCTGGGGACATATGTGAACAAGTTGTACATCCTGTACATTTAAAACAACCATTTTTTCGTGTCAAAAAATTAGTGGGGGTGTTCTTTAACTTTGACAAATCTGTCTTCACCACTACGTCCCTAATACTTCTACCTCTCGTGTAACTTGGCATTAGCCGTTTATCGTGAAATACTTTCAATTCTGGGTCGGTAGACACAAGGGGCCACAGGGTCTTTACTTTCTTATTAACGAGATCACTTTTCACATTATATTCATTCACCCATGGAATAACCCCAGGTTTTTCCTTTGGACCATGGACCTGCAGCAGTGTTTCTCTGTTTTGTTCCTGTGCTTTTTTTCTTGCCCCAGTCAGCAGCTTTATAGGATAACCTCTTTGTCGGAACCTCTGTTCCATCTCATCAAGTTGTTTTACTCTTTCGGATTCCTCATTATTAACTCTACAGACTCGCAGAAATTGCGAGTATGGAAGGCCCTTAATCGTGGCAGGGGGATGAAAGCTGTCATACCTTAAAATGGTGTTACGGTCTGTAGGTTTTTTTATATAAACCAGTCATGATCTTACCACCCTGAATCGTGATCGAGCCTGATAACCTTTCTTGTGTTTGTTGTTTGTTGTTTCCAGGGTCACCATGGTAACGCGGCCTGGCCGGGCGCCGTGACGTCACTTCCGCATCATGTGGTCTGCATCATGTGATGCGCTGTGGACGCCGGGCTGAGAGCGCGGGAGACGCGGCCGTGAATGACGCTGGCGGGGATACTGATCAGGGGGGGTAAGTTTATTGTTATAAATTTGTTTGTTTGACACTGTACACTTGTCCTGAAGACGGGGAGGTGGTCCTTGGAACGTTGGCCGTACTGATTACACTGCATTGAATTATTTCACAAGTCTGCTGAGTGCCGCCTCTTATTTCTCATTTGTGTCTATACAAGGGTTTCACCCTGAGGAGGGCACCAGAGCAAGGTACACCCAGCTGGGGAGGCCAAGAGTGCCGGAGTGTTGTGCATATATATATATATATATATATATATATATATATATATACACAGGTTGAGTATTCCATATCCAAATATTCCGAAATATGGATTATTCCGAAATACAGACTTTTTTGAGTGAGAGTGAGATAGTGAAACCTTTGTTTTTTGATGGCTCAATGTACACAAACTTTGTTTAATACACAAAGTTATTAAAAATATTGTATTAAATGACCTTTAGGCTGTGTGTATAAGGTGTATATGAAACATAAATGAATTGTGTGAATGTAGACACACTTTGTTTAATGCACAAAGTTATAAAAAATATTGGCTAAAATTACCTTCAGGCTGTGTGTATAAGGTGTATATGTAACATAAATGCATTCTGTGCTTATAGTTAGGTCCCATCACCATGATATCTCATTATAGTATGCAATTATTCCAAAATACGGAAAAATCCGATATCCAAATTACTTCTGGTCCCAAGCATTTTGGATAAGGGATACTCAACCTGTATATATATATATACACGGTATATATATATGTGTGTATATATATATATATATATATATATATATATACATACATACATACATACACGGGGTATATATATATATATATATATATATATATATATATAGTCCCTCTATTGCTGAATAAGCAAATGGCATGTCACTCCAGGTTACTGAAAAAAGGATTTTAATAGTCCATGACAAAATTACATGGTCAAGCAATGGTTAAATGTGCAGCATGGCAAATTCTCAACGGCTCATTTCAAGACCTAGTCTCGTCTTCAGAATTTATTGCCGCTGCTTGTGTGCTACATGGCTGAAAAGAGCATAAAATGCTGCAGAAAGCAAAGTGAGGAAAAATATATATATACATACACACACACACACACACACACACACACACACACACACACACACACACACAGACACACTAGTTTTATGGACCCAGCATATTCTGGGTCACCTTAGTCCCCTCCCCCGTGATTGGCTTCACCCAGTTCTGGAAACCCCCCCATGCAAATCCTGCGTTTGCCACTGTAACCCAACCATTCCATTCCTAATTTGCTCACTGTGAGGTGTTAATGTCTCTGTGTAATGAACAGTCTCACACTTACCAGTAGCTGTGATCTCACCAGTCCTTTCAGTGGGGAATACTGTTACTGTTCTTACTGGTTGGGCCGGGCCCACCTGAGTTTCCTGTAAGGCTACTGCCTGAATGAGAGCTGAGTTTAGGCTTGATCCTTCATCTTCCTGTGACCTATAACCTTGGAGAGAATTTAAAACAGGATACATTTTACATGGGTTAGGGTTAATACATTTTACATGAATGTCCCTATCATTTTCCACTGCACCATTGATTGCAGCCATTTTCTCCCCTTCGACCTGTGTCGGTAATGGTGTGTTCGTACTCACATTCCTGCCAGGTTTGGAACTTATTGTGCGAGTCAGTTCCCTTTGCACCTCCCCCTCTTGCTGCCACAGATTTAAACAGTCATTATGTCTAATCCTTTTGTTTTCTAGATTTGATCAGACATAATCTAATACCTACATTCTGCAGTACCTCTGGTTCAAAGCTACCCATCCCAGGGAATGATGCCCTATCATCAACAGTCATACGTACCCATTCATTGCAATAAGCCTCCACGTGTGGACCATATTTAGAAACATAGAAACATAGAATTTGTCGGCAGATAAGAACCACTTGGCCCATCTAGTCTGACCCTTATTTTTTTTATTTTTTTTATATTATTTTTTAACACTAACCTTATTTGATCCTTATTTCTTTGTAAGGATATCCTTATGTCTATCCCATGCATGTTTAAATTGCTCTACTGTCTTAGCCTCTACCACCTCTGATGGGAGGCTATTCCACTTGTCCACTACCCTTTCTGTGAAATAATTTTTCCGCAAATTTCCCCTGAACCTCCCCCCCTCCAGTCTCAGTGCATGTCCTCGTGTCCTATTGCTTCTCTTCATTTGGAGAATGTTTCCCTCCTGGACTTTGTTAAAACCCTTCATATATTTGAAAGTTTCTATCATGTCCCCCCTTTCCCTTCTCTGCTCCAAACTATACATATTGAGATTTCTTAGTCTTTCTGGGTATGTTTTGTGATGTAGGCCATGCACCATTTTAGTTGCCCTCCTTTGTACAGTTTCTAAGGTATTAATATCCTTTTGAAGATATGGCCTCCAGAACTGAATACAGTATTCTAGATGAGGCCGTACCAATGACCTATACAGTGGCATTATTACTTCTTTCTTTCTGCTGCTGATTCCCCTCCCAATGCAGCCAAGCATCTGACTAGCCTTCCTCATTGCCTTGTTACATTGCTGACCTGCTTTTAAGTCATCTGAAATAGTGACTCCTAGATCCCTTTCCTCCTCAGTAGTTTCCAGTATAGTGCCATTAATACTGTATTTAGCTTTAGGATTTTTGAGACCCAAGTGCATGATTTTGCATTTTTTGGCATTAAACTGTAATTGCCAGACTCATGACCATTCCTCTAGTCTACCTAGATCCTCAATCATTTGTTTTACCCCACCTGGTGTGTCTACCCTGTTGCATACCTTTGTGTCATCTGCAAAAAGGCATACTTTCCCTTTAATGCCATTTGCAATGTCACCAATAAAGATATTAAAAAGCACTGGTCCAAGTACAGATCCCTGTACAGATTCCCACACATTATAAACCTTGCTGACCCCCTGGGCCGCACTTCTTCTACCTGAACCCTGGCTTTTGAACATCTCTCACTTGAGCAACTGGCTCCCATATTTTGGGCTTTACCTTCTCGCCCGTTCCCACAAACACCAAAATACACAATGCAAGTAGATGGTGAAAATTCTCCGAGCGCTCTTCACTCGCTCTCGCCCACGTTGGCCAGTGCTACAATACACTGTTAATAGTGGAAGGCAATGTACCCAACCTAGGGCCCTATCAGACCTTACAGCACCGTAATTTCTTTCAGTGGAGGTTCTGTTGGAATCTTTTCCTGAGAGAGGCAGCGAAAAAAATTCTTTTCGGTATCTTTCCACTGGAATTTTTGTAGGGTGAAAAAACAGTTTCCTAATAGCTATTGCTCACCCTTTCCAGTGGACTTCCACCAGGGAGATTTCCCGACGTTATCAAAGAAAAAACCCTTGTTTACACAATCACATCTACGTATGCTTTTCCACAGTGCATATGACACAATAGTATCACGTTATGCTGTGTAGAACACACGGACGTTTGGTTCAATCGCACAGCCTATAGATACTTGTTATCTATATGCCGTACAATCGCGGGAGTCGAATCCACAAGCTGCGCTCCTCAGCCAGAGAGTAACAAAAAATCTATATGTTTGGGATTCACCCTTACTTCAATTCACAATTACGCTCCTCTGCAAATCTCCCCACGACTATATAGTCAAAATCGAAAGAAAAAATCTCACCGTGTGTACACACCATAAGATTTGCGCATGAGATATGTTTTGCTCTCTCTCTCTCTCTGTCTCTCTCTCTATATATATATATATATATATATATATACACGCACACACTTATACTGTTTTATGGAAATTCAAAGTCTTGTGGAAAAACAGAAGTTTATTTTGCGACAGTATTGTTCAAATAAATTTATAATAGGGTCGTTGGAAAGCAACCAGCACAAAAATTGGACAAATACTCTCCAAGCCTCAGCATAGAAGGGGTTACACATTAATGGCCTAATACAGTTATATAATTTCAGTTAGGAGCAGTGGCAGATCACACATAGCATGGGGTGGGTGGGGGTAAAGCATATAAACATACCTTTATTGTGACATGTTATATGTGTGCTGTCTGCATGACCCCGGGGATTATCAGTGCTGCATCGCACAGCTGCGGCTGCACTTGGGATGCAGCACTTAGCTTCAGGTCTCCTGTATAAGCTTGTCCCCAGACTCCTGTGCAACTAGCCAATGTGAGTCTGGGGGAGGGCTTATACAGGAAGGAGAACTGCAGCTGAGTGCTGTGTACCGGGTGAAGCCGCAGCTGTGAAATACGGCGCTGCTGATCCCCGGGGTCAGGTGGCCAGCACACAAGTTACATGTAACAATAAAGTTATGTTTATATATTTTAACCCAGTGGTTCCCAAACTTCCCCTTCCCCCATGCTAAGAGTGGTCTGTGCTGCAGTCAACGGTAGGCAGCTACCACAGGTTAAGAGTAATTCCAGTTATAATGTGCAGCTACAGTGTAAAAATAAAGTTGTAAAGTGTTTACACTAGGGTGGTCATTCCGAGTTGATCGCTAGCTGCTTTCATCCACTGTGCAATGATGAGGCAAAAAAAAAACGGCACTTCTGCGTATGCGGCACAATGCGCACGCGCAACGTACTATTACAACGAATTATGTAGTTTCACACAGGGTCTAGCAAAGCTTTTCAGTCGCACTGCTGGCCGCACAGTGATTGACATGAAGGGGGCGTTTCTGGGTGTCAACTGACCGTTTTCAGGGAGTGTTCGGAAAAATGCAGGCGTGCCAGGAAAAACGCAGGTGTGGCTGGGCGAACGCAGGGCGTGTTTGTGATGTCAAAACAGGAACTGAACAGACTGAAGTGATCGCGAGCGCTGAGTAGGTTTTGAGCTACTCTAAAACGGCACAAAAAAACTTTGTAGCCGCTCTACAGTCCTTTCGTTCGCACTTCTGCTAAGCTAAAATACACTCCCAGTGGGAGGCGGCATAGCGTTTGCACGGCTGCTAAAAACTGTTAGCGAGCGATCAACTCGGAATGACCACCTAGATGCAAAAAGCAGCCAGTGTTTTCCCCGCATATAAGGAGAAAATTGCATTTGCAGCCATTGCATGGCAACATTGTAGTCCAGTCACATTTTACCTCCTCTGCAGTGCTATTTTCCCAAAGATATCACTGAGACAATGGAGCAGCGGATGAGAAGGGACCCGCTTGGTGGCACAAGGTAAGTATAAAGTGCAGGGTGTGTGGTGTGGATCTCCCTGGACCAGAGCCGGCCCTAACCAATATGATGCCCTAGGCAAGATTTTGGCTGGTGCCCCCTAGCACCGCCGCTAGTTCTGCAGGAAATGCCTGGCATGAGTCAGCTGGCAGCTCTGCTAACGTTGGGTGCCATTTGTTTATGAAAATGCATCTTATTTGCATTACTATGTGGCTAGGATGCACAAGCAGCTTCTGCTGATTAAAATGATATGCAGCATGCCTATATTCTGTGCGCGACTGCAGCTGTATCTGCATACGGAATGCTACGTTACAGTAATTTCCATGAATACAAGCAACGTAGCATTTTGTATGCAGATAGAGTCGCAGTCACACACAGAATATAGGCATGCCGCATATCATTTTAATCAGCAGAAGCTGCTGGTGCCCCTAAGCATACCAAATGCCCTAGGCATTTGCCTAGTTTGCCTATGCCTAAGGCCGGCTCTGCCCTGGACCCAGGTGCTCATACACAATGCACCCATTATAAATACATCTACAGTATGTTACTATTCTAGATGAGCTCTGTAACATGCTTATCCTGTGGTAACATTTTCATTGTTTTCTAAATAATGCAGATGTAAAAACAATTGAAAGTATTAAAAAAAACTTTTGTGTTCTTTGAGTTTTCTGTGACAAATTCTGGAGAAAACAAAGTATCTATAAGGAAATGCAATGCGTTTAATTAAAAACCTCATTTTACAATGCAACTGATTTCATCAGGTTATTTATTGCTATTTTGAAAGCCTTCTTAACATCCCTGTTTCTAAAGGTATATATAAAAGGGTTAATCATGGGTGTTAATGCTGTGTACATAAAACAAAGATATTTATCATAATGGCTTCCTTTAGGTTTTACATACACAATGATGGCTGTTCCATAAAATAAGCCACCTACGATGAGATGAGAGGAACATGTGGAAAATGCCTTCTGTTTTCCCTCCTCACTCTTGATCTTTGAAACTGTCATTATTATACGGATGTAGAATCCTAGAATTGTAAAGAATGGAAAAACAACGACTAATATAGTGGCTATGATTGTTGATAAATTGCTAATAAAAGGATCGGAACAAGCCAAGTTCTGCAGTGGAGCCAAGTCACAGAAGAAGTGGTCGATTCCATTAGGACCACAAAAGTCCAAACACGCTGTGGCAATGACAGGGAGTAAAATTATACCAAATCCTATAGTCCATGGTAAAATAGCCAACTCTGTACAAAACATAGGTGTCATTATAGCTTGGTAGTGTAAAGGATTGTTAATAGCCAGATATCGATCAAAGACCATTACCATTAGAACATAGCATTCAGTTGCTCCCAAAGAGATGAAGATATACAGTTGAACAAAGCACTCATTGAAAGAAATAATATTATTACCTGAAATCAGATTGGCTAAAAGTTTTGGGACAGTGATAGACACAAGCATAATCTCTAAAACAGAGAATACACTAATAAAATAATACATTACAGTATGAAGAGAAGGTTCTACTCTAATAAGAACAATGATCGCAACGTTCCCCATGACACATGTAATGTAGGTCAGTAGAAAGAAAAAAAAGAGTAAATTCTGGAACTTATACACATCAGCAAAAGCCAACAAAATAAAATTTTTAACCACGGTTTTATTTGATTCCACCAGTGTGCTGACAAATATATTCCTGGGAAAAAAAGGACAGGTTCCATAATTAGTATTTCAAAATAAATGTTAAATGTTCAGCATTGCTTGTACTTCATGTAAACTATTGCTTACAATGAAGCATTGGATATGCATAATGCTTCTCAAAATCATATTAGACAAATGATTTGCATTATAGTCGAGATGAAGCCTGTTTGCTTTCTTAGAACACACTTTTGACTAGCAACACTCTCATATAAATATGCATTATATTACTAGTTTTCTGGAATTATAAATGTTATCTGACTATGCAGGGGCATAGCCTGAACTTTTTGGGCCCCATAGCCACATTCACAAGGGGCCCCTGTGCTAATGCTTCTAAAGAGACACCTATATGCAGCAGTGGTTATTTTATGCCAATAATAGTGTCCTAATTAATTTTTTGAACCATAATAGTGCCTTGGTAAATGTTATGCCCCATAGTAGTGACCTACTTTATTTTATGACCCTTAGTAGAGCCCTAGTTTACATTATGTCACATTGCAGGGCTGCCAGTACACATTGGGGCAGATGTATTAACCTGGAGAAGGCATAAGGAAGTGATAAACCAGTGATATGTGCAAGGTGATAAAGGCACCAACCAATCAGCTCCAATATGTAAATTAACAGTTAGGATCTGATTGGCTGGTGCCTTTATCACCTTGCACATATCACTGGTTTATCACTTCCTTATGCCTTCTCCAGGTTAACACATCTGCCCCTTTATATCATACAGTACCTCCAATTCACATAATGACATAGTGTACCCAGTTCATATCATTTCACATTACATTGCCCCCAAGTCATATTATGCCACACTATAGCACCTTCATTTCATATTGTGCCACATTACAGTGTTGCAGTTCATACTATGTAACCTCATAATGCCCTCCAGTTCATTTAACACCACATTGCAATGAGCAGATACGTGGGCATAACTAGGTACATTTTAGGCACCAAGTCAAAAGTATGTAAGGTCTCTTATGTGCCACTCAATTGTGAAAACTGTATATAACGCATGTAACAATGACAGGGAAGGTGGGCCCCTCTCAGCTCTGGGCCCCATAGCCGCTACATTTCCTGCACCTATGGTAGCTATGCCCTTGTGAGTATGGTGTATCAAGCAATATAATGCAGTCAAACCTCTGAAAACTGCCCTTTTCTGAGGTTTCTGCAAAACTTATGGCACCTCATATGTATTAAAGTGGTCCGCAGCACATATCAGAGATTTACACTGTGGACCCATGCCACAGCACTCCCCATAGAATTCTATAGGGCTACAAAGTGCTCATATGCATTAAAACTTTCTGGAACTTTTGCCCTTTAGGCGATGCCATCTATGGCATGGCCTTTAAAGAAATATACTGTAGGCTTCTATTTGCAGAAATCTCTGGAGAGGGATATGAAGGATTCCTCTCCTTCCCCCCTGAAGCTTGCACATGCACTGGCCAACAGCCGTGCATGCACAATAGGACTCCCATTTCATATACTCAAATGTCCCTTGCCCGTATCTTATCATGCATGCAGGGCTATTAACTCCTCATATGCATGGGATAAAGGGAAGAATGGATCACAGAGAATATGCAACAGATGTATCACATAGAATATGTAATACATGATATATCCCGTCCTTTGTCATAAAAAGGCGCATATGCTGCTGTATACATCATGTTATCCCAAATAAACATAAAAAATTAGCTACAGTATATTCAGCTTCATACAAATGAAATGAATGAAATGCAATTTGATCAAAAATTGCTAAAAGTTACAACGTTTTATAGTGTGCAGCTCACAAGTATATAGTAACACTAAATATTGTTACATTACCATTTTTCAGTGAATCTAACAATTTTTTTTACCTAATCAATGAGTAAAGCACAGTAGAATCATTACACACAATGCTTGGAACTACCTTGGGGGCTGACAATAATAATCACTTTAAACATCTTTACAATTTTTATGAGCCCAGTGGGAACACGGCAAACAATCTGAAAACATTCCATAAATATATAATATTCTAGTAATATTATTCTGTGCATGTTGCATAATACTTGTCCCCACTGTATAGCATTACTGGGTACATGTGTTTATTTGCAACCAAACAGATGTTTTTCATAGTTAAGCAGAATGAATCAGTCAGTCTCTATACCATGCGGAAAGCTGTTTTTAATACTAATTTATTAATGTGTATAGCTCTCACTGGAATATAGCTATTATTATATTTAAAACAACAGTGTAGCTAAGTGATGTAATTGTTTAAATGGCTGCATAAACATTAATTACAAGTAAAAAAAAAAAGAATACACAGCTTCACGTAGATTTACGGTAGATATTTTGCTGAAGAAACTGAGACTGAAGGTTTATTCACCTATTCACTCTTAATCCACTTTTCATCTGCCAACTTTTCATATGTCAATTAAAGCCTGCAAAGTGCATTAAAAAGGTATAAGTGGTTTCTTATGACCTTGTTCCCACCATTCTGTTCAAAAGATATTGAAGGCAGCACGCCCTATTTCTTATGTTTAAATGCTACCAAAAATAAAAGATTGTACTGGAGAAAATGCACGGTATAAAGAACCATTTCAAAATGTTAAAATTTATCCATGCTTGGCCACAGGTGACTTCAGTAGCACCTCTGTCAATTTATTTAACCGTCTGTGCTGAGCTATGGATATAACCTGGACCGTTGGATCCTTGAGGATCGCGTTTGAAAACATCTGCCATAGCCACATAGAAAGCTGGAAGGCAGTAATGCATATTCTCAAATTTCCAGTAGATTTTGTAAACCACTGTATACACCCTTCATGTATTTTAATATATATAAAAAAATTAAGTCTGTTTCGGATACAAGTAGCCTGTGTTGGCTAAAAAAATAATATTTTCTATTGCTCAGAAAACACAAATCAGTTTGTTGCTCACTCTTAACATTATATATTTTTACCTTCAGCAGCAGGTTGATATCTGCTAGTAATCTACTAATTTACATTTTAGTAATTAGTTACTTAACATTAATTTTGAAGCAATTACTATATATGCACAACTTTACCTTAATGGAACTCTGAATTTGTTTTGTGCATATACGTGTTTTAGTATTGTATACATTATCAAGTATGTTATTTTTGCTTGTAAGTTATTGCGAACAGAAAAATGTCTGTGTCCAAAAAATTGTAATAGAAACTTGAAGTTCATTTCCTTATGAGTAACAGGTTCTATTATTTCATTTTTTATTTTTGCAACTCAGCTTTGGCAGAGTTGGAGCCAATGTATGTAACTTAACCTTATATACCCTGTTATTACGATGTGTGCACAGAAAAGCATTTACACAGGGGAGATTTTTTTTTCTATTGATGCTTCGCAAAGTTCTCATTATCCATCTGCTTTGATACTAAAACTATCCTAACAAGGTCCTTAGAGACTATAGAGTTAATTCTGAGTTTCAAGAACAAAAGAGCAAGTAACTTTACACCTGGAGAAACCATGGAGGTGATTCCGAGTTGTTCGCACGTTAGATTTTTTCGCAACGAAGCGATTAGTCGCAAACTGCGCATGCGCAATGTTCGCAGTGCGCCTGCTCCAAGTAAATTAGCACAAAAGTTTGGTATTTTACTCACGGCCTAATGAAGATTTTTCATCGTTCTGGTGATCGAAGTGTGATTGACAGGAAGTGGGTGTTTCTGGGCGGAAACTGGCCGTTTTATGGGTGTGTGCGGAAAAACGCGGGAGTGGCAGGAGAAACGGGGGAGTGGCTGGCCGAATGCTGGGTGTGTTTGTGACGTCAAACCAGGAACGAAACTGACTGAACTGATCGCTAATCGTGAGTAGGTCTGGAGCTACTCAGAAACTGCTAAGAAATTTCTATTCGCAATTCTGCTAATCTTTCATTCGAAATTCTGCTATGCTAAGATACACTCCCAGAGGGCGGCGGCTTAGCGTGTGCAATGCTGCTAAAAGCAGCTAGCGAGCGAACAACTCGGAATGAGGGCCCAAGTGTGATGAAAGGGGTCAGAGCTGTTTCTAGACAATTTGGCTCCCAGTGCGAGCAGTAAAAAAATTCCCCCCCCCACCCCCAGACATTCAAAAATGATCGCCTCTCCCCCCATAGACATAGAAAAATGTGTGCTCCCAGTGAGGGGGCATGGCATTGCTAAAATTTATGTGACCTCACCAGAAAAGACTACCTTACACCACAGTTTTTGACCCTGAACCAACAGACCTCAGCTAGTGCAGGAAAAAAACAACAATCCGCCATATTAAGCCTCACACAGTAATGCCCCTTGCACCATATTATGCCCCCTTTACCATATTATGCCACACACCGCAATGGCTGTGATAAATTATGCCCTGCGGTAAAGCTTCTAATTACTATTAAATTATCTGCTCATTGCCAGGGGTTTCATGCTTCATGCTCCTGGGTGTTATGCTCATACCCAGGGGTTTCAGGCTCTAAGTGTCATGCTCATTGCAAGGGGTTTCATGCGCTGGGTGCAGTGATCACTGCAATATTGTTTTATGCGCTTTGTGTCATGCTCATTGTCAAGGGTTTCATGCACTGGGAGTATTAGTTGCTCCCCCTTCTCCCATACATTAGCTGCTCCCCCTTCTCCCATCCACTAGCTACTCCCCCTCCTCCCGTCCATTAACTGCTCTCCCTCCTCCCATCCATTAGCTGCTCCTCCTCCTCCCATCCATTAGCTGCTCCCCCTCCTCCCGTCCATAGTACTTCACTCAGCGGGCAGAGTTTCACGAGATGACACAGTTGCATCATGACGTCATTATGTACCCACATTATTTTGTGAAACTCTGCACCCTGAGCAGAGTACTATGAACAGGAGGAGAGAGAGTAGCTAATGCAGTTAGCAGATGTCACGGCAGGTGCCCCGTGTGATTGCATGGCTCACCCGCTGCAAGAAACAGCACTGCAAGGGGTGCAAATGCATTTATCTTTTGCTTGCAGGTTAATTACCAGCTGCATTTGCATGTAGGCCCAAATACTGAACAGATTTATTTTTACACTGCACTTTAGGACTTACTGCTCTCATATGTACATCTATCTGTACAGTATGAATCTGCTCCACCTGCAGCTCACCATGGTATTGTCAAGGTGCAAAGTTATTCCTTTTTTATGCTTTGCTCACAATTCTTAATCAGTCCTTGTGGTTTCCTTTACCACCATAAAATCAACTTAAAATGATGGTACAGTATATCTGTAGGCTACAGAATATATTGCTTGCTAAGTATCCAACCCTAAATGTCTATCAGTAGATCAAAAAGCATTAGAAAATGAAGTTTCCAACCATCAAAGGTTTCTCTATAAGAGTCATAACTCTCTGGCCAACTACCATAAGAATGGGTCAGTGCAGTTTGGGCAGAAATAAATAATACTCTTGGGTTTCTGATATAGAGGGGGGGGGGGGGAGAATTCAATTGCCTGTAGTAATTTAAAGAAGGCTAATTGATCTTCCAGGGCTATCCAATTAGCCTTGAAGGCAGGACAATGCTGGCACTTACTGGGGAGGATTTTTTCGAGACCCGCTAAGGTTGAGCAGGGGAAATGTAAGCTTAGTGAAGAGTGCGAATATGAGCTCCCTGTAAATATGTTGAGTTTAGGTGGCATATTGTATCATCATAGTGGGATACCAAATCTGATACAGAGTGTATCTTTGTGATATCATCTTGCCATTTTCTGAATAATAAGTCTAATTGGGGTGAAGCAGGATACAACAAACGGTGAGGATACAAATATCTGGTTTTAAAGGAGTCACTCATAAGTAATTGAAAGAGGGATCCTAAATGGTCTGGTTCAGAGGTTTATCTAGGAGAAATAAAGTGTGAGGAAACACCCTGAGGAAGTCTCTTTAGTTGAAACACATTGGTGTTTCGAGGAGTTGTCCCTTGGAGCCAGGCATGACACTATGATCTAACACCGATTCAGCAGGAGAGAGGTTTACAACCCGTAGTCGACATCAACCTTGTCTGCTATTGTTTATGCCTTTGGAACAAAGGCACTGCATAGGACTAAGCAAATTCTTTAATGCTGTGGCCATTTTGTTTATTGGATTTAAGTAAATGTTACAGTTTACACTATGGGGGTCATTCCGAGTTGATCGCTTGCTAGCAGTTTTTAGTAGCCATGCAAACGCATAGTCGCCGCCCACGGGGGAGTGTATTTTTGCTTTGCAGGAGTGCGAATGCCTGTGCAGCAGAGCAGCTGCAAACACATTTTGTGCAAAACAAGACCAGCCCTGTAGTTACTTATCCTGTGCGATGATTGCTGTGACAAGTGACACGGTAATGACGTCAGATAACCGCCCAGCAAACGCCCGGCAACGCCTGCGTTTTTAGAAACACTCCCAGAAAACGGTCAGTTGACACCCAGAAACTCCCACTTCCTGTCAATCTCCTTGCGTTCGACTGTGCAATTGGAATCATCATTAGAACCAGTGCAAAACCACAAAGGACTTCGTACCCGTACGACGCGCGTGCGCATTGCGATGCATATGCAGATTAACCGTTTTTTTCACTGATCGCTATGCAGCGAACATAGGCAGCTAGCGATCAACTCCGAATGACCCCCGATAAGAGGACATTTCACATCTCTTTAAGGATTAAAGGAGCTGGAAGGAAGCACTGATGATTAGATATCTACCTTACATGTGATGTTATTGACCTAACCCAGGCCATAAGAGGGTATGCAGTAAATTGGATTGATTACATGTTATGATATATCATCTGACCAACCCACTGATGTGTACTATTTATAGTGGTTCATTTAAGTTTTGAGGTAATCAAGAAGCTGAAACCAAGGTGAAAAAACAAAAAGGATTCTCTAGAAGAAAGGAACCAAAGTGTGTTTTGTGGAACTACTGTTCCTCTAAGACTGTGTATATATAATAAACTACATTTATCCCAATTGTGAACGCATAATCTACACTGTTAATTATATGTCTACATTTAACGATTGGTGATAGTTGTTTAGATTGTGCAGCACCTGCTTTTTGGAGCGCAGGATTATACTGTATCTTTTAAAAATACCTGTTACATATGCCCCCTAGTATCTGAAAGAAAGGAAAAAGACTCACTGACAGAGAGTACCTCAGATTTGGCAACACTGATCTTATAGCCCGAGAAGGATCTAAACAATGTAATAAAATTCATTACATTAAACAATGTAAAAAGATTGAGTGTTCTGGTTCGGTGAGGAAAAGAAGCTTGTCATCTTTGAATAAAGCAACTCTAAGGTCAAAGTTGCCAATGGAAATTCCCATAATGAAAGGAGAGGAGAGGAGCATATCGCCACTGCCGGAGGTGCTAATGCCATTGCAAATAGAAGTGGTGATAGAGGACAACCCTGTCTGGTAACCACTGCTGGATACCTTTGACTGGGGAGCAGTGTATAGGGTGCAAAGAAGGTCAACAAATAAAATAGGGAAGGCACATTTTTGCAGGGTATCAAAAAGTTGAGGCCAAGTTATGAGATCAAAAACCTTCTCTACATCTAAGGCCCCGATAACACTCAGGTTTGTCACACGCCAGAGTTTTAAAACTGGTTTCTTACCATTGTGATGTGTGTCCTGTCTGGCACAGAGGTCCATGCATGATGTTTCCTCACATCGCATCTGGCTCAAGCAAAGGCCAGCTGATGCTGGTCCCACATGAAGTCACCTGCAACTACTGTGTATAGTGCTTTACAGTGCTGTTGTCTGCTGTTTCAGTATTGATACTCCATTGTGTTTTCTTCCAGGTGTTTGGGCCTAGTTCAGAGTTCCCTCCAAAACTGGACCTGGATGCTGCCATCTTGGATTCCATCAGCTGATCCTCCATTTTCCAATCCTGGAGCTCCTTCCATCAACTGATCTCAGCATCCAATCAGTCTATACTCTGTGCAATAAAGGGAAGTTCCTGTGAGTAACAAATCACCAGTACAACAGCTCCTATGTTCCAGTGACTTTGTTCTGATCCAGTTCCAGTCTGGTGAAGTCTCTCCAGTGTCAAGATTCTGGATCCAGCCCGGTCAGCACTCCAGTCCATTCCGGTCTCCATTGCTATAAGAACTTTTGATTCTCTCAATGACTTCCAGTGTCATCTCTCTGGACCTGTTATGATTGCAGTCAGTTCTGTAGGTTTATAGGTGATGCCTTGTGATGCTCAAGCAATTCCTCACTGCCAGCAGTCTTTTAGTCTCCTGCAGCCAAAGACTTTGCCTATAGCAGCCGCCTTTCCAGGGTGAATTAGGTCCACTCCGTACTCAGATGCCCCCAGGTTTTTATATGTATACAAGGTGACTATCGGAGTCTGGGCAGGGGTAAATGCAGTACTGTGAGACATCACCTGACACAACCTTACTACTGTGCTAAGGCATAGACTGAGCAATATATGAGTAATGCACGTAACTGCAACAATGCAAAGGTTGGAATATAATTAAAACACAATTACTATATACATGCAACAATGCACAGGGTGTTATGAACAACAAGACTGTAAATACAAATAATTTCAAAATGCAACAATGCACAAGGTGATTACAATAAAGAAATGTAGGCAAGACAGTGCCTGTGTGGAAACTCCACACCAAAACCTGAATTCAAGGCTTGCTGGATCAGATCAGGAAATAAGTCAGGCAGGGTCTCAGAACCACAGTTGTTTCTCAGGCAGATTTGTTCACACATGAACTTAACAGGTTTTCACAAGAGCAGGAACTATCAGCCATTAGGGAGAGGCCAGGAAGGGAATATAAATGATGCTACACCAATCACTGTTGAAAACCCTAATTTACAATACCATGCAGCTGCCCTGCTGCACGGCCCTACACAGACAGCTGGGTATTTTAATTGCCCAAGAAAGGGAAATGCCATCTACCTCTGGTGTCCCCATTGCTAGGAATCTGGCGGCTCTCATCGCCTGGCGTCTGCCTGTTGCTAGGCGCGGGACAGACCGGTGGTCAGCTGAAGGCGCGGCATCTCAGCTCCTAAGCAACGGCTGGGACGCGTGCCTCCCGATGCTAACAGGATCCAGCCTGGTCAGCACTTCAGTCCATTCCAGTACCAGTCCTGCCAGCATTCTGGTTCCATTCCAGTTCCAGTCCGGCCAGCATTCTGGTTCCACTCCGGTCACTACCCTGGTTCCAGTCAGGCCAGCATCCCTGTTCCATTTCGGTCACCATTCTGGTTCCATTCTGGTTATCATTCCAGTTGCTAATCTGGTATCATCTCTTTTTCATACAGAACATGCAGTGATCCAAAGACTCTATTCATTTATTGAAGTATTGCTCATGTCATATCCGCCCATTTTTGCACTATTTCCTATTTGTTTTTGTTGCCACTGAAATGCTCTGCACTGCTGTTATGTGCTACATATTATTATTTATTTTTTCAGTACTCTTTCTAATTATCTTTGTAGCTGTCTTGCTGGGGTATCATATGTTTATTCATAAGCCCATTTATATTTGTTCTGACTACTGCTGTGGTGCTCTGCCCTGCTGTTTAAGCAAATGTTTTGTGCTCTTTGATGTTTATTGTGTTATATTATTTTCTATATAAGCCATTTTTGTTTTATTTTGGTGGTATTTGTTTGACTGTTCTCAGTTTCTACATATCTCATAGTACTCTCTTTTACCATTTACTCTTATTGTTCCCATTTATTATTACTGTGTGATGTTCATTGGTTGCTCTGGCTTCCTGGAGCCCATTTCTCTGTTTCATATTGGGTGTCTCTCTGCACCCTGTATGTGCATTTAAAATTTTTCATATTTTACTAGTAATAACCGTAAGTTCCCGATTTTGCCTGTTGGCTTGCAGGGGTCTTATATTCCTGTGCAGGATATGTATGTTCTTGATTACTACTCTTTTTCTTGTTCTTATACTTACTCTTTTTCTCATCTCCCTTCCCTCTCTTCTTCCCATCCCTCCTCCCATTGATGTACTGGAGTGCTGTATCATTATTACTTTTGTGGGGTGGAAGTGTAACTCTCATACAAAGTAATGTTCTTTTCTAGTTCCCTGCTGTTTATCATGGAATGGTGCTTACTTTCTTTTAGCCTGGTTAACCCCCTGATATGGCTCCTTTGAAAGTTGGTACTTGGAATGTTGGGTGGATTAACTCCTTCATAAAAAGGAAGAAATTTCTTACTTATGTATGAAAATTGGGTATGGATATAGTAATGCTTCAATAAACTCACTTGTTACAGCCTGAAATCATGAAGCTCAATGCTATGGGGTATTCCATATTGTCTTTTGCAGCCCCTCTTCTTACTTCACTTTTTAACTCCATCATCTCAAATCAATCAATTCCTCACCACTTTAATAGTGCCATTATTAAGGTTTTGCCCAAACTGGGCCGTGAGCCTTTACTCCCCACATCATATCATCCTATTTCACTTTTAGATGGTGATTACAAAATGTTTATGAAAATTATTTCAGATAGACTGAAGTTAATTTTGCTTCTATTGTTGAGCCTGATCAAACTGGTTTAATCTGGGCCATCAGTCCACTACTGTTGTCTGCCATACCTGTATCTTCCTCTCCCTCACCTCAGGTGATCATTTCTATGGATGCAGAGAAGGCTTTCAACTTGGTCACCTGGGATCACCTTTATCATTCCTTGTCTAAATTTTGTTTTCCATCTGACTTTATCTCCCTCCTTCAAGCTCTATATTCTGTTCCCATTACCCAGGTGTCCAGCAATGGTTATTTGTCATCAACCTTCCAGGTTTTCTGAGGTACTAAGCAGGGGTGTCCTCTATCCCCTTTATTGTTTGCCCTAGAACTGGAATCGTTGGCCATTGCCCTGCATAGGTCCCCTGTATAAAATTATCCCTATTCACTGATGACATGCTGCTGTTTGTCTCAGACTCTGCCTCGTCATTGCCAGTGAACACTTCCCTGATCACATACTTTGGATCTTTTGCAGGTTATAAAATTAATTTTCATAAGTCAGAACGGATACCTTTGCGTTGCCTCAGTACATTGGACCTAGAGGACCTCTCCTTTACCCAATTTCGAATGACCACTACTCACTTAAATACTTGGGCATTATTGTCCAATTGAAGCTATCCTTCCTATATTGTCTAAATTTTACTCCTATAATTGCACAGATTGACAAACTGTTGGATGCTGGAAAATGCTGCCTCTCTCCATGATTGGGGCGTGTAGCTCTAATCAAATGTGTGTTCTTTCCTAAATTATCATACCCAATCTAAATGCTCCCTATAGTTCTTTCGCAACCTGGTGTAAAGCACTGTATAACGTTCTTTACTACTTTTATATAGCAAGGTGGTTACCCACATATTGCGGGGGCTAAATTGCAATTACCAAGGACCAAAGGTGGCCTTATGGATTTGAATATATTTACAAAAGCTGTATTTTTTAGATTTATCAGTGACTGGTTTTCTGGGAGGGCCATTAATACCCACTCCGCCTCTGAAGTAGGTTTCTTTGACCCATATTCAACTGCTATACTGCATACACCGAAACAACTTATTCGATCCCATATCCTCACCAACATACTCTTCCATGATACCTATTTTGTCTGGAAATCAATATGTCTAAAGTTATCTCTAAATATCTCCCATTTTGAGGTAGTCCCCTTTTCTCTCCTGGGCTTGAAAACCCTACATACCTGCTCTGGAGAGATAAGGACATTGCTAGAATTAAGGATATTTTTGACCCGGGTGGGACTATTATTCTGTTCAGTGTATTTCATGAAACATTTTGGATACCTCACTCATTCTTTATGTATCTACAGATTGTACATTATGCTAGGTCTGTTGTTAAACATTTACAAACTCCTGGATCCCCTGACCCCCTCCATTCCTTAATGGCATTTTTAGTACTTCACCCATATAAAACCAAACATAATAGCTCTGAATTGGTGTCACATACCCGTGCCAAGGTTTGGAACACATGGCATCTTGGAATCGTGAAATCCCCTCTATTACCTCTGCAGACAATTTGTTATTGTCCTATGCTGTTCCTGGCTGCAAGAAGTTCATATTAAGACACTTAACCATGTGTATATTTTTCAAGCTAGGTGTCGCCGTATGGTTGTGGAGGAGTCGGGGGACTGTCTTAAGTGTAAATGCCATAACGCCACATTTTATCATAACTTTTGGCAATGTCCTAAGATACAGAAATTTTGGGGTAAACGTGTCAACTATATCAATTTTATTTTCCATTTAAAGCTCCATTCAGATCTCCTTGCCATGTTGTGTGCAAATTTCTCAGCTTGGGATTTAGGGACCCATAAAACCTAAATTTTGCCTTTATTAACCGTCATAGTTAGTACTGTATTTCAAAAAAAGTTATTCTATGTAACTGGATTTCCTCATCATCCCCCTTTTTGAATGCAGTTAAATCTTTATTACTAGAAACTATATACTATGACCGTCAATCTCATTTTCCTGCATTGGAGACTGGAGAGATCTCCTTTTACAAAAAAAGGGGCGTGCTTGTTGACTTCCTCGACTCCTCCACCTAAGATAACATTCTTAAGGTGTTTGAAACTATCTCCTGGTACTTATGGGGTATTTTTTCCTAAGCTATAATATTGAATCTTTTTTATTTTTATTTACTCTTTTTTTTGTTCCCTACCGAAGTACGTTGTCTGTGATACTGATGTATAGACCATTTATTATTATTATTACATTTTATTTATAAGGCACCACAAGTGTTTCACAGCACCGTACAAAGGACAGTACAGAGAGACAAAACTTAGC
Organism: Pseudophryne corroboree; assembly: GCF_028390025.1. Lineage (NCBI taxonomy): Eukaryota > Metazoa > Chordata > Amphibia > Anura > Myobatrachidae > Pseudophryne > Pseudophryne corroboree. Next base: position 148,860,612 of record NC_086455.1, read on the forward strand.
ATTACAGTAAATAAATAACAAAAATAGAGTACAGGTAACAAAGAGCACCACAATTCTCAAAACATAATAAAGCTAAGATGTAAGTAGCAATGGAGTAATCATTGTACTACTTGGGGCTGAGGGCCATAGATAGAGATGAGCCTTTACCAGCAGGAGAAAAAGTGGGTAAAGATGGTCGCTGAGTAGGAGAGAGTTGCAAGTGAAATGTGTCGAGAAGAGGGCTTTGACACCAAGAGGAAAGAGGGCCCTGCTCTGAAGGGCTATCAATCTAGTGGGAAGAGGTGACAGACAGATGACATGAGGAGCAAGCAAGTGGGAGGTTGCCTGATGGCATTATGTAAGCAAAGCAGAGATGTTCAAGACATGAGGCGGGGGATGGAGGAGCAGCCTCAGGACTAGGTTATGCATTGGAAGGGTACACACTGATGAATAGGTGGGGGTTTAGTGCCCGTTTGAAGCTTTGCAAAGTCGGGGAGAGTCTAATAGTGTGGGAGAGCGCATTACACTGAAGTGGTGCAGCACTGGCAAAATCTTGAACTTGAGCATGGGAAGCAGTGACTAGGTCAGAAGAGAGGCGATGGTCATTGTCCGACTGTAGGGGGCGGGAGGGAGTATGAACGGAGAGGAGGTTGGAGATGTAGGGTGCAGTGGAATGAGAGATGGCCTTTTATGTGAGGGTGAGAAGTTTGAAGAGGATTCTGTAGGGGAATGGGAGCCAGTGCAGATTTTATCAAAGAGGAGTTGCAGATGTGGAGCGGCGGGAGAGGAAGGTAAGTCTAGCTGCAGAGTTGAGGACAGATTGGAAAGGAGCAAGATGAGTCTATGCACTCTAGTCTGACCCCTGTTGTATTTCCTTTCCCACCCCTTCCCACTCCTTTTCTGGCACTTCTTTTCTTCTTCCTTCGTATTTTTATATCATTTTTTATGTGTGTCTGATATATGAAGGCTTTTTGTATTGGCAACTTCGTTTGATACATTGACTCCCTTAGAACCCAATTATTTATTGAATATTGCATCTTCTGAATGTACAATTGACTGGTTAGATACTGTTTTGTACCTTCATATGCCTTTTTCTATTCAATAAAAAGATTTAAAAAAATATATAAAGGAAGATATTTGCATTCTATAATATAATTGAATAGAGAAACCATCCTAACTATTCTAGGAGCCAGCATTTTGTAAAAATCACTGGTAAGTCCATCTGGCTCTGTGAACCTTGCAAGTTGCGGGATGGCTTTAATAACCTACTCTATAGTGATCGGCTTGCTCAGCAAATGTTCCAAATAAGAAGACACTTGTCAGAGAGAAGAAGTAGAAGTGCCATGTGACAGAGAGGTAAGGTATCCTGCAATGAAAAAGCAGACAGAAATAAGGATAAAGGAGAACTTGTAGGAGAGCAGACAGTAGAAGGAGCATGCTCTCCTATAGAGTGATTCATAAAATGTTTTCAGGGAGTCTAAGAGTTTGGACAACCATTGGAGGGTGGATTGGTAAGTAATTTAACGGTTTTGTTTCCTAATTTATGAAACCAGCAGTTTACTATAAATATATATCTTTTACCCATGGCTTGAAGGAATTAATCAAAGTGTATTGTATGTTAGCATTGTGATATAAATGTTTGGTCGTGGGGCTTGGATGAGTTTTAAAATGATAATAGGCCTCAGTGAATTCTTGTTGAAGATCTAAATAGGTAGCAACATACTGTTTTTGAGTAGCGGAGACCTACGAAATAATGTTACCAGGTAATATTGACTTAGCAGTCTGGCAGAAGAGGGACAGACTAGATTCAGCATGTGAGCTGTTATTGAACATAAATTCCTACCAGGCTAATTTGAATCTATTGCAAAATTGTATAGGCTGGGAGAGATGGTTGGAAACCATCAAATATGATATGAGCTTCTGTCAATGGTGAGTTGGAATTCAAACCAGGTTAACACATGATCTGAGAGAAATATAGGCTCAGTGCCAGACTCGAGTACCCTGGGGAACAGGATATGAAAAAGAAGAGTTTAGTGGATTCATGAGAGGGTATTATGTGCAACTGAGAGGCACATGTATTCTTTATTAATGGGGTTAAGGGCCCTCCAGACATCAATAAGTTGAAGTTGCTCGGATAGGAGAGGTGTGCCTTGTTTAGGAAGAGCAGAAAACAGAGAAGATCCCCACATAATATTAATGAAGCAATTTTGCTACTAGAGAATAGAAATATGACTTCTGGTATACACTGGGGGCATGAACATTGCACATTGTAAATTTAGACTTTATACATATACAGTATATATATATATATATATATATATATATATATACAGGGCAAGGTGCATAAGTTTCAAGACATCTTTGGCTTGATACCATAGTGCAGTGTCTGAAGATGCAGCATCGTTGCAACCAGAGTCATCAGACTGCTGATGGAACAGGTCAGTCAGTTCCAGGAAGCCTATGTTCAACGACACAGACCCTGGGCTCAGCATATCTATAAAATAAGGGAAACATGCCCCTATTTTAAAGAATGCTCCCGCTCCGCCCCTCCAAATGCTGCAGCATGCTGTGGCCAAGAGGGGACTGTGCGCATTTATGCAGGACTTTTTCTGCAAATGTGCAGAACAGGTCCTGCACATTTGCAGCCCCTCAGCCATCATATTTGTACGTAGACCATCGGGTTTGCATACAAATATGAATCGGGCCCCTTATTCATATTAACAAATTTTTTTTTTAAAAAAAAGCAACATATATAACCACATTTAATAGAATTCCAATTTTCCTGATAATAACATACATAGAAGCCAGCTATTTACCTGAAAAATCAACAGTTGTACATACTGCAGTTATTTCTCTTCCAAATGCGACAAAGGGGGTGATTCAGACCTGATCGTAGATGTGCTAAATTTAGCACATCTACGATCAGCTTGCCTGACATGCGGGGGGATGCCGAGCACAGGGCTAGTCCGCTCAACATGTCAGGCCCTACCCGGGCGCACAAGTTCAAAAGCATCGCACAGCGGCGATGCTTTTGTACTTGAAAAGTAGCTCCCAGCCAGCACAGCTTCTGTGCGCTGGCAGGGAAATACTCATCGCTGCCCGGGTTGCAGCGGCTGCGTGCGACGTCATGCAGCCGCCGCGGCATTCCCCCACAATGGTCTGGGCACACCTGCGTTGCCTGGACCGCGCCCTCTAAATGGCGGCCAAATGCCGCCGGCCCGCCCCTCCCACCCAGGAACCGCTTCAGTCAGGCAGAGGCGATCACAGGGCTAAGACAGACGTCAGCTGTCTGGCATGCGCCGGCGCACTGCGGCACTGGCGCATGTGCAGTTCAAACCTGATTGATGCTGAGGGGAAACGCACAGCAGCGATCAGGTCTGAATTAGGCCCATAAATATATATTAAGAACCAGAGCTGTGTCATAGAAAAAAAATCTAAATTATATAATTCTAAATTTTATAATTTAATAACTTCAATTAATTTTTTGAGAGTGGCTGATGCTTATGGAATGTGTTTGTTTTATATTGATTCATGATTCTTTACTTTTTGTATTTGTTTGATATTTTGAGGAAGACTTCCAGTGACTGTAGGGGACTAGAGATGAGCGCCTGAAATTTTTCGGGTTTTGTGTTTTGGTTTTGGGTTCGGTTCCGCGGCCGTGTTTTGGGTTCGACCGCGTTTTGGCAAAACCTCACCGAATTTTTTTTGTCGGATTCGGGTGTGTTTTGGATTCGGGTGTTTTTTTTCAAAAAACACTAAAAAACAGCTTAAATCATTGAATTTGCGGTCATTTTGATCCCATAGTATTAACCTCAATAACCATAATTTATACTCATTTTCAGTCTATTCTGAACACCTCACAATATTATTTTTAGTCCTAAAATTTGCACCGAGGTCGCTGTGTGACTAAGATAAGCGACCCAAGTGGCCGACACAAACACCTGGCCCATCTAGGAGTGGCACTGCAGTGTCACGCAGGATGGCCCTTCAAAAAAATACTCCCCAAACAGCACATGACGCAAAGAAAAAAAGAGGCGCAATGAGGTAGCTGACTGTGTGAGTAAGACTAGCGACCCTAGTGGCCGACACAAACACCGGGCCCATCTAGGAGTGGCACTGCAGTGTCACGCAGGATGTCCCTTCCAAAAAACCCTCCCCAAACAGCACATGACGCAAAGAAAAAAAGAGGCGCAATGAGGTAGCTGACTGTGTGAGTAAGACTAGCGACCCTAGTGGCCGACACAAACACCGGGCCCATCTAGGAGTGGCACTGCAGTGTCACACAGGATGGCCCTTCCAAAAAACCCTCCCCAAACAGCACATGACGCAAAGAAAAAGAAAAGAAAAAAGAGGTGCAAGATGGAATTGTCCTTGGGCCCTCCCACCCTTATGTTGTATAAACAAAACAGGACATGCACACTTTAACCAACCCATCATTTCAGTGACAGGGTCTGCCACACGACTGTGACTGATATGACGGGTTGGTTTGGACCCCCCCCAAAAAAGAATCAATTAATCTCTCCTTGCACAAACTGGCTCTACAGAGGCAAGATGTCCACCTCATCATCACCCTCCGATATATCACCGTGTACATCCCCCTCCTCACAGATTATCAATTCGTCCCCACTGGAATCCACCATCTCAGCTCCCTGTGTACTTTGTGGAGGCAATTGCTGCTGGTCAATGTCTCCGCGGAGGAATTGATTATAATTCATTTTAATGAACATCATCTTCTCCACATTTTCTGGATGTAACCTCGTACGCCGATTGCTGACAAGGTGAGCGGCGGCACTAAACACTCTTTCGGAGTACACACTTGTGGAAGGGCAACTTAGGTAGAATAAAGCCAGTTTGTGCAAGGGCCTCCAAATTGCCTCTTTTTCCTGCCAGTATAAGTACGGACTGTGTGACGTGCCTACTTGGATGCGGTCACTCATATAATCCTCCACCATTCTATCAATGTTGAGAGAATCATATGCAGTGACAGTAGACGACATGTCCGTAATCGTTGTCAGGTCCTTCAGTCCGGACCAGATGTCAGCATCAGCAGTCGCTCCAGACTGCCCTGCATCACCGCCAGCGGGTGGGCTCGGAATTCTGAGCCTTTTCCTCGCACCCCCAGTTGCGGGAGAATGTGAAGGAGGAGATGTTGACAGGTCGCGTTCCGCTTGACTTGACAATTTTGTCACCAGCAGGTCTTTCAACCCCAGCAGACTTGTGTCTGCCGGAAAGAGAGATCCAAGGTAGGCTTTAAATCTAGGATCGAGCACGGTGGCCAAAATGTAGTGCTCTGATTTCAACAGATTGACCACCCGTGAATCCTTGTTAAGCGAATTAAGGGCTCCATCCACAAGTCCCACATGCCTAGCGGAATCGCTCCGTGTTAGCTCCTCCTTCAATGTCTCCAGCTTCTTCTGCAAAAGCCTGATGAGGGGAATGACCTGACTCAGGCTGGCAGTGTCTGAACTGACTTCACGTGTGGCAAGTTCAAAGGGCATCAGAACCTTGCACAACGTTGAAATCATTCTCCACTGCGCTTGAGACAGGTGCATTCCACCTACTATATCGTGCTCAATTGTATAGGCTTGAATGGCCTTTTGCTGCTCCTCCAACCTCTGAAGCATATAGAGGGTTGAATTCCACCTCGTTACCACTTCTTGCTTCAGATGATGGCAGGGCAGGTTCAGTAGTTTTTGGTGGTGCTCCAGTCTTCTGTACGTGGTGCCTGTACGCCGAAAGTGTCCCGCAATTCTTCTGGCCACCGACAGCATCTCTTGCACGCCCCTGTCGTTTTTTAAAAAATTCTGCACCACCAAATTCAAGGTATGTGCAAAACATGGGACGTGCTGGAATTTGCCCATATTTAATGCACACACAATATTGCTGGCGTTGTCCGATGCCACAAATCCACAGGAGAGTCCAATTGGGGTAAGCCATTCCGCGATGATCTTCCTCAGTTGCCGTAAGAGGTTTTCAGCTGTGTGCGTATTCTGGAAAGCGGTGATACAAAGCGTAGCCTGCCTAGGAAAGAGTTGGCGTTTGCGAGATGCTGCTACTGGTGCCGCCGCTGCTGTTCTTGCGGCGGGAGTCCATACATCTACCCAGTGGGCTGTCACAGTCATATAGTCCTGACCCTGCCCTGCTCCACTTGTCCACATGTCCGTGGTTAAGTGGACATTGGGTACAACTGCATTTTTTAGGACACTGGTGAGTCTTTTTCTGACGTCCGTGTACATTCTCGGTATCGCCTGCCTAGAGAAGTGGAACCTAGATGGTATTTGGTAACGGGGGCACACTGCCTCAATAAATTGTCTAGTTCCCTGTGAACTAACGGCGGATACCGGACGCACGTCTAACACCAACATAGTTGTCAAGGCCTCAGTTATCCGCTTTGCAGCAGGATGACTGCTGTGATATTTCATCTTCCTCGCAAAGGACTGTTGAACAGTCAATTGCTTACTGGAAGTAGTACAAGTGGGCTTACGACTTCCCCTCTGGGATGACCATCGACTCCCAGCAGCAACAACAGCAGCGCCAGCAGCAGTAGGCGTTACACGCAAGGATGCATCGGAGGAATCCCAGGCAGGAGAGGACTCGTCAGAATTGCCAGTGACATTGCCTGCAGGACTATTGGCATTCCTGGGGAAGGAGGAAATTGACACTGAGGGAGTTGGTGGGGTGGTTTGCGTGAGCTTGGTTACAAGAGGAAGGGATTTACTGGTCAGTGGACTGCTTCCGCTGTCACCCAAAGTTTTTGAACTTGTCACTGACTTATTATGAATGCGCTGCAGGTGACGTATAAGGGAGGATGTTCCGAGGTGGTTAACGTCCTTACCCCTACTTATTACAGCTTGACAAAGGGAACACACGGCTTGACACCTGTTGTCCGCATTTCTGGTGAAATACTTCCACACCGAAGAGCTGATTTTTTTTGTATTTTCACCAGGCATGTCAACGGCCATATTCCTACCACGGACAACAGGTGTCTCCCCGGGTGCCTGACTTAAACAAACCACCTCACCATCAGAATCCTCCTGGTCAATTTCCTCCCCAGCGCCAGCAACACCCATATCCTCCTCATCCTGGTGTACTTCAACACTGACATCTTCAATCTGACTATCAGGAACTGGACTGCGGGTGCTCCTTCCATCACTTGCAGGGGGCGTGCAAATGGTGGAAGGCGCATGCTCTTCACGTCCAGTGTTGGGAAGGTCAGGCATCGCAACCGACACAATTGGAGTCGGACTCTCCTTGTGGATTTGGGATTTCGAAGAACGCACAGTTCTTTGCGGTGCTACTGCTTTTGCCAGCTTTAGTCTTTTCATTTTTCTAGCGAGAGGCTGAGTGCTTCCATGCTCATGTGAAGCTGAACCACTAGCCATGAACATAGGCCAGGGCCTCAGCCGTTCCTTGCCACTCCGTGTGGTAAATGGCATATTGGCAAGTTTACGCTTCTCCTCCGACAATTTTATTTTAGGTTTTGGAGTCCTTTTTTTACTGATATTTGGTGTTTTGGATTTGACATGCTCTGTACTATGACATTGGGCATCGGCCTTGGCAGACGACGTTGCTGGCATTTCATCGTCTCGGCCATGACTAGTGGCAGCAGCTTCAGCACGAGGTGGAAGTGGATCTTGATCTTTCCCTAATTTTGGAACCTCAACATTTTTGTTCTCCATATTTTAATAGGCACAACTAATAGGCACCTCAGGTAAACAATGGAGATGGATGGATTGGATACTAGTATACAATTATGGACGGGCTGCCGAGTGCCGACACAGAGGTAGCCACAGCCGTGAACTACCGCACTGTACTGTGTCTGCTGCTAATATATAGACTGGTTGATAAAGAGATAGTATACTCGTAACTAGTATGTATGTATAAAGAAAGAAAAAAAAACCACGGTTAGGTGGTATATACAATTATGGACGGGCTGCCGAGTGCCGACACAGAGGTAGCCACAGCCGTGAACTACCGCACTGTACTGTGTCTGCTGCTAATATAGACTGGTTGATAAAGAGATAGTATACTCGTAACTAGTATGTATGTATAAAGAAAGAAAAAAAAACCACGGTTAGGTGGTATATACAATTATGGACGGGCTGCCGAGTGCCGACACAGAGGTAGCCACAGCCGTGAACTACCGCACTGTACTGTGTCTGCTGCTAATATATAGACTGGTTGATAAAGAGATAGTATACTCGTAACTAGTATGTATGTATAAAGAAAGAAAAAAAAACCACGGTTAGGTGGTATATACAATTATGGACGGGCTGCCGAGTGCCGACACAGAGGTAGCCACAGCCGTGAACTACCGCACTGTACTGTGTCTGCTGCTAATATATAGACTGGTTGATAAAGAGATAGTATACTCGTAACTAGTATGTATGTATAAAGAAAGAAAAAAAAACCACGGTTAGGTGGTATATACAATTATGGACGGGCTGCCGAGTGCCGACACAGAGGTAGCCACAGCCGTGAACTACCGCACTGTACTGTGTCTGCTGCTAATATAGACTGGTTGATAAAGAGATAGTATACTCGTAACTAGTATGACTATAAAGAAAAAAAAAAAAAACACGGTTAGGTGGTATATACAATTATGGACGGGCTGCCGAGTGCCGACACAGAGGTAGCCACAGCCGTGAACTACCGCACTGTACTGTGTCTGCTGCTAATATAGACTGGTTGATAAAGAGATAGTATACTCGTAACTAGTATGACTATAAAGAAAGAAAAAAAAAACACGGTTAGGTGGTATATACAATTATGGACGGGCTGCCGAGTGCCGACACAGAGGTAGCCACAGCCGTGAACTACCGCACTGTACTGTGTCTGCTGCTAATATAGACTGGTTGATAAAGAGATAGTATACTCGTAACTAGTATGTATGTATAAAGAAAGAAAAAAAAAACCACGGTTAGGTGGTATATACAATTATGGACGGGCTGCCGAGTGCCGACACAGAGGTAGCCACAGCCGTGAACTACCGCACTGTACTGTGTCTGCTGCTAATATATAGACTGGTTGATAAAGAGATAGTATACTCGTAACTAGTATGTATGTATAAAGAAAGAAAAAAAAACCACGGTTAGGTGGTATATACAATTATGGACGGGCTGCCGAGTGCAGACACAGAGGTAGCCACAGCCGTGAACTACCGCACTGTACTGTGTCTGCTGCTAATATAGACTGGTTGATAAAGAGATAGTATACTCGTAACTAGTATGTATGTATAAAGAAAGAAAAAAAAACCACGGTTAGGTGGTATATACAATTATGGACGGGCTGCCGAGTGCCGACACAGAGGTAGCCACAGCCGTGAACTACCGCACTGTACTGTGTCTGCTGCTAATATAGACTGGTTGATAAAGAGATAGTATACTCGTAACTAGTATGACTATAAAGAAAGAAAAAAAAACCACGGTTAGGTGGTATATACAATTATGGACGGGCTGCCGAGTGCCGACACAGAGGTAGCCACAGCCGTGAACTACCGCACTGTACTGTGTCTGCTGCTAATATAGACTGGTTGATAAAGAGATAGTATACTACTAATATTATATATACTGGTGGTCAGGTCACTGGTCACTAGTCACACTGGCAGAGGCACTCCTGCAGCAAAAGTGTGCACTGTTTAATTTTAATATAATATTATGTACTCCTGGCTCCTGCTATAACCTATAACTGGCACTGCAGTGCTCCCCAGTCTCCCCCACAATTATAAGCTGTGTGAGCTGAGCACAGTCAGATATATATATACATTGATGCAGCACACTGGGCTGAGCAGTGCACACAGATATGGTATGTGACTGAGTCACTGTGTGTATCGTTTTTTTCAGGCAGAGAACGGATATATTAAATAAAACAAACAACTGCACTGTCTGGTGGTCACTGTGGTCGTCAGTCACTAAACTCTGCACTCTCTTCTACAGTATCACAGCCTCAGGTCAATCTCTCTCTCTCTCTCAACCCTAATCTAAATGGAGAGGACGCCAGCCACGTCCTCTCCCTATCAATCTCAATGCACGTGTGAAAATGGCGGCGACGCGCGGCTCCTTATATAGAATCCGAGTCTCGCGAGAATCCGACAGCGTCATGATGACGTTCGGGCGCGCTCGGGTTAACCGAGCAAGGCGGGAGGATCCGAGTCTGCTCGGATCCGTGAAAAAAACCATGAAGTTCTGGCGGGTTCGGATTCAGAGAAACCGAACCCGCTCATCTCTATAGGGGACATGTACGAAGCAGTGGTAAAAGTGGAGAAGTGAGCCAGTGGAGAAGTTGCCCATGACAACCAATCAGCTGCTCTGTATGTATACTTTTATAGTATGCAAATTATAAATGTTACGTCAGTGCTGATTGGTTGCCATGGGCAACTTCTCCACTTGCTCACTTATATCACTGCTTAGTACATCTCCCCCTTAGTTTGTGTTAGGGGTGTGCACCGGCCCTTTTCTTGGGTTTTGTGCTTTGGTTTTGGATCTGTATCTCCCTCATGTTTTTGCTCTGGATTGGTTTTGCCAGAACGCCCTTGTGGGTTTTGGTTTTGCTTTTGGATGTTTTTTTTTAATTATAAAAACAGCTGAAATCACATAATTTGTGCCTGTTTTGTTCCTACGGTATTATTAACCTCAATAACATTCATTTCCAATCACTTCCAGTCAATTTTGACCACTTCACAATATTGTTCTCATCTAGCATTGGATCTTGCAGGTTTTGTATTCCAAATAATACCCCTTTCACACCGCCTGAGGTCGGTCGCACCCGGGAGCCTGACATGGGATCTCCCAGGGTTTGACTCGGCCAGAGGCACCCCCTGCCGCTGTCTGCAAGCAGCCTGTACACACACAGTGAATTGGAAATGGGTCACATCGACCTGGCTCCCGTTCACACTGCACTGCAAGCTAGATTGAACATGAGTTCAACCCTGCTCACTACAAGGGTTAAAATTAGTGATGAGCGGATTCGGTTTTACTCGGTTTTACTCGGTTCTCAAAACGGCATCTTATTGGCTCACGGATGTCACGTGTTTTGGATAGCCAATAAGATGCCGTTTTGAGAACCGAGTAAAACCGAGTAAAACCGAGTAAAACCGAACCTCGCTCATCACTAGTTAAAATACAGGTTTACGCACGCTCATGTGCCAACAACCCATGTTCATAGTTGGCGGTCTGAAAGGGGTATAAGGGAGCCGCATCCCAGACTCGGTGCAATTGCATTTCCTTTGCCACAATGTCTGCAATAAAGTGGAAATATATTGAATTACTGTAATACAAAAATGTATTGTTTATATTGGTAAAATTTTTTGTACATGGTACTACATTACTTGTGTAAAGCTGGATGAGGCAGAACCTTCTCCAGGTAGAATATAACTTTCAGGAACTGGTCCTACATTCAGGCTGAAAATAATCTGTACAGATGATAACAGCATCTAAATATATATATATATATATATATATATATATATAGTGCAATATGTATTTTCATTGTTTGTACTGTTGTCAAATGCCTGGAAATGAATGTTATTGATGTTAAAAATACTCTAGGAACAAAACAAAAAAAGGCCAAATCATGGCCCTCATTCCGAGTTGTTCGCTCGCAAGCTGCTTTTAGCAGCTTTGCACACGCTAAGCCGCCGCCTTGTGAGAGTGAATCTTAGCTTATCAAAATTGCGAACGAAAGATTAGCAAAATTGCGAATAGACACTTCTTAGCAGTTTCTGAGTAGCTCGATACTTACTCGGCAACTGCGATCAGTTCAGTCAGTTTCGTTCCTGGTTTGACGTCACAAACACACCCAGCGTTCGCTCAGACACTCCTCCGTTTCTCCAGCCACTCCCAGTGTTTTTCCCAGAAACGGTAGCGTTTTTTCACACACACCCATAAAACGGCCAGTTTCCGCCCAGAAACACCCACTTCCTGTCAATCACATTACGATCACCAGAACAAAGAAAAAACCTTGTAATGCCGTGAGTAAAATTCCTAACTGCATAGCAAATTTACTTGGCGCAGTCGCACTGCGGACATTGCGCATGCGCATTAGCGACTAATCGCTCCGTTGCGAGAAAAATATAACGAACGAACATCTCGGAATGACCCCCCATGTGATTTTAACTGTCTTTGTAAATAGAGAAAAATAAATGAAACCAAAAGCAACAAAAATGGTCTGACACAGATCTTTATCAATAACTAGATCAGGGGCCCAAGGGAGGTAGATTATGTATGTAGTTGAAGAAGGATTAATTAGTAATTACATTTTATCTGTTTGATTTAAAAATGTAAATTATTCATTGGGGACATTGGTGATGGTCTTCAGGGGAAATTTAAGGAAAAATTACTTCACAGAAAGGGTAGTGGATAAGTGGAATAGCCTCCCATCAGAGGTGGTAGAGGCTAAGACTGTAGAGCAATTTAAACATGCTTGGGATAGGCATATGAATATCCTTACAAAGAATTAAGGTTCAAAAAGGGTTGAGGCTACCTAAAGGATAAAAAAAGGGGCAGACTAGATGGGCCAAGTGGTTCTTATCTGCCGTCAAATTCTATGTTTCTATGTCTTTAGCGCATAGACAACAATTTTAATTAGTTATATCATTGCACTAATCTGACTTTTACTAATCAGACTTTACTTTTTCTTTGATTTTACATCCCTAACTTAAGCCATCTATGCCTCTCCCCTCAATTGTTTGTCCTCCATAGCTATCAAGTATCAACAAACATGAACCAAGTGGGGTACAGCCCACACTAAAAATAATACAAAAAATGTACCACCTACATCGTCACACAATACGTGTATGAGTCAGAGATAATAATCGAACGCTACGGATTAATTTCACCAACAGTGTTACAAAATACGTGTATTAGTTGGAAATGAAATATATTACTGATGTTCCACCTTCACCCACAGTGCCAGACAATATGTGTATGCATCATAGATAGTAATCGAACACTGAGGTTGACCTTCACAAACAGTGTCGCAAAATACGTGTATGAGTAGGAAATAAAATATATTACTGTGGTACCACCTTCATCCACTGTGTCACACAAAACATGTATGAGTGAGAAATGGTAGTCGAACACTGCAGTTGACCTACACCAACAGCATTGTACAATACATGTATGAGTAGGAAATCACAATACTTATGCAAATAAAGTAAACATTGTATAGTACACTGGGGTACAGCACAAAGAAAACAAAAATATTTCTTAGAATTATAATTTTAGACATTTTGTTTTAAGCTTTTATTATTTTAATTTTACACTAGGGCTAGAGCCCCCTAGATGTATAGACAGGTCACCCCTTTCAGATACAGCAGACAGAGTACCCCTGGACTGATAACAGCAAAGCAGACACAGAGCTCTCCTTTCCACTACACCCGCCCCACGCCAAAATAACACAGTACTGATGGACACATCTGTCCAGTACACCCTCCACAGCTAGAGTGAAGATGGTGCCGATCACCGGGGACCTTTATAGAATCCAAAACCCATGAGAATCCAACAGCAGGAAGATGATATTCGGCCTCGCTTTGGAATACAAGTAACGCAGGAAGTCCGGAGCTGGACTTGCGTCCAGATTCGTATTGCAAAGTTCTGGTGGGCCCAGTTCTCAGAAAACTGGACCCGCTCATCTCTAGTTTGTGTGATGCTGCAAAGCCTGATTTACATCCTTAAACTACAGTAGTCCAAAGATCCATGCAGCATGAAGCAAGAAGCAGCTCCACCAGTATTTCCATCCACAGTCACTATATCATTATTAGTATTGGCCCATGCACCAGTCCCACGCAAGGTGCAAGATATGCATCTAAGGAAAGATCCACCTTTTTACATACATATGAATAAGAATAGCATGGACCTCTAGCTAATAGCTATATGCCCAAAGCTCTTCCATGACACTCCCACAAGACAGAGTAATTCTATGTAATTGCATTGTCATTTCCCAGTTACCACTACAAAACGCAACAACAACTGATTTGGCCAAGATCCCTCTGACTCAGAATCAGACAGAGACATGCAAATATGCAGAAATTTCCTGCTGAAAACTCCAGATGTGTACTTTTACACTATGGCTTCCTTCCTGCCAAATAGTCCTTCTCAGTCACAATGGTAAGTGTATATTGGTTCTCCTGATTAATCTCTCATATATTTTTGCAGTTCTTATGTACAGATGTGTCCTTACACACTGTGGCTTCAGTCATGCTAAATAACCTCTCTCTGCATTTCAGGCCCCGCAACCATCTTTCTAGCTCAAAATGTGTATCTTATTCACATAAAAAAACATCTGGGAGTTAAAAAAATTTACATTGTGAGATTATACAGAGCAATGTGATGTGCAGCATTTGTCAATCTGCATGAGACTGAGTATGAATTTGTGCAGATAGGGATCCAATGTGAGCCCTCTGCAAGTATGGTAATGTTAAATCATAGCATCTCAAGTACATTGTGAACAGCTGTTTGCTGATTCTGCAATCCATATAACATAATAAAAAGTATGGTACACTACAGTAGAGTATATCACTCACGCCATATGGGGTATGGATGACAGGTGTATAAGAACAACGTCTGTAATATTTACATCCATGAAAAGAGATCTGTCCAATTCAGAATCAGCCCCATAGCCTTTGATTTTAAAAAGGAAATTTAAATGTTTACAGCACCTTAGAAATGGTGAATATTATCTCATCCTGTTCTCTTGATGAAATATATAATGCACTTTCCAGTTTCACAGTTGCAGAAAAGCGCATTTCAGCTACTATAAGGAAACCTTAGAAACACACAAAAGTGGGATGCATGAAAGTGAAGATTTATGACCCATAACTAGCAAGGTTAATTTAAGACCAGAATGAATATAGAACACCAGTATTGCAAGTGAGAAAGGAAACTTAAATTATTGAACAGAGTAAACATACTGGCCCTCATTACGAGTTGTTCGCTCGCTAGACGCTTCTCGCGGCAGTGCACCCGCTAAGCCGCCGCCCTCTGGGAGTGAATCTTAGCTTAGCAGAATTACGAACTAAGTATTCGCAAAATAGCGAAAAGATTTTTCTTTGCAATTTCTGAGTAGCTCGAGACTTACTCTTCCAGTGCGATCAGTTCAGTGCTTGTCGTTCCTGGTTTGACGTCACAAACACACCCAGCGTTTGCCCAGCCACTCCCCCGTTTCTCCAGCCACTTCCGCGTTTTTCCCAGAAACGGCAGCGTTTTTTCACACACTCCCATAAAACGGCCAGTTTCCGCCCAGAAACACCCACTTCCTGTCAATCACACTATGAACAGCAGAACGAAGAAAAAACCTTGTAATGCCGTGAGTAAAATACCAAACTTCTTAGCAAATTTACGTGGCGCAGCCGCAGTGCGAAAATTGCGCATGCGCAGTTAGCGGAAAATCGCACCGATGCGAAGGAAAATAACGAGCGAACAACTCGGAATGAGGGCCACTGTACTATGGAAGTAAGGTTGATTTTTATTTAATATTCTTATTTGTTTTTGCCACTTGCATTTTTTATTTTAATGGGGATACTTCCAAAAACCAGGGTTATTAAACTGTAGTTTGCAAGCAGTTAATTGCACTTGACATTTTTTTGTTTTGTATTTCATAAACAACTTTTTGTTTCTTTCATTGCATGTCTATTGTATTTTAAATTTGACAGGGAAGGCACCTTATTTGACAAAATCTGTGTTACTAAACTTCATTGAAGTTGTATGCCATATATCACAAGCCAATAAAATTCACTTAATAAAACAATATATTGGAACATCATTTATTTTACAAGCAATATTACATTACTCCAATAACTGAATGAAATGAATATTTTATGTTCAAAAGTGATTGTATATGTAGCCAAGTAATGGGAAATATAACAAATGAATGATACTGTAGTTAAATTAGCACTGCATTTAAAAACACAATTTTGACTCATGCAGTCTAATCATTAAAATGAATTCACATGCTTAAAGTAACTTGCTGTAATTTTAGTCCTACTGTATATCTTTATAGAAAATGTGGCATCATATATACTGTAGCCCCCATGAGTTTTCAAAATCAATCATTTTCTCCCTGTTATATATCTCTTATTGTTCATTTCAGGCTTCATTAAAATGATGTAACATTTAGGAAAGAATATGCAAACAAGTAGCCCAGCACTAGAAGATATGATGGCAAATATCTCCACTGCGACCATGTGTTTTCCTTTGGTGCTTAGATAAGCTGGGATAAATGTAATCCAGACACTAGCAAACACTAACATGCTGAAAGTGATAAACTTGGCTTCATTGAAAGTGTTGGGGAGATTCCTGGCTAGAAATGCAACAAGGAGGCTGAGAGATGCCAAGAGTCCCATGTAGCCCAAAACACAGGCAAATAATACTTTTGATCCTTCATTACATTCAATAATTATAGTCCCAATCTCTGCCACCATATTGATTTCTTCAAAAGGAGCAGAACTACACATCCATGTTAAACACAGGACTAACTGGATTAAAGTACATAAAGGAACAATGTATATAGGAATTCGCAAACCAACAAGTCTTTTTATTTTACTATCTGAATTTGTAGCACTGAATACCATTATGACTGTGATAGTCTTGGCTAGTACTGCTGACAGACAAATGGAGAAAATAATTCCAAATACCACTTGGCGTAGCATGCAGGTTAACATGTTGGGTCTTCCAATGAATACTAAGGAGCACAGGAAGCAGAACATAATGGAAACCAGAAGAATATAACTAAGTTCTCTGTTGTTGGCTTTAACTATGGGTGTTTTATGTTTAAAAATAAACAAACAAAGCACAGAAAAAGTGAGTACAGAGCAAAGGATTGCTATGAATGCCATTGAGGAACCCAAGACATCATTATAAGCAAGAAACTGAATGAGTTTTGGCACACATTTGTCTTTTGATGTATTTGGCCACTGATCTTCTGGACATTTCAGACATTCAGTGCTATCTGAGGAAAAATAGAAACTTAATTTATTTTATTCTATATTTAAAAAGCAACATACTGTATAAAATAGAAAGGAGGTAGCTACTTAGCTAGCTAAACAAATCATTATGAAAATGCAATCAGTTCAACAGTAGTTTCAATCAGTCAGTTCAAAATTCAACAGTAAAAATTACATTATTGAGGTTTAAGATAAATCACAAAAATGTGCTTTATATCCAGCAGCAGTTCCTACTTGATGGTGGTAGGGGGGCTGCTACTACGCGTGCCTGCCCGGAGGGGGGGAAGGAGGAGAGGTGACAGTCAGCTCATCAGCCAGGTACTGGCACCTGCACAATGGATCAGGAAGGTACCGCAACCAGCGCATGCACATTAGTGGTGGCCAGACTGTGCATGGACAAACCGCCAGCTATTATGGACTGCATCTGTTGCAGCCCATATAAGCTTGATTGGAATGATGATCAGGGAGTGGCTTCCTACAGATAATTGCAGCACAGCATGGCAGTCCCAGAGGGAGGAAACACCTCCCAATGGGACTGCCTGTAGTGTCTGTGACTGATAGGTAGGACTTCCAATAGGAAGTCACTGCCAGTCACAGTGAAGCCAGTGCAGTCACAGACTGCATCTGGCTTCACTGACATTGAGCTGAGGTTCAGATTTTCTTGGGGGCGGGCATACAGTAGGTAAAATCCTCCACTGTTTTTATCAAACCTTGGCAATATAACTGGTTGACAGAAAATCCGTTGGCTAAATAGTTGTTCATAATGGTTAAACTCACAAATTAAATTTCCTGCCCCGCACACACTGTATAGGTACTTTAACATTTTATTAAAACAGTAATTAATCCACTTTATATGCCTTTTAAATTAGTGACTAAACAATTATATTTGTATATGTGTTATAGTATCAAGATAAAAAAAAATATTTCACTATGATAATTAAACTTTTTTTTAGTAATTTCTGGAAAACATTAAAAAAAGAAAAACTGCTGCTCTGCTTTTTTTTTGGAATGTAGTCAATATAATTAATAATTATTTGTTTTTAAACAAATATTTAAATATACCATGAAAGTGGATTAAGTGAGAGGATGAAGTTTAAAATGTTTGTTTATTTTAAAAGATCCCATAACTTTATTCATTGTAATTGAAATATGACTTAATTCAATATACATCTTTTCAGTGTAATTGTATTATTTTGGAGTTATAGGTAACTATTTTAATGAAGCAATATTTATTTTGCGGGAATATATCTTTAGTCCTGTCATAAACTTGCATACTAGATATACATATTCAAACATAAATAAATAATTAATAATAATAATAATTATTATTATTATTATAAAATTATTTTTATTTTTATATTCATTTTAATTCTAAAACTAAACACTTGTCACATTGAACATATTTCCTTTTCTGTGTATTTTCAGTACACCTATGACAAACAATATATTTAATACTAGTTACCAACCGATCAAAATGATGAAACAACATAACAGCAATGTCAGCGCCGATGGCTGTGCATGCCCGAATGGAGCAACTATTGAATTGCTCCTTCTGGCATCATCTAGTGGTCACCAGTGCGTAAAACACTTGAATTCCCTTTAAAGGTGAGGAGCAGCATTTGCCTTTTATTATATAGGATAATTAAATGTGATCCCCATAATATACAGTACGGTATTGACAATCATAGCATAAGCTTTGTTATTCCTTCACCCTGGTATATATGTAATTGTCAAGTTGAATCTTGAAAAAAAAATTAAACTAAAATTCTGCATTGGTTTATTTCATCTTTGAATGGTTGGGTTAGACACGAATAGGCTAAAGACCCTCAACCAGCTAAATACTTGAATCTTCAAAAACCTGCCTTATAGGTTAATAATTATTTATTCACAACTCATAATTAATATCTTCTGAAGAAATGTATAGTGTCTAGAAAAAAACTGCACTAACACCAATTTATGATGATATTTTTTACAACAATGAAGGATTACAGTGTAAGGATGCTGAAAAAAGGAGTCTGTTTTTAAAAATCTTAAGGCTGACAAGGTCTCAGAAGACCATTCTGCAAGAGTATCTTTTTTTTCAGCAGAAGCCACAATGTTAGAGTAGGATTTCATACAATTTATCTATATTTAAAACATAGACATCATTGTTAATACCATGACTGGATCTATTATAAAACCGGTATGGAAAAGGATATACAAAAGACAAAAAATCTTCTTTCACCTCAAAATTGCATTTCACATATACTAAATAGTAGTATACAAAACATCTACTATCACATACCATTTGGGTTGAGGATCTCTCCTTCAGAGCATGGAACACAATCAAAACAACATATCTTTTTTCCTTGACCTGTAGATTTTCTAAAGCCTTTTGGACAAGGATTGCTACAGACAGAATTTGGGGGCTGAAAAAATGTACAAGTAGATTTAATTAACCATGAAGTGCAATAGATATGGTGGTTTAGAATAAACAACGCAAGAGGGTCAAGGAGAGAAAAAATTCTAGATAAAAGACAATAAATGGCCTTCAACATATACAACATTAGGTGTTAGAGATAAACCACTACTTGTCCAAATGTATTACAAATTATATCAGCTACATTTGAGCAGTATTTAATTACCTTTTATAGAGCTTTGTAAATAGTTTTAGAGATAAATATAATAATGGCCTAAGAAAAAAATCAGTTTGAAATATCTAGTGAGTAGCTAAATAGCTATGATATATGTATGTTGTAAAAAGTTTGATTCATTCTTAATATATAGTACAGAAGAGTTCCAAACAAAACAAGATACAAACACTCTAATGACTGTATTTTGTTAGCTTTATTGATTTTTTTCTTTGCATATTTTCATTTTCATTTTATAACAAGCAGCACTACAGTATATGCTCTAAATTAATTTTGCTTTACATGCATATAGTGTATTCTAATTGTTCACGTAAAGACATGATGCTTTTCTCTTAAATAATACACTATGCAGACATACACTATACACATGAAAGATATTCTTATATATAACATTAACTGATTAAAAAGTAACTATAAAAATATATCTAAAAAGCCAACACTTACATAATGGTGTCCATTCCAGACAATCTTTCCTTCTTCCATCTGTAGTTCATGCCCTTTTGGGGCATGTCCATCAAAGCTGCCTATATGGACATACTGATTTCTGCCCTTGTCATAGAGCTGCCAGTTAAGGATATCCATGAAAGGGAGTATATCTCCATTCTTATCAAAGAATACTTGTTCCCCTGCACTATTGAGGAATTTGACTTTTTTAATGTACTGAAGTAGCTGAAAGTAGCAAAGGTTATGTTTTACATTTTATAATATTGGTATAAATGTATACTAGTTTACCTTATGGATGAAATGAAATCACAAATTTCTAATTTTGAAAGAAACCTCTTATAGCAACTTAAAACAGGCTTATTATGAAGAGTGGATTCATTAAAATTTTACAGTATTTAGTTTTTGTAGTCTTATAGCAAAGGATGTGCTTACAGTATATAGATTGCATTGAACTTTGGATATTAAAATTCTTAAATATGTAGGATATTCTATAAACATTTAACTAATTATATATGGATATACAAGATATATGAAAATGTCTATTATTTTATGGAATCGGTTGATATAAGTTGAAGTACCATATGGGGGTTATTTATCAAAGAATATATAGAGATAAAGTGTATAGATATAAAGCAGGCTCTATTTGGAAAATTTTAGTTAGGAGCTGATTGGTTAGTGATTTATTTTTCTGCATTTTATCTCTCTCCATGCTTTGAAATATACCACCTATATGCCTTAAAATATGAATTTTGTAATAGCAAAATACAAATCTTAAATATTAAAGCTCAGTTGTGTTGGATCAGATTGTAAGAAAACGAATTGGAAATTTCCTTATTTTGTATTTTCACCTACTATGCATACAGTAGTGTTATTTATTTCACAATAATATGTAATTCTTAAAGGCCTCAGACAAAAATAAAAAGGAAAACTTTAAATTAGCTATTTAAATACACAAATTCATCAGCACAACACTTTAATGAGAAGTTAGTATATTACAGTGTACTGTACCTGCCAATGTTGATAGTTAAACATATCAGCACAGGTACCATTGAGAAAGGGTCCTTTGCCTGGTAAACAGGAATGCATTTCATGCAAAGCATGAGCAATGGCAAAAACTGCATTGTGAATTTTGTATGTGTATACGAATGTGTTCACATTATATACATTTGGATCAATACTTTCTAGTTTCTCTTTCCCTGTGCACCAAAGGGTTTGGTCTTCATAAGTGTTTGAAAATGTGAAATTATAAGGAGCTTCTGTTGGCCAAACACAACCAAAGGCATTTTGCCAAAAAGTTTTCATTAAGAAGTCATCTGGATATTTAGATGGATGGATACTGTAAAGAAATTCTTTAAATCCAGGAATTTTTCCACTTGGAGGTGACAAACCTAGACTGCCATTTAAAGTGGTCAAAATGTCCTTTCTTGGAAAGTCAGAAGTGATGGACCAGCTGCCACCACCAATCCACACTTTATCTACAATTTTGTGAAATGAGGCCTCTTCCATAAGGGGAATAAGGTTCTCCATAGTGGAATACACCATTATAACTGTGGCTTTTGATTTCTTGATGACATCTATAATGCGAAAAACTGACTCCATTGAACTGAAGATAGGCAGAATTTCAAGGAATGCAATGCAGCCTCCATTGCGTTCAACCTCCTTGATTAGCAATTGAGAACCTGAAAGTCCCAATTCATTATCAGAGCTTATGATCCCCACCCAAGTCCAGTTAAAGTGACTCACCACTTTTGCAATTCCTACTATCTCATAGTCATCATCAGCTATGGTTCTAAGGAACGATGGGAACTGTAACTTATCACTGAGAATTGGGTGTGCTGCAGCATAACTTATCTAATTAGAAAGAAGACAGAAGCAGCAATGACAATATAAAGCAATAATATTCCACATTAAAATATATAGAATTCAACCGAAAATTAGCATTACTTTGGGTGTGATGTATTTTCTTGAATGTTAGACCCAGAAAAAAAATATTAATTGTCAAATGCAGTAACTATCTATACTAAGTATCACTGCATCAATAACAGATTCTCTGTGTCTTCAGAAAGACAATATATTTAATATTTCTCCCAATTTAGACTTTTCATATTAAATATAACTCATTTTTCAACATTCTCATTAACACTGATTGTTCTTTAATTTTGCACAATTTTAACTTGCCCTTCAAAAATGATAAGGGTCCCTTTTCATTAATTATTATCCACACACTGCAAAACACAATGTTTCAACTTTGGGAAGGTCCAGAAAATATATATAGTATTTAGAGATGAGCGGGTTCGGTTTCTCTGAAACCGAACCCGCACGAACTTCATGTTTTTTTTACGGGTCCGAGCAGACTCGGATCCTCCCGCCTTGCTCGGTTAACCCGAGCGCGCCCGAACGTCATCATGACGCTGTCGGATTCTCGCGAGACTCGGATTCTATATAAGGAGCCGCGCGTCGCCGCCATTTTCACACGTGCATTGAGATTGATAGGGAGAGGACGTGGCTGGCGTCCTCTCCATTAGAAATTAGATTAGAAGAGAGAGAGAGATTGTGCAGAGTCAGACAGAGTTTACCACAGTGACCAGTGCAGTTGTTGTTAGTTAACTTTTATTTATTTTAATATAATATATCCGTTCTCTGCTATATCCGTTCTCTGCCTGAAAAAAAACGATACACAGCAGCAGCCAGTCACACAGTGTGACTCAGTCTGTGTGCACTCAGCTCAGCCCAGTGTGCTGCACATCAATGTATAAAAGGCAAAGCTTATAATAATTGTGGGGGAGACTGGGGAGCACTGCAGGTTGTTATAGCAGGAGCCCCCAGGAGTACATAATATTATATTAATTTAAAATTAAACAGTGCACACTTTTGCTGCAGGAGTGCCACTGCCAGTGTGACTAGTGGTGACCAGTGCCTGACCACCAGTATAGTAGTATATTGTTGTATGTATTGTATACTATCTCTTTATCAACCAGTCTATATTAGCAGCAGACACAGTACAGTGCGGTAGTTCACGGCTGTGGCTACCTCTGTGTCGGCAGTCGGAACTCGGCAGGCAGTCCGTCCATCCATAATTGTATTACAATATATACCACCTAACCGTGGTATTTTTTTTTCTTTCTTTATACCGTCGTCATAGTGTCATACTAGTTGTTACGAGTATACTACTATCTCTTTATCAACCAGTGTACAGTGCGGTAGTTCACGGCTGTGGCTACCTCTGTGTCGGCAGTCGGCAGGCAGTCCGTCCATCCATAATTGTATTATTATTATAATATATACCACCTAACCGTGGTTTTTTTTTCATTCTTTATACCGTCATAGTGTCATACTAGTTGTTACGAGTATACTACTATCTCTTTATCAACCAGTGTACAGTGCGGTAGTTCACGGCTGTGGCTACCTCTGTGTCGGCAGTCGGCAGGCAGTCCGTCCATCCATAATTGTATTATTATTATAATATATACCACCTAACCGTGTTTTTTTTTTCATTCTTTATACCGTCGTCATAGTGTCATACTAGTTGTTACGAGTATACTACTATCTCTTTATCAACCAGTGTACAGTGCGGTAGTTCACGGCTGTGGCTACCTCTGTGTCGGCAGTCGGCAGGCAGTCCGTCCATCCATAATTGTATTATTATTATAATATATACCACCTAACTGTGGTATTTTTTTTTCTTTCTTTATACCGTCGTCATAGTGTCATACTAGTTGTTACGAGTATACTACTATCTCTTTATCAACCAGTGTACAGTGCGGTAGTTCACGGCTGTGGCTACCTCTGTGTCGGCAGTCGGCAGGCAGTCCGTCCATCCATAATTGTATTATTATTATAATATATACCACCTAACTGTGGTATTTTTTTTTCTTTCTTTATACCGTCGTCATAGTGTCATACTAGTTGTTACGAGTATACTACTATCTCTTTATCAACCAGTGTACAGTGCGGTAGTTCACGGCTGTGGCTACCTCTGTGTCGGCAGTCGGCAGGCAGTCCGTCCATCCATAATTGTATTATTATTATAATATATACCACCTAACCGTGGTTTTTTTTTCATTCTTTATACCGTCATAGTGTCATACTAGTTGTTACGAGTATACTACTATCTCTTTATCAACCAGTGTACAGTGCGGTAGTTCACGGCTGTGGCTACCTCTGTGTCGGCAGTCGGCAGGCAGTCCGTCCATCCATAATTGTATTATTATTATAATATATACCACCTAACCGTGGTTTTTTTTTCATTCTTTATACCGTCGTCATAGTGTCATACTAGTTGTTACGAGTATACTACTATCTCTTTATCAACCAGTGTACAGTGCGGTAGTTCACGGCTGTGGCTACCTCTGTGTCGGCAGTCGGCAGGCAGTCCGTCCATCCATAATTGTATTATTATTATAATATATACCACCTAACTGTGGTATTTTTTTTTCTTTCTTTATACCGTCGTCATAGTGTCATACTAGTTGTTACGAGTATACTACTATCTCTTTATCAACCAGTGTACAGTGCGGTAGTTCACGGCTGTGGCTACCTCTGTGTCGGCAGTCGGCAGGCAGTCCGTCCATCCATAATTGTATTATTATTATAATATATACCACCTAACTGTGGTATTTTTTTTTCTTTCTTTATACCGTCGTCATAGTGTCATACTAGTTGTTACGAGTATACTACTATCTCTTTATCAACCAGTGTACAGTGCGGTAGTTCACGGCTGTGGCTACCTCTGTGTCGGCAGTCGGCAGGCAGTCCGTCCATCCATAATTGTATTATTATTATAATATATACCACCTAACTGTGGTATTTTTTTTTCTTTCTTTATACCGTCGTCATAGTGTCATACTAGTTGTTACGAGTATACTACTATCTCTTTATCAACCAGTGTACAGTGCGGTAGTTCACGGCTGTGGCTACCTCTGTGTCGGCAGTCGGCAGGCAGTCCGTCCATCCATAATTGTATTATTATTATAATATATACCACCTAACCGTGGTTTTTTTATACCACCTAACCGTGGCAGTCCGTCCATAATTGTATACTAGTATCCAATCCATCCATCTCCATTGTTTACCTGAGGTGCCTTTTAGTTCTGCCTATAAAATATGGAGAACAAAAAAGTTGAGGTTCCAAAATTAGGGAAAGATCAAGATCCACTTCCACCTCGTGCTGAAGCTGCTGCCACTAGTCATGGCCGAGACGATGAAATGCCAGCAACGTCGTCTGCCAAGGCCGATGCCCAATGTCATAGTACAGAGCATGTCAAATCCAAAACACCAAATATCAGAAAAAAAAGGACTCCAAAACCTAAAATAAAATTGTCGGAGGAGAAGCGTAAACTTGCCAATATGCCATTTACCACACGGAGTGGCAAGGAACGGCTGAGGCCCTGGCCTATGTTCATGGCTAGTGGTTCAGCTTCACATGAGGATGGAAGCACTCAGCCTCTCGCTAGAAAACTGAAAAGACTCAAGCTGGCAAAAGCACCGCAAAGAACTGTGCGTTCTTTGAAATCCCAAATCCACAAGGAGAGTCCAATTGTGTCGTTTGCGATGCCTGACCTTCCCAACACTGGACGTGAAGAGCATGCGCCTTCCACTATTTGCATGCCCCCTGCAAGTGCTGGAAGGAGCACCCGCAGTCCAGTTCCTGATAGTCAGATTGAAGATGTCAGTGTTGAAGTACACCAGGATGAGGAGGATATGGGTGTTGCTGGCGCTGGGGAGGAAATTGACCAGGAGGATTCTGATGGTGAGGTGGTTTGTTTAAGTCAGGCACCCGGGGAGACACCTGTTGTCCGTGGGAGGAATATGGCCGTTGACATGCCAGGTGAAAATACCAAAAAAATCAGCTCTTTGGTGTGGAGGTATTTCACCAGAAATGCGGACAACAGGTGTCAAGCCGTGTGTTCCCTTTGTCAAGCTGTAATAAGTAGTGGTAAGGACGTTAACCACCTCGGAACATCCTCCCTTATACGTCACCTGCAGCGCATTCATAATAAGTCAGTGACAAGTTCAAAAACTTTGGGTGACAGCGGAAGCAGTCCACTGACCAGTAAATCCCTTCCTCTTGTAACCAAGCTCACGCAAACCACCCCACCAACTCCCTCAGTGTCAATTTCCTCCTTCCCCAGGAATGCCAATAGTCCTGCAGGCCATGTCACTGGCAAGTCTGACGAGTCCTCTCCTGCCTGGGATTCCTCCGATGCATCCTTGCGTGTAACGCCTACTGCTGCTGGCGCTGCTGTTGTTGCCGCTGGGAGTCGATGGTCATCCCAGAGGGGAAGTCGTAAGCCCACTTGTACTACTTCCAGTAAGCAATTGACTGTTCAACAGTCCTTTGCGAGGAAGATGAAATATCACAGCAGTCATCCTACTGCAAAGCGGATAACTGAGTCCTTGACAACTATGTTGGTGTTAGACGTGCGTCCGGTATCCGCCGTTAGTTCACAGGGAACTAGACAATTTATTGAGGCAGTGTGCCCCCGTTACCAAATACCATCTAGGTTCCACTTCTCTAGGCAGGCGATACCGAGAATGTACACGGACGTCAGAAAAAGACTCACCAGTGTCCTAAAAAATGCAGTTGTACCCAATGTCCACTTAACCACGGACATGTGGACAAGTGGAGCAGGGCAGGGTCAGGACTATATGACTGTGACAGCCCACTGGGTAGATGTATGGACTCCCGCCGCAAGAACAGCAGCGGCGGCACCAGTAGCAGCATCTCGCAAACGCCAACTCTTTCCTAGGCAGGCTACGCTTTGTATCACCGCTTTCCAGAATACGCACACAGCTGAAAACCTCTTACGGCAACTGAGGAAGATCATCGCGGAATGGCTTACCCCAATTGGACTCTCCTGTGGATTTGTGGCATCGGACAACGCCAGCAATATTGTGTGTGCATTAAATATGGGCAAATTCCAGCACGTCCCATGTTTTGCACATACCTTGAATTTGGTGGTGCAGAATTTTTTAAAAAACGACAGGGGCGTGCAAGAGATGCTGTCGGTGGCCAGAAAAATTGCGGGACACTTTCGGCGTACAGGCACCACGTACAGAAGACTGGAGCACCACCAAAAACTACTGAACCTGCCCTGCCATCATCTGAAGCAAGAAGTGGTAACGAGGTGGAATTCAACCCTCTATATGCTTCAGAGGTTGGAGGAGCAGCAAAAGGCCATTCAAGCCTATACAATTGAGCACGATATAGGAGATGGAATGCACCTGTCTCAAGTGCAGTGGAGAATGATTTCAACGTTGTGCAAGGTTCTGATGCCCTTTGAACTTGCCACACGTGAAGTCAGTTCAGACACTGCCAGCCTGAGTCAGGTCATTCCCCTCATCAGGATTTTGCAGAAGAAGCTGGAGGCATTGAAGAAGGAGCTAACACGGAGCGATTCCGCTAGGCATGTGGGACTTGTGGATGCAGCCCTTAATTCGCTTAACAAGGATTCACGGGTGGTCAATCTGTTGAAATCAGAGCACTACATTTTGGCCACCGTGCTCGATCCTAGATTTAAAGCCTACCTTGGATCTCTCTTTCCGGCAGACACAGGTCTGCTGGGGTTGAAAGACCTGCTGGTGACAAAATTGTCAAGTCAAGCGGAACGCGACCTGTCAACATCTCCTCCTTCACATTCTCCCGCAACTGGGGGTGCGAGGAAAAGGCTCAGAATTCCGAGCCCACCCGCTGGCGGTGATGCAGGGCAGTCTGGAGCGACTGCTGATGCTGACATCTGGTCCGGACTGAAGGACCTGACAACGATTACGGACATGTCGTCTACTGTCACTGCATATGATTCTCTCAACATTGATAGAATGGTGGAGGATTATATGAGTGACCGCATCCAAGTAGGCACGTCACACAGTCCGTACTTATACTGGCAGGAAAAAGAGGCAATTTGGAGGCCCTTGCACAAACTGGCTTTATTCTACCTAAGTTGCCCTCCCACAAGTGTGTACTCCGAAAGAGTGTTTAGTGCCGCCGCTCACCTTGTCAGCAATCGGCGTACGAGGTTACATCCAGAAAATGTGGAGAAGATGATGTTCATTAAAATGAATTATAATCAATTCCTCCGCGGAGACATTGACCAGCAGCAATTGCCTCCACAAAGTACACAGGGAGCTGAGATGGTGGATTCCAGTGGGGACGAATTGATAATCTGTGAGGAGGGGGATGTACACGGTGATATATCGGAGGGTGAAGATGAGGTGGACATCTTGCCTCTGTAGAGCCAGTTTGTGCAAGGAGAGATTAATTGCTTCTTTTTTGGGGGGGGTCCAAACCAACCCGTCATATCAGTCACAGTCGTGTGGCAGACCCTGTCACTGAAATGATGGGTTGGTTAAAGTGTGCATGTCCTGTTTTGTTTATACAACATAAGGGTGGGTGGGAGGGCCCAAGGATAATTCCATCTTGCACCTCTTTTTTCTTTTCTTTTTCTTTGCATCATGTGCTGATTGGGGAGGGTTTTTTGGAAGGGACATCCTGCGTGACACTGCAGTGCCACTCCTAGATGTGCCCGGTGTTTGTGTCGGCCACTAGGGTCGCTAATCTTACTCACACAGTCAGCTACCTCATTGCGCCTCTTTTTTTCTTTGCGTCATGTGCTGTTTGGGGAGGGTTTTTTGGAAGGGCCATCCTGCGTGACACTGCAGTGCCACTCCTAGATGGGCCCGGTGTTTGTGTCGGCCACTAGGGTCGCTAATCTTACTCACACAGCTACCTCATTGCGCCTCTTTTTTTCTTTGCGTCATGTGCTGTTTGGGGAGGGTTTTTTGGAAGGGACATCTTGCGTGACACTGCAGTGCCACTCCTAGATGGGCCCGGTGTTTGTGTCGGCCACTAGGGTCGCTTATCTTTCTCACACAGCTACCTCATTGCGCCTCTTTTTTTCTTTGCGTCATGTGCTGTTTGGGGAGGGTTTTTTGGAAGGGACATCCTGCGTGACACTGCAGTGCCACTCCTAGATGGGCCCGGTGTTTGTGTCGGCCACTAGGGTCGCTTATCTTTCTCACACAGTCAGCTACCTCATTGCGCCTCTTTTTTTCTTTGCGTCATGTGCTGTTTGGGGAGGGTTTTTTGGAAGGGACATCCTGCGTGACACTGCAGTGCCACTCCTAGATGGGCCCGGTGTTTGTGTCGGCCACTAGGGTCGCTTATCTTACTCACACAGCGACCTCGGTGCAAATTTTAGGACTAAAAATAATATTGTGAGGTGTGATGTGTTCAGAATAGGCTGAAAATGAGTGTAAATTATGTTTTTTGAGGTTAATAATACTTTGGGATCAAAATTACCCCCAAATTCTATGATTTAAGCTGTTTTTTAGGGTTTTTTGAAAAAAACACCCGAATCCAAAACACACCCGAATCCGACAAAAAAAATTCGGTGAGGTTTTGCCAAAACGCGTTCGAACCCAAAACACGGCCGCGGAACCGAACCCAAAACCAAAACACAAAACCCGAAAAATTTCAGGCGCTCATCTCTAATATTATTGGACCAGAGAGGTCTACCGAGAGAAGAGTGACAGGAGGTGTGACCAAATTCTGTTAGGCATCATCACGCCCCTTCAGAATGAAAAGCAATGACAAATACTATGTGCCACACCCTGCAGAAGGGGACATTTCTCCTCTTTCATAGCTTGCCAGGCAAAACAATACTGGGTACCTGCTGCCACCTCTCAGTACCCCTGGGACTAGGACAACTTGGCAAAAGAATAAAAGCATCAGTTAGAAAAGTCTAGTTAAATAACTTACCATATATAACAACTACAGCAAATACAATGCACTAAATACCAACATTAGGAGAAAGTAACTTCTTTACTTTGTGTATATATACAGTATTCATTCAGTTTGTGAAGGTGCCCCAAATTGTTCAGCAGTATAAACGAAACATATATGATGCAACTGAGTAAGGTGTATAATGTTTGACATATGTATCTAAGGAATTTCTCCCCTTTGCACTGATAAATTATAAGGGGTCTATATATTAAACCCCTTTTCCCTCAAATGTCTATTTCCACGTAAATAACTCTTTAGCTACTGTGGGCATATACAGGATATTTTGTTGATACTGTTCCTGCTTTGTCCAACTCATGTTCAGTTCCACTGGCATTAGCAGCTCTTTTCTATGGAAAGAGCTACTGAAGGACAAAAAGGGATGTATATAGTTTCCTCAGCAATTCCAATTTTTTCTTAGGTCATACGCAGGAACATAGCCTGGATAGAAGTCAACTTCAATCAGCAAAAAACAGTGTTGTTCACTCTTCAAAGCATAATGGAGCATCTGTACCAATATGAAAGTAATGATTGATTGCCCTAAAACTTATCCATTTATTGCTGCAAATACTTTAGATTAAATATGTTATTATACAGGCAAAACATTGATGGGATTTTAAATAACCCCGCTAATCAGAATACATATACTGTATTCTTTAATCAGCAGTTTTTGCAGGAACTTACCTGAGGAAATCTGTACAGTCCAAGAATTCTGGCTATTGGTATTGAGGCTTTAGAAGTCATGTCACCAACTATAGCAGCCGGTATGCTCTCCATGTCACAGTTGAAATTTGGCACTGTCTGTTTTCCCCCTGACAAGATCAAAGTTGTCCCCAGCAATGATCTAACTTCATTGTAACAAGTATCATACAATTTAAATCCCAGTGTGATATTTGGTAGAATATCTGGTGACTTGTTAATTTCCAATATAGCATACACCATAGCCAGGAGGTAGCGATAATACCTTATATGAAATCTAAAATTGAATGATTTCATGAGAAAAGCTAAAACATATTTCATTTACATATTGGAGTTAGTAATATGATAAAAAAAAATACTGTATATATAATTCTCTGTATTCCAATGTCTCTTTAGAAGGTGTCTGCAATGTGAGCAAGCTGTAGAGTGTTTTTGTGATTTTACAATGGCTTTAGGAGCAATCTGTGGCATCTACAGATTATAAGTGAATTACAATTACTTTTTATCCTAAAGAGTATTTTCTGTATGTATATGTTTTACATATTAATATATTACATGTAATCCCAATCATGTCTATCTTATTTTGAAACATACCATGCATTTTGGCAGATGGGGAGACTTCAAACCAATTCACAAATGGGTTAGGTTGCGTATGCGTGACCGGCGCTCAGGAGACCGCCAGTCACCATGCCGAGGCCGGGATCCCAGCGTTGAGATGGCCGGTAGGGGTGTGTGAGCACAACAAGCCCTTTGCTGGCTCGGTGGCAAGCTGCACTTGCCACAGGTTCTATTTCTAATCTATGGGTATCGTGGACACCCATACAGTGGGAATAGTCCCTGCTAGTCAGTATGCCAACTGTCGGGATTCTAAGGGGGCAGGATGTAGGGGGAGGTATTGTGACCGGCAGTCTCCTGACCGCGGGACACATAACTACATCCCGTTTTGGATGATAATAAGTTGTGCATGTAGAGCTGTGTCTCTCCATCATCAGCCTTCCTTCTGTTACTACTTTCCCAGTGCTTCTTAATAGTTTACATTGCTGACAAGGAGAGATTACATTGTGATGGGGAAGGAGAGTTAAAGCTGCAGATAAATTGTTTTATAATGCTGCTCACCTGTTGGAGAATTAAAAATCCTGGTAGAAATACTTCTTAGTAAATGTGTGAATATACAGAAGAATATACAGACAAACTTAATCTACTAAAAGCAAAATGGCTGACACACAGAGCATAAATGTCTTATATGGTGATGTTCTCCTTGATTTGCTCAAGTGTAGCTAGATATTAGAATATTGTATGGGTTGGAAGAGATGAGATGTAATTTGAGGAGGAGCAGACATATGCATCTGCCAATGTTATGTATAGAATTTTTGCAGTCAGCGCAACAACTTGTCTGAGTAATCTGTTTCGGGCGCAGCTGGTTGTATGAGTTGTCCAAGCTCAGTGCACAATATAGCAAAAGGGGGGTGATACTTTTGCGCTCACCTGTTAATAAAGATATATTATAGGTGTATTGATGTGCGTGCTTAATGGTTGTCAATCTAAGTTGTGAAAAAGACTGAGAATGGGAAATGATGCAACTGCCTTTTTGCCAATGTGACAAGTTTCGAAGTGGGAGAAATATGTGTGCACAGTTTCTAGGCGAAGGGCAAATAGAAAATTGTAATTTTTATTCAGGGGCATTCCTGTGTATGAGTTTAAGTTACTTGGATTTATTTACAAAGTCCAGCATGCTTTACACTGACAGTAAGTGCCACTTTAAATTTTCCGCTCCAACCTGCTGGGAAGCAATGGCTTACAAAAGTGGCCACTTCATAAATAAAGCCCAATGTCTCATCCTACAATTTTAGTGGGAAGAATTTTGTGCCTACCATTGCACTTCAGTGGAAAAGCACATTCCCATTAGCACTATGTCTAAGGTAGAACAAACACATAAAAGTGCCACATATTTCAAAAACTGCTCTTTCTTTAATCTATAAATGACTCTCAAGGAGAAAAATGGACACTATTTAGTCTATTTAAGGTGCAGATCGAAAATAATATGAGGTTAACCTTTGGATAGTGTGTATATATATATATATATATATACATACACAGTATATATATTTAAAAATGCTCCTTTAAAGATTTTTCCACCTCTCTCCAGATCCAGTAGAACATCTAGTTCATGGAGGCCCTTACAAGAGTGGACAGTTATTATTCATCTAGCAAGTGTGCTAGGTGGACCATCGAGGGGTACGTGTACTGTATATACTCTTTTCCTAAATTAATCATAAGCATACTGTATACTATTTTTATTTGCAGTTATTCATTGCACTATATGATCTTATGTAGAATCACTTGACTATAAGCAATTATATTTATAGTGCACTAAATTCTCTTATAACAGTTTTATTTTATAAACCTAAAAGGAAGACTTACGTGTGGCATTGGAAAGGTTGAGGCTGTTCTTTGAATGTTAATTTTGGATACTCTACATCTAAATGAACAGCAAATAGCCCACCAAATGTGATATCCCCTTTTAAAAAGTAACCATTAATGTCCCCAACAGAGAGTGTGCACCCACTCGTTGATGTTTCACAAGTATTATTACAAGTTCTTAGAAGTAACAGGAATAAGTACACAAAGCAGGATTCCAGAAAGGTCAGACACAGCTTCATTCTGTTGTTGAACATAAATTATAAATATGTTAGTACAAAACTAAATTTGTTAGTAAGTAAGAAACAAACAAACAAACAAACAAACAAAACAGATAGATATACAGTCATATTTATATCATATATAAAACAGGAACTTAAACTACTGCACTCTCCTGCTGTAACACCGGCATATACACTACTGAGTTGTCCTGGCATAACAAAAGTGTACATGGTATCTATCAATGTCGGATTGGGAACTGAAAGGGCTTTGGAAAAATTTGTAGAAGTGACCTCACATGGGCAGCACCAGAGGAATACCGTGTAACCATGGTGGCAGCACCCTCCCTCACATGCCAACAAACAAAACAGGTCCCACATGCACATCGCCCCACCAGGGATCTTCACTATGAGTCCTATGGCCAATCCGCCCTGCTATCCATGAAGCACTGGCCACGTCTTGTGATTTTCCCATCTCAAGATGGATTGCAAGTAGTATGTGTTTTTGGATTCAATTAATCTTATCGTTTACCCAAAACAGCATCCAAATTAACATGACCACCTGCAGGTGATTAGGCTGTGGTATAAATAGTCAACATGCACATACAGTATAACTTGTAACATCATATCTCACACTTTCCGGGAATAGATAATATTGAGAGGGTGACTTTTCATGTTGTGTTAAAAACATGCTATACAGGTATAGGACAATAAGCAACCAAAATAACATCCACATTCATCAGGAATGTATTTGAATTTTATTACATTTTAGAAATGCTAACATGATAACTTATATTTAAAATATTTTGCCTCAAAGTAAGTATTCAAATTTAGTCCTAGATTTATCAAGCCTTGGAGAGTGACGACTTGCACAGTGATAAAGTACCAACCAATCAGCTTCTAACTGTCATTTTTCAAACACAGCCTGTAACATGGCAGTTAGGAGCTGGTTGGTTGGTACATTATAACTGTGCAATTTTTCACTCTCCAAACCTTGATAAATCTGGGTCTAAATACCAACCTAGAACATGAGTTACCTTGGTATTTAGTCTTCCCTAAAGTCTGTCAGTTTTGACCTGCTCTACTTACAGTACTTCCATAGTGAGCATGTTCTTAGTGGACAACATCTGCCTATTCAAAAAGAAAGACATTCAGCAGAAGTGAGGAGAATCCTGTAATACCTGCCAACAGTACATCACTCTCTTGGGTTTAGCTACTGTATGTAGTATTTAACATGCTGGCAGCATGTAGACTACCTGTGCTCAATAGACACTGGGGTGTCCACCCCATCATACTGAGTGTTAGACCACAATTAAGAAATATTCTGGAATTTATTTTATTAAATGTCTCCCAAAAATGTAGTTTTTCATTACTAATACAGGTAAAGAGTGGGACTGGAGAATGACATCCACTAACAGGAACATGGAAGTAGCACTAAAAATGTAGGCATTATTCTTCGTGTTCTTAGACAAAAGTTTATTTTAGACAAGGTGATGGGCTTTGAAGTGGTGGCATCCCCAGAAGCATAGCATAATATCACTGTTTCAATTAACTAACTCATTTTCTACCTTCCACAACCTGCTACACGAGGCTTCTAAATAAAGTTTATAACAACATAGGAACAGCTATGGTGGACATAAAGTTATTGGAAATGAATCAATCATTTTGAGTACAAAGTATCTAGCATTAATCTCACCAATCTATGCATGGAACTTTTTTCCCAGATGTCCAATAAACCATAAGTAAACATGTCCACTGTGTTTGTAATATCCCAAAACAATTATACTACAGTATGAACATGTTACCATACGTCTAGTTACCAATATTTTAAAATTATTTTTGATGACACATTGTTGTTGAATCAGCACATCTATTGCAAGTACGTCACATGCAGTGGTGCTGAGGGGAGGGGGAGCAGGTACTGTTTGGGCATTGGCCCAAGTTCCCCCTCCCTTATCTGCCAGTAGCAGCTGCAGTTATTTTCCTCATCCCAGCATACGCTGTGCTCCGTGGCCAGGAAAGTGCTTAAAGTACTATTATTTCTATATTTTTTTCTAAGGGTGCAGGGCCACGCCTCCTGTTGTTAGGCCATGCCCCCTGAAAAGTACATGGGCCTGGCCAGGCTCTCTACTGACCTGGTCCACATGTGGTACTGTATTGGTGGACCTTGGGAAACTAAAGCTCTCATCATGTTGATTTTACAGACTTTGAAAAAATAAACACCTCTTTTTAATGGAAATACTAGATGAAGAATAAGGACTCAAACATTTATTTTGCAGTAGGCCAGAATTGTAAAACAGTAACATTTTCAAACCCTGAGCTTATCCTTCACAACTGATAGATAGATAGATAGATAGATAGATAGTCTCTTAGATTTAGAATACATCTCTTACATTTACAGAGTAATAATTACTTACCTCACACTGAAACAAAATCTATGTAGACCTTTTCTCCATAATTCAATTTCCACAAACGATACAACTGTTAAAGTATAATATACAATATGGTTCTACAATGACTGTATAAAATTAATACAAATATAATTATAAATCAAAGGAAAGTGGTCATATACAATTTGTCATGCATGGATATTATTAATTCAATATAATATATTGTTTCTATTTGTCATGTTTTAATCATACGTACCACACAGTTGTAATGTACTATAATTTACTGTATTCTGTATATTTACAAATCCTCAAACATTACTGAAGGGAAAGTCCCCTTTCAAGACATTTATAGCATCCCATCTGTTTTGGAGACTGATTCTGGAAATAAGTTACTATATGATTATCTTCAAAATAAATAACAGGTTTGTACTATGTTATTAAGCAAAATCATTATAATTAAATTAGTCACCAGAGTACAGTAGTTCTGTAAGTACAGTAGGAAAAATCTAGAGGGGATGTACAAATATAATGATATGTTAATTGCAGTACATTTCTCTGGGCTGACTAAGCAAATAGATTGTATTTCTGTTTAAATGTGTGTAGCTATAAATAGGCTAGGAGGCAGAGTGTTGTTATAGTGTATTCCTAAAGATACACAATTGTGCAGGTTAAAGTTTAAGCAAATTCTTCACCTGCACAAAGGTTTCATTCAAAATATTACAATA
Source organism: Pseudophryne corroboree (assembly GCF_028390025.1). Lineage (NCBI taxonomy): Eukaryota > Metazoa > Chordata > Amphibia > Anura > Myobatrachidae > Pseudophryne > Pseudophryne corroboree. The sequence goes on from NC_086455.1 coordinate 148,896,832, forward strand.
AACTGGATATTTTGTGAAAGCTCCTTAATAAATTAATAAATGTCATCACTTTTATTTTCTATCTAAATTTAAAATGCAAGCATTCAATATATTACCTTAACACACAAAGGATAAATCCTCGATTTTACATTACTTTAATAGCATTGTTCTGCTGAATTTCTCAGTATAAAATGTTGGCAGGGGCATATCTACCTCTACCCCAGGATGGCACTCGCCAGGAATGCTGTCCCAGCAGTGCCACCTGTGGCCAGGGGTTAGAATCACATAGTAGTTCTGCCCAGGGCCATAATGCCTCCCCATGTTTGCCTCTGTCTGCATAATAGAGATATTGCTGCTGCCTCCATGTTTCAACAGTGATAGCTACTCAAACTATATCTAAACCAGGCCCAATGTAAATGAAGGAACTACTGTGTGGTGTAATATGAATAAAGGAAACTACTATGTGGTGTAATGTAAGTAGTACTAATGTGTGGTGAAATTTGAATTTGGTGTACTATTGTGTGGCCATGATCCTTCCACATGAGACTGCACTGATTTTTTGGTGCATTATGTCTCTATTTAAAATATGGGGAGGCACCAGTCCCTTACTTTGCCTGGGGTGCTCGGACCTCTAGATATACCCCTGTTCTCAAATCTTATTACATACAACCATTGCAAACTTACATGTGTTTCCCAAAAAGTTTACATGTTTTAAGAAATCACAACCTATTACATTTACGCCTAAATGTTCTAAAAATGTTTTTGTAAAAAATGTTTAAACCATTTTCGGAACGGATTTATCTTAAAATTTATTGGATGGATTTCCTGAAACAATCTTTCCAATGTCTTTCTGGATATGAATTTCCATGAATATTGGTTGTGCTATTTGAAAAATATACTTCTCAACATACTGTAGATTATTGTAATGACAGGCTCATTCGTCTCCTTCGCTACTAAGGATGCCTAGAACTCATCCTTCAGATGTACATTAAAACTGCTAAAGATGAGTGCCACTTATCCTAAGATCTGAAAGCACTCAATGGAGTTAAACCTTAACAATGTTTGCTTCCATTGTCTCTACTTGTTGCTGCAGTAAATGAATGTAGGGGGAGCTGGGCTTGATACTGTAGCTTATCAAGGGCAGGGGCCAGGGTTAATGATGTTGTTAAGCCCTACCCCCTTCATAGCCAACACATTGAAATGAAAAGTGCAAGGTAATAGGGAAAGCACATTGAAATTGCTCCCCAAAATTGAAACTCCTAATGGGATATTTACTAAAAGGTTGATGTTAAGTGATGTTCATCAATTACAATTCAATGAAAATTGATCTAAACCAATTTTTTGCTTCCAGGGCTAAAACAGATTTACTAACACTAATACTCCTTTCTCTCTCTCAGATCACAACCATATCACCTGCATTCTCTCCACCATTACCTCAAACTCAGAGTCCTTGAAGTCCTCCAATCCTCCTCAAACCCACGGAAATATATACGCAATTAATTTTCAATAACTTTCCACCTCTCTGCAACAACTACTCTCATCTATTTCTGCATTTACTTCTCCTGAGATGGCTGTAGCACATCTGAACCAAACTTTAGAAATAGCCCTTGATGAAGTCGCCCCAGCTACCCACACCCTCTATGTAGGTCTAGATGTCAACCGTGGCACTCTAAATTAACAAGACACCTACAAAAACACTCATGGAAAGTTTAAGATCAGTGGCATAAATCTCGTATTCTAAGTGACTTCCTCACAAATAAGACTGTTTACCACACTTATCGTAATGCACTGGACACTGCCAAACAAACATATTTCCAAACTCTGAGCTCTGTTCAAGCCTCTAACACCAAAAGACTTTTTAATACATTTAATACATTTACTTCTGAACCCTCCCTCACTCAACCCACTAGCCACCATCAAGGAGCAAGATCTTGCTTATTACTCCAAGGACAAGATTGATAAGATCGGAGATGAAATGGTATGCTCTTCCATAGATAGTGACCTGATCAATTCTCTACATGAACCCACTGGCACCCTCACTTAATTTGATCCCACAAAAGAAGATGAAGTATTAACACTATACTCACCCTACTAATCTACTACCTCTCCTCTTGAGCCTATACCCTCACAAGTAAGTCAATCTCTGTCTCCTGTACTCATCCCAACCTTAACTAACATCTGTAATCTCTCTCTCTACTGGTATATTTCCATCACTGTTCAAACATGGAATGATTACTCCCATTCTGACAAAACAAAATGCTGACCCTAACTCTCAAACTACTGTCCCATGTATCAGCTCCCATGCCTCTCCAAGCTACTTGAGAGACTTGCCTACACTCACCTCACACACTTTCTTAATTCACACAACTTATTGGACCTACAGTACTTCATTTAGGCATTTATTCACAACACTCCACAGACACAGCACTGACTAGAGTAGTAAATGATCTGGTCACTGCTATGTCCAAAGGCCATCACTCACTTCTTATTCTTCTAGATCTATCTGCTGCTTTTGACACTGTTGGCCACTCTTTTCTCATACAAACACTACAATCCCTATGTCTTCAAGACACAGCCCTTTCTTGGTTCCTATCCTACTTATTTAATTGCTCCTTCAGTGTCTGCTTCTCTGAGTCCACCTCCTCTTCGCTACCTCTCTCAGTTGGAGTACCGCAAGGCTCAGTCTTAGGTACTCTGCTTTTCTCAATCTTCTGTATACCTCATCTCTTGGTAAACTAATCAGCTCTTTTGGATTTAAATACCATCTGTATGCAGATGATAATCAAATCTACCTATCCTCTCCAGATTTGTCACCATCTGTATTGGTCCTTGTCACTGAATACCTTTCTGTCATTTCATCTTGGATGTCATCTTGCCACCTCAAACTTAGTATTTCCAAAACAGAGTTAATTATATTTTCTTCAGCCAATAGTAGTTACCAACCTGATATCTCCATCACTGTTGAGAACTCGACAATCAATCCTACCCCACAAGCTCGCTGCCTAGTTGTCATCTTTGACTCTGAACTGTCCTTTGTTCCACACATTCAATCTGTTTCAGAATCATGTTACATGCATCTAAGAAACAAATCCAAAATACAAACATACCTTACACAAGACTGCAAAAACTCTAATCCAAGCTCTTATTATCTCCCACATTGATTATTTCAATAGTCTTCTTATTGGTCTTACCGAAAAGAGACTCTCACCATTACAATCCATTCTAAATGCAGATGCAAGATTAATCTTCCTCAATAGATGTTCATCAGCTGCAGATACACTCTGTCAGTCCCTCCATTGGTTACCTGTATTCTACCGTATTCAATATAAAATACTTTTGCTCACACACAAGGTTATTAACCAAATTACACTTATATACATCTCATTGCTTATCTCAAAATATATCCCTACCTGACCTCTTTGCTCTTCACAAGATCTACGTCTCTCATCCACACTCATTATTTGCTCACATTCACGATCAAAGGACTTTCTTTGGGCTGCATCCACTCTGAGGAATGCCCTACAATGCACAATCAGACTCCCCCACAGTCTACAAACCTTCAAACATTCCCTGAAAACTCACCGTTTCAGGCAAGCTTATCACATTCCAGAACTGCTCACTCAACCATCATACGTTTTTCTATCCAGTTGCATTCCCACTGTACAGTCCACACATATTTTTTCACATATTTTCTCTTTATTCACTTTCCCATCCTCCTGACCCCAGGCCAACATCACTCTGTGACCTTATCATACAACCCACCAAGAACATAGTAACATAGTAACATAGTTTATGAGGTTGATAAAAGACCATTAGTCCATCGAGTTCAACCTATTAATATTCTCCTACTCTGTATTATTGTATTATTTTCATGACTAGTTTTAACTGTTTGATAAAGTCTGCCGTTGTGTTGTATTTCCTCATTTTATTATAACTATAGTACGTGATCTATCTTCCATAACCCTGTATATCATTATCCATTAGGAATTTATCTAGCCCACTCTTAAAAGTATTGACCGAGTCTGCCATCACTACTCTCTCAGGCAGAGAATTCCAAACTCGTGTTGTCCTTACTGTGAAAAAACCTTTTCGCCCCTCTCTGTGCGTAATCTCCTCTCCTCTAACCTAAATGAGTGTCCACATGTCTTCTGTGTTGATCTTTGCAATCTTGTGGACAATTAGGCAATAGATAGCACCTATCCTTGTGTATCATTGCCTATTTCCCTATACATTGTAAGCTTGTGAGCAGTTACTTCTTACCTCTATGACTGTTTGTTATTACTCAGTTTTGTTATTACCCTGTTTTGTTTTATCATTGTTGTTTCCAATTGTAAAGTGCAACAGAATATGTTGTGCTGCATAAGAAACTGTTACTAAATAAATAAAAAAATAATTTACTAACACATGATTTTATTTATTTTTAAATGTTAGTAAATGTATGTTTTAGCCCTGGAAACACAACATCAATTTAGATCAATTTTAATTATTGATAATTAAAATTAACCATTAACAAATATACTCCTTAGTTTCATTTGTAAAGCTTGTATAAAGGAGGGTAGTCCCATATTTCAAACAATGTGAAGTTATCTTTGGTGATCATATACTGCAACCGGAGCATACCCCCTACACTGCAGAAGTCATTAATACTGTATTCTAGGTCTAGTGGAGGATTTTTCCATAATGGAACCCAAGGGTATCAATATTTCAAAGATGGGATTAGTCTTTTAAACTGCATGACCCCTTTGTGTTTATTGTCTGGTAATCACATGTGACCACTAGTTTTTATCACACAGCATTACAGAAATAGCAGTATAGCCAGGGGACGAGAAAAGTACTAATTTGCCCAATTTCTCCCACTCCAAGGGGGTAATTTCAAGTTGATCGCAGCAGGAAATTTTTTAGCAGTTGGGCAAAACCATGTGCACTGCAGGGGAGGCAGATTTAACATATGCAGAGAGAGTTAGATTTGGGTGTGGTGTGTTTAATCTGCAATCTAAATTGCAGTGTAAAAATAAAGCAGCCAGTATTTACCCTGCACAGAAACAAAATAACCCACCCAAATCTAACTCTCTCTGCAAATGTTATATTTGCCCCCCCTGCAGTGCACATGGTTTTGCCCAACTGCTAAAAAATTTCCTGCTGCGATCATACTTGGAATTACCCTCCAAATTCTACACACTCCACAGCACCCTCATATTAAAGTAAGGAATTTACTCATTCAAACAATGTGCCCTTTAAGTAGGTATTATCTGGGGATCACCAGACAACAATAAGTCTCCTAAACTATGCAACATTACATTAAGCATTAAAGGGGTTGTTCAGAGATGGATGCAGATCTTGCTTCTGCAGCAAGATCTGCATCCATTTATTCACATGCTAGGGGCCACCCAGCACAGGGCAAGGCCACCCAGCATGTCAGAATGAACCCCTGGCTGCGCAGGCAGGCAGGCAGTCTGGCGCCATTTTTTTTCTTGGAGTGGCCATGTGTTCTGTCACGCAGCCGCCCAGAACACAGAGGGTAATTCAGGCATGATCGCTAGTGTGCGTTTTTTGTATCCCTGCAAACAGGTAGTCGTCGCCTACAGGGGGAGGGTATGGAGTGTGTGCAGGTGTACGATCGCATTTGTATCAGAAATGCACAAACATCAGATTGTGCAGTTTATGCTCATCCCAGGACTTACTCAGCCGCTGCAATGATCGGGGCCGGAGCTGATGTCAGAATACCTACCTCCAACTGCCTGGTCCCCCTTGCGTTTTCCCAGACACTCCTTGAAAACGGTCAGTTGCCACCCACAAACGCCTTCTTCCTGTCAATCTCCTTGTGATCACCTGTGCGTTCGGAAATTTTGCACCATCCCGTCGCTGACCGGCGATCCCCGTTGCTACGGTCTGTCGCGCCTGCGCATTGCGGTACATACACATGCGCAGTTCAGATCTGATTGCAGGCTGTGAGAAAACGCAGCCTAGCAATCAGGTCTGAATTACCCCCACAGTACGGACATGCCTGCATTATCAGGACCACGCCCACAAAACACTGCATCGATGCCCCCCCAACAACCACCAATCCGGGATGTGATCACATGGTGAAGGGTCGCGCACGTGCACTATGGCGGCTGCATCCATCTCTGAATAGCCCAGGGCTGTAACGGGGGGGGGGCTAAGGGAGCATGCACCCCAGATGCAGAATTTGAGGGGGCGCCAACGAGTTACAGAGGAGCAGAGTTTTTGTTTTGTTTTTACCGGCAGTGCTGTGCTGCTCCAGTGAGACAGTCCCAGGGCAATGTATCTGACCCACCTGTCTGCCCGCAGCTGGCTCCGACACTGTGCGGGTGAGCTCCAGTACCTGGGATCTCTCCTATGTCGGCTACTGTCTTAAACTCTCTTCTTTGCCATGCAGTGCTGCGACTAGTGTGCGGTGCACCGTACAAGCTATAGAAGTGCACTGTGCTCCCAGTTAGCAGAATCAACCTCCGCTTTGCCTCCCAGATGGGGGGATTTGGTGTAGCTTATAGGGGGGTGTAGTGCAGTGATGTAGTGTACCACATAGGGTATGTAGTGTAGTAATGTATTGCAGTATATAGTGGCATGTAGTGCACTTATGTGGTGTAGCATAGCATATAGCGTATGTAGTGCAGTGCTTAGGGACATGTAGTGTAATGATGTAGTTCAGCGTGTAAGGGAAGTAGTATAGTGATGTAGTGCAGTGGATAGGGGAATTTAGTGCAGTGATGAAATGTTATGATAAAGGGGGTCATTCCGACCCGTTCGCACGCAGCGGTTTATCGCTGCAGTGCAAACGGGTGCGGAATGCGCATGCGCGGCAGGCGCAGTGCTCGTGCGCGACGTTGCCTGGCGACAGGGGTCGCCGGGTTACGTCGCGACTTACAAAGGAAGTGGTCGCAGAGCCGATCGCTAAGAAGATTGACAGGAAGGAGGCATGGCTGGGCGGAACCGGAGCGTTTAGAGCCGTTTTCGGGGAGTGGTGAGTGTAACGCAGGTGTGTCCAGCAGAACGGAGGGCGGAGGTGTGACGTCAAAGCCGAGCCCATCATCGCTGGATCCATCGCACAGGGTAAGTATGTCCAGGGCTGGTCTTGTTTTATGTGAAAATTTTTTAGCTTAGCAGGGCTGCACAAGCATTCGCAGCCCTGCTAAGCTAAAATACACTCCCCCATAGGTGTGGCTAGTTGATCGCAGCAGCAGCAGCAAAAAGTTGCTGGCTGCGATCAACTTGGAATGACCCCCATAGTGCAATGTATGGGGACACACAGAGGAGCATGTAGTTGAACATGCTGGTGGGGCATGTGACGCATAGGGCATTTGAGGCACATAGGGGAATATTGTCCAGTAGTATCCCCTTTTTTCAAAACTTTTGATAATCTGATTATTTTAGTCTGATTGGGGTTTTTTTTTGCGTTTTTATATATATATATATATATATATATATATATATATATATTTTTTTTTTTTTTTTTTGGGGGGGGCAAATTACTGCCTTGCCCCGGGTGATGACAATCCTAATTTCGGCCCTCAATAGCCCCCTGAGTCCACAAATGGGGGGGGGGGGAAGGAGGGGGGAGGGTTTCTAATGCCCAGGTCTCCTCATCCTGGAGTAAATAAAGACTGATGTCCCTCAAGATTATACAATACTGTATGTTTTCTATTTTCAAAAGTGATATACCTTGTTGGGCTACCATAATGTTATTATTACTGTACACATTTTTTTTTAAGTGGTTCATTCAAATAGAAAAGTGAATTATAATTTTAATTGCCAATTCTATTATGAAAATCTATGTGCAGAATTTTTTTTTTTTTTTTTTTGGAGAGGTGAATTAATGTTGAAGTACAAAATATTTTGCTGTTGTTTTTGTGGTTAGTTTACTTTCAATTTCTATAAAAATGCCTTGTTGATCAATTTGGCAAGATTTTTCTTTATCAAAAAAGGAGATATACAGAAAGTGAACTAATGCTATTCTATGAAAGTACTCTGAAAAAAAAAACATAAATAAAAACTAAGGTATAGTTTTTATTGGTACTGTAATTATTTTGAATATGGATCTTGGAATGTGACCAGCAAAGAAAATGGTAAAATATTGGCTACAGTAATTCTGAGCTTGAAGTATAGCAAATAAATAAGTAAATAAATTAATAACATCAAAAACAAGTAACTTGTTTTGTAACAAGTAACAAACCATGTTGCATTATGTAAGTATACAAATACTTTTTTTTATTGCATGTAGGTTTATTTTTACACTACATTTTAGATTTCTGTTTCTACATGTCCCTCTCAAACTTAGATCTTATTGCACATCTGCAGTGCAACATGGTTTTACTAAAGTGCAACAGTTAAGCCAGTTACACATCTAAAGATTGTCATTCCAACCAGCTAATTACTCTAGTTGGCTGGATGGAATGAAAATCTGGAAATTTATGCTCACCAAGAATAATCATTTACTCCAAGAACCCATGAAAATGGATGAAATTGGTCTTTCAGATAAGTTGGCCAAAGTTGTTTGATTTAACCAAATTGTCTGAATAACTGTTGTTTTTTTTCAGCATGTTGGACCAACTACTGTAGCTAATTGTTGTTTGCTACCATATATTACCAGATTTTCGTTCTAACAGTAGTTGGCTGGTTGCAATGATGATTTTTAGATGTGTGACCAGCCTTACTGTACCTTCTCTTTTTTTTTTCTTGTTCCCAACTAAGAGTCAGCCCCATAATCTCAGGACTGAGGTGATAAAAGCCTTTAACCACTTTACTGCCAATCTTTTTGTCTCACAAAAACAGCTCAGAAATGTAAGTTTTCTTCTATGTTTGAATTAGGTCAACAACATTTATTTAAAACTTATCCAAAATGATTTTTGTTAAATAAATAAAAAATGAACATTTTTGAAAACATTATTTTTTTTTAAAACATTAGAACATCACCAGGAACATTGTAACCATGACAATCTGTATTTCTCCAGTGGCTGCAGCCACCAAGTACAGAATAGGGGGCTGAGAGGTGGGGGGGTTCATTTACATTTGCTGGGTGGCTGGTCCCTTTGTGATTGGCAGCTGCAGGAAGATTATCTTCCAGTAGCCGGCCACTATGTGCTTTTGACCGGTCACATTGTTTGCAACCAGATCAGATAATGCACAGTCTAGTGTGGTCTCAAATGATGTGACAATTGGATTAGGTAAAAGAGGTTAAATCTTAATGGTCTAATTTAGAGTTAATAGTAAATCAAGATTTTTTTTTCCTTTGCGTCATTCACAGTTGCATGCTAGTTGGGTGCACTTGTACTCGTAGAGTGTGCATGGAAACAAATGTGGATATTCAGTCGTATGCTGAATTGTGCTACGTGGCTACAAGCCATGATTAATTTCCTTGTATAAAAATCCATCACATAAACACACCAGCCCTATTTCTGGTGCAAGAGATCTGTCTGAAAGCTGATGGATCCAAAATTCAGTACAGCCTGCAATTCTGCCTATACTTCAATGACACACTTGCACTCAACATCATCTACATGTATATGTTCCATTAGCACCCAGTAATGTCCCATCAACTAAAAGTTTAGATACAACAAAAGCTAGGTACACATTAGACTGTCCCAGATCATGGACGACGGCACAATCGACAGAATGATGTGTTGTTCCGCAGTACACACTGAATGATATAGCGCACGATCAAGTGCTATATCGTTCAGTGGCCACATACAGTAACATTTTGTCCCCTAGGGCAATTTAACAGAGAAGGGGGCATGTGTGAACCTCCGGTGGGCCTCCTACTCTGTATGGCACAGTAGTCTCCAGGATTGTGCAGGAGTCTACTGCGCATGCGCAGGTCTCCGGAAACATGGCGTACGCCATGTTCAGGTAACCAATTGACTTCTGCGCATATGCGGTGGCCATTTTGGCTCTGATTTTTGCCGTGACTGCAGCGCCTGCCACTGGACCCCGGAAAGGTAAGTATTAAAATAATGGGTGCAGTGTGTGCAGTGTGGGCCCCCCTAGAGCCAGAGGCATGTGTGATGAATGATGTGACGTAGTGCACAATAATGCATACACACTGACTGATGTGAACGATATGTTGGTCCAATCTGCCAGATCAGACAACATATTGCCTAGTGTGTATCCAGTTTAAGCCTTAAATGACTCATAGAAACTCATTCAGCTGTGGTCGCAAAGCAGCTATTGTATGCACATCGGTTGATGTTTTCTTACTGTGCATGCATCTGAGCCGCAGTGTACACATGTAGCCAGTGAATTGCGATTGCGGTCGCACAAAGGAATTAGTCTCAGTGAGTGACATTAAGACAGCGTTTGGAATTGGGAACGGGGGAGTTGCAGGCATGTCCTGGCCATTCAGACACCGTATTCTGGGCGTGCATAAATTAGCAGTTGTGATCTTACTTGCTACTGGAGAGCACTCCCGGGAGAGCAGCTCTTTCTTGCATCTACAGAGGCACTCAGACTCTGCGACATGACCTGATTTGCGGCGATGGTACTGATGTATCAGCAATTTTATGCTGTTGGATGGAAATGATGTAACAACAAAGGGAGTCCCTATGCTCAGGTTAGCTTCTGCCATATTAGCATATACTGTAATCACAATTGCATACAGCACAAGATAGCAATGTCAGCAGCAAGAACATCTGCACCTGAATGAGCCTCATAATCACCAGTCATAGTGGCATATGCTTGGCTACGGTGCATGCGCAGTGATCAAAAAATGTAAGATCGTTTGCAAAGCAGAATTTCCTGCAGTTCCACATCATCCCCTGAACTTGGTTTCAGTGTTACTATTCTAAGCACTTTATTTGGTATTTGGATCTTAAACAAAGCAGAACCTGTGCACAAAATGACTTCATTTTGTACTTTGCAATAACACAGCAACACATGGAGTTGCTATATGTGTGGTAGAGATTCAGTATGAAATCCCGATTTCCGGGATCTCGGCGGTCAAAATATCGACGCCGGAATTCCGACAGTCAGAATCCGGACCTCAATCGCAGCATGTCCCCTCTCGGGCTCACTGCGTTCACCACACTTCGGGCCCAGTAGCGACCTTATGTCACCACACTAATCTATTCCCCCTCGGGTGGTGGCATGGACCACCACCTAAGTGGGGATTCTGGGCGGTGGGCGGGATTCCGATAGCCAGCATTTTAATGGGTGTTGGGGTTCCGGCGTCAGTATTTTGACCGCCGGGATCCCGACAGTTGGGAAATTAACTGCGTCCTGTGTGGTGTGATGAGTAAAGCCCTGAATGTTGTGCTGGCTTGAATGTTTATTTCCAATTTGTTCCCACTTAGTGGCAGAAGGTCATTCCCAGTTTGTGTCAGACACATCTTTAATGGATTCATAGGGGTAAATTTACTGAAGTTCTAAAAGTAAAAAGCGGTGATGTTGGGGCTAATTCAGTAAGGATAGCTAATTCTGCGAATCAGCAGAATTTGCTATCCTTTTGCAGGCATGCTGGGGGCCGCCCAACACGGGGCAAGGCCGCCCAGCATGCTGACCGGCGCCTCCCCCCCTGCAACAAGCAGAAATTGCGCTCGCCTCGAAATTTCTGCTTCTCAGCAGAAACTAAGGTTGACTCCTGCCGGCGCAGCTTAGCTGCAGCCGCAGGAATCCCAATGCCATCTTACCTGTTGCGGCGCTGCGCCCCCAACACGCGCCCGTTCGCACCACACTGCCCACCGTTTGGGATGCCTCGCCCCCCAACGATCCGTTTCCTCCCTGAAAATGGAGCGTTGCTGCCCCCCTCCCTCCCCGCAACCGCCTCTGCCTGATTGACAGGCAGAGGTGAACGCATTTTCTGCGGCCCCCTGCAGAAAGTGCTGAGGCATGCGCAGTACGGCCTGCTGCACATGCGCCTGCGGCACCACCGCAAAAATTACGGTTGGAACGCGATTTGCGATCCAACCTGAATTAGCCCCGTTGCCCATATCAACCAATCAGATTCTGTCTATTTTTTTTTTTTATTGCATCCAAGGAAATGATAGACATAATCTGATCGGTTATTATGGGCAACATCACCTCTTTTCACTTTTAGAAGTTTTAGTAAATGTACCCTCTACATTGTTGAGTGGCACCCATTTGTGCATAATGTTACAAAAGTAATAAGTACGACAGAGGAAATATAGTTGGTCAATGGAACATTACCAAAATCCTTGTGTGCTAATCCCAACACACAGAAAGGCATACAATCATTATTATTCTACATCATCTTTGTGATATTCTTACCATGTGGTAACATTTTCATTGATTTTTAAATAGTGCAGATGTAAAGAATTGGAAAAACTAAAAAACTGAGATTTGTGTGACATATTCTGGAGAAAACAAAGAATATATAAAGAAATGCAAGAAGTCTGTTTAATGAAAACCTAATTTTACATCTGAACTGGTTTTATTAGGTTATTTATTAAATTCCTGAAAGCCTTCTTAATATCCCTGTTTCTAAATGTATAAATAAAAGGGTTACTCATAGGTGTGATTACTGTGTACATAAAAGTAAGATATTTGTCATAATGGCCTCCTTTAGGCTTGACATACACAATGGTGCCTGTTCCATAAAATAGACCGGCAATAATGAGATGAGAAGAACATGTGGAAAAAGCTTTCTGTTTTCCCTCCTTACTCTTTATCCTTGAAACTGTCATTATAATCTGGATGTAGAATCCTATGATTGTAATAAATGCAAGAATAATAATTAACATAGAAGCTATGAGTGTTGCTATATTGCTAATGAAGACATCAGAACATGCCAAGTTCTGCAGCGGAGCCACGTCACAGTAGAAGTGGTCAATCACATTAGGACCACAGTAGTCCAACTGAGCTGTTGTGATGACAGGGGCTAAAATAATACTAAATGCCATGATCCATGGTAAAACAGCCAAACTAATATAAAAAGCAGGCGTCATTATAGCTTGGTAGTGTAAAGGATTATTAATAGCCAAGTGTCTGTCAAAGGCCATTACTGCAAGAAGATAACATTCAGTTGATCCAGAGGAAATGAATATATACATTTGAGTAAAGCATTCAGTGAAAGAAATAATATTATTACCTGAAATGACATTTGCTAAAAGTTTTGGAACAATGACAGTCACAAGCATAATCTCTAAAACGGAGAATACACCAATAAAAAAATACATGACAGTATGAAGAGAAGGATCTACTCTTATAATAATAATTATAGCCATGTTCCCCAAGATACATAGGATGTAGTTCAGTAAAAAAACAAAGACAAGTAAATTCTGGATCTGTTGCAAATCAGCAAAAGCAAACAAAATAAATTCTTTAACCACAGTTTTATTTGTTTCCAACATTGTGCTAACAAAAAAATATCTGGAATAGAAAAAGGCCAGGTTCCATGATTAGAATGTCTAAATAGATGTCAAATATTGTTTGTTCCTTATATATGTAAATATACATGCAAACACAAACTACGGTGAGCCCTGTGATAATTACACCAGCACCAGCTGGCGTAATCACAGAGCTCATTGCCGATTCTGTACTTCTGCACACAGGGCCGGTGCAAGATCTCTCTGCACCCTAGTCAAACCTTCAGCCTAGTGCCCCATAACCTGCAACCCCCTCCCCCCTCACACACACACCAGCCGGTGGGGGAGATGCAGGTGGCCACGAAGTGGGTTATGGTGAATTGCATCATTATACACACACACACACACACACACACACACACACACACACACACACACACGCAGTGGTGTCGAGAAAGGGGGTGAGAGGGTACAAATTACCTGGGCCCAGGTCTGTTAGAGGGGCCCAGGTCCATGCCTCCTGAGATTAGGCCATGCCCCCTGAAAAGTACCAGGGCCCAGCCAGGCTCTCTACTGCTCTGGCTGGGAGGCCTGCCATGTTCCTGTGAGCGGGTGCTTCTGATGTGCTAGGCATGCCCCCAAAGAGGAGTGTCCATGCCCTCAGCATGCTGTGGTCACACCTCCTCCAGTGGGGGTAGGGTGGCCCAGGAAGTTGTTATACCGGGGCCAAAAATTTCTCTTGGCAGCCCTGCATACACGGTCAGAATATTGACAGTGGCATCCCGAGCACCATAATAACATCATTTTAAATTAAATTAATTAACCTTACCCCTTACTCTATGCCTCCCTACCAGCACCCTAAACACTAACATTCAGAATGTCGGCTGTTGGGATTCTGGCGTCAGCATTCTGACAGGTGTCAGGCTTCTGGAGCCAACATTCTAAACACCAGAATCTGGTCTATCGGGAAGCCATCTACATCCCGTAAAATTGTATGGACACACAAGCTGATCACTGTGAAAAAGAAAGTTAAAAAAAAATCATACTCACCTACGCAGGGTGCTCCGGTAGCGGTTGAAAATAATCAGGACTCCCTGCTGCTCCTGTGACCTCTGGTGTAGTAAAGTGATGCTGCAAAGTGGCAGTTCACTTTACAGCACCGGAGGTCACAGCAACAGGGAGCCCTGATGACCAGCAACCCCCAGAAAGATCCCCGGGTGTTAGTGAGTATAATCAGAGTTAGGTGGGATGCGGTGCAGGGGATGTTGTCGTGATGGGGAGAGGGTTCTGATGGTGGTGGTACTGGTGAGCAATGTTGGGTGGTGGCGGTAAAAAACATCCAATTTTATTGTAAAGTGGCATCACAAGGACAGAGCTTTCTCAAAAGATTGATGATACATACATGCAATGTAATCAATAAATGCATTGCGAATTGGGTCGATTTTATCACAACACATCCTTCGATGCAGAAGGTGATAGATCGGCCCATAAATATCAATTATATTAACAGTCATTGACGCTAACAAATCCTGTTTTTTGAACAATGAGTAAAGCACAGTAAATATTAAATGTAAATAAGATATTAGAATCATTACACACGATACATGTAACTACCTCAGGGACTGACAATAATAATCACTTTCTGGAAGAGAAAAAAAGAAATAGAATATATATATATATATATATATATATATATATATATAGTGTATGCAAATTACTGTATTATATGTGGAGTTTGTTTACAATGAACCACTGAACATTTATAATGATTCCCCAAATCATATTAGACATCTAGTTTATATTATAGTCCAGATGCAGTCTATTGCTTGTTTAGAGAGGGTCATGTTGGGAGGGGTGGTATTCAGTTTGCAGGTTGTTGGAATCCCGGAGCTCAGTATACTGACACCTATTCTACCTCTTGGGGGGTCTACGACCCCCCTATAGGGAGAATAAACAGAATGGCGCGTGTAGTGCGCAACCATGCCTGCAGCATGGCGAGTGCAGCGAGCCAACAAGGGGCTCATTTGCACTCGCCCCGCTGTCAGCATGCCGGTGTGCTAGCCACCTGGAACCCGACCGCCAGCAAACCCTACTACACCCTATTGGGAGGTATGCTGCTCCACTTTACCCTATCCGAGGTTTGATACGTCTCTACTCATCATAAAATCGAGTACATATCATATGTCATGTAATGCAAGACAGAAATCAGAAACTCTAATCAGTTTCATGCAAATTAAAACACTATGAGTAAATTGCTAAAAGTGACAATATTTTATGTTGTGCAGCTCACATACGTACAATTGCACTAATGCATACCTCCCAACATGACTCTCTCCAGGTGGGACAGAATTATCTGCTTCTGGACTTCCCTCTTAATTTTTGATTGCCATCACCTGTGCTGCAACACCTTTCTTATCCATTAACCTGTTCAGAACAGGTGCCGGCAATCATAAATTACGAGAAAAGTCCAGAAGCAGAGCATTTTGTCCCTCCGGGAGAGTGTCATGTTGAGGGGTATGCTAATGGGCAGATTTATTAACCTTTTTTTACTAAAATAATGTGAAAAGCATGTTTTCACAGCCTATTTACATTATTTTAGTATCACCTGAATGTACTAAAGGGCTTTAGGAACAGTTTTCCTGAACTGCTCCAAACCCTTTCATTCACTTTTTTTTTTTAGTAAACAGATTGCATTTCCCATACTTAGGAGATTAGAATCACTACACACAATACATGGAAGTACCCTGGGGACTGAAAATAATAATCACTTTAAAACATCTTTACAATTTTTGTGAGCTGAGGTGTAACATGACAAACAAACTGAAAACATTCCATAAATGTATAAAATTGTAGTAATATTATGCAGTATGTGTTACACAATGCTTTATAATTCTGTATAGCATTACTGGGTAAATGTTTGTTTGCAATCCAAAAGATCACACTGTAGTTAAATTGAATGAATTAGTCAGTGTACAACATGCTGAAAGCTTTTAAATACTGTTGTATTAATGTGTTTAGCTCTGAGAATATTGGTTTATCTCTTGGTATAGAGCATACCTCCCAACATGACCCTCTCCAGGAGGGACAAAATGTTCTGCCTCTGGACTTTTCTCGTAATTTATGATTGCTGGAACCTATTCTGAACAGGTTAATGGATAAGAAAGGTGTTTTAGCACAGGTGATGGCAATCAAAAATTAAGAGTGAAGTCCAGGAGCAGATAATTCTGTCCCTCCTGGAGAGGGTCATGTTGGGAGGTAAGGTATAGAGAGGTTCTCAAACGCGGTCCTCAAGACACCCCAACGGTCCAGATTTTAGGTATATCCATGGCTAAGCACAGATTGTTAAATCAAATTGACTAAGGTGGTAATTAAGTCACCTGTGGCAAAGCATGGATAAACTAAAAACCTGGACAGTTGGGGTGCCTTGGGAACCGAGTTTGAGAACCTCTGTCTTAGTATATTAAATACAAAGCAACAGTGTATGTATGCTAATTATTTAGAGATATAAATGTATTGGTTAAAACATTTATACAGTAGCGAAGGCATGTCATTGTTGAAATGGCTATATTAACGTTAATTACACGTCCAACAATAGTATACATAGTTTCACGTAGATGATATACGGTAAATAAATTGCTAGAGGAAACTCAAACTGAATGTTTATTCAAATATTCACAGTTAATCCACTTCTCATCTGCTAATGAAAGAATGAAAAGTGTATTAAAAAGGTATACTTGGTTTCTTATGGGCTTGTTCCCACCATTGTATTGTATTCTAAAGATTTAGAAAGCAGCACACCCTATTTCTTATGCGTTAATGCTAGCAGAATAATAGATTGTACTGAAGAAAGTGCACTGTATGAAACGCATGTAGAAACTAAGTCATACAGTTTTATGCATTTTCCAAGCACTTATTTGCAATTAGTCCTGAATGCGGAACATACTGACATTCAGGCATATTATCCTAACTTCATAACCAAGTGTCCAGTCGCACATCTTGATTTTGTAAACCATGCACTCTTAATAAAGTTAGTTTCAGTGAGAATGTATACACACACACACACACACACACACACACACACACACACACACACACACACACACACACACACACACACAAACACACACACACACATATACAGTATATATAGCCCCCAAACGGCGGCACTCCGGAACCGATAGTACTCCTTAGACCATATCTTTTATGGCAAGGTTTCAGCACAATTTATTGTGCTTTTTTTCAAGGCGTATCTACTGTAGCTTGAAAAAAGCACAATTAAGTGTGCTGAAATGTTAGCATAAAAGCTATGGTCTGAGGAGTTTTATTGGCTCCGGAGTGCCCGCCGTTTGGGAGCTGTTCATGGATTGCGATCATAAACTGGTTTTGCGATTGGAGGGTACCCGGGTACGGTTTTCAAGTACTGTATGTTCTGCAACCCATCTGTGCCTCATATTTTTGTCACCTGCAAGTAGTCTCTGTTTTAACAGTGAAAACACATAGACATGGCAAACTGCATTGTTTTTTTTCTTGACCAGAAGTGACAAATCCATTTGTTGCCCTTACAGAAAAAAACATGGATTTTTTTCCATCAGCTGCAGCAGAGGAAGACAGCGTGCCGCACTCCAGCTACTGGGGAACTACACATCCCAGTATGGTCTGTCACAGATTTGCTGTTTGGGCATTCTAAAACTGTAGCATACTGCAGTGTAAAGTTCCACAGCAGCTAATGTGCTTTGCCTACCCCTAAGCTACAGTACAAGTTGCTGTCTGTAAGCAAACTGTGAATTACATTTGCGTAATTAGCTTCTTAACACTAATAATGAAAAGACAAATAAAGGTGTCATTTTGCAAAATGAATGCAATATACAATATTTCAAATAATCAATGATGAAAGAAAAGTAACAGAAGATAGTGAGTAGCTGGAATAAAAAAGGCAATTTCAGATAAAAATACGAAATCGCAGGACGATACTTTCAGTATTTGATGAAGTAGTAATTATCTTCACAAATTTACCTTAAGGGAAATCTAAATTTGTTTTGTGCGTACAAGTGTTTTAGAATTGCATACATAATCAAATTTGCTATTTTTCCTTATAATTTCTTGCAAACAAAATAAGGATCATTGTCCAAATTATTGTAGTTACAGGTTGTGTTAGTATTAAAAAAATTTGATAGGGGGGGGGGGGGGGGGAGTTCAGCTTTGGCAGTGCGAGAGCCTATTAATGTAACCTAACCTTATATACACCTTTATTATGATGTGTGCACAGAAAAGCTTTTACACAGGGGAGATTTTTTTTTATTCTGTTGATGCTTCCCATAGTTCTCATTATAAGTTTGTTTCGGTACTTTACCAAAATAATCCTAACAAGATCCTTAGAGGTATATTGATCAGCTACTACTGTAGCTTTTATCTTCTGGAAGGTGCTAGGTAAAATATATGTACAATCTGTTTGGTTGCTATGGGCAACACCTCCACTTCTCAAATACTGCAATTTAGTAATAATAATAATAATAATAATAATAATAATTTTATTAATGTAGCTCACTTTCTCTAATAGGACACAATAACGATGTTATACACTGCGGAGTAATTTTTCCCTACAATGCATACTTATAAGTCCAGTGCTGCTGAGAAGTCTGCTAGGCCTAGCTAAAAATGTTGTGGGCATGGCCTAATTGCAGGAAGAGTGGCCATGACCTGTCAGGAATTTTTTTTTTCCATAGTGCCTTGGGCCCCTCAGCCAGGGGCAATTTGAGGGGGGGGGGGGCATGATCAATATGATCGTTTCCCCTCTACCCAAAGGCAGCCTCCCTGGCCTCACTGAGAAGTAGAGAGCTCTTGCTGTCTGTTCAGAAAAGGGGGGTAGTGGTTGTGGACCCAGGTCCATTCATCCGGCCCGGGCATATCATGACTATTTGGAGGGCATGTTATACAGTTGCTTGCGACTGTGATACCATATGCAGTTACAATGGCCCTGGTGTCATACTTTCACTATCAATGTTGCGTGACCGTGTTACTTAGATGGCCAATTATTAACCAATGTGTGTCTGATGTCTGCATCTTCATACATTAGCGACAGTGAGATGCCTCCAGTGAGTGTCTTAGTAAAGATCCCTATGCTGCAACATTTGTATATTTTGCATTGCCACAGCATACTGAATTGCAGCTGTGATGGCATTTGCGTCAGGCCCTGCTATTATACAATCAGATAAAAATGATGGTACAGTATTTCTTTTGGCTTCTGGACAAATTGCTTACTAAAAATATGTTCCTATATATCTGTCAATAAATCTAAAAACACTGCTACAAAACAATCAGTAAACATTAACTAGTAAAGTCTTTTTTTTAAATCAGTATTTTTAACGTAACTTATATCACAGTTTTGATCCAAATTGGTCGATATAATTGTACAGATAAACATGAATCCTTACCTTAATAAATCGTATATAGGGCCTAACTCAGACCTGATTGCAAGGCTGCGTTTTTGTACATCGGGCGATCAGGTCTAAACTGCGCATGCGTATGCACCGCAATGCACTGGCGCGTTGCACGGGTACAAAGCAGATCGCCGCTCAGCGATGTGTTTGTGCAAAGAATCCATTTGCACGGGCGTTCGCATGGAGATTGACGGTAAGAAGCTGTTTGTGGGTGTCAACTGACCGTTTTCTGGGAGTAGTTGGGTAAACGCAGGCGTGTCCATGCGTTTGCAGGGAGGTATCCTGACGTCAATTCCGGTCCCTTACAGGCTGAAGTGTTCGCAGCAGCTGATTAAGTCCTGGGCTACTCAGAGACTGCACAAGATCTGTTTGTACAGTACTGCTACACATGCGTTCGCACACTTGCAAAGCGAAAATACACTCCCCTATGGGGGTCATTCCAAGTTGTTCGCTCGTTATTTTTTTTCGCTACGGAGCGATTAGTGGCAAACTGCGCATGCTCAATGTACGCAGCGCGCCTGCACCAAGTAAATTAACACAAAAGTTTGGTATTTTACTCACGGCGTAACAACGTTTTTTCATCGTTCTGCTGATCGTAGTGTGATTGACAGGAAGTGGGTGTTTCTGGGCGGAAACTGGCCGTTTTCTGGGAGTGTGCGGAAAAATGCAGGCGTTTCAGGGAAAAACACAGGAGTGTCTGGAGAAACGGGGGAGTGGCTGGGCGAACGCTGGGTGTGTTTGTGACATCAAACCAGGAACGAAAAGGACTGAGCTGGTCGCAATGGCAGAGTAAGTCTGGAGCTACTCAGAAACTGCGGGGAAACCGCTACGAGAAAATTAGCAAATCTTTCGTTCGCAATTCTGCTAAGCTAAGATACACTCCCAGAGGGCGGCGGCTTAGCGTGTGCAATGCTGCTAAAAGCAGCTAGCGAGCGAACAACTCGGAATCACCCCCTATGGGCGGTGGCTATGCGAACGCAGGACTGCAAGAAAACCCTGGCGAGCGATCAGGTCTGAATTAGGCCCATTATTGGTTAAAAAATGATATGGCAAATTTCTTTTTTTAACCATTTTGCTGTTGTTCTTTCAACCTGTGGTATATCTATTTTTGCTAATTTTATGCTGGTTACACTTGAATTTTTCATGTACTAAAATGCCACTGTTTTTTCTATAAACCCCCAATTGCCCCAAAAAGGGACACATTTTTAGTTATCAAATGTGTTCATTTTTTGGTGAATCCAGGGCAGAATTCCCCCCCCCCAAAAAAAAAAAAACCAAACAAACAAAAAACAAATAACAAGAAAACATTGATTCTTTTGAGCACTGCCACCCTATTAAATTTGGCCCAGTTTTTTTAATTACATTGTTAAGAAAGTTAACTCTACTGTATATGCCTCCATCAAATACTTTGTCGTTGTATATTTTATGTCACTATATCTTCCTGGGAACAGTAATATCATAAATATACACACTCATCTTTGTAGTGAAATCAGTCTTTAAAATTACAAGGCAAATGCTGATTTATTTTGGACTCCTGTATGACAAGGCCAAACAGGCAAACCAGCTAACAATTACCCATCCACTCTCAAATGTTGTTTGAATAGATTCCACTGTACTGATGCGTATAAACATGAAAAAAATATATCCAGAAGATGGTTTCTAAAAAAAGGTAGTTACATTTATTGCGCAAAATCATATAATTACATTATTCCAAACAATGGTAAAAATAAAACAAAAAATGACATGTATAACCATGTTTGAATGGACTGTGAACACCTTTATTAATATAATACATATGTATTAATCAATAGTGAAAAAAGATATACATAGTAAATTAATAATCACTTTGCAGTCACCTGATATAGTGTGGTAACATGGTCCATTTAGTGAGTGGCAATATAATGCAGTAAATATACAGTCTCTAAGGAACTTAGCTGTGATATTGCCCACTCACCGGCTAATTTATCATCAATCTTACCTCTATTCTGTGTAGAGTCCTCCTTAGTATTAGATCTGTAACCTGGATCCATAAGGTAACTGGACAAGTTGCTACCACATCAATGAAATCCAGTACAGATTACCATGAGGAAGTGTGTCAGGCCATACAGGGAAAGAAATTCAGTAATGGAAGTTCCTCTTACTTGGTAAAATATATTAGTTCCACATGATTTGCTATAGAAAATACATCCACTGTACCTTGACTGAAATTAAAGTGACTTGGTGTCAAGGAAATAATTCATTTATTCAACACAATGCCACCTTAATCCTCCACGTTAAAAGCTGGAGAGATTTGGGATGTACTTTCCCCACTACATTATAGAATTAACCAATTATTATCTTTTTCCACTGTATATAGAGTGCAAGAAATCTTATTCATAATAACAGATATGTTTTTACAACAAAAAGCAAAATATCACCTTCAAAGAATTTCACTTACTGTATTTTTAGATAAACATACCCTCAGCGTCCCTACCCTCACCCTCCCTGTATCTCACCCTCAGCGTCCCTACCCTCACCCTCCCTGTATCTCACCCTCAGAGCCCCTACCATCATGCTCCCTGTATCTCACCCTCAGCTTCCCTACCCTCACCCTACCTGTATCTCACCCTCAGAGTTTCTACCCTCACCCTCCCTGTATCTCACCCTCAGCATCCCTACCCTCACCCTCCCTGTATCTCACCCTCAGCGTCCCTACCCTCACCCTCTCTGTATCTCACCCTCAGCGTCCCTACCCTCACCCTCTCTGTATCTCAGCGTCCCTACCCTCACCCTCCCTGTATCTCACCTCAGCATCCCTACCCTCACCCTCACTGTATCTCACCCTTAGCGTCCCTACCCTCACCCTCCCTGTATCTCACCCTCAGAGTTTCTACCCTCACCCTCCCTGTATCTCACCCTCAGCGTCCCTACCCAAACTCTCCCTGTATCTCACCCTCAGCGTCCCTACCCTCACCCTCCCTGTATCTCACCCTCAGAGTCCCTACCCAAACCCTCCCTGTATCTCACCCTCAGTGTCCCTACCCTCACCCTCCCTGTATCTCACCCTCAGTGTCTCTACCCTCACCCTCCCTGTATCTCACCCTCAGCGTCCCTACCCTCACCCTGCTTTTATCTCACCCTCAACGTCCCTACCCTCACCCTCCCTGTATCTTACTGTCAGAGTCCCTACCCTCACCCTCCATGTGTCTCACCCTCAGCTTCCCTACCCTCACCCTCCCTTTAATTCTCAAAGTAGTAGGAGTAAGAAGGGAAATAATAATAACACAATAGCAAGATGATTCCAGCCTATGTGTCTCCATAACTGCAAATTTGTAGCCTAATAGCATTCTACTTTTTGGCCATGAGATGTCCTCGCACCATTTTTTATATTTTGTGTGCTAATTAGCCAGTTAACATGGTAGGAAGATGATTCATAGCATTTGTTACTCAGAGGATCTCAAGGAGCATTTCAGTGAAAGCCACATCAAAATCGGTTCAGTAGTTATCAAGTTTATCCCACACATATACAAGTGAACAATTTTATACATATATAACCCTACAGCTCAGAATAACTGACACTAAGAAAACAATCTAATGTGAAGGTCAGATACAGTATTGCAGACACGATTGTGTTTTTTTTGTGCAGTTTGAATGCATCTTTATGCTAATGCAACAGCCAATGGTTTCCTTCTGAGCTGCCCACAAGCTCTGGTGCTAATCTGCTGCTGTGTGTACAAAGACACACCATCAGTTGCACCATAGGTCATTGCACCAGCCCTATGGAGGCGCAGGATGGGGGTCATTCAGGTGGGATCAGTATGGAATCCCGGCATATGGGATGCCAGCTGTCACTATACAGACAGCGGCATCCCGACTGTAAGAATGCTGGCAGGGAGGTGAGCAGATCAAGGCCCCTTGTGTGTTCTCTGCACTCACCACACTGTGGTCACGATGGCTTGCTTCGCTCGCCACAAGTTCTATTCTCCCTCTATGAATGTTGTGGCACCCACTGGTATTTTGGTGGTGGGATGTACCCATGTTGGGAATATGGCGTCGGTATTGCGGCCAGGTTTGGTTGTATATGCTATCCTTGGACTGTTTGTAAATGCAGCAGGAGGAATCTACTACATGCAGATGCCCCCTGCTGCAGTAGTGATCCAAGCTGTGTCCAAGGATGCAGCACTGGATTTCTCTACCACCATCGGGTAGCTTGTGGCACCCATGGTGCCATACAGTACAATCCACCAAGGTAAGGAAATCTCCATCTGATGGAGATCCCTGGCCTCTTCCCACCCCCTTAACAGTAGCAACACGCTTCCATTATTCCAAACACAGCCCATCACCGCCTCATTCCTGCCCCGAAATGGCATCAGACTGTCAATCAATGTCAGTCTGATGCTGACTTGCATCCTGTGCTCGTGCAAAGTACATCAAATATTGGTGCTTTGCAACAATGGGTGGAGGTGCAACCACACCTGAATGTGAAGCTGCTACTACATCTTTTGCTCAGTTTCAGTCTGCTCTTATGCAAATGCTGCAGCCGATGGGAAACCAACCTAGAAAGTCCATTGGTTGTGGTGTTGATCTGCCACTGTGCATACAAAGATGCACCTTCATACAATGCACCAGCCTTATGGAGGTGCAGAATGTGCAGCTGCTACTGCATCTTTTTGCTCAGTGCAAGTTTGTCTTTGTGCTAATGTTGCACCTGATGACTTCCTAATGAGATGCCCACCAGCTGTGGTGCTTATCTGCCACCGTCCATACAAAGATGCACCATCGGACTTTGCGCCAGCCCTATTGAGGTGCAGAATGTGCAGTCGCTACTGCATATTTTTGCTCAGTATGACTGCATCTTTATGCTAATGCCAAAGCCGATGGGCTCCCTACTCAGATGCCCACCAGCAGTTGTGTAAACCTGCTGCTGTGTTTACAAAGACACACCATCAATCCCATCATTGGCCCTCATTCCGAGTTGTTCGCTCGCTAGCTGCTTTTAGCAGCATTGCACACGCTAAGCCGCCACCTACTGGGAGTGAATCTTAGCATAGCAGAATTGCCAACAAAAGATTAGCAGAACTGCGAATAGAAATTTCTTAGCAGTTTCTGAGTAGCTCGAGACTTACTCCTACACTGCGATCCGTTCAGTCAGTTTCGTTCCTGGTTTGACGTTCGCCCAGACACTCCCCCATTTCTTCAGACACTCCCGCGTTTTTCCCAGAAACACCAGCGTTTTTTCGCACACACCCATAAAATGGGCAGTTTCGGCCCAGAAACACCCACTTCCTATCAATCACACTCCGATCACCAGAACAATGAAAAATCTTCGTTAGGCCGTGAGTAAAATATCAAACTTTTGTGCTAATTTACTTGGCGCAGGCGCACTGCGAACGTTGCGCATGCGCAGTTTGCGACTAATCGCTCCATTGCGAAAAAATCTTACGAGCGAACAACTCGCAATGACCCCCATTGTACATTGCATGAGCCCTATGCAGGTGCAGAATGTGCAACTGCTACTGCATCACTTTGCTCAATAGAAGTTTGTCTTTATGCTAATTTTGCATTTTACTGCTTCCTACTGAGACACCCACGAGCTGTGGTTCTCATCTGTCGCTGTGCATACAAAGATGCACCATCGGACATTGCGCCAGCCCTATGGAGGTGCAGAATGTGCAGTTGCTATTGCATCTTTTTGCTCAGTATGAGTGCATCTTTATTCTAATTCCACAGCCGATGGTCTTCCTACTCAGATGCCCATCAGCTGTAGTGCCATCCTGCCATTGTGTGTACAAAGACACACTATCAATCCCACCATCATACATTAGCATGCATAAAGCGTGGATTTGATGCAAGGTATGAGAGTGTTATACTCCCATTATATAAATGACTAGTGAGGCCACATCTCGAATACTGTGCACACTTATGGACACCATACTACAAAAATTATATCCTGGAACTAGAAAAGGTTCAGAGACGAGTGACCAAATTGATTAAGAGGATGGAGATGTTAGAATACGAGGAAAAGCTTGCTAGGTATGTTTACAATAGAAAAAAAGGAGATTAAGAGGGCACATGATTAACATTTACAAATACAGTATATAAGGGGTCAAAACACAGAGCTAGTGGGGGAATTGTTTTTGGTAAGATAATCACAAAGGACACGTGGACACCCACTTAGGTTAGAGGAGAGGAGATTTTGCATACAGAGACATAAAGGTTTCTTCACAGTAAGGACTACACTTAGGGGTCATTCTGACCTGATCAAATGCTACAGTTTTTTGGAATGCAGCAATCAGGTCACTACTGCACATGCGTATGCACAAGCGCGTCGTACGGGTACAAAGCGGATCATTGCTAGTCTATGGATTTAACAAAGAATCCATTTACACATCCGATTGCAAGGAGATTGACAGGAAGAAGGCGTTTATTATGGGTGTCAACTGACCATTTTCTGGGAGTGTTTGGAAAAACGCAGGCGTGTCCAGGCGTTTGCAGGGCGGGTGTCTGATGTCAGTTCCGAGACCAGACAGGCTGAAGTGATCGCAAGGGCTGAATAAGTTCAGACCTACTCAGAAACTGCACAAAATGTTTTTGCAGAGCTCGGCGGCACAGGTGTTTGCACACTTGCAAAGCGAAAATGCACTCCCCTGTGGGCGGCGACTATGCGTTTGCACAGCTGCTAAAAACAGCTAGTGAGCGATCAACTCGGAATGACCCCCTCAGAGAGGTGCAGAATGTGCAGCCACTGCTGCATCTTTTTGCTCAGTACAAGTACGTTTTTATGCTAATGTCGCAGCTGATGGGCTCCCAACTGTGGCACCCATTGGTTGTGGTGCTAATCTGCCATTGTGGATACAAAGATGCATCAGGTGCACCATAGGATATTGCATGAGGCCTATAGAGGTTATTTAATGTCTTACAGAACATGGCTGCCAGTGCTAGTACAACTATGCAAAAGCCACAGTCGCTGACTCTCACAAACCAGTGACACTCCAATATATGGCTATCCAACATCCTGTTGCCTTCCAGAAATGCAGGGAACTGCATCTAAAGTTTTTCTGCAATGCCAAGCGTGTTGAGATTGTCATTAAAATATACCCAATCCATCCCAACAATGGCCCTCATTTCGAGTTGTTCGCTCGTTATTTTTCTTTCGCAACAGAGCGATTAGTCGCTAATGCGCATGCGCAATGTCCGCAGTGCGACTGCGCCAAGTAAATTTGCTATGCAGTTAGGTATTTTACTTACGGCATTACAAGGTTTTTTCTCCGTTCTGATGTTCGTAATGTGATTGACAGGAAGTGGGTGTTTCTGGGTGGAAACTGGCCATTTTATGGGAGTGTATGAAAAAACGCGGGAGTGGCTGGAGAAACGGAGGAGTGTCTGGGCGAACGCTGGGTGTGTTTGTGACGTCAAACCAGGAACGACAAGCACTGAACTGATCGCAGATGCCGAGTAAGTCTGGAGCTACTCAGAAACTGCTAAGAAGTGTCTATTCGCAATTTTGCTAATCTTTCGTTCGCAATTTTGATATGCTAAGATTCACTCCCAGTAGGCGGCGGCTTAGCGTGTGCAAAGCTGCTAAAAGCAGCTAGCGAGCGAACAACTCGGAATGAGGGCCAATATACAGTAGGTGTCAATATCTCCTTCAAGACAAAATGTCCACACTAGGGACAGCAGTGTTAGAGGCCCGTGTAAGGATTGCCTTAGTGAACTAGATTCTAAAATAAGGAAAGAAAACGTGCAGTTGTTTACTGTGTAATATGCAAAGAAAATATCCCAGGACTCTCCCGATCCCTGGACTTCAGAAGAACTAAGAACTAATTAAGTCACCTATTCTCTAGCATGGATATGTGTCAGGGTCCAAATTGGAGAAGCATTGCTCTAGTGCAAGCAGTTATTTTCTGGTGATGATAACACTAATTACTAGACAATAAAAAGGGGGCATATGATTTTAAATTGGGGACTCCCCTTTATTCAAACAAACATAGCATAGAGAGCCTAACTGCTTTCATGACTCCAGTGCCAATATTTTAGTATTGTGAATCCCGATTTAGAGAACAAAATTTGTATTTTCAATTGCAGTCAATCTGTATATTTTCCAACTGTCCTTAATTTCTAAGAATTGACTTAGGTTCAACTATGTCCGTGGAAACCATTGCAGATTTGAAATATCTGTATTTTGAAAGAAAAAATATTTGTCTTCTAAATTCTGCATGTTAGATGCAATAATTGCTTAGGCTGGTATCCAATTAGCCATGATAATTTACCACGGCTAACTGACTTGCCCTGGGCTATCCAATTAGCCCTGATGCCAGCACTTATCAGGGATTTGGTTTGGTTTGGCAAAAGCAAACCCCTGATAAGAAACCTTTATCCCGATGGTGGCTGAGAAAAAACATACAGTAGGTCTGCGACTTTTCATGGATTCTATGTGTTTTTGCATGAAAAAGGAACCTTTTGGGATGTAAAAAACAGGGGCTAATTGGATAGCCCAAAAGAAAATCAGTACTAAAAATAAAAAAAAATGTGATTCCACCCAATTTTTGCATCTGAAAAAAAATGTCAGTTGTAATTGGATACTACAAAATGGTAGTCAACATTAATCAAAAGGAATATTACATATAATAATTAATAATAATAATAATTGTATTCATATAGCGCTTTTTCTCCAATAGGACTCAAGGTGCTTAACAGATACATAGCATAATATAGTACAGAAAATAATGAAGTACAGAACAGCTTTTCATAAAATACAGAAGCATGTAGATACAAAAGGGACAATTATGGGAATGCTTGAGTAAACAGGAAAGTCTTGAGTCTACTTTTGAAGGATTCTATAGTTGGGGCCTCTCGCACTGTGCGGGGAAGTGAGTTCCATAGAGTCGGAGCCGCATGACTAAAAGCTCGACTCCCAATTCCAGGAGATTCTAGGTACTGCTAAAAGTCCTTCATCTACAGATCGCAGTAATCGAGTGGGGCAGTATGGGGTCAGAAGCTGCTTCAGGTACATTGGGCCCTGGTCATGTAATGCTTTGAATCTCAGTAAGCCAATCTTGAAGATGATTCGCCATCTTACAGGCAGCCAGTGAAGGAGTAGAGTATGGGTGTTATGTGGCTAGAACGTATTTAACATGGTATAATTGTAGTGATCTGCGATAATTCTATACTTGCCCTGCATGGATACATTCACCAAAGATCTAAAGTGCCCATGGCAATAATAAACAATTTTGGCAACTATGAATCAGCTGTTCTAACTGAACTAGAACAATGTCAGAATATGATTGATTGCTACAGTATGTGCAATAACCCCCTTAAAGGACCTTGTAATAGTTTTCATAAATATCTTCCAATGTATTCTTCTACTCCATCAGGTACAATGTGTTAAAAAAAATGCCATCCCAAAAGATTGCATGAGTCCCAAAAACATTAATGGAAGACAAAATTGTATTTATTTATTTATTTATTTATTTATTTATTAATGAAGTACTGGAAATAGAGCAGTGGCATCAAAAGGTGGGTGTGAGGGGTGCGGCCCGCACCCAGGTGTGACACCTGGAGGGGGGTGACACCAAATGTCAGCTCCCTCGCAGTATTAGGAGCCAGGTGATGCAGTGTGAAAGTCACCTACAGCACCCGGCTCCTGTCATAAAAGAGGAGCCGATAGCGCACGGAGACTGTCTCTTGGGGAAGCCCAGCCCCCAGAGTGACGATTCCGGGATCCACGCGAAGCCACGCCCCTATGTGTAAGGCCACTCCCTCCTTTTTTGCTGCGAGTGTGGCAGGAGAACAGGGGTGCACACCGGGTGTCACCACACCCGGTGACGCCTCTGAAATAGAGGCTTTGTTAAAATGGAATGATTGCAATTGTGATTTTGCTAAATGGAGCCTGCGGCCCGAGTCAGATTCAAGCAATGTTTCTGCAGAGCAGTACTATTGAGAATATTATTGTTAATAAAAACTAAAAAAAAAGTTTTTATCTTTCCGTGTGCGCTATAGTAATGTATACAATTATATGAATGATAAAGGGAATGACTTTAAGTAAAAAAAATACGTTTACAGAATTTTTTCAATATATCCACTTTAATATTATAAATTTGAGTGTCACTATTGTGCAATTCAGCAATTTCCTTAACACCTGCACAGCACTCGCTCAGTAACAATGCCATGTACTTTAGCATCCTATGTGCTATTTCCAGCAACACATCTAATTAGCAATGTGGCTATTTGCTTACTCAACATAGGCAATGTGCAACAATTAGCCATGTCATTATTTGTGTGCATCCCCTCCAGATCTTCCTTATTGCAAGGTGATCAATGTAATTATAATGATTTTTCTTATTAACATAGTCCAACCTATTATTTTCTTTGAAGATAATCATACAGTATGGTACCATCGCCACAGGAAACCAGTCACCTAAATAGGGGGGATTATATAACAAGTCTTTAAAGGAGAATTCACCTTCAGTCGTGCTTGAGGTTTTGTACATATAGCTACATATAGAGTGTACTGCAATACAGAACAGCTTTAAATACTGATGCAACTATAAATTATATAGTACAGTAGATTGAATATCTATCTATCTATCTATCTATCAATTACCTTTTACATGTGAGCTAATTATATTTGCATTCATACTGTACAGAACACTATAGCTTACCAGTTATGTCTATTTGTTTAATGTGAATCATGGAGACAACTTCTTGAAAGAGTTTCCTCTTAACTGTGAGGTAAGCATTTATTAAACTGTCAAACAATTGGTTGAAGTTACATCTATCTATCTATCTATCTATCTATCTATCTATCTATCTATCTATCTATCTATCTATCGTATAAGTCATCTATATGTTACATCTATCTATCTATCTATCTATCTACATCACCTATATGTTCTATCTATCTATCTATCTATCTATCTATCTATCTATCTATCTATCTATCTATCTATCTATCTATCTATCTATTGTATATGTCATCTATATGTTACATCTATCTATCTATCTATCTATCTACTGTATGTCATTTATATGTTACATCTATCTATCTATCTACTGTATATGTCATCTATATGTTACATCTCTATATCTATGTATCTATCTATGTATCTATGTATTTATGTATCTATGTATCTATCTATCTATCTATCTATCTCTCTCTATCTATCTACAGTATCTATTAAGAAGCCTCATGCAGCAGGTTCTGGGGTAGTAGAAAAAGTAGCTGCTTAATTGAAAATAAATCATGTGTTCAATAATCCCAATTTAAGTGAAACACCTCACTGTACAGTATATCTAATAAGTACTGTAATTGAAATCAATTGAATTCTGACATGTACTGCAGTATAAGGTACAGTACACTGCAGGTCTGCATATTTTGCTAGTGGTACATATGTGTAAGAATGGATTTACAGTATATGTCTTTTAGAGCTTCTCTAGGGTAAAGTTTATTCTGCTGTACTTTATTATGCTATACAATTGAATATGCTTTGATGCCACTGTAAGGCCCAAATGCTCTGCCCAATATTTTGAGGCATTGTCCAAGATAATGCATTCTGTTCATTTTGCCAATTTGTGGATTCTATTTTTGGCAAACCTTATAGTTTTATTTATTATACCTATTGATAAATACATTTTCAAGCTGTTTATCGTCTGTATAATGCAGATGAATAAGAGGGGGTTTCAGACAAAATGCCCTAAATTAGGTGCCATGTTTAATTGTACCAAGTTTGAATACTAAAAATGTAATAGAATTCTACTATATTCCTAATAGGGATGAGCAGGTTCGGTTCCCTAAGAACAGGCTCGTTTTTTCGCACCTAAATCAGATCCAAAAACAAGACAAAATGGCATCATCCCGCTGTTGGATCTTACGGGTTTTAGGTCTTTTTATATATAGTCCCGGTGATCGGCGCCATCTGCACTCCGGACTTGCAGAGTGCAAAGTAAAGACGTATTCCTTCTGTGCTGTATTCTGTGCTGTAATCGGATAGGAAGGTTATGGAAGGGGGTAGGAGAGAGCAGAGCGGTTGCAGCAGGAGAGTTGAGTTAACCTGGGGTGCTGCTTGTGTAGGTATGGCTGTGACTGTCACTGTGTTAGGGTTCTGCATAGTAGACAGTGCACTGCATATAGCATACTGTGGCTTTGTATATGACCAGGTGTTGTTCTCTGTCTAAGGGGCTGTGTACTGCAGTACACTACTGCTATATATCCCCTGTATGTGATCCAAATTAAAAAATATATTTCTATTGGTGCGCCACTCTGACTACTCTTTTTTATATTTTGTGCTGTGTCCTCCCAGAAAACATCCAGGCATGCTCTGTCCATTTCAGGGTATGGTGTCTGTAGCTCATATTCTATTTATAACTTATTGTCCCTTTTTTATAACTCTTCTTATCACCGCATTGTAATTCATTAAAATTCATATTATTAATAATAATTACAAATTAGATACATTTAAATTAAATGAATATGTGTAAATAAACTCTACACACTCATATAGTGAACTCTCTGCATATAGAAGATATCTTGGAGGGAATTAAGAATTTGAGTCTAAATAAATTAAAATAAATTGAAATTAAAATTAATTAAATAAATTAAATTTAAAATATTGTCTTTTTTTATTCTTTTTGTGAACAAAAATATTGAGCCTTGCCTAATGCATTTTTTTAAAAATACATTCTTTTTTTAATATTTTGTTCTCCCAGTATATACACCCACGGGCTTCTGCTGCTCCGTCCAGCTACCTCGGTACAACCTTTTGGCCTAAACTGGATAAAAACAATATTGTGAGCTGTGAGGTGTTCAGAATAGTCTGGAAAAGAGTGTAAATTAATGTTATTGAGGTTAATAATACTGTAGGAACAAAAATACCCCCACATTCTGTGATTTTAGCTGTTTTGATTATTTTCCCCCCGAAAAATCCAGATCCAAAACCAAAACCCGCAAGGGTGGTTTTGGAAAAAGCAATCCAGATCCAAAACATGAAGGAGATCCAGACCTAAAACCAGGTGCACACCCCTAATTCCTAATGGTTGGTAATGCTATGTTGGCTGTTTTTTGTCATTTGCCTTTGTTAGTATCGTGAGCATGGTATCCGGACTCCAGGTCGACAACAAAAAGGTCGACACACCTTAGGTTGACGCCAATTGGTCAACACACCTTAGGTCGACATGGAGAAAGGGTCGACATGGACAAAAGGTCGACAGGAACAAGGTCGACGTGGGAAAAGGTCGACATGAGTTTTTTATGTTTTTTTCTTTTTTCGAACCTTTTTATACTTAACGATCCACGTGGACTACAATTGGAACGGTAATCTGTGCCGAGCAAAGCGAAGGCACCATGCCCGAAGCATGGTGAGCGAAGCGAGCCATGCGAGGGGACACGGTGCACTAATTGGGGTTCCCGGTCACTCTACGAAGAAAACGACACCAAAATAACATAAAAAACTCATGTCCACCTTTTTCCATGTCGACCTTGTTCCTGTCGACCTTTTTCCATGTCGACCTTTTGTCCATGGCGACCTAAGGTGTGTCGACCAATTGGTGTCGACCTAAGGTGTGTCGACCTTTTTGTTGTCGACCCTGAGTCCCAGACCCCCTGAACATAACATGACAGTAAAGTGTTTTTGACAATGGAACACATTATGATGTGATAATTGTAGTTTACTGTACTGTATGTAATATTATTATTACTTGATGTCCCTTCCTACTCACATTCTGTGTGTATGTTGGTGGTTGAATCACACCAGTGTGTGTTTTTTACTACGTGTGCTTGATCAATAAAGTGTAGCTCTAAACCAGGGCTGGCCAAACCGGTCCTCGAGATCTACCAACAGTACACATTTTCCAGACCACCTAGCTGGTGCACAGGTGTAGTCATTACTAATTAAGAAGGGCTGCATTCATTCCTAGCTGACAATTCTACAGATCTCCAGGAGGCCTGAAAAACATGAACTGTTGGTAGATCTCGAGGACTGGTTTGGCCAGCCCTGCTCTAAACTATTCTGTGACACTTCCGATTAACCATTGAGTGACTGTATACAAGTACAGTATATTATTCTATGAATCTACAAGTTACAGTAAAACTATTTTCTACAGATTATTTATTTTGTGATGTTATACGCGTAAACTATTCTTTTACTGTACCCAGATGATTCTTCCAACACTCTACACATTAGTAATAATGTGACTATATAGAGGTAAAGGGTGGTATGTTTTGAAGACCGAGTTTGGTGGCCGTGCGGGATGCTGCCCAACTGAGGTTTTTTTTTTTAAAGGGGCAATCATGTACAATGCATGGTTTAGCCTTGTACATTATTGCCCCTTTAAAAAAAGTCTGAGTTTGGCCGTCATCCCGCACGGCCGCCAAACTCAGACTTCATTACATTTCGGACAAAAGTGTTCATTAACCATACAGATTAAGTTTGACTGTATGCAGGTTCTGTGATTCTGCAGGTTAACGATCATATGAATATAGACAGGTAAAATATTCTGTAACTCTAGAGTTTAGCTACAGTATTGTGTGTGTGTCTGTATACAGGTAAACGATTCGGTTATCCTACATGTTAAATGGGGATGCGGTTAAAATGTCGACTGTCAAGATCCCAGCAGTCCGCATACAGACACCAGAATCCTGACACTCGTCAAAATGCAGACGCTGGAATCCCAACAGGGTCATAAGACCGATGCCCTGCGGGAAAGGGGGGGTAGGTTAGGGTAGGCTGCAGGGAGGGAGGGAGGGATAGGTTTAGGCACCATCGGGTGGAGGTTAGGTCTATGGTCTAAGAGGGGAGGGGGGAGTTAGGTTGAGCCACCACCAGGAGGAGGTTAGGGTTAGGCACTTAGAGGGGAGGGGAGGGTTGGGCTGCAGGAAATGAGGGTTAGGGTTAGGGGGTTGGGGGGAGGCATACTTACCACACCCCTGTCTGGATATCATAGATCAGGATTCCGATGTCAGTATTGTGACCGCTGAATCCCGTCTGGCGGTCAATCAGTCTGAACCCGTTAAATGCTATGTGACTGTAAACAGATATACTCTGCTGTAGCTACACATGCTATAGTAATTATTATACAGTATGACTATAGATACATAAAATATTCTGTTAATACACAGGTTAAATATTATGTGACTGCATACAAACTATTCTGTGACTCTACAGATGAGCAATTATTTACCTGTGTACAGATAAAGTTTATTACTATTTATTTGAGTATATACATGTAAGCTTTTCTTTGACTAAAGATTAATTTTTATGTGACTGTAACTGTATACAGATAAATTATTCTGTGACTGTACAGATTAACTACAATATTATGACTGTATACAGTTAAATGAATCTGTGAAATATACTGTATAATCTATTCTGAGACAATATACAGTTAGTCTATTCTCGGCCTCTACAGATTAACTATTACTGTATATGTATTTATAAATATAAACTATCCTGATACACTATCCTGATACATTTGCTATTGTGTGACTGTGTACAGCAGCGGTGGAGAACCTCTGGCCCGCGGGCCGTATAAGGCCCGCAAAGCCGTTTGTTCTGGCCCACCTGCTTGTGTCAGTGAGACACGCTATCGCTCAGTCCGGAGGCAGCGCGTTTCAGCTGTCAGGGAAGGGAGGAAAGCGCAGCTACTATGTCCGGCAGCAGGTAAGATCTCAAACCAGCTGCCGGTTTGTGAGCCAATCAGAGCTCGCAGACCGTCAGCCAATCATGAGCCGCCGCTGCCGGTCCGCGAGCTCTGATTGGCTCACAAACTGGCGGTCTCCTCCCTGTCCTGACCCCGACACCTGAGACATGCTGCCGGAAGGAGCAGCAGCAGCGGTAAGCAACACAGTGGGGTGGGGGGGCACTGTGGGGGCATTTGTATACCTAGCACTCTGGGGGCATTTGTATACCTGGCACTGTGGGGGCATTTGTATACCTGGCACTGTGGGGGCATTTGTATACCTGGCACTGTGGAGGGCATTTGTGGATTTGGCACTGTAAGGGCATTTGTATACCTGGCACTGTGGGGGCATATGTGGATCTGGCACTGTGGGGGCATTTATATACCTGGCACTGTGGGGGCATTTGTATACCTGACACTGTGGGGGCATTTGTATACCTGACACTGTGGGGGCATTTGTGGATCTGGCACTGTGGGGAATTTGTATACCTGACACTGTGGGGGCATTTGTGGATCTGGCACTGTGGGGGCATTTGTGGATCTGGCACTGTGGGGGCATTGGTATACCTGACACTGTGGGGGCATTTGTATACCTGGTACTGTGGAGGCAATTGTGGATCTGGCACTGTGGGGGCAATTGTGGATCTGGCACTGTGGGGGCATTTCTGGATCTGGCACTGCACTATTGGGGGCATATGTGTATCACGTCTCATTTTAATTGGCCACACCCATTTTTTTTGTTGCACGCGCCTCCAGTACTTCTAAGGGGCAGACCTACTGGGGGCAGGGTTATTTTTAAATTGAGAATTTTTGTATGGCCCCCGAAGGATTTTATAAATATCCAAATGGCCCTTAGTAGAAAAAAGGTTCCCCACCCCCGGTGTACAGGAAAACCATTCTGTGACTTTACATATTCATGTTTATGTGACTATGGGGTCTATTTACTAAGCCTGGGACAGAGGTAAGGTGGACTGAGATAAAGTACCAGCCAATCAGCTCCTAACTGCCATGTCACGGGATGGGTTTGAAAAATGTCAGTTAGGAGCAGATTAGCTGGTACTTTACCTACACTTTATCTCCAGCCAAGGCTTAGTAAATACATCCCTGTATACTGGTAAATTATTTTGTGACTATAAATTACTTTGTACAGTATACAGTATATCATTATACAGATAAACTATTCTACCACTATACAAATAAACTACATTACATGACTGTATCAATATAAACTATTCTGTAACTCTTCATATGAACTATTAACTATATACAGATAAATTATACTCTACAGGTAAATCATTGCATGGCAACTATTAATTTTCTATGGAGTATGTCTGTTCCCACATTTTCCTTGTGCAGATTTCCAGAGAAATAATAAAAAATAGCACCCATCAAAATCCAAGCAATAGGAAGGATTTGCACCAACTGAAGACCCATGGAATGAAGTTATGTTCTTTCTTAGGGTAGCAATTACATGGCAATATGACATAATGTTGTTTCAGTTTCAATGGAGACTTTTCTCAAGAGCCCCTGAGGAAAGTCTGCAATGAGACTGAAACAATGTTAATTGGCTATAAGTACCATGTAATCATTATTCTATTAAAGAACAAACCTTAATTCCATGAATCTTGTCCACAAGTATATAAAGAATTAAATGTATATACCCCTACTATATCTGTTTCATAAATTTACAGTATACAGCACTTTGGCATCTTTTTAGATTGTTACTTACATAGTTGTACTTCATGTTTTTATAAAACAGAATGAAGCCAAGTCTGTACTTTCTGGAATCTTACTTTGTGTACTTCTTCCTACTGCCACTGAAAACATGTGCTAATACGCATGTGACATCACTGACAGGATGCAGACTCTCTAATGATGACATTATTGGTTACTCTTTAAAAGGAGACATCACAATTGGAGGGCTCTTTCCTGTGCATTTAGATGTAGATTATCCAAAGGTAACATTCAGAGAAAAGCCACCGCCTCTCCAATGCCGCACGTGAGTCTTACTTTGTATAATAGAAGGAAAACCATACAATTAGTGCATAAAAAACATTGCTGCTTATATACTGTGTATAGAT
Organism: Pseudophryne corroboree; assembly: GCF_028390025.1. NCBI lineage: Eukaryota > Metazoa > Chordata > Amphibia > Anura > Myobatrachidae > Pseudophryne > Pseudophryne corroboree. Next base: position 148,934,254 of record NC_086455.1, read on the forward strand.
ATATGCCAAAATCTGTATTTGAGAGACCACAGAATAAAGTATACCGTACATACAACCATATTGTACCAGTCACAGCTGCAAGTAAAGCAAACAAATAGGAACTGAACATTTTAACCTAAACTGAACCCTCCCCCCTACATCCTAACCCTAACCCTTCCCAGTGGAGACTAAACCTCACCCCCTTGCCAGCAGCCTAAATCTAACCCTCTTCCCCCCTACAGCCTAATCCTTAACCTCCCCATGGGTACCTAAACCTAACTACCCTCCGCGCAGCCTTAACATAACCCCCTATCCCAGCAGCCTAACCCTAACCTTCTCCCCATAGCCTAAACATAACCTCAAACCCCCCTCCACGGCTTACCTGCCCAGCAGCCTGGCAGCCACTCATTCAGGATCCTGGCTGTCGAGATGCCAGCACCAGCATTGTGATCTCATTCAGAATACCGGCGCCGAGGTTTTGAGCAGTGTCGGGATTCTGGCATTGGTATTTCGACTGACGGGATCCAGACCATTGGGATCCTGACTGGATACTTTGTCAACTATTGTGAGAGAATTCCATGAACTCAAAGTAGGTCTACAGAGAGGTGGAAAAATCTCAAAAAGAGAATTTTTTCAAAATATTGACACAACTTCCAAAGTCCAACCTCTTACCTTTTACTACATTTAAACCATCCTTTTTTTTATAAAGTAAAATAATTAAAATGTCCTCCTAAAATACTACTATGTTTAGATTCTTTTATGGAATAAAGAGTTAACATAATAACCACTTTCATTATATAGTATGTGGCACACTTGTGTGTTTGTATACTTTGGACATAGCACTGATAACATCAGGGAGAATATTTACTAATGTTTGATTTTTTTAAATTCAATTTTAAGGTCAATTTAAAATGACTGAAATTGAACCAAATGTACATTCTTTTTTACTGTCCAAATCATTCATTTACTAGCATTTGATTTTGAAACCGATTTCAAAATTGAATTGATATGATTTTGTTAGTGGTTTCTTATTTGGTTTTGGATGTCCATTTAAAAATTTGAATATGAAATCACCGATAAAAATGAATTTTAAAATCAAAATGAAATAGAACAAACACATTCCTTATGCATTTATATTCAACAAAACATATCACACGCAAGGAGCTGCTGTGGTTTCACTAATTCTGGTTTGCATACTTTACATCTCCTATTCTGGGGGCCTGAGCATGCACAGGACCCATTCCTACGTCATCATTCACAGTGCCCCCCAAGTCGCAGCATGTCACCGTTTGGGGGAAGAGAATCCAAAGATGCAGGAGCAATGTACCCTGTGTACATCTCTGAATGTGACCCATAATTCCTACAGCTATAGTGAACCACATGTTTGGGTCCCTTTTTATTAGAGCTGTTGCCAAATCCTCAAGTGTTTCTTCATTTCTTCTAAAATTGATAAAACCATCTAAAATCAATTAATTTGGACCTGTCATGTAGGGCCTTATTTGGGTTAGTTAGCAAACCAAAGGAAGCATACTAATAGGCTAAATCGTGTTGCACTGCAGGTGGGGCAAACGTGCAGAGACATTAAGATTTTAGTGGGTTATACAGGTGAGTATCCCATATCCAAATATTCCGAAATACGGAATATTCCGAAATACGGACTTTTTTGAGTGAGAGTGAGATAGTGAAACCTTTGTTTTTTGATGGCTCAATGTACACAAACTTTCTTTAATACACAAAGTTATTAAAAATATTGTATTAAATGACCTTCAGGCTTTGTGTATAAGATGTATAAGAAACATAAATGAATTGTGTGAATGTAGACACACTTTGTTTAATGCACAAAGCTATAAAAAATATTGGCTAAAATGACCTTCAGGCTGTGTGTATAAGGTGTATATGTAACATAAATGCATTCTGTGCTTAGTTTTAGGTCCCATCACCATGATATCTCATTATGGTATGCAATTATTCCAAAATACGGAAAAATACGATATCCAAAATACCTCTGGTCCCAAGCATTTTGGATAAGGGATACTCAACCTGTACTGCATTGTTTCTGTGCAGGATAAATACAGGCTGTTTTTGCATGTAGCCTAGTAATGTTAGACAGCTTTATTTTTACACTGCAATTTAGATTTTTAGTTTGAACTCACCCCACCCAAATGTAAATCTCTCTGCATATGTTACATCTACCCCACCTGCAGTGCAACATGGTTTTGCCCAGTTGTGGGCTTTTTTGCTTTGCTTACAAACATGAATATGGCCTGTAGCGCCTTAACAGTATTATTAATATGTCATTGATGGACGCTGTGGTGACTGCACATGCAATTGTGCATGTTAAGGATGTACAAAATGATTTAAAAAAAAACAGCAGCCATAAAAAGTACAGAGACGCCCAGCGGAGCAATCCCAAAGGCACAGCAACTGTGTTCATATTCCCAGCACACATGCACATCCTTCAATAATTGTCAGCTTGAATAAATCAATGGTCAAGCAGCATGGCAGCCTGAACAGAGACATCGGAGGCATGCTGGTTGAGTACAGATTTGCAAGTGCACCCTGCGACACACCCCAAAAATGACATGCCAGCATTTTTGCCCCCACTACCCCATTAACGGTCACAAACAGTGCCTGACTGTCAATCTCTCTGCATAAAGGTAAGTGCTGTGAGAAGCATCTCTGTTAGACTTTGGTGCATGTGCAGTGCAAAACATATGCACGCACAATTTTCCAATAATTGCTCAGTTGCAAACACAATGGTATAGCGTCTATCATCTCTACTTGTAAAGGCAACATGATGAAGGTTTAGGGAATGTCGTCTAGAAGTTTAAATCACCTGTCTGTTATTAGTCTATTATTCTGGGGCTTTGTATACAGTATGTCAATTTTGTTTTTGATTTTTGTTAGATTTTTAAACCGAATGTTAGCAAATCAGTCAATCCTATATTTGTGTATGTAAAAGTACAGATATTTTGCCAATATTCAATTTTGAATGGGATTTGGTTTTATATTTCATTTTACATTAAATTTTGCCTTTAGTAAATTTCCACATTACAAAATCAAATGAAAACTGAATGCAAAATCAACCAGAAACCCAAAAACGAACATTAGTTAATTTGCCCACAGATTTCAGATAGCTTCATTCCTCTCAGCAAGAAAAGACAATACAAATATGTGCCTTCCAACCTTTTATCTCATTGCATTAAGGTGGTCATTCCGAGTTGATCGCTAGCTGCATTCATTCGTTGTGCAGCGATGAGGCAAAAAAACGGCACTTCTGCGCATGCGTATGCGGCGCAATGCGCACGTGCGACGTACTATTACAACGAACGATGTCATTTCTCACAGGGTCTAGTGAAGCTTTTCAGTCGCACTGCTGGCCGCAGAGTGATTGACATGAAGTGGGCGTTTCTGGGTGTCAACTGACCATTTTCAGGGAGTGTTCGAAAAAACACAGGCTTGGCTGGGCGAACGCAGGGCATGTTTGTGATGTCAAAACAGGAACTGAACAGTCTGAAGTCATCGCAAGCGCTGAGTAGGTATTGAGCTACTCTAAAACTGCACAAAAAAACTTTGCCGTCGCTCTGCGATCCTTTCGTTCGCACTTCTGCTAAGCTAAAATACACTCCCAGTGGGAGGCGGCATGGCGTTTGCATGGCTGCTAAAGACTGCTAGCGAGCGATCAACTCGGAATGGCCACCTAAATTACTAATCCTTAAAAAATGCAGATATGCATATTCCATACGGATTCAGAGACTTATGTAAATCTGAAATTTATGTAAATAGAGTATCTGCTGTTTGATGGTCTGCACATGTGTAGCTCTTGTCCTGCAACGTTAGTCACCATGCCCCAAAAGCCGCAGCATGATTGACATGCTATCGGCTTTTGGGGGCAGCAATAGGGAGCATTCCAAAAAATGGGCAATGTTAGCCCCGTTTTCAAGGTGTACCAAAGCCATTTGCTGCATGCTTGGATGCAGCCTCACTGGCCACATCAGAGTGATTTTGACAGACATACCGAATAATCCGAGGGTTACTCAGATATCCAATATTAAGGCAGAGGGCCCAATGCTGTTACTTTGGAAGCAGCTATTGGAACACAGAAGCCTGCAGTGGATGACTTTTTAATTAAGAACAAAGATGAAGCGTTGATGCCATTAGTGTCCACCTCTGAGTCAGCCCCTGTCTTTCCATCCAAATCCTCCCATTGGCCATTGAAAATATTGCATGCTCTTCTTCAGCATCCTATGTATGCGGACCCACCCCAGGCTCCCCAGATCCTGCAAAACCCACAAGGGCTACCAGGGGCATAGCCAGTACTTTGTGGGCCCCATAGCAACATTTTGAAGGGGCCCCTGTCCCACTGCTTCTAGAGAGACACTTCTCTGCAGCAATTGTTAATCTTATGTGGTGATGTGCACCGGACATTTTTCGGGTTTTGTGTTTTGGTTTTGGATTCGGTTCCGCGGCCGTGTTTTGGATTTGGACGCGTTTTGGCAAAACCTCCCTGAAATTTTTTTGTCGGATTCGGGTGTGTTTTGGGTTCGGGTGCTTTTTTTTACAAAAAACCCTCAAAAACAGCTTAAATCATAGAATTTGGGGGTAATTTTGATCCCATAGTATTATTAACCTCAATAACCATAATTTCCACTCATTTCCAGTCTATTCTGAACACCTCACACCTCACAATATTATTTTTTTTCCTAAAATTTGCACCGAGGTCGCTGGATGACTAAGCTAAGCGACCCAAGTGGCCGACACAAAAACCTGGCCCATCTAGGAGTGGCACTGCAGTGTCAGACAGGATGGCAGATTTACAAAATAGTCCCCAAACAGCACATGATGCAAAGAAAAAAAGAGGTGCACCAAGGTCGCTGGATGGCTAAGCTAAGCGACACAAGTGGCCGACACAAACACCTGGCCCATCTAGGAGTGGCACTGCAGTGTCAGCCAGGATGGCAGATTTAAAAAATAGTCCCCAAACTGCACATGATGCAAAGAAAAAAAGAGGTGCACCAAGGTCGCTGGATGGCTAAGCTAAGCGACACAAGTGGCCGACACAAACACCTGGCCCATCTCGGAGTGGCACTGCAGTGTCAGACAGGATGGCAGATTTAAAAAGTAGTCCCCAAACAGCACATGATGCAAAAAAAAAAAAAAAGAGGTGCAATGAGGTAGCGGTGTGACTAAGCTAAGCGACACAAGTGGCCGACACAAACACCTGGCCCATCTAGGAGTGGCACTGCAGTGTCAGACAGGATGGCAGATTTAAAAAATAGTCCCCAAACAGCACATGATGCAAAGAAAAAAAAGAGGTGCAATGAGGTAGCTGTGTGACTAAGCTAAGCGACCCAAGTGGCCGACACAAACACCTGGCCCATCTAGGAGTGGCACTGCAGTGTCAGACAGGATGGCAGATTTAAAAAATAGTCCCCAAACAGCACATGATGCAAAGAAAAAAAAAAGAGGTGCACCAAGGTCGCTGGATGGCTAAGCTAAGCGACACAAGTGGCCGACACAAACACCTGGCCCATCTAGGAGTGGCACTGCAGTTTTCTAGCGAGAGGATGAGTGCTTCCATTCTCATGTGAATCTGAACCACTAGCCATGAACATAGGCCAGGGCCTCAGCCGTTCCTTGCCACTCTGTGTCGTAAATGGCATATTGGCAAGTTTACGCTTCTCATCAGACGCTTTTCATTTTGATTTTTGGGTCATTTTACTGAACTTTTGTAGTATTCTTGACGACACAGAGGTAGAGTAGTGGACTACTGTACCGTACTGCTATATATTATATACTGGTGGTCAGAAAAATTATGCACTGTCCTCCTACTATATATACTGCGCACAAAAACTAAAATGCACCACAGGTATGGATGGATAGTATACTTGACGACACAGAGGTAGGTAGAGCAGTGGCCTACTGTACCGTACTGCTATATATTATATACTGGTGGTCAGAAAAATTATGCACTGTCCTCCTACTATATATACTGCGCACAACAACTAAAATGCACCACAGGTATGGATGGATAGTATACTTGACGACACAGAGGTAGGTAGAGCAGTGGCCTACTGTACCGTACTGCTATATATTATATACTGGTGGTCAGCAAAATTATGCACTGTCCTCCTACTATATATACTGCGCACAACAACTAAAATGCACCACAGGTATGGATGGATAGTATACTTGATGACACAGAGGTAGGTAGAGCAGTGGCCTACTGTACCGTACTGCTATATATTATATACTGGTGGTCAGCAAAATTATGCACTGTCCTCCTACTATATATACTGCGCACAACAACTAAAATGCACCACAGGTATGGATGGATAGTATACTTGATGACACAGAGGTAGGTAGAGCAGTGGCCTACTGTACCGTATTGCTATATATTATATACTGGTGGTCAGCAAAATTATGCACTGTCCTTCTACTATATATACTGCGCACAACAACTAAAATGCACCACAGGTATGGATGGATAGTATACTTGATGACACAGAGGTAGGTAGAGCAGTGGACTACTGTACTGTACTGATATAATACTGGTGGTCACTGGTCAGCAAAACTCTGCACTGTCCTCCTACTATATAATACTAATGGTCCCCAGTCCCCACAATAAAGCACACTGAGCACAGATATTTGCAGCATACTGAGCACAGATATGGAGCCTTTTTCAGGCAGAGAACGTAGATATTTTCAGCACAGTGAGCACAGATATTTGCAAGCACACTGAGCACAGATATTTGCAGCACACTGAGCACAGATATTTGCAGCACACTGAGCACAGATATTTGCAGCACACTGAACACAACTGAGAGAACGCTGCACGTCCTCTCCCTATCATCTTCAATGCACAAGTGAAAATGGCGGCGACGCGCGGCTCCTTATATAGAATACGAATCTCGCAAGAATCCGACAGCGGGATGACGACGTTCGGGCACGCTCGGGTTAACTGAGCAAGGCGGAAGGATCAGAGTCTGCCTCGTACCCGTGTAAAATGGGTGAAGTTCGGGGGGTTCGGATTCCGAGGAACCGAACCCGCTCATCACTAATCTTATGCCCTATAATAGTGCCCTAGTTCATTTTCTGAACCATAGTAAAGCCTTATTTAATGTTATGCCCAATAGTAGTGCCCTAGTTTCTTTTATGAATCGCAGTAGTGCTTAAGTTCACCCTATGTCATGTTTCAGAGCTGCCAGTACACATTATGCCACACAGTACCCCCAATTCACATTATGATATATCGTTTTCAGATTATATAAAATTAAGATGACCTCCAGTTCATTTTATACCACACAACCATGAGCAGGTCCAGGGGCATACCTAGATATATTGCAGACTTCAAGGAAAAGTTTGAAAGGACCCTTACGTACCACCCAATGGCGAAAAATCTTTATAACACATGTAACTGTGACAGGGAAGGTGGCCCCTCTCAGCTCTGGGCCTCAAAGCAGTTGCACTGCCTGCACCTATGATAACTATGTCCTTGAGTGCTACCCGTCTCCAGTATACCCCCACTACTTAGGTGCCCAAGCAACCTACTATACCCACAGTAAGTGGACATCCTGATGGTTCATTCTGCACCAGGTGCAATACAACACCCAGCACACACTGCTTGCTCCAGGCTGTTACTGTACTTGCCAGTGTTACTTCTATGCATTAATACATACATAACGACTGGTTGCTGCTGGTAACCTGTACCTGTTGTGATACCAATTAAACCTAGTACCCTGGTTAAGAATGCCTCTGTGTTGCCTAACAGTCATATTCACATCTTCTGTGCACACTATTGTGGCTGTCATCCCAAAAGCCCAATAGGCTACATTTATCAACACATCCTACACTTATTTTAAGACAAATATTTAGGCAAAATCAACAAGTTTGTGCATTTGTGTGGAATTGTGTGGAATTCGCCCGTGTTTCACAAATTGGTTAAAGTCTTTTTTTAGTAGTAGGGAATATTTTTCCTTTCAAAATATGAAATAATTAATTACTTTGTAGTTTTACTTATTTTAGCATATTACTTTATTTATAGATTTCATATAAGGTACTATCGCTACCTCCTTGCTATGGTGTATGCTATATGGGAAATCAACATGTCGACAGATATTCTACCAAATATCACGCTGGGTTTCAAATTATATGATACTTGCTACAATGAAGTTAGATCATTGATGGGGACATCATGGATTTTATCTGGGAAGAAACAGACAGTGCCAAATTTCAACTGTGACATGGAGGGCATACCGGCTGCTATAGTCGGTGACATGACTTCTAAGGCCTCAATACCAATGGGCAGAAGTCTTGGCCTGTACAGATTTCCACAGGTAAGTCACTACTACAGTAGCTCCTGCTGATTTAAGAGAGCACTAAAGGGGAGATGTATCAAACCTCAGTAATCAATCAGATCGTATTTATTTTGTAGAGTACTACAGTGGATAAATGATAGCTAGAAGTTCATTGTTTTTTGAATTGTAACATCTCCAGTTGTTGTTTTAGAAGGTTTGAAACAAAACTCCCCAAACTCTTCTGGTCAATGATAAATACAAAAAAGTGAAGTGCTTCTAAAGTCAAGTTTTTCAAACACTGCACATAATGGGGGTCATTCCGAGTTGTTCGCTCGTTATTTTTTTCTCGCAACGGAGCGATTAGTCGCTAATGCGCATGCGCAATGTCCGCAGTGCGACTGCGCCAAGTAAATTTGCTATGCAGTTAGGTATTTTACTCCCGGCATTACGAGGTTTTTTCTTCGTTCTGGTGTTCGTAATGTGATTGACAGGAAGTGGGTGTTTCTGGGCGGAAACAGGCCGTTTTATGGGAGTGTTTGAAAAAACGCTACCGTTTCTGGGAAAAACGCGGGAGTGGCTGGAGAAACGGAGGAGTGTCTGGGCGAACGCTCGGTGTGTTTGTGACGTCAAACCAAGAACGACAAGCACTGAACTGATCGCACTGGAAGAGTAAGTCTCGAGCTACTCAGAAACTGCACAGAGAAGTCTTTTCGCAATATTGCGAATCTTTCGTTCGCAATTTTGATAAGCTAAGATTCACTCCCAGTAGGCGGCGGCTTAGCGTGTGCAAAGCTGCTAAAAGCAGCTTGCGAGCGAACAACTCGGAATGACCCCCAATTTTCCTTAATTGTATTATATGTTCCATATTCACTACTAAATTACATACTTGCAGGGATGTCCAGGAGACTTCAAAAATGTGGAGGTTCTTTCAGAGCTATTAAGAGAGCAGGATTTCCTCTCAGATCCTGCATCACCAACCTGGTTTTGCCATGTAAATGATCGATGCTTAAATTATGGGCATTCTCACACAAACTACTGCACCTCCAGCTTCTTGTACCCTATAACCTGTAGTGCACATGGTTTTGCACAACTGCTAACAAATTTGCTGCTGCGATCAACTCTGAATTAAGCCCAATGTGACTGCATACTGGTGTACTTTGTGATGGCCAATGCAAAAAATAGTCACATGCTGAAAAGAATAGTACAACCTTACAGACTATTTTCAATAATTAGTTGGTAATAATATAGAGCAAATTACAGAAAATAGCCTAATCTTAATAGAATATTTCCATATACCTAATTAGTCCAAGTTGATACTAACTGTAATCATGTATTACTAGTGAGTGGTGTTATTCACACCACCATTTGTACAGTATGCTAAAGAATGTGCATGTCATTAACACACTGAAAAAAAAGGCATGCTTACACTACAGAACTGATTTGTTCCTATTGTTTTTGTTTGAACCTATTCTTAAGAATACTGTATCTGGTCTACTTGAGTGTCAAGAATTTTTCTCTAGAAAAATACTATCTGTAGGCGGTAAAAGGGTATGCGCAGGTCATAATGTCTCTCATGAATATGGTATAATGAACTGTAGGTATATTCATGAATTAGATGATGTCAATATAATGCAGACACAATTTTCATTTTATTTGTGTGGTACTGTATGTGCTATTGAAGTTATTGGAGTTGACAAATATTTTGAGGATGTTAAGATATAACTTGAGACTACAGAGTCTTCTTATCCATGCCCAATCAGTAACATTCTCAGGGAATTCATCTCCTATCATTTTGATGGTGTTTCCAGCGATTTCTTCAAAAATATGCACCAGTGGGTTTTTTTTCTGGGAAAAACACAAAATATATTGAATGGTCAGACACTATCTAAAACACAGTCACAGTGTCAGTCTTTGCAGTCTTCTGCACTTTTGCCAGTACCATATTGGTACTACTACAATCATTTAAAATACTTAGCTGACATGCACATGTCCATTTGACACCAACATAAACCTGTTCAGCCACAACTGGCAATGTGAGTAAGATGCATGCAACTCCGAATCCTGTAATTGCTTAAAGTTCTACTTTATTGGGTCAGACTCATGTGCAGTGTGAAAAATTGCAAGATCCATTTACAAAGCAGATGTGCATGCAACTCTGAATAAGACATATGGGGGGTCATTCAGACCTGATCGCTCGCTAGCTATTTTTTGCAGCACTGTGGTCAGATAGTCGCCGCCTATAGGGGAGTGTATATTTGCTTTGCAAGTGTGCGATCGCATGTGCAGCCGAGCACTACAAAAAAGTTTTGTGCAGTCTCTGAGTAGCTCTGAACTTACTCAGCCGCTGTGATCACTTCAGCCTGTTCTGGCCCAGAATTGACGTCAGACACCCGCCCTGCAAACGCTTGGATACACCTGCGTTTTTCCAACCACTCCCTGAAAAAGGGCAGTTGACACCCGCAAATGCCCTCTTCCTGTCAATCTCCTTGCGATCGGCTGTGCAAATGGATTCTTCATTAAATCCATCGCTCAGCAACGATCCGCTTTGTACCCGTATGACGCGCCTGTGCATTGCGGTGCATACGCATGCGCAGTTTGGGCCTGATCGCAGCGCAGCGAAAAAACTTAGCGTGTGATCAGGTCTGAATGACCCCCATGGGGCGGGATGTAATGGCATCCAAGTTCAGCGGCTGTGCGGGATGCCGGCCAAACTCAGACATTATTTTAAAGGGGCGATCACATACAAGGCAAAACCATGCCTTGTAAGTAATTACCCCTTTAAAAAAATGTATGCCTTCAACCGGCATCCCGCATGACCACAGAACTCAGGTGGCATTACATCTCGCCCATGAAATGTATCAAAATCGATCAAAATATCTAAAGAATGGAGATGTGGGCAGGTAGAGAAGATTGGTTGCTATGGGCAATTTCTTCACTTGTTCACTTCTCCACTCTTTATATATTTTAATACATTCACCTTATATTTTTTAATGTGAAATGATAATAGTTTATATTTTCATATGTTGTTTCTTCTTAATAGATAAGTTATGCAGCAGCACATCCAATCCTCAGTGACAAATTACAGTTCCCATCTTTCCTTAGAACCATACCTAATGATGACTATGAAATTGTGGAAATTGCAAATTTAGTGAGTCACTTTAATTGGACTTGGGTGGGGATCATAAGCTCTGATAATGAATTGGGAAGATCAGGTTCTCAATTACTTACCAAGGAAGTTGAAAGGCATGGAGGTTGCATTGCATTCCTTGAAATTCTACCTATATATAGCTCCATGGAGTCGGTTTTACAAATCATAGATGTTATCAAGAAATCAAAAGCCACAGCTATTGTTGTGTATTCCACCATGGAGAACCTTATTCCTCTAATGGAGGAGGCCTCATTTCACAATATTACCGATAAAGTATGGTTTGGCTGCGGCAGCTGGTCCATCTCTTCTGACTTTCCAAGAAGAGACATTTTGACCACTTTAAATGGCAGTCTAGGTCTCTCACCTCCAAGTGGAAAAATTCCTGGTTTTAAAGAATTTCTTTACAGCATCCACCCCTCTAAATATCCAGATGACATCTTAATGAAAACTTTTTGGCAAAATGCTTTTGGTTGTGTTTGGAAAACAGACAATGCTTATAATTATACATTCTCAAACACTTCTGAAGATCAAGTTCATTGGTGTACAGAGAAAGAGAGATTAGACAGTATTGATCCAAATGTATATAATGTGAACACATTTGTATACACATACAAAATTCACAATGCAGTTTTTGCCATTGCTCATGCTTTGCATGAAATGCATTCCTGTTTACCAGGCAAAGGACCCTTTCTCAATGGTACCTGTTCTGATATTTCTAGTTACCAACACTGGCAGGTACAGTATAACATGTAAATGTATGTCCGTTCTGGATGATGTTTTGTGTTGATGATAAAAGATGCCTCCTTGAAATTGAAAGTACTGCTTTTGGTACTGTATGATTAGATGTCAATACAAATTCTCATATAGAAATTTCAATACCAAAAACTTAATACAGTGCCCCTACAATATATACATACAAGTAACCAATCTCCATGGGAAAAATATGCGCATCTAGAATAAAGCAAAGAGAGGAGAAACTTCAATGGTGCAGGACTTCTAATGTTTTAATCAATATAAAACAAACATATCATAGCCAGCTAACTGTTAAGCACAATAGCTTCCATTTAATTATAGCTTGCTCAGTTTCAGTAAGAATTCCATACAGCAACAGCACTTACAGTAGTTCTTGCCATGAGATCAATGCGTTTCATCCTAAGATTTCATCAGGGCAGGTTGAAACATACAGTATGATAATGATTATTGATCAATCCACTAAACTAAATCTAAAGTGGTGCTCACATATTTAAACTAACCATAAAGACAGATTAGGTTTGTGCAGCATTATCCAATCATGTTTCTATTTGCTTCCTTAATAAAATACATGTTATTGTATTGCAGCAAGTTTGTTTTTCTTCAAATAAATAGCCTGCTACTGTACAGATTCCTTACTTCAATGTATCAATTTTAAATTATTTTCTCCTAATCAAAATATTGGAAGATGATAATATTGAAGCACTACTAACTGTCATTGTTCAATACTGATATCTCATTAAAAATACTCTAGCCAATTTTTTTTTTTTTGTCATACTGTATACTGTAACAGGCTGAGTGCCTAATTCAGACCTGATTGCTCCTCTGCGAATTTACAGAGGATTGTGATCGGATAGTTGTCGCCCAGACAGAGTGAAAATCTGACCCATGCACGTCTGCATATGCTGTGCAAAAAGCTTTGCAAATGCTGGTCAGCTGCAAATCCATTTGCAACTCACTCACCACTGATTGATTTTTCCAGTCTGTGCAGTCTGTGCGTAGCCCATGACTTACTCCTACAGTGTGAGAAAAAAAACCAGGCTGAGCGGGCCGGAGCTGACGTCACACACCCTCACTGAAAATGCTTGGGTATGCCTGCGTTATTACTGACACTCCCAGAAAACGTCCAGTTGCCACCCCCAAATGCCCGCATTCTGTCAATTAACTTGCAAATGCCTAGTAATCAATAATGATGCAGATTTCTTTTGCAGTATGGCCGCGCGTGCGCATTACAACCCAAACGCATGTGCAGTCGTTCAATAATCGTCCGACTTGCGATTTTGCACAACAGCGATCAGGTCTGAATTAGGCCCTGATATCTCCATGCACCTCTAATCAAAGGACACTTCAAAAACATGTACAGGTTTAGGGCGGGATGTACTATCCTTCGCCCCCGCGTTAAGTGCCGTTTTCTCTCCATTCACACTCACCGCTCCGCTGCCCGCTGCTTCCCCTTTAACTCTCCCGTCTGCTCTCTTATTTCCCTCTCCCTCCTCTTCACGGCCGCAGCCACGGAGTTCTCCTCTCGCTGGCGGTTGGCGCATGCACAAGGCTGGAAGCTGCAACTGCGGTGCAGGAAGCCTCCAGGATCCATTCAGAAAGGCTATGTGTGCATGCCCAGAAAAAAAAGTGAGTGGTGCGCATGCGCCAACCTTCAGGGAACTAGATTGAAAAAAGAACTCAGCTGCGCAATAAAATTGGAAACATGAACAAAAGCGGACGTATGCTGAGATAAATTATAAAGAAAATTTAATATGACAATAAAAGAAATTTCATACAATAAAACATATAGTCTGGACTTAAACCTTATAAGGAAAATAGTAAAATACCCTGTACTGGATATCAGATAAAACAAGCACTTGTGGTGTGAGCAGTAACAATATGCAACATTTGTATCCAACAAGTAGAAACAGTATCGTATTCTGGATATGAATGAATTGTTAGAATGTGGAGTAATTCATAAGTTTTAGGCTGGTAACTGCAGTCCCATAAATGTATTAATGGAGGTCCTTTATGTAGAAATGCTCCGATGTCAGATAAAGTCAAAATTACCTCTCCCGTGGGCTGGTTTCTAACCGAGCGTCCTCGGTTAGATTATCCTGTGTTGCCCACCACGTAGCTGTCACTGGGAGGGAGAGTGCAAAGCTTGCACTGGGCGGAGTCCTACACGGAGACGCTGCTGGAGGTATGAAGGAGCCGCTATCGAGACTGAGTTGCCAATGCTGTTCGTCAGGCCTCAATGTCAGCTGTGGCGTGCAGAGAATAATATGCCACTGCAGGGGCTGCAAGTCCAATATCGGTCTCTTAGTATAGATGAAAGTGCTTGTCATGCAAAATGCTTGTTAGGCAGAGTGTAAAAGTCCAGTAGGTAAAAAAGAATTGAAGAGTCCTAACCGGTTTCGTCACGCTCCACGTGACTTTCTCAAAGGTCAACCGTCAGGGAGAGCGCTGCGATAGTAGAACTCGGTGGCCGCGGCAGTGAAGTGGAGGGAGAGGGAAATAAGAAAGCAGACAGGGGAGTTAAGGGGAAGCAGCAGGCAGCGGAGCGGTGAGTGTGAACGGAGAGAAAACGGCACTTAACACGGGGGCGAAGGATAGTACATCCCGCCCTTAGTATGGTGTGATTAGCGGGTACCCCTGGGGAAACTCTCAAACTCATTTTTTAGACTCTTTTCCAAAGAGCTTTAGCATATTTGAGAAATCTAAATGTTCTGCTATGATAGCAATTTTATTTTTACCAGATTTACAAGGGGTATATATAAATCCACAAACTCACATGTGATATTTTTAAATGATTTAAAAAAAAATTTGCTTTTTTCAGCTACTTTATTACATAAAAAAAGTAAACTTCCTTAATACTGCAGGGGAAAAAGTATTCTTTGATAAGAATGGAGATATACCCCTTTACATGGATATCCTTAACTGGCAGCTCTATGATAATGGCAGCAATCAATATGTCCATATCGGCAGCTTTGATGCACGTGCCCCAAAAGGGCATGAACTACAGTTGGAAGAAGAAAAGATTGTCTGGAATAGACATAGTCATGTAAGTGTAATGTGGCTCATACTTCATGGGAGATTTGGGGCAATTCCCTGTTCTCCCACAATCTGGGTTGGGCTTGGTGAAATCCAACATGCTAAAAAATCACCAATTTGCCAATTCCGACCAAAAAACAGTCAGGATTGGTGAGTTGGGGAATTTCAACATTCTGGATTTCCGCAATTCCCACAATGGTTGGCTGACATTGATGTAGCATTTTTAATCACCGATCAGCGGTTTGGATTGGCTTATGCCTGGCCCATATTAGGAATTTGCTTATTAGATACACACATAGATTTTAATGGCTATTTTGTAATCAAACTTTGTTACATGGAAAATACAGTAAGGTATGATTCACAAGTATAGTATATGCTTAATAATGAATTCTTTGATAAGAACATGAAAATCTATCATCACATCTTTACTTGAGCAATTAAAATACTGTACAACTGCATCAGCTTTTATTTGAAGCCAGTTGTTTGTGCTCCCAATTATTTCAAACTGTTCTATAGAGTATACTGCGCATGTACACAAAGTATAAGTTAGAGAACATAGTAATCCTTTCATAGCATTAATAATCAGATATTAAAGTACAAAATAAGAAAGAAAACATTGTTTAATCAAACATTTCACAGCCAGAGGCGTAGCTAGGGTTTTCGGAGCCTAGGTCAAGATGGAAAATGGCGCCCCCCCCCAAAAAAAACAAAAAAAACCAAAACACACCAAAAGAAGCATGTGCGCGCGCCTAAGGCGCGTGCGACAAAAAATGGGCATGGCCACACACCAGAAGGGGTGTGGCCACGCACCAGAAGGGGTGTGGCCACTGAAAATAGCCCACAATGCCAGTTACATTGCCCCACAGTGCCAGGTACAATGCCCCACAGTGCCGGATATATGCCCCACAGTGCCAGATACATGCCCCACAGTGCCAGATATATTGCCCCACAGTGCCAGTTACATTGCCCCACAGTGCCAGTTACATTGCCCCACAGTGCCAGATACATTGCCCCACAGTGCCAGTTACATTGCCCCACAGTGCCAGTTACATTGCCCCACAGTGCCAGATACATGCCCCACTGTGCTAGTTACATGCCCCACTGTGCTCTCCCCCCCCCCCGGTCACTCACCGCTTGTGTTGATATGTGAGGGGAGGAGAGGGCAGCGCAGCACAGCACCTCTCCTTCCCCTCACCGCTCCAGGTCTCCGGCGTCTGTGTGGCGTCGGTTCATTAGCCAATCAGAGCTCGCGGACCGGCAGCCAATCAGGAGCCGGTCAGCAAGCTCTGATTGGCTAACGCCACCGGAGACTGGACACACGCAGCACTGCTGGCAGCACTGCTAGTGCTGGCAGCGGCGGTGAGGGGAGGGAGAGACGCTGCTCTCTCCTCCCCTCACATTTCGGTGTGACGGGGGCGAGTGGGGCATGATGCCCTGGCCGCCGGCGGTGCCCCCTCTCCTGGGCCTGCTAAGGCGCCCAGGGCACGTGCCCCACTCACCCTACCCTAGTTACGCCTCTGTTCACAGCACACAGATATAGTAGATATTTGCTCTAGTTCCTCATTAGTTATTCCAAACAGAGGTCTCAGGATATTGAATATAGTTTTCACTTTAAACATTTGTTTAGCTCTATTATAAATGTAATCAAAATTAAGATTACTTAACATTATATTTAAAGATACAATATATTTTTAGAGGATTCATGCTTTACCTCTACCTTCAAACAGTATAACTGTTGAAAGTGTAACTTAATTTTATATATACATCTCTTTGACAATCTTCTACACATTGGGGAGGATGGAGAGTTGGGCTCATACTAGCTTGTGCCTGGTTACAGATGGATAAGGAGGAAGGGTGAGGTAAGAACAATTACAGACCCACATAAGGATGCATGTCTGTCCCAGTACCACCAGCTGTATTGAATTATATCCAACATACTGTACATTCATCAGCTCCCTAGTTGTACTGGTTCTACATTATGTCTCCTTTACTTTTCCTACCCTATATGTTTCATCATGTTGACTTGCTTTCAGCCACCAATCTCAGTGTGCAGCAATCCTTGCCCAAAGGGCTTTAGAAGATCCACAGGTCAAGGGAAAAAGATCTGTTGTTTTGATTGTGTTCCATGCTCTGATGGAGACATCCTCAACCCAAACGGTATGGAACATTTGAATATTTTGTATTCAATTATCTTATTTACTATACATTTATTTCCTACAGTTTGTGTTATCTGTAATCCAAAACTACATTCTGCACTTCTTCATGTGAATTTTGAGTTAAAAAATTAGTAAGATAAAAAAAAGTTTGTATGTAAAGCAAAAAATGACTGTCATTCTTCACTTTGGCAAGCAAACCTAAATCACAAATCTGTTATGCTAAGGTCTCCCTTACAAGCCATCTTTCTGATTTGGGAGGGAGATTTAGCAAAGCTTAGAGAGAGATAAAGGGGGGAAAGTTAAAGTACCAACCGATCAGCTCCTGTAATTTTTCAAACTTAGCGCCCAGGTTGGATTGCAAAACGCAGTCCAACCGCAAAATTTATGAAAAAGATGCAGGCAAAATGGGGGTGGTGATCTCAAAATGGGGGGCGTGGCGTGGAGTGATTGCGGCAGCTGCGTGATGTCACACGCAGCTGCCGTGATCAGGAAGATGGCGGCGGCCTCCTGTGGGCGCAGCTAAATTGTGCCGGCAGGAGGCAACCCTAATTTCTGCTATCAAACAGAAAGTGCAATGCAATTGCAATTTCTGCTTTATAAAGGGGGGGGGGGGGGAGTGGTCAGAATCCTGGGTGGCCTTGTCCTGCGATGGGCAGCCCCCAGCATGTGATCTCATGGAATGCAAATTCTTCTACTTAGCAGAATTTGCAATACAACCTGAATTAGGTCCTTAGCCTGTTAATTGGCAGGAGCTGATTTGTTGGTACTCTATCTATCTCCACTTTAAGCTTTGATCAGTTTTACTCTTGGGAAATGCAAAAATATAGCTGTGCTGTAAGATTCCAGCAATCACTGCTGCCCTACAGGAGTTACCTGCGCAGGTCCAGCTGCTGATCTGGTATCTCAGACTGCTCCTAATGGTCAGTAGAGTCAGACTATTATAATCTCCTCTCTCCCTGCATATGCCGCCTCTGATTCCCACCAGCCACTGACTGTCTCTGACATTGTCCCTGAAGCTCATCAGTGCCCTCTCTATGTCTGAAGGGGATGAAGGGCCATAAAACAGGGGCTCATTAATTTCATTATGTGATGCCCTGTTATGTAATTCAAGTGAGGTACAATAACATTTAAAACAATGGCAGCCAATAGATCACATGATGCGAGTCAATATTGTGACTTGAGTTTTCACTGACATAGTTATGGAATTTTTGTTTTTGTTTTTAATTTTAAATAAATCTTCAAATGCATACACCTTTCATGCTTTATAAAATGTTTATTTTGTATTAAAATATAACTATTTTGGATGTGTCATGTCTCTGTACATTAGCAGTACTGTTTGTTGCTTAATGAGCACTATACAGTATAACCCAAATTAGCGTTTTTTCTAAATATTATTATAAAAACTAATTTGCAACGTAAAAAAATCTAAGAATTGTTTTATACTGTAACTTAACTTATTCTCAATTATTTTCAACTGTGCATTACATTTTGTTTTTAGATTTATTTATTTAGTCACTAATGTATAAAGTGCCTAGAAAAATCTCTTTATTTTTCAAAAGTTGAAATGCAGGGTATTTTGTGGGCATATTTAATTATCATGATAATTAATTCTTGAAGGTAGCCTTTAAATTATTCAGGAACCAGTTGCATTGCCAAGGTTTCATCTTGATTATTGGCTTTTCCAGCAAAATATATTTTTCCCATGTGTGTACATAAATGATCATTTCATTTAAAGAGTTCCATTTTTTTTGTACATTATACTAATAATCATTTTTGTACTTTCCTTAGATAGTGCAGAATGTCTAAGATGTCCAGAAGATCAGTGGCCAAACTCATCAAAAGAGAAATGTGTGCCAAAACCCATTCAGTTTCTTTCTTATGATGAGCTGTTGGGTTCATCCTTGACTTTCATCTCAATCATTTGCTGTGCTCTCACATTGTCTGTACTCTGTTTGTTTATTGTGAAACATAAAACACCCATAGTTAAAGCCAACAACAGAGAACTTAGTTATCTTCTTCTTGTCTCCATTATGTTTTGCTTCATGTGCTCCTTAGTATTCATTGGACAACCAAACATGTTAACCTGCATGTTACGCCAAGTGGTATTTGGAATTATTTTCTCCATTTGTCTGTCAGCAATACTAGCCAAGACTATCACAGTCATAATGGTTTTCAGTGCTCCAAATCCAGATAGTAAAATAAAAAGACTTGTTGGACTACGAATTCCTATATACATTGTTCCTTCATGTACATTGGTCCAGATAGTCTTGTGCCTATTATGGTTGTCTACATCTGCTCCTTTTGAAGAACTCAATATGGTGGCAGAGATTGGAACTATAATTATTGAATGTAATGAAGGGTCTAAAGTATTATTTGCCTGTGTTTTGGGCTACATGGGACTCTTGGCGTCTCTCAGCCTCCTTGTTGCATTTCTAGCCAGGAATCTCCCCGACACTTTCAATGAAGCCAAGTTTATCACTTTCAGCATGTTAGTGTTTGCTAGTGTCTGGATTACATTTATCCCAGCTTATCTAAGCACCAAAGGAAAACACATGGTCGCAGTGGAGATATTTGCCATCATATCTTCCAGTGCTGGGCTACTTGTTTGCATATTCTTTCCCAAATGTTACGTCATTTTATTGCAACCTGAAATGAACAATAAGAGAAATATAACTGGGAGAAAATAATCCAAAACTCATGAGAACTATTTAAATGCCAGATTTCCATAAAGCATGAAAATTAAAATAACAGCAAGTTTATTTAAGAATATGCCTCCGTTGAATACAATAATTAAAGAAAAGTAAAATTATTTTATAATTTCAGTGATTATTTTAATTTATTACATTTCTTTGCAGCCCTGATTTGCTTTTTTTTTTTTTTTTTTTTACTGTATTTCGCAATGCTTGTCTACACTATTCAGTAACTTCTGAATTTAGGTGGTTATTCAGGTTTGTTAGCAAACCAAAAAAGCACACTAATGGATAAAACCATTTTACACTGCAGGTGAGGCAGATGTAACATGTGCAGAGATATTTAGATTTCAGTGGGTTATATGTTTTCTGTGCATGGTAAATACTGGCTGCTTTATTTTATAAACTGCAGTATAGATTTCATATTGAAAGCACTCACCCAAATCTAATTCTCTCTGCACATGTTACATCTGCCCACCTGCAGTGCAATATTGTTTTGCCCGTTTGTGTGCTTTTTTGGTTTGCTAACTAAACTGAATAAGGCCCTTAAGTCCATTATGGAAATGTGAAATTTTGTTTGTGGAATAAATTGTTTTACTATACTGCTTGTTTAGTAATTTGTATTAACTTTTCATATAGATGAGAGCAACAATAAACTGTATCCCACTGTCTACCACCTAATCTATCAAGATCAAACACACACAGACCCCAAACCATGATATATGAAAGGTGGGGCTTAATATTATCTTTACTCAGTGGCAGGCGACACAAATGGCAGGTGACTCTTCAGAGACAGGACCGGAGTGCTCCACTTTATAACTACATGCAGCACTCATTAGTATAGGAGCTTGAACTGCGGCAGATAGTCTCTAGGATCAGTACAGCATCTCCAGGATCCCAGAGCGATGAAAACAGGGGTCAGTTGCATGGGGTATTTCAACCGCACTGGGAGTCACATAGCTCAGTGATGCCCATGCCTCCACTTTTCATTTTGTTTTTATCATTCTACCATTTAGATGATATTGTTCACCATTCTGCAGAAGTTAGTATATCATTCCATAGCCTGCTAATATCTTTGGAAGAGCCACAGTTTTCCAAAATCCCTTTTAATTACAATTGCACAGTTTTAACATCTCTACTGTAACTTAATTAGTCTCACATTACCACTAGCAGTAACAATAATAGTTTTATGGTCATCTAAGATATATGCTTTGCTGAGAAATCATAATAATGCTTACATTTCATAGTTAGTATGTTCTGTGGAAAGCAAGGTCGTAGCTATAAGTCTTGAAAACATGTTATTAGGTAGTTTGTCTTGTGTTTAGACTTCTCTTGAAGGACACAATGGAGGGGGGTAGCTAGAGGGGGTTTCTGGGAAGAGATGCATTTTGTTATACTTTGTGACGTATATCAGTTTTTCATGAATGTAACTTTTTGCTATATAATGTCATGCTGAATAAAGTAGCTTCAGTCTCATTTTGTGGACGTAACTGCATGTGTTATCTGCTTCCTGGGATTCCCAATCGATTGGTAAACAAACGGTATCGTTCAGGCAATTGAAGGGACTTGATAGAAGGAGGTTTATCCCCAACACTATCATTATGTGGTTCATATCAACCATTGACGAAGAGTATTTGGCAAAGTACTGTAACTTCTCTTTGTCAAAGGCAATGTTTGGTAGAAGATGTATGTTAGGGCCCTTGCTAGGAAGGGGAGAGAGTAGAGAAGGTTGGGCTGCTGCAGTGCAGTCAGCAGCCCAGGCTGGTAGATGATCCTATTAGACTCAGCAATTTCAGCCATCCCCCATCAGTGCCTGTAGCTGGGGGAGTGAAGGGAAGCCACAGTATCCCTGAGCCCCCTGAGACTAGGCTGCAGGAAGACTGTTTTTTAGGATCATTCACCTTATTTACACAGCTCGGCTGGCAGGAGTAGACCTGAGGTGGTTGCCGCGGTAAAAGAGGGGCCCAACAGGTGAGCTAAACCATGGCAGCTGCTGCAAGATTAGCTTCCAGCAGCTGCTAGCAGGGACATCTGATACAGTAACATCAGACACAGCCATGCCAAGTAAATCCCAGCCTGACATGGTTGACTCTCATGCAACTGTGCCAGACACATGGTAAACTAGCCTTTACAGTGAGCCCAGTCAGACTAATTAAGGACATCTTTGTGGAATATTTTTGTATATAGTTTAAACAACTTATTTTTACTATAATTTGTGATTTTTGTAATATCATCTTCTACTACAAGTAGACTAAGGGTGGGTACACATCAGGCCAATATCGGCTTGATTTGCCATATCGGATTGACAAATCGTGCATATCATCCTATGTGAACTCCCATGGGTCACATGTAACTTCTTCCATTTGGCAGTGCTGCACTTCCAACTGGACGATATTGCATGTGGCATTATGCATATTAATGAATGACAGAACAGTGATCATTCCGTTACTCAATAAATCTTCCTGGTGTGAACCAGCAATCCGGTATGGTCTGAAGTGAAGGGAAATTGCCCCAACCATCATCCTGATTGCCAGTTGTTCTAATGCTTAGCCAGCCTAAGAGAAGCAGAATGATCTATTCTGTTTTCATTCGATATGCTGTACATGTGCACTTGAGAGACAATTTTGAAAATAATCTGATCTTTCTTTCAAAGTATTTGTGCAACATTTGTATTGAATGCAGTTCAGAAATGGTATTACTCACAACCAGAGTAAATACTGTATATATTTTTACAATTGCATTATAGGGATGTAATATATATTTTATATATACATAAAGACAACAAATTCCAAAGTGCGCTAAAATATTGATGTTAATGAAGTGAGTGGAATATACCCAATTCAGAGATTCTATTCAGTGGTCTTCTTTAATTTGTCAGCATTTTTAGATCACCCGATCTGGGGCCTGTGAACATACCCTCTTAAAAAGGTGTGAGCGCTAAGGTGAATACTCATACAATTGTATGGTGAAAGAAATTTGATAAATCCCATGCGTTTCATCCAAATGGACTTCTTCAGGGGTAGGTATCTAGAAAATAGGTTTCTATTTACTTCATAACTCAAATGAGACTGCCGGATCAATATAAACAATTTTTTTTATATAAAATTGGCTTTATAAGCCTAAATTAAGGCTCCTTCTTGGTGCTGATAATAGGATGTTTACTTACACAACTGAAAAAATAAAACTGTGTAGATCCCAAATGGGATTAGGTATGCCAATGCATTGGCTTCACAGGCCCAGTTTCAATCGCACAAATGGATGGAAAACCTGCCCTCTCTTCTCACATACAACCCCAGTACCCTAATCCGGTTCTTCACAAAAACTTTCAGCAAAGCCAAAACAATATTCCTGGGGTTTTAAAACACACAGGTTACGTGCGATTGAAACTGGGCCTGTGAAGCTAATGCTTTCGCTATTACATAATCCCATTTGGGGTCTACACAGTTTTATTTTTGACTCCTTTAAGTAAACATATTATTATCAGCATCAAGCAGGAGCTAGAAGCGTATACACACTGAACGTTATCGTTCAACGATAACGTTCAGTGACGTCACCATCAGCATTCCTGAACATGCAGCTCAGCCCAACATTGACTGGTTGAGCTGTATGTTGGCTCAATATTGGTGATCGCTGAACGGTGTGCGGGAGCTCGCATCATTCATCAGTCACCAATATTACCCCCATACACATTGGACGATTTCAGCCTAAAAATAAACGATAATGACATTTATGTCATCATTTATTTTTAAGGCTGAAATCACATAGTGTAAGTCACAAGACTAATATACATTATGCTGTACTACATTTTCTATGCAGAGACACATTTACAGCTTGTTTGACACAGTGCTTCTATCAGCATAGTGGGCCTCATTCAGGCTGGATCGCAGTGTGCAATCCAACCGCAAAAAGATGAAAAAGATGCAGGCACTTGCGCAGCACCCGCCCTGCACCTGTATTTTCTGTGGGGGAGGGGGCCACAGAAAATACAATCACCTCTGCCTGTCAATCAGGCAGAGGTGGTCGTGGGGAGGGGGGGGGGGTTGGCAGCAATGCTTCATTCCCAGGGTGGAGATGGAGCATTGAGGGGGCAGTAACGGGGAAATGGTGGCCATGATGGGGCATGATTGTGTCGGCTGTGTGACGTCACATGCAGCCACTGCGATTGGAAACATGGCTAAGCTGCGCCAGCAGGAGGCAACCTTAATCTCTATTAACAAGTAGAAATTGTGATGCAATTGCAATTTCTGCTTTTTGAAGTGGGGGAGGCATGCTGGGAGGCCTTGTCCAGTGATGGGCAGCCCCCAGCATGCTAACAAAAGGATTGCAGATTTTGCAATCCTCTCTGAATTAGGCCCAATGTCAGTAATAAAGCCATATAATATATTTACTATCTATACTTACCATGCAGTTAGGACTTAGGACTAATCTACAGTACAGTATATGCAGTTTACGGGTTTGGATCTGCAGTTTAGGGGGCAGTGAAAGACATGTTTGATGATTTGCGCTTTACGAACTGCAACAAAAATTGGCATTAGAAAGTCTCATCTATACAGTATATTCTTTTATTTGTTGGTGTAAAGTAACCAGACAGATCTACTGCACAGGGTGATTCAAAAGTTGCAGTACACCCTTTTGTTTAAAAAACTGTGCAGGAAATGGGAAAACTGAATACTCCAGTAAGGTATGATGGGCTATCTTTTAGGGTATGTACCGAACATGGGTGCCATCTTGAAATCGACCATCCTGAATCTAAGTTAGTTTTTTTCAAATGGAAAGGTGGTTGTGTAACATGTCAAACAACATCAGAATTTGCTTAAAAGTTTATTGCTGCCAACAGATTTGAAATAGCAGTTATGGTTCAATAGTTAAAACCTGGCAGTGCTATGTGAAATTGGAGGTCTTTCTGGGTGCCGGTTGTTAAAATCTGCAGCTATGACATGGAAACTTTGTTCTCCAGGCATCAAAATGACCTCAATTCTCTTCTCTTTTGTCAAAGCCATCTTCAGTTAACTACAACAAAAAAAGTGTTGTAACTATTGAACCATAACTGCTATTTCAAATCTGTTGGCAGCAGTAAACTTTTCAGCAAATTCTGATGTTTGACATGTTGCAAGACCCCCTTTCCACTTTAAAAAACTAACTTAGATTCAAGATGTCCAATTTCAAGATGGCACCCATGTTTTGTACATACCCTAAAAGGTTCCGGAATGAATGGTCGACCATGTTATGGTCGACAGTCATTAGGTAGACCACTATTGGTTGACATTGGCATGGTCGACATGGGCAAATGGTCTATACATGAAAATGGTCGACACATGAAAGTTTGACACATGAAAAGATCAACATGAGTTTTTTAACTTTTTTTGGTGTTGTTTTCTGTGTAAAGTGACGGGGAACCCCAATTAGTGCACCGCTTCACTCGCCATGCTTCGATCAAGGTGCCTCGCTCCGCTACCACTGCGCTCGGCACAGGTTACCTTTCCCAATCATAGTCCACGTGGATCGCAAAGTATGGAAAAGTTCCACAAAATTTTTTTTTTTTTAAACTCATGCCGACCTTTTCATGTGTCGACCTTTCACACGTTGACCATTTCCATGTGTCGGCCATGTGTCCATGTCAATGTCGACCAATAGTGGTTGACCTAATGACTGTCAACCATATCATGGTTGACCATCCAAACGGATACCACCCTAAAAGATAGCCCACCTCACCCATACCTTACTGGAGTATTCAGTTTTCCCATTTCCTGCACAGTTTTTGAAACAAAAGGGTGTACTATGACTTTTGAATCACCCTGTATAATGTGCTAAAATGTCTGTGACTGACATGCACAGTAAGGGGCAGGTGGTTCCTCCTCCCTCTCCATGTGCCCTCTTCTCCTTCTGCTCTTTCCAATAGATAGACAGTTATGAGTTGCTGCAACTGCACAAAAGTCCAGTACATAGGGTTGTACATGAGGGCCACTCCACCAACACTGACTGAAACACCTGCCAAACAGAAACAGTAATAGACCTAAAATGGTTATGGATCAATGGGTCAACCTGGATGAGGTCGACAGCCAATAGGTCGACCACTATAGATCAACATGGACAAGGTCGAGATGGGAAAAAGGTTGACACAGTGAAAAGGTCAACATGAGACAGGACGACACATGAAAATGTCAACATTTTCTCCGTAACATGACCAATAACCCCAGTTAATGCACTGCGTCCTCACTCACTTCACTCACCAGGTCACTCACCAGGTTATTATTCCCAATTGTAGTCCACGTGGATGGTAACATATGAAAAAGCTACAAATAAAAAAATAAAATTGTACAAAACTCATGTCAACATTTTCATGTGTCGACCTGTCCCATGTCAACCATTTCACTGCATTGACCTCTTTCCCATGATGACCTTGTCCTTGTTAACCAATAGTGGATGATCTTTTGACTGTCAACCTACCATCCGGATAACCCTGAAATACCAGCAGTAGAATCTCCAGCACCTGTCCCAGAGACCACAGGTTCCTATGTCCCTTGTTGAATATTCTATGAAACCTCTGTATGAACAGAATCATCCTAAACTCCACAGTGCATCTCCACCAAAAATACTGCAGTCATATTGAAGTGCATAATGGTAGTACAGTCGCTTACATATTCAACAATATCTACTAGCACAGAGGCTTCAGGTGACTCTCTGGAGGTGCAATGTCCCACCAAGATATCTGGAATCAGTGGTACACTGCAGAAGGGTGTAGTATGGTATGCCGGCGGTCGGGCTCCCGGCGACCAGCATACTGGTGCTGGGAGCCCGACCGCCGGCATACCGACAGTGTGGCGAGTGCAAAGGAGCCCCTTGCGGGCTCGCCGCACTATGCGCGCTACGCTATTTTATTCTCCCTCCAGGGGGGTCGTGGACCCCCACGAGGGAGACTAAGTGTCGGTATGCCAGTTGTCAGGATTACAGCGCCGGTATACTGTGCGCCGGGATCCCAAGAGCCGGCATACTGAAGACCACCCCTGCAGAATGCAGTAGAAGCTGACATGCTATTTTACTTCACAAATGCCAGGATGAGCGGAGATCCATATATGGGCTAATCTGGGGTGGGGGGGGGGGGGGGAGAGAGAGAGAGAGAGAGAGAGAGAGAGAGAGAGAGAGAGAGAGAGAGAGAGAGAGAGAGAGAAAAGAAGGGATAGAAAAAATCAGCAGTGCTGAACAAAGGGAACAGCAAATGATGTTTAGCATAAAACAAATCAGTTTTATCTTATGCATCTAAATTAGAATAACTATCTGATAGATTAATATCATTGACAGTGGATATTGAACACTTTTTATATGCCTATCTTATCCCAACCTTTTTTATTGTACAGCTTTTGTTGTATACAGTAGGATACACGTAATGGTAAAGACATTGATCACTTTTAGCTTACCTGTATATTGTTGTCTCTCTGCTACCCAACTGTATTATTTATACCTGAGGAACAGAGATTTACAGGATGCATTTAAAAATATATTTAATCATTTCTTAGAGGATTGAGCATGATGCATTTAAAGCAGCTGATTGATGTAATATAACACATAGGAGCACTCCCTTTTGCTTTGAAGGCTTGGTAATTACAGATATCAGATGCAGTACCAACTGCTTTGCAATGGCAGTATCCAAAGATTATATTGCACCAGCTGACAATACCCTGTTGTCCTCAGGTGTAATTAGTGTCTCATTCATCTTTACAATCAAAATTAAAACTCTCAAATCAGACATAAAGCTTTAAATCCAGTTTCTGAGTGATATGAATGTCCACAATGGCTACGGTTTAAGTGTATGCATACTTCAAAGCAAAGGATGTAAGGGTTTACTTCTTAAGCATTTCCTATAAATTAATTTTCACTTAAGATAAATATTCATATACATAATATTACATTCCATATTGACATTTAAGAGCCTAGGCGTTTTTGTACTATGCCTTAGAGAGAGATAAAGTGGATGCAGATAAAGTGCCAGCCAATAAGCTCCTAAGTGCAATGTTATACTACTTTTAGACCAATATCGCAGGTCGCAGCCAGGAGCCTGACACGGGTGCTACCCGGCTGCGACCCGCGTCAGCCCCCTTTCCCACTGCAGTCACCAGCCCGGCATATTGCCGGGTTGGTGGCGTTGCCTGTGATGCGACAGGTGCAGCACTTGGAGATCACATGATCTCCAAGCGCTGCCCGCACATACACGGTGAATAGGAAGCCGGGTCGTGTGATCCGGCTCCCGTTTACACTGCACAGTTTGCCGGGTTCAACACGTGTTCAACCCTGCAAACTACCCGTGTTGGAATACCGGATCACTCGGCCTGGATTATTCCAACTCGGCCCTTTTACACCGAGCAGCAACACGGGTTATGCACACTTGTGTGCATTAGCCCGTGTTATATGCTGGCGGTGTTAAAGGGGTATTAAAGACTGTTTTAAAAATGACAGTTATTAGCTGGTTGGTTGGTACGTTAACTCTATCCACTTTATTTGTCTCCAAGGCTTTATCCCCTTAGTAATTTAAGACAATTTAAGTTCAACCATCTTAATATTCTTTGTTTCAGTTCAAAGTTTTTGTTTGTAGTCCAATATTGGATTATTATTATTATTATTATATTTTATTTATAAGGCACCACAAGTGGTTCACAGCATCGTACATACAGCACAGCTTATAACAATACAGGGTACACAGAACTTAACATTACAGTAATGTAGCCCATACACTAGTGAGATATCAGGTACAATCCTCCGATTTCGACCACATCTGTGAGAAAAATCGAAGGATTGTATGCACATTTTAGGTACCATGCAACGCGATGCGTGGGCACGCCTGTTAAATGTTGCGTCTCAAGATATTAAGTGCTGCACTTAATATTTATCGCATCGCAGTGCGATTGCATGTGTTTTTAAAACACATGCGATATATCGCACTGCGATGAGCGATCGGCACCCGCCGGGAGCGGCCAGAGGCTGCTCCCACTCGGCGGTGACGTGCCCATCACGTGATTTCCATGCAATCTATCGCATGGTAATCACTTTGGCAGTTCAGGTGCGATTTCATCGCACTTGAACTGTTGGTGCGATGGCCCGTGATGTCACGTCACAGGGCATCGCACAAGTGTATGTGCACCATTACTGTAAAACTAAAACAGAGCACAGGTAACAGCACCACAATTCTCAGTACACAATGCAGCTAAGATATAAGGAAGCAAAGGAATAATTTGCGAGCTAAGATATAAGGAAGCAAATGAATAATCTGAGATATACAGTAGGGGCAGGAAGCCTTTGTAAGAGATGAACATTTACAAGTGAGAGTAGATGTGGGTATAGGCTGTAGTTGAGTAGTAAAGAGCTGTAATTGAAGTGTGAGAGAAGAGGGCTGTGAGAACAGTTCACACTCAAATGTGATTACCTAATTTTGACCAAGGTCCAATTTTTTAATAAAAGATTTATTTCAACAAAAGTGCAATGCTTGTTCAGAAAAACCTATAATACAACTGGTTACTTAAAAAGTAGATAAACATACAAATACAATTTTATCATGGCATACAGTATAAGGTTCTTGGTTTGTGTGGTGACCCAATAAATGTATTATATCCTATTCCAATCTGACTTTATCTACAATAGGATACCAATAACCATTTGGTAGTTTCATTTGGAACCCTAGTTATGCAAGTCCTTCCATATCTTAGCTATCCTACAGTACAGTATGTACTATAAGCATTTTACAGAATAGTTCATGATATTCATGCTGAACAGCCATGTTTATATAACAATTATTATTTTAATAATGATTGGAAGGGTAATAAATGGAAGGGAGGTATGGAAAAAAATAAAGAGGAAAAGGGGACACAACTTGAACCAAATTAGCTTAAATGTATGAAGAAATGAATATACAGATGTGTCCTGCTACAACTTTGCTCCATACACCATGTAGTGGGTGTTGCTACAATAGTCCCGCCTTGCCATGCCGCTGCCTGGTATGCTAAGGGGGTCATTCATATGCAGCCACAAAAGCGGCCCACAGTGCAGTTTGCGCGGTCATACACATTGTTGCATCCCCGATGGATGCAACCGCAATGTGATTGACAGGAGAGACTGTTGCAGTGGCAGAGTTACAGCATTGTGGGGGAGGTGCCAGGAAAATGGGGGCGCGTTATGACCATTTTTGGGGTGGCTGCATGACGTATCATGCAGCCACCCCCAAAAAAATGGCTGCTAACCACCTGACAGTGCAGCCTGCCACGGGTCAACCTTAGATCCGCTGCATTCGCAGTTATATTGCGGATGCATCCGGATGTGGCCCCACACATGCTGGTGGCCTTGCCCTGTGCAGAGGACCTGGCCAGTGATTAGTGAGCAGGGCACCGTGGAGGACGACCTTGGCTGTCAAAACCTTGGCAAGGACCCCATGCTGGCTGTGAGAGGACAGCGCGGACCGGAGGCAGAGTACAGACCAAAGACCCTGACTGGATCAGAGAGGAGCATTTACTGTGGCTGAAGAGGAGAAGACCTCCGGATTACAGTGTACCCCTGTTCTTGGTGGTGCAACCTGGTACGGTGCTCAGCATCCCGGGTGGCGCCGAAGATCAGGGAGCCAGATTGGAGTTGGCAGAAGAGCCACAACTACAATAGTAGTGAGAACCTGGTACCTGTGCCTAGCCCTTCTGCTGCTCACTATACTCCAGCAAATCCCTTCTGCTGCAGTACTCTGCTCCACTGGTTTGAGCAAGGGGATAGGCTCCCCATTTTAGTGTAAAAACCACAAGGGTTAGGCTTCCCTCAGTGTTACTGCCCCTGCTATATATTCATAATAAGGGGTAGGCTCCCCTTCACTCGGTACCCTGTATAAGTTAAAAATCGGGGGTAGGCTCCCCTCATCTTGGGTGCCACTATATAGGAGGGTGGGCTCCTTTTTCTTTTTAGCTTCCCTGGTAGCAAAGATCATTCCAGGTTTAGTCACCCTGCTTACCCAGACGTGTTAAGTTACAGAGATAGGTTCCCTTGTGCCTCGTCTCTTCCCCTTTAAGTTATTATTTTATTTATTAGCAGTTTCTCATATAGCGCAGCATATTCTGTTGCGCTTTACAATTAGAACAACAATTAAAGAACAAAACTGGGCAAAGACATACAGACAGAGGTAGAAAGGCTCTACTCGCAAGCTTACAATCTATAGGGAAATAGGCATTGATACACAAGGATAGATGCTAATACACAAGGATAGATGCTACCTGTTGCATAATGGTCCACCAGATTGCTGGGTTCTTAATGGGTTGTATGATATGATCACCCAGCAATGTTGGAAGACAAATTGTGAGGTTATGTGGACTGTACAGAGATGATGTAACTGGATTGGGAAGCATTGAAGGTTATGTGGGTGGGTCTGGAATTTGATAGGCTTGTCTGAAGAGGTGAGTTTTCAGGGAAAGTTTAAAGGTTTGGAGACTAGAGGAGAGTCTTATTGTGCATGGGAGGGCATTACACAGAGTGGGTGAAGCCCGGGTAAAGTCCTGTAATTTTGAGTGGGAACAGGTAATACATGTGGATGAGAGACGCAGATCTTGTGCAGAGCGGAGAGGTCTGGTAGGGAGATATTTTGAGATGAGTGAGGAGATGTATGATGGTACAGTTTGGTTAATAGCCTTGTATGTAAGTAAAAGTATTTTATATTTAACACGGTAGAATACCGGTAACCAATGGAGGGACTGACAAAGCAGATCAGCAGACAAAGAACGTCTAGCGAGGAAGATTAGCCTCGAAGCTGCATTCTGAATGGATTGTAGTGTTGAGAGCATATGTTTGGGAAGACCAGTAAGGAGACTATTACAATAATCAATGCGGGAGATGATGAGTGCATGGATTAGAGTTTTTGCAGTGTCCTGTGTAAGATAAGGGCGTATTTTGGATATGTTTTTAAGGTGCATTTAACATGATTTAGAGACAGATTGAATGTGTGGAACAAAGGACCAGGGACGTGCAGTCAGGGGAGGCAGGGGAGGCAGTGCCTCCCCTGTCATTCATGATTACAATAATACACAGAAGATACTTATGACACAGATTCTGTGTCATAAATGTCTTCTTTATATTATTCTGATCATTTTATGACATTAAATTGGTTTGGGAGGCACTGATAGCAAGTGCCTCCCGTTTACAATGGTAACGGGGATAGAGTGGGTGGGTGGAGCCAAACACTGGGCTGTAAAAGCCCATTGAAAAAACCTGTGGAAGCGGCACATGTACATGTGCCTCGTTGACAGGGATCGGACAGCGGATCCAGGCTGTATCCGCTGGTCCAATCACTTATACGAGGCTCCCTCCCCCCTGACTGACTCTTGATGTTGAAGTGAACCTTCATGAAAGGAGCCGCCCGTACCCGGTGCTTTCCGTTGCCCTGTAGCTGGCTGCGGCAGGGAGGCTGGAGAGACAAGTGCGGCAGGAGCTAATCAGCGGCTGCAGCAGACCCGGAGGTAAGCCTGGAGCTTTCAGTGCATTGCTGGCAGCGCTGGGGAGGCCAAAGAGACAAGTGTGGCAGCAGATAACTAGCGGCGGACTCGGAGGCGGTGGTAAGGCCGGAGCTTGGAGCCAGCAATGCACTCCCAGCAACGGCCTTACCACCGCCTCCGGGTCCGCCGCCGCTGATTATCTGCTGCCACACTTGTCTCTCCGGCCTCCCTGGCGCTGCCAGCTACAGGGTAACCAGCGGCGTGTGGTGCTCTCCTTCTCCTTCTCCCAAGGAAGCAGCCTCAGTAGCTCCGGCGCCTGCTTCACTCTCCCGCTGGCTGCACTGCACACAGGACACGGTGAGAGGGGCTGGGGGGCAAAGTTGCAGTATTGTGGGGGCATTACTAGTGACTGGCACTACAGGGGGCGTCAAGTGTATCTGGCACTAATAGGGGAATTGTGCGTAACTGGCACTACACTACATGGGGAATTATGCGTAACTGACACTACAGTACAAGGGGAATTATGCGTAACTGACACTGCACTACAAGGGATAATTATGCGTAACTGACACTGCACTACAAGGGGAATTATGCATAACTGACACTGCACTACAAGGGGAATTATGCGTAACTGACACTGCACTACAAGGGGTAATTATGCGTAACTGACACTGCACTACAAGGGGAATTATGCGTAACTAACACTGCACTACAAGGGGTAATTATGCGTAACTAACACTGCACTACAAGGGGAATTATGCGTAACTGACACTGCACTACAAGGGGAATTATGCGTAACTGACACTGCACTACAAGGGGTAATTATGCGTAACTAACACTGCACTACAAGGGAAATTATGCGTAACTGACACTGCACTACAAGGGGTAATTATGCGTAACTGACACTGCACTATAGGGGTAATTATGCGTAACTGACACTGCACTACAAGGGGAATTATGCGTAACTGACACTGCACTACACAGGGAATTATGCGTAACTGACACTGCACTACAAGGGGAATAATGCGTAACTGGCACTACAAGGGGAATTATGCGTAACTGACACTACAAGGGAAATTATGAGTAACTGACACTACAGGGGTAATTATGCATAACTGGCACTACAAGGGTAATTATGCGTAACTGACACTACAAGGAGAATTATGCGTAACTGACACTACAAAGGGAATTATGCGTAACTGGCATTACAAGGGAAATTATGCGTAACTGGCACTACAAGGGGAATTATGCGTAACTGGCACTACAGGGGGCATTATGTGGTACTGGCAATACAGGAAGCACTACATGTAACTGGCACTGCAGTAGGTATTAAGTGTAACTGGCACTACAGGAGGCATTAAGTGTAGCGTACTACTGGAGGCATTAAGTGTAATTTGCTCTATAAGAGACATTAAGTGTAACTGGCACTACAGGAGGCATTATGTGTAATTGGCACTATACTGCGGCATTACATGTAACTTGCACTATATTTGGGGCATTACATGTATCTGGCACTATACTGGGATATTATGTCTAACTGGCATTATAATAAGGACATTACGTGTATCTAGCACTATACTGGGGCATTACGTGTATCTGGCACTGTACTGGGTCATTATGTGTAACTGGCACTATACTGGGGGCATTACATTTATCTGGCACTATACTGGGGCATTAGTTGTAAGGAGCACTACTATGGGCATTATGTGTAAGGATGCCAATTGTGTGTGTGTGTGGGGGGGTGATAATACGGTATATATATTTGTAATTTGATAACACAAGATATAGTTGCAAGGC
This sequence comes from Pseudophryne corroboree, assembly GCF_028390025.1. NCBI lineage: Eukaryota > Metazoa > Chordata > Amphibia > Anura > Myobatrachidae > Pseudophryne > Pseudophryne corroboree. The sequence goes on from NC_086455.1 coordinate 148,968,553, forward strand.
CACGTCCACTTTCCTAAGCGCGAGTGCACATTGGGGAAAGGAAAGGGCACTTCAAAAGATCTCGCTCAGGTTACTAGTAGGCATGGAGCCAGCTCTGGCTGCTGTCTGGATACTTTGGGGTCTGTCCTGTAATCACAGTATATACACAATATACAGTACCAGCCCACCCCCCCATGTACTCTAATGTATCTGCTGTTCAGAAAAAGTGAGCTGAGGTTTGTATTCTTTTGCTGCTGGGGATGTACTGGAGAAGCCGGTGCCTCCCCAGCCGTTGACCTCACCGCACGTCACTGCAAAGGACAGGTCAGAGCCAAGGAGCCCTACATTCCCCGATAGTGTGATGTGTATTATTTAATGCTAAATGTGACAATGCAAATGTATGTTGCTCCATGCTAATGTGGTTAGGCTGATGTGACTCTCATGCTGATAGGTTATTGATGGAGATGTGCTCCTAAATGTTAAAATGTGTTAATGAAAATGTATGTTATTCAGTGTTAATGTGGATATGCTAAAGGAAATCTTATGATACACATACAGTAAGTTGCTAGTAAAAGTGTACGCCTAAATGCTAACATGTGATGTTGAAATGTATGCTATTCCATGTTAATGTGGTTATGCGAATGCAGATCTCCTGATGTTGATTGATTATTGCGAGACTTTTGACTAATTGCCTTATGCTAGGGTGTTATGTCACAGTGGATTGAAGTTACTGCCAGGGTGATGCAGTGGTGTGCTTATAGGGGGTCATTCCGAGTTGATCGAAAGCTGCATTTGGTCGCAGCGCAGCGATCAGGCTAAAAAATGGCACTTCTGCGCATGCATATGCGGCACAATGCACACGCGCGACGTACAGGCACAAAGATCGATGTCATTTTGCACAGGGTCTAGCAAAGCATTTCAGTCGCACTGGTGGCCGCAGAGTGATTGACATGAAGTGGGCGTTTCTGGGTGGCAACTGACTGTTTTCAGGGAGTGTTCGGAAAAACGCAGGCGTGCCAGAAAAAACGCAGGCATGGCTGGGCGAACGCTGGGCGGGTTTGTGATGTCAAAACAGGAACTGAAAAGTCTGAAGTGATCGCAAGCGCTGAGTAGGTTTTGAGCTACTTTGAAACTGCACAAAAAAAAAAAACTTTGAAGCCGCTGTGCGATACATTCGTTTGCACTTCTGCTAAGCTAAAATACACTCCCAGTAGGCGGCGGCATAGTGTTTGCACGGCTGCTAAAAACTGCTAGCGAGCGATCAACTCGGAATGACCACCATAGACACTTGATGGTATAGGGAGTACTGCTCCTGATTCATTATTTCTCCTGTCTGCTACCCTACTGCTACTGCTGTTTATCTGTGACTGGGTTTAAAAAGCAAAAGCCAACCTGTCACTATTTCACCTGTCTGCTACCCTACTGCTACTGCTGGTTATCTCCGACTAAGTTTATAAAGCAAAATCCAGCCTGTATCACTATTTCAGTTGTCTGCTACCCTACTGCTACTGCTGGTTATCTGTGACTGGGTTTATAAAGAAAAAGCCAACCTGTATCACTATTTCACCTGTCTGCTACTGCTGGTTATCTGTGACTGCGTTTATAAAGCCAAAGCCAGCCTGAGTCACTATTTCACCTGTCTGCTACTGCTGGTTATCTGTGACTTGGTTTAGAAAGCCAAAGCCAGCCTGTGTCACTATTTCACCTGTCTGCTACCCTACTGCTACTGCTGGTTATCTGTGACTGGGTTTATAAAGCAAAAGCCAGCCTGTATCACTATTTCACCTGTCTGCTACTGCTGGTCATCTGTGACTTGGTTTATAAAGCCAAAGCCAGCCTGTATCACTATTTCACCTGTCTGCTACCCTACTGCTACTTCTGGTTATCTGTGACTGGGTTTATAAAGCCAAAGCCAGCCTGTATCCAGGGCCGTAACTAGGGGGGTGGGGGGTGGCTAAGGGGGCATGCGCCCCAGTTGCAGGATTTGAGGGGGCGCAAAGGAGTTACAGAGGAGCAGGGTTTTTGTTTTTGTTTTTTACCGGCAGTGCAGTGCTGATCCAGTGAGACAGCAGAAAGCTCCTGGGGCAATTTCTCTGACCCACCTGTCTGCCCGCAGCTGGCTCTGACGCTGTGCAGGTGAACTCCAGTACCTGGGATCTCTCCTATGTCGGCTACTGTCTTAAACTCTCTTCTTTGCCATGCAGTGCTGCGACTAGCATACGGTGCATCCAGGGCCGGTTCTATGATTTCTGGCGCCCCGGGCAAAATATGGGGGCGTGGCTTCGATTGGGGGCGTGGTCAGCGCGCTGAAAGAAAAAATAAAAATAAATAAAAAGTATACTTAGCATCCCCGTTCCTGATCCAGACCCCCTCCGCCGGCGGCGCCGCTCTTCTCCTCTCCTCCTCTCTTCTGTTCTCTTCGATCTATGGGAGAGACGTTATTACGTCTCTCCCATAGAACAGCATAGACACTAGAGGTCAATTATGACCCCTAGTGTCTGTGCCACTATGCTGTGCGGTGCGCGATGACGTCATCGCGCATCGCACAGCAAAGATCCTCTAGACGAAGGGAAACTAGACCGTAGCGTCTAGTTTCCCTTCATGGAGAGGACCTTTGCTGTGCGGTGCGCGATGACGTCATCGCGCACCGCACAACTAAGGTCCTCTCCATGAAGGGAAACTAGACGCTACGCGTCTGGTTCCCTTCAAAGCGGGGGGGCACAGCAGGGCACTACGGGGGGCACAGTGGCGGATCTTGCCCTGGTGCGGCGCCCTCCGGATGGCGCCGGCGCCCTCCGGATGGCGCCGGCGCCCTCCGGAAGGCGGCGCCCCGGGCAAAAGTACCGCTTGCCCGTGGCAAGAACCGCCACTGGGTGCATCGTACAAGCTATAGAAGCGCACTGTGCTCCCAGTCAGCAGTATCAACCTCCGCTTTGCCTCCCAGATGGAGGGATTTGGTGTAGCTTAGAGGGGGGTGTAGTGCAGTGTTGTAGTGTACCATATAGGGCATGTAGTGTAGTCATGTATTGCAGTATATAGGGGCATGTAGTGCACTGATGTGGTGTCGCATATAAGGGGACGTAGTGTAGTGATGTAGTGTAGCATATAGGGGATGTAGTGCAGTGATGTAGTTCAGCGTGTAGGGGATGTGGTATAGTGATGTAGTGCAGTGGATAGGGGAATGTAGTGCGGTGATGAAGTGTTATGATATAATGCAATGTATGGGGACACACAGAGGAGCATGTAGTTGAACACGCTGGTGGGGCATGTGATGCATAGGGGATTTGAGGCACATAGGGTAATATTGTCCAATAGTATCTCAATCTGATTATTTTAGTATGACAGGGAAGGGGGGGGGGGGGCAAATTACTGCCTTGCCCCGGGTGATGAAAATCCTAGTTTCGGCCCTGCTGTATCACTATTTCACCTGTCTGCTACTGCTGGTTATCTGTGACGGGTTATAAAGCCAAAGCCAGCCTGTATCATTGTTTCACCTGTCTGCTGCTGCTGATTATCTGTGACTGATGGGTCTATTTATTAAGAAAATTAAAACTTAATTGCTACTTATCACTATAGATCACATCGCTTTGATGCAATATATATCTGTAATATGTAGCAATTCATGTATACTCACCTTTCTGACGATGCACTGCAGAATCCATGGGTCCAGTGATGAGGTCTTCTCTGGCGGTCCCCCTCTCTGATGCGGAGTCAGCTCGCAGGTCCCTCTGCACATGCGCCACCTGTTGACTCCCTGGCAGGCCACAGCTGCTGCTGGGAGGTCGGGGGCGGAGCCAGAAGACGAGCAGAGAGCAGGTAAGCCTTGAGCATCCCTGCCATCTCCGCACTGCATTTCAGGTTACGCCATCCTGAGATAGCGAACCTGAACTCCATGGACGAGCGGAAGGCAGAGCTTTCCGCTCTTTCATGAATTGCACTCACCATACAAAAGTATGGTGATGCGATTAAGGCACAGAGCGGGGGTGGTGCTGAAGAAGTCAGGGACTTCTCCATGGTAACCCGCTCTGTGAATTGCACTAGGAGGAGAAAATCCCTGTTTAATGCTAGATGAATAGACCCCTGAGTTTATAAAGCCAAATCCAGCCTGTGCACCTGTTTCAGTTTTACACCTGTCTGCTACCTACTGGAATTGCTACCGCTGGTAATCTGTGACTGTGTTACAAAGCCAAGGCCAGCCTGTGCACCTGGGGGGTCATTCCGAGTTGTTCGCTCGGTAAAAATCTTCGCATCGCAGCGATTTTCCCCTTAATGCGCATGCGCAATGTCCGCACTGCGACTGCGCCAAGTAAATTTGCTATGCACTTAGGAATTTTACTCACGGCATTTTCATCGTTCTGGCAATCGTAATGTGATTGACAGGAAATGGGTGTTACTGGGCGGAAACAGGCCGTTTTATGGGCGTGTGGGGAAAAAACGCTACCGTTTCCGGAAAAAACGCAGGAGTGGCTGGAGAAACGGAGGAGTGTCTGGGCGATCGCTGGGTGTGTTTGTGACGTCAAACCAGGAAAGAAACTGACTGAACTGATCGCAGATGCCGAGTAAGTCTGAAGCTACTCAGAAACTGCTACGAGGTGTGTAATCGCAATATTGCGAATACATCGTTCGCAATTTTAAGATGCTAAGATTCACTCCCAGTAGGCGGCGGCTTAGCATGAGCAAATCTGCTAAAATTCACTTGCGAGCGAACAACTCGGAATGACCCCCCTGATTCCGCTGATTTCCCTGGTATTGGGTTTTAGTATTCTACCATTATTGCTTACGGCAATTACATAGTTACTCTGGTGCTGTATCTTTTACAAAACTGTCCCTCATCTTAAACTGTCATGTATGGCTCTGTTGTACTCTTGAATTTTTTAGCCTTAACAAAATTCACTGAAAACAATAAAATTGAGATGGATTGCTTCAACGCATGGTTCTGTGTTTTCTAAAAAGGGGAAGTTAAATCGCTTGCCTTTCTGTCACGGTGTGCTTGCTGTAGTGATGCATCGAAAGAAAATCGGCATCTGCGAGAGTTCAAGCCCATCTCTGTACCTGGATATTACAACTGCAAAATGTTTCCGCTGTACTGTACCATATGCCATCTTGAAAGGAGTGTAAATGGTTAGGACATACATAATGATAATATTATTATTATTAATTATTATTATTATCATCTTTTTTTTATATGGCGCCACATGGTATTACTTAGTGAATATATATATACATAATTAAAATGTCATTTTTTCCCAAAATCCTATTAAATTAGGGGCCTCTAACCTATCAATAAAAATAATAAAATGAGGCAAGGGAGTTGGCTGTTAATGTTGTGCCTAGGGGCACCCACACCCCTAAGTCCAACCCTGGATCACAGTATTTTGTTTCCTACTGTATTATCATAATATTCTTTTATTTTTGTAGTGGTAGAAGAAAATGTGAAGCTGAATAGGGTCTTATTAAGATCTTCTTTAATTAAATACCAAAAATATTGGATAATGAGTCTGAGACTGTCTCCTGTGTAAATAGATACAATTTTCCCCTGTGTAAATATTTTCTTTGAACACATTATAATGAATGGGTATATAAGGTTATGTTATATTATAGTATATGACTCACACTGCCAAAGCTGAATCTGCAACAGAATCTGATTTTCTCATTGTTACTGAGGTATAAATAACAGATCCTGCACCTTAAAATAAAAACAATTTAACTATGGTTTTCTTACAGGACATTATGGACAAGGATATTTTTTTATTTGTACCAAATTACAAGAATAAACAATGCATTTGATTACAGAGTACATGCAATACTATACTATGTGAATGCACAGGACATATTTTCCTTAAGGATATACTTTTACACACAATCACTTCATTACTAATGTATAATGTAAGTAATTTCTTACTATGTGGACTGCTTGCTTGTGTTTGATGGGAAAGGCATTATTGTAAGATTTTCTGCTCCATAGAAATACAATATAATGTATTTGATTTTTACAGGCAGATGAATTAACATTTTGTTTTTTACTAAGATAATGTAAAACAGGGTGTTTTCACACCCTTTTCACATTATTTTAGTATAACCTGAATGTATAGCAATTGCTGCAAAAAACTGCTACAAACCCTTTAGTTTTCATTTTTTTTAGTAACCAGATTTCATTTCCCATACTTATACAGGTTGAGTATCCCTTATCCAAAATGCTTGGGACCAGAGGTATTTTGGATATCGGATTTTTCCGTATTTCGGAATAATTGCATACCATAATGAGATATCATGGTGATGGGACCTAAATATAAGCACAGAATGCATTTATGTTACATATACACCTTATATACACAGCCTGAAGGTCATTTAATACAATATTTTTTATAACTTTGTGTATTAAACAAAGTTTGTGTACATTGAGCCATCAAAAAACAAAGGTTTCACTATCTCACTCTCACTCAAAAAAGTCCGTATTTCGGAATATTCCATATTTCGGAATATTTGAATATGGGATACTCAACCTGTAATGGGAAATGTGATCTAGCGGTGAGCCCTGTGATAATAACGCTATCCTGAGATAGTGTAATCACAGGGCTCACTTTCTATGCAGGGACCCAGCCAGTGTGATCAGCTATGTGTGTCCAATTGACGCACAAGCTGATCTCTGTGAAAAAAAATCATACTTCCCAGACCCAGTTGCCGGTGATCTGTGCTTTGGTGAGAACAGCCGGTCATTGTGTCCTCCTGCACCGCTACATGCTCCCGGTGCAGTAAAGTGATGCTATGATGCGGCAGTTCACTTTACAGCACTGAGGATCAGAACAGTAAGAGATCCAAAGACCGGTAGCCCTCCGTTCATCGTTTCCTGGTCTGACGACTATGACCAGTGGTAGGGGAGTGTCGCGGTGTGGGAAGGTAGTCACGACAGGGGGGTAGACGCGGTGGCAGTGGTGGGGATGTTGGCAGAGGACCATGCACCACACATAGTCTGGGAATTTTTCACGAAAATACACCCTGATATGTCTGCGGAGTGGCATCGAAGGTACAGCTCTGTCCCTGCATGCAATTATTGATACATCTATGCAATGTAATAAATAATCTCATTGTAAATTGGGACGATTTTAATCACAACACATCCGCTTCCTCAGATGCAATGGTGATTATTCGGCCCATTAGATACTTATAGTTTATGTGTTTTTATAGCTAAAATACAGACTTTCAGCCAACATAAACAAGACACAGCTTTAACAACAGCTGAACTCCTTTAAAATAAATACTGAAGAAATCATAGGAAAAGTTGGTTTTTAAAGAAATCCATGTATGGGACTAACTAGTGCAAATTTATAAGCTAGTCATATACAATTTGAAAGTTATTTTTTCCAAATACAGTTCTGATTCGCAATAAGTTTTGAAGCAATCCAGAAGACAAAAAATGTATGTCAAATAGTCTGCTCTTTAGACATTTTTAAACATGTTTCTGTAACATATTTTCCACAATCTTATTATACAGTTCACAAGAAATAAAATGTAAAAAGGGAGCACAAATAGTACATAAATTAAATTTTATTTATTTATTGTATAATATTAAGAATATATAAAATGGATAATAACACTGATTTTCACCACCACAATGAATATAAAAACATATATTCTTAATATTATACAATAAATAGTTTTGTATTTTATATACTTATATATTTGCGCTACCTCTTTATATTTTATTGATTGTGAACAAATAGAGTATTGCAGAGTACTTTTTTTTGGAGTTGCATTTTAAAATCGAGTGTGACTTGACAGAAAAAAAACTTAACTCTTTACTAGAGTGCCTGATCTAATAATTATATTGTTAAGATAATTCTTAATTGTATACAGTTGTTACGTTAATGTGATTTACACATGAGGAATATGGTACACTACTTTCTAAAATTTTAAAACAGAGTAGGGGGAACAAGACCATAGAATAATTATATTATTTATTATGCTTTTCAGAATTTAGTCAGCCGATGAAGCGTACAGTAGGTTTGTATAAGCCCTACTGTACATCTCAGATTCTGCAAGAAATGTATCTATATGGGTTTAAATCTTTTACATTTATTTGCTTTGAAATTGTATATAACTATTTGAAAATAACTAATTTCATGCCTTAACATCAAATACCGTTTAAATACAATCTTTAGATATTTATAAAAAAAAAAATCTTTTTTTTATATATTAAATAAAATATTTTCAGATTTTAATCCATAATTAAAACATAATTGGATAAGCTTATATTAAGATGTAGTAAACCTAACTGATCAATACTACTTCACTATGAAATGTTTTTTACCCAGTAATAGTGACCATTATTATAAGTTAAGCAAATTATATTATTTTGCGTAATGCTATATAGTTGCTTTAAGCATTGTGTAGCAGATACAGTATAATGCAGAGCTGAGTATTTCCACAGTACGGAAATAAGCAACTTAATAAAATGTCAGTCCTTTACTTTTTTGAATTTGTGCATTTTTTTCTGTGGTCCTGTTAGGATAATAACATCTGTATGTAAGGATCTAACACAGTAATTCCAAGATTTGTCTGGAATTTAAAGTATGTTACTTAATAGAATGTACTCTGCATTAAAAGGTACATACAGCAACAAGTATTTAATATTTCTTCTTTACATACTAATTTTGAAACCTCACCATTTTTTCCCAGGTATCTTTTGTCTGAAAAATGTTGGAAACAAACAAAACTGTAGTGAAATATTTTATTCTGATGGCTTTTACTGATTTACAACAGTTTCAGAATTTACTTGTCTTTGTCTTTCTACTGACCTACATTACATGTATCATGGGGAACGGTGCTATCATTGTTCTTGTTAGAGTAAACACTTTTCTTCATTCTGCAATGTATTTCTTTATTTGTGTATTCTCTGTTTTAGAAATTATGTTTGTCTCGGTCACTGTCCCAAAACTTTTAGCCAATCTGATTGCAGGAAATGATATTATTTATTTCAATGAATGCATTACGCAAATGTACATCTTTGTTTCCTTGGGTGTAACTGAATGCTATCTTCTTGCAGTAATGGTCTTTGACCGATATCTGGCTATTAATAATCCTTTACACTACTCAGCTATAATGACACCTGTGTTTTGTACGGAGTTGGCTCTTTTACCATGGTTCATAGGGTTTTCTATTAATTTAATCCCAGTAATCATCACAGCACAGCTGGAATTCTGTGGTCCTAATGTGATTGACCACTTCTTCTGTGACTTTGCACCACTGCAGAGCTTGGCATGTTCTGATCCTTTCATTAGCAATGTATCCACAAGCGCAGCTGCAGTGTTCAATATTGTTGTGCCTTTTATTACAATTATAGGATTCTACATCCAAATAATATTGTCAGTTTCAAAGATAAAAAGTCAGGATGGGAAACAGAAAGCATTTTCCACATGTTCATCTCATCTCATTATTGCCGGTCTATTCTATGGCACAGCCGCCATTGTGTATGTAAAACCAAAGGGAAGCCATTATGACAAATATCTTTCTTTTATGTACACAGCATTCACCCCTATGATTAACCCTTTTATTTATACCTTTAGAAACAGGGATGTTAAGAAGGTTTTAAGAATTTCAATAAACCACCTTATAAAGCCAGTTTAATTGTAATATATGTTAAACATATACTAGATCAATTTTTCAAATTTCTTTACACAGTACTTTGGGGTCTGTTTAGTAAGCCTTGGATGGAGATAAAGTGGACAAAGATAAAGTACCAGCCAACCAGCTGCTGTCATTTTTCAAACACAGCCTGTGACATGGCAGTTAGGAACTGATTGGCTGGTACTTTATCTATCTCCACTTTATCACTTTCCGAGGCTTAGTACATCTTTGCGAGTTGTGCAGCACGGAAATAGTACTTTTATGTTGCTGCCACTTCCAGGCTCCAGACACCTGGAACCACATTTCTATTCAGGCTCCTAATACCGGCACCTGTACTACTTGATGCTGTGTGTGCATAGACACACACTGCTGCCACACCTCCTGGTTGGTATTGACTAAATCCCCACTGGTCACTGACCATTTACCAGGCCCCTGCTTTGGTAGCTGGAAGAGAGCAGAGCTTAGAGATGCTGGTGTCACTCAAGGACAAGCGTAGAACAGTACTGTGTTTGTCGAACTCCTGGTAGTCACAAGATGATGTCACTTGTCTTGATGCAAGATGTTTATTGCTCACAGTCCTAAAAAAGACCCTTCCCCTTTTACAAAGGGGATACAGCACACAAGACATGACAGCAGTTCCACACATCAAAATGTCAAAGAGTATGTATACCTAACCCAAAGCTCACAGGCTTTTTTATTCTCATCCAACACACAATACAGCCCTGTAGTCTTTACCCAATAAACTTAAGTGCATGCCTTGTGCACATGTAACATTGTTTCCTATGGACAGTGGGGAGTGGTCACTCCACTGTGCCTCTACCCACTCAGGGTGTTAGTCACGCCTTGGTGCCATCATGTCTAGAGTGAGGAAAAAAGTTCCATCCAAAAATACTTCAAGGAATCTACTCAGGGACCAATCCTGCACCTTTAGCTTGAATCCAAGCTTCGAAGATAGGCAGCTGGGGTCTCCAGTCAGAGTCTCCTGCTCACTGATGGAAGCTCTTTGCAGCTCCATGAAAACACTCAGCTGGCTGCCTTGTCTAGCTGTTACTTTGCTGTTCTATGCTACTTTATGGGGGAGGCTATGTAGGAAGGCATTCCGTTTACCTGGGAGAATGGCTGGGAGACCCTGCAGCACACAGAGCTCTGGATTCCCCCAGGGATACAAGTCAGTGCACTTTCATTTTAAATTACATCCATTTAAATAATTTGCAGGCACACAGTTTAAACATAAATACATTTAACATACATATCCTGTGCCTGGTAAAAAAGAAAAATACAACAAAGGTAATGAAGCTGTGCGCTCGGTGAGTGGTGGTGTATATGATTGTCAGCAGCGACTTGGAGAGGGAATGCCTGTGCCTGGTGCCCTGCTCTAAGCTTTTACACATACCCACAGGGGCTCTCCCTTAGTGCAGTGCAGAACACCAGGGGTTAAACACACTAGTTCTCCTCCCACAGTGCTTGGGATCCTGGGAGCTGGGTTTCCCTGTCCACAGCATGCCTCCAGACAGATCGGCAGTCCTGTAGTGCTCGGGCAGGCATCCTCTGGGCATACAGCCCTCCAATGCCTCCATTAGAGCAGGGTGCTCTCTTACATGTCCCAGTGTCTGCTCAGAGCTGGCTTTCCCAGTCCCCCACAGTCGATCCTGTGCACTCCAGGTACTCAGCGCACATACAGTATATGCAGTTCCACATTGCAGTGCCAGAAAGCTGGGAGGTAAGATCCCCAGCAGTCCGCACACCCAGCAGTGGCAGCCCCGTTACCTAACCGCAGCCTCCGGTGGTGATCAAGGGCAGCAGCACATCACACAACCCAGCATCACCACACTCAGAGAGTGAGGTCCTGGACCCACAGTTGCAGCTCTGTGCACCCTCATGGCCACTCTTCCCTGCAGTGGCTACCAACCCCCCAGTGTAGCACACCGTGGGTTTTCCCAGCACATCCCGCAACTGCCGGAGAGGGTCCGGTGCTGTGGCACATTAAAAATACATTTTAATATGGCACCTAACGCCTATTGTTATATTTAAAAATGGCACCACAGCACGGGGGTTAACCCCTTCAGTACCACTGCTGCCAATTTCCATGTGGGACGGGTGTCTCCGACCACATCCATGTTTTCCAGATTGAGACATGTTACATGTTTACATTTAACCATTTTAACATAATAACTATCGATTATCTGGTGTGAGTGTTTGCTTAGTGATTTCTGATATTCTGAATACAGATGTGTCCTCATACATCTTTGCACCGAACAGCCTCTCTTGGCACGCCATGTCCCATGACACTCTGCTAGCATCTGGTGTCATTTTTACCTGTTTTTCTTACAAATGCCAGTGTACTGATTAATTTGATATCCAAAACTTGTATATCTGTGTGCGACTGAGTCTCTGAATCAGTATACATAGTGCTACAATATAGCAATGGTGGCTTTTTTCCATGCCAAGTTCTTCATATGCAGACCCAGTCACACACAAATATACAAGTGTCGCATAGCACAATAAATCAGCAAAGTCTCCTGGTGCATTTTAGTCATATTATGTTGTGACTAAGATGCATTTTTGGGAAATAAGATGCCCATACCAGCAGAATTGCACGAGACCTGTAGCTCACTCGCATCTCCCTCTGCATGGTGTATTGAGTAAATGTAATAGATCCAAGTTGCTGGAGGTGCAGGACTTCGGGTGAGAATGCCTACATTTTTAAAGTGACAATAATTTACAAAGCTTTAAAAGTATGGGCATTCCCACCCAAAGTCCAGCAACTCAGACCCTATTACATTTCCCCATAGATGTAGATTACATTTTTTGCCCCTATTAATTTAGGTCTGCCACAATAACACTAGAAAAACGCAACTTTTGCTTTATATATATTTTGTAAAAGGTATACAAAGTTACATATTTAGATATAGTTAGAAAAATATAGGGGTCTATTCAATTGTAGTCGGAAAGACGGCAATTTCCGACTTTTTTAGGTTGAATCATGATTCAAACTATTCAATGGTCCTGCCATTTTTCTGACTTGTCTGCAATTCCGACTTGTCTGAAACCACGTGGATCGGTGGATTAGCTGCAATTCCATGTGTTTTGTCGGATTTGTGGCCAAATGCGTTCGGTTTTAGTCCTATTTTCGACAATGTCAATATGACTAAAAAAGTTGGATTATCATTGTCGAAAATGGGCAAAACCAGTCGGAATTGCCCGCATATTGAATACTGCATTGTCGGATCCGACATGCATTGAATAGACCCCATAAAGGGAATATAAAACATGTTTGAACATTTAAAACAAATCTTCACTCTTGCTTTACTTATTCTGTATTTATTATTTCTAAACAAATCAGTGCAGATGGCATAGCCACATAGAATACATTAGTTGAATGTATTGCAGGCAAACAATTCCGGTATAGCGTGGCATTTGCGGGTGCGTGCATATGCACAAGTCAGTATGCACAAAAGTGCTGTGCGAGTGCAGACAGAGGATACAGGATACTCCTGCTGCCATACACAGAGAGGAATGGTTAGTGACACTCTATGGAAATGGGTAGCGAGATGATACAGTATGTCCCCGCTATCCGTAGTTATTAGTTGGTTTCCACAGTGGCAATCGCGGGTGCACGCAGACCCGCAAGTAACATCAATTCAAAGGTTTGTGGGCGGTGACGCCACCCATGCTGACACTTGTTGGTGCCATGGCATGCTGCATCTTTAAACAAAAATGTACAAGGACACATCTGTAGGTCTAGTAATGAGCAAATATGTTGTGTTTTTTATAGTATCTTGTTTGAACTAGAGATTGGTAACACATTTTATAGTAGATGGAAAGGTCGATACAATTAACTGGAGATCTTTGTTTTTTATGTATACAGTCTTTGGGATCAGTACGTATTACCGCCGGACGGAATCCCGGCGGTCGGAATACCAACACCGGGATCCCGACCGGCACAATCCCGACAGGGAGGCAAGCGCAACGCAGCTCGTTGCGGGCTTGCTGCGCTCGCCATGCAGCAGGCACGGTGCCTCGCTGCGCTCGGCACACTAATTTATCCTCCCTCTATTAGTGTCGTGGACACCCACAGATGGAGAATATGTCGGGATTGTGCTGGTCAGGATCCCGGTGGCAGTATACCGACCACCGGGATTCCGTCTGGCGGGATCTTGACCGCATACCCAGTAGTTTGCATGATACGAACATTAAAGCATTATTGGCTGAATTATTATTTCCTCTGTATGTTTTTGTAATTATTAAATTAGGGGATTTATTGTGTCTTATTGTGACAGACCAAAACAAGTAGAAGTCACAACACTCACACTGCAGTAGGTAAACAAACTCACCTTTTTTCCCTTCTCGTTATATTTATTGTTTTCTGTAAGTTAGTTTTTCTGCAATTGACTCAAATAAATGTATAAATAGTTATAATAAAGGAAAGAATCAAACATTGAAGATATATTTGTCTTAGTCTGGAAAGTAATGTAAACAGTCATTCCCCCAGTCGCTTCATAACTCAGTTTAAATCTACAGATGTGTCCTCACACAACTAGACAGACCATATGAAAGGAGCCATCAGTTTCCTTTTGACTCTTCTAGCCCTGGGCAACTTTTTGCATCTTTTCACCTTGAAATGCATCCTTGTCGCAATGAGGTATGACTAGGATGCACCAGGAGACTTTGACGATTATTAACTTGATTAGCAACCCGTGTGTATTGTGGGGATATAGGCAGGGGCTAATACTGTATTTGTGGTGTTACAATCTTTATAGCATTTAATGTACTTTTTATTCCTTCTGTTCCCATGTCTCTCTGGCTTGTGTCACTATTATCCCATGTGTGTGTATATCCATTAGCCTATATATTCTGAACTATAATCTTACCCAGGTAAATACAGGTGTGCTGTGACCTGTCACATAGTGCTGTCATGTTATGTTATTGTAGGAGAATGCCAGTCTGTGTATGAGGTTACAAGTATCATGGATAATCCTGTGATCCTTATATGGTCACACAGGAAATACATTTGAGGACCAGGTAATGTCTCTTTGAAGCTTCTCCTCCACAGGGGACAATCAGGAACTAAACCAATTTCCCCGTCATTGTTCCTTCTGTTTACTGTCCTCTGCTACATCCTGGTCTCTGACAGACAACTCGAAGCCTGACCCAGCATGTGGTCAGCAGGAGAAGGCCAGCAGTGGGAGGGAGTAGGGAAATACCTGAGGTGGGGTCCCACCAATCAGGAACCTGCGTCTCCTCCCCAGGTGAGCACGGCATGATGGGCATTTGGAAGGTTTTAAAATAGGTTGCGCAGGTCAGCTCTGCATGTTAGTTGCAGAACTCTGGCTAAGAGGTGATTCTCTGCCAGGGAACCTTGTGGAAGGCATCACCAGTGCTGTGTGGACTTATATGTACTTACTACTGCATGGACTAATCTGCCATCACTGCTGTGTGGACTCAGTGATAGTTCTGTTGTATGGACCTGTTTATATGGAACTTCTGCATGGAATTGCTGTAGACCTAAATCCTTTACTGGGACTTACTATCTGGACTGCTACCTGTATACTGTTTCTGGGCTATATTTACTTCTGTTTCCTGTGAATTATCTATTCCTGTGTGCTCTGAGAAATAAACCATCACTTTGGGTTCATCGGCTCTGTGTCTGAGTGATTAGAAGAACCCCGTATCCTCACATGTATCTTTCTGCGACTGAGTCTGTATACGTAGTACAGTTGAACTTGGTAATGGAAAAAAGCCACAGCTCTTGCATTGTAGCACTTCCTATACAAATTCAGACATAAAAGTAGTGGAAAACACCCTAAATCTTTGAGAGCTATTAATATTTTTGTATGAGTTAAATAAGTATTTATTACATAAACAAAATCAAATTCATAAATTAAAATAAAACTGAAAAGATGCACACACTAAATATACAGATTATTTATATAAATACGAGTGCACTAAACCCTTATCTTTCATGTATCAGGTTGTATTCAACAACTTCTTCAGGAAAGTATTGATCATGCAGAGGTCTCAGTAACTCATTTAGCAAAAATGATACAATTGCAATGAAGGGTATTCATTTAGCTAATATGATACAGTTGCAATGTAGGGTTAATTAGTCTAGATCAGGGGACTCAACTCCAGTCCTCAAGTACCACCAACAGGTAATGCTTTGTGGATTTATTTTACCATTCATAAATTATTTAATCTATTTTGCTGGTTCAGTAATTGGTATTTTTTGGATACCATTGGAGGAGCACCATACATTGAACTGGGGTTGAACCCACTTTTTTCGGAACTCCACTTTTACCAGATTGTCCAATTATCTGATTGTCCTATTTAGTATTCTAATTCAATAGAGACCAGGTTATTATTATACGCATAATGAACCAAAGGTCTTTTTAACCGGCTCAAAGTGTCAGTTTATTATTCTCATCTACAATTGATGATCAAATCTTTGTTCATTTGAAGATGTACCCCTGATGAAGTCTCAGCAAGAGACAAAATGCGTTGGCTTTTTCTTACAATTGTGATCTCTGATCTTCATAACAGGAAGCGGGGAGAAGGAATTCCATCAAAGGAACGGAACACTGTTCATCATTTGTATATGATTTTATGTCAAATGGACTTTTACTAAATATGCTAAAATTTAACTTTTTATCTTTTGTCTAATTGAGAACAAAGGAGCAAGATTTTGCAGGCTTTAGGTGACCAACAAACTTTGGACCAAGTATTTTATTTTTTAAGACACTGATTGACTATTGTTGTGTATTTTTTTGAGTTTAGTTCTTGCTAAAAGGCAATGTAGTGAGAGTCAAAGGAGAAAGAAATGCTCTGCGCACCAAAAATCACTTTGAATTGATTGATTGATTAATTAAGTGCAGTCTAGCAAGGAGAATGATTGACTCAATGAAACTTGACCTTTTTTATAGTGAAAAATATTTTATAAAACAGTTAATGACACAAAACAAAGTAAATAAGACAAACAATACATATATATATATATATAGCAGTATAAAAACCGGAGGTATTTCACCTCTTGCAAGTGTAAATAGAAACAGTGTATCTAACTTTTATAAACGTGCTGTTTAAACAGCATACACTGTATCTAAAATGCAGATCGGATATCTTAAGTGAAAGAGGCTCTATACAAAGAGCAACAATCGATTCTAACACTGGCGTCCCAGTGTGGAATCAAATAAAATGTCCACAGATGGCTCCACAATAAAATTATTAGAAGCAAAGCAAGTAATAATAGTTACCCTCGTGCTGATTCCTGAGATGTAATGCAGAGTCCTGTATGCATTTGCACGGGGAGAATGTAAAGATTGGTAGTTGCTGCCACAATGGTAATTAAAAGACAGACTTGTTGGAATATTTATTCTCCGTAATAATAGCCGTCAGTTGACCGTCAGATTATGACATGTAGGGAGTTTCCCAGCAAGGGACCTGATCCGTATGGCTATCGGTAACAGCATGGAACGGCAAAACCGCTGATGGCTGGCGCCGCACTGGTCTCACAGCGGAGATCCGTCTATATCCAGCTTGTCGCAGCGGGATTCTGATGTAGAAGTGCCGTTAGCAGCTGGACTCCCTTTAACCTCACTGCGGAGGTATAATTACTGTAGGTCACTTGGCTTAGATGTGGACGGAACCGGAATAGCAGGACCGAGATGGTAGGAGCCCGTCTGTGGAGTAACTGATATCCACTGCACTCGTAGAAAGGGGCGTCAACGCGTTTCGTCTCCTAGCAACGGAGACTTCCTCAAGACGATGTAGTGAGAGTAGCAGCCAGGTACCAACCCTGTTTTTAAAGAAGTTTCTTACTCTTGTGGAAGAGGGGTATTGCCTGTTATCTTGATAGATGTACACATATGTCAGGGACCCATATTATGAAGTCACCTGGTCGCAGTGCATAGGCCCACATATTTAAGCAAATGTGGGCTAAGAACTTCCCTTATAATCCATGTTAATTGTGAGGGTTTATCTAAATTTTTCTTATTATCAGTGTTCTTAGTACTAGGAGTGTGCTACAGCTTTTCTCTTCCTCCAGCATAGTATTAGGAGCCTATGCATGATAGCACCTCTTAATATCTTTAGTAATAGGGTGTGCAGTCCAGACCCCCTTTTTTTCCTGTACTGTATATTTGTATATATACTGTATACTGGTTGGCAAGGCTCCTTTCTCTGGTATTGGCACCGCTCTCATTTACCCTCAAGTGTTTCAATAAGCAAGGTTCCTGCATTTCAGATCACACATTAATAAGGGCACTATTGGAAGTATAAGCATGCACAGAACATTTTATTAGGGGCGCACCGCCGGAGAGGCGTGTCTAGCACTGCCCATTGGGCATGTCTAGCATGGTGGTCTTCAGTATGCCAGCTGTCGGAATCCCGGCGCACAGTATACCGGCGCCGGGATCCCGACAGCCGGCATACCGACAGTTATTCTCCCTCGTGGGGGTCCACGACCCCCCTGGAGGGAGAATAAAATAGCGTGGCAAGCGCAGCGAGCCCGCAAGGGGCTCATTTGCGCTCGCCACACTGTCGGTAAGCCGGCGGTCGGGCTCCCGGCGCCGGTATACTGGTCGCCAGGAGCCCGACCGCCGGCAATCCGTAGTGAACCCGTCTAGCACAGCTTATTGGCACTCAAAGCAATATAAAATACATAACACAAAAGGCCTGGCCACTGAAAATAGGGGAGTGTCAAAAGGACACGATACCTGTTTCTCATTACACTAGGAGCATTCCTTTCACTTCCATATGCCCCTTACCTATGGTGGTTTCTCTCTATGGGGAACCTCTGAAGAAATGTCCTTCCTGGACAGACGGCATCGTCAGTCGGTGATCACTATTCATGTAGGAGATCATATGGTCTGGCAGATGCCCGTTTGTGTAGAAATATAACCAAGATCATCATCATGCAACAGAGATTCAACCAGACTTGTATCACCTACTGCCTTCTGCATTTCTCAGTCACACCATCATCTCCTGCCTGCGTCTCTCTGCCACACCATCTCCTCCCTTCCCTGCATTGTCTCTCAGCCACACCATTATCCTCTCCCTGTGTCGTCTCTCTTCCACACCATCATCTTCTGCCTGCGTTTCCCTGCCATGCATCTCTCACAATCCACCTCACTTTGTGTCTTTCAGTCTCCCTCCTTTACTCCATGCCTCTCTGCCTCCAACCCTTCATTCTGTGTTTTTCAGCTTCCCACCCTTTACTCTGTCTCTCAGCCTGCCCCCATTCAATCTGTATCTTTCAGCCTCCCACCCTTCACTCTGTCTCTCAGCCTTTACACCTTCATTCTGTCCCTCTCAGCCTCCACCTCCCATAGTTGTAGTGCCCTTTATACAATGCCCACACAGTAGTTGTACCCCTTACACAGTGCCCACTATAGTTGTTCCCCCTACACAGTGCCCACACAGTAGTAGTTCCCCTTACACAATGCCCACACATTAGCAGTGCTCTTTACACAATGCTCATAGTAGGATTGCCCCTTACACAATGCCCACACAGTAGTCATGCCCCTTACACAATGTCTTGCTAAGATGAGGACCAGTATATAACCTGCATATGGATTACAAGACTTGAGAGTGTTACAGCCTTTCACTGATAGAACACAGGGAGGTGCGGCAGTCCAATAAATCTGCTGGACCATACTGTCCATTTGATTTATTGGAGTGCCAAACCTCCAGTGTATTTTTTTCAAAGTATATTTAAGTGGCTGTGCCAGACCCTTGTGTTATTTATATATATATATATTATATATAAATAAAAATCAACGGATGGCACTCGCGCTGGACGTTCAATAATCAGTACAAACACAGTCCTTTGAGATCAACATTTTGGGTTTATTTCAACCCGTCAGCACTCAGGAAACTACTGAATGCTTGGCTTACACACACACACACACACACACACACACACACACATACATACATATATATATATATATATATATATATATATATATATATATACACATACACACACACACAAACACGAGGAACCACTGCACTCACCATTCCCAGGGGTTGGGGTGCTGTGGGCTGTGACCACCGAACTCAAATACAGGTTGAGTATCCCTTATCCAAAATGCTTGGGACCAGAGGTATTTTGGATATCGGATTTTTCCGTATTTTGGAATAATTGCATACTATAATGAGATACCATGGTGATGGGACCTAAATCTAAGCACAGAATGCATTTATGTCTCATATACACCTTATACACACAGCCTGAAGGTCATTTTAGCCAATATTTTTTATAACTTTGTGCATTAAACAAAGTGTGTCTACATTCACACAATTCATTTATGTGTCATATACACCTTATACACACAGCCTGAAGGTCATTTAATACAATATTTTTAATAACTTTGTGTATTAAACAAAGTTTGTGTACATTGAGCCATCAAAAAACAGAGGTTTCACTATCTCACTCTCACTCAAAAAAGTCCGTATTTCGGAATATTCTGTATTTCGGAATATTTGGATATGGGATACTCAACCTGTATACCAAACAGAAAACCCAGCACTCTCCTAAGCAGCTGTATTCACCTTAATGCTTTAATGTTACATCTAAATAAACAATGGGGTTTTGGTTTATGAATTGTACAATGCATGTAAGCTTGCGGCCCACTCCACGGGACCCCATTTCACCGCAAGTCCTACTCTATCACAAACTTTCACATAGATTTTATAGAAACCTGGCAACTGCTGTCTCAGAGGAAAATGGGCTTTTCTGGTTTAGAGCTTACCTGCCACACTTATGGCTTTTAAAAAGGTAAGACAGTCACCAACACAAATAACACAACTACACAAGTGTGCTTACCTGGTTTACAGCTCACCTGCCAACAGACTACTGGCTTTCAAAGTGAGACAGTCACCAACACACCTACATAGCAGCTGACCCAGGTTAAAGGTAAATGAGCTTAGGGGTGCATGAGAGAGAGATATGGTCACAAATGGGCCAATTAAAAATTAACCAAGTTATACAAACAAACACGAGGAACCACTGCACTCACCATTCCCAGGGGTTGGGGTGCGGTGGGCTGTGACCACCGAACTCAAATATACCAAACAGAAAACCCAGCACTCTCCTAAGCAGCTTCAATCACCTTAATGCTTTAATGTTACATCTAAATAAACAATGGGGTTTTGGTTTATGAATTGTACAATGCATGTAAGCTTGCGGCCCACTCAACGGGACCCCATTTCACTGCAAGTCCTACTCTATCACAAACTTTCACATAGATTTTATAGAAACCTGGCAACTGCTGTCTCATAGAGGAAAATGTGCTTTTCTGGTTTAGAGCTTACCTGCCACACTTATGGCTTTTAAAAGGTAAGACAGTCACCAACACAAATAACACAACTACACAAGTGTGCTTACCTGGTTTACAGCTCACCTGCCAACAGACCACTACAAAAATACGGAGGGTGAGAGGATGGACCTTTGGCTTCCGGTTTTAAGAGGATGAGGACGCATGCGTAAACTAGAGAAAAACTACAAATAAAAAACTACAAACAAACGGAGGTTGAGAGGACGGACCTCTGACTTCCGGCTACAAGAGGACGAACACGCATGCGCAAACGAAAGAAAAACTACAAAGAAAAACTACAAACAAACGGAAGGCGAGAGGACGGACTTCCGGCTTCCGGTTTTAAAATGACGAGGGTGCCGGTAAAAACTACATTTCCCAGGATGCCCGGTGGTGGTGGATCGAGACTATATGTCTTTCCGGGTTCGGATATACAGGGAATTAAACAATAGTAACTTTCTGCACTTAGAGTATTTGACTGTCCGAGATATCATGAAGAGAAATTAGATCGCTCTTTGAGAGGATTTTGCATAGACAAGGAGGAATGAGATTTGAACGGAACTACATCACCCACAATCCCTTGCGCTATCGCAAAAGGGTTAAAGAAGAGACTCGGGAGGACAAATTTCCCTTTCTAGGTTTTTAAAAATGTTATAAAAACAGGAATAGATTCTTAGTTCGAGAGTGGGGATTATGAATCTATCATGTAATCAGTGGTGTTATTGAAATTAGAATGTAAATTATTTTAATGAGGTCACTTCCGGTGGATTGACTTCCGGTCAGTGGATGATTGGCTACAGGCATCATAAATAGCTCTCTCCTCACACAGGAGGTCATGTCTTGAAAAAGGTCCAAGAGACTGAAACGCGTTGACAGACCACTGTGTGAGTAGCCATTTTTCCAACGGAATTTTTTTATTGAATTTATTGAATTTTTTATTGATTTATATATTTTATGGATTTACACTCATCTTGATGTGAATAATTTATATCAGATGGTTCATATGGACTTTTTTCAAAAGAAACTTTTCCAGATGAATTTTCATAGATTTTCTTATATGTATTTTTAATAATTTTTTTGGATCATTTGCTTGATGTTTGGGACTCATATTTTGTATGAGGAAGTAAGATCTGCTTTTTTGAATCCCTTTCATTGTGGACCTTTTCTGGGGAGTTAAGCAACTTCACACAGAATTGCTAGACAGGTCTTTTCCTACTTATATACAAGTTGTGGAACAAGGACCTGATAAAGATACCTTGATGGGATTCAATCTGCATATCCATGTGTGAGTTGGGGTACGCCCATGAGATATATTTCCCTTATACAAAGATACCGTTATAGGAGTTTCACCTATACTATTTGTGTGAGTGAGGGGTACGCAAACCTTACTAACAATCTGGTGAAGGACCCACGTGTTGGTAGTATGCATGTAACCATAAGAACATTTCACACGGTGGGTTAAAGGAAGGTGTAATCAAGGCACGGAAATGATCCACAATTACAACTTTTGATATGTAATAAATGGTAAAGAAATTATTACACATTGGATATTTCTCCTTTTTAATATGAATGAGGCCATAATACATTGAGGATACATTTTTATGAATTATCGTGAGAGGACATTTGAAAGAAACCTTGATAGGAGTCCAGATTTTCATTTCCGTGTGAGTTGGGGTACGACACCCAGGATTATCTTGATATAGGATTATTAAAGATACCTTGATGTGTATAATTTACTTCATATCAGCGTGAGTGGGGGTACGCCAAATAAACCATTGTACCATTTGAGTTAGGAGAGTATCTTACTTCCCCACTTCCTTATGCGCCAAAGGAAGCCATTGACTCTATTTCTGTTTTATATAAGTATACGTACGGCTGTCTGACGTGCCTACTTGGATGCGGTCACTCATATAATCCTCCACCATTCTTTTAATGGTGACAGAATCATATGCAGTGACAGTAGACGACATGTCAGTAATCGTTGGCAGGTCCTTCAGACCGGACCAGATGTCAGCACTCGCTCCTGACTGCCCTGCATCACCGCCAGCGGGTGGGCTCGGAATTCTTAGCCTTTTCCTCGCAGCCCCAGTTGCGGGAGAATGTGAAGGAGGAGTTGTTGACGGGTCACGTTCCGCTTGACTTGACAAGTGTCTCACCAGCAGGTCTTTGCACCTCTGCAGACTTGTGTCTGCCGGAAAGAGAGATACAACGTAGGCTTTAAACCTAGGATCGAGCACGGTGGCCAAAATGTAGTGCTCGGATTTCAACAGATTGACCACCCGTGAATCCTGGTTAAGCGAATTAAGGGCTCCATCCACAAGTCCCACATGCCTAGCGGAATCGCTCCATTTTAGCTCCTCCTTCAATCTCTCCAGCTTCTTCTGCAAAAGCCTGATGAGAGGAATGACCTGACTCAGGCTGGCAGTGTCTGAACTGACTTCACGTGTGGCAAGTTCAAAGGGTTGCAGAACCTTGCACAACGTTGAAATCATTCTCCACTGCGCTTGAGTCAGGTGCATTCCCCCTCCTTTGCCTATATCGTAGGCAGATGTATAGGCTTGAATGGCCTTTTGCTGCTCCTCCATCCTCTGAAGCATATAGAGGGTTGAATTCCACCTCGTTACCACCTCTTGCTTCAGATGATGGCGGGGCAGGTTCAGGAGTATTTGCTGGTGCTCCAGTCTTCGGCACGTGGTGGCTGAATGCCGAAAGTGGCCCGCAATTCTTCGGGCCACCGACAGCATCTCTTTCACACCCCTGTCGTTTTTTAAATAATTCTGCACCACCAAATTCAATGTATGTGCAAAACATGGGACGTGCTGGAATTTGCCCAGATGTAATGCACGCACAATATTGCTGGCGTTGTCCGATGTCACAAATCCCTAGGAGAGTCCAATTGGGGTAAGCCATTCTGCGATGATGTTCCTTAGTTTCCGTAAGAGGTTGTCAGCTGTGTGCCTCTTATGGAAAGCGGTGATACAAAAGCGTAGCCTGCCTAGGAACGAGTTGGCGTTTGCGAGATGCTGCTACTGGTGCTGCCGCTGCTGTTCTTGCTGCGGGAGGCTATACATCTACCCAGTGGGCTGTCACAGTCATATAGTCCTGAGTCTGCCCTGCTCCACATCTCCGTGGTTAAGTGGACATTGGGTACAACTGCATTTTTTAGGACACTGGTGACTCTTTTTCTGAGGTCTGTGTACATTCTCAGTATCGCCTGCCTAGAGAAATGGAACCTAAATGGTATTTGGTACTGGGGACACAGTACCTCAATCAATTCTCTAATTCCCTGTTAATTAACGGTGAATACTGGACACACGTTTAACACCACCGCAGCTGCCAAGACCCAAGTTATCCGCTTTGCAGCAGGATGACTGCTGTGATATTTCATCTTCCTCGCAAAGGACTTTTGGACAGTCACTTGCTTACTGGAAGTAGTACAAGTGGTCTTCCGACTTCCCCTCTGGGATGACGATCGACTCCCAGCAGCAACAACAGCAGCGCCAGCAGCAGTAGGCGTTACACTCAAGGACGCATCAGAGGAATCCCAGGCAGGAGAATACTCGTCAGACTTGACAGTGACATGGCTTGCAGGACTAATGGCTTTCCTGTCTAAGGAGGAAATTGACACTGATGGAGTTGGTGGTGTGGTTTTCAAAAGCTTGGTTACAAGAGGAAAGGATTTAGTTGTCAGTGGACTGCTTCTGCTGTCACCCAAAGTTTTTGATCTTGTCAATGACTGCTGATGAATACGCTCCAGGTGACGCATAAGGGAGGATGTTCCTAGGTGGTTAGCGTCCTTACCCCTACTTATTACAGCTTGACAAAGGCAACACATAGCTTGACACATGTTGTCCGCATTTCTGTTAAAATAATTCCACACCGAAGAGGAGATTTTTTTTGTAATTTGACCAGGCATATCAATGGCCATATTCGTCCAATGGAAAACAGGTGTCTCCCCAGGTGCCTGACTTAAACAAACCACCTCACCATCAGAATCCTCCTTGTCAATTTCCTCCTCAGCGCCAGCAACACCCATATCCTCATCCTGGTGTACTACAACAGTGACATCTTCAATTTGACTATTAGGAACTGGACTGCAGGTGCTCCTTCCAGCACTTGCAGGGGGCGTGCAAATGGTGGAAGGAGCCACCTCTCCCCGTCCAGTGTTGGGAAGGTCAGGCATCGCAACCGACACAATTGGACTCTCCTTGGGAATTTGCGATTTAGAAGAACGTACAGTTCTTTGCTGTGCTTTTGCCAGCTTAAGTCTTTTCATTTTTCTAGCGGGAGGATGAGCGCTTTCATCCTCATGTGAATCTGAACCACTAGCCATGAACATAGGCCAGGGCCTCAGCCGTTCCTTGCCACTTCGTGTCTTAAATGGCATATTGGCAAGTCACTTCTCATCAGACGCTTTTAATTTTGATTTTTGGGTCATTTTACTTTAGTTTTTTGGAATTTACATGCTCTCTACTATAACATTGGGCATCGGCCTTGGCAGACAACGTTGATGGCATTTCATCGTCTCGGCCATGACTAGTGGCAGTAGCTTCAGCACGAGGTGGAAGTGGATCTTGATCTTTCCCTATTTTACCCTCCACATTTTTGTTCTCCATTTTTTAATGTGTGGAATTATATGCAAGTAATATATCAATAGCAATGCCCTACTGTACCGTACTGCTATATATATATATATATATATATATATATATACACACACACTGGTGGTCAGCAAAATTCTGCACTGCACTCCTACTATATACTGTGCACAATATACAGCACAGATATGGATAGTATACTTGATGACACAGAGGTAGAGCAATGGACTACTGTACCATATATATATATATATATATATATACATACATACATACATACATATACAAACAGAAATCAGTCCTTTGCGCTTAAAATCCTTGGAGTCCAGATTGTTGTCCAACTGCGCTTCAATCCCCTCCGTGCCACCGGAGCAAGGTAGAAACTGGTGAATAAATTGGAGAGCGCAAATGAGTAATAAAAAGTATACGATTTTACTTGAAATAACTGCTTACATACATATCAGTTTAAAACAAATGGCATGTGTGGAATACTGCAACACAGCCACTGCATCCGCAATGAAGACTTCTCACAGAGCCCGCTCTGGTCACGGTCACTGACGTCACCACGTCCACGTCCAAGCCACGCCCTACGCGTTTCGTCCAATCAGGGACTTCGTCAGGGGTGTGGTTTGCATTCTCAATCACAGTCTCTTATATACCCATATTGGGCGGTTCTTTCCCATCTTTCTCCCATTATTTAATTAGTACTAACAAGCAAATATAAGTATATATATATATATATACACACACACAAAAAAAATATTCACAAAAGAGGATTCTTATGGGAATAACCATTTAGACGTTGTAGTTATGGAATCGATCTTAACAAAATACAAAGTAGCAGGTTTTTAACTTTTTATAAAGCAACTATAATTACAATTTCAGACAACTAGCCCATATTAATCCTGACTTGTCACAGGTTTAAAGTGCATAGATTGAATAAGTAAAGCATATAACAATTTAGATGGTAGAGCTGCTCATGCAGTGTTAACCCCCCCAATGCTGTGCTATGTGCACGGGAACCGGGACCTCGCCACAGCCGTTCTCGTGCAAAGCGCTATCAATTGAAGAGTCCACAGTGCAGAAGCAATCTTCAACAGGAATACAATTTTTTTAAAAAGACAATTATGTCCTTTACAATAAATACCATTTGAATATTTCAGTACAGGGAATGTTCTAAAGTACATATATAGTTTAAACAGAGTTCAGATTTCTATTAAACCTTATTCATAGACGGCTTGTCTGTATTATCACAACACATCACAAATTGGGAAAGACATATATTATATATAAATATATACACAACATATAAAATCTCAAGTGGTGATCTAATTCTGCGGTGTCCGACCTCACAACTGCTGCGCTAATGTGTACGAGCCGGGACCTAACCACTGCCGCTCACACACAAAGCGCTGCCGTTAAAGAAGTCAGCAACGCACAAGTGATCACCTCTGTGATTATAGTTTGTTAACCACTTCCTTATCATATAAACATATATATAACCAGGATAAATATATAGACAGAACAAAGATATAATTTATATATTCCAAATACCCGTGATAGGACCTACACGTCAGAAATGGACAACCCATTATCAATCATGCACATCCATCACGGATAATTATTGAATTCATTATGCAAAAAAGGAACAATGTCACATCCTTCATTCAATCCAAAGGGTGAAAAAGTATTCAAGGTATAGATCCAGAAGGTTTCTCGCTGCGATAGTCGTTTTAGTATATCTCCCTTTCTATCATCCACTTGAATTTTTTCTATAGCCTTGAATGAAAATCCCTTTAATTTAGATTCACATCATTCTTTAAAATGGCGTGGAACGCTATGATTTTCCACTTTATTTAATATATTACGTGTATGTTCTAAAATACGTAATTTCAATATGCGTTTTGTTTTTCCTACATAGCGTTTTCCACATTTACACTCCAGTAAGTATATCACAAAAGTGCTGAGACAACTCAATTTCCCTTTTATTTTCCAGGATTTACTATTTGATGAGTTAAAGAATTGTTTATTGTCTTTATTTGCATATTGACAAACTTTACATTTAGTGCAAGCAAAAAATCCTTCCAGCTTCTTTATTTTATCCTCGGCTCTTATACTTTTTAAATTACTTGGTGCTAGTTTATTCCTTAATGAGCATGATCTCTTATATACTACCTGTGGTTGTGGAGGTATGATGTCACACAAAAGTGGGTCAAGGCATAATATACCCCAGTGTTTTTGTAGTATCCCCTTTATGCTAGCTCCCCTTGTATTAAATCTAGTTATAAATGGGATATCAAACTTTCCATTATTACTTTTTTCTTTTTCTTTGTAAACTACCAATTCTGTTCTATCTCTATCCCTTGCTTTTATATAACTTTCTTCAATAACATTATCTGGATATTTCTTGCTATTAAACAGTTTTTTATAGATGGTAGCTTGTTCTTCAAAGGTAGTCAAATCCGAGCAATTACGCCTCAAGCGAATAAATTGTGAATACGGTATGTTATTCAGCCATTTTTTATAATGGCAACTCTGATAATGTACATAACTGTTCCTATCAGTTTCTTTAATATATGTGTAAGTTCTTATACTATCTCCTGTATTACATCCAGTACTGTCCAAGGTTAAGTCAAGAAAATTAATTTTATCTTTCTGGATATTTGAAGTAAAGCGGAGATTAAAGCAATTCCCATTCAAATAAGACATGAAGTTTTCAAACATAAGTTCATTACCTGACCAGATTATTAGTATATCATCTATAAATCTTTTATATAGATGTATATACGAAAGAAATGGATTATTATCTTTTTCTACAGTTTCCTCCTCCCATTTACCTAGATAAAGATTAGCTAGACTCGGAGCATATGAAGTCCCCATCGCTACTCCGCAGTCCTGGTTAAAATAATTATCCTGGAATTTAAAATTATTATTATTTAGGATGTATTGAACACATTCCAATAAAAACTCTTTCTTTTGCATAGTAATATTCTCATCCAGATCAAGGAACATTTGGACTGCTTCTAAACCCCCATCATGGGGTATACTAGTATATAATGCTTCAACATCGATTGTTACCCAAAAGAAACTTTTATCCCATTTAAGATTGCTAATATCATTCAGAATTTGGGTAGAGTCTTTTACATACGATTTTAAATGGGTTACATAATCTTTAATGTGTGCATCAATAAACTCAGATATACGGGAACTTGGACTCACCAGGATTCAGAAAACAAGAACAACGTTTTTTTCACAGGGAACCATCATGGAGGGAAAGGAGAGAAATGAGAAACAGGGATATGGAACCAAGTCCAGGAACCAGTGTGAAAAGAAAAAAAGGAGGATGTAAAAGAGGCAAAGGAGGAGGAAAGAGGAACAAAAATAAGACGACAGAACTCCCATTAAAACTAGAGGTTTTTAATTTATCTAGTTATAAACTGAATGACACGGAAATTCAATTGTTATCAAAAGGTTTGTCATTTGCACCTAGTTCAGGACAAAATGGATTTGAACTTTTTATTGATACTAACAAATTTATTAGAAACCTAACGTTGAAACGACATGTTTCTAAAACTAATGCAGCATCGTTAGATGTTAAAGCAAATCCTAATCCTTTTAAAAAGAAATCTACATATTACCCGGTAGAATCTCGGGGAAATTATATTGATACATTCTTTAATTTAGTAAAAAAAGATATGGAGACATTATGTAAAGAAAAAACTAAATATAAAGATAATTTGACTGGAGTAGAAAGACAGGCTCTAAAAACCCTGGAAAGTAACCCTGAACTGGTCATTAAGATGGCCGATAAAGGGGGAGGCATAGTGGTATTAGATAAGAAAGATTACTTGGAGGAATGTTACCGTTTATTGGGCGATAGCAATACGTATACAAAATTAAATGAGGACCCAACAGATCGTATAATAGAGGAAATTAGGATACTTCTACAAAGGGGTATAACTAATCAGGCTATTTCCCAAGATGAATTTGTTTTTTTGTTTATTCCAAATCATATTATACCTATTTTTTATAGCCTTCCTAAGGTACATAAATGTTTGAAAAAACCTCTGGGACGCCCTATAATAGCAGGAATAGGGTCTGCAAGTTCCCGTATATCTGAGTTTATTGATGCACACATTAAAGATTATGTAACCCATTTAAAATCGTATGTAAAAGACTCTACCCAAATTCTGAATGATATTAGCAATCTTAAATGGGATAAAAGTTTCTTTTGGGTAACAATCGATGTTGAAGCATTATATACTAGTATACCCCATGATGGGGGTTTAGAAGCAGTCCAAATGTTCCTTGATCTGGATGAGAATATTACTATGCAAAAGAAAGAGTTTTTATTGGAATGTGTTCAATACATCCTAAATAATAATTATTTTAAATTCCAGGATAATTATTTTAACCAGGACTGCGGAGTAGCGATGGGGACTTCATATGCTCCGAGTCTAGCTAATCTTTATCTAGGTAAATGGGAGGAGGAAACTGTAGAAAAAGATAATAATCCATTTCTTTCGTATATACATCTATATAAAAGATTTATAGATGATATACTAATAATCTGGTCAGGTAATGAACTTATGTTTGAAAACTTCATGTCTTATTTGAATGGGAATTGCTTTAATCTCCGCTTTACTTCAAATATCCAGAAAGATAAAATTAATTTTCTTGACTTAACCTTGGACAGTACTGGATGTAATACAGGAGATAGTATAAGAACTTACACATATATTAAAGAAACTGATAGGAACAGTTATGTACATTATCAGAGTTGCCATTATAAAAAATGGCTGAATAACATACCGTATTCACAATTTATTCGCTTGAGGCGTAATTGCTCGGATTTGACTACCTTTGAAGAACAAGCTACCATCTATAAAAAACTGTTTAATAGCAAGAAATATCCAGATAATGTTATTGAAGAAAGTTATATAAAAGCAAGGGATAGAGATAGAACAGAATTGGTAGTTTACAAAGAAAAAGAAAAAAGTAATAATGGAAAGTTTGATATCCCATTTATAACTAGATTTAATACAAGGGGAGCTAGCATAAAGGGGATACTACAAAAACACTGGGGTATATTATGCCTTGACCCACTTTTGTGTGACATCATACCTCCACAACCACAGGTAGTATATAAGAGATCATGCTCATTAAGGAATAAACTAGCACCAAGTAAATTTAAAAAGTATAAGAGCCGAGGATAAAATAAAGAAGCTGGAAGGATTTTTTGCTTGCACTAAATGTAAAGTTTGTCAATATGCAAATAAAGACAATAAACAATTCTTTAACTCATCAAATAGTAAATCCTGGAAAATAAAAGGGAAATTGAGTTGTCTCAGCACTTTTGTGATATACTTACTGGAGTGTAAATGTGGAAAACGCTATGTAGGAAAAACAAAACGCATATTGAAATTACGTATTTTAGAACATACACGTAATATATTAAATAAAGTGGAAAATCATAGCGTTCCACGCCATTTTAAAGAATGTTGTGAATCTAAATTAAAGGGATTTTCATTCAAGGCTATAGAAAAAAATTCAAGTGGATGATAGAAAGGGAGATATACTAAAACGACTATCGCAGCGAGAAACCTTCTGGATCTATACCTTGAATACTTTTTCACCCTTTGGATTGAATGAAGGATGTGACATTGTTCCTTTTTTGCATAATGAATTCAATAATTATCCGTGATGGATGTGCATGATTGATAATGGGTTGTCCATTTCTGACGTGTAGGTCCTATCACGGGTATTTGGAATATATAAATTATATCTTTGTTCTGTCTATATATTTATCCTGGTTATATATATGTTTATATGATAAGGAAGTGGTTAATAAACTATAATCACAGAGGTGATCACTTGTGCGTTGCTGACTTCTTTAACGGCAGCGCTTTGTGTGTGAGCGGCAGTGGTTAGGTCCCGGCTCGTACACATTAGCGCAGCAGTTGTGAGGTCGGACACCGCAGAATTAGATCACCACTTGAGATTTTATATGTTGTGTATATATTTATATATAATATATGTCTTTCCCAATTTGTGATGTGTTGTGATAATACAGACAAGCCGTCTATGAATAAGGTTTAATAGAAATCTGAACTCTGTTTAAACTATATATGTACTTTAGAACATTCCCTGTACTGAAATATTCAAATGGTATTTATTGTAAAGGACATAATTGTCTTTTTAAAAAAATCGTATTCCTGTTGAAGATTGCTTCTGCACTGTGGACTCTTCAATTGATAGCGCTTTGCACGAGAACGGCTGTGGCGAGGTCCCGGTTCCCGTGCACATAGCGCAGCATTGGGGGGGTTAACACTGCATGAGCAGCTCTACCATCTAAATTGTTATATGCTTTACTTATTCAATCTATGCACTTTAAACCTGTGACAAGTCAGGATTAATATGGGCTAGTTGTCTGAAATTGTAATTATAGTTGCTTTATAAAAAGTTAAAAACCTGCTACTTTGTATTTTGTTAAGATCGATTCCATAACTACAACGTCTAAATGGTTATTCCCATAAGAATCCTCTCTTGTAAATATTTCTTTTGTGTATATATATATATATATACTTATATTTGCTTGTTAGTACTAATTAAATAATGGGAGAAAGATGGGAAAGAACCGCCCAATATGGGTATATAAGAGACTGTGATTGAGAATGCAAACCACACCCCTGACGAAGTCCCTGATTGGACGAAACGCGTAGGGCGTGGCTTGGACGTGGACGTGGTGACGTCAGTGACCGTGACCAGAGCGGGCTCTGTGAGAAGTCTTCATTGCGGATGCAGTGGCTGTGTTGCAGTATTCCACACATGCCGTTTGTTTTAAAGTGAAATGTATGTAAGCAGTTATTTCAAGTAAAATCGTATACTTTTTATTACTCCTCATTTGCGCTCTCCAATATATATATATATATATATATATATATATATATATACACACATACACACACACACACATACACACACACACACATACACTGGTGGTCAGCAAAATTCTGCACTGTCCTCCTACTATGTACTGCGCACAACTACAATGCAGCACAGATATGGAGCGTTTTCAGGCAAAGAACGTAGATATTTGCAGCACACTGAGCACAGATATTTGCAGCACACTGAGCACAGAAACTGAGAGAACGCAGCAACGTCCTCTCGCTATCATCTCCAATGCACGAGTGAAAATGGCGGTGATGCGCGGCTCTTTATATTCAATACGAATCTCACGAGAATACGACAGCGGGATGATGACGTTCGGGCGCGTTCTTGTTAACCGAGCAAGGCAGGAAGATCTGAGGCTGCCTCGGAACCGTGTAAAATAGGTGAAGTTCGGGGGGGTTCGGATCTCGAGGAACCGAACCCGCTCATCTCTAATTTATATATATATATATATATATATATATATATATATATAGATAGATAGATAGATAGGAGAGAGAGAGAGAGAGAGAGAGAGAGAGAGAGAGAGAGAGAGAGAGAGAGAGAGAGAGTGGTTGTGCAATCAGTGTCCTCTCTTCTTTTCCAATTAAAGTCCTTTGTTTAAATGATGTGAATGCAGGCACCTCTTTAACAGTGTTACAAACAACTGTTATTCCAAATGCATTTGAACTACAAGAAAATGAGGGCACACTCGATGAGATATAGTATCAAACATGTTTTACTAAAAAGTAACAAGCTCACATACATCATAGTTTAAAACCACAAGAAAGTGGATGGTTCACCAGTGCCTCCGGATAGCAGCTAGCAGCACATTCCACATGGCTATGGCGCTGGTGTTTCTTCCTCAGCATCTCAGCTCATGGACCTGGTGTTAGACAGCTGTGTGTCAATCACGTCCTCCAAGGCCATTCCCAATGCGTTTCCTCACTATTGGACTTCGTCAGGGGGGGTAGTCTATGTCTCTCAGACTACATATTTATAGCACTTGCTCTAATTAGTTCAATTACCTCAACAGCACATTACGATACATACAGTGTGCTTAATACAGTACAGAATAACATATCAGACATATTTATAACAAAACTTATACATTGCTATATATATATATATATATATATATATATATATATATATATATATATATATATATATATATATATATATATATATATATAGCTAGCAATGTTACCATATTTTACAAAATGTTTAGACACCTAAAGGGGAATTTTTTACATATTATATATATTCCCATATTTAAGAATTATTTATGTTTTAAAATTCAATGTTTATTTGCTGAATATCAATTAAAAAAAAAAATCATTATAAAATATCTATGAAATTCAATATCAGTGTCCCGCATTGAGGTGTCTGCACAAAAGAAATAAACACATATTCACACATATATGTAAAACGGGAAATTTGAGATGAACTAAGGTCATATTTATTGGACCTACATATACATAGAAAAAGGGGGAGGAGAGTCCTCTGACCGAAGCTACATTTACAAGGTAGGTGTCCCCCTGTGATGCTCACAAAGCTGCCGTAAACCATGAGAGCACCCCGAACAGAAACCCTAACTCCCTCAATGCTGACTCGGAGGCCGACTATAGTAATACACACTGTCTTCCCTCCTCGTATATTGTTAATGGAGATGGGACTTAAGTGTACTGTTCCCTCTTACACCGGAATTATTACATTAGAACCCTAATGGAGATTAAAGTGGAGAGATAATGAAACAACTACAGAAGAGACCGGTTAATGCTATTATTAGCGGGATTGTCTACTTAATCCATATAAAAGACATTATAAGATGCCTGACAACTCTATATAAAAAATAAAAAAAGCTTTAACCCTGTAAAAATGGTGTAATATCATATGTTTAATTTAAACCAAATGGTGACAATGTATTTAATCTATAAATCCAAAATGTCTCTCTTCTACTTAATTGTCTCAAAATATCTCCACCCCTCTCATTCAAAACTACATGTTCCAAAGCTTTAAATGTAAATTTCTCCAGAGAGGAGTTACAACAATTAGCAAAATGTCTAGGGACACTATGGGTAGTTAATCTATTTATAATATTTCTTGTGTGTTCCAATATTCTAAGCTTTAATTGACGTTTAGTCTTTCCTATGTATCTTGCTCCGCAACCACATTCCAACATATAGATCACACACGTCGTATGACAATTATTAGCCCCTTAATATCCCACGATTCCGTATTGTTTGCATTCCAAATCTTTTTTCTATCCCTACTGGTATACTTTCAGACTTTACATTTACTACAGGAAAAAAAGCCATTAATATTACCCAACCAAGATTTTTCATTAGTTGTCTTTAGTTTAGTTGGTGGCAATCTATTCTTCAAGGTAGTAGCATGTTTAAATACTAATTGCGGTGTTTCAGGAAATTTTTTATTTAAAATAGGGTCTAGTTTTAACACATCCCAATGCTTACACATGATATCTCTTATTTCTTTATTTTTTTAATTAAATCCAGTAATAAAATGGAACAAAGCTGTTATCATTTGGTACCCTTTCTTTATAACGTAACATTAGTTCTTTCCATTCCTCTAACCTTTTCTCTACACTTTGTAACCAATTTCTCAGGATATTTCTTTTCAAGAATTATTTTTACTATACATTAATGACTATTCATTAAATTTGGAGATATGTACACAGTTACGTCTAATTCTAATAAATTGCGAAAGCAGTATGTTATTAACCCACTTTTTTAAGTGGCAATTATCATAGTGGATATAGTTATTACTGTCCACTTTCTTAATGTGTGTATAAGTTTCGATCTTTGACCCATATACCTATTTACTTGTATCTAATACAAGTTAAGATATTCTATTTTTTCAGTTTGAAAATTTGACGTAAACTTCAAGTTATATGCATTGCAATTAAGACCCTCCAGAAAGTGTTCAAAACTTTCCCTACTACATTGCCACACTATTAACACATCATCTATATAGCGTTTATATAGTTTTATATTGTCTTGAAAAATATTATTAGTTTCAATAATTTCCTCCTCCCATTTCCCTAGATAGAGGTTTGAGAAACTTGGCGCATAAGGCTTCCCCATCGCTGTCCCACATTGTTGAATATAAAACTGGTCATTAAATAGAAAGTAATTATTCTTTAAGACAAATATAATACAATCCAAAATAAAACTTCCTTTGATATTCACTTAGGGCTTCATCTTTGTCAAGGTAGTATTTAACAGCTTCCACACCTTTTTGGTGGGGGATGCTGGTGTTCAGTGACTCTACATCTATTGTACACCAGCTATACCCCACATTCCATTCAAAACTGTCTAAACATTTTAAAATAGCGGTTGAATCTTTAACATACGAATTAAGATCGATTACATATTTTTTAATATAAATGTCAACAAATTCAAACAGTCTGGCAGTGGCGGATTCCATCCCAGATATTATAGGACACCCAGGGGGGATTTTTTTGCCTCTTATGAATCTTTGGCAAATGATAAAACAAAGATATTCGTGGGTGTGGATTATAAATATATATATATATATATATATATATATATATATTCCTCCCGATTAATACAACTTCTTTCTATTCCATTATCTAAGAGTACTTTCAACTCATCTACTATTCTTCCGCTGGGATCAGCGTGAAGCTTAGCATATGTAGCTAAATCACTCAATCTCAGGGATTCCTCCATATAATCCTTTTTATTTACAATACCAATACCCCCACCTTTGTCAGCCATCTTTATTATAACTTCATGATTATCCCCCAAGGTTTTGATAGCATTCCTTTCCCCTTTGTCTAAATTATCTTTTCTCTTTGAATTATCTTTTTTTTGTTAAATCTGTTTATTTTGTTTTTGTCATATAACATTGTACATAATACAAACGCAATCAGGTAGTGATCGCAAGAGAAGAACCGAATAGAAATACGTACACATCAATACCAATAGGTTGAAAGCTACTAAAGTAGGGAACCATAGGCATAAGTGGTAGACCAATAAACAGTATTATATACCAGGGGCTTAAAACCAACATCAGAATATAGAGATACCAAGTTTTTAAGTGAATGACCAGGAACTATAAGGGCGATACAACCAAAAACATATGCCAAGGTATCACAGTAATAGCAGCATAAAATGGTGTGTACAAACAATGAGACAATCTTTTACAAGTAAACAGTGTAGAACATGAAATAACACTAACAGTATCACATCATTAGAAGAAAAGAAGAAGAAAGAAGAAGAAAGGAGAGAAAAAGACAAGGGAAAAAGAAAAGAAAAAAAAAGTAGGGGAAAGGGATGTAGGAACACACATGAGGAGAGATGGGGAGGGAGGTTGAGGATGCCATATATCATGAGATTGTAATTAGTACTTCAATATAAATTCAGAGAGTGTAGTTAATGCAAAATAATTGTCACAACTGAGGGCTGGTGCTGACTAGGGGGAAGCCTCAGTTGTAGGGGCTGAGGTATATGTGTACCTGGGAGGCAGTACAGGGTTCTTGGACATGCAGGGAACCTTTAGAACAAATGCCCGAAGGCGTGACCAAGACAACTTTGTAAAAAGTATAAAGAGTTTATTAAACACAGTTCGGAGGAATACTGATGAGAGAAAACCGATGGTGACTTGAGATCAATGGCGGAACACCGATGGTGGAACACCGATGGTGACTGGAGATCGATGGCGGAACACAGATGGTGACTGGAGATCGATGACGGAACACCGATGGTTACTTGGGATCGATGGCGGAACACAGATGGTGACTAGGGATCAATGGCGGAACACCGATGGTGACTAGAGATCGATAACTGAACACCGATGGTGACTGGAGATCGATGACTGAACACCGATGGTTACTTGGGATCGATGGCGGAACACCGATGGTTACTGGCAGGGCAGAGCACCGCTGGAAGCTGGAAGCCGGTGTCGGATAACTGCCAGTCACAGGGTGCAATGATGAGACACTGCAGAGTCAGGCTGTACTGCAGAGAAAGTCCATGGGAGGACTGCACACTGGAATCACTGAAGACAATTGAAGCACTGACATCTTTCCACTCCAGGAACAGGATATTTATACCTGCTGGGAAGCAGGGATAGGCTGGCTGATTAAGCAGAGTCTAGAGTGCAGCTGCTGGATAACTAGGCTGAGACCAGAGTGCAGCTGATAAGCTGAAATGTAACATGTGACAAGGAAAACATGGCTGCGCCCATGTTAGCTTTTGGAGGGAAAGATTGTTTGTAACTTGAATGTGAGCTTAACCATGAAGCTGCCAGAATCACAGTAAAGAGATATGAGACAATGAGATGCAGCGTGCTGCACACAGACAGTGCAGATGGAATCCAGGCTTGGAACGCTGGGACAGTCTCAGGAGGCATTTGGAAGGTAAATACTGATAAGGAATTACCTGGATCGTGACAATAATATAGGAATGCAAGGGGGAGGAGTATCACAACGCAGAGTCTTCCAAAAGTTTGCTATGAAGGAACCATTCAGTATGCTCAAGGACTTTAAAAATTTGAGTCTGTGTGGACTGATCCTGCAAATCAATATAGAGACCCCACTTTTTATAAAAAGACTTGACACCGGTTTCTATATTAACCTGGGCTGATTTTCTGTTATAATATAATATTTGTAAAAGTTTGCCATGAACCTCCACCAGAGTGGGTGAGGATGATGAAAGCCAGGGAGACAAAAACATTTTTTTGGAGACCCGTACTAGGACAGTGAGAAATGGTAGGAACTGTCGTTTCCCAGTACCCAGTTCCCATTCTGAAAATTTCGCACAAATAGCAAGATAAGGGAGTCGCCATCCCTCGTACATGGAGTAATTGGTTAATATATGCCACCATTTTATGACAGAATCGCCGGATCAAACCACACTCCCAAAACATATGATAAAAGGAAGCTATGCTTATATGACATTTAGGGCATTCCCCAGATTTTGCGGGGTTAAATGTAGCATGTTGTATGGGAGAGATATAGGTGTATATTTAATTAGGGTCGAATACTGCCGTCTGTCGAAAAGACGGCAGTTTTCGACTTTTTAAGGTCGAATAGTGATTCGACCTATTCAAGCCCTGCAGTTTTTATTCGACAAGACGTGGAATTCGACTTGTCGCATAGTACGTGAATCGGCGGAATAGCTGCCGATTCACGTACTTTGGAGTGAAACGGGGCCAAATTCGACAGGATTTGGCCCCGTTTCCAACCATCTCAGTCCGACATAAAAAAATGTCGGACTGAGATGTGGGACCCAGAGGAGGAGAGTGGGGGGGAGCCGCGGGGAGATGGGGGACAGCCGCGGACATACAGGGGAGAGCAGTACTACAGCACAGCGCTGCAGCAGGATGTCTCACAGCCGCGCATGGCAGCGTCTACCCGGCTCCAGCAAGTGAGGTCACGCTTGCTGGAGCTGGGTGGACACTGCCGTGAGGTCTGACGGCTATGAGACATCCTTCTGCAGCACTACTGTAGTGCTGCTCTCCTCCATCTGCCCGCGGCTGTCCCCACTAGTCTCCCCGTGCCTCCCCTCCCACCTCTCCTCCACTGGGTACCTCAGCTCTCCTCCACTGGGTACCTCATCTCAATTTGACTTTTTTTTTTTTTCAGTGAGAAGTCTATCCCATCTGTCATCTGTCGATGCAGATGTCAAAATGGAATAAATCTGTCCAATATGTGTTGAACTTGGGCCAGATTTAGGAGTGTTAAGTGACACCAGTAATGGGTTAGGGGAAATGGAAGGTTCTTGCGATATAGTGCGCAAGCGAGAGACTGTATCTAGATAATGTCGTGTCTGCAAATACATGAAAAAATGGGAATATGGGAGGTCAAATTTCTCTCGTAAAATTGAGAATGGGAGTATTGAGACCCCTGGTCAAACACTTTGGAAGAATTAGACAGGGCCTTCTCTTTCCAGAGGTGGTAATTAGGATTCATGAGAGATGGAGGGATAGCCGGGTTACCCCATAATAGGATACATGCTGAAACCATGGGTTTGCATTTAAATTTCTTGTGTAAGGATCGCCATGTATAGTAAATATCATGAAAAAGGTGGGTCGGAATCGAGGAGGGTTTGGATAATAAGAGCGCTCCCGGAGAAAAGGGTGCGAAGAGGGACTCATCCAGAGTCGAGTCAGTAAAGAGCTCCCGGTCATACAACCAATCAGCAGCACATGCTGACCAATTAGCAGTGATCGGCAGCATGGCAATCAGTAGGGGAGAGTGCAAGGAGGCAGAGGGACCTTACAGTCCCTCCGACAGCTGCAGCAGGGGGGAAGTTTCCCTTCCCTGCCGCTGCTAACACTGTTTATCTGACTGGTCGTATCCTGTGTGACCATCTAAAAATAAGACACTTCCAGGCATGGTCACAACTGATGCGACCATGCCAGGCAAGTGGTTAAGGCAAAGAAGAAGAAAAAAAAAGACAATATTTTAGATGCTGTAATCATGATTTTAATTTATTATTTTGGATCAAATTCTTCATTTTGATATGCAGAAGGTACCCTATAAAAGTGTGGAGACTGAGAGTTTATTTATATTTATTTAATATAAATTTAGTTAATTTGTAATTATTATGAATAGAATTTATCCAGAAAGTATTCACAGCTCTTCACTTTTTCCACATTTTGTTATGTTACAGTCTTATTTCAATCTGGAA
The DNA here is from genome assembly GCF_028390025.1 of Pseudophryne corroboree. NCBI lineage: Eukaryota > Metazoa > Chordata > Amphibia > Anura > Myobatrachidae > Pseudophryne > Pseudophryne corroboree. The sequence goes on from NC_086455.1 coordinate 149,008,678, forward strand.
TAAATTTATTTTTCCCCTCACAATTCTACACACAATACCCCATAATAAAAACATGAAAAAGTTTTTTCTAGATTTTTGCAAATCTATTAAAAATAAAAAACTAAAAGAAATCACATGTATATAAGTATTCACAGCCTTTGATCAATAGTTTGTTGATGCACCTTTGGCAGCAATTACAGCCTCAAGTCTTTTTGAATGGGATGCCACAAGCTTGGCACACCTATCTTTGGGCATCCTCTCAAGCTCTATCAGGTTGGAAAGCATCGATGCACAGCCATTTTCAGATCTCTCCAGAGATGTTCAATCGGATTCAAGTCTAGGCTCTGGCTGGGCCACTCAAGGACATTCACAGAGTTGTCCAGAAGCCACTCCTTGAACGGTCATTCCAGTCTGAGGTCAAGAGCGCTCGGGAGCAGGTTTTCTTCCAGGATGTCTCTGTACATTGCTGCATGCATCTTTTCCCTAGTTCCAGCCACTGAAAAACATCCCCACAGCATGATGCTGCCACCATCATGCTTCGCTGTAGGGATGGTATTGGCCTGGTGATGAGCGATGCCTGGTTTCCTCCAAACATGACGCCTGGAATTAATGCCAAAGAGTTCAATCTTTGTCTACTCAGACCAGAGAATTTTGTTTATAATGGTCTGAGTGTCCTTCAGGTGCATTTTGGTAAACTCCAGGTGGGCTGCCATGTGCTTTTTTACTAAGGAGTAGCTTCCGTCTGGCCACTCTACCATACAGCCCTGATAGGTTTATTGCTGCAGAGATGGTGTCCTTCTGGAATGTTCTCCTCTCTCCACAGAGGAATGCTATAGTTCTGACAGAGTGACCATCGGGTTCTTGGTCACCTCTCTGACTAGAGCCCTTCTCCCCTGATTGCTCAGTCTAGATGGTTTGGCCAGCTCCAGGAATAGTCCTGATGGTTCCAAACTTTTTCCATTTACGGATGATGGAGGTCACTGTGCTCATTGGGACCTTCAAATAGTGGTAATTGCTCAATTATTCCTGGAGATAATTATATATCAGGAACTATAATAGGGGGGGTCACAAACAAACAGCAGACAGAGAGGAGGGTGCTTCCCCCCTGGTATCTCCCCAGCACACTAAAAATTACCTGTGACAATACCTGAACCTATCTGGTAATAGAATTTCAGAGAAATTGGTCACATGTGTTTGCAAAGACATGTTTAGCTGCTGGCCGCGTCAAGGCTTCTCTGATATCAGCAGTCCTAACACTACATAATGGCACTTACCACATAGGGCCATGTGATTTGTCTACAGTAAGGCCTTACGATAAAAGCTCATACTAAAACACATCCAGACAGAGGGCTAACTTACCTGCTAGATGCTGTAAGAAAAATATCAATTAAATCAAATGAAGCTGCTCAGACCAGTTTGTTCATTTAGACCCTGGGGGCTAAGTGTGTCCAATAAAAAGATTCACTTAACCTCCCGCTGCAACAACATCTTAGACGTATAACCACCGCTGGTAAGTGGGGGAATATGGTCAACAATTTTGTGTCTAATAGAGGTTAGTGAGTGTCCAGCCAGAGAAAAGTGTCTTGCCACCGGCTTGTCACTATTACCAGAAAGCACCGCCTCCTGTATAACATATCTATGCTTGCCCATCCTTACTTTAAATAGGCACTCTGTTTTGCCTATGCACAGTAGTATTTACTACAGTGGCAAACCAGAGCATAAATCACAAACTTAGAAGTGCATGATAATCTGTGTTTTATCTTAAAGATTTTACCAGAACAGGGATTTTTAATTATGTCACCAGTAAGCATGTGACACACCCCGTACATTTGAAACATCCATTTTTCGGTGGCCCAAGAAAAGTGGTTCTTGTCTTTTTTCCCCAAATGCGGCGATATCGTTATGAACAACATAATCACGTATATTTCTGCCTCTTGAGTAGCAGCACATAATACATTTCTGCTACATACTAGGAAGATCAGTGTCTATGATGGGCCAGTTAGATCAAACTGCTTTCCTGGCCTTATTACTTGCTACATTGTAGCGGTATATAATTTGAGGCTTTTTGTTTTTAGCTTTTATTATTTTAATTTTACACTGGAGCAGACCCCCTGGATGGGTGGACAAATCACCCCTTTCATATACAGCAAGCAGAGAGAGCACCCCTTTTTCAGATACAGCAGACAAAGAGAGCACCCCTTTCAGATACAGCAGAAAGAAGGAGCACCCCTTTTTCAGATAGAGCAGACAGAGAGAGTCCCTTTCAGATACAGCAGACAACGCAGTGACAGTACTGGAGATCGACACATACGTCCAGTACACTCTCCACAGCCGGAGTGAAGATTTCGCCGATGCACAGGACTTATATTGAATTCAAAACATGCGAGAATCTGACAGCAGGAAGATGACATTCAGCCTCGTTGAACACCGGCGATTACAGTGTCGCACAAATTAATCAGAAATATATATAATAATTACACACTGCAGTTGACTACACTGACAGCATTGCACAATGCGTTTATGAGTAGGAAATAATATACTGCAGTCAGACTAGTAGTGTCACAGTACTTGTGAAAATAAATAAAAAAAATTGAATAGTATACTGGGGTACAGCACAAACAAATATTATATATATTATAATTTTAGGCTTTTTGTTTTTAGCTGTTATTATTTTAATTGTGCACTGGGGTGGAGCCCCTGGATGGACAGACAGATCTCCCAAATGTCTACGATCTTAAATTTGTTTGGGTATGAAATCCTGGTGGTCGGGGTACTGGTGCTCAGAATCATGACAGCCGAATATCAAAGCTCAGAATGTGGAGGATCCTCATGAGTATACAGCAGACAGAGAATCCCTTTCAAATACATAATAGAAATATGTTTTTGGCTTTGGATCCCACACAGATATGGTATCCGTTCACATGGTCGACCATGTTATGGTCGACAGTCAGTAGGTCGACCACTATTGGTCGACATTGACATGGTCGACATGGAAACATGGTCGACACATGAAAATAGTCGACACGTGAAAGATCGACATATGAAAAGGTCGACATGAGTTTAACTTTTTTTTCTTTTGGGGAACTTTTCCATACTTTACGATCCACATGGACTACGATTGGAACGGTAAAGTGTGCCGAGTGAAGCGGTAGCGGAGCGAAGGCACCATGCGAGGGGACGCGGTGCACTAATTGGGGTTCCCAGTCACTTTACGCAAAAAAACGACACCAAAAAAAGTTAAAAAGCTCATGTCGACCTTTTCATATGTCGACCTTTCATGTGTAGACCATTTTCATGTGTCGACCATGTGTCCATGTCAATGTCGACAAATAGTGGTCGACCTAATGACTGTCAACCATAACATGGTCGACCATTCATACCGGAACCCACAGATATACAGCAGTAGTGTACAGCAGTACTGGTAGTCATCACTGAGTGACGCACCAATAGAAATGTATTTTTTGCTCTGGATCACACACAGAGGATATATAGCAGTAGTGTACGGCAGTATACAGCCCCTCCATTCCAAGGAGGGGGGGTGGCTAGACCAGAGAGCCGGAGGCTGCGCTGCATACAGCCTACTCAGCCCTCTGTGTGACAGGACCAGCCCAACAGCACATCGGCCCTTCTGGCATTTGCCAGATGGGCTGTCCGGCCCTCATGGAAGATAACTGTCACAACTGAGGGCCTGAGCTGACGGGAGGCAGCCTCAGTTGTAGGGGCTGAGATGTACCGGAACCTGGGAGGTTGTATCAGACCCCTGGACATGTAAGTAACATAAATAATAACTGCCCGAAGGCGTGACCACGACAACTTGGATAAAAGTCAATGATGTTTATTATGACAACTCCGCAACACAGCAGCAGTAAAAGAAAACGTAAAAGTCAGCAAAGAATAAATACAGTTCCTGGGTACTACAGGATGGCAGGAGCCACAGGGCACTGGTAGTGTGAGATAGTTCTTATGATCTTCTAGATGGAAAGTCCTTACCAGGCCCGACTGTAGCAATGGAGATAACCCAGGATTGTGCCAGCTGGTGTTCCAGGAAAAGCTGGGTTGCTGAAGATAAAACAGCTGCTGTGGATACTGGCTGGAACCAGACTGTTGTTAGCACGGAGTGGATACTGGCTGGAACCAGTTAAATAATAAATGAACTTGGGAGCGATGAAATATGAACTGAAATGTAGAACTTGAGAGCAGAGAAATAATAATACCGGTGGAGAGTGGTAAAGTAGAAAGGACACCGGCCCTTTAAGGGAAGCTGTACTCTGCTGGAAGCTGAGCTGGAAGCAGGTAATGTTGTAGCTGGAAACAGATGAATCCACAATGGATTGGAGAGTCAGGCTACACCGCAGGTGGAATGCTGGTGCGGGTCTCTATGGTGGAAGTCTTGAGACAGGAGCTGGAACCTGGAAGACAATCACAGGAGAGAGACAAACAGGAACTAGGTTTGACAACCAAAGCACTGACGCCTTCCTTGCTCAGGCACAGTGTATTTATACCTGCAGCAAGGAAGGGATTGGCTAGGCAATTATGCAGATTATCAATACTGAGAACAGATTGGTGGAAATGATCAGCTGACAGAATCCAAGATGGCTGCGCCCATGCAGACACTTGGAGGGAAGTTTGGTTTGTAATCCATGTGGTAATGAAAACAGTAATGGCGGCGCCGGCCACCGGAGACAGGAGGCGCCAGGCTGACAGATGCACATCCAACCACGCGGACACAGTGGAGGCCGCGGCTGACGTAATCGCCACTCAGACACTCTGCATGCAGAAGTTCAGGGACGGCGGCGGAGGCCGCGGGAGATGCCATGCCAGGTGTAATATGGCGTTTACTGTGACAGCGTCCCAGAGTGACAGGAGAGGATACAGGAATGTACACATCAGGATAACAGATGGGATCCGGTCCTGGAGCGCTGAGCCAGCCTTAGGAGGCATCTGATGGGTAAGAAATGGCGTCCAGATACCCGGCTCGTGACAGCACCCCCCCCTTTAGGAGTGGCCCCAGGACACTTCTTTGGCTTTTGAGGAAACTTGGAATGGAATCTCCGGACCAAGGCAGGAGCATGGACATCAGAAGCATTGGTCCATGAACGTTCCTCAGGACCATAACCCTTCCAGTCAATAAGATATTGTAGTGGACAGTAACGGTGACGTGAGTCCAGGATCTTGGCCACTTCATACTCAACGCCTCGTTGAGTTTGGACTTTCGGAGTTGGAGGAAGTGAGGAATGAAACCGATTCAAGATCAGCGGTTTCAACAGGGAAACATGGAATGTCCTGGGTATTTTTAAGAAGGGAGGCAACTGGAGTCTGTAAGCAACAGGATTGATGACTTGTTCAATCTTGAAAGGACCGATATAGCGAGGTGCAAACTTCATACTGGGAACTCTTAACCTCAAATTCTTCGTGGATAACCATACCCGATCACCCACCTTGAGAGCAGGAACTGCTCGACGCTTCTTATCCGCAAACTTCTTGTACCTGAACGATGCCTTGAGCAGAGCTGATCGTACGCTCTTCCAGATATTGGCAAACTGATGCAAGGTGATATCCACTGCGGGAACAGAAGTTGCTGGAAGCGGTTGGAACTCAGGGACTTTAGGGTGGAATCCAAAGTTAGTGAAGAATGGTGTTGAAGCAGATGAAGAATGATACTGGTTGTTATGACAGAACTCGGCCCAGGGAAGTAATTGAACCCAGTCATCTTGAGAGGAGGACACATAGATGCGGAGGAAGGCCTCCAAGTCCTGATTCACCCTCTCGGTTTGACCATTGGTCTGAGGATGGTAAGCCGTGGAAAACTTTAGCTTGACTTGGAGGACTTGACATAAACTTCGCCAGAATTTGGCTGTGAATTGAACTCCTCGATCAGAGATAATTTCTTCAGGAAGACCGTGGAGTCGGAAGATCTCTTGTATGAATACTTGAGCCAACTTGGAAGCTGACGGAAGACCGGTGAGAGGAATGAAGTGTGCCATCTTGGTGAACCGGTCAACTACCACCCAGATGGTATTTAACTTGTTGCACATGGGTAAGTCTGTAATGAAATCCATCGACAAGTGGGTCCATGGTCGACGGGGAACGGATAGTGGAACCAGTTGCCCCGCAGGCGACTGGCGGGATACTTTATGTTGGGCACACTTTGGGCAAGATGCAATAAACTCCAAGACGTCCTTTTTCAGAGTTGGCCACCAATAGGACCTAGAGATAAACTCCAGGGTTTTTTGGATACCTGTATGTCCGGCAAAACGGGAAGCATGGGCCCAATGCATGAGCTTCTTCCTTAACATCGGCTTCACAAAACTTTTCCCTGATGGGGGCGTAGAGTCCATCCCTACCGTGGAGAATGCCAACGGATTTATAATAGGATGCTTGTCTGAAGACTCTGACTCATTTTCTTGCTCCCATGAGCGGGAAAGGGCATCGGCCTTGCGATTCTGAGAGCCCGGACAGAACTGGAGTTTAAAGTCGAACCTGGAAAAGAAAAGTGCCCATCTGGCCTGACGAGGGTTGAGACATTGTGCGCCCTTCAGGTATAAAAGGTTCTTGTGGTCTGTAAGTATGGTGATTGAATGAGAAGCTCCCTCCAACAGATACCTCCACTCTTCTAGAGCGAGCTTGATGGCTAGCAACTCCTGGTCGCCAATGGCATAGTTGCGCTCAGCTGGGGAGAACTTCCGGGAGAAGAAACTGCAAGGGTGTAAATGGCCATCTTTAGCCCTCTGAGATAACACCGCTCCTACTCCAACGGAGGAGGCATCCACCTCTAAGATGAAAGGAGAGTCGATGTCAGGCTGTTTCAGAACAGGCGCAGAGATGAACCTTTGTTTTAAAAGATGAAATGCTTGCATGGCTTCTTCAGACCACTTGGACGGGTTAGCACCCTTCTTAGTGAAAGCAGTAATAGGCGCCACAATGGTGGAAAAGTCTCGTATAAACTTTCTGTAATAGTTGGCGAACCCTAAGAACCTCTGGACCCCTTTGAGGGTTAAGGGTACCGGCCAATTTTGGATTGCTTGTAGTTTCTCAGGATCCATCTCTAGTCCGGAACCGGACACAATGTACCCTAGAAACGGAATGGACTTGACTTCAAAGACGCATTTTTCTAATTTGCAATAGAGATGATTGACACGGAGACGGGACAGAACCTCTTTAACCCAAAAACGATGTTCCTCTAAATCGTTGGCAAAAATGAGGATATCGTCTAGATAGACCACGACATGACGGTATAGAATGTCTCTGAAGATCTCATTGACAAAATGCTGGAAGACAGCTGGAGCATTGCTCAATCCGAAGGGCATGACGAGGTACTCATAATGTCCGTCACGGGTGTTAAAGGCGGTCTTCCACTCGTCACCCTCACGGATCCGGATGAGATTGTATGCACCTCGCAAGTCCAGCTTTGTAAAGATGGTAGCTCCGCTAACTCTGTCAAAGAGCTCAGTAATCAGGGGTAAAGGATAACGGTTCTTGATGGTAATGTCGTTCAAACCTCTGTAGTCGATGCACGGCCGCAGACCACCATCTTTCTTTTTTACAAAAAAGAAGCCTGCGCCGGCTGGAGAAGAAGAAGGTCGAATGAACCCCTTTGCTAGGTTCTCTTTAATATATTCCTCCATAGAATGCGTCTCAGGCAGAGACAACGGATAAGTTCGGCCTCGAGGTGGAACCTTCCCTGGAACGAGATCAATCGGACAGTCCCATTCTCTATGAGGAGGAAGGATATCAGCAGAAGCTTTACTGAACACATCCGTGAAATCTTGATATGGAGGAGGTGGAACATCAGACGACCTGGGGGAGGAAGAACAGACAGGCAATACTTTAAACAAACATGTCTCAGCACAGGAGGAACCCCATGCCAGGATTTGCGTAGTCGTCCAATCAATTGTAGGATTGTGAAGACGGAGCCATGGAAGGCCCAGGACCACAGGATGTGTGGCTCTTGGAATCACTAAAAAAGAAATAAGTTCGGAATGAAGAACTCCCACTCTCAGACGAACTGGTAGAGTCCTTAAAGAAATAACTGCATCAAAAATTTTGCTGCCATCCACGGCAGTTAAAGAAATGGACGAAGGAAGTCTCTCGGTGGGTAGGGACCACCGTTTAACATAGGCTTCGGTAAAAAAGTTCCCAGCTGCTCCGGAATCAAGGAGGGCAATGACGTTCCAATAACGTTGAGCAACTTGAAGCGAGACTGGGAGATTACAATCTTGAGAAGATGGAGAGGAGATCATTACTCCTAGCCGGCCCTCTCCTTGGCGAGCTAGGATTTGGAGTTTCCCGGACGTTTGGGACAGGCATTAATGGTGTGAGACGGAGCTGCACAATAGAGACAGAGAAACTCGGAGAGACGTCTTCGGCGCTCAGCAGGAGTTAAACGGGAACGGCCAAGTTGCATGGGCTCATCTTTAGATGGTGACAGTTGACGAGGAGGAGGAGCAGAAGATTTTGGAGCAGATGATCTTCCACGCTCAGTTGCTCTCTCTCTGAAACGTAAATCAACTTTCATGCAGAGTGAGATTAGCTCATCTAACTTAGAAGGTAAGTCTCTGGTAGCTAACTCATCTTTAATACGCTCAGATAAGCCATGCCAGAATGCAGCATACAGGGCCTCGTCGTACCATGCCAGTTCGGACGCCAGGATCTGGAACTGTATCAGATATTGTCCTACAGTACGTGACCCCTGGCGTAAACGGAGAATCTCGGATGAAGCTGAGGTTACCCGGCCTGGCTCGTCGAAGATGCGCCTGAATGTTGACACGAAGGCAGTGTAGGAAGATAGCAGGGTGTCGGACCTCTCCCATAACGGTGATGCCCAATCAAGGGCTGAGCCACTGAGAAGAGAAATAATGTAGGCAATTTTTGTACGGTCACTGGGAAAATTGCCAGGTTGTAGCTCAAACTGAATCTCACACTGGTTGAGAAATCCCCTGCAGAATCTTGGAGATCCGTCAAATTTTGCTGGCGTTGGAAGATGAAGACGTGGAGCAGAAATGGGTAAGGTGGGTGGGGTTATAGCTGGAGTCACTGTGGTTGACGCACCAGACGCGCCTGATCCACGGAGAGTTGTCTGAATCCCATCCAGCCGAGTAGAGAGATCCTGGAGACAGCGGATGATGTGGCCCTGTGCAGCCTCCTGATGTTCTAGTCGGGCTGCCAGTTCTTGCATCGGCCTGGCCGCTTGATCCTGGTCTCCGGCTGGATTCATTAGGTCAGTGCTTACTGTCACAACTGAGGGCCTGAGCTGACGGGAGGCAGCCTCAGTTGTAGGGGCTGAGATGTACCGGAACCTGGGAGGTTGTATCAGACCCCTGGACATGTAAGTAACATAAATAATAACTGCCCGAAGGCGTGACCACGACAACTTGGATAAAAGTCAATGATGTTTATTATGACAACTCCGCAACACAGCAGCAGTAAAAGAAAACGTAAAAGTCAGCAAAGAATAAATACAGTTCCTGGGTACTACAGGATGGCAGGAGCCACAGGGCACTGGTAGTGTGAGATAGTTCTTATGATCTTCTAGATGGAAAGTCCTTACCAGGCCCGACTGTAGCAATGGAGATAACCCAGGATTGTGCCAGCTGGTGTTCCAGGAAAAGCTGGGTTGCTGAAGATAAAACAGCTGCTGTGGATACTGGCTGGAACCAGACTGTTGTTAGCACGGAGTGGATACTGGCTGGAACCAGTTAAATAATAAATGAACTTGGGAGCGATGAAATATGAACTGAAATGTAGAACTTGAGAGCGGAGAAATAATAATACCGGTGGAGAGTGGTAAAGTGTAGAAAGGACACCGGCCCTTTAAGGGAAGCTGTACTCTGCTGGAAGCTGAGCTGGAAGCAGGTAATGTTGTAGCTGGAAACAGATGAATCCACAATGGATTGGAGAGTCAGGCTACACCGCAGGTGGAATGCTGGTGCGGGTCTCTATGGTGGAAGTCTTGAGACAGGAGCTGGAACCTGGAAGACAATCACAGGAGAGAGACAAACAGGAACTAGGTTTGACAACCAAAGCACTGACGCCTTCCTTGCTCAGGCACAGTGTATTTATACCTGCAGCAAGGAAGGGATTGGCTAGGCAATTATGCAGATTATCAATACTGAGAACAGATTGGTGGAAATGATCAGCTGACAGAATCCAAGATGGCTGCGCCCATGCAGACACTTGGAGGGAAGTTTGGTTTGTAATCCATGTGGTAATGAAAACAGTAATGGCGGCGCCGGCCACCGGAGACAGGAGGCGCCAGGCTGACAGATGCACATCCAACCACGCGGACACAGTGGAGGCCGCGGCTGACGTAATCGCCACTCAGACACTCTGCATGCAGAAGTTCAGGGACGGCGGCGGAGGCCGCGGGAGATGCCATGCCAGGTGTAATATGGCGTTTACTGTGACAGCGTCCCAGAGTGACAGGAGAGGATACAGGAATGTACACATCAGGATAACAGATGGGATCCGGTCCTGGAGCGCTGAGCCAGCCTTAGGAGGCATCTGATGGGTAAGAAATGGCGTCCAGATACCCGGCTCGTGACAATAACTCAGCAAAAAACATGGCTCAAAGTCCATGAAGCCATACTCACCAGGGAATCAGCAGGGAAACAATGGTTCATTCATTTGGCATTGACACCACAGAGCATTCATCTTGCCTCAACACTTGTGGAAATTTGAAAATCATTGTTCCAGTACTCCCAAGTGGTAGTCTTATTGTAAAGCGAGTAGACTCCTATTTCAAAACAATGGTACTTCTTACTGTTGCCTGCTAATGACTTGTGAAGAGCATACAATATACAGTTTCAACTACAGAAAGTACAAATGTACATACATAACATTGAAAAACTTATAGTATATTATAGCTTGGGTTAGAGTGAGCCCTAATTTGACATGACAAAATGTCTACGATCTTAAATTTGTTTGGGTATGAAATCCTGGTGGTCGGGGTACTGGTGCTCAGAATCATGACAGCCGAATATCAAAGCTCAGAATGTGGAGGATCCTCATGAGTATTTTTACATTACCCCTACGCCTATCCCAACCCTACCGCAACCTAACCCTAACTGTCCCCTCCCACTGCCTAACCCTAATGGTCCAATCTCACAGCCTAACCCTTATCCATCCCCTTAGCACTGAACCGTATCCCCAATACTCACCATATACATTTACTTGTTACATCAATACATTTTACTTTTTATATTAATCAATGTTTTTCAATTTGCTTTCAAATATTGTGTCTGATTTAAAGCAATGTACTTCAGTACTCACATAATTACCAGCTATTCTTGAAACAGAACAAAGTTATGTTAGGATAGTTTTCTTTTTATTTTTTTTATTAAATAGCAAATTAAATGGATAATGAGAACTATTTAAAGTATCAATGGGAAAATTTCTCCCCTGTGTAAAATCTGCTTTTAGCACACATTATAATGAAGGGGTATATAAGGCTATTCTTACGTGGCTCTAATGTTGCGGATACTGCAACAACATATTTTATTGCTCAATCAATTTTCAGTTCTTTCTTCTGAGGAATAAACAACAGAATCTGCACCTCAAATTCATTTTCCTTCTACAATATTTTCGACAAATATATTTTTACATTGGCAATAAATTGCAATTCTAAACAAGTTAAATAAATATGTAATACTATGACGTGTATGTTCAAATCAATTCAGTTTCTCCTTAAGGTAAACTTTTACATATGATTAAAGTTAATATTAAGTAAAAAGAATACTAATACAGTAAGCAATATTGATGGAAGTAGTCATTCTTTTTTTTTTTTTTTAGGGATGAGAAACAAATACTCTAGGTTTGTGTTTCCTGCTCCATAGAAAGCAATGTACTATATTTGGTTACTAGACACCAATAGCCGAAGCGGTAAATTTACTAAAGGTTGATTATTATAACTTTTCATCTATTTTAAATCTATATAAGTCAATGTTAGGGGCTAACTCACACATTTACAAACATTTAAATATCAATAAAAAAAAATCCACCTGCATTTTAGCCCTTGAAACACAATATTTTAGATTTAGATACATTTAGATCAATTTAAAACAGGAATAATTACCCCAAACTGGTGTTATAGCTAAACACAAACAGCTGCCATAAATAATATTCTTTTCAGACATGCAACTAAATCCCAGGTTTATGCATGCGAACTCGTATATAAACCCAGGATTTCTGCATGTGTGAAAGGACACAACCCAGGAGGGTCACGGAGCTAAGACCCGAGAATTTGCCGGCTGCTAGACCTGCCAAATTCCCGGGCCACACGTCTGAAAGGGGTATCAGACACAGCTGTAAAGCAAAAAGAATGGAAAAGACGTGAAAATTGTTTGTATAAAAACATAACATCATTTTCCCATATAAAATATTTTACATGCATGGGGAAAATTGCCTCAAACAATATTGCAATGTAATATAAATGAGAAATATTATCAGTCATGCTCAGAGATGATGAGGTTAAATAATGCCACATGTTCATATAATTCCATATGTAAATGGTAATTTGTAAGGCACCACAGAGATATTTTGTGCAGCCGCATGGGTACACTTCAGGTAGTTTCTGACAATTTAATTCAGTAGAAAGATAAATATTAGTAACCTTTAGTGGCGTACTGCTGAATTCTTACCGGTAACATTGGTCCACTTCATGCTTGCCCACCTGACCCTCTCCATGAGGGAGAAAATGCTCTGTTCCTGGACTCTCCTGGTAATGTATGATTGCCATCACCTGTGGTGAGCTATTTAATTGATAAGAAAGGTGTTTCACCACAGGTGTGATGGTATATCATATATTACCAGGAAAGTCCAGGAACAGTGCATTTTCTCCCTCATGGAGGGGGTCAGGTAGGCAAGTATGGTCCACTTGTACATGTCAGAAATAACACTTTCCTCGGCTCTTATGTAGCTATATGCCTCAGACCATAGTCACAGTGCCCAGCGAATGATGCCTTTGCATGTGGTGCAATAATGCTGTTCTGTTGCCCTTGGTGATTCTTCCCAGTAGCAACTGGTCTGGTTCCCTGCATACAGTATGCTGTGCCTGGAAATCAGACTCTGTTCAACTTGATGCTTGTCCTGCAGCTATCCCCAGCTGTAGATGAAGGAGTGACTCAAATTGCAGTGCTGTGTACAGCTGCTGTTCAGGTTTGAATGGGAATGTTTGGCTTAGTCTGCAATCCGTAGAACAGAGGCTGTAGCTGCTTAAGTAATAGTATCATGTTAGAAAGTGAGTAAGGAACCCACTACGAGAGGAGAAATGATCCCTGAAATGCTCACAGCTCACCGACAGCATTCATCTTATCAGAACTATGCAGCAATCATACTGCCATCAGAACCTTCATTCAGGTGCATGAGACTATTGCTTAAGAAGCTGCAGTACAGCCTCTGTTCTACGGCTTTCAGACTAATCCAATCATTAAAACCTGAACAGCAGCTGTCCTATAGTACATACAGCACGGCAATTCGAGTGATTCCTGCATCTACAGCTCGGGATAGCTGCAGGACAAGCAGAGTCTTATTTCCAGGCACAGCATATGCAGGTAACCAGACTAGTTGGCTCCTTCTCATCAACAGGTAAACTAGAGTGACCATATAATCCCTTTTACCTGGGACGCTCATGGATTACACAGGTTCTGTGGCTGGCTGACTTCAAGCCTACATTTCAGCTGGTTTTAATCAGCCACAGAACCTGTGTAATTCATGAGCGTTCCAGGTAAAAGGGATAATATGGCCACTCTAGTACACCGTCCTATTCACATCACTATTGCAGAGTATTTCAACTGCTTTTACTGAAGGAGAAGCAGCAGCAATGGTTGGAGAAGGAAAATGCAGCCATAGGCTGGAGAGTACTTTGAACAGAAACACCAGATCTATGTAAATAAAAAAAGAACTTGGCTGAAGGGGAGACTCTGGGGGTCATTCCGGGTTGATCGCTAGCTGCATTTGTTCGCAGTGCAGCGATCAGGCTTAAAAACTGCAGTTCTGCGCATGCGTATGTGGCGCAATGTACCTGCACAACGAATAATGTAGTTTTGCACAGGGTCTAGCGAAGCATTTCAGTCGCACTGGCAGCCGCAGAGTGATTGACATGAAGTGGGCATTTCTGGGTGGCAACTGACCGTTTTCAGGGAGTGTGCGGAAAAATGCAAGCGTGGCTGGGCGAACGCTGGGCGGGTTTGTGACGTCAAATCCAGAACTGAACAGTCTGAAGTCATCGCAAGTACTGAGTAGGTTTTGAGCTACTCTGAAACTGCACAAAATTTTTTTGTAGCAGCTCTGCGATACAACCGTTCGCACTTCTGCTAAGCTAAAATACGCTCCCAGTGGGAGGCCGCATAGCGTTTGCACGGCTGCTAAAAACTGCTAGCGAGCGATCAACTTGGAATGACCCCCTCTATTCGGAGCCTAAAGAGCATGAGTCTTCAACCTGTGACCCTCCAGCTGCTGTGGAACTATATCTTCCAGCATGCCCTGATTCAGTTTTCACATGCCTCAATAGCAAAACTATTGCATGGCATACTGGGATGTGTAGTTCCACAGCAGCTGGAGGTCCATAGGTTGAAGACCCATGCTAAAGAGGATAAAGAACTGAGAGGAGAGTCTGGGAAGAGATACATGCTCATACATGCAAGATAAGTACCTGTGTTACAACCGTTTGCGTGTGATATTTGCTGATAGACTGAGATTTCTGGCTACAGTTAGATAGGGAATTGGTGGGGAGACCTGAAGATTGCTTTAAATGTTTTCTGACAATATGTGTTTTTTTCTGTTCCACCCCACTGTCTGCTAACCCTGTAATGTGTACCTCCACTGATTGCATACCCTGCCAGTGTGACCTACACAGTGCACCCCAGTTGGTGGCCTTGCATGTTTTTTCTGCAGGCAGGATGCTCTTCATGTAGATCTTTCCATACAGGGTATATCATACCTCTACTACTAGTACTACTACACAAGTGTCAGTGTTACCATATATGCACTGGGCCCTTGTATGGCCCACCTCCCACAGTGTAACCTTGGTAGTGCACCCAACATGGCTGCCTCACCTGGTACCCTTGTGGATGGTATGAAAAATATATGGATCTGGTGAGTTTGCTGGGATCCTACTCTTAGTGTTAGGATGCTACAATATCCTAATTTTGTGTCCTCTCTTCTAGGGGTAGACTATTCCAACCAGGGTAATCCTATGCAGTGTACCCAAGATGGCTGCCTCACCTGGTACCTTGTGAGGGTGGATTGCACTACCCTTTGAAGTTGTTACCCAAAATGCCTACACCAATCCTGCATTATGCTTACTGTGTGCTCAAGGTTTTCTTTTTATGTCTGTGTGGCTTGTCTATTGCTGTATTACTTAAATCTTCTGTATTATTCTGTGTTTTTTTTATGTCTGTAAAGCACCTTGAGTCCTGTTGGAGAAATAGTGCTAAATAATACTAATAATTTATTATTATTATTATTATTACTACTGTGAAGCAGCACCACGGGCACCAAAGCAGCATTACTACACCACATGCAGAGGCATCATCAGCCACGTACTGTGACTATGGTCAGAGGCATATAGCCGCTACTTGCGATTCATACTGAATTTGCCTCTATATACAGTATTTGATGTGAAATAAGTAACAAGCATCCCCAAGCGCAGTAATCATCTATTAGTTATACCCAGAAAAACTAAAATAAGAATTCTCAATATGTATAGTTTGGAGCAGAGAAGGGAAAGGGGGGACATGTTAGAAACTTTCAAATGTATCAAGGGTTTTAACAAAGTCCAGGAGGGAAACATTATTCAAATGATGAGAAGTATTAGAACACGGGGACATGCACTGAAACTGGAGGGACGTAGATTCAGTGGCGTCACAAGGCGGCGTCACAGCTACGATCAACTCGGAATGACCCCCTCAATCTTAAATTAGTAACAAATAGAAACCAGCTTTGCGCTTCCTCTTTTAGCTTCAGCAGCAGGTCGTCCGCATGTGAAGCACACCCCTTAGGCTTCAAAGTTAGACAGAAACAAGAAAAGTGTGCTGACCACTCGCGCTGAAATGAGTTCAGACAATCCCTTTTTCCACAAAAAAATTCCACAATAAAATATTCCACAACAGACTGTAGATGTATTATTCTTCTGCTGGAAAGGATGTGTGTATTCTCAATATAGCAGTGTTCTTGTCTCTCCTTATCAGAAAGACACTGACATTAACAGTCTGTTGTGGAATTTTTTTGTGGAAAAAGGGATTGTTTGAACTCTTTTCAGCGCGAGTGGTCAGCACACTTTTCAAGAGATTCAATCTGTCTCCTCCCCTCTGGATAAGAACAATGGGGGTCATTCCGAGTTGTTCGCTCGCTAGCAGATTTTAGCAGCATTGCACACGCTAGGCCGCCGCCCTCTGGGAGTGTATCTTATCTTAGCAGAATAGCGAATGAAAGATTCGCAGAATTGAGAATAGAAAATTCTTAGCAATTTCTGAGTAGCTCCAGACCTACTCACAGATTGCGATCAGCTCAGGCCGTTTCGTTCCTGGTTTGACGTCACACACACGCCCAGCGTTCGTCCAGCCACTCCCCCCATTTCTCCAGACACTCCCGCATTTTTTTCCCTGACACGCCTGCGATTTTCCGCACACTCCCAGAAAACGGCCAGTTTCCGCCCAGAAACACCCACTTCCTGTCAATCACACTCCGATCACTACAACGATTAAATTTCTTCGTTGGGACGTGAGTAAATTTACTTAATTTTGTGCTAAAATACTTACCGCATGCGCACTGCGAACCATGTGCATGCGCATTTTTGCCTTAATCGCTCCGTTGCGAAAATCGGCAACGAGCGAACAACTCGGAATGACCCCCAATATGTTCCAATCTAGCAAATTTATGTTTGCAGGGATTGCTGGCTTGACACTGTTTAAAGTACCTCGTCACACTATGATTCTCCACTGCATTTTTAATGTTTCTGCAACACTCCAGGATTCTAGTTTTTAAACCAGATAAGCACATTTTCTCCTATGAGATAGTAGTTGCCACGTCTCCAAAAAATGTATGTGAAAAATGATGTGATAGAGTAGGACTTGCAGTGAAATGGGGTCCCGTGAAGTGGGCTGTAAGCTTAAATGCATTGTACAATTCATGAACTAAAACCCCATTGTTAATCCAGTTGTATATTAAAGCATTAAGGTGAATTAAACTACTAAGGAGAGTGCAGGGTACTCTGTATATGTATATTTGAGCAGGTGGTCACAGCCCACTGCACCCCAACCTAGGGGTGGGAAGTACGTAAGTGCACCCCTCTCCTTGGAATGGCGAGTGCCTTGGATTCCCCTGTGTGTGTGTGTGTGTGTGTGTGTGTGTGTGTGTGTGTGTGTGTGTGTGTGCATATATATATATATATATATATATATATATATGTTTCTTTATTGGCTACTACTGCCTATGTGACATAATACAGGTTGTGCACTAACATCATGTTTACAGGTCCATCAGTACTAATTTAGTACACCTCGCACTATGTTTCCCTTCCTGTGTTCTTGCACTATAACAGATTTCAACACATTGCTTTATCAGGTTAAGCTCGAATAACCACATAATGCATGGATGCTCCATATTTTAACACACTTCACTTGTTTGTTTTCTTGACAGCCCCGGCCAGCGCGATCTGATGCGACGGCTGCTACCATGGCAACCCGACGCACGGACGCGTGACGTCATCCGTAGCGGACCCCGGAAGTCCAGGGAGCGCAGCGGAGACGGAGTGGCCGGAGGCGTCCGTCCTCACTACCTTTGGCGGGTATCTCACGGCATATAAGGTAAGCTCTTTTCACTCATCACATACACCTTGAAAAAGGGGCTACGGGCCCCGAAACGTCTGTCACATGTTGTATTTTGTGATGTCTTAAATACACATTTTACTGTTTGGAAGTCCTGGAGTGCCACCGATTTCTTTCAACGTGTATATATATATATATATATATATATATATATATAGAGGTAAGGCACTCCTAAAGCTCAATGCAAATAATGCCGGTGCCTCCGTGAAACCGAAGTAATACAGTAGAGCAAAAACGTGGCACTCACGGCAATTCGAAGAACTCACACAGTCAACAGAAGTTGATGTAACGTTTCAGTGGACACCCCACTGTCAGACTTTTATTAACAATGCAATAAAAACATACCTTTATAGAACTACCCACGTGTGCTCTCCCAAACCATCCGGACGCCAAGCATCCGGTCATAACCCCGGAAGTGATGTAATAGTGCCGTCAGCGCACTGAGACAGAAAGAAGCCCGTCACCATGGAAACCAAATAGTTACAATGGAGATACATCATAAATCATGTCATTTAAAAATGTTACAACAGTATCACATAGGTCTACAAGTGGCAACATTAGGCAGAAACTAATAGCAGCACTGCAATATATAGAGTTGTATAATAAAGAACCGATTCATTTTACACAGCCTGAAAACAACACAACCCGCATTGCAAATGAACCTGTTGTTATCACATTGAACACAAACTTTAACTGCACAGCGACAGATAGATTCTACTGCAGATAAATCTTTGCAGGATGTTAAAGGAAACATGCGTAAGAAAATTGTTCATTTAAACCCTTTGGGTGAATCCCCTCCAATCTCGCTATCCACCTTGCTTCAACTTGTAATAGTTTTAAAGCACGGTCTCCTCCTCTGATGTTATTAGGGACCTGATCAATCATTCTATAACGAATACTACTGATGGGATGTTTAAAAGTCATGAAATGCTTAGCTACCGGCTGATCACTCTTACCTGTTTCTAATGCGATTCTAATCGCAGACCTATGACATGTCATTCTTTCTTTAAACTTACGTTCAGATTTACCAATATAACTTAGCCCACATGGGCACAATATGAAGGGAACAGACATGGAGCAGGGAGCACAGAGTGATGGTGGTGGTGCAGAATGGGAAGTGCAGAGCAGCAGAATGGAGAGTGATGTAACTAAGATGGGGCGAGCAGGGCATGTTCCCTGGGCACTGTGGCAGGCCCAGCAGAGGAAGGCACCAATGGCCGGAGCATCATACCCACATGGCCTATCTGCCAACTTTGGGCTGCACCCACACAACACTTCCCACCCACAATTGTGCCCCCGAGCAAGGGCTGGGGAGACTTGACTGCAGATCCCACTTTGTTATGGCTGCTAATGGTGGCACAACCATGATGCCAACATTACATCATAGTCCCTGAGCCTCAGCCTGCTTTGGTCTTCTGTCGCCCTTTGCCTGGCCTCACTGTCTGCCGGTTCCTAGCTCCAAGAAGGTGATGGTAGCTGTCAGGACACAGAGAAACATAAAATGAAGGGACACACACTAAGAAACATAGAATGAAGGGGGGGGGGGGGGGGGTGCAGAGAAACATAGAATGAAGTAAGGGAACACAAAGACATAGAAGTGGGTTGAAACGAGACATAGAAAAATGGAAGTGACACAGAAAGACCTAGAATGAAGTGGTAGACACAGATCTAAGTGAGGAATGAGGATGGTGAGAGACAAAGGTGGAAGATGATGGTGTGGCTGAGAGACAGTCAGGAGATGATGATGTGGCTGAGACATGATCCCTGGGGAGATAATGGTATGATGAGTGATGCTAGGTGGAGATGGTGTGGCTGAGAAATGTAGGGGGAGATGATGGTGTGGCTGAGAGATGCAAGGGGCAGAACGTGACAGGGGGCATGAGTCTAGTTGAACCGCTGTTGAATGATGATGATCTTGGTAATATTCCTACACAAACAGGCATCTTATAAATCATGTGTTATCCTATATGAATAGTGTAGATGCCCTCTTCCCAGGGAGGATACATTACTTCAGATGTTCCCTATTGTGAGAAAACACCATATAGGTAAGGTGCATATAAAATGGAAAGGAATGTTCCCAGAGTGACAAGAAATTGGTGGTGTGTCATGTTGACACACCTCATTTTTAGTGGCCATGCCCCTGCTGTTGTGTGGAAATGCCCATTTTTCGACACGCACAAATAGTTTGGGGGAGGGCGCCATTCTTCATCTTGCCCTGCATACCAAAGACTGTAGTTATGATCTGGGTGTGGGGCAGAACAGGGAGGGCAGAACAGAAAGCGCAGAGTGGGCAAAGGGTCAGCAGAATGGGGCAATATGGGGAGCACAGATTGGGGTTGGGGCACAGGATAGGGACAACAGAGAGGGAGGGTGAGCTGAGAAGGTGGGGCGCAGGATGGGGAGAGCAGAGCAGGGGGATGAGAGAAAGAAGAGCAGAGGGTGGTAACATGCAAAGGCCACACAGGTGGGTACTTACCAGGCTGAATATTGAGACTTTGAGCCCTAGAGCTGCCAAAGGCTGCTGGGGGGGGGGGGGCAGAACAGGGAGTGGATAGCTGGTGTGGTGGGCAGAACAGGGAGCATAGAGTGGGAACATAAAGCAGATTGGGAGCACATAGTGGTGAAGAATGGTGGTGGTGGTCAGAGTGGTCAGACGGGACACAGGACAGTGAGTGCAGAGCAGCGGTGGGTGGCAGAACATGAGGCATAAGCAGGAGAGCATAGTGGGGGATAGGTAAACAGGGAAGAGCAAGAGAGTAGATGTGACAGAACAGTAAGCAGAAACAGCAGGAGAGGGGCTGGGAACATAAAGACAAACACAGAGTGGGTGAGCAAAATGTGAAGAGAAAAGTGGGAACATAAATCGCAGGGTGAGAACAGGGCGTGCAGAGAGTAACGAGGGTGGTAGAATGGAGAGCACAGAGAGGGGGTGGGGTGCTGAATGTGGAGCAGAGTGTTGTGATGGGCGCACAAGATGGGGAGAGCAGAGTGGTAAAAAACAGAAGAGCAGTAACAGGGAGAGCAGAGCAAAGGTGGAGGCAGAACACCGAGAGCAGAGCGGGCACAAGGAGTGGGAGTGGGGCACTGAATGGGGAGTACAGAGAAGGGGTGGTGTGCTGAACATGGAGCTTAGAGCAGATTGGGCAAGCTGGACAGTGAGAGCAGAGCAGGGTAGGGGGGCGCAGGATGGGGAAAGCAGAGTGCAACAGGGAGTGTGGGAAAAGTGAGCACAAAGTGAGGATGGGGCAGAATGGGAGAACAGAGTGTGAACAGGGAGTGCAGAATGAGGTGGGGAGATGCAGAACATAGAGCGCAGAGTGGGGGCAGAACAAAGCACAGAGCAGGTTAGGGGTGCAGGATGGGGAAAGCTGAGCAGGCGGGGGTGAAAGCAGAGCGAGTAGGACAGATAGACACAGGTGGAATGCCTGTACAGCCTGGATCTTATGCACAGAATGGGGAGTGCATTGCGGGGGGTATAGGACAGAACAGAAATCATGGAGCAGGGGTGCGGCTCACAAGATGGGTGAGCAGAACATGCAATGGGGGCACAGGACACTGAAACAGGAGCGCAGAGTGGGAACTGTAAGCATAGAGAGGAAACAGGGAGAAGAGTGGATCATCGGAGGTAGAATGGGAAGGAATCACGGGGAGCACAGTTCGGTGTTGGGGGCAGTATGGGATTGCAAAAGCAGAGTGCAAAGTTGTGCCCACTGGAATGGGAGAGCAGAGTGGGCGGGTGGGTGCAGAGCAGGAACATTGAGCACAGAGTGAGGGTTGGGCACAGAATGGGAGATCAGGGTGAGAACAGAGAGCACAGAGTAGGGTGAGAGCAGAGTGGGGAGTTCAGAGCATGGTTGGGAACAGAACAGGGATCACAAAGTCACTGGGGAGTGGCAGAATGGGAGAGCAGAAGGGGGGGCGCAGGACTAGGAGAGTAGGGCATGAGGGGAGAGAGCAATATGGGGGGAGAGCAGAGTAGAAGAACAGACAGGGGGAGCGGAACTGACATGGCTGCTTAGTGATTTGCTGAGCCCCGGAGCTGCCTGCGGCTGTTCTCTGCCGGTGCCTGGTGCTGCTGTGCGCACTTTTCTTGCCCTGAGGACATGCTGCTGTGGGTGGAGAGCCTGTATAGCCTGGAACTGCCCTGGGCTGTTTTTTGCCAGTGCCGGGAGCATTGAGTGTGGTGGGAGACACAGAACGGGGAGCTCAGAGCAGGTGGTGGTCACATGGTGGTGAAAGCAGTGCAGGGGGGAAGGGAGAGACTGGTGAGAGAGAGAGCAGGAGGGGAGGTAGGTAGGGGGACAGGGAAATGCTAGACAGGAGGGTACTCACCTGGCTGTTCAGTGAGACATTGAACCCTGGAGCTACCCGGGGCTCTTCTGTGCTGGTGCCTGGTGCTGCTGTGCATTGTGTGGATGTTGGCCCTGAGTACATGCTGCTGTGTGTGGGTGGAGCGCGTGTACATCCTGGATATTCCCGGGGTTGTTCTATGCCGGTTTCTGGACCGCTGAGAGGGGGTGGCACAGAGCAGGGAGCACAGAACGAGGGTGCACAGAAGAGGGAGAGCACAGCAGGTGAGGAGGTGCAGAACAATAACAGCTGAGTTCGGGGGGGGGGGAGCAGAGCAGGAAGAAAGTAGAGGGGGGGAGCAGGACAGCTACCCAAAATATCTGTTGAAGTGGTGGAAAGTAAGGAGGGAAAGGGAGCAGCAGTCACTCCGAGCAGCAGTCTGTCCTGTCCTCTGCAGTCTTGGTTACCAATGCAACAAACCACTTTTCAATACCCCGCACCACATGACATTCTGAAATGGGTTCGGCTTTGTTAATTTGCTAACAGCTGCTGCCAGGCTCCACATGGACCCCAAAAAACTCCTTAATTGCAATGCTGTCAGGGCTAATAATGTTAGCTGTAAAACACCCCCGCTGCCCTTCAGTATGACTTGAATTTGCTAATTCTTTTTCTCCCAGTAGGCCATGTTTGTACACTGTAGGGAAGCCACTCTATGCCCCCTGCAGGCGGCCAAGTACTGAGCATGTGCAATGAATTGAAATTTCATATCTTTAAAATGGGACATATTTTACTAAATGTAAAAAAAACAACTGCACCTTTCACAAACACCTTAACCAAAAAAGGCCTTAAAGAAGATCTATCTAACAAAACAAACCCCTAGTCTTAACTCGTCCTCTACCCTGAGTTATGCCTACCCAAAAATCCTTCATAAACTAATGCAGAAAAGTGGCAGTTTTGACCAGATGGAGCCCGATGTACCAAGGGCCCGATTTAGACCTGATTGCTGTTGTGTAAAATCGCATAGCAACCGATTATCGAATGACTGCGCATGCATATGCACCGCAATGAGCAGGCGTGACGTCAGCTCCGTCCCCAATCAGCCTGTTTGTATCGCACTGTAGTAGTAAGTCCTGGGCTACGCACAGACTGGAAAAATAATTCGATATTGAGTGAGTTGCAAACGGATTTGGAGATGTCCACTGTCTGGTGAAGTTTTCGCACGGCATACACATGTGTTCGCATGGGGCAGGTTTTCACTCTTTATGGGCAGCAGCTATCTGATCGCAGACCTCTGCAAAAATGCACAGCCGCGATCAGGTCTGAATTAGGCCCTAAGCCTTGAAAAGTGATATATTTCACAATGCTAAAGTACCAGCCAATCAGCTCCTAACTGCCATGTCACAGGCTGGGTTTTAAAAATGACAGGAGCTTGTTGGTTGGTACTTTATCACCATGCAATTTATCACTTTTCAAGGCTTAGTAAATCTGGTCAAAAAAGTCGAAGAAACATTCTGTATTTTCAACTTTCGTTTGTTCCCAATTACTCGTTTTTTATTTTTGTGCCTTGAAATTTGGCATTCAGCACCTCGCAAATGGTTCTAAGCATCCATGCCAAATTTCAGCCTAGTACTTCCAATAACTTTTGAGGTATAGCACCTCAAACACCATGACCTCCACTTAGATAATTCCGTTTATTTGATTCAAACTTAATATATAAATCACAGGTGCACTCACTAGATTTTGTTCTTGTTAAGTACTCAATAAAGAACATACAATGCTTAAAATCTAATGAATGCTCCCTGAATTCATTATTATATGCTGGCAAGTGGTTTTCTACTGTATATTTTGGGACGCACTTCAGTACCTGGCCTAACCTAAATTTACTAAACATTTACAGTATTGCTACAAAAATAAAACTGCATTTAAAAAACTTACACTATGCTGTAGTATATTCACTTATTATACTTAACTATGAAATTAATACTTTATCGTTGCTGAAGAAAAGTTAATCTACTTAGTCAAAGTTACCATTTTAATTAATAAAGTAAAATTACATCTCCTGTAGTAGTGATAAGTGTTGTTTTACACATACTTTATAATATAGAAATGTTTATTTAAACAAATGGTAATGAGATACGTAATAAAGTTGACAATTCCAATTGGCATAATGCAGTACAGGTTGAGTATCCCTTATCCAAAATGCTCGGGACCAGGGGTATTTTGGATATGGGATTTTTCCGTATTTTGGAATAATTGCATACCATAATGAGATATCATGGTGATGGGGCCTAAATCTAAGCACAGAATGCATTTACGTTTCATATACACCTTATACACACAGCCTGAAGGTCATTTTAGCCAATATTTTTTATAACTTTGTGCATTAAACAAAGTGTGTGTACATTCACACAATTCATTTATGTTTCATATACACCTTATACACACAGCCTGAAGGTCATTTAATACAATATTTTTAATAACTTTGTGTATTAAACAAAGTTTGTGTACATTGAGCCATCAGAAAACAAAGGTTTCACTATCTCACTCTCACTCAAAAAAGTCCGTATTTCGGAATATTCCGTATTTCGGAATATTTGGATATGGGATACTCAACCTGTATAAATATCACTAAAATAATGCAGTATAATTACCTTTTAGCTTTACTGGACATTTGTCAATTGCATTTTAAAAATTTTGTACTGTAGCTATAGTACAGTATATCAAATTAGTCTTATTGCTTTAAATTGTACTAAAATAATTAATATTAAACATTGATGTTTACTATGGAATACACAGTATGCTAAATAATAATAATAATAATAATAATAATAATAATAATAATAATGTATTTTCTATGACAGCGCTACTAGTAAATTTTCATGTTTTTTTACAAACATAAAATTCTGCTTCCTGAATTTAACTTAACGTACATAATACAACTTTTTTGCGTTTAGTTACATAATAAAGCCATAATCAATAACAATGATTTAATATTATTATTTAGAAACTAATTTTGGAAACTATCCTGTGGTCTCTTTTTTTCAACAAAATAATGAAATCAAACAAAACTGTGGTAAAAGATTTTATTTTATTGGCATTTGCTGATTTGCACCAAATTAAGAGTCTACTTATATTTGTTTTTCTACTGACCTATATTACATGTATCATAGGGAATTTTGCTATCATTATTCTTGTAAGACTAGAACCTTCTCTTCATACTGTCATGTATTTTTTTATTCGTACTTTTTCTATTTTAGAAATTATGTTTGTGACTGTCAGTGTACCAAAACTTTTAGCCAATCTGATTGCAGCTGATAACGTTATTTCTTTCAATGCATGCTTTACTCAAATGTATGTCTTCATCTCCTTGGGTGTAACTGAATGTTATCTTCTGATAGTAATGGCTTTTGACCGATACCTTGCTATTAACAATCCTTTGCGCTACCCAGCTATAATGACACCTATTTTTTCCATGAACTTGGCTCTTTTACCATGGATCATAGGATTTGTTATGACTTTAATCCCTGTCATCATCACAGCACGTTTAGAATTTTGTGGTTCTAATATGATTGATCACTTCTTCTGTGACTTGGCTCCTGTGCAAAGTTTGGCTTGTTCCGATCCCTTAATTAGCATTATAGCTACAAGCACTGCAACGGTCTTCAATGCTGTTGTGTCTTGTAGTACAATCACAGGATGCTATGTCCATATAATTATGACCGTATCAAATATCAAGAGTAAGGAAGGAAGACAGAAAGCATTTTCCACATGTTCATCTCATCTCATTGTTACTGGTCTATTTTATGGATCAGCCCTCATTGTGTATGCCAAGCCTATGGGAAGTTTTTATAACAAGTATCTCTCATTTACATATACAGTATTCACACCTATGAGTAACCCTTTTATTTATGCCTTTAGGAATAGGGATGTAAGGAAGGCTTTAAAGAATTCCAGAAATTATCTAAGAAAACCAAGGTCATTGTAATACATTTTAAACATTTCTTAAATTGAATTGATTCATTTTTCAAGAAAATTTTATTATTTTCGGTATTTTTATTCAGTTTACATGTACGATATTTAAAGTACTGTAGTACAAAACATTGTGAAACATGTAGTGAATAGTATTTTTTTTTTTTTTTTTAACAAATGTGTATTGAGAATACCTCAATTAAATTTTAGGTATGTTCTTTGTCCTGCTATATATAAACTGTCTCATTTATGTAAGGATTCCACTACTGGCTTCTATGCCTAAAATTAAAATCTGTTCATTATACAATTGAGTACTCTGAGTAACTGTATAGTGCAACAGAATATTCCGGCACTATGTTAGTAAATACTAGAAAAATAAATAAATAGCACTGAATATAGAGTGACCCTGAAGGGGGAAGGGGGGAGATTCAATTGTGGGAGATGGATGCGAATTGCCGTCGACGTGGCTTTTAAATGTTGGCAGTGGCACTGCGTCTATCCGCCAAATCACATATTCACACAAAAGTGCTCACTTCCCTTCACTTGCAGCTTTGTGCAAGTTTGTGCTGGTGCCAATCACTATGCAAATATGGGGCCTATGCAATTGATCTGACAAGTCGGAAAACTGCATTTTCTGACTTTTATAGGTCAAATTTGGATTCAACCTATTCAAGTCTGTTGCCATTTTTCAGAATAATCCGCAGATCCACGTATTTTGTCGAATTTGCAGCATTTTCTAGAGGTTTTTGGCCCGTTTTCGACAATGCCGATTCGACTTTAAAAAAGTCAGATCTGCATTGTTGAAAACCGGCTAAACCTGTCAAAAATGCCTGCAAATTGAATACTGAAGTGTTGGATCCTCTCCGTCGGAGAGGATCCAACACTAATTGAATACTGCCCTAAGTCTTCAATTCTTCCTACATTTCCCACAACATGCCCTCAAAAAACATAGGCTACTGTACATGAAAATGCCCTGTTACATCTCATTACATCCATTCGACCACAACTAGAGATGTGACTGACATACAGTATGTACAATATGAATTTAAATCTGCAATACTGTAGCTGCTCTCAGGTGCTTACAATCAGCCATAGGGCTGGCAATGACCCATCCATAAAAGCTGTTTTTTGTTAAGCTTTTTTAGCTGAAATTTTAATGGCATATAGCATTAAAAAAAAAATTTTTTTATCTCTACGATAAACTGCGATACACACTCTTCTTATCATCCAGTATTGGTAGATGGGAGCCTAGACATGATAATTGAATCATAATACTGCAAGCCAGTAAAACATAATAAATTAACAAAATATAAATATAAAAGAAAAATAACCAAAGCTTATAATTATGGTGATTTAATTATTAAACAAAGGAGCTAAACAGGCAGACAGGACTGCCAAAATTGTAGTGCCTGGGCCAACAAAATTGGAAGCCTACCCCCCCCCCCCCCCCCCCTCTGGCAATGCTGCACTTCTTTGTGGGTAGGTCTAGCACGTGAGAAACACCCACTGAGAGGTCAGCATTTTTAAAGTGCAGATACTGCCTACTTGCTTTTTGGACACAAATTTTTCAACTGTGGCAAAGATACTGCCTACTTGATTTTTGGACACAAATACATATTCTAACAGCACCTACATATTGTCTAATTCATTTTTGGACACAAAAAAAAAACATTTTTTTTGTAACAATGCCCAGAAACTGACTATCTTTCTTTGTGGACACAGATAGTCAACCCCACTTGCTGGCTGGACACAGATGGCAGCACTGCCCAAATACTGCCACATTTGCTGGCTGGACTGCTAGCCAACCCAGATACTCCCCCACTTGCTGGCCACACAGATGGCCAGTAATACACAACATACTGTACAGACACTGAAATGCAGGGAATGGATGCAGCCAGTCCAATATTCTGACAGTTCACCCAATTTTCCTGCTGGCAACAATGCATCCGTACGTTAGCACTGGGGGAGAAATCTGCTCTGTCCTCCAGTCTGATGTTGCCGACTGTGCTATCTGTGTGGCCACCTGCCACTACAAGCAATATCACGAGTGCCTGATATTTAATCAGGCTAATAACTGTAGGTATCGGGGGTAGGTTCGCCACTGAGGGGGATGCTACTAGATAAATAGAAGTCCCAATTCATCAGTGACTTTTAGGGTGTAGTGAAAATGGCTGACTTTAGAAAAAATGCTTGGGTATGGAAAATGTTCTACCCTGTGATAGTAATTCATTAACCAAGGTTCATCATCCTAGGTACAGCTTCAGCTACAGTACCATAATTGCCTCATAGTTTTGAAATTTGGTCTGGATAGGCAATCTTGCAATACATGTATTGTGGGACCTGCAGGTTCTGCTATGCCACACATCTTGTCTCTCACATAGCATAGAAAGCATTTCCGTACACTAAAACATTTCACATTTCACAAGTGAAGATTCAAATTCTGGTAATATTGGCCAGCAGCTCTTAGTTATTTTCTGAATATATTTTCAGAAAATATCCAGGAGCCATCGCAAGGAGATGGCTGCAGTTCAGGTCTCACCCCCACTGAACCCAACCAACCAATCAACCATAGTTCAAGAGATAACGTTTGTGCATGTAGTACATGTACATGTGTTGTGTCAACTATACATGAAGAAAGAGATGGTAAGTTTTTTGTAGCATCTTTGTAATTAGATGTTTTTGCAAATTTTGGCAATTCCTCCATTGATTAGAGTATTTCTGATCATGCTATGATAACCAGCTTCACAGTCCTCTCAATGGCCCATGTGTGGCATGGAAACTACCATATACCCCATGATGCAAATACGACTGGGTCTGTAACTGACCAAATCCGTTCTACCTCAGACATTTCTCTGAGGAGTGGAGGTGGAGTCACTTTAGTTGTTTCCCAGTCAATTACCTCAATATAGTCTTTGGTTTTGAAATTTAGTGTGCGAATTTGGAACTGTCTCACACTTTGTGCATCTTCCTGGACTCTAGCACAGCCCAACGTTTGATAGCTGACTGTTCATCGAACAGCATACTGACCAGTAATTTTCTGGATGCAAAAAGTAAGTATTAGTCTGGATGATCTCATCAACTTTTTGTCCTGCAGAATTAGGTAAGTATCATGAGTATTGTATAGATTTCCAGGTATGCAGTGTTGGGCTCTGGCATGAAGGACCCACCGGGGAATGCAGTGGGAGGGGCCCATGTTTAGGGGTCTGGCCAGTTTCCAGAGGGGGAGTGGCCAGTCAACACAATGGTTTCTTTAACCATCAGATAGTACATGGGCTGGCCCCTTGATCTCTCTCTCTCTCTCTCTCCTCCCTCTCTCTC
Organism: Pseudophryne corroboree; assembly: GCF_028390025.1. Lineage (NCBI taxonomy): Eukaryota > Metazoa > Chordata > Amphibia > Anura > Myobatrachidae > Pseudophryne > Pseudophryne corroboree. Next base: position 149,038,056 of record NC_086455.1, read on the forward strand.
TCTCTCTCTCTCTCTCTCTGCCAGACCCTCCAACATGACCCGCCCCACTAGGTACAAAATGCTCTGTTTCTGGACTTCCCTCTTAATTTATGATTTCCATCACCTGTGTTGAACTAGTTAAATGATAAGAAAGCTGTTTCTTCACAGGTGATGGCAATAATAAATTAAGAGGGAAGTCCAGAAACAGAGCATTTTGTACCTAGTGGGGCGGGTCATGTTGGAGGGTATGATATGCTGCTAGTGCATACATGATAATACACTGTCGAAGTAAAAAATATTACATACTTACAATATACAAACTCCAAACAGATGGATCTCTGTGCGTGCGCATACACGCATCGTGCATAGCGATATATGGTACTGTATCTAGTAGAGTGCCTATGCCGGCTACAGTATGTGGAGAGGACAACACGTACACTGAAGACACGTACCTCTGAACACATACAGTACACAATTAAAAGAAGGGCATTGAAACACTATTTGTCACACCACTATTATGAATGCCATAATCAAAACACGAGATCTTACATTTATGGGTATACAGCAATTAAAGAAGATTTGCAGGGGAGGAGAGTTTAGTAAACACATCAACAAAGAAGAATTGAGATGGATTTTTACATTGAAGACAATCAAACCACAAGGAATGAGCATTGACAATGAGGTGAAAGCAGTTATTTTGTGTTAATAGTCATACTGTATGTTACCATCACTGGAACATCCAGGCACTAAAAATTATCCCAAGTATTTGCAGGTATAGATGTAGCCACGCTCATTGTGGCTACATTAGGCTGACCATAATATCCCTTTAAACTGGGACACTCATAAATTACACATGTTCTGAGGCTGAATAAAACCAGGTGACATACAGACTTGAAGTCAGCCAGCCACAGAACCTGTGTAATTCATTAATGTCCCAGTTTAAAGGGATATTATGATCAGCGTAGCTACATTAGGCTTTAATGCGGCTCATCTGCCACAATGCATGCACATTTTTCCATGTGATATATGGTCATATGTGTATTATTAATAAATACCTTTTTAATACAATAATGCTGTTTAATGATGTTTAGCCTAATTGAGCAGAGCTTCTAGGCAAACTTAGTTTACGTCTGTTTTTTAAATCCTTTGAAGAGATTTTTCAGTTATCTCTTAATTAGAAGCATCAGCTCAAAGTAGGTTCTAAAAAATTTGGCAATTAAATTAGGTACCAAGTGTTTTCTGTGAATCAAGTCATGGACTGGGCTGGAAAATAACAGCAGCTTACTAGCAGGAACACAGAGATCCAAACTAGGGATTCAGATCTGTCAGGACAGGGGAATAGGCTGGTAACTTCTGTGCAAGGCAAGAACATTATAACTGTCAGTAAAGCTGAGTCCTCCCTACTTCACACCATAAACAGGGGCCAATCAGATTGATCCAGCAGGGACATGCCCCCCTGAGTGAATCATGCTGCAGACATATGGCTTCATGGACCTGAGTAGACCAGGTAGGCCACTGCAGAGTCTCAGCTACCTAGCAATGTCTGGGATAGAGGCAGTAGTCTGAGCCATTGTGTATAGTGTGGTGGCTCATAACAGTAAGGCAATAGAATGCCAGCAAGTTGGAACAAGAAAATCATACTGAGTTCATGTAAAACAGACAGAATACCTTACCAAAGTCCGACTGAGTCCAGGTATCCAAAGTAAGAAGAAAACAACAACTCCACCAAAAGAAATGGCAGAATATTGAAGGCATCAAATAGTGATATAGAGGCCCTAACAGGACCTGCAATTAGCCATCATCCATTGGACCCCACCGTGCTCTAGTCCATTTGGACTCCAGGGCTTGCAGAGACTCTCAATGTGGCATTAGAAAGGTTCCATAATTTAGTAATTCAGTAGTGTTCAGGGGAAGAAAATACACCTATGGACCACTGTATGATATAAACAATTTGGTTGGAAAGCCCCACTGATAAAGGATATCCATCTTTCTCAAAGCACATGTGACCTGTTGGAATTACCTATGTTTAGCCAATACAGCAGAAGAAAAGGTCCTCAAACACCTTTAAATCACCAAATACCTATATTGAAGTCTCAAATGGATGTGTAGGTTTGGGTATAGCTTTATTGACACAAAAGTAATGCAGCCACATGAAAGTATCTCAGGAGACCCCAACCAGGGCTACTTAGCCTTAGGGAGGTGGTGAATGTGATCAACAAGGAAATTAATGTTTGAAATGGTAGGCAGGAGCTTCATGATGTTGTCAGTAACAAATTCCTTTAGGGTAGTATACTTTAGGTGATCAACTTCAGGTTGCCTCATATCTTATGCTATTTTGACATGATCTGTCCTCCATGTCACCAACTGTATCCCTCCACGCAGTAACCTCAGCCTGTCCTTGCTTATGTAAAGTAATTCAATCATAGTATGAGCCAACTCCTTTCTCCATTTTCGTCTCCAAATGATCCATGTGGCCACCAAGGTCATTAACCATTTGTTAGCAAGACTGAAGCGCACCATGAAATACCATAGTAGTATCTGCATGAGAAATGCAGGAAGCTATTTCAAACACCCAACCCCGATAAGCTCCTCATCATTCATTGGAACTCTTGTTGATATGGTGGTGGAGGTAGACATTTAGGGCCCTGCAGATTGGGCCCCAGTTGAAGCTTTATGCCTTCATCATGAGAGACTGGAAGAACCCTGCATGGGCAACGTCTCTTTAAAGAACCTCACAGGTGCTACTGAGAAGATGGTTTATATTTTTTAGGAGCCATCAGTGAAACTTGTTTAAGACAGGATATAAAGCACCAGTCACCCCTGATACGTAACTTAATGGCAATAAATCCATGGGCTGAAGTTAACGCCAAAACATACAGAAACAATAGGAGTAAGTTAGTTAATCGCCATACAGCATGGCTAAGATGCTCCACTACAAATAGAAATTGGAAGGATTCCACATTATTTTTTTCCTGCAAAAAATAAAATAAAAAATGTATGCAGTAGCAGATTAGAATAGCATATTTAAAGAAAAATCACAAGGCATGGCTAATTTGCAGATTAGATTGCATGGATAATTTTTCCTTATGGCAAAATTGGGGAAAGGTGTATGTGGACATATCTGTGCAGTAGGCAGTATAGCTTTACTCACCCAGACCAAGACTGGAAAAAGACACAGGATACAGCTACACAGCAGGGGTGGTCTTCAGGTTGCTGGTGGCCGGGCTCCCGACGACCACCATACCGGCATTGGAATCCCAACCGCCGGCATACCGACAACTTTCTCCCTCCTGGGGGTCCATGAGCCCCCTGGAGGGAGAATAGATAGCGTGGCGAGCGCAGCCAGCCCACAAGGGGCTCATTTGCACTCGCTCAGCTGTCGGTATGCTGGCAGTTAGGATTCCGGCGCCGGTATGCTGGTCGCCGGGAGCCCGACCTCCGGCAACACATACTACACCCCACCCAGCAGAGTACCAGTAACAACACACGGAGTCACAGCATCTCCACATGCAGGTGTTGTATGAGGCTCTGAAAAACTTGCTGCCCATAGGTGTAGCAAAGACAGGCAAGCAAAGCAACTTTATTGGGCATAATGAGCAGCAGATGGTAAAACCATGGCCCCTATCTAGTAGGAGCTGCATCTGGTTCATATATCTAGCTGTGCAGTCTGACCTTCCAAGATGGGAGCCCTCTATGGGTCCTGTGGCTGCGCCAGCCCCAAGACCCCTGTATGCAGGAGTCCTGGACCTCCTCAGACAAGGCAGCAAGGAGAGAAAGCATCCTCTTAATATCCGTGGTTGCCAACAACTCAATTGTGGCACCCCTTTGTTACACCTGTTGGACAGAAATAGAATCAAGGGTTTAGCTGCAGCAGTAGGCCTCAATCACAGATCCTTGCAAAAGCACCAGGGGACAAAACAGGACAAGTCACACAGGAAACAAAGGATCTGCTGGCACTGGGTGGTTGATAAGAAGTGGGGAAGCCCTCTATAATGGCCCAAATGAAGTTTAGATGCTAGAGCTGCACTGCCTCACTTCCGCTCAGTACAGTAATTAGGCAATAACTTATCATTATTATTAAGATGTGCAACAAAGGAACATGCAATGTCCTACCCTCCCACCCAAATAATAAATAAGTCATCTATGTGGTGGCCATAGAATACAAGGTTCATGGAGGGGCATGGCTTAGCTTGGCATGGAGTAGCAGCTGCAAGCTGCAACTCCTCATTAACATCCTGCTAATTTATCCTGCACCCTGATGCATTTTTGCTGGAAAACACTTCACAGAGGTGTTCCAGTGTGCTGCATTCTTTGGAGTGTGAGCCATGTTTCTAGCTGCAGACAAACCTTAGATTTGAGGCGATACGTATTGTGGCCTACATACTGGGCGCCAGGGGCGGATCCAGAACAAAATGACAGGGGGGGGCACCACGATAGGGAAAGGCAAGCGGGCGGGCATGGGGGGGGGGGGGGGGTTGGTCTTTGGATGTGTAGCTGCAGGATTTACAATGTACGGTGACTTCCGCAAGGCACCCTCTGCTACATCAACCCCAAAGCAACACCCTGTATTTTTTGCATGAAGCATACAGAAATTATCAGGCAAGGCCATCACCCGGTCTTATAGGCCCTACACACTGGGCGATATCAAAGATATGAACAATCTCGTTCATTAATGAACGAGACACCGTTCATATCTTTGAGTGTGGAGGCACCAGTGATGAACGACGTGCGGCTCCGCGCTCGTTCATCGCTGGTGCCCCGTTAGCTGTGCATGCAGGCCAATATGGACGATCTCGTCCATATTTGCTTGCACTTCTATGGAGCCGTGTGACGGGGGAAGTGAAGAAACTTCACTCCCCCCGTCACTGCTCCCCCGCCGTTGGGTCGCCCGTCGGCCGTATCTGCTGTCGGGCAGCTCGGCGGCGGATCGATAAATGTGTAGGGCCCTTTATTGTAGAGGGGCCAACACCACGCCTAGGGTGAGCACAATCATATGTCCCAACCTGTTGTGGAACTACAAATCACAGCCAGAAGTTTGCAATGTCCATGCTGGGATAAGTAGTTCCACAGACTGGGATAACCCTCAAACAAAATTGTGACTGTCTCTCACCTTAAACTCGCGGCTGTGCTGGGGAGTATACTCCAGGGTCCAGAGGGAATGCAGGATCGTGGCCCAGTGCTCTGTCACCTCCTTGCGGTCCTGGCCGTGATGTTAGTGAAGCAGGTGTTGCCGTGGCCGGACCTGCCGAGCACCCTGGAGCTAGGAGGGGGGAGCTGCAGAGAGGCCGGCTGGCTGTGGGCCGGGGAGCACTTGGGTGAAGGCAGCCCGAACAGCTTCTTCCCCGCTGCTTCTCGTCGGGGCAGCGATGGAGACACCAGCTACGCTAAGCTCCACCTTCTGCTCCGGAGGCACCGCACAGAGATACAGCTGGGCGGTGAAAGGTATTAACCTGGGCTGGCGGCTTTATTGGGCTGGCGGCTTTATTGGGCAGGCGGGCGGTGAGCGGCCAGCGGAGGGTGGTAGTGAGCGGCTGCCAGCAGGCATCAGAGTGACGCTGATTTCAGCAGCGCCCTCACAGGTCCGGCGCTCAATGCGGCTGCGTAGTCGTATGCGTCGGGCCGGGCCTGGTAACGCGCTGCTAGTGTAGCCCTGCTGAGCCTCCTGCCGGCATGTACACCATAGCGTTCCTTGCAGCTAGTGATCCTAAATGACAGGGGGGGCACGTGCCTGGGTGCCCCCCCCCCCTGGATCCGCCAGTGCTGGGCGCTGCGGCCATCCTCGCTACTGTGCTGTGTGCCGACTCACTTCCGGCTGTGACTCTCCCTTCCTCTGACTGCTCCTGCTGCCGGGCTGCTTCTCCGGGGACTGCTGATGCTAGGTGACTGTGGTGGGAGTCCCCTACATCGCTGGGATTGCCCGCTTGTTCACCCCGGCCACATCTACCCGCTGCGGACCCGCCATTTCTTCTACCCACTGAGACTGTCTCTGTGTGCAGACACGGAGCTGGATGCGGTGCGGCTTCTGAACTGTGACTTAACCTGCATGCCTGTGTCACCTCTACTAACCTATACTGAGGACTACTGAGCACTAAACCCCTGCATTCTGTCTAACCTTGGGGGCTGTTTATTGTGGGGAAGTTTCCCGCCGCAGAGATGCCATTTCTGCACATGGATCCCTTGGAAGCCACAAATATGGGTAATGAGATACCTCTCCCTTATGCTCCCACAGTGAGTGCTTTTTCAGTTATTATTGCTTTCTGCAGGGGCGGAAGTCCCGGAGGCAGCGGAGTCGGCTGCCGCCGGGCTCCTAACCTGAAGAGGGCGCCTCGCAGCGCCCACTGACTTTACACAGATTGACATGCGGACGAGCGTCCGCATGTCAATCTGCGGTCTCCCTCCCTGCTGTGTTGGAGGGACACGGAGCGCATAGAGCGTCTCTCCTGTGTCCCTCCCTGGCTCTCTCCCCCGGCGGTCTAATACAGGAAGTGCCGTTCGTGAGCTCTGATTGGCTCACGAACCGGCACTTCCTGTATTAGACCAGCCGGGGGAGAGAGCCAGGGAGGGACACAGGAGAGACGCTCTATGCGCTCCGTGTCCCTCCAACACAAGGGGGGGGGGCAGGCACTGGGGGCATATACCTGGCACTGGGGGGCATATACCTGGCACTGGGGGGAAGACCTGGCACTGGGGGGCATATACCTGGCACTGGGGGGCATATACATGGCACTGTGGGGGAAGACCTGGCACTGGGGGGCATATACCTGGCACTGGGGGGCATATACCTGGCACTGGGGGTGAAGACCTGGCACTGGGGGGCATACACCTGGCACTGGGGGGCATATACCTGGCACTGTGGGGGAAGACCTGGCACTGGGGGGCATATACCTGGCACTGGGGGGCATATACCTGGCACTGGGGCGGGGGGCATATGTGGCACTTGGGAGAGGGATATATTTGGCACTGGGGGCATATACCTGGCACTGTGGGGGAAGATCTGGCACTGGGGGCATATACCTGGCCCTGTGGGGGAATATCTGGCACTGGGGGCATATACCTGGCACTGGGTGCATATACCTGGCCCTGTGGGGGAATATCTGGCACTGGGGGCATATACCTGGCACTGTGGGGGGAAGATCTGGCACTGGGGGCATATACCTGGCCCTGTGGGGGAATATCTGGCACTGGGGGCATACACCTGGCACTGTGGGGGAAGATCTGGCACTGGGGGCATATACCTGGCCCTGTGGGGGGAATATCTGGCACTGGGGGCATATGCCTGGCACTGTGGAGGAATATCAGGCACTGGGGGCATATAGCTGGCACTGTGGGGGAGTAGGCACTGAGGGGGCATATGTGGCACTGTGGTGGAATATTTGGCACTGGGGGGAGCAGGCACTGAGGGGGCATATGTGGCACTGGAGGGGGGGTATATTTGGCACTGGGGGCATGTACCTGGCACTGGAGGCATATACCTGACACTGTGGGGGAATATCTGGCACTGGGGGCATATGTGGCACTGGAAGCACGGCCCTAGCAACAAGCACTACCCCCTAGCAACGAGCATGACACCCAGTGCATGAACCCCCTGGCAACGAGCATGACACCCTGAGCATGAAATCCCCTGGCACCGTGCATGGAACCGCTGGCAACGAGCATGACACCCAGTGCATGAAACCCCTGGCAACAAGCATGACACCCTGAGCATGAAAACCCCTGGCACCGTGCATGGAACCAAGAGCATGAAACCCCTGGCAACGAGCAGGTAATTTAAAAGTAATTAGAAGCCTTACTGTAGAACTTAATGTGTAATGGGCATTACGGTGTGTGGCATAATGTATCACGGACATTGCGGTGTGTGTCATAATGTGTCGGGCATTACGGTGTATGGTATACTATATCGCGGGCATTGTGATATGTGGTATAATGTCTCAGGCTCATTGTGGTGTGTGTTACACTGTGTCAAAGACATTGTATGTGCTATAATGTATCAAGGGCATTGCAGTGTGTAGCATAATGTATAATGGGCATTGTGATTCCTGTCATAATGTGTCACAGGCATTACGGTGTGTGGTATAATGTATCAGGGGCATTGCAGTGTGTAGCATAATGTATAACGGGCATTGCGATTCCTGTCATAATGTGTCGGGGGCATTACGGTGTGTGGCATAATGTGTCTGGGGCATTATGGTGTGTGCATATTGTGTCATGTGCATTATTGTGTGTGGCATAATATCTAAGGGCCACTGCAGTATGTGGCATAATGTATACTGGGCATTACTATAAGGAGGAAAAATTACAAATAATGTAAGGGGCATGAATCAGGATTATTTTTCTTTCCCGTCTGGGCGTGCAGGTTGGAAAACTGGGGTATAACGCAGTCTTTTCCTGCAATGTCACGCCCCTTTATGGTAAGCCACGCCCATCCCAACGAAGCCACACACCCTATACTGCCAATTATGGAGGGGGGGGGGGGGAAATAATTTTTTGGCTTGGGGGAGAAAAATTTCTAGTTACGTCACTGAACTGACTCATTCCTGTAAGCCGCCACTACAGCGCAAACCCCAGGAGAGTACGCTGGTGCGCGCCTGCTGTGGGAGGTAGGAGAGGAGCTGCTGCTACCGTTGCCCCGCTGCTGTGGGGAAGGGGGGGACGGTATGGATGGACACACATGCGAGGCGGTGTTTAAGAGCTGGTACCACGCTTGCCTTGGATTCCACTTCCTAATTGCGCTCTGCCTCCGGTAATTGGGGAGGAGAGAAGAGCCTTCTTTCACTACACAAGGTATCCATCTATGCTCCCTTTCTCCCTGTATAAGTGCACTGCCAGTATACTGTATGTATGTTTGTATATATAGATAGAGGTAGGGGTCTGGCACAGCCACATAATAGACTAATACATTGGGTGCCCTCACAGCAAAGTAGTTTAGCAAAATAGAGGTGTTGCGGCACTCCAATGATTTGCACACTGACACCAATTGAAGTAGTGCAACGTTTCAATGCCCGTTTAATAAATCTGCATTTTTGTCATATATACAATGACCCCCATTCTGCCTCATCCCGCCTCATATATACAATGACCCCTCATTCTGCCTATATATATATAGCCTGCAGGATCAATATTGGTGTGGTGTGTGTGTATGTGTATATATATATATATATATATAAAATTTTATTTTTTTGCCTCTATATAGGGGGGCACCTGTATTTATATTGCCTCCGGGCGTCTAGGACGAACTTACGCCACTGGCTTTCTGATGAACACAGAGACTTCACATATTGCCAGCAACTGGAATTGTCATATCTTCAGTGCACCATACATCTGTCACTGCCTGTTTGAGCCTAGACCTTTCTCCTCTACATTTCTGCTGTGCTATGCCAGGAGCTGTGTCAGCGATATATTATTAATAGACAGTGTATTATCTACTCAGCGTTATTGCGACTCCTCCTGCCGCCTGTTCATATCGTCTAGATGGACTTTTTTTTTCATTATTACTAATTCTGGGGTCTAATACAGTATGCCGGTGCTCTGGATCCCGGCGCCCAGCTTACCAGCACCGGGATTCCGACCGCCAGTATACCAGCAGCGGGGTGAGCACAAAAGAGCCCGTTGTGGGTTCGCTGTGCTCGCCACGTTGCGGGCATGGTGGCACGCTACGCACACCACGCTATTTATTCTCTCTCCAGGGGTGTTGTGGACACACCAAGAGGGAATATAGTTGTCGGTATTCCAGCTGTCGGGATTCCGTCGCTGGTATGCTGAGCGCCGGGATCCCAACAGCCAGCATATCAAGTGCCACTAATTCTGGACTTTCCTTTTATTCAGTGTCCTGATATCCTGTGTGTTGATCTGCCTACCTCTCCATTTGGGATTGCTCCTGATACCCTGACACTGTGATTTGTGCTCTATACTCTAGTCTAGCTTCATCATGGTAAAAATATAGTTTTACTTTTCAATATACACTCAACGTTACTTGAGTGTATCTGAATAGTTCATCAGGCGCACAAGAACAAATACATCTACCTGTATAAACACGAAAAAAAGGGGATTTTTTTCTTTTGTCAATACATGTAATAAATAGCTTCCAATCGCAGCTCCTATAAGACAACTGGATGTCAAGATAAGATAAATATATATATCTCTGGTAAACTAGAAGCAAAGATAAGGAGCGCTGGTTTAAAATTCAATTAGTAGATTTAATATCAGTTTATACACACATATAGCATAATAAAAACTCAATTGAGTATCTATATAAGCTGACACTTCAATACGCTCATAAAAGTGCACATAACTCTATTTAAAAGTTCAAGGGCAGATTCCAATTGTAATCTACAACAACAGATATCAGATGGTTATTGCCGGCCAAAGCTTAATAAGCAATCCAGGATTCCTCTTAACTGCCTTTAGGCTGTAATTATGTCCTCCAGGTGCGCTCGTAATTAGTGAACATAGAGTGGTTTCATGATAAATCAGATTAGAGCTCTATATCAGTTCAAGTATCCGTTTAGTGTAACAACACAGACAATGCAGAAGATAGAATTACCAGACCAGGCTGTCACGGAAATTACTCCACCAAATTGCTAGTATTTTTCAAGCTGGCACTGCATGGATACTTAACGGTGTTGGACCCAGCGGTCAAAGGTGTCCCGGGAGGACTCGCCGGATCTAGCGGTCACGGCGCTCGGTCCTCACAGCTGGTGGACGCGGTAAAAGCTTGCACACAGAGGAAGCAGCTGGAATAGAACCGGACTGGCTGTAGCATACACGGTGCACAGTGAAGCGTCCTCTACGCGTTTCTCCGCTCTAATGGTAAGCGGTTTCCTCAGGAGATTAGTACAGGTGTCCACAATAGGTATGCTTTTAAAGTCCATTCAGCCAATAGGAAAGTCTCATTCATTTGGAATACACCTGTATCTAATTGATGCACCAGCTTATTCATTCAGAGAAAGTGAACCTCTCTATCTTTATAAGAGAATCTTTATCAATCTTTAAAACATGATTAAGGGAGATTACATGTATCTAAAGTTACTGATAAGATCGGACAAGTGCAGGTGGATGTCTCCCTTCTACGGCAAGATTTACTGAAAAGTTGTGAGAGAGTGGGCGAGACTGATCACCGAATATTGGCACGTGAGGATACTACATCACCATTGCAGACCAAGGTGGCGGACTTGTCGACTCAGATGGTTACTATGCAAGCTAAACTGTCTGATATTGAATGGAGACTGAGACGTAATAATGTTAGATATGTTGGGCTTCCCGAAAGGGCGGAGAGCTCCTCTCCAGAGAGTTTCCTCGAAATCTGGCTCATTCAGATGTTTGATATAGCAGCGTTTACCCCTCAGTTTGCTAAAGAACGTGCTCACAGGCTTCTGCCCCGTCCACCACCGCTGGGTGCTCCTGCCAGGATTTTATTGCACGCTTTTTGCATTATAAGGGCCGCAATGCTGTTCTTCAGCTAACCCAAACAAAGTGCCCCCTGCAGTTTGATGGGCACAATATTTCAGTTTTTCGGGATTTTGCTTTGGAGGTGCAGATTAAGAGGAAGCTTCGGGATCGGAACGTGCAATATTCTATGCTCTTTCCAGCTAGACTGCGAGTGGTATTAAACAATACCATCCTTTTCTTCACCTCTAAAGGATGCTGAGGACTGGCTTTAGGTGCCGAGGAGTTATGGGCACTGGCCCTGGTGGTTGGTTATCTTCTGATATACTTTGCTAGAATTTACTCCCTTTTTCTTTATCTATCTATATATATATATATATATATATATATATATATTATATATGCAATATTCGACCTCTGTGCATGTTTCTATTTTTTTTATAGCATCAGGGAATTATAACCTGTTGTTATTAGTGAGGAGATCCTGCCGAATATAGTGTAGGAGTTTCTGTATTCCCCTATCCCTAGAATGGATTCTCTTAGAGACTGTTTAATTCTTTAGTTCTGCTGTTTGGTTAGGGGCTCTAGGTATACCTTAGGTCCTTGTAGTAATACAGGGTGGGTGCGGGCAGGGACTGTTTGTTTTTTTCCATGCCATCAATTTTTTATGTGTGTGTTTTTCTACGATTTGCAATGTATGCAGGATTTTGCTCTGATGTCCCTGAAGAGAGCTGGCCTTAGAGATAATTCCTTCTGCCCTAAGTGTCAGGCTGACAAAACTGGGTTTTGGCATATGATATGGGAATGCCCTATAGTTTGTAGATTTTGGAAAGATGTACGGAGGGATATACTGCTTACCACTCCTACACTTCCTGCTATTACTCCAAAACTATGCCTCTTCGGCATGGATTTCGAAGAGATACATTCAATTACAATGTATAGACATGTCCTTTGTCTCACTACCTTGGCTAAGGTAGTTGTAGCTAGGGTTTGGTTTTCTGCTGATTCCCCCATTATACATAAGTGGAGGGCACTGGTCAATGAGGTGGCCCAACATGAACGTAATATGTTCAAAATTCGGGGCCCTGTTTCTAAATTTTCTGAGAAGTAGGATGGATGGTATAACTCTAGATTGGGCAGAAATGAGGAGGTCCTGTCAGACAACTGTCAAAGTCAGAAAAATATCACGCTACACACTGCCATATTTGCACCTCATGCGAGTGCCTGTTGCACGTTCATGAGCCCTGCCGTGCGTACGCATACTCGCTGTTGCGTGCACCCACGGGCGCACAGTGTGTGCATTTACGGTAAAGTTTGTGTGCGTCTGGCGGGCGACTCGTTCGTAACATATTTTAACTATATAATGTATTTTGTAGATTATGGTCCCTTTGATAGAATCTGAAAGTTTAGTTAAGGTAGCATGTTCATAGACAGAGAGATCCCTCTTTGTTTGATACAAAGGGTCAGACAAGGGTTATACAGTGGTGTTTAGTATCAATCGGAAGAGTATTTAATTAGCAATATTCCGGTGTTGGTTTGAAGCAGATTAATCTCTCGTGCGAATAGTTATGGACATAAGAAGTTTATGTACTTTTACTATTATTTGCACTTACTTATCCATGCGGCGGGAAACCTAGTTTCCCACCCACCTGAGCAGTTGGAAATAGTCACAGCCCACCTGTATGAATCAACCTATGACCTTTTGTTATAATGCGAAGACGAATTCCTGTGTCCAATGAACAATGAGATTGTAGGGACCATTGAATTGTATTGTGTGTGGGGCATAAATAGACAAGCCGATCATATCCAGCACTCACTCTTCAACGGTTCTCATTGCTGATAATCGGGAGCTGGATATCCAGAGGCGCATGCGATTGTTTCCCTTGTGCGTAAGTTTTCTCCGCAATCATATTGTCTTTATTGGTATTGTGGGCCATATCTCTCTCTCTCTCTCTCTCTCTCTTCTCCTCTTTCTCTAATTTTCCCTTAAACGTACTTGTATTGTATTGTATTTCCTGTGTAGTTATCTGGTTAGTTAGTCTATGTTATATTGGTAGTGTATGACTTGTATTGTATTATTCTTTTGCAAGTATAACATTCATATAAGGCGTTAGACCCTAAGCCCGGTATTTGTGTATTTCTTATAGTGTTAAGTATTCTCAGAGCGTCTGAGACGCTTGAACAGCTTTAAGTTAATAAGGTTACATTGTGTTGCATCTACACCCCACCATTACACTAAGGTTTTTCTGTATAATACATTGTTCATGGTTTACATGTAAAGGTTTAACGTTGTGAGCGTCCGCGCCGCTGGTGATCTCCTCGTGGTCCCGAGCGTCCGCTACGCTATAGCGAACCATAACGTTAGTCGGCAGCCAATAGCGGGCCTGCCTGTGATCTCTTGGCCGTGAGCGAACGTAACGCGTGAGCGTCTCGACTACGGCTAAGCGATTGTTACGCAACGTGCGTACCCTAACGGTACTCCAGACGTCAATAGCGTACAGTGTTCTTAGGCCTCTTAAAGGGTTTTAAGTAAGATAAATATTTAGCTTTATCAATTGGCGGCTCGTCCGTCCTTCACATATCTATACTAGGTAATTTCAGCAGACATTATCCATCAGCAAAGGGCGGGAGATCATATTCCTTGTAGTGCTGTCTGGATAAGCGTCTGCTTCGCTTAGTAAAGGGTGCTGAGGGAATCCGGAACAGGAGGTTTAATATCTCCAGTCCTCCTAGTTTGAAGCCCCACCAATATCATGTGGATAGATCCCTAATATGTTTTTAAAATTTCCAATCCCCGAAAGCCGGGAAATTGGGAAGTGTCATGGAGTAACCAAACCATGACCTTTTCATATAGAGCAGATAGAATGCCGACAGATACAGAGCTTATACGCCACATAGCCAGTAGAGAAAAATCTTTCCGATATAGGTATACCCTAGGAAGTAGGATTACGAGAGTTGGAGAGGTATCACCAGGATACTGTGCACATATCGTACAAACTGATACGTGTACCAGACAGATGGGAGAATTAGGGTTAGGAGATTTCACATGGAAGATGTGTAATATGGTTATGTCCTACTCCCCATATGTTCTCCCCGATGATGCATATTTCATATGCGGGAGGAAGGCGTATAAGTGGCTTGCCCCAAACTCTGAAGGATTGTGTTATATTGGAAAAGTACTGCCTGAAGTAATGACTGTATCACATGCCAAAATGAAAGATATACACCGTGGTGCCCAAGCTCCTTATACTCACACCCACTACGAGCACGTAGTTAAAAGGCAACTGACAGAAAGGACAGAGCATTTGGCCTCTGACATGATCCATGAATCCACCGGGATTCAGGTCCTACTTGCGTTAGATTTCACTTGCACCGCTAGAGGAGTGCTGAACTATAGATATATCTCTGCGCTTGCAAATTTGTTAGACAATATCACAGAAATGTATGATGACACGTTTAGGTATACTGGAAGAGAACTTCAAGCTTATAAAATAGAACTGGTTCAGCATAGAATGGTTCTTAATTATCTCACAGCAGTAACAGGTGGATATTGTGTCACACTGGCAACGCAGTATGGCGTGAAATGCTGCACATATATAACGAATAGTACCGAGGATCCGGTCGAGGTCATAGACCAAAAGATGGACGATATTCTCCAATTAAAGTGGGAATTTCGCAGGAGACACAATCTCACCCTTGCTGCTGTGGGTAATGAGCTGACTGGTTGGGTGTCATGGTTGAACCCGCGAAATTGGTTCTCTGGTTTAGGAGAATGGGCTCAAGGAGTCATAATGGATGTAGGGAAGTTTCTCCTATGTATCTTAGGTGTTGTCATAACGATTGGCTTGATATTTAGATGCGGTCAGGCTTTAATGAAGTGCAAACGTAGTACCAGGGTAATGAGTCTAAGGAGTGAGGAAATTGTAATTCCAATGGATTTGATTTATGACCCAACTGTAGAAACAATGATGTGATGAAAATGCGATTATACGGTCCGTTTCTTTCACCTGTTTTTCCGGTTTTTCCAAGGTAAAAAGACCCACTTTTGACGAGGAATTTGATGACCCTGTATACAGACAACTGATGGATTAAAGAAGAAGTTTTGACAACCTTATACACAGATATTTGATGAACTATGCCATAGACCCCCAGTTTCCCTAGAAATTTTAAAATTACGCTAGCCCAACACTTTTGTAAGTCTATGGACATTGACAAAGCTTTTTGCCCACACCTTTTGGCAAAAGCCCAAAGAAGACTGCATTCAACAGACACCGAACAAGACTTCAACCGACAAATGTTCATTAACCTGACATAGAATACCACTGCATTTACCATAATTGTGTCTTATCTTCATCTCTACAACCTTCAGGTAATTACACACATAGTCGATAGGGAATACCCGCACAGATATCAGCAATCACATATTCCCCCATTCATGTATCATCAACTAAAATGTGCTCCCCCATTTTGTTACAACCACAGCCGAAAAGAGCTCGGTAAAGTTTGACAGCCCATCCACAGACCCGTACCACGGGATAAGAAGGAATTCGAATGTATACTTCGCAATACCTCGAAGCTTGATTTAAAAAATGTACGGCACGATGATACATGACCCCCCCCAAACATGGATTCATACACACATGCTTCTGCTATCTCAATAGGTCATACCCTTTTCCTACCTTCTCCTCTCCTCCCCTACCCAATCATAGAAATGTATTTACACTTGACATATATTTTTCTCTTTTTGAAATGTTTTAGGAAGTGGCAGTTATTGTTGACTGCCAAAGGGTGGACTGTCAAAGTCAGAAAAATATCATGCTACACACTGCCATATTTGCACCTCATGCGAGTGCCTGTTGCACGTTCATGAGCCCTGCCGTGCGTGCGCATACTCGCTGTTGCGTGCACCCGCGGGCGCACAGTGTGTGCATTTACGGTAAAGTTTGTGTGCGTCTGGCGGGCGACTCGTTCGTAACATATTTTAACTATATAATGTATTTTGTAGATTATGGTCCCTTTGATAGAATCTGAAAGTTTAGTTAAGGTAGCATGTTCATAGACAGAGAGATCCCTCTTTGTTTGATACAAAGGGTCAGACAAGGGTTATACAGTGGTGTTTAGTATCCATCGGAAGAGTATTTAATTAGCAATATTCCGGTGTTGGTTTGAAGCAGATTAATCGCTTGTGCGAATAGTTATGGACATAAGAAGTTTATGTACTTTCACTATTATTTGCACTTACTTATCCATGCGGCGGGAAACCTAGTTTCCCACCCACCTGAGCAGTTGGAAATAGTCACAGCCCACCTGTATGAATCAACCTATGACCTTTTGTTATAATGCAAAGACGAATTCCTGTGTCCAATGAACAATGAGATTGTAGGGACCATTGAATTGTATTGTGTGTGGGGCATAAATAGACAAGCCGATCATATCCAGCACTCACTCTTCAACGGTTCTCATTGCTGATAATCGGGAGCTGGATATCCAGAGGCGCATGCGATTGTTTCCCTTGTGCGTAAGTTTTCTCCGCAATCATATTGTCTTTATTGGTATTGTGGGCCATATCTCTCTCTCTCTCTCTCTCTCTCTCTCCTCCTCTTTCTCTAATTTTCCCTTAAACGTACTTGTATTGTATTGTATTTCCTGTGTAGTTATCTGGTTAGTTAGTCTATGTTATATTGGTAGTGTATGACTTGTATTGTATTATTCTTTTGCAAGTATAACATTCATATAAGGCGTTAGACCCTAAGCCCGGTATTTGTGTATTTCTTATAGTGTTAAGTATTCTCAGAGCGTCGGAGACGCTTGAACAGCTTTAAGTTAATAAGGTTACATTGTGTTGCATCTACACCCCACCATTACACTAAGGTTTTTCTGTATAATACATTGTTCATGGTTTACATGTAAAGGTTTAACGTTGTGAGCGTCCGCGCCGCTGGTGATCTCCTCGTGGTCCCGAGCGTCCGCTACGCTATAGCGAACCATAACGTTAGTCGGCAGCCAATAGCGGGCCTGCCTGTGATCTCTTGGCCGTGAGCGAACGTAACGCGTGAGCGTCTCGACTACGGCTAAGCGATTGTTACGCAACGTGCGTACCCTAACGGTACTCCAGACGTCAATAGCGTACAGTGTTCTTAGGCCTCTTAAAGGGTTTTAAGTAAGATAAATATTTAGCTTTATCACATCATATCTGCATAGTGTGCCACCATATGACTTTTGCGATACTGCTCCAATGTGGACTGTTAATATCATGTTATTATTTGTTTTTAAGGACACTGTATAATTTTTTGTAGATACTGCCGGTAGACCTGCTATACATGATACGGAAGAAAGACACTCAGGAGATCTTCTGTTTATTTTGACTTTTTGTTGTTGATGCCAATTCTTTTATTTTTCTTGTTGACCGTGTCGTTTTGTGCATACATACACTTCTAACAAAGTTAGTTATATGTTATGGTCTATCTCTATAAAATATTGAATAGTGCACCATAATACAGGTTGAGTATCCCTTATCCAAAATGCTTGGGACCAGAAGTATTTTGGATATCGGATTTTGCAGTTTTTTGGAATAATTGCATACCATAATGAGATATCATGGTGAAGGGACCTAAATCTAAGCACAGAATGCATTTATGTTTCATATACACCTTATACACACAGCCTAATGGTAATTTTAGCCAATATTTTTAATAACTTTGTGCATTATACAAAGTGTGTGTACATTCACACAATTCATTTATGTTTCATATACATCATATACGTACAGCCTGAAGGTCATGTAATACAATATTTTTAATAACTTTGTGTGTTAAACAAAGTTTGTGTATATTGAGCCATCAGAAAACAAAGGTTTCACTATCTCACTCTCACTCAAAATATTCCATATTTCAGAATATTCCGTATTTTGGAATATTTGGATATGGAATACTCAACCTGTACTACCTTCCTTTCCTTTGAAAATCAGTTATTTAATTGGTAGTTGGAAGCACACTCCCATTGTGATTATTACTAACGAGAATGTTGTTGATTGGCTGATTTCGTCAATACAAACCTGTGCTGTAGACAATCTTTTTTCACTCCTTTACAGCATGTCAGTCTCTACAGTGGCTCATTTTTCCCTAAAATTCCAGAGTTTTACCTACAGTACAGTATAAAATCCAATCATCTTATTCCTACATTTCCTCTGAACTGATTTCCTCTTCCCATTCCTTCCTCTAAAATTTTGATTGTGCTGATACCCACCAATGGCATGCACTCTACCTATCAGAGGCTCCAAATCTATACAAAACATTAAGCAGACACTAAAAGCCAATATCTTTATCAAAGTCTTCCAGATCACCTCCTAAACCACCTCACCCTACAGACTCATCCTCCATGTCATCAATGTACAGTAGGTATACCCAAACCATAGATTGTAATCTCTTCCTTCATGTATTATTAATTTCCTTTACTTTGACTATGAACCTTTGACTGTTAATCTGACTGTGGCACCTTACAATGTGGATTGCAGGTCCCGTGACCGCTAATTTTGCAGATAAATGTATTTACAAAAATGTGTAGCTATTGCCTTCCATGTGTATGTTGTTTTACTTCCTACTATGTTCTGCTTTATTTGTACTGTCATTTGTAATCACTTTATGGCCTGTAATATCTGCACTGTATCTATATCTGTATCTCTATATACACTTTTTTATGGCAGTGTGCATTCTTTGCAACACGTCATATAAATAAATAATAATAATTTATTATCATTATTATTATCTTTTTTACTGTAGTTAACTACACCCTATGTCTGTCCCTACACCTTCCTACCGCTATGTCTGACTTTGCCCTGTTTTGTTCTATAACTGTTGTTCTAATTGTAAAGCGCAACGGAATATGCTGCGCTATATAAGAAACTGCTAATAATAATAATAATAAAAAATAAATACACCCTGCCATTACTTGCTCTTACTGTATCTCACTCCTCTTTAGTCAAGCTTCCAAACCAGTGGCACACTAATTTTCCTCTCTTGTTACTCCACATCTACCAACCCCCTTTGCCATTCAATCCACTAGCAACTTGTCATATTCCTCAATCTCCTGCCTTATTTATATACACCCACATAGCGTACACACACACACACACACACACGCACACGCACACACTTTACTGAGCCAATAACTATGGCGTCTACTCCTCACTGATCACCTCTTGCCATTAAGAGGAGTGGGTTCAGTTCTCAGAGAACCAAACCCACCTGAACAGCTCGATTCTCCTTGCCTGCCCCGGATCACCTAGCGAGCCAAAATCTCAGAATCCCGCTGTCAAATCCTGAGATTTTTGCTCAGATGTCAGTCTCCATAATTGGCTATGGAAGATGACTGATTAGCTAAGAGAGCCGTCTGTAACGGCTCTCCATCAATCAGCGTGTCCCCATAGGCTACAATGGGGCAAAATGGATGCCCCCACTGTGCTAATAGTGCAGCCGCCCACACTGCTGACACTGACACCCACACTGCTGACCCTTCCACACTGCCAGGACCCCCACACTGCCGGAGCCCCTGCACTGAGGACACTGCCTGCACTCCTGCACTGAGGTCACATCCGGCACCCCCGCACTCCCGACACCTCTGGCACCCCCCTCCCCACAGAGGTCACCACTGACACCCCCGCACTGCTGACACAGCCAGAACCCCTGCACATAGGACACCACTGGGACACCCACACTGCTGACACTGCCAGCACCCCTGCAGTGAGGACACCGTCAGCACCCCTGCACTGAGGACACCACTGGGGCACCCGCACTGTCGACAATGCTGGCACCCCTGCAGTGAGGACACCATTGGCAACCCTACACTAAGGACACAGCCATCACCCTTGCATTGCTGACAATTCCTGAACCCCTCCCCACTGCCAACAGTGCTGACATACCCACATTGAGGACACTGCTGGCACCTTCACACTGCTGGCACCCCTACAATGAGGACACTGCCAACACCCCCACATTGCCGACACCACCAACACCCCCACACTGAGGACTCCAACTTCACCCACCACTGCTGACACCGCTGGCATACCAACATTGAGGACACCGCAGAAACCATCACACTGCCAACACCGCTGGCACCTCTGCATTGAGGACACCCCCCACACTATGCATAGCCCCAAACTGAGGACAACACAGACACTCCCAGGCACACTAAGTGCACTATTGTTGTATCTGACCTGCACTGTATATCGTACTGTGGCCCTCATTCCGAGTCGTTCGCTCGGTATTTTTCATCGCATCGCAGTGAAATTCCGCTTAGTGCGCATGCGCAATATTCGCATTGCGACTGCGCCAAGTATCTTTGCTATGAAGATAGTATTTTTACTCACGGCTTTTTCCTCGCTCCGGCGATCGTAATGTGATTGACAGGAAATGGGTGTTACTGGGCGGAAACACGGCGTTTTATGGGCGTGTGGCTGAAAACGCTACCGTTTCCGGAAAAAACGCAGGAGTGGCCGGAGAAACGGGGGAGTGGTTGGGCGAACGCTGGGTGTGTTTGTGACGTCAAACCAGGAACGACAAGCACTGAACTGATCGCACAGGCAGAGTAAGTGTGGAGCTACTCTAAAACTGCTAAGTAGTTTGTAATCGCAATATTGCGATTACATCGTTCGCAATTTTAAGATGCTAAGATACACTCCCAGTAGGCGGCGGCTTAGCGTGTGTAACTCTGCTAAATTCGCCTTGCGACCGATCAACTCGGAATGAGGGCCTGTATCTGATGTGCACTGTATATGACCTTTCACTATAGCCAACCCACACTGTATGCTACCTGCACTGTATCCGACCGACACTGTGAACTGCAATGTATCCACTGTATAAGACTCGCACACTCTGACCTGCACTGTATGCAACCCGAACTGTATCCGGCCTGCACTGAATCTCACTCTGTTTCTGATCTTGCACCGTGGCCATCGTGCGAACAGCACTGTAAACTGCACTATATTCAACCCGCACTCTGACCTGCACTGTATTCAACCCACACTGTATCCGACCCGCACTGTATGTGACTAGCAATGAATTCCACCTACACTGTATCTGAGCTGCCCTGTATTCACCTGGACCATATTTGACCCACACTGTAACCTGCATTGTATCCGACCTGCATTGTATCTGACCCTCTCTGTATCCAAACTGCACTGTAACTGACACTGGGGGTCATTCCAAGTTGATTGCTAGCTGCCGTTGTTCGCTGCATAGCGATCAGTGAAAATAATGGCTAATCTGCACATGCGTATGCACCGCAATGCGTACGCGCGTCGTATGGGTACAAAGTCCTTTGTGGTTTTGCACTGGTTCTAGCAAGGATTCCAAATGCACAGCCGATTGCAAGGAGATTGACAGGAAGTGGGCGTTTCTGGGTGGCAACTGACCGTTTTCAGGGAGTGTTGGTAAAACGCAGGCGTGGCAGAAAAAACGCAGGCGTGGCTGGGCGTTCGCTGGGTGGGTGTGTGACTTCAATAGCCATCCCTCTGTTGTTAGAATCAACGTACACGAAGAGTAAGTACAGGGCTGGTCTTGTTTTGCACATAAAGATTTTGCAGGCGCTCTGCTGCACAAGCGTTCGCACTTCTGCAAAGTGAAAATACACTCCCCAGTGGGCGGCGACAATGCGTTTGCACGGCTGCTAAAAACTGCTAGCGAGCGATCAACTCGGAATGACCCCCACTGTGTCTGACCTGCACTGTATGTGAACAGTGCTGTATCTGACAAGCACTGTAACCTGGTTAATATGTAACTGTGTGTCCCAAAGTATTCTGCACCAGTGACGTGCAGTGAGGTCATTGACTGGGGAGGCACTAAGATATATAATAACCCCATCAGCACCTCCTGTGTATCACTGAAGTAAGCCAGCACCTCCGGTGCATCACTGACCTGTACATAACCACGCCAGCACCCCCTGTGCATCTCAGACATCTACATAACAACGCCAGCGTCCTCTGTGCATCACTGCCAGTGGTGCAAGTAGAAAAATGTCTTACAGGTACAAAAAATGGGTGTGTCCAAATACCACATGGGGCGCGGCCAAGGAAAAATAAGAATTTACTCACCGGTAATTCTATTTCTCGTAGTCCGTAGTGGATGCTGGGGACTCCGTAAGGACCATGGGGAATAGTGGGCTCCGCAGGAGACTGGGCACTCTAAAGAAAGATTTAGTACTATCTGGTGTGCACTGGCTCCTCCCTCTATGCCCCTCCTCCAGACCTCAGTTAAGGAAACTGTGCCCGGAAGAGCTGACATTACAAGGAAAGGATTTTGGAACCCAGGGTAAGACTCATACCAGCCACACCAATCACACTGTACAACTTGTGATAAACTTACCCAGTTAACAGTATGAACAAACAACAGAGCATCAACCAATGGATGCCAACATAACATAACCCTTTATTAAGCAATAACTATATACACGTATTGCAGAAAGTCCGCACTTGGGACGGGCGCCCAGCATCCACTACGGACTACGAGAAATAGAATTACCGGTGAGTAAATTCTTATTTTCTCTAACGTCCTAGTGGATGCTGGGGACTCCGTAAGGACCATGGGGATTATACCAAAGCTCCCAAACGGGCGGGAGAGTGCGGATGACTCTGCAGCACCGAATGGGCAAACACCAGGTCCTCCTCAGCCAGGGTGTCAAACTTGTAGAACTTTGCAAATGTGTTTGAACCCGACCAAGTAGCAGCTCGGCAAAGCTGTAATGCCGAGACCCCTCGGGCAGCCGCCCAAGAAGAGCCCACCTTCCTTGTGGAATGGGCCTTTACTGATTTTGGATGCGGCAATCCAGCCGCAGAATGAGCCTGCTGAATCGTGTTACAGATCCAGCGAGAAATGGTTTGCTTTGAAGCAGGAGCACCCAGCTTTTTGGAGGCATACAGGATAAACAGCGAGTCAGTCTTCCTGACTCCAGCCGTCCTGGCAACATAGATCTTTAAAGCCCTGACTACATCAAGCAACTTGGAATCCTCCAAGTCACGAGTAGCCGCAGGCACCACAATGGGTTGGTTCAGATGAAAAGATGACACCACCTTTGGCAGAAACTGCGGACGAGTTCGCAATTCTGCCCTGTCCATATGGAAAACCAGATAGGGGCTTTTACATGACAAAGCCGCCAATTCTGACACACGCCTAGCTGAGGCTAGGGCCAACAGCATGACCACTTTCCACGTGAGATACTTTAGCTCCACCGTCTTAAGTGGCTCAAACCAGTGGGATTTCAGGAAAGCCAATACCACGTTAAGATCCCAAGGTGCCACTGGTGGCACAAAAGGAGGCTGAATATGCAGCACTCCCTTAACAAACGTCTGAACCTCAGGCAGTGAAGCCAGTTCCTTTTGAAAGAAAATGGATAGGGCCGAAATCTGGACCTTTATGGATTCTAATTTTAGGCCCATAGTCACACCTGACTGTAGGAAGTGCAGGAATCGACCCAGTTGGAATTCCTCTGTAGGGGCCTTCCTGGCCTCACACCAAGCAACATATTTTCGCCATATACGGTGATAATGTTTTGCTGTCACGTCCTTCCTAGCCTTTATCAGCGTAGGAATAACTGCTTCCGGAATGCCCTTTTCTGCTAGGATCCGGTGTTCAACCGCCATGCCGACAAACGCAGCCGCGGTAAGTCTTGGAACAGACAGGGCCCTTGTTGTAACAGGTCCTGTCTGAGAGGCAGAGGCCACGGGTTCTCTGTGAGCACTTCTTGCAATTCCGGGTACCAAGTCCTTCTTGGCCAATCCGGAACAATGAGTATTGTTCTCACTCCTCTTTTTCTTACAATTCTCAGCACCTTTGGTATGAGAGGAAGAGGAGGAAACACATAGACCGACTGGAACACCCACGGTGTTACTAGTGCGTCCACAGCTATCGCCTGAGGGTCCCTTGACCAGGCGCAATATCTTTTTAGCTTTTTGTTGAGATGGAACGCCATCATGTCCACCTGTGGCAGTTCCCATCGATTTGCAATCTGCGTGAAGACTTCTTGATGAAGTCCCCACTCTCCCGTGTGGAGGTCGTGTCTGCTGAGGAAGTCTGCTTCCCAGTTGTCCACTCCCGGAATGAACACTGCTGACAGTGCTAGTACGTGATTCTCCACCCACCGAAGAATCCTGATGGCTTCTGTCATTGCCACCCTGCTTCTTGTGCCGCCCTGGCGGTTTACATGGGCCACTGCCGTGATGTTGTCTGACTGAATCAGCACTGGTTGGTTTCAAAGCAGATGCTCCGCTTGACTCAGGGCGTTGTATATGGCCCTTAGTTCCAGGATATTGATGTGCAGACAAGTCTCCTGACTTGACCACAGCCCTTGGAAGTTTCTTCCTTGAGTGACTGCCCCCCACCCTCGGAGGCTTGCATCCATGGTCACCAGGACCCTGTCCTGTATGCCGAATCTGCGGCCCTCGAGGAGGTGAGCACCTTGTAGCCACCACAGAAGAGACACCCTGGCCCTGGGGGACAGGGTGATCATCCGATGCATCTGAAGATGCGATCTGGACCACTTGTCCAGCAGATCCCACTGAAAGATCCTCGCATGGAACCTGCCGAAGGGAATGGCTTCGTATGACGCCACCATCTTTCCCAGGACTCGCGTGCAGCGATGCACCGACGCCTGTTTTGGCTTTAGGAGGTCTCTGACCAGAGTCACGAGCTCCTGAGCCTTCTCCTCCGGGAGAAACACCTTCTTCTGGTCTGTGTCCAGAATCATGCCCAGGAAGGGCAGACGCGTCGCAGGAATCAGCTGCGACTTTGGAATGTTCAGAATCCAGCAGTGCTGACGCAACACTTCCTGAGAGTGTGCTACGCTGATCAGCAACTGCTCCCTGGACCTCGCCTTTATGAGGAGATCGTCCAAGTATGGGATAATTGTAACCCCTTGCTTCCGAAGGAGCACCATCATTTCCGCCATCACTTTGGTAAAAACTCTCGGTGCCGTGGACAGGCCAAACTGCAACGTCTGGAATTGGTAATGACAGTCCCGTACCACAAACCTGAGGTACTCCTGATGAGGCGGATAAATGGGGATGTGCAAGTAAGCATCCTTGATGTCCAGAGACACCATAAAATCCCCTTCCTCCAGGCTTGCAATGACCGCTCTGAGCGATTCCATTTTGAACTTGAATTTCTTCAGATAAATGTTCAGGGATTTTAAATTTAAAATGGGTCTGACCGAACCATCCGGTTTCGGTACCACAAACATAGTGGAATAGTAGCCCCTTCCCCTTTGAAGGGGGGGGACCTCTACCACCACCTGCTGGAGAAAAAGTTTGTGAATTGCCTCCAACACTATCTCCCTTTCCATGGGGGAAGTTGGTAAGGCCGATTTTAGGTAACGGTGAGGGGGCATCACCGCGAATTCCAGCCTGTATCCCTGAGACACAATTTGTATAGCCCAAGGATCCACCTGTGAGCGAACCCACTGGTGGCTGAAAAGTCGGAGACGCGCCCCCACGGCTCCTGGCTCCGCCTGTGGAGCCCCAGCGTCATGCGGTGGATTTAGTGGAAGCCGGGGAAGACTTTTGTTCCTGGGAACTAACTGCATGGTGCAGCTTTTTTCCTCTACCCCGGCCTCTGGCAAGAAAGGACGCACCTCTGAACTTCTTGCTCCTCTGAGAACGAAAGGACTGCATTTGGTAATACGGTGCTTTCTTAGGTTGTGGAGGGACATAAGGCAAGAAATTTGACTTCTCAGCCGTAGCTGTGGAAACTAGGTCCGAGAGACAGTCCCTAAACAATTCCTCACCCTTATAAGGTAAAACCTCCATGTGTTTTTTAGAGTCGGTATCCCCTGTCCATTGCCGAGTCCATAAGACCCTTCTGGCAGAAATGGACATTGCGTTAACTCTAGAGCCCAGCAGGCAAATGTCCCTCTGGGCATCCCGCATATATAGGACTGCGTCCTTGATATGTGCCAGGGTCAGTAGAACAGTGTCCCTGTCCAGGGTATCTAACTCCTCAGACAGAGAATCCGTCCATGCAGCTACCGCACTACACATCCAGGCCGAAGCAATTGCTGGCCTCAGCAGTGTGCCAGAATGTGTATAAACAGACTTCAGGATAGCTTCCTGCTTTCTATCCACAGGATATTTTAGGGCGGCCGTATCCGGAGACGACAGGGCCACCTTCTTA
Organism: Pseudophryne corroboree; assembly: GCF_028390025.1. Classification (NCBI taxonomy): domain Eukaryota; kingdom Metazoa; phylum Chordata; class Amphibia; order Anura; family Myobatrachidae; genus Pseudophryne; species Pseudophryne corroboree. Next base: position 149,064,572 of record NC_086455.1, read on the forward strand.
GACAAGCGTGTCAACGCCTTGTCTACCCTAGGGGAGGATTCCCAGCGTAACCTGTCCGTTGGCGGGAAAGGATACGCCATAAGTAATCTCTTGGAAACTATCACCTTCCTGTCAGGGGAATCCCACGCTTTTTCACATAATTCATTTAATTCATGTGAAGGAGGAAAAGTCACTTCATGCTTTTTCTCCCCATACATATAAATCCTCTTATCAGGGACAGGATTTTCCTCAGAAATGTGTAATACATCCTTCATAGCTACAATCATGTAGCGGATGGCTTTAGTCATTTTAGGCTGCAACTTTGCCTCATCATCGACACTGGAGTCAGATTCCGTGTCGACATCTGTGTCAACTATCTGGGATAGCGTGCGCTTTTGAGACCCCGACGGCCTCTGCGCTGTAGGATCAGGCATGGGTTGAGACCCTGACTGTCCCCCGGTTACAGTTTTATCCAATCTGTTATGCAAGGAGTTTACATTATCATTTAACACCTTCCACATATTCATCCAATCAGGTGTCGGCACCGTCGGCGGCGACACCACACTCAGCTGCACTTGTTCTGCCTCCACGTATCCTTCCTCATCAAACATGTCGACACAGGCGTACTGACACACAGCACACACACAGGGAATGCTCTGACTGAGGACAGGACCCCACAAAGGCTTTTGGGGAGACAGAGAGAGAGTATGCCAGCACACACCCCAGCGCTATATAACCCAGTGATTACACTGTACCTTAGTGTTTACCCTGTAGCTGCTGTTAATATATATATATTGCGCCTAAATTTATGTGCCCCCCCTCTCTTTTTTACCCTTTAATGCACCTGTATACTGCAGGGGAGAGCCTGGGGAGCGTCCTTCCAGCGGAGCTGTGAAGAGAAAATGGCGCTGGTGTGCTGAGGAAGAAGGCCCCGCCCCCTCAGCGGCGGGCTTCTGTCCCGCTTTAATGTGTAAAAAATGGCGGGGGCTCGGGCATATATACAGTCCCAGACTGTATATATGTCTCTTTTTGACAAAAAGGTACTTAATTGCTGCCCAGGGCGCCCCCCCTGCTCCCTGCACCCTACAGTGACCGGAGTGTGCGGTGTGCTGTGGGAGCAATGGCGCACAGCTGCAGTGCTGTGCGCTACCTTAAGTGAAGACAAGAGTCTTCAGCCGCCGATTTCGATGTCTTCATGCTTCTGCTGCTTCTGTTCTTCTGGCTCTGCGAGGGGGACGGCGGCGCGGCTCCGGGAACGGACGATCAAGGTTAGGTACCTGTGTTCGATCCCTCTGGAGCTAATGGTGTCCAGTAGCCTAAGAAGCGCTACCTAGCTGCCATGAGTAGGTTTGCTTCTCTCCCCTCAGTCCCTCGTAGCAGAGTCTGTTGCCAGCAGAAGCTCTCCGAAAACAAAAAACCTAACGAAATACTTTCTTTTTTAGCAAGCTCAGGAGAGCCCACTAGGAGCACCCAGCTCGGCCGGGCACAGATTCTAACTGAGGTCTGGAGGAGGGGCATAGAGGGAGGAGCCAGTGCACACCAGATAGTACTAAATCTTTCTTTAGAGTGCCCAGTCTCCTGCGGAGCCCACTATTCCCCATGGCCCTTATGGAGTCCCCAGCATCCACTAGGACGTTAGAGAAATAATGGCATGATACACATATGGGGAAGGGGCAGATACACATATGACCACAATAGTGCCAGATACACGTTGCCCCACAGTGCCAGATATACATTGCCCCACAGTGCCAGATGTACATTGCCCCACAGTGCCATATGTACATTGCCCCACAGTGCCAGATACATAAATGCCCCCACTGTGTCAGATATACATTGCCCCACAGTGCCAAATACATAAATGCCCCCCAGTGCCAGATATGCCCCCAGTGACAGATACACATGCCCCCCAGTGCCAGATATGCCCCTAGTGCCAGATATGCCCTCAGTGCAGATACACATGTCCCTGCAGTGCCAGGTATACATGTCCCCAGTGCCAGGTATACATGCCCCCCCAGTGCCAGATATGCCTCCAGTGCCAGATATGCTCCCAGTGCCAGATATACATGCCCCCCCAGTGCCAGATATGCCCCCATGTGCCAGGTATACATGCCCCCCAGTGCCAGATATGCTTCCAGTGCCAGATATGCTCCCAGTGCCAGGTATACATGCCCCCCAGTGCCAGATATGCCCCCATGTGCCAGGTATACATGCCCCCCCAGTGGCAGATATGCCTCCAGTGCCAGATATGCTCCCAATGCCAGGTATACATGCCCCCCCAGTGCCAGGTATGCTCCCAGTGCCGGGTATACATGCCCCCAGTGCCAGGTATACATGCCCCCCAGTGCCAGATATGCCCCCAGTGCCAGGTATACATGCCCCCCCCCGAGTGCCAGATATGCTCCCAGTGCCAGGTATATATGCCCCCAGTGCCAGGTATACATGAAGCCGCCGCAATGCTAATCCAGGGTGACTGACCTGCAAGTCCGGCCCAGGCCAGTTGAGGTGGAAGGGAATGTCATCACTGAGAGCAGGCAGGGCTCTCCTGCCGTAGCACACCCCGTACGTACAGAACAGCGAGGACCGGGAGGGAAGCGCGCACAGCCGCCAGCTCTCCCCTGTGCATCCCAACCGCCGGGGCCCGCTGGCTCCGAGGCTGAAGCTGCTGTAGTGACAGCTCTACAGTAGCTGGTCCCGGGACCCGCCTCCGCTTCACCGCGCCGCGTGATTGGACCAGCGGATCCAGCATTGGATCCGCTGTCCAATCAAATCTGCCTCACTGACAGGGGCGGGTTTCCCCTGTCAACGAGGCACTTGCAGTAGTGCCGCTTTCCCCTTTGGTTTTAATGGGCTTTTTCAGCCCAGCGCTTTGCCCCGCCCCCCACACTTTAACCTGTCCCTATTGTAAATGGGAGGCACTGCTCTCAGTGCCTCCCAAACTACTTTTAATCACTGAAATAGATATGATAATATAAAGAAATTACTTATGACACAGAATATGTGTCATAAGTATTTTCTTTATATTATTTTAATCAGTAAAGACAGGGGAGGCACTGCCTCCCCTGCCTCCCCTGACTGCACGTCCCTGTTCTGCACTTTACTATGCAGGTACGGAATGCTGTTTTTATTGTGCTTGGGGAGATTTTGGGTAGCTGCTTGACAAAAAGGCTGATTGTTTGGGGCTATACATGGGCACATGGTGCCAGATAGCAGTGACCCAGGGCCCCCAGGACATAGGTACAGACTGGGCACTGAGAATAGGCATGTGCTTGGGGCTTGAGCACTTGTGTAGGGGGCATCAATATCTGCTGTTGCTATTTTACACAAGGCTTCATTTTGTTTTTCTTTGCTGTTTGGTAACTACTTTAGAGCAATGATATTCTAAACACGATTCCCAGGAAATATCTCTGTTGGATTGTTTTTTATTGATAGTACTTGCGAGTTGGTTCGATTGGTTATTTCTAATACATTACTAATTTGTAAAACAATTTTAAACAGAAATAACTGCCGTCTGTTTGTGCTGCTGCTCTGTTGCTTAGCTAGGCTTTGGTCTATGTTGGTGAGGTGGTCAAAATGTATTGGAAATTAGTGAAAATTAATGTTATTGAGGTTAATAATACTTTAGGAACAAAAAAAAGGTAAAAATTCTGTAATTTTAGCTGTTTTTATGATTTTTCTAAAAAAAAATACAGATTCAAACCAAAACCTGCAAGGGCGGTTTTTGGCAAAACCAATCCAGATCCAAAACACGGAGGAAGATACAGAACCAAAACCCCAAGATTTGGCCCGGCGCACACCCCCTGCTTGCAATGCATTGTTTGACATTTACTCATGTACCGCTCTCAAACTTGAAAATGACCTTCTATGCTCAATCAGACCTTAATGCAGCCTCTCATCATTTAAATGTGTCTTTGTACTTAACTCTTTAGTCTCTGCACTCCCCATCTCTGCTAACACGTCCCTCTGTTCATTCACTGATAGCCCTTGTAAATATATTTGCTTTTGTGAATTCTCTCTCCTTTTTGCGGTCTCTATATAATTATGCAATTTGCAGGTTGCATTATGTAAAGCCTTATTTTCAAGTGCTTATTTTATTAGGATAATGCCTGTAACCGTGATTTTGCTGTTTTATAAAAATGGGTTTATACCAAAGCTATAACTGCAAGGTGATTATGCCCAAATAAGCTTAGCAAGGGAGAAAAAAATATCAGCAGCAAATGCGTAAAAAAACAACAACACATATTTCTGCAAATAAGGTATTTGTAATATAATACAGGTTAAGTATCCCTTATCCAAAATGCTTGGGACCAGAAGTATTTTGGATATCGGATTTTTCCGTATTTTGGAATAATTGCATACCATAATGAGATATCATGGCGATGGGACCTAAGTCTAAGCACAGAATGCATTTATGTAACATATACGCCTTATACACTCGGCTTGAAGGTCATTTTAGCTAATATTTTTAATAACTTTGTACATTAAACAAAGTATGTGTACATTCACACAATTCATGTATGTTTCATATACACCTTATATACACACAGCCTGAAGGTCATTTAATACAATATTTTTAATAACTTTGTGTATTAAACAAAGTTTGTGTACAATGAGCCATCAGAAAACAAATGTTTCATTATCTCACTCTCACTCAAAAAAGTCCGTATTTCGGAATATTCCGTATTTCTGAATATTTGGATATGGGATACTCAACCTGTACATAACTATTTAAAGTTAAGGCATGTTAACGTAAATCTGTACCATTATTTTGATCAGTTTGGATTATGTGATTATTTATTTCTATGTTGTAAGCATAAAATGTATCAGATCCATTGTAGCTATTAAAATTGCTGAAGCAACTTACACTGTAGTGTGTGATTTAGTGAACGTAATTTATTTTGAATCCCGCAGTACTCTCATAATATTTTAAATAATTTACAGCAGCAAAAGAAAATGTACAGCCAATAAGAGAATTCCTAAGACATAACTCATAATTAAGTACTTAAATTAATGTATAATGAGAGCTATTTTAGGTATCAATAGAAACCATTCTCCCCTGTGTAATATCTATCATTTGCGCACATTATAATAGGGGCTATATAAGGTTGTTACATTGCATGGCTCTATCACTGCAAAAAAATTCAACTTTTTATATAAATCCTTTACCAATCCTCTCTTTTGAGATATACATAACAGAAACTGTACCTCAAAGGTATAGTATAGTCACTTCAATTTTCTTCTAGGCTGATATAGACAAAATATTTTTCTATTTGCAATATATGACAAATATAAATAATTTGGTTATTTATTTAATACTATGCACAAAACAAATACAGATTGTCCTTAAGGTACAGTATATGTTTGCATTTAAATACTTTACAATTAATGTTAAGAACATAATAACTAGAAATGTAGTTTTGTGGTTTGCTTTTAGTTAGCAACTTGTAGCAGACAGAAAAAATAATTTGTCTGGATGAGCAGCAAGCAGGTTTATGTTTTCTGCTAAGTAGAAACCAATAAAATGTATTTGATTTATTTGATTATTGGTCACCAACAGCCTTAGAGTTGTTATAACTAAAACACAGACTTCTTACAGTTGGCTTACATAATACACAGCTGGAGAAAGGAAAATACTTCAATAATCTTTGTATAAAAATATAAAAACTTGAGATGAATGCCCTTAAAAGCAGCATACAGTATTATGAAAGGAAGAGTGGTTTAAAAAACAACAACACGTATATTGGGGTTTAGGCAGTTGTTTTGCTGCTATGTGTTTAAGTTGCTACAGTTTGAAAGTTATTAATTTCCACATTAAGGGCTCATTCATAAATGTATTCTTGCATAAAAACGTATGACAACTAATATGCACTTTAGGGACCTAGGACTTAATTCAGACCTGATCGCAGTTGTGCGAAATCAAGAGGCGGCCAATTATCGAACGATTGTGCATGTGTACGGATCGTAATATGCAGGTGTGAGTTCAAACTGTGAAAAAATCAAGCAACTTTTTTGATCGCTAGGCGAACGCAGGCTGACAGGAAGCAGATGTTTGGGGGTGGTAATTGCCCATTTTCTGGGAGTGTCTGGAAAAACGCATGCATTCCCAAGCGTTTTTAGGGAGCGTGTGTGACGTCAGCTCCGGCCCGATCAGCTTGTTTCTTTCGCACTGTAGGAGAAAGTCTTGGGCTACACACAGACTGCACAGACTGGAAAAATCATTAGATGGTGAGTGAGTTTCGAACGGATTTGCAGCTGACTGACGTTTGCAAAGCTTTTCGCATGGCGTACGCAGACTTGCACGGGGAGGATTTTCACTCTGTCTGGACGGCGACTGTCCAATTGCAAACCTCTGCAGGAGCAATCAGGTCTGAATTAGGCCCTTAGAAATGTGTCTTTTATACATTTTTTTTTACAAGCTTTATATATATATATATATATATATATATATATATATGTAGAATTTCGGCGGCACTCAGGAGAATAAACCACACAGACGCAGCCACTTAAAGCAAGCCAACGTTTCAATGCTGTCGCATTTTCGTCAGGGCATTAACAAAATATAAAAACACTCACCATTATATGTGCTCCCCTCACCATCAAAGTCCGCGCCACTGGCTCCACTTCCGGTAGGCTGACGCTTTCCAATGACGTCACCCAGTGCGCCCATCACCATGGAGACAGTTGATACACTGATAGAATACGATACAATATGCAGCACAGTCATGCAATCCTGCACAGCTTTTCTACTTTACAAAATGCATATATATTACTTATTAAATACACAGAGACAATATAGAACATGCTCAGAAAGTTTAAAGAAAGCTATTGAAACCTGATTGTTCATTTAACCCCCGAGGATTTAAAGCGTCCAATAGAAATATCCACCTAGCTTCACGTTGTAACAGCATCTTTGATCTATTTTTTATATATATATATATATATATATATATATATATATATATATATATATTAGTTATTCTGTTAATGTGCATTAACACATGAGAAATAGGGAAATAGGGTACATTGCTTTCTAAAATGTAATAACTGAGTGTTGAAACATTTATAAAGTTTGGGTTTGTTTTTTTTAAGGAGTTTTTTACACTTTATTACAAATATACACACTCAATTTAAGTTTCTGCAAGAATTTTCTATTTGAAGATGTGTACACATTTGTTTGCATCTAATTTAAAATGGATGTAATTACACCATGTGCCTTATCTACACACCATACAGAATTCTACTTATATAGCGACAGAAACATGAATACACTGTATTTGAAATGTTTCCACAATTGTGTTCTATACCTACTATACTGTAACTGTTTTACTTAACCATAAAATTCTTCTCTTGTGTTCTTAGTAAATATAGTTATTTCCCCAGTATGAGTAACCAGTATAACAAGAACAGTAAAATACAAAATGTCCCATAATAATGCTTTACAATTTTTATAACCATTGTGTAACACATAATATTGATAGAATTGTGTATACAGTATATACACTATGATAATAATAAGGAAAATATGTATCAAAGCCTGGGGAGGAAAAAAGAACCAAACCAATCATATCATAACTCTCATTTTTTTGTCAAACATAGCCTGTAAAATGACAGCGAGAAGCTGATTGGCTGGTATTGTATCTCTCTCCACTTTATCTCTCTCCAAGCTTTGATATATTTCCCCCTAAGTATCATAATAAAATCAAAATACACCACTTATAAAATTGACAGATTTTCTTTCTTTCTTTTGTGCTATGATTTATTATTGTGAGTTCCTAAGTTATACCCCTTTTCCACCTAAGATGCGGGTCGCATCCGGGAGCCTGACACGGGTGCTACCCGGCTGCGACCCACATCCTCCCCTTTCCCATCAGCAGTCACCATCCCGGCGTATTGCCGGGTTGGTAACGCTACTGGTGACGCGGCAGGGGTGGCGCTGGGAGAACACATTATCTCCCAGCGCCACCCTTCCATACAGTGTAAACAGGAGCCGCGTCGCATCGACACAACTTCCATTTACACTACACCGTACCAGGATCATTTCCGTGTCCTACCCAGGTAGCTACCCAGGTAGGATTCCCGGGTCACTTGATCCGGGTTTTTCCTGAGGGAGCCGTTTCCACTAGCAAAAAACACGGGTAAATGCACGCCCCCTTGCATTTACCCGTGTTTTTTGAGCTAGTGGACAAGGGGTATTAGTTACAAGCATTGTGTTTAATTATTCTCCTGACTAACCTCTTATATATTACAGGTTGAGTATCCCTTATCCAAAATGCTTGGGACCAGAGGTATTTTGGATATCGGATTTTTCCGTATTTTGGAATAATTGCATACCATAATGAGATATCATGGTGATGGGACCTACATCTAAGCACAAAATACATTTATGTATCATATTCACCTTATACACACAGCCTGAAGGTAATTTTAGCCAATATGTTTTATAACTTTGTACATTAAACAAAGTGTGTGTACATTCACACAATTCATTTCTGTTTCATATACACCTTATACACACAGCCTGAAGGTCATTTAATACAATATTTTTTATAACTTTGTGTATTAAACAAAGTTTGTGTACATTGAGTCATCAAAACACAAAGGTTTTACTATCTCACTCTCACTCAAAAAAGTCCGTATTTCGGAATATTCCGTATTTCGGAATATTTGGATATGGGATACTCAACCTGTATTACATCATTACTCACATCATAGTCATGATAGTCATAATCATAGTGATTGTGTTTGACAAAGAAAATAAATTTGTTGGAGTAACAGATGTATAATTGCCATTTAATTTTATTGTATATTTGTCAATTGCCTTCTTAACAATATTGCACCTTATTTTAAATGAGTACAGTAAAAAGAGGGTCTGACCTTGGTCTGACCCAGGTTGGAACTGTATCTGGAAACCTGGGTTTTTGGTGTAAAAGGGGTATTATTATTTAAAGCAGTAAGATTTTTTTTTTTGTTTAAAAAGTAGTAAGGCTTGTTGAGTTACTATAAAATTATTACACATTGGTGGCAGAAATTAGCACATAAACTATTCATTACGATTTCGTGTAGTTCACTTTCTTGAAATTTCAATAGAAATTTTTTTAGAAGGACCAAAAAAAAAAATGTCTAAAAAGAAGGTATAATTTGTGTTGTTACTGCATATAAAATCCCTGATATTGGACTGTGGTGAGTTCAAACATCAAGTAATGGCATCAATACTATAGCAGCATAGGGGTCAATTGCAAATTATATTATTTAATATGAATGTCATCATATACATCATATACTGTTTGTTAATGAAGAGGAGGAGGATGACTATGATAACCATCATCATCAGCAGCACCACCACCACCACCACCACATGGTATTATATGAAAGTGTTAGTAGTACAATTCCATGTCCTTTACAAAAATAATAATTGGCTTGTGGAATATAAGGTAATATATACAACTGATTAGCATTTAGTTAAATAGTAAAGGCATACAAACTGACAAATATTGAATGTTTATTCTTTACAAACTTTTTGAAACTGACCTTTTTTTCTTCTAAGTACAGTACCTTTTAGTAAAAAATGTTGGAAACTAACAAAACCACAGTAAAATATTTTATTTTGTTGGCTTTTGCTGATTTGAACCAATTCCAGAATATTCTTGTCTTTGTTTTTCTATTGACCTACATTACATGTATCATGGGGAATGTTGCTATCATTGTTCTTGTTAGAGTAGATCCTTCTCTTCATACCGTAATGTATTTTTTTATTAGTGTATTCGCTATTTTAGAAATTGTACTTGTGACTGTCAGTGTCCCAAAACTGTTAGCCAATCTGATTTCAGCTAATAATGTTATTTCTTTCACTGACTGCTTTACTCAAATGTACATTTTCCTTTCCTTGGGTGCAACTGAATGCTATCTTCTTGTAGTAATGGTCTTTGACCGACACCTAGCTATTAACAATCCCTTACACTACCAAGCTATAATGACACCTACGTTTTGTATTAAGTTGGCACTTTTACCATGGATCATAGGATTTGCTATTATTTTTGTCCCAGTTATCATCACAGTGCATTTGGACTTCTGTGGTCCTAATGAGATTGACCACTTCATCTGTGACTTGGCTCCGCTGCAGAATTTAGCATGTTCTGATCCCTTTATTAGCAACATATCTACAAGTGCAGTTGCTCTACTAAATGGTGCTCTGACCTTTATTACAATCATAGGATTCTACATCCGTATAATAATGATGGTTTCAAAGATCAAGAGTGAGAAAGGAAAACAGAAGGCATTTTCTACATGTACATCTCACCTCATCATAGCCACTCTATTTTATGGAACAGGCACCATTGTGTATGTAAAACCAAAAGGAAGCCATTATGACAAATATATTGCTTTTATGTACACAGCATTCACACCTATGATTAACCCTTTTATTTATACCTTTAGAAATAGGGATGTAAAAAAGGCTTTAAAGAATTCAATAAACCATCTAATAAATATAGTTTCAATGTAACACACATACACACACATACAGTATATATATATATATATATATATATATATATATAAAACACATACTGTAAATTACATAGACTATATCTCTATATACTGCAGATTATTTTTAGTGATTACAGTAACTTGTCCCATAAAATTCTGTCATTTTTAGTTTTGGTATATGTATTCGGTTGACTTATACACTTTGTAAACAAGAACAAAACATTTTACAACATGGTCATTGTATCTCGATAAATATTATTATATTTAACTTTGCTAACTTGTATTGAGATTATCTCACAATTTCTATCAAAGTATTAAAAAAAAGATATAGTATGCAAAAAAAAGTATATGAAACTTTTTGAGTAAAAAATAGCAACCTCTGGTACACTTCATATCAATTATTTTCAATTTGGCTTCTCATAGCTAAGATGTAATATTTCCTGGTATATTCCTTAGAAGTCTTATCTGAGATCATGTAAATATTTACATGGTCTCAGATAAACCTTGCATATGCTTGGTCCCTTTGGGGGAGATGTACTAAGCAGTAAAAAAAAAGTGAAGAAGTAAGCAAGTGGAGTAGTTGCCCATAGCAACCAATCAGCATTGACGTAACATTTATCATTTGCTTACTAGCAAATTATACAGAGCAGCTGTCACTGAAATATTAACTTTTCAATCTCTTGAATTGCATTTAGTTATCAATGACAGAGAAAGAATTTGGGTTTTTTAAATTGACTTTCTATATACTTTACGTCTACATTCAGGGTCAGACTAATGGTCCACACCCACCTTTAGGGGTCAAGTTCAAGACTATTAACTTGAATTATACATCATGACTCTATTAGAAGGTTAGTTACCTCGTGGAGCAGGACCACTGACAAACATGGGTGCTTGGTCCATTTCTATATAAACTACTATACAACAAGATTCTCCCTCCTGCCAATCAAAGTGAGTGTTCAAAAGCAACATCCTCTTGTCTCCTCTTACTTGTTGGCTACTTGCTTCAACATAATAAATACAGTTCCTGCCAGTGACTGGAATTGCATTGCAGTACTGAATTTATTCACTAACCTATAAGTATCTCATTTGAGGGCATGATTTATAGTGGCACCTTTACTAGACCTAATACAATTCTCATTGAATTTTAGACACTAGCTGGTCAGTACTGTGTTCCCCTATAACATGTACACTATAGTGCTTTAATGTAGTATACTGTATATAGACGGTATCACGATCATGTGCTCAGGGCCGGCGCCACCATTAGGCAGCTTTAGGCAGCTGCCTATGGGCGCCGGCCACTGGAGGGCGGCACTGCACGCTGCAGAGAAATGCGTCTTTTCTCTTATTCCCTTATGTGTGCTCCTCGTCTTTCTTATGAGACTTGGAGCCGCCCAGCAATTACCAGCCGGCGCTGACAGAGTGAGTCAGTGTGTACCATCAGCTGCTCTATGTGTAAGCTGGCTCTCGTTATATAAAGCACTCCCTCTGCAATCCTCCCCGAGCAGCCCCCCCCCGCGATAGCACAAGGCATTTCCCGCCCCACACCACAACAGCATCTCCCCCGCCCCCCCAAATCGCATCCCGCATTTTATCTCCCTCCAACCTACCGTTCATAACCACTGTCGCCGCCAACCCCCCCCGAGCAAATTGGGCAGCTTTCCATTCATCCTCCCCCCCCCCTCCTCATGACCACATCCTGCATATTCTCTCCCTCTACCCTTCATGACCACCGCCCGAACAACACCCCCTCCCCGCTGAACACACTGACCAGCTGTCAAGTTAAACTTTGTGCAGCCAGCTGGACTAGCTGGGCACATGGAAGGAGGCTGGATCCCTGCGTTAGGAGGAGGAGACAGTGAGTGAAGCATATGTAAAGACAGGCTGTATTCATTCTATTTTTTTGTTTGTGACCAACTAAATTTGAGTTTTAGGTTGTAGTTATAAATATATATATATAATGTGACTGGCATTCCTCTAAACTGAAAAGTAATGCCTGGGTGCCTTCCCTTGGGTTACCAGCCAGCCCCCATACACATATTCCATTACAGCAGGCGGCACTCCACGGACTTTTTATGAAAGAAAAAATAGCCAATGCAGCTAATTCATGTCATCAACGTTTCACGTGTTTAATCCTACACCTGATGAAAGGTGTAGGATTAAACACCTGAAACGTTGAAGACATGAATTAGCTGAATTGGCTGGTTTTTCTTTCATAAAAAATCCGTGGAGTGACGCCTGGCGTAATGGTGTGTGTATATATATATATATATATATATATATATGTATGTATGTATGTATGTATGTATGTATGTATGTCAGGAGACCGATGCCGTGATACTGACCGCCGGAATGCCAACAACTATTCTCCCTCTGAGGGGAGAATAAAAAATGTGGTGCGCAAAGCGCTCCAACGTGCCCGCAGTGTGGTGAGCAAAGCTGCAGGCATTTTGCCGTCCGGCATCCCGCTGCCAGGATTCTGTTCGGCGGGATGCCAGCTGCCGTCATCCCTATATATATATATATATATAAAATGATCAACTCCTGCACTATATGTCTATATACCTGCAACGCTGCTTGTTCCCCTCCTCTGGCGGGACCAGTGACTAGTACTACTAATCAAGCTACTGGCACATGCTTGTTGTATTCAATGCTTGCAGGCTTATACTCTATAGGTAGCATTGATATACGAGGATACGTGCTACCTATTAATACCAGTGGATTGGGTATGGGATGCTAGTGGTCAGACTGTTTGAAATCCCGACTGGGGCAGTGGAGGTAAGTATACCTAATCCTAACCCTCCCTCCCCGCAGCCTAACCCAAACCCTCCCCTTCCCACAGCCTAACATTAACCTCCCAAGTATACTTATGTTCGGAATTCCGGCTGTAGGGATTCTGGCGTTGGCATTCTGACAGGTCTTGGGATTCGAGCGATGGTATCCCAATTACATCCCTTACCAGTTATTTATATAGCGCACACCTATTCCGCAGAACTTTACAGAGCATATTTGGCCATTCACATCAGTCCCTGCCCCAGTGGAGCTTACACTCTATATTCCCTATCATATGTACACACACATTCACACTATTGTTAATTTTTGTTGGGAGCCAATTAACCTACCAGTATATTTTTGGTTTGTGGGAGGAAACCAGAGTACCCGGAGGAAACCCACACAAGCACGGGAAGAATATACAAACTCCACACAGTTAGAGCCATGCTGGGAATCAAACCCATGACTGCAGCGCTGTGAGGCAGTAATGCTAACCATTACTCTGTCTGTGCTATTGCATAAAGGTCCGTGCAGATAGCAAATGTTCCTAATGGGCTGTATGATATGATCACCCAGCACTGTTGGCCAGGGGTCAGGAGGATGTAAAAGTGAGGAAACACAAAATATGTAAGGTTATGTGTGGACTGTACAGAGTGTATGTGTCAAGGTTATGTGGGTGGGTCCGTAACGTTTAAGACCTTGCATACACACTTTCACCTGAAGGATTGGGAAGTGGTTGTGGGGGGGAGGGGGCTGAAGTTTTGCCTAGGGTGCCAAAAAACCTTGCACTGGCCCTGCATGTGCTTAATAATTATATATGTGTGTTTTATACTGTAAGCTTTATTTGTATTTACTTTTTATATATTTACTAGCTGTTCTACCCGTTCATCGCACAGGAGTTTCTGATTTTCACGGTTGTAAATATAAATGAGTATTAAATATTTGGTGAATCTATAGAGATATAAATTTAGATGTCTTAATGTTAGTAAATATTAATCCATGGTTCTTGGTGTTACCCAAGGAGCACCCATAGCAGATACAGTAAAAAGTGACAGGATCATTCTTGTAGTTTGATTTTATTTAAATTCTACACACTGGAGGTGCAATCAAAATTTTGATCCAATTGTCCGTTTGGGCATTCTCGTTCACGCAACACAAACCATGCATCAGTAATGACATCATTATGTCAACCCCCTTTTCATCCCCTTAGGAGAGGTATATTAAAATTCTAATTACATACTGTAGTTTTGCTAAATCCCACCTTAAGAATACCTATTTTAAATTTCAGCTATTTAACATATCCTTAAGTAAGAGAATTAGTGCTAAGTCAGTCAGTGAGTGAGGGCTTTCACACATATATATATATATATATATATATATATATAAATATATATATAAATAAATATATATATATATATATATATATATATATATATCAACCTCCTCAAGCCGGCACTCCAAGGATTGCTTTCAAATACCTGGCCAGGGTGCTCTCTCAGGGCCTGCAACCCCTAACATACATCCAACAAAGAATAGAGGCACTCCCGGACTGCAGAATTAGTGAATCAAATGCGGTGATTTAATCAACGTTTCGGGGTACTGCCCCCCGTCATCAGGACACACACACATCAATATCTGTGAAACAAATCGTGTTTAAATAGACACACTTACAGGTCTCCAGATCGTTCAGCTGCCTCCCAGCGTGCGCTCCCGGCGTCTGCGTCCCGCTTCCGGTTCCGGATGTGACGACCCACCCGGAAGTGACGTTCGCCGGGTCACTACACTGAGGGCTGCCTGGGTTACCATGGTGACGCTGCTGTAATCGCAGTCACACCTTGGGCCCTGTACATAAATACAAAACATGCAACAACAATAATAAAACCACAGCCTATGCACAATGATAGTGTATCATATACTCGTATTACTATTATATAAATTGTGTACACATGCTAAAACAAAATGATCATCGATCTTATTATATATTCATATTGCCAAGGCTCTATATCGCCCTCTAGTGTCCGTGAATAAAATGTTCAATATGAATGTCCTATATATAAAAAATCTAAATATTCTTGCACTAAATACCAGTGTTGAATTGCAGTGAAATATGTCAAAATCATGAGATGTAGATAACACTACTAACTTAGTGATTTACTTGATTTCTCAATCTCAGTGAAATTATCCATATCTAAAAAAAACACCTAAAAGTAATGTGACAGACTTTTTCTTATGTGCATTGTGATAAAACCTAGATATACAATGATTAATATGGCCATGCCTGTCTAGCTGTTATGGCTGTTATATCTGCCAATAATCCTACAGGAACCAGGTACCCAATCTTAGGACTGATATCCTTTCCCTATTGTATTAGTTGCTGCTATTATCTCTGTGCCTGATTGTTACCGCACTCGTTGCCTGTTGACAATATATTCTTGCAACCGTTTATGAGCAACCAATCTGAATTTATAAAGAATTTATAAAAAACAGCTGAAATTGAGGGCTTCATTAAGTCCATGTGGACTAACCGTATTGAGACGGTATATCCATTTGCATTCCAATTGTAGCAACTGCTTGTCTCGTTCTCCCCCTCTTAAACTTGTGGGTACCTGATCTATTATACGATATCTTAAAGTTGCCATGGAATGCTTTGCCCTTAAAAAGTGTCGGGCCACTGCCTGATCACTTTTGCCCTCATTGAGGGCTGCTCTTATGGCTCCCCTATGTTGGGCCATCCTCTCTTTAAATTGTCTTTTGGTTTTCCCAACATAGTGGAGTCCACACGGGCAGGAAAGTAAATACACAACGTATTTTGAAGTGCACGTCAGCGGGTATTTGATCTGGAATGTTTTACCCGTGTGTGGATGCGAAAACTTACTGCCCGCAATCATATAGCTGCAGGTCACGCACCCTGTACATTTATAACACCCTCCTGGTCTGGTTAAAAAGTGTGTTATGGGGGGTTCAAGACCTGTGATGTCTGTTTTTACCAGAAGATCCCTTAAATTGGGACCTCTGGTGTAACTGGGCATAAGTTTGGTGTTTTTCAAAATGGTCAACTGAGGATCCTTGGTGATGATGGGCCATAAAGATTTGGCCACTTTGGTGGTGTGTTTGCTTTTGGTGTCATATTGATTGACCCATGTCAAACTCTCCTTTTTCTTCTTAGTGACATCTATTACCTTCTCCTGTAATAGAACAGATCTGTCTATACTGATCGCCTTTCATCTAGCTCCTAACAGATCCTGTAGGGGATACCCCCTCTCCAAGAATTTATTGACCATTACATCAAGTTGTTTCTCTCTCTCCTCCATGTTGTTGTTAATTCTACATACTCTGATGAATTGCGAGTATGGTAACCCTCTAATGGTGGCTTTGGGATGAAAGCTGTTATATTTCAATATCGTGTTCCGATCCGTGGGTTTGGAAAATAATTTAGTATCCAACCTCTGATCCACGCATAAAATATTGACATCTAAAAAGTTAACTTCCTCTTTACTCATGGTGAGAGATCATTTGGCTGGACAAGGTGATTCATTATGCGCCCTGATCAATTCATTCAAGGACTCTTCCGTCCCTGTCCATAATACCAAAATATCATCGATATATCGATAATAATGTAAGATCTGTTGGCTAATGTTGACCTTTGAAAAAAATAATGCCTGTTCTACCATGTACATATACGCATTCGCGTAGACTGGAGCTGCACAAGATCCCATGGCACACCCTGCTGTTTGAATATAAAATCTACCGTCATAAATAAAATAATTATGCATCAGTATGAATTTTAACAAGGCTATCATGAACTGTACATTGGGACCTGTGTACCTGTCGTTACCTGTGATCAATTGATGTACTGCCTCAATATCCGCCTCATGCGGTATACACGTATAAAGCCCTACCACATCAATACTAGCCAATACAGTATCCGTAGGTATTGTGGGTAAAGTGTCTAAAGTGCGTAAAAGTGTCGACGTGTCCTTAAGATAAGAGAAAGTGCTAGTGATACAGGGCTGTAAATATGTATCGATAAAGACTGCCGCTGGTTCGCACAGAGACCCCCTGGCTGAGATGATAGGTCTGCCAGGGGGTCTCTGCGCATCCTTATGTATCTTGGGAATTATGTAAAATACTGGAGTCTTAGGATTTGTGCGCATAAGCAATATCTTGGTTTCTGAGTCTATCCATCCTTGCTGCTCAGCTGATTCCAATAATCTCAACAGGTCCTTCTTAAACCTCTCAGTTGGATCCTTGTCCAGTAACTTGTAAGTGGTGGGATCTGATAATAGGCGGGTGCATTCCTGCTTGTATTGTTCTAAGTCCATAACCACTATCGCACCCCCTTTATCCGCCCCTCTAATTATGATGTCCTGTCGGGCTTTAAGGGATTTGAGGGCAAGATTCTCTTCCCTTGTGTCAACCCCCTTTTCATCCCCTTAGGGGAGGTATATTAAAATTCTAATTACATACTGTAGTTTTGCTAAATCCCACCTTAAGAATACCTATTTTAAATTTCAGCTATTTATCATATCCTTAAGTAAGAGAATTAGTGCTAAGTCAGTCAGTGAGTGAGGGCTTTCACACATATATATATATATATATATATATATATATATATACACAAAACAGAAATGACAGCACTTTAAACCATAGTCAAAAATGCATAGATGGTGCAAGGCAGTAAAACAATATATAGGCACTCCCTTTTCCTGCTCATTGGAAAAACAAAAACAAGCCAGCACTCACGGTTTTGATGAAAAAAGTTAAGAGGATTTATTCCATATCAAGATAGCAGGTGTACATACAGGCACAGCCCAACAGCTGTTTCAACCGATACAGGTCTTCCTCAGGGGCTGCCTGTAGGAAGACCTGTATCGGTTGAAACAGCTGTTGGGCTGTGCCTGTATGTACACCTGCTATCTTGATATGGAATAAATCCTCTTCACTTTTTTCATGAAAACCGTGAGTGCTGGCTTGTTTTTGTTTTTCCAATGAGCTGGGGGGGTAGGGGGTAGGACTCAGCACCTTCTGTGTCAGTAATCTCCAAACAAGGTATAAAATTCATGTATACCAGACCGAAGATAAATTCAAGCATATAGTGTGTTCCTTTCCTTATATTGGTCCATTCTCCATCTTTCTCAGGCACCTGCTGTGTAGACCATAAGGAAGGTAAAAAATCAACAATAGTGCAATATTGCCGATACCATGTGTATAAACGTGCTTGTGAAAAATAGCAGTGTTGTCAAGGCTGTTTAGTCAGACAATTAGAGTAACACACCCGGTGTCAGGAGTAAAAAGAAAACACTGTGCCCACAGCTTAAGGTAGTCAATAAATAATACCCTTAGGACATTTGTTCCTTGCATGCAGTAAGTTCTTTCCGAATCCTTCACCTCCCTCCGGGTGGTTAGTATATACAGTACCAGTCAAAAGTTTGGACACACCTTCTCATTCAATGGTTTTTATTTATTTTAATTATTTTCTACATTGTAGATTAATACTGAAGACATTAAAAATATGAAAGAACACATATGGAATTATGTTGTAAACAAAAAAGTGTTAAAAAAAATCAAAATATGTTTTATATTTTAGATTCCTCAAAGTAGTCCCCTTTTGCTTTGATGACAGCTTTGCACACTTTTGGCATTCTCTCATTCAGCTTCATGAGGTGCTGTAGTCCCCTGGAATGGTTTTGAATTACAGGTGTGCCTTGTCAAGAGTCAATCTGTGGAATTACTTGCCTTCTTAATGTGTTTGAGACCATCAGATGTGTTATGCAAAGGTAGGGTTAGTACACAGTAGATACTTCTATTTGACTATAGTTGTAATCCATATTATGGCATGAACCACTCAACTCGGCAAAGAGAAATGACAGTCCATCATTACTTTAAGACATGAAGGTCAGTCGATACGTAAAATTTCAATAACTTTGAATGTATCCTCAAGTTCAGTTGCAAAAACCATCAAACGCTATGATGAAAGTGGCTCTCATGAGGACCGCCCCAGGAAAGGAAGACCAAGAGGATAAGTTCATTAGAGTTACCAGCCTCGGAAACTGATACTTAACTGCACCTCAGATTAGAGCCCACATAAATTCTTCACAGAGTTTAAGTAGCAGACAAATCTCAAATCAACTGTTCAGAGGAGACTGCGTGAATCAGGCCTTCATGGTCGAATTGCTGCAAAGAAGCCACTACTGAGGATGAACAACAAGATGAATATAATTGTTTGGTCCAAGAAACACGAGGAATGTACATTAGACCAGTGGAAATCTGTACTTTGGTCTGATGAGTCAAAATTTGAGATTTTTGGTTCCAACTGCTGTATCTTTGTGAAACGCAGAGAAGGTGAGCGGATGGTTTCTGCATGTGTGGTTCCCACTGTAAAGCATGGAGGAGGAGGTGTGATAGTGTGGGGATGCTTTGCTCGTGACACTGTTGGTGATTTATTCAAAAGTCAAGGCACACTTAACCAGCATGGCTACCACAACATTCTGCAGTGCCATGCCATTCCATCTGGTTTATGCTTACTGGGACCATCATTTGTTTTTCAACAAGACAATGACCCCAAACACACCTCCAGGCTATGTAAGGGCTACTTGACCAAGAAGGAAAGTGATGGAGTGCTGAGTCAGATGACCTGGCCTCCACAATCACCTGACCTAAATCCAATTGAGATGGTTTGTGATGAGTTGGGGGTTTTCAGTTTATAGATAGACAGTTAAAAGATAGACAGTCATTAGGTATAAAATTCAGACAGTCAAAAGTCCGACAGGGTCAAAAGTCAGGCACCAAATTTTTTTTATTTTATTTTTCCTGTGTTTTTTACAACTTTTGCCTCATTTACTATCCATGTCACAAACTATTACCTTTTAGTAAAGTTGTGGTGAGCGAAGCGAGACACCGAGCCTGAAGCATGGCGAGGGGACAAATTTCACCAAATTTGGGTTAAAAATGTTTAAAAACAAAACAATTTTTTATGCGTCTGACTTATGACCCTGTCTGACTTTTGACCCTGTCTGACTTTTGACCCTGTCTGACTTTTGACCCTGTCTGACTTTAGACCATCTGAATTTTGACTGTTGACCATATGGTGTCTACCTAATTACTGTCTATCTTTTAACTGTCTATGTGCTATACCACACCCATGAGTTGGACCACAGATTCAATGAAAAGCAGCCAACAAGTGCTCAGCACCTCTGGGAACTCCTTCAAGACTGTTGGAAAACCATTCCAGGAGACTACCTCATGAAGCTGATTGAGTGAATGCCAAGAGTGTGCAAAGCTGTAATCAAAGCAAAAGGGGGCTACTTTAGATAGATAGATAGATAGATAGATAGATATGCAATCTGTAATGGTTAGCAAGCCTTTGTGGTGACTGGTCACAACCCATCTGGTGGATGACAACATTCCGTAATCATGTGCTGCTACTGTACCATTGCATTGGGAAGTAATTTATCAAAATATTTTTATTTTATAAGTACAATCTCTAAATAAATAATTATGCAGACTCCTTGGGGTAAATTTACTAAGCTGGGAGTTTTTTTAGAACTGGCGATGTTGTTCATAGCAACCAATCAGATTCTATTATTTTTTGGAAGCAGCTAGATAAATGTTAAGTAGAATCTGCTTTGAGACAGTTCTAAAAAAAAACTCTCACCTTAGTAAATGTACCGCCCTGTCTCCCAAAGCATGATTCCACATTGCCTAATTTGTTATCTCATATCTATCCTCTGGTGCCTTCCCCTCCTCTCCATACATGCCCTGGTCTCTACCATTAAGATACTCTTCCTTGCACTCTATCCAACTAACACCCCAGCTACTTAATGTCACAAATCACTGATGAATGGAAGCTTGGTATCTTGCAGGATTAATTTCACAGAGGACTGCTGCAGTGCTCATAGGACTGGTGATTTCTTTTTTACTGATGTCTACATGGTATTGATGTGTGAACTATAGATATGGGTCACAGCAATTTGCTGCCATAGCAACCCAGTGTGCTCTGGAACACTGCCGGCAACCTGGTTCCGCAATGTGTAGTCAGTCAGCATTACCTCAATCTCCCTCTGCCAATTATATCACCTGGCGCCTCTCTATTTAGGGAAATTAGTGCTAAGCCACAGTGCTTGGTTATTGCTGCTCTTGGTGTTAAAATGCCTTGGTTACCCATTTTGTTAAAGAGTTTCATGATTAATCTTGCTGTGTATCAAATTCTGCCTGAGACTGGAAAAGATCTTGTTAACAATCTCCAAGGAAGATAAAGGAGATAAAAATATCAGGAGGACAAACATTACTCAAATGCCTCTAACATAGGAGGTAATTCTGAGTTGATCGCAGCAGCAGGTTTGTTAGCAATTGGGCAAAACCATGTGCACTGCAGGGGAGGCAGATTTAACGTGCAGAGAGAGTTAGATTTGGGTGGGTTATTTTGTTTCTGTGCAGGGCAAATACTGGCTGCTTTATTTTTACACTGCAAATTAGATTTCAGTTTTCTAACTCTCTCTGCACATGTTATATCTGCCTCCCCTGCAGTGCACATGGTTTTGCCCAATTGCTAACAAACTTGCTGCTGCGATCAACTCAGAATTACCTCCATAGTCATTGCGTGGCCGTACACAGTTATGACTGTCCACAAGGTTTTTAAATCTGTCCTTCCAAAATTTGCTAATAAATGTTATGGTACATTCTCTGTGTTGTCCATTCCTTTATATTTTACACTTGAACTTCAATTACATAGAAATATGCACCATGTTAATCTCATACTCCATGTTGTAAATTTACTAAGGTGGGAGTTTCATAGAACTGGTGATGTAGCCCATAGCAACCAATCATTTTATATCTATTATCTTCTTGAACCTGCTAGATAAATGATGAGTAGAATCTGATTGGTTGCTATGACCAACATCACCAGTTCACCAGTGTTGGTGTCTTGCCCATAGTTACAGGCTATGGCAGTTCACTGCAAAAACTGTCATCCAGACAAATCACTGATTTAACAAATTTGTATGAATAACAGGTTTTGTCAATTTTCCAGTGTTTTGAAGCAAATGGTCGATTGTCATTTGCTTTCGTCCATTACCAGATTTTCATTCCAACCAGCCTGATCTCTCAGATAATCTGGCAGATAATTGTACAGTGTATGCCTAGCTTTACTTCTGTAATTTACAGAAGCTTATAAATAGGGATTGTTATCCTGGAGCTTTATCTGTCTTTTTGGTGTGTAAAAATAATATCATTTTCTCCGAGCAATGTGGTTATAAAATGAAAGGAAAAGAAAATTAGATCACAGTGTATACTGTTTTACAAGGTGGAATATAAAAACTCACCACACTGTATAAATGACAGTAGTAGGCATTGGGCAATCCTAACACCAGAGCCGTAACTAGACATTTTGGTGCCTTGTGGCAGAAATAGAATTGGTACCCCCCATTTTCAAAACAGACACAATGCGTAGCGAAGGCGTGCATAAAAAATATTGATGCATGGCTTCACGTGGAAGGAAAATGGTCACAAAATAATACCAATTTATATTACACTGCACAATAGTCTCCATTATTCAAATTACACCACACAGTAGTGCAACATATACACATTATACCAGTTAGAGCACCTTATAGTCATTACATCAGGTTGAGCTGCTTTTACACATTACACCAGGTAGAGTCCCCTTTCAGACATTACCACACAGTACATTATATACATTATGGCAGGTAGAATCCCATATACACATTATGCTAGTTAGAGCCCCCTTGCACACATTACACCAGATAGAGCCTCCTTTTACACATTACACCAGGTAGAGTTCTCTTTTACAATACCAGGTAGAGCCCCTTTTACACATTGTTCCAGGTACAGTCCCCTTTAACACATTCTGCCAGGTATAGCCCCTGTTACACATTGTACCAGGTACAGTCCCCTTTTACATGTTACACCAGGTAGAGCCCCTTTTACACATTAAGCAAGGTAGAGTCCCCTTTTACACATTGTGGCAGGTAAAGCCCCTGTTACACATTGTGCCAGGTACAGTCCCCTTTTACACATTACATCAGGTAGAGCCTCTTTTACAACTTATGGCAGGTAGATTCCCCTTTTACAATGCCAGATAGAGCCCACTTTTACACACTGCATCAGGTAGAGCCCCCTTGTACACATTGCACCAGGTAGATCCCACTTTGACATATTACGCCAAGTAGAGTCCCCTATTTCAACACCAGGTAGAGGCACTTTTACACATTGTGACAGGTAGGGCCTCCTTATATGCCAGACAGAGTCCCTTTTACACATTGCTTTAGTTAGATCTCCCTTTTACACATTGCATCAGGTAGAACACCCTTTTACACACTGCACCAGTTAGAGCCCCCTTTTACACACTGCACCAGGTAGAGCCTTCTTTTACACACTGTGCTAGGTAGAGCCCCATTTTACAAGAAGGGGGTGAGGTGTGTGTGTGTGTGTGTGTGTGTGTGTGTGTGTGTTATACTTACGTCTGAATCCGGAGCAGCTGCTTCCATCTACCGTCCTATACCCATGCTCTGTTCTTCTCCTACCGCAGGCATACAAGAGGATGTCAGGACTCAGGACGGTCAGAGCGTAGAAGGTACACATCAGAATGCAGCAGCGCGTAATTGTCTGGCTGCCTGTGTGAGCAGTAGCCAGGATAGTATGGCAGCGGCGGCGGGAGCACAGCTGTGTGGCTGCTGCTGGCAGTCCTGCATGCACAGTGCACATGCGCTGTGTGCCAAGCAGCACTAGCACACCACTAGTTATGGCTCTGCTTAACACTGTCATCCTATCCTGTTCAGCAACAGAGTGTCCTCTTTACATCTGGGTGTTCAGTATTTGGACATTCATTTCACTATCCTGATGGCTGTCGGTGTGATAAGGAATATTTTGCTATAACCAGACCTATAAATCTGAAACTATAATAATCCTAACTAACTAACTAAATAAATAAATAAATAAATAAATAAATACATAAATACATGGTCCAGTTAAATATATTAAAATAAAACTTTATTATAAAGGTAAAACATAAATTAAAATAATTTATAAGAAGGGGGATAAGTAAACGAGACTCCTGTTCTAGAAAATAATGTATACTTAGGGGTATATTTAAGAGTTGGGAAGACATTTTCGGATTGTGCTTCTGCCTGATATTTAAAGGGAACTGCGTCTACTAGCAAGACATGTCTAGTAAAAGCACTCCTCTTTTAAAATATCAATCAGAAATACGATCTGAAATTATCTGTTTTGCAACTCAACTCTTGATAAATTAACCCCATAGTTTCCTTAGCAGAATATAGCAACATGTTCCATGGTGTCCTGATCACTTCCACAGGCTGGAGTATATAAACCTTGTAGTTTCACTTTTTCCCCATCTCCTGATTATTGGAACCATGATATTGAATACCCAGATGTAAAGAAGACATGCCATTGCTGAGCAGCCACTGTAGGACAAGAGTGTTAAGATTGTCCAGTGCCTACCTTTGTTATTTATATGGTGAGTATTTATATTCCACCATACAATAACATTCACCTGGTCAGAAATGGATTAGCTGCCCACGGGAGGACCATCCATTGCTGCCTTAGAAGCCCATCTCCACCTCCCCTAGCTTATACCCAATTGAATTCCATCTCTATGTGCGGGTGCAACATCATGTGATACCTTGTGTAATGTATGTAAGGAGCTCTACCATAGCATACTGTGTGTAAGGGACTCTTCTGTGGTGTAATGTGAATTGGTACTATTCTGTAGTCATGCTCCTTCCCTATGAAGCCACCCTCGTACCCCCCTATATTTTTGGATGGTGCCATCTGCACACACTGATCCTATTTTAAATATTGTAGGAAGGGGCTAGCACCAAAATATCTATTCACGGCACTGATATATACTGTAGTATGAAAGGTCTTCAAGAATATCAGGCACTTCTGGCACAAGTCATCCACAACACTATAGTTGTATAATTTAGCACTATATATGCTTTATGTGCTACTTGTTGGGACTGTATGAGCCATGAAAATACAGAAAAATAATTACTGTTCATAATTATAAAACTGTTCAATAAAGGGATGACTCCTTAATTAAGAAATTGCGTTACTACACTAACAAACATTGTTTATCACTTACATAGATTGAAGACTGCCCTATAAATGTGTGTTTGTTATTAATAATTATTTAGTCCCACAT
The DNA here is from genome assembly GCF_028390025.1 of Pseudophryne corroboree. Taxonomy (NCBI): domain Eukaryota; kingdom Metazoa; phylum Chordata; class Amphibia; order Anura; family Myobatrachidae; genus Pseudophryne; species Pseudophryne corroboree. The sequence continues at coordinate 149,089,983 of NC_086455.1, forward strand.
ATATGTATTTTATAAATGTTATCGGCTACCAAGATATATAGAATACAGACTGCCTAAGTAGAGGACTGATGATTTAAAATGCTGTACAGTATATTAAATTAGAATTTTTGTTGTGTTTAAAACATTGTACTCATCCATACAGTATGTTTACCTGGTACCTTATACCCCTTTCACTTCTGGGTCCTCGCTTGGTGTGAAAGGGTCTACCCTTGGTTGTGTTAGCCAAGAATCTGACACTGGTCGCGAACCCGGCACTGACTCACGGATCATCTTAAAAGTAGGCAGAGAGGATTACCGACTCTGGAGATTATGGGGTACATTTACTAAGCAGTGATAAGAGCGGAGAAGTGAGCCAGTGGAGAAGTTGCCCATGGCAACCAATCAGCACTGAAGTAACATCTATAATTTGCATGCTATAAAATTATACAGAGCTGCTGATTGGTTGATGGGGAAACTTCTCCACTGGCTCACTTCTCTGCTCTTATCACTGCTTAGTAAATGACCCCCTAAGTCAGGTATGTCCACACTGCGGCCCTCCAGCTGTTGTGAAACTACACATCCCAGCATGCCCTGACACAGTTTTGCTGTTTGAGAATGCTAAAGCTGTGTCAGGGCAAGCTGGGATGTGTAGTTTCTCAACAGCTAGAGGGCCGCAGTTTGGACATGCCTGCCCTAAGTCATCTTCAATCGCTTTCAAAGGGACATTCATTCTGCAGTGTAAACGTGGTTTCAAGCAGCTTGAAACTGTAGTCAATAACCCAGGTCGGCCCTCGGTTTTTGGTGGAAAGTGGTAATTACTGAAGTGAATAACTGGGCCTCATTAAGAATAACATTTAAGCTGGATCTCCACTTATTGTTAGGGTGATTCTACAACATAGGGGGTCTATGTGCTAAGCCTTGGTGAGAGATAAAGTGGACGAAGCTAAAATACCAACCAATCAGCTCCTGTCATTTTTCAAACACCGCCTGTAACGTGACAGTTAGGATCTGATTGGCTGGTAGTTTATCTCTGTTTACTTTATCTCTCTCAAAGGCTTAGTACATAAGGAATAATTCAGACAGACCTGATCGCAGCAGAAAATTTGTTAGCTGATGGGCAAAACCATATGCACTGCAGGTGTGGCAGATATAACATGTGCAGAGAGAGTTATGGGCCCTACACACATACCGATCCACCGCCGAGCTGCCGGAGGGCGGACACGGCCGACGGGCGACCCGGCAGCGAGGGGAGTGAAGTGTCTTCACTCCCCCTGTCACCCGGCTCCATAGTACTGCATGCTAATATGGACAATCTCGTCCATATTGGCCTGCATGCATAAGCGATGGGGCACCAAAGATTAACGAGCGCGGGGCCGTGCATCATTAATCATTGGTGCCTACACATAGAACGATATGAACGAGTTCTCGTTCATTTATGAACGAGAACGTTCATATCATTATGTTTTATCTGCCAGTGTGTAGGGCCCATTAGATTTGGGTGGGTTATTTTGTTTCTGTGCAGGGTAAATACTGGCTGCTTTATTTTTACACTGCAATTTAGATTTCATATTGAACACACCCCACCCAAATCTAACTCTCTCTGCACATATTATATCTGTCCACCCTGCAGTGCACATGTGGGGTAATTCAGACCTGATCGCTAGCAGGCAATTTTTGCACTACTGCAGTCAGATAGTCGCCGCCTGAAGGGGGAGTGTATTTTAGCTGTGCAAGTGTGCGAACGCATGTGTAGCAGAGCTGTACAAACTGATTTTGTGCAGTCTCTGCCCAGGACTTACTCAGCTGCTGCGATCACTTCAGCCTGTCCGGGATCGGAAATTACGTCAGACACCCGCCCTTCCAACGATTGGACACTCCTGTGTTTTGCCAGACACTCCTTGAAAACAGTCAGTTGACGCCCACAAACGCCCTCTTCCTGTCAATCTCCTTGCGAGCGCCCGTACAAATGGATCCTTCATACAAACCCATCGCTGAGTGGCGATCCGCTATATACCCATGCAATGCACCTGCGCATTGCATGGGTATAAAGTTTAGACGTGATCGCCCGCTATACGAAAACGCAGCCTATCGATCAGGTCTGAATTACCCACTTGGTTGTGCCCAACTGATAACAAATTTTCTGCTGTGGTCAGATCTGAATTTCCCCCATAGACCTTATATTGTACTTATACACTACATGGAATTCTATATTTGTTGTAAAACTTACCAATGTGTAATATTACTTCCTTAAGGAGGGAAAGCAATGCTGTTACTGGCTTCCTGACTATAAAAACAATTTGATATTGTCAGATTTATACATTAAATAGCAAACACTTATTTATATTTAAAGGAACACTGAATACTATTAATATACAGAAGACACAACAAGGGTTCACAGCTGAACACGTTTTAATTATACACTTTCAATTCTAATATGCTACATTTCTCATCTGTATGTTTGTTATTTTGTAAATGATCTTTATATGAATTAATAAATATGACATTTTGATTTCATTTTTGATTTGTGCACCAATTATAGATGCTCTGTGGGGGTAATTCAGACCTGGTCGCACACAGGCTGTATTTTGCACTGTTGCGACTTGGTAATCGCCACATACAGGGGAGGCGGCAATCGCTGTACAGGGGTGCGAACGGCTGTGCAGAGAGCTGCACAAACAATAGTTTCTGCAGTTTCTGCACACCCAGAACTTACTCAGCCACTGCAAAGATCTGGGATGTTGCTTACGTCAGGAACCCTCCCTGGAAACCTCCGGGCATGCCTGCGTTTTCCTGGACCCTCCCTGAAAACGGTGAGTTGACACCCCTGGACAGCCTCCTCCTGTCAATCTTCTAGCATCCGCTGGAGCGAATGCTTTCTTCATACAGTCTGTCGCTGGCAGCCGATGCGCATGCTTTTTCACACCCGATTGCATGGCTGCAAAAATAATGCAGCATGCGATCGGATCTGAATGACCCCCAATGTCTTTTACTTAACTTAAGGGGAGATGTACTATGGGGGAGGGGGATCCTGGACTGCACATCCTAATTATATATATGGTGGGGATGCTCTACCATGCTGGGTCTTGCATTGCCACAAATAAAGAAAATACATTGCAGATTGTCACTCCACAGTACCAAGAACTGCTATTTAGAATAATTATAGTAAACTCTGCAATCTAACATAGAGCAGATCCGATGATCTTGGTACACTTTTTGGCCAAAAAATAATAGCCCACCCACCAGCACTTAGGTGACCTCGTCTCTGGCTGGTCCCTAACATTAATTTTGAATCTGGGGCGTGGGAACCCAACAAGATGGCAAGAGCCAGTCACCCCCGGGGCAACACACCAGTAAGATGTTGGTGAGTGCTAAGAAAGATAAGAAAACTACTGCATGTATTAAAAATGTTACAAAGGTGAAAAGTGTTGGTGGGAAAAATAAATAAATATACATGAAACAAATTGTAGTATTAGTAAAAAAAACATATTAAGAGTGTTAAAAAGTGCTAAATTAAATGTCATAGTGGGCCACCCCAAGGTAACCCGCACACTATCCCAGGGGGTCCGCACCTAAAACCCATCCCCAAAATTGACAAATTGTTCAAATATGCAGGGCTCACCTTCATTGTGCCTTTAGCTTTAATTTGCAGTCTGTGAGTACCAGAGACCCATGGTCAATAAAATCAATCAGGACAGTTGGGAGGGGTGCTACACCAAGCTGAAGGAGTCTCGGTCCTCATGTGTACCATGTACACAATATTGAATATATGGGGGAGGGTTTCCTGGACAGCACACCTAAATATTATATATTTAGTGGGAGGTGCTAGAAACAAGTACACTGAGATGTACAGTATTAACATCTTTGCCGCCGGAGTGGATGGGAGAAATGGTGTGTATGCATGCTAACGTGTGAACAAACTATAAGCTACAAATGTCTAGTGTGCACAAGAGCTGCCAAGGTCACTTTCCTGAATTAATGTCACCACATTTAAAAAAGTACGTAAAGCAAGAAGGCGGAAATTAACACTATACCAAGAAGCTTGTCAACAAAAGATGAGCAGGTTAATAACAACAATGATACATCACTTGTTGGTGGGCAAATTTGAAAGTGGTCCTCTGTTTACAGGCCAAAGAAATGACTAATAAATTTAAAGTCTATAATAAGGTGCAGGTTGAAATATATCTTTCAAAGGTTGATAACCTTAAACATAAAAATTCTACACCACAAATAGAAAAGGAGACTAAACTTGAAAGTGTGTTCATTACAGAATTCAAGGATCAACATAGATCTATTGAAAAAGTAATAAAAAAAAAACACCCACTGGGGACGCGTATGAATGGACCGCATTATTGGTGCTCTCGATCCCGAGAGACCAATTCACATTTACAGGAAGGCTCCAAATCTGAAAAATAATCTTGCCTCCAGCACTTTCCCGTCCACCTCCTAAAAAACCTCATGGTACTTCAAAAGACTTTTACAGATGTGGTAATTGCTCAGGTTGTAGGAATATCAAAAGCGAGGAATATAATAAAATTGAGAATATCAACATTAACAGCAAACAAGTGGAAATAAAAGAATTTAGAACGTGTGACACTAAAAACTTTATTTATGCCATCAGGTGCACGTGTGATTTGTTTTACATTGGATGAACTTGAAGAATGCTCAAATCCACATTGGTGAGCATATAAGAGTTTATATACCCAATCTCTTCCAGCCCGCTTTACAAATGTTCATAGATGCTCTGTTACTGATATCACAGGGTTTTGTGGTTTCAGACACATACAAGGTATTCTCAGGTGTAGAGATCAAGCTTCCAGACTGGCTAGAGCAGAAAAGGGCTGTATTCATGCTTATGGATTCAGTATGATATCCCAATGGACGGGATGCCGGTGGTCAGAATACCGACAGCGGCATCCCGAACAAAAGAATCCCGGCAGTCCCCTGAAAAGTACATTAACCCTCCCCTGCCCCCTACCCTAAACCTAACCTTCCCTTGTGGGTACCTAAACCTAACCCTCCCAGGTGGTGCCTGTCCCTCCCCGGTAGTGCCTAACCTTAACCCTCCCTTCCCACTGCCTAAACCTAATCCTTCCCACTTGGTGCCTAACCCTAACATCCCCTTCTAAGTGCCTAAACCTAACCCTCCCTCCCCGGTACCTAATCATACCCTTCCCATCACTGCACCCTAACCCCCCTTCTAATGCCTAAACCTAATCTCCCGCCCCCCGCGGCAGGACACAAGCGCTGGAAGAATGAACGGGATTCCGGCTGTTGGAATTTTGATACTGGGATCATGACCCCCGTTGTGATTTAGATGCCAGGCTTATGGTGTCCTTCGGTAATCCGGAGTCGGTATATCGACGACTGGATCCCATCCTTCAAGATCTTATCTGCATCCCATGCATACAACACCTTAAACCTGAATGGCTTAAATGTAGACTTCGAGCTGAAATGGTTTCTTTAATGTTCAGGCCTCCCTATCTTCTATTGCATGCCAGTCTTTTCCATGTCTTTAATATTGAGGTGACTGGTGTCTATAAGATTCTGTATTTTAATGATAATATTTTTAATTCGGCCCAGTTTTATACCAGTTTTGGACAATGCTTTGTTATCCATTATGTGTTTCATTTATTGTTGTTGTCTCAGCATCCCTCATATTGTTTGTAGTTACCATGACAACAGTGTGGGCACACATGGGAGAATGGGTTGTTTAAACAGAGCCCTATTCCCATTTACATTGAACAGTCACATTCATTGAACTAAATTTCCTAGCATTTTCTTTCCTGCTACTTCCAGTTTCCACAATTTTGACCTCTCTGACTACTGGTTTTGGTTGGACAGCATACACCATGCACATGAAGGACTTCATTACCTAGAATGCACCTGGCTTCCTTGGAATACAGTGGCCTAATGTGGCTACAACAAAAGGACTGAGAAACAGGATTATCTACCTTATAATGTATTTATATATTGCGGACACAACTTAATATCACGTTGCTCAAATGTCTTATTTTAATGTATTTTTGATTGCTAAATCAATCAACAATGACAACTTCCTGCCTTAAATATCAAGCTCCCCACACCACCAACATTGAAAAAGGTCCTGAAGACTGAAATGCGCTGATATGATACAAGAAGTGTGAACAGCTACCTATTTTGATGCTTATTTTAGGGAGGGGGGGGGGGGGCTAACTTTTTTTATGGACCTTGATTTGTTTTTAATGTTTTTATTTTGTTTACCTGCATTTTTGTGCAACCATCTTGAACTTTTTCATGACTTTTGTTACTGTATGTCCCTATTTGTTTCTACTTCTTTGGATGGTATATGTGTGGAATACATCTCCTTTTTAAATTGTTTTTATATACTTTTATATGCTTCATTCAACCTTATTTTTGGATTGTAATACTTGGCTTATTATCTGCACTAAATGGAAAGATAAAAGCATAGATTTTTTGGGGAAGAAAGAAACAGCACAAAGATATCTTGATAAGATTGCCATCATCTAATACAGTGTGAGTTTGGGAGCGCAGTCACACCTACTGTCTAAAGATATCATCATAGGAGTGATACCACTTTACACAGTTTGAGCTGGGCTATGCAATTTTTAATCTACAAGTTAAGGATACCTTCATGGGATTAATAAATAGTTTTCATGTACTTCATACATCATTAAGAAACCATTATATGTTCATATTAACGCTCTTAAGTGTGAGTCAGGTACGCCCACTTTTTCTCTGATCCTTCCCCTTTATTAAGTCTTAAAGATACCTTCATGTGTTTATCACTCTTGCTAATCTTGTGAGTTGGGTACGCTGTGCCTTTTATATATCTAGGATTCCCCTCCTCTCAGTTTTTGCATTTGGTCTGGTGGAATGAACATACAGTACTACACATTGTTTTTTGTTTGTTTTTTCTTTATATCCACTTAGTGAATAATACTTCAAAACGTCTGTCAGAGGCGGATCTCTATTCATATGATTTCTGGATGATAAACTTTATCCACCAACAAGGGATGTATCATTGTTGTTATTAACCTGCTCATCTTTTGTTGACTAGCTCCGTGGATAGTGTCCTTTTCCACCTTCTTGCTGTGTAAACATCTGAAAGTATTTCAATAGTATGGGGACTGCAACATTTTTAGGTAAAAGTTATTTTCTCTACGCTATCTGTTTTCATATATGCAGATGTTCAATGTACAGTAAGTGTTATAAAACACTGGTTAAAGTGCATTTGACATTAATCACCTCTTGATACATCTCCCCCATTACGTTTTAATGTGACCACCCTGCAATGTTCCAAAATAGGCTCAGAATCAGTTCTTTCTAGCATATACAATATCTATTTAAGATAATGAGCCCTACACACCCAGCGAGCAGCCGCTGAGCTGCCCGACGGTGGATACGGCCGACGGACGACCCGGTGGTGGAGGCAGTGAAGTTTCTTCACTCCCCCGTCACCCGGCTCCATAGCAGTGCAAGCAAATATGGACGAGATCGTCCATATTGGCCTTCATGCACAAGCGATGGAGCACCAACGATGAACGAGCGTGGGGTCGCGTATAGTTCATCGTTGGTGATACAAACTGAATGATATGAACGCGTTCTCGTTCATTAATGAACGAGAATGTTCGTATAGTTTCGTTTGTATCGCTCAGTGTGTAGGGTTGTTACTATAAATCTGTGCCATTACATTCACCAGTTCGGAATATGTAAATATTTATTTCTAAGTTGTAAATATAGGCAAAACGATCAGTTCCATTGTTTCTGGAGACACATCAATGCAGTGTTTCTACATGTTCCGTGGGGATGTAGTCATTTTACCTACAATCAAAATCCGGACGGTCAAAACACCGACAACCGTTGACCGATGGTCAAAATACAGACAAGGTCAAAATACCGACATGGTTGCAATACTGACATTAAAAATGTCGACGCGGTCAAAATACCGATGGGATTTTAATTGTTGGAAAATTATACTGATCCCGTTGTGTGAGGTATTAAGGGTGTGATTTAAAGTACTGTAATTAATTTATTCAGCAGTTACATAATTTTCAGCTAATTTCACAATGAGAAGAAAATGTGAAGTCAATAATGGCCTTGTTAGGATTGCATCCTAATTAAGTATGAAATTGAATGTACAGTATAATGAGAGCTATTTAAGGAATCAATGGAAACTATTCTCCCCTGTGTAAATATTTCCTTTGCACACATTATAATAACCTGTATATAAGGTTAAGTTACATTACATGTCTCTTACACTGACAAAGCTGAATCCACAAAACAATCTTTTTTATAGATATACAATACTTTTCCAATCCTCTCTTCTGAGGTATAAATTACTGTACAAACCATATTCCTTAAAGGTATATTTAATTGAAGGTTCTTCTGGAATATTATGGGCAAGGATATTTTTGCATTAGCAGTATATTGTGAATATCAATAATTAATTTGATTATTATAATGTGTAAAGTGCAAAACAAATTCAGATTTGTCTTCAGGTAAATTTTTGATTTTTTCATTTTAAGTACCTGATTGCTGTGAATTCATTCTAAATCTTATGTTTTGGTTTGTTACAGTTAGTAACTTGTAGTTGATGGAACCATGCATTCTTTATTATAAATAAGCAACAAGTAGATTGTTACCTGCTAAATGGAAAAACTATGTTATGTATTGATTTGTAGACACACGTACTGTGATTAAAAGACAGAGGGACCTATTTACTAAGCCTTGGATGGAGATAAAGTGGAAGGAGATAAAGTACCAGCCAATCAGCTCCTAACTGTCATGTCACAGGCTATGTTTGAAAAATGACAGTTTGGAACTGGTTGGTAGGGACTTTATCTCCATCCAAGACTTAGTAAATAGACCCCAGAGTGCTTAAAGCTGACATACAGTAAGTACGATACAGCTGTTATACAAGTAGTGCATAACAGTCTTGATAAACCTTTGTATAAAATGTGGTAATGTGTGGTTAAAAAAGGGTTAGAAAGAAAACTTGGTTTTAAATATTTTTGAAATATGAAGGCCAGTCTTAGGGCGGGATGTAATGTTGCCCAAGTTTGGTGGCTGTGCATCCACTGCAACTGGCTTTCCACTTGGCCTGTGATTGGCTGCTAGTTGCAGAATGAATACCCAGCAGCACCATGAATGCAGCTCTGAATAGCACTACCCCCTCAAATTGTAAGTACTGTACATGTGTGTGACACAACTCAAACCCATTTAATGCATGTGTGCGTGAATGTGTGCATGCATAAATTTTATTTGCGCTTGCAGAAAGAAACATTTCACAGTGTGCATAATATGCACTGATTACTGCTGTGTGGCATAATAGGTAATTGGCTTTGCTACTGTGGACATAATATTTAAGGGTCACTTCTACTGTGGACATAATGTGCACGTGGCACTAGTACTGTGTGTAATAATGTGTAAGGGGCACTACTGATGTGGCATAATTTGTGAGAGGCTCCAGTGTGTGGCATAATGGGTAAAATGTATACTACTATGTAGACAAAGTGAATAAGGGGCTCTATTGTATGGCATAATGTGTATAAAGGGTACTACTGTATCTCATAATGTGAGTAGGGGGCACTACTGTGTGGTGTAAAGTGAATATCGTGACTACTGAGTGGTGAAATGTGACTAAGGGACACTACAATGCAATGTAATGTGAGTAAAGGGCACTACCATGTGGCTTATGTTGAATTGGGAGTTTAATTGTGTGGCCATACCCCTTCCCTATGGGACACCCCTTTTTATACACACGCCAAAGGTGCACACTGTCTCTTTTTAAAATATGGGGGGGGGGGCAATTCCCTTACTTTGCAGTGGCGTTTAGACCCCTAGATAAACTCCTTCCAACATGTCATGTTTTCAGGATTTCTATCTGTGGAAGCAGTTGGTATAATTACTGACCCAGCAAAAAAGATTAACATGTGCATGGTTAAAAAAATCCACAAAACATGACCTGTTGGTGGTATTTGAGGATGGGAGATGAGAACTATTGGTGCGTCACATATTATTTGTTTGGCTTACAAGGTATTTTTGCAAAATATGAAAATAAATATCAGAATAAAATGCCAAACCCTAATTTTTTGACATGTTTCCCTGTTCTTGCTGGGCTTTTAAAAATTATATTAAAAAAACATGTTTGAAGTAATTTGGTTAGTTTCCAATGTACAGTAGTTACAAGTATGGTGTGTTCTTCTGACTAATCTCTCATTTACAGTATTACTTCATTGCTCACGCCATTGTCATGACAGCATCTATCTTGTTTATTTTTCACATTTTTTAGATTCCCCAATTGTTAATTGCACATCACAAAAATGCTATGAATTGAAGTACAGGTTGAGTATCCCTTATTCAAAATGCTTGGGACCAGAGGTATTTTGGATATTGGATTTTTCCGTATTTTGGAATAAATGCATACTATAATGAGATATCATGGTGATGGGACCTAAATCTAAGCACAGAATGCATTTATGTTACATATACACCTTGTACACACAGCCTGAAGGTAGTTTTAGCCAATATTTTTTATAACTTTGTGCATTAAGCAAAGTGTGTGTACAGTCACACAATTCATTTATGTTTCACATACACCTTATACACACCGCCTGAAGGTCATTTAATACAATATTTTTAATAACTTTGTGTATTAAACAAAGTTTGTGTACATTGAGCCATCAAAAAACAAAGGTTTCACTATCTCACTCTCACTCAAAAAAGTCCGTATTTCGGAATATTCCGTATTTCGGAATATTTGGATATGGGATACTCAACCTGTATTTCAGTTTAGTCATTTTGCTTTATATTTATTTATTTACTAACTAACTAACTAACTAACTAACCTAACTAACCTAATGAAACCTTTTGCTGCAGATGATGAGAGGGACTTTCCCCCCCTAAAGTCATTGCCTGCAGCAAAGGATCCCATTTAAAATCAAAATAAAAAATTGAAACTTCTCACCTCTAGTACTAACCAATGTTGAGCAATTGCAGGTGGCTTCGAAGGTGACTTCAATGTACTGACATCAGATATATGAAAAAAGGTGATTTAAATTCGGGTTAGGGAATTTAAGTCCTTAAGTTTCTAGGAGTCCTTTTTCAAACTAGGGATCCCAGTAGAAGTTACAGCATGGTGATCAGTGTAATCACGAGATAATATCTTTTACACTACAGAAAAAAGTGATAGAGTAAATGGCAGTGGTTCACAAACCTGGTCTTTAAGGCACCCTAACAGTCCAGATTTTAAGGGAGAGCACAGATAAATTGATTGAAGTTACCTGTGCCCAAGCTTGGTTACCCTTAAAACCTAGGGGGTCATTCTGACCTGATTCATCGCAGCGCAGCGATCAGGTCAGAAGTGCACATGCGCCGGCGCTGCAGTGCTGCGCTGGCCGGGAGCTACTCCTGAAGTGCAAAAGCCGCACCGCTGTGCGATGCTTTTGTACTTCTGCAGAGGAGGAGGGGGCCTGACATGGGGGGCAGACTAGCCCTGTGCTGGGCATCCCCCCGCATGTCTGTGTTACTGATTGTACTGTAGCACTGCAAAATTTTCAGGGCTACGATCAGGTCAGAAGTAGGCCCCTAGACCGTTATGGTGCGTTGAGGACTGAGTTTGGGAACCCCTGGTCTAGGGATTACTGTATATTTACTAAAGGTTGATTTTCATTGATTTAAATCAATAAAAATCAATGAAAATTAACATTTAGTAAATACACCACTAGGGATGAATCTTCAGGGGAAAACACATTTGAAGGAGAACAGTCCCCAATTTCAAATAATCTTGCCCCTAGCAGCTATTTTCTGGTGATCACCTGTGCTCAAAAAATAATATTACCCTGCACTATGGAAAACATAAACTTTGTTTTCCATGTATAGAGTAGAGGACAAATGGGCCATATTTGAGGCAAAATTGCTTCTGTGCACTTTTGGTACTCACATCATAGTTGATGAGTTCCATCTTTCATATGATGTAACACTGTCATTTTCAAGTGGAGATCATTTTATGAAAACCTACATGTGGAGTACTAAATTTTCCAGATTTGTAAGACATATTAATGCAAAAGCAAGAAGTATAAAATACTCCTTTGTGACGTTTATAAAAACAAAAATTCACAGATGCTTCTTGCTCACTTTCATAAAAATTTACTTTAAAAAAAAACACTTTTTTGGGATATTTTGGTTATATTGTATTTAACGTTAGATTGAGCAAAAAAGAAATGCCGTCTGATAGTTTAGTTTATGTGGCTACTGCATTAAAATAATTACCAAATGTTAAAAAAAAGCCTTAGCACAGGAGTGAGAAACATCTCAGCAATAGAGAGTTTTTGTTGTTTTGTTTGGATTATATAATGTATGCAATGTTTTGATGATGACGAAAATGATAAAATCAACACTGTATTGTTATATGAAAGCATTAATAGTAAAAGTCCATGGTTTTTACAAAACAAAGGGGGAGATTCAATTCTTTTCACCCCTTTTCACACCCATACCGTTTCTGCCCTCAGGGGCGTAGTATCATTATTTCAGCTTGCTACCTCCGGAGTAGGGAGGCACCCAACCCTTTACACAGCTAAACCTGATCACTATGGGCGCAATATGCGCAATAACGGAGATCATTTTAGAAGGAAATTGGGCGTGATATGTCATTTGAATCTCACCCATAAAGTAAATCTCTTAAGTATAAGTTAAAGTATATACTCTTATGCATTTAACTACATACAGGCATATATAGCACATTGACAAATATTTCAAATGTTTTCTTTACACACTAATTTTGAACCTGCCTTTTTCTCCCAGGTACATTTTTATCAGAACAAATAATGGAAACAAACAAAACAATGGTCAAATATTTTATTTTGTTGGCTTTTGCTGATTTGCACCAGTTTCAATATCTTCTTATTTTTGTCTTTCTACTGACCTACATTACATGTGTCATAGGGAACTTTGCTATCATTGTTCTTGTTGGAGTAGAACCTTCTCTTCATAGAGTAATGTATTATTTTATTAGTGTATTCTCTGTTTTGGAAATTATGTTCGTCTCTGTCATTGTCCCAAAACTTTTAGACAATCTTATTGCAGCTAATAATGTTATTTATTTTAATGAATGCTTTGCTCAAATGTATATGTTTATTTCCTTGGCTGGAACTGAATGCTATCTGCTGGTAGTAATGGTCTATGACCGACATGTGGCTATTAATAATCCTTTACACTACTCAGCAATAATGACACCTACAGTTTGCATTAATTTGGCTCTTCTACCATGGATCATAGGATTTGCTATTAGTTCAATCCCTGTCTTCATCACAGCACATTTGGAATTCTGTGGTCCTAATATGATTGATCACTTCTTCTGTGACTTGGCTCCGCTGCAGAACTTGGCATGTTCCGATCCCTTTATAAGCATTCTATCTACAAGCACTGGAGCAGTATTCAATGCAGCTATGTCTTTCATTACAATCATAGGATTCTACATCCGTATAATAATGACTGTTAATAAGATCAAGAGCGAGGAAGGAAAACAGAAAGCTTTTTCCACATGTTCATCTCATCTTATTGTAGCTGGTCTATTTTATGGGACAGGCATCATTGTGTATGCCAAGCCTAAGGGAAGCCATTATGCCAAATATCTTACTTTTATGTACACAGCATTCACACCTATGATTAACCCTTTTATTTATACCTTTAGAAACAGGGATGTAAAAAAGGTTTTACTGAATTCAATTAGCAGGTTTATAAAACCAGTTTGATTGTAAAGCAAACAGTATAGTGCAATCTTTGATAATTTCTTTATAGTTTGCTTCAAAGAGACTATTTTTTTTAAATTTTTTTAATATATATTGACCGCAGTTACAGCGGTGGGGCTAGGGTGTTCACTGACCCCCTGCAAACTTAAAATTTGCGCCCTCCCATACTTTACAAAGGGACAGCATATTGAAAAAGGGGTGTGGCCACACAAAAATAGTTCCATTTCAAATGACGCCACACAGTAGCACAATTTATTTCACATTACACTGTACGTAGTAGCTTACAGCATACACATAAAGCCCAAAGTACACAGTAGTAGCGCAACTTATAAATAAAATGCACCCAGTAGTAGCGCTGCTTATGCACATACTTAATGTCAATAGTAGTAGCGCAACTTATACACATAATGTCCCCAGTAGTAGTAGTGCTACTTATACACATAATGCCCATAGAAGTGGTGCTGCTTATACACCTAATGCCCTACAGTAGTGCTGCTTACAGACATAAAGCCCACAGTAGTAGCGCCGCTTATACATAATGCCCACAGTAGTGCTAATTATACACATAATGCCCATAGTAGTGCCACTTATAAACATAATGCCCAGAGTAGTAGTGCTGCTTACATATAATGCCCCCAGTAGTAGTGCCGCTTAGACACATAATGTCACCAGTAGTAGTGCCACTTATACACATAATAAGATGTGTAGCAGTTAATCCTCTCCCTCTAACATACAGCAGCCCTGGTCCTGTGTAGCTCCACCTCTATTTAGGCATGACCACTGATGCTGTCACAGGGGGTTGGAAGAATTCTTCAGGTTGCCACTGCCGCTGCCTGTCATCCAGTGTGACAGGCACAGCGTCAGCCGCCAGGAGCAGGGGACATCGGAATGGATGCAGAGCAGGGAGAGCACCTCTCCAGCCTGGCACCTCCCTGCTTTGCATCCCTTTTCTGAGCAGGTTGTGATGGCCCTGCGTAGTTATGATACAAAAGAAGTGGCTGGTGCAATCCAGAACTGCCTTAAACATAACTGTGATGTATTGTTGAATACAAAAACTGTGACCACTGATCTTGCAGGAAATATCTTTTCAGGTACCTATTCTATTACAGTACAGTTTTTTACATGTACTAGTCTAAAACATTGGCATACTGTATACTCATATCTGGTTTTGGGCCCTGAGTGCCAACAGTTGCCCATGTTTTGCCACAAATGCAGTCGCAATGTAAAGGTGTTTTTTTTTCTGACATAGGTCCTGTTGTACTATAAATACTGGTTCCAGCTGGGTGAAATTACTGAAAGGGGCATACAGGTGCTCCGGTTTTGTGAATTGTACACACATGATGACTGGCAGTTACTTTTGCCATTGTCTTATTGGTACTCAACATTCAATACATTACCGCTTGAACTGAGACAAAGATTGTGGTTTATCTGATTATGGGCCTAATTCAGACATGATCGTAGCAGCAAATTTGTTAGCAGGTGGGCAAATCCATGTGCACTGCAGGGGGGCAGATATAACATGTGCAGAGAGAGTTAGATTTGGGTGATGTGTTTTCAAACAAATCTAAATTGCAGTGTAAAAATAAAGCAGCCAGTATTTACTCTGCACAGAAACGGGTATGGGTCGTTGGGTCGACACAACTTAGGTCGACAGTCATTAGGTCGACCACTATTGTTCGACATGCATTAGGTCGACAGGGCCACAAAGTCGACATGGTCATTAGGTCGACATGTACTAGGTCGATAGGTAAAAAGGTCGACATGAGGTTTTTTTACTTTTTTGGGTGTCGTTTTCTTTGGAAAGTGATGGGGAACTCCAGTTAGTGCACTGTGTCCCCTCGCATGGCTCGCTTTGCTCGCCATGCTTCGGGCAAGGTGTCTCACTCCGCTACTGCTGCGCTCAGCACAGGTTCCTATTCCCAATTGTAGTCCATGTGGATTGTAAAGTATGAAAAATTCCAAAAATGTAACATTTTTTGGAAAAACTCATGTCGACCTTTTGAACTATTGACCTACTACATGTCAACCTAATGACCATGTCGACCTAGTGACCCTGTAGACCTAATGCATGTCAACCAATAGTGGTCAACCTAATGACTGTCGACCTAATTGGTGTCGACTTAATGACCATATCCCACAGAAACAATATAACCCACCCAAATCTAACTCTCTGCACATGTTAAATCTGCCCCCCCTGCAGTGCACATGGTTTTGCCCATCTGCAAACAAATTTGCTGCTACGATCAGGTCTGAATCAGGCCCTATGTGTCCCTGCAAGAAGATCTATGTGGGTAAAACAAGCAGGATGATTAAAGAAACAATAGGTAAGCATAGATCGACTATTAAGAAGATTACGGCAGGGATTGATGCACCACCAGTGGCAAAACATATTACACCCATGGGCATACTATCCGTGACTTTCGGTTTATGCCTTTGTACCATATAACACCACTTCGAAGGGGTGGTGATAGACACAAGCTACTACTGCAGTGGAAGTGCCAATGGATCTACAGGTTGAACTCTATCTTTCCTATAATTGGTCCAGTAAGTTGCTGTGCTCTTATTGGATGACTTGATGTGGTTTATAGACTCGGTCTGCGGTGTGAGTTTTATATGCTTATACAGGTTGAGTATCCCTTATCCAAAATGCTTGGGACCAGAGGTATTTTGGATATCGGATTTTTCCATATTTTGGAGTAATTACATACCATAATGAGATATCATGGTGATGGGACCTAAATATAAGCACAGAATGCATTTATGTTACATATACACCTTATACACACAGCCTGAAGGTCATTTAATACAATATTTTTAATAACTTTGTGTATTAAACAAAGTTTGTGTACATTGAGCCATCAAAAAACAAAGGTTTCAGTATCTCAGTCTCACTCATAAAAGTCCGTATTTCGGAATATTTGGATATGGGATACTCAACCTGTAATATTTTCTTAGTAACATGAGATGGATCTGTCTACATACAGTACCAAGTACATGGTCGAATCTTATCATTATGACTACTAGCAAATAGCCAGAGTAATGACTTCGGAGCCCCAGACACAGCAGGGTTCGCTGAACTGTAATTTTAGACACACATCTGGTAGCCCCCTGGTTCATTCTGATGGTGAGCTGCTCCACTGTTAAATGTCGGTTGGCCCTTACGCACCTGCGCAGCCGACATTCACCTCTCACATTAATGGCACATGGTGCTCCATAGTTTCCACATTGGTTATTCACAATGGTGACATTTGTCCATTCATGTTACACCTTCACCACTGCAGCAGGTGAACAATTCACAAACTTTGCTGTTTCAGAAATACAGTACTTCCACCCTTGGACTGAAAGCCGATAATAAATCCTTTTTGCACCTCAGATATAGTGCCCCTTTAACCAATGACAGCAATGAGTGATATGTGTGCAGACAGCCTTTTGCATACCTTATGTACCCACAAAGCCAAAGCATGGCACGAGACATACTTCATGGACTATGCGCTGACAACATTAATGTAGGAGGTGGTCATAATAATGTGACTACACTGTGTAGGATGTAGTTCTATATGTAGTTATCTATGATGTCCTATACACACTTGGATTCCTGCTTCGCCATTTCTTTTTTGTTTTTTTCACTAGATGTTTTTTGTTTATCACTGCTTATGTGCATGCTGTTTTGCCTAATTAATGTTTGGTGATGCTTTTACTCTGGCCTGAATCACCATAGGAGTAGCTCAAATAAGTACTAATTCATGCACTAGCTCCTGCACATCATTGTATTTCTTATTTTTTGTTTTTCATGTTTTTTGTTTATTGGTTGTTGAGGGGCGTGTCATGGTTGGCAACTTGGTATACTCCGGGCATCCTCTTTGCCCCACCCCTCAATGTGATGCTTCCAGCAGTGGTGGGGTGTTACGGCTGGCCTGGCCATCTGCCCAGCTGTCACGTCTCTTCTGGGTGATGCGTCCGAACCCAAGTGTTACTTCTGGTGATTTGGCTTGTATCGCGCCCCACCAAACAAGGTGGATATGTACACTTGGTTCCTTTTGCAGTGAGCAGACAGACGGAAGTCCATATACAGATTTCTGCTTTCTAAATAGAGCACTTTAGTATTTGATTGATTAACATTTGTAATTGGTTACTTGTGTTTCTTATCCAGGTTATTTCCATGTCCAATTGTGCTTAGTGGTATTTAGGTAGCCCTTTTCTGGCATTGTATTCATGCAGTCATTGAGGAAGATGGTAACACCAAAGCGGTATCCTTGGCAGTGGCATAACTAGAAATTTTGCTCACCCAAGCCCCCGCCCCCCCCCCCCCCACCCCAGGGCATTGCTATTTAAAAAGTAAGATTATGGTGCGTGCTCCAAACAGGGGACATGGCCTCACTAGAAGGGGCATGGCCTCACTGCTAGGGGTGTGGCATTGCAGGAAAAGACATCCTTATACCCCAGTATTGCAACGTGCATGTCCAGAGATTGGCCACCACAGGAGAATAAAATCCTGATTCATGCCCCTTACATTATTTTTCATTTTTACTCCTTATAGTAATGCCCCTTACACATTATGCCACACACTATAATGTCTATTACATAATATGCCACACACCGTAATGCCTGACACATTATCAAACACACCATAATGCCTGTGATACATTATACCACACACCTCAATGCCCATGACACAATGTGCCACAAACTGTAACGCCCCTGAAACATTATGCCACACACCGCAATGCCCCTCACACATTATACCACATACCACAATGCCCGTGATACATTATGCCGCACACAGTAACGCCATTGACACATTATGCCTCATGCCACAATGCCCTGACACATTATGCCACACACCACAATGCTCCTGATAGATTATGCCACATACCATAATACATATGATACATTATGCCACACACCACCATGCCCCTGACACATTATGCCTCACAGAAAGGTTTCTAATTACTTTTAAATTATCTGCTCATTGCCAGGAGTTTAATGCTCTTGGTTCCTTTCTCATTGCCAGGGGTTTAATGCTTTGGGTTCCTTTCTCATTGCCAGGGGTTTCATGCTCTAAGTTTCATGCTCAATGCCAAGGGTTTCATGTTTTGGGTACCATGTTCATTGCCAGGGGTTTCATGCTCTTGGTGTCATGCTCATTGCCGGGGGTATAATACTTGTTGCCAGGGGTGTAATGCTCATTGAAGAGGTTACATGTGCTGGGTGTCATGCTCATTGCCAGGGATTTCATGGTTTTGTTGTAGTGTTTGTTGCCATGGGTTTTATGCTTTGGGTGTCATGCTCATTGCCATGAGTGTAATGCTCATTGCCAGTGATTTCATGCTCTGGGGGTATCTTTCTCATTTTCAGCAGTGTAATGCTCATTGCCAGTGGTTTCATGCTCTGGATGTCATGCTCGTTGCCAGGGATGTAATACTTGTTTCCATGGGTTTCATGCTCTGGGGGTGTCATGCTTGTGGCCAGGGATGAAGTGCTTGTTGCCAAGGGTGGAACATATTGGCGCCTGCAGCACTTCCGAGTAATGCTGCAGCGCTGCTCAGAGACAGGGAAGTTGGAAGCAAAAAGTCAAGTATGGCCTCTAGCATCTGTCTCCTCCAAGGCGGCAGCCATTTTTTGAGCGACATTAACAGATTTACATGCGGGTGGCTAGTCTGCATGGGAATCTTCTGCGTGCTCCCCCAAGCCTGGCACCTCCCAGCCTCCGCAATGGCTGTGGGGTCTATAGTTACACCAGTGATCGTTAAACTGGTAACACAAAAGTGGTGTAATTGGATTCCTTTTACCCCTATGTTGATGGATGGGTGAATATATTTAAGTTCAGATTCCTGATTGCTAATGTACTGTATTGATTCTATAACTTTTTTCGCAATTGCCCTTTTTCTAATGACTGTAATAATGCCTGACTAATGGATTAAAATCAACTTTTTTATCTTTGAGATACTAGTTTCCCGTGCAAGCTGGAATCTGCATTCACTCTCTCTCTCTCTCTCTCTCTCTCTCTCTCTATATATATATATATATATATATATATATATGTGTGTATATTGTAGACATATTCGGTTAATTCCCATGATTAACCCTTTTATGCATACCTTTAGAAACAGGGATGTAAAACGACGTTTTAAGGAATTTAAAAAAAAACTACTAAAATCAGTTTCATTGTAATACATATAATACATACTAAATAAACTATATTTCTTTATAGCGATTTTGCTTTTGAGAAACTAATTTGCACATATGGTGTTGTCATTTTTAATGTCAGGAGAGGAGAGTCCACTCCCCTCCTCATTTCAAGATTCTTGGAAAAGCAGCTATAACAAAAATTGAAAAAGGACATCTCATTGATTGTTAGATCAGAGGTTCCCAAACTCTGTGCCATGGCTCCCTGGGGTGCCTCGGGACACTTGCAGGGGTGCCCTGGGTTGGTGGTCCAGGACCAATTCAAATTATTCATGGTCAATATAATAGGCAAAATCAGTGCTGGTAACTGCCAGTCATAAAATATGTGGTCAAACAGAAGCAAATCTTGTCCTTCACCACACAACTGACCCTAAGGATGACATATAAACGCGATTTACTCAATGTAATATTTCTTTCTAAATTTCTCAATAAGAAATTTTTGGCCTAGGGGTGCCGTGAAAAAAATTCTGATATTCTAGGGGGCCATGATTCAAAAAAGTTTGGAAACCACTGTGTTAGATGTTCAAATACAAATGCTTCTCTGATACGGACCTTTTTAGGTTAATAAGCTGTGTTATATTAATATTTATGTGAGTGGATATATTAAATACTTATTTTTATTTTATATTGGCAGTGTTGCGTTAGATTAGTTATTCTTTTTCATATGTATCTGAGTAGACCATTTACTGTACCATTCCATTGGTAGATAAAGATATTTTAATGTACCTTTTCTCAAAAATTTTCAAGGAATTATTTACAGTACAGTATATGCACATGATGATGATTGACTAAAATGTCCATTTATTTTCATACCACACTTAATTTTTCTTGCCAAAAAGGGTGTACTTATTTATGATTTAATGCACTACATATTTATGTGTTTCTTACTTTTATGTATTTTGAATGGTTGTCCTACAGTACAGTATATCACTGCATGAATACATTCCATAGCACATAAAGGATATCACATTAAAGCAGAGGTTCCCAAAAGCATTCTTCAAGACACCTTAATGGTCCAGGTTTTAAGGATATCCATGACTGAGCACAGAAGGTTAAATTAAATTGATTGAGGTACTAATTAAGTCACCTGTGCCCAAGCTTGGTTATCCTTTAAACCTGGACCATAAGGGTGCAGTGAGGACTGCATTTGGGAACAACTGCCCTAAAGAAATCACAGATTTATTTCATTACTGTAGGTGAAAGGTGTCATCTACGGACTCTTCCTACAGGGTGCAGTCAATTTGCCGGCAGTCGGGATCCTGGCGTTTAAGATATCAACACTGAAATCCCGCCAGCCGACAATGCCAGCGCTATTCCCACTCATGGGTGTCCACGACACCCACAGAGTGGGAATAGATCCTGTGACGAGTGCAGCAAGCCCGCAAGGGGACTCTTAGCGCTCACCCTGCTGCCAGCATTCTGGTGGGTGGGATGCCGCTGTCGGGATATGGACAGCCGGCATCCCGTCCGCCAGTAATACATACCGAACCCCTCTCTACAGCTGCTCTGTTCAGGTGCACTGTTCAATTTTAATTGTCAGATTAGTTAGATTAGAGGAGTTTGTTAAAATTGTTCCCACATGTTCACATTCTTTCTTACGATTAATACATGTGTGTAGTGATTTCACATCACATATAATTGGTAGTCATCCGTGTACTAATAAGTACTTTACCAGGGTCAGGGCTAAGACTCGGGAATTTACCAGCTTGCTAGACCTGGCAATTTCCTAGGTCGCAGTCTGAAAGGGGCATCAGGAGTCAAAAAGTGTTAATTTGTGTATAGTGCTTAATTGTTTAATTGATTAAGCAGTAGCTTTAGACTGATATCTAAACTGATTTCTCTTTAATCCAGCTGCAAAGTGTATACTAATACACCACGTTTTTTTTTACAGTGAATATCATGAAATAATTATTCCAATATTTAAACACAATTAATAAATATTTTCAATGATCACTCTGCTGATAATAGTCATACAGTTTTAGGGGGGTGCAATATCCATGCTATCCTAGGATAGAAGTTTCCTAGTGCGTATTGCTGCCATTGAGAGATGTAGGAAAAGCAGGATCCCCTAAAGGTACTGTACATAGAAATTGAGTGGACGCAGATTTATTAGTACTCTAGTACCACTTTCAGATCGCAATGCCGGGTCCCACCCGGGAATTGGAAATGGGTCCATCCTGGGTGGGACCCGGCATTGGACCCTACACACCACAATCCGGGTTGCCATCCGAGGGCTAGGACAGAACCGGCATCGGGGTAAGGGGAGGGTGGCGCTACGAGATGAGATCATCTTCACGCCACCTCTTCCTATGCAGTGAACGGGTACTGGGATGCATCGACCCGGGTAACCCGTTCACACTGCGCCTGACAAGTAATTACCCGGGAATAAACTTTCTTATAACCTGGGTTGAATTACTGCATTTGGTGACGTGGGAATTCGGGAGTGACCCCTTTCACACCGCACAGCAAACCGGGTCAACCAGGCAATATAACGGGTCGAAACCGGGTTATTTGTGTGGTGTGAAAGGGGTATACTATTGATACCCTCTAAGCATAGATAACTTTGCTTTAATCTCAAATGAACCATGTACCACAAATTGATTTTCTACATTGCACTTCATGGAATTTTCATAAAAGCCATTACATCATTCAATTTTCCAGCAACTCACCCCTCTGTACATGCTGCCCCCTCAATTATTCACTCACCTCTTATTAACACTTTTTACTTTCCTATATTCATTGACAATAACATCTACAACCTCTCACCATAAAAAAACTTTCACAAACCTCTGACACCCACACTTATCTTTCTCTTCTGCTTCTGATAGCTGGTGACATTTCACAAAATCCAGGACCCAGCAACTTGCATTGCTCACATTCACCTGATTCACAGCAACAGATATCCAGCTAACCTCATAAATCACATGTTTTCCATCACCCTCCAAATCACTCAAATGTGCCTTATGGAATGCACGCTCTGTTTGTAACAAATTAACATCCATCCATGACCTCTTCATATCTAACAACTTCTATCTGCTGGCTATAACAGAAACATGGCTCACACAATCAGACATGGCCTCCCATTCAGCACTGTCACATGGTGATCCAGGCCTGGTAACCATAAAGGAGGTGGGGTTGGATTATTACTTTCCCAATCTTTCGTATACACTGTTTTACCACAGGTTCCATCACTCACATTTACATCATTTGAAGTACATTCCATCAGGGTGTACTCTCCTTTCTCTCTTCATGTTGCAACTATCTATTGCCCACCTGGGCATCCCTAACAATTTCTGGAAGATATTTCTGCCTGGCTCCCTCACTTCCTATCCTCTGACATCTCCACCATCATCATGGGTGATTTAAATATTGCTATTGATTGTCCAAAATCTGCTGCTCATGCCTCCAAACTACTCTCTCTAACCTCCTCTCTCGGCCTCTTCCAATGGACTAACTCCTTTACTCATCAGGAGGGCCACTGCCTTGATCTAGTATTCACCAGACTATGCTCCATTTCTGAACTCACCAACACTCCTTTCTGTCTCTCAGATCACTACCTTATCACTTGCATGCTCTCCTCCATTTATTCAAACTCTGTGTTGCTGAAGTCCTCCAATCCTCCTCAGACCTGCAGAAATATTAATACAATTAATCTTTAAGAACTTTCCACCTCACTCCAACTGCTTTCACCTATTTCTGCATTCACCTCTCCTGAGATGGCTGTACCACACGTGAACCAGACTCTAGAACTAGCCCATGATGAAGTCGCTCCAGCTACCCAGCACACTCCACGTAGGCCTAGATGTCAACCATGGCACTCTAAATTAACAAGACAGCTACAAAACCTTATACATAAACTTTAACGTCAGTGGCATAAATCTTGTATTTCAAGAGACTTCCTCACATACAGTATAAGACTGTCTACCACTCTTATCGAAATGCCCTGGACACTGCCAAACAAACATATTTCCAAACTCTCATCTCTGCTCAAGCCTCTAACCCCAAACGACTCTTTAATACATTTAAATCATTTCTGAATCCTCCCTCAGCTACCCCACAAGCCCCTATCAAGGCACAAGATTTTGCTTCTTACTTCAAGGAGAAGATTGATAAAATCCAAGATTAAATGGTATGCTCTTCATAAGCCAGTGGCCTGCTCAGTTCTTTACCTGAACCCTCTTGCACTCTCTCTTCATTTGATCCTACAAATGAAGATGAAGTATCATCACTCTTCTCATCCTGCTTCTCTACTACCTCTCGTCTTGATCCTTTACCCTCACAAATAAGTAAAGCTCTGTCTCCGGTGCTCATCCCTACCTTAACTGACATCTGTAATCTCTCTCTACTGGTATTTTTCCTTCACTGGTCAAGCTTGCAGTGATTACTCCCATTTTGAAAAAAACTAAATTCTGGCACCAAATCTCTCAAAGTACTGCCCCATCTCTCAGCTCCCTTGCCTCTCTAAGCTACTTGAGAGACTTGCCTACACTCAACTCACACACTTTCTTAACTCACACAACTTATTGGACCCACTTCAGTAAGGCTTCCGCTCCCAACACTCCACAGAGAAAGCACTGACAAAAGTGTTTAATGATTTGGTCCCTGCGAAGTCTAAAGGCCATTACTCACTTCATATTCTTCTAGATCTATCTGCTGCTTTTAATAATGCTGACCACTCTCTTTTCATACAAACACTACAATCCCTAGGTCTTAAAAACACAGCCGTTTCTTGGTTCCTATCCTACCTATCTAATCACTCCTTCAGTGTTCGCTTCTCTGAATCTACCTTCTATTCGCTACCTCTTTCAGTTGGAGTACCGCAAAGCTCAGTCTTAGGTCCTCTGCTTTTCTCAATCTGTACCTCATCTCTTGGTAAACTAATCAGCTCTTTTGGACTTCACTATCATCTGTACACAGAGAATACTCTAATCTACCTATCCTCCCCTGATTTGTCTCTATCTGTATTGGGCCATGTCACTGAATGCCTTTCTGCCATTTCATTTTGGATGACATCTCGCCACCTCAAACTTAATATTTCAAAAACAGAGTTAATTATATTTCCACTGGCCAATAGTAGTTACAAACCTGATATTTCTATCACTGTTGAAAACTTGACCCTCAACCCTACCCCACAAGCTTGCTGCCTAGGTGTCATCCATGACTCTGAACTAACCTTTGTTCCCCACCTTCAATCTGTCTCAAAATCATGTTACATGCATCTAAAAAACATCCAAAATATGACCATAGCTTACAGATGACACTGCTAAAACTCTAATCCATGCTTTCATTATCTCCCTCATTGATTATTGCAATATTCTCCTAACTGGTCTTCCCAAAATGAGACTTTCACCACTACAATTCATTCTGAATGCAGATGCGAGGCTAATCTTCCTCGCTAGACATTCATCGTCTGCAGATCCACTCTGTCAGTCCCTCCATTGGTTGGCTATATTCTACCGTATTCAATATTAAATACTTTTACTCACACACAAGGCCATTAACCAAACTACACTAATGTACATAACTTTGCTTATCTCAAAATATCTCCCAACCCGACCTCTTCGCTGTTCACAAGATCTGCGTCTCTCATCCACACTCATTACTCGCTCCCATTCATGATTGCAGGGCTTTCTTCGCGATGCACCCACTCTGTGGAATGCCCTACCACGCACAATAAGACTTTCCTCTAGTCTCCAAACCTTCAAGCGTTCCCTGAAATCTCACCTCTTCAGGTAAGCATATCAAATTCCAGAACTGCCCACATAACTTTCATAAACTTTCCTATCAAATTGCATCCACTCTGCACAGTCCACACACATCCTCACATGTCTTCCCATTCTTCACTTTTCCTTTTCCGACCCCGGTTCATCATTGCTGTGTGACCATATCACACAGCCCATCAAGAACCTTTGCAATTTGGTGGACAACTATGCAATAGATAGCACCTATCCTTGAGTATCCATGCCTATTTCCCTATAGATTGTAAGGTTGCGAGCAGGGCCTTCCTACCTCTATGACTGTTTGTTATTACTCCGTTTTGTTATATCATTGTTATTTCCAATTGTAAAGCGCAACAGAATTTTCTGTGCCATATAAGAAACTGTTAAAAAATAAATAAATATGCAGCTACAATATACTCTTACAATATGCAAATTTAAATTTCAGATGCACTAAACAACCGGTGAATTAATACCACTATATATACTGTATGTACTGTATATTCTGGATCCTCTAATGTCCGAATCCTCTAATATACAAATACACTTGCAGTCTTATTCAATTCTATATATAACTACAATATCAATTGCAAAAGATAAATCCCACAGATTCCAAAAGGGAAAGTCTCAATCTTTGTGTTGTGCAGATTTGGTCCACCATAAATACTCCTCCTCCATGTCAGTCATTTATCACACTTCTTGCTGCACATCATGAACTCGAAAGCATGGGATTGGAAACTAAGATGGTTGAATGGATAAGATCTTGGTTGTAGGATAGAAAACAGAGAGTTGTAATAAATGGAGTGCTTTCACAGGAGTGAAATTTTACTAGTGGAGTACACCATTCATCTGTACTTGGACCAATGCTCTTTAATATCTTTATTAGTGACATTGCAAATGGCATTAAAGGAAAAGAATGCCATGATTGAGGATCTAGGAAGATTAGAGGATAGTCAAGAGTGTGGCAATTACAGTTTAATGCCAAAAAAATTAAAAATCATGCACTTGGGTCTCAAAAATCCAAAGGATAAAGATAGTTTTAATGGCACTATACTGGAAACTACTGAGGAAAAGGATCTAGGAGTCACTATTTCA
The DNA here is from genome assembly GCF_028390025.1 of Pseudophryne corroboree. Classification (NCBI taxonomy): domain Eukaryota; kingdom Metazoa; phylum Chordata; class Amphibia; order Anura; family Myobatrachidae; genus Pseudophryne; species Pseudophryne corroboree. The sequence goes on from NC_086455.1 coordinate 149,116,708, forward strand.
GGAGACTTAAAGGCAGGTAAGCAATGTAACAAAGCAATAAGGAAGGCAAGTGAGATGTTTGGTTGAGGAAATGGAATCAGCAGCAGAAAGAAAGAAGTAATAATTCCACTGTGTAGGTTATTGGAACGGCCATATCTAGAATACTGTGTTCAATTCTGGCAGCCATATCTTCAGAAGGATAATAATACATTAGCGACTGTACAAAGAAGGGCAACTAAAATGGTGCATGGCCTACATCACAAAACACACTCGAAAAGACTAAAAAAATCTCAATATGTATAGTATGGAGCAAAAAAGGGAAAGGGGGGACATGATAGAAACTGTCAAATATATCAAGGGTTTTAACAAAGTCCACGAGGGAAACATTCTTCAAAGGTAGAAAAGTATTAGAACACGAGGACATGCACTGATACTGAGGTAGGTTCAGGGGAAATTTGAGGAAACATTACCTCACGGAAAGAGTAGTGAATAAGTGGAATAGCCTCCCATCAGAGGTTGTAGAGGCTAAGACAGTAGAGGAATTTAAACATGCATGGGATAGATATGAAAATATCCTTACAAAGAATAATGATCAAATACGGTTTGAGGTAAAAATATGGTAAAAAAAAGGGGGCAGATTAGATTGGCAAAGTTGTTCTTATCTGCCATCACATTCTATGTTTCTATGAACAAGGATAGGACAGTATGAAGCTCATGTAGACACTATTGTGCAAAAATTAGGATCAGTGAAATTACTTGTCCATATGATTTTTCCTTATGTTAGTCTCTTCAGCCTGACAGCTGCAGCATGAGTGTGGTTGGGTAGCTCTGTGTTTGTACAATTAAAATATATGTATTTAATATTTTTATTTACTACATCACAACATACTGTAGGTATAGTACAAGTTAAAACATTTATATCAATTAAAATGTAGGTTATAGGTCACACTATATTAGATTGATTTTGAAACAATGTTTTATTGATAAAAGATTTTTGAGCAGATAATAAAAAAATTAAAAAACAAAACTAGTGGCTCAGATGATAGCTATTTATGAATGTATTTGAAACCACCTATCAGGAACCCAGAGATGTATTACATCACACCAATCAGATTTTGGACAAAATTATAAACCTCTATTGGATGAAGTTTGTCCTCCACACCAGCCACCGGATAATGGGGGTCATTCCGAGTTGTTCGCTCGCAAGCTGCTTTTAGCAGCTTTGCACACGCTAAGCCGCCGCCTACTGGGAGTGAATCTTAGCATATCAAAATTGCGAACGAAAGATTAGCAGAATTGCGAATAGACACTTCTTAGCAGTTTCTGAGTAGCTCCAGACTTACTCGGCATCTGCGATCAGTTCAGTGCTTGTCGTTCCTGGTTTGACGTCACAAACACACCCAGCGTTCGCCCAGACACTCCTCCGTTTCTCCAGCCACTCCCGCGTTTTTCCCAGAAACGGTAGCGTTTTTTCACACACTCCCATAAAACGGCCAGTTTCCGCCCAGAAACACCCACTTCCTGTCAATCACACTCCGATCACCAGAACAAAGAAAAAACCTCGTAATGCCGTGAGTAAAATTCCTAACTGCATAGCAAATTTACTTGGCGCAGTCGCACTGCGGACATTGCGCATGCGCATTAGCGACTAATCGCTCCGTTGCGAGAAAAAAATACAGAGCGAACAACTCGGAATGACCCCCAATAATCTTAACATTATAAATAACATATAGTTTAACACAGTGGTTCTCAAACTCGGTCCTCAGGACCCCACACAGTGCATGTTTTGCAGGTAACCCAGCAAGTGCACAGGTGTATTAATTACTCACTGACACATTTTCAAAGGTCCACAGGTGGAGCTAATTATTTCACTTGTGATTCTGTGAGGAGACCTGGAAAACATGCACTGTGTGGGGTCCTGAGGACCGAGTTTGAGAACCTGTGGTTTAACGTAATACTAAAATAAAGACACAGACTCAGGACTTTGGCAGAAATTAATTAATAAGCTCTGTTATATAATATAATATCATAATAATTTAAAATTGTATGGTGGTGAAGAAAGGATGACCAGAACTAAACAAAACCATAGAATGTACAATTTGGGCAGCAAAGACTTTGTAATAGTTAGCATTACAGCCTCACAGCACTGAGGTAATGGGTTTGATTCCCTGTGAGGAATTTGTATATTCTCCCTGTGCTTGCATAGGTTTCCTCTGGGTACTCCAGTTTATCACAGTTTATCTCACAATCCAAAAATATACTGGTAGATTAATTGGCTACCAACAAAATTAACTCCAGCTTGAATGTGTTTGTACATGTGATAGGGAATATAGACTGTAAGCTCCACTGGGGCAGGGACTGATGTGAATGACCAAGTGTTGTCTGTAAAGCGCTGCACAATATTTGGGTGCTATATAAATAACTGGTGGAAATAATAATAATAATAATAATAATAATAATAACAACTAATAATGACTTAGAATAACAAACATGCATTGTAGGAAGAGTCCTTCCAAGATGCTGAACCAAACAAGAATGTTCTAAACTTCACTAAATATGACTTTCTGCCTTTTGACACTACTGAAACATATGTCATGTAAAGTGTCAGTTATTTTTGTGGCCACAACTGATGTACAGTATCTATGTTAGTAACTAGTAAGATTTTTTTATGAATTAACTAATGTTTATGTGGCATTCAGAAGACCTATAATCTCATTAGTTAGCCCAGATTTATACAGAGACCAGGCTGTCTCTGATACGATTTCCCACTCCAGTGAAGTTCTATAGTAGAAATACTTCATCTGCTAATTTAGGTAATCAACTATACAAAAAGTATAGACTATTTACAAATCCTGGCCAAATATCAGTATTTTATGAATGATTAGGAATAATGACAGGGGCATGGATAGGTCAAGATTGTAAGCTCGCAAGAGCAGGGACTTCTTTCCTCATGTGTCTTTCCTTTTCTTACTTACACTATCTTATACTCCATACTCTCTTTGATGGCACCTAATCCTGGGTTTTCTATACCTGTCCTATATTGTCTTGAACTGTAAGTGCTGTTTTCTTGTTTCTTCGTTTGATTATGTACTGTGTAATGGGCGCTGCGGATCCCTTGTGGCACCATATAAATAAAGGATAATAATAATAATAATAACTCACTGAAGCTTGATATAGCATGCAGGTATGGGTCACAGGTTGGAGTCATTTCAGTACTCAATGATCCTGTACACATTGGCCCTCATTTCGAGTCGTTCGCTCGTTCTTTTTTTTCGCATCGCAGTGAAAATCAGCTTAGAGCGCATGCGCAATGTTCGCACTGCGACTGCGCTAAGTAATTCTGCTATGAAGAAAGGTTTTTTACTCACGGCTTTTTGTTCGCACCGGCGAACGTAGTGTGATTGACAGGAAATGGGTGTTACTGGGCGGAAACACAGCGTTTTATGGGCGTGTGGCTGAAAACGCTACCGTTTCCGGAAAAAACGCAGGAGTGGCCGGAGAAACGGGGGAGTGTCTGGGCGAACGCTGGGAGTGTTTGTGACTTCAAACCAGGAACGACAAGCACTGAACTGATCGCACAGGCAGAGTAAGTCTGGAGCTACTCTAAAACTGCTAAGTTTTTTTTGTTCGCAATATTGCGTAAACTTCGTTCGCACTTTTAAGATGCTAAGATACACTCCCAGTAGGCGTAGACTAAGCGTGTGTAACTCTGCTAAATTCGCCTTGCGACCGATCAACTCGGAATGAGGGCCATTGTGCGGGCAAGCTACAGTACCAGTGTCTGAATCACTGAAGTGGAGCAAAATACAAGGAAGAAGAGTACTGCTGACATGGATTGTGCTAGGGAAGAACAAAAGGGAGGAGGACACTGCCTGTGAGAGCTTACATTCAAGCAGTTCAGGAAGAAGAGGAGTATTAGAACTCGAGGACATGCACTGAGACTGGAGGGAGGCAGGTTCAGGGGTAATTTAAGGAAAAATTACTTCACAGAAAGGGTAGTGGATAAGTGGAATAGCCTCCCATCACAGTTGGTAGAGGCTAAGACTGTAGAGCAATTTAAACATGCTTGGGATAGGCATATGAATATCCTTACAAAGAATTAAGGTTCAAAAAGGGTTGAGATTACCTAAAGGATAAAAAAGGGGCAGACTAGATGGGCCAAGTGGTTCTTATCTGCCATCAAATTCTATGTTTCTATGTTTCTATGCAATTCTGATTATCAGGTTAATTGCTAGGTTGAAGAGGTTTATACTTTATTGTGGCTGTGTATATACTGTTTGTGTTTGCTCTTGTCTTTCCTCCTGTTTTTATGTCAGCCTTGCCTTGAAAAGATGAATGTTTATTTTGGCATGGTAATCGGCACCTAAAAAGGTTCGCAGATCACACAGCAGCAAATGTACAATACTGCCTTTACTACACAGCATACAGATAACTACTGTACTTAAACTACAATTATATACAAATACTTATAACTTAAAAAAGTCTGATGGTTTCATTCACAGCCAAAATGCCCACCACCATCTAGCAGTCAGCAAGCAACGTATTGCACCACAGCACAATAGGAGATCTCTACAAGCACATGCTTGATGCAAATCTCTGCAAAAAGGGAACAGTGATCCATGTAGGGTTGTACTGGGTGTAATACCTACACTGTGATGATCTTAGTTTTTAAATCAAGTTATTTTTATTACATAGCAATTTAGAAACAGAATGTGACAGCAGATAAGAACAAGTTGGCCCATCTACTGTAGTCTGCCCTTTTTTCAACATATTATTACCTTAAACCCTATGTTATCCTTGTTTGTCTGTAAGGATATCTTATGTATATCCCATGCATGTATAAATTGCTCTACTGTCTTATTAGTTTTCAGTTTTTATACAAATATAAAACATATGTCAGTGTAACAAGGTATCAAAAGTTTGATAAAAAAATGTAGGATTTATGGCTATATACATGAAAGAGTGACATTAGTAAAGGCACAAGATGGCCCAAAATAACATACACAGGAATGTCAAACTTACAGTATACAGGAAATATGCTTAAAAAAACAGTTAAAGGTACGAACATGCATATACTGTAAATACAGATTGAAATAAACCTAGAAACCAGTCTCAGCATCAAGGGTTCTAAGGACTATCAGTATGTTTACACATATTGGATTGATATCACCTGTCCCATTTTTCTAAAATAGTTGGGCATAGAGTTGCGGCTCTTGTTAAGATACCTTTCACAGTTAGAAACATCATTACCCAAGGAGCCACATTTAAAAGCGTCATGGGGTTCACAACCACACAAGTTCTTGCCACTATAACCTTTGCCAGAATAGTGAGACATAGGGTATATTATTTTATACATTATTAAAGTATGTTTCTTCAAGATCAAGGCCAAATAAATATATTCTAGGTTCTAAAGGAGGAAGGGAAGGGGAAGTCAGCCTAAAATCACCCCACACTTTGGTCCAAAAATAAAAGTCCACTGCACAGTCTCTGAGTATATGTCAAAAATACCAGAATCAGTAATTGAGAGATTTTGTGAACATTCTCCTCTGTTTTTAAAGTGGCAATCATTTACATGGTAAAACCAGGTTGATTTTGCCATGTAAATGATTGCAACTTTTAAAAAATCAGGCAAACTACCACACAATCTCTCACTTTCTGATTATCTCACCTATTACATTTCCCCCAAGGACTGCTTCTCATTTAGTTTTAAGAGGATCCAATAAACCTGGCATAAAACTAGCATTAAGCCTAGCATATAAAGAAGAAATGTAACCCCCTAGGACCTAAACACTGGATTATATATTTAATCGGTGAGGTAGTACTAGAGAGGTCTCACCAAATTGAGCTTGCATAGCATGCCTGAGTTGTAAATACCTTTAAAAGGCTGTTTAGGGGAGCCTAAAGGATTTAAAGACATCCTCCATATAAATTTGACCCAAGGAGGAACAGGGCCGTCTTCTCGTATGGGCTCAATGGGCACTTGCCTAAGGGCCCCAGAAGTATAAGGGCTCTAGGCTGATAGGTAAGGGCCCCCTATTTCCAGGGGTACCAGATTTTTGAAAATCGGCCCTGGGGAACTGGAGATATCTGACTTCAAAGCAGTGGTCCACATCTAAGCTTGTTAACTGGTCTTCCCAGCCAGATATCTCAGGTTCTGTCTGACATAGTTTTTTGAGGGTATTCTCCAAATTCTAGGACTCTCCCCTTTCAGTAGACACTGACAGCTTGTCTCTACTATGCCCAGAACGAGAGATATTAGCCTTCCAGCAGCTAGTCCCCGCTCCAGGTCCACATGCCTGGTATACAGTTTTATATCTTTGTTGGTGGATTGCTCTGGCTCCTGAACTCTGATACCCAAGTACACAGTACCTCCTAAAAGGTGGGACTCTCTAGTGTTTTAATCACATTGAAAGCTAAGAAATCTATTTCCAGCAACTGGAGATATCTGCAGAAAAGCAAGCTGCCTCCCATCAGAAAATGATGAATATTAAGCTAACTCCACTATCCACCCCTCATCTGTGTATTAAACACCCCCTACCACCCTAGAAGCCACGTACCAGGGCCCGTTCATTCAGCTTAATGCCCCCTTTTACAGTTTAGTGTTCTCCCTTCCGCCCCATCTCCCACCATCTGTGCGTAAAGGAATATTTCTCAGAAATTACTGCTCCAGGTCCTACATGCTGAGCAGAAGACATAACACCTCCTATCACCCGCAGGACATTGAAGCTGTTACTGATAGCACCAACCACCCCTACCTCTGGAGGATGGGTAGGGGTTTCCAGTGCATTGCTGTGTCCAGGGGCCTACACTGCTGTTAAGACTTCCCTGAGGACGAAACCCCATGCAAGATCCAAATATTATTTATTATGTAAAAATACAGGGGTGCTGTTGTTAAAATAAACGTGCACTGGCCCTGTCTTGTATGCTGTAAAAATTCTGGGGTGCAGTGAAAATCAATATACACTGGCCCTGTATGCTCTAAAAATACAGGGGTATTGCTGTTAAATTAAAATTACACTGGTCCTGTATGTTGTAAAAATACATGGGTGCTGTTGTTTAAATAAAAGTACACTGGTCCTGTATGCTGTAAAAATACAGGGCTGCTGCTGTTAAAGTAAAATTACACTGGCCCTAAATGCTGTAAAATACAAGGCTGCAGTGAAAATAAATGTTCACCGCCTTGTCTTGTATGGTGTAAAATTACAGGGATGTTGTGAAAATTCAGGTGTGCTGGCACTGTCCATGGTTGCAATGTCTAGGAATGACCTTCACAACAATGTACCACCATTTGCACACCCTCTGCAAGTGCTGGGGGATCACCACCAGTCCAGTTGCTGATAATGAGATTGAGGATGTCACTGTAGAAGTACACCAGGATGAGAAGGATATTGGTGTAGCTGGCACTGCGGAGGAAGTTGATAATGAGGATTCTGATGGTGATGTGGTTTGTTTGAAAATGGCACCAGTGGAGACAGTTTTTGGCCATGGGATGAAAAAAGCCATTGTCATGCCTGTGCAAAATACTAAAAAAGCTACCTCTTTGGTAGGAATTCTTTCTCCACAAATCCGGACAACAGGTGTCAAACCATCTGTTGCCTTTGTCAATCCATAATAAGTAGGGGTAAGGACGTTAACCACCTAGGAACATCCTCCCTTATATGTCACCTGCAGCGCATTCATCATAATTCATTGTCAAGTTCAGAAACTTTGGGTAATTGTGTAAGCAGTACACTGACACCTAAATGATTTGGTTTTGTTTGAATATTATTTCTCTGTGAGAATGAGGATTTAAACACTGTAGAGCCAGTTTGTGCAAGCAGAGATTAATTGCATTTTTTTTGGTGGGGGCCCAAACAAACCAATCATTTCAGCCACAGTCATGTGGCAGACCCTGTCACTGAAATGATTGGTTTGTTAAAGTGTGCAAGTCCTGTTTATACAACATAAGGGTTGGTGGGAGGGCCCAAGGACAATTCCATCTTGCACGTCTTTTGTTTGCCACATCATGCCAGGGGTGCTGCCATATATGGGGTGCTGCAACTCTTGCCTATCAGTCCAAGGGTGCTGCCCCACTGCCGTTTAAGTCCAGGGGAGCTGTTGCCTGTCTGCTATGCTGTGTAATTCTCCAGGGGTTCTACCTATGCTGTATAAGTCCAGAGGTGCTGCCGTATAATTCCAGAGGTGCTGCTGTACTTGATCCTAGGTTTAAATGAAAGCCTACAGCAGATATGGAACAAGCTTCAACAGCACAAACAGATTTGTGAAAGGTTTTAAAATAAAGTGGGGAGAGACCACATTTGGGGCCATAGTCAGTCTGACTCAGAAGAGACTTAATCATAAGCCAGCGCAACTGCCGGAGAGGTAAACATTATATTTTTTGCCAGAGCATTACAGAGAGGTTCTTCTCAATTATTTCATGTTAGGAACTCACTCAAATGAATGGCTCCAATTAGTCAACCTTAATTTTGATTTGTTATTGATGTTCCACATTTTGGGATTATTTAATTAGAAGATGCACATTTGTTGTACAGGGATTGTCTTTTCCTAAGTGCTGCATAGGGTTGTCGCAAGACCTTGCGGTGTTAGAAGAACAGAGTTTCGGTGATTTTGCATTGCATCAGCTTTCCATTGCACTGCAGCGCTAGATGGGCCAGGAGCTCCTATGAGGCACAAACAGTTACTCAATAAGGCCCAGTATGGCATATCATGGTGGCTTACAGCCAGGAAGATGTCTTACTTATAGTATGAAATGAGTTTTGACTGTAGAGTGGTAAACTCCACTAGGGCAGGGGCTCAATAACAAAAAATTAATTGTACATTCGTGCATAGTACTTTAATGAATCCAAAATTCACAATAATATTTTCACAAAATAAGTCTCCAGACTCTGTGGTAGGGAAAATATCCAATCTTGATCCTGTGGTATACACCAGTTTATTTGCATCCCAGCATTAAATCCGAGATTATCTTAATCCCTGGACATGGAGAAGGGTACAAATTTGGAGGCTTTGGCCCCTAGTTTTTCAGTTTGTCCTGTAATGTGGTAATTATTAATTATATATTTGCTTGGTTGAAGTCCTTTCTGTTCCACACCAATATAGGAGGGGAGGTGAAAGCCTGTGTGTTGTTCCTGATTGCGTGTGCCTCTCTAATTTTTAATCACCTTCTTGACACTGTCCTCTTCCTCTTTCCTCTTCTCATAATGTGAAAAGTCATCATAGAAGGATGTGGTATGTGTGTAGCTAGCTATGATTCAGAGAACTTGGCGAGCTTTTCCCAGGGAGACCACCTGTCGATGAAATTATGGGTTTATTAAACTGTGCATGTCCTGTTTAAACAGCATATGGGTTTGTGGGAGGGCCCCTAGACAACTCCATATTGCACTTCTTTTTTTTATTTTCATTATGTGCTCTTTGGGGCCTAGTTTTTAAAACTGCCATCCTGTCCGCCACTGCAGTGCCACTCATAGATGGGCCAGGTGTTTGTGCCGCCCACTTGTGTCGCTAAGCTTAGTCATCCAGCAACATTGGTGCAACCTTTTGGCCTAAAAACAATATTGTGAGGTGTGAGGTGTTCAGAATAGACTGGAAATGAGTGAAAATAAATGTTATTGAGGTTAATAATACAGTAGGATCAAAATGATCCCCAAATTCTGTGATTTTATCTGTTTTTATGTTTTTTTTAAAAATCATCCAGATCCAAAACCAAAACCCGAAAGGGTGTTTTTGGCAAAACCCATCCAGATCCAAAACACGAGCGGGGATCCAGATCCACAACACAAAACCCGAAAAGTGTCCGCCGCTCATCTCTAATTAGAATTCTCAGCTTTTATCTCAGATGTTTTAAGAACTGTCCCAGATGATGGTCATCGATTAAGTAGTTTAAATAATGAAATCCAGTCACCCTCAGGGTCCCTCTTTTATAAGTCTGTTTGAATTATTAAACTGCGTTGGGTTTATAGAAGTCTAGATTCGCTGCAGACAAACAGCTTCAATCGGAACTGATCAGCTATGTGTAAGTCTCTTGGCTTTATAATATTCATGCAAGAATATGCTAATATTGCCTAAACAGATGTTGCTTTCAGTGTCTGTGAAGCTGGGTGCAGTAGCCATTCACTTAAGATAATTTATCGTAGACCTGACAAGTTTCCCTTTAACTTATGTATGATCACAATACCCCAAAGAACTTACTAGACTGATATACTGATAATAGGAACATATATTTATTAAAATCAGGCAACCTGAAAGCAGTGTACACTCCCCACTCCTTTGGTCTAGGTCAAAGGTGAAATACAGCTGTGGAGCTATATTTCTAATTGGTGCAAAAGAACTTATCCTATAAAAAGTACATATATAAAACAGAAATGTTATATATGAGCAAAATGGCATTATGCATGAACAGTGGCGTAAGTTCGTCCCAGTTGCCCGGAGGCAAGATAAATATTGGTGCCCCCCCTATTTCCTATATTTAGATAAATAAATGTATGCGTGCGTGCGTGTGTAGTGTTCTGAAAATTTTTTATATACTGTATTTATACATTTAATTGACTTTTATTTTAAATCACACATTTCTTAGCAGTCATACCCAGGATTAGAACCCATGACCTGTTACACTAATAGCAGACACTTTACTGATGTAGTTATTTGCTCCTGTACAGGAAGCATGAGAATTCTAACTATATGAAGTTACATGTAATTGTCAGAGAAGTATCTTCATATAGTTAGAATTCTCATATTTCCTATACAGGAGAAACAGCTTCATCAGTATTGTGTCTGCTTCCAGTGTAATAGGTTGTGGTTTCTAATCCTGGGTGTGATACTTGTAAAATGTGTATATTCAGTATAATAAAGAGGGTGTGATTTCTAAGGTGCAGGGACCAGTGAGGAAGTCGGCCACTGAAAAGACAGCGACAGCTATCAATTAACTTAACTCAATGGTGTCACAGAATGGGAGGAGAGGTGCCCCCCTTCAGAGCAGGAGCCCGGCGGCAGATGACTCCATTGCCTCCCAGAGTTCTGCCTCTGCGCATGAACAAAATGGCATGAAAATGTAGTTAAAAATATCACCCAATACAACAACTAACACAGCTAAAGATGAACAGCAACCAGTAGTGGATCTTGCCACAGGCAAGCAGGACATTTGCCCAGGGCGCCGCTTTCCGGAGGGTGCCGCACCATGGCACGATCCGCTGCTGCTGTGCCCCCACTGCTGCTGCCCGCTGTCCCGCTGTGAAGGGAAACTAGATGCTACGCGTCTAGTTTCCCTTCGTGGCCTGCCCGCTGTGAAGGGAAACTAGACGCTACGCGTCTAGTTTCCCTTCGTGGAGAGGACCTTTTCTGTAATGATGTGCGGTGCGCGTTGACGTCATCGTGCACCGCACAGCAAAGGTCCTCTCCACGAAGGGAACTAGACGCGTAGCATCTAGTTTTCCTTCGTGGAGAGGACCTTTGCTGTGCGGTGCGTGAAGACGTCATCGCGCACCGCACATCATTTCAGCGGCGCTACTACTGTACAGGGGGCGTAACTGACCATGCCCCCTGTATGAAGCCACGCCCCCAATGGCCGCCCGGGGCGCAAAATGACCCTGAGCCGGCCCTGACTGCAACACAACTTCTATGAACACAAATGAACATCATTGATACCTCAATTGTGAGTTCAAATTCAAATCACACCAAACAACTCCTGTCAGTGTAACCTTGAAAATCAGCACTGTAGTTCCCTGTTTTAGGCACACTGTAGCTACAACTACCCAATTCATTCTCAATTACTTATGTTTATTGCAATATTCCCAAATCTCGTCATACACATATGCTGAACCTTTGTCATTTTGTTTTTATATACTTGCAAATACAGTCTGAATTTCCTTAGTTTGTTTTTTTCCCCCTACCTTCATATCTTGTAATTTCTAACACCTCCTTCTACTTTATTTCTGCAACTACATAATCTTTCAGCTTGAAACCAAATTACTGCCATTGGACACTTCCAACACTGCGCTTTCTCCTGCATTTCTGCAATCCTACTCCTCTGTCAATCATACAGCCACCACTTCTGTTTCCATATTTATACTCCTATTTACATCAACCACTCTACAGTATTTCCAGCCTGTTGCTATAGCCCGCCAATACAACTTGTTTGTCTCATCCTGTGTTCTGTCTTCTGCTCCCACCTCTATCCTTCTCTTCATGTCACCTACACCTCCTCCTGTCTCCCCTCCTCTGTCTCCCATTTACTCCACTGACACCATTCCACTCCTCCCCTGTCACTCCACTGTCATTCACTTCTGCCCTGCCTTGGGCCTACTTCTCCAAAATCCAGCCCTGCTCCCTCCCTCCTCTCCCTGCCACCTCACCTCACCTCCCTTAGTATCACACATTACTCCATCCATGCTCAACTTTTTCTGCTTCCCTTCCTAGCTTAGGAGACAGCACCATCACTACACCCTCTGTGTCCCTGCCTTCTAACTTCATCTCACCTCATCATTACAGCAATCTTGATAATCTCTTTCATATGACCCCCTCAGACTCTCTCCCCGTCTCATGTGCCCTCTGTCTGTAACAAACTGGTCCACACCAGTGAATTTTTCAAGTCAAATTCCCTACATCTCCTAGCCATCAATGAAACCTGGATTACCCCCTCTGACACAGCTTCTCCCACTGCTCTCTATCTGTTGGTGGACTCACATTCTCACATATCCCCCCTGACAGGGGAGTCAGCATGGTGGTGGTATTGTGGTCCTACTACCATCTAGCTACTCAAGCCAGCTCATACTCCTTGAACCCTCCCATCCATTCTCTACATTTGAGTTCCATTCTATACACCTCTTCCAACCTGTTCACCCTCCAGTAGCTGTCATTTACTGTCCCATTGACATTCGTACAAAATTCTTCAAAAACTTTGCTTCTTGGCTTCCTTACTTCCTCTACTTAGACATTCCCTCCATTTTCTTAGGTGATTTCAACATCCCTATTGACACCCCTAAAAAATACTCTGTCTCTAAACACCTTAACCTCACAATGTCACTTGGTCTCTCCCAGTGGACCTCCTCTCCATCCCATGTGAATAGTAACTTGCTTGATTTAGTCTCCACTCACTGCTGTGAAATTTCTGATTTCTCCAACTGCCTATTTCCTTTCTCTGACCATCACTTGCTCTATTTTAACTTAGTTCTCTCTTTGCTTCTCCATCTCTTCCTCCTAAGGCTACCATCACTAAACATAACATTGAGGCTGACACCACTTCCCTTTCCTTCCTATTTGACTCACTTCTCTCCTATCCTCTGTCTCTCCTGCCCTGAACAAGTTACTTACATATACAGTACAACACATCCCTTACTTTTGCTCTTGACTCTGTAACACCACTGATCACTATTCACCCTCGCAAATCAGCACCGCAACCCTGGCATTCCAAATGCACCAGATACCTGCAAAAATGCTCAAGTATGAGTGACAGTGGAGTAAATCATGCTCTAAGAAATACTTTTTCCATTACAAATGTGTCCTCTTATACAATTGTCCTGCCCTTTCCCTCTCTAAACAATCATACTTCAAAAAGCTCATCTCCTCCAAGTCCTCAAACCCCTGGCATCTCTTTGCCACTGTCAACCTGCTCCTCTGCCCACAGCTGCCTCAACTCCCCTCTTCACTCTCTGCTCTTGACTTTGCCACCTACTTCACATACAAAATTGACTCCATACGACAGGACATCACATCCCACTAGACCCTGAGCAAACCCCCTGCACCATTCCCTGACCCCCACTCTCCTTACCTCCTACAAACTCTGGCATCTTTCTTCTACCACTTTCCCTCCTGCCTCCTCCACTACCTCTCTACTTCTGCATGTTCCCATCTTGCCCATCTCCTCAATCTCTCCCTCTCATCAGGCACTGCCCCTTCTGCCATCAGCGTTCTCTTGTCTCCCCATTGTTAAAAACCTAACTTTGATCCAACCACTTTCTCCAACTACTGACCCATCTCTCTCCTCCCTTTTTTCATCCAAATGCTTTGAGCATATAGTCTACAACTGCCTCAGTGCCTATCTTTCCAACAACTCACTGATTGACCCATTCCAGTCTGGTTTCCATCACGAAAGTCTGCAATGACATCCTTGCTGTTAAATCCAAGGGCAACTACTCTCTGCTTTTTCTCCTTGAACTCTCTGCTGCATTTGACACTGTGAACCACCCTCTCCTCCTGCAAATTCTTTATTCCCTTTATCTGTGTGATACTGCCATCTCCTGGTTGTCCTCCTACATTTCTGACCATTTCTTCTGTTATGACTCCCCCTCACTTCAGTTATGCTTTTGGGCCTCTCCTTTTCTCTCTTTACACATGCTCTTTAGGTGAGCTCACTAGCTCTTTTGACTTCCAATATCATCTCTACACTGATGATACTCAAATCTACATTTCCTCCCCAAAACCCCACTTTCCTCACTCGTTTCTCCAACTTTCACTCTATCTATTCCTTTATGTCCCGCTTTCTTAAACTTAACATGTCTAAGCTGATCATCTTCCCTCCCCCCCTGCATAACCTCATCTCCCACAATTGCATAATCTATCAATGGCAATACTATCTCCTCTATTCCCCAAGTGCACTTTCTTAGAGTAATATTTGACTCCTCCCTCTCATTCAAACTACACATTGAGTGCCTCTCACAAACCTTCCATTTCCATCTCAAAAACATTTCCAGGCAAGAAAGACACTCACCTACTCACTGGTCATCTCCAGATTGGACTACTGCAATCTCTTCCTTTCTGGCCTCTCTGATATATGCCTGTCTCCACTCCAATATATCCTCAATGCTACTGCCTATCTCATCTTCCTCACCATACTACATCCACCTCACCTCTCTTACAAGCCCTTCATTGGCTACCCTTCCCATTCAGAATCCAATTCAAGCTTCTCACATTCAACTTCAAAGCCCTCACACACTTTTCTCCCTCTTTCATCACTGACCTAATCTCTCTCTACACTCCTACCCATCCTTTTCGCTCTGGTAATGCACACGCGCCTCTCCTGTAAAACTGATTACCTGCTCCCACTCCTACCTACAAGATTTTGCATGTGATGCTCCCTATCTCTGGAATTCTCTACCTCTCCCCATCCAACTCTCCACCTCTCTATAAAACTTCAAATGGGCTCAAAGGACATACTTCTTCACCAAACCCAGTCAACTGTGCTCCGAACCCTCCTGTCCATGGTCATCATGGTCATTGTCTACCTCTTCTGTGTCACCCCCATTTGTTAGCCCTTAAACTTTTGGATTGTAAGCTTGCAAGAGGAGGGGATTCTCCCCTTATGTGCCTTTCCTTCTCTTAATTACACTATGTCTTATACTCAATACTACCTTTGATGGCAACCCCTGGTTTTCTGTATATAATGTACCTTGGACTTGACCAATATTGTTTAAAACTGTAAAGTGCTTTTTTCTTGTTTTACTCATTTGTTTACGTACAGTACTCTGTAATGGGCATTGCAGATCTCTTGTTGCGTCATATAACTAAAAGATAGTAATAATAATAATAATAATAATAAAAAAAAAAATACACTATATTAATATACTTCTGTTTCCAAATACGTTGTTTTTATAATATTATATTGAATAGTTTGCAATACAAGTTGAGTCTCTGAAAATCCAATAACCAAAATATGCTGAAATTCAAAAACTCTGGCGTGCGACTGAAATAGTGACACCATTGCTTTCTGATGGTACAGTGTACACAATATTTGTTTCATGCACAAATTTATTAAAGAAATTGTATAAAATTACCTTCAAGCTATGTGTATCAGATTTATATAAAGCAGTGTACTTTGTGTTTAGACTTAGTTCCCATCTCCAAGATATCACATTATGGTATACAAATATACATTATGGTAGGCACATATTCCAAAATATGGAAAAAATTAAATCCGAAATTTAGATATAAGAGACTCAACCTGTATATGAATCTTTATCAGTTCAGATTTACTGGTTACATCAATTCAGTGTTTTCAAAATTACTGTCAGATATGTATATTGTGATTTATAATGATTCATTTCTTAATTACCCAACTGTAATATAATTAGTACTATTTCAAATATCAGTGGAAATAATTTTCCCCCGTGTAAAATGTATTCTTTGTACACATTATACTAATGGGTATATAAGGTCATGCTACGTTACATGGCTCTAACATTGCCAAACATAAACCTGCAAGCAAATATTTTTTACAGTCATCTCTTTTGAGATATGAATAAAAGAACTTGCACCTCAAAGGCATATTAACTTCAGTTTTCTTTCAGAATATTTTGAACACGGACCTTTTTACATAGAAACAAGTTTAATATATTATATATTCAATACTATAACACAACATAAAATCATATTGTCCTAAAGGTAAAGTTTTGCGTTTAATGCTAAACAGTTAGGAAAAATTGAATTTTGTGGTTTGCTTGTAATTAACAATTTGTAGCTGAAGGGAATATGCATTATTAGATTTATTTTTGCCATACGGAAAACAAGGTGATTTATTTGATTTTTGGACAATGATAATCTATTTGTTACTCATACTAAAATACAAACTTCTTGCAGTTGACAGAAATTAGTATGAGTAGAATGAAAATTGTTTGTATACAAATGAGATGGATCCATTTAAATGCTGCACATATTTGTAAGAAATAATGTTTTTTATTTTGAAATAACTGCAAACATGCAGGATATTCAGATAATTACTACGTGGTTAAAATAATACAATTTGAAAGTAAACATTTAAGGTGAAATTTCTAAAATCTGTGACAAATATTGTGCACTTCTAGTTTTATTGGTGCCTCATTAATATGTTTTCCACAAGTTTTTATATGATTTTCCCACTAATGTAAATTATTTGTGGGAACAAGCTCATAAGCTCATAAGCCACAGTTTATATTTCTAAAATATTACAGAGATTTGGAGCTCATTCGGGTTGGATTGCAATTGGCGAAACAACCGCAAAAATAACAATGATGATACGGGCGCATGTGCATTGCTCGTCCTGTGCATGTGCCTGCATTTACTATGGGTGACCCGCAGTAAATGTGAATGCCTCTGCCTGTCAATCAGGCAAAAGCATTCCTAGGCTGGGGGGGGGGGGGAGTTGGACGGACCAGGAACGCTCTGTTTTCTAGACAGAGATTTGCGGGGGTGGCATCAGAGAAATGGGTGCGTGGCGGTGCAAATGGGGGGCATGGCATGGGCATGATCAGGGCAGCTGCATGACATCACACACAGCCGTTCAAATCAAAAAGATTGCGGCGGCCCTCCTGCCATTACAGCCAGGCTGTGCTTGGCAGGAGGCATCCACAATTTATGCAAACACGCAGAGATTGCGGTGCGGCTGCAATTTCAGCATTGTCACAGATACGGGGGGCAGTTATCATGCTGGGCGGCCTTGCCATAAGATGGGCGGCTTCCACCATGCGAGCAAAAGGATTGCAAATTCTGCTAAAATTCAGAATTTGCATTTTTTACTGAATAGGGTCCTTAATCAGTAGATTAAAAAGGTATTGTTAAAGCTCCAGTGTGACTAAGAAATCAATCTTGTGGCATATCTATCATGGGAGCAGGGTTTGAAGTGCACAGAGTCTTTGTGATTTTCTGTGCATATGCTAGTTCCATATTTTCAAGGGATGGTGGCCCATGGACATCTGCATACAGTTACTCCACCAGTCTTAATACACCGCTGAATCTCTCAGTTTATGAAAGAAAATTATATACAGTATGTCTTATGTTTTCTTGGGCTGTGCATAAATTTGATGCATTGAAATTACAGTAAATTGTATTTAAATTATTAAATAGAAACACATACTGCCATTAGTAACTGTTGGTAGGGGATAATTTGTTGAAAATACAAACGTCCAAAGACCAGTGTCAGTGCAAAACTGACCCTATTAAAGTGAGTCCATAATTATATAGAACTAGGAAGATTAATACATCTGTATTTAAAAAGTTTGCCCAACTGAATAATAACAGTCTGGTATTTATTTTTGGTTGTTAGTAAATACAGTACATTTGCCCAGTAAGAATGACCATCATAACATGTCAAGTAAAACACATTTTCTGAAGTAAAGCTGTACATATTTGATAATTGATTAACACATATTATAATATTGTCAGAATTAGGTATACATAAACAATATGAGAATAAATATCACAATAAAAAGACATAACACACAAATTGTACAGAAGCGACTATTGCTGTCATTTTCCAAGGTAGGTCCAAACATTGTGGAAATTAATTTCCCTTACTTATCTATCATTTAATGTTTCAATTCTCACACTGTTTTAAAAGTTAAAAAAATACAGTATTTGTTTGACTCACCAAAAAATATAATAAAATGATCAGTTAGTTTTATTGTATATTTGTATATTGCACGTAATAATGTTTACTTATAGCAATTTAGTCCTACTTTACATTAATTTATATTGAATTAAATTAAATATACTGTAGTTTTTGTTTCTATGGATAACATCATGTATGTTATGTGATGATGATGATGACAATAATAATAATAACAACAACAACAACAACAACAACAACAACATGTATTGTTATATGAAAACATTAGTAGAAAAATTCCGTGTTTTTAACAAAAAAATATGTCTTCTGAAATATAAGGTATGGTAATAGTACAACTTCTTTGATTTTCATTAAATATTAATGGTACTTACAGTACTGTACAATAGAAAATATTTAATTTTTATTATTTACATTTTAAGCTTTTTTTTCTCCCAGGTTTCTTTTTATAAGAAAAATAATGGAATCCAACAAAACTGTAGTAAAATATTTTATTTTGTCAGCTTTTGATGAATTTCACCAAGTTCAGAACCTACTTGTCTTTGTTTTTCTACAGACCTACATTATAAGTCTCATGGGAAACATTACTATAATTTTTCTTGTTAAAGTAGAACCTTCTCTTCATACTGTAATGTATTTTTTTATTAGTGTATTCTCTTTTTTAGAAATTATGCTTGTGTCTGTCATTATCCCAAAACTTTTAGCCATTCTAATTTCAGAAAATAATGTTATTTCTTTCATTGAATGCTTTACTCAAATGTATATGTTCATTTCTTTCGGTGCAACTGAATGTTATCTTCTCGTAGCAATGGTCTTTGACCGACACCTAGCTATTAACAATCCATTACATTACCCAGTTATAATGACACCCATATTTTGTTATAAGCTGGTTATTTTACCATGGATCATGGGATTTGCTACTATTTCTGTCCCTGTCATCATGACAGCTTGTTTGGAATTCTGTGGTCCTAATGTGATCGACCACTTCTTCTGTGACTTGGCCCCACTGCAGAACTTGGCATGTTCAGATTCCTTTGTTAGCAGTATATTAACAAGCACAGTTGCTATATCCAATGGTGCTCTGACTTTTAGTACAATCATAGGATTCTACATCCATATAATAATGACGGTTTCAAAAATCAAGAGTGAGGAGGGAAAACAGAAAGCATTTTCCACATGTTCATCTCATCTCATTGTAGCAGGCCTATTTTATGGAACAGGCACCGTTGTGTATGTCAAACCAAAAGGAAGTTATTATGACAAATATCTGACTTTTATGTACACAGCATTAACACCTATGATTAACCCTTTTATTTACACCTTTAGAAACAGAGACGTGAGGAATGTTTTAAGGAAGTCAGTAAATCAGATTATAAAACCAGCTTCATTGTAATACATATAATGCATACAGTATATTAAATAGACTTTGTACTTTTACTGATTGTTTTTTCCCAGATACTAACTTCTTTTTGCCATTTTTATGTAATTGACATCTACAGTATGTAAAAACAATAAACAATTTTTTTTTACACATAACATAGTTTTCTCAAATCACCTCAAATAGCCCAATTTAATGAGCCATGGACTTTGCCACTTAGCAGCACTGAACACAAATCCTAATTCCCCTTTAAATTATTTGTGAACGATGATGCTACATTGATGAAAAAGTAGCACAATTATGTCTCAGAGAGTCTGGATTGAAACCAAGGACTGGTCAGTGTGACCTTAGCAGAAATCTCCACCATAATAGTACAAGACCTGTAGTACAAGACCTGGTCAGCAGGCAGAATCATTTGAAGAAAACCCTTTAAACATCACCACAAAATCTGAGTCTACCCACCTACAGCCACACTCAATAGTTTGTACAAGTTTGTCCATTCACAAATTTTTCACAATCACCACTTTTTAGCATCCCAACAATCCTGCATATATAACCAGATGGAACAATTTAAAACCATAAGAATCAATTAAACAATCTACAGGGTCCAGTCTAGGTTTCCTGTAAGGTAATAAACTGTAATTAGCTTATTAGTAGCACCTGTTAACTAACTTTTAAAATGCACCAATGCTGGAAAATTTGGCAAGGCAATAGGCTGGGGGTGTGGGATTAAGCTAGCAGCCATTGGCATTTGTATAAGTTTTGATTGTCAGAACATGGAATGTGATGCTGTGACCTGTAACCTGCTATGAACTGCTCTTACACTATGTGAGTGACCTAGCCTGTGGAAAAAGAATAAATCTGCTGTTTGAATTTTACCCAGTGTTGTGATCCTTTTATGTGATCCTATTCTGCTGTGATGTGTCTTTGTTAAAACCCCGTGCGACGCCTATATGCACATTGTAATTGTATCCCACAGAGGAGACCTATGGATTGGCACCGGGTAACGTAAAATTACTTGCAAAACTGGAAGTGCTGCCCATACTTTGACTATCTATATATATATATATATATATATATATATATATAATCAATCCAGAGATCCGGCACTTCTATAGTAGCATACTGTAGGTTTACTTGCCAGGGTGCACTCCTAGGGATAAGCCTATCCCATCCATAGACATGCAGAGAAAGGTAGCACTCCTGGACCAGAATATCAGTGAACAAAGAGCTGGTGCTTTATTATCAATGTTTCGGGAATACTTACAGACATTAGGACCCTCTTGCAGCCAGATGGTGTGTGCTCCCGGTGATTGCGGCTCACTTCTGGTTTCGGGCGTGACGTCATACCGGAAATGATGCCTGCCAGGTCACGTGACCAGCGCTGCCTCGGGTCTCCATGGTAATGCATACACAAATGCATGTCAGGAGAACCTGTTGAAATACAATATAAATAATACAATACTATCAAAAAAGAATGTGACTCTTAGTAATAACATGCAGAGGACCTGACGAAATCGCCGTGAGATAGGGGCGGAGAAACGCGTAAGGACCTTTAAACAACCCATTTACTGAAAGTGTCTCCATGGCTGTGCTACAAAGAAAGCCGTTCACGGACATCACAGAGCCGCCGCTAATACGGGAGTCTGCTGCTAACACTCCACGGTGCATGTGTATTATAAGTCCGGTAAGAGGGATCCTCTTTTTACTGCACAACACGATACTGGACACTGTCAGCCGAGATCAGACGGGGGTGTAGCATAGCGCCGGGATATCATCATATCGGCGACCTCCCTCCGCCTGTTCCCACAAGTGTGCTCACAGCAATAATTTACAGAGGAAACACTGCATGTTGGCGTGCTTGCCACTATAATCCTCATGTTGCCACTAGACTGACTAATCAAAAGGAGACAAGTGCAATACGGGCTATTTATTTCAAGACTCCACAGCAATTACTATTTTTGAATCCAATGAACACTGTCATTATGGACTAAAGCACTATTGGAGACACGAATGAGTGAGTTATCTGTTGTAGGTATTATATGTCTACTTTTGGGATATATCAAATTGTATATTATTGATTTTTAATAAATTATAAACATTTTTGATTGAAGCGCTTCCTGTTATATATTCACTTATTATATATCCTTTATCTATGTTATGTAGATGACCGACCGTGTTTCATCCTCTTAGCGTACTTCTTCAGGGGTATACGTCTTTAATAACAAGAATACATATTTATATATAGATAGATAGATAGATAGATAGATAGCAAATCAATCAGGTGGCACTCAGACAGATTACACAGACACGCTATATATTTCAACGTTTTAAAAAATGTATTTTCCCGTCATCAGGAGAACAAACATGCATAAACCATGCTCACCTTATATACCTTATCTCCACATGTGAACTCCCGTCGACGGAATACCCGGAAGCCACCCAAAAAGGACATCATCAACAGGTGTCTGTCCTCAAGGTAACGAAAAAAAGAGTGATACGTTCACCACGAACAGTGCACTGATTAAAACTCGTATCAAAAATGGCTATAGACACATTCTGCTACATACTGTAATATACAATGTTTCTATAATGATTGCCACATTACAATGTTAATATAATGTAGCATCTCTGTTATTATTTCCAAAATTAGAGACAATGTAAATTATCTATAAGATAATCATACTATAATGCATAACATAAAGGCTAAGCATTTACATAATCTCCTATCTCATACAAGAGATTAAAAGTACAACGTACACATAAGGAAATGGCAGAACAACTATCAAAAAGAAAAATTGTAAAAAATGCTTATAAAAAACAATGGATACCCAGATTCTCATTTAACCCTTTGGGGGCAAGTGTACCAAGTCTATGTATCCATTGAACCTCACAGCGCAATAGTTTACCTGCACGATCACCACCACGGATTGATGGTGGTATATGATCAATCAGAATAAAGCGAAAGGCGGACATATTATGTGACGCCCGCAAGAAATGACAAATGACCAGCTGGTCACTATGACCAGCTTCCAGTGCTGCCTTGATGGATGACTGGTGCATTGTAATACGTTCTCGAGGCATTCACTCAGTTTTAGACACATAGCTGAGCGCGCATGGACATGTGATCATACTTACTACAAATTTAGATAGACAAATTTACCGATGCCAAATATTAATGTCCTTGCCAGTATGTGGATGTTTAAAGCTAGCAGCACTAGGCATAAAACGTCAGGTAATGCTTCCCAGGCACTTAAAGCACCCAGGACGAAGAGACATAAAATTGGATTGAAAATTCTGTTGCATTTTGGTAATGTCAGTTTTCATGGCAATATCCCGAATATTGCGTCCTCTCGTATAACAGGGCATAATACGAGTATTCCCCAGATTTTAAGAAGGGTCAGTTTTTACCACTGGCCACAATTTTTGATGAACTTTTCTAATAGCTCCACTATGTGGATTATAATGCTTAATCCAAGTTATGATCTAATTTTTAGACCTCTTTATCTCTTTTCTTCATAACAATTGTGCCCGTGGTATTCTCACAGGCACAATTCAACGTCTCTCGCATAGATCCGAGGAACGGCGGCCGGAGACAGAGGACAGCAGTAGCGGTTGGGAAGCAGGAGCGGGGCTGATGAGTATTTTTTTTTTTTTTAAGCGCTGCTACTAGGGGCACAACTATTGAGGGCACAGCTACTGGGGTCACAACTACTGATGGCACAGCTACTGGGGGGAAAACTACTGGGGGCACAGCTTCTGGGGGAAAAACTACAGGGGCACAGCTACAGGGGGCAAAACTACTGGGGGCACAACTACTGGGGGCACATCTGCTGGGAGCTAAACTACTGATGGTACAGCTACTGGGGACAAAACTACATGGGGCACAGCTACTGAGGGCACAGCTTCTGGTGGAAAAACTACAGGGGCACAGCTACAGGGAGGCAAAACAACTTGGGGCACAGCTACTGGGGGAAAAACTACTGGGGGCAAAACCACAGGGGCACAGCTACAGGGGGTAAAACTACTGGGGTCACAGCTACTTAGGGCACAATTACTGTGGGCAAAACTACTGGGGGCAAAACTACAGGGCCACAGCTACAGGGGACAAAACTACTGGGGGCACAACTACTGGGGGCACATCTGCTGGTAGCTAAACTACTGATGGCACAGCTACTGGGGACAAAACTACATGGGGCACAGCTACTGAGGGCACAGCTTCTGGTGGAAAAACTACAGGGGCACAGCTACAGGGAGGCAAAACAACTGGGGGCACAACTACTGAGGGCACAGCTACTGGGGGAAAAACTACTGGGGGCAAAACTACAAGGCCACAGCTACAGGGGCAAAACTACTGGGGGTACAGCTGCTGGGAGCTAAACTACTGATGGCACAGCTACTGGGGACAAAACCACAGGGGCACAGCTACAGGGGGGTAAAACTACTGGGGTCACAGCTACTTAGGGCACAATTACTGGAGACAAAAATACTGGGGGCAAAACAGCAGGTGCACAACTACTGAGGGCACAACTACTGAGGGCACTGCTACTGGGAGCAAAACTACAGGAGGCAAAACTAATGGGGGAACAGCTACAGGGGGCAAAACTAATGGGGGCACAGCTACTGGGGCAAAACTTCAGGGGGCACAACTACTGAGGGCACTGTTACAGGGGACAAACCTACGGGGGCACAGCTACTGGGGGCACAAATACTGGAAGCACAGCTACTGGGGGGCACAACTACAGGGGCAAATCTACTAGGGGTACAGCTACAGGGGGCACAACTCTACTGGGGCACAACTACAGGGGGCATAACTGTGGCCATGCCCCTTCCCTATAAAGCCATGCCCCTTTTTTTCCCAAAGGAAACATTCGCCCTTGGTGCCACAAGGTCTAGAACTGACCCTGCTCTTTGGAGTATTTTTTGGGCATAGTTTCTAAAACTGCCATCCTGTCTGCCACTGTCTGTCAGTGACACTCCCAGATGTGCCAGGTGTTTGTGCCACCTACTTCTGTGACTAAGCTTAGTCATCCAGCTACCTCTGTGCAACCTTTTGGCCTAAACTGGATAAAAACTAGAGATGTGCGCTGGCACTTTTCGTGTTTTGTGTTTAGGTTTTGGGTCTAATTCCACTTTCTTGTTTTGGTTGTAGCTTGGTTTTGCCAAAACCACCCTTTCGTGTTTTGGTTTTGGATCTGGATGATTTTTGAAAAAACATAAAAACAGCTAAAATCACAGAATTTGGGGGTAATTTTGCTCCTACGGTATTATTAACCTCAATAACATTTATTTCCACTCATTTCCAGTCTATTCTGAACACCTAACACCTCACAATATTGTTTTTAGGCCTAAAAGTTGCACCGAGGTGGCTGTATGACTAAGCTAAACGACACAAGTGTGCGGCACAAACACCTGGCCCATCTAGGAGTGCACTGCAGTTGCAGACAAGATGGCACTATTCATAAACTATTCCTCAAGCAGCACATGATGCAAAGAAGAAAAAGAGGTGCAAAGAGGTAGCTGGATGGCCAAACTAAGCGACACAAGTGTGTGGCGCAAACACCTAGCCCATCTAGAAGTGGCACTGCAGTGTCAGACAGGATGGCACTTAAAAAAACTAGTCCCCAAACAGCACATGATGCAAAGAAGAAAAAGAGGTGCAAGATGGAATTGTCCTTGGGCCCTCCCACCCATCCTTATGTTGTATAAACAGGACATGCACACTTGAACAAACCCATCATTTCAGTGACAAGTCTGCCACACGAATGTGGCTGAAATGACTGGTTTGTTTGGGCCCCCACCAAAAAAAGAAGCAATCAATCTCTCCTTGCACAAACTGGCTCTACAGAGGCAAGATGTTGACCTCATCATCATCCTCTGATTCCTCACCCCTTTCACTGTGTACATCCTCCACACTGAGTATTAATTCGTCCCCACTGAAATCCACCATCACAAGTCCCTGTGTACTTTCTGGAGGCAATTGCTGGTAAAGGTCTTCCTGGAGGAATTTATAATTCATTTTGTTGAACATCATCTTCTCCACATTTAGTGGAAGTAAACGCCTACACGATCGCTGACAAGGATACCGGCTGCACTAAACACTCTTTCGGAGTACACACTGGAGGGGTGGCAACTTAGGTAAAATAAAGCCAGTTTGTGCAAGGGCCTCCAAATGGCCTATTTTTCCTGCCAGTATATGTACGGACTGTCTGACATGCCTACTTGGATGCTGTCACTCATATAATCCTCCACCATTCTTTCAATAGTGACAGAATCATATGCAGTGACAGTAGACATGTCAGTAATCGTTGGCAGCTCTTTCAGTCCGGACCAGATGCCAGCACTCTCTCCTGACTGCCCTGCATTACCGCCAGCGTTTGGACTAGGAAATCTTATCCTTTTCCTCGCAGCCCCAGTTGTGGGAGAAAATGAAGGAGGAGCTGTTGACGGGTCACGTTCTGCTTGAGTTGGTCATTTTCTCACCAGCAGGTTTTTGAACCTCTGCAGACTCGTGTCTGCCAGAAAGAGAGATACAACATAGGCTTTAAACCTAGAATCGAGCATGGTGGCCAAAATGTAGTGCTCTGATTTCAACAGATTGACCACCCGTGAATCCTTGCAAAGCGAATGAAGGGCTCCATCCACAAGTCTCACATACTTAGCAGAATCGCTCCGTCTTAGCTCCTCCTTCAATTTCTACAGCTGCATCTGCAAAAGCCTGATGAGCGGAATGACCTGACTCAAGCTGGCAGTGTCTGAATTTATGTCACATGTGGCAAGTTTGAAGGGTTGGAGAACCTTGCACAAGACGGTAATCATTCTCCACTGCGCTTGAGTCGGGTGCATTCCCCCCCCCTTTGCTTATATCTGTATACAAATACTGTTACATGTATATTGAATTTATGCCATAGATAAAACCTCAAAGGGATAATAGAAATGCCTTCTGTAAATGCCAAATTAAAAGATATGCAATAATCTTAGTCCAGTGTTTTTAGGTCGTGAGATCAAATTAGGGAAACAGGTTCTTGATGTATGGGGGCCATAGAAACCTATGCCTTAAAGATTTATTGCATCAGTATAGTTATAAACTTGGCTTGTGTGGGCTTTATTTTGAACTTTCTTAACAGTGTATGCGCTGTCTATTGTAATTCCAACCTCTCAGCAATTATTTCTGCCAAATGTCAGATATTTATAAGAGTCTGTTATATTCATAATTCTAGGATCTATTTAAGCTCCATGAATATTGGGAAAAATGATGGTTTAATTAGTAGAATGCTTGAACAAAGATTTCCAAACACAGTTAAAAAGTAATTTGAGGTTAATTGCAATATTATATGATTGACATTATTAGAGCCAGAATAACAATACTGTATTTTGAGTGCACTGCACTACACGTGGACTGTGGAAATGTTAATCATCTTTCTTTCTTCTCCCTGATTTTGCTCACCAAGCACCACTTTTCTTACTGTATCAGGTATTATAATAAGTTACAAAACAGTTATATTAATATTATGGTATTTTTTTCTGGAAGAAGGTACATTCAGTACCTTAACCTCAGAATCTTAAAAACTTGATAAGAGATTACTGTTCAGTGTAGTGTCACAACCACAGGTGACTGAAGGAGTTGCCGCACAATGGTGGGGTAATGGGTAATGTATAATCTTAAAACTTTAAGGTTCCTTTACCTGGAGTCAGAGAAATTCTTTGCTAAAGGTTTGGCTGTACTCTTCGGAGGAAGGAGAAGAGCATTAACTTACACCAAGATGTGCTTCTGGTATTTTAGCTTCAGGTTATTTATTAACACAGTTCAGTGAAACAATGTAGTAACACAATATTCACATCAGAACAATGTATTACTATTATCAAGTTATATATAATTATCACACACTGAAATACTATAAGAACAGCTGTCAATGTCTCACCAAGGACAGTATATGGATATTATATTCTATAGGGAGTACTAAAATTATGATTTATACAACATTCTGGAGCTTGGCCTGGTAGCTACAGTAAAACCATCTTCAGATGATGTTTGCCATAGTACCATACGGGTTACAGATAAGAACATTTACAGGGAGAGGGATCTATAAAACCCTTCTCCAGCAATGACCGCTTGCACATGTGTAGTCTGATGACCATGCATGCACAGTTGCATTCTGTAAGTAAATCCTGTTGTAAAGTGGTCGCATTAGCAATAACTTTGTTCCTAACACATCAAATAGGTGGGTTCCTATCAGAGTCCCGCTACTGCATATTAATACAGTATGTCCTGCTAACCCTGCAGTTTTCATTGCTGTGAAAAATGGTATAAGAAACTATAATCATTGTGAATAAGTCCTGATAATTAATAGAAATGCCTCTTTCTCTCAGAAATGTAGAGCATGACTCAAAGAAAGAAAAGTTTTTGTTAGCCTACATAACCATCATCATTATAAGTTGGTGTTATAGTTGCAGAAAACTTGAAGCCACAAAGGACCTTGTTAGGACTGTTTATAATTAGGTTCTAAAGGAGATGGATAATAAGAACTACAGTACATGAATATTTTAATTTTTAATTATCTCAAGGGTAATTTATTTTATTGTATACAGTATATAAAGGGCTATGTAAGGTAAGGTTACAACTCTAACACTGCCAATGCCTGATTCACACCATAATCTGCTTTGATTATTTATTTTCCAATCTTAAATAACAGAAACTATAACTAAATTGTATATAACCTTCAACTTTCTTCTAGAATATTTTATATAAGGAGATTTTTCGGCAAAACATCACAAGCAAAGGAAGCTCATTTGATTATATATGCAATACCATATTTTGTGTGCTTAAAAAATAATAAATAAAATATTTCACTTAAGGTAAGGATGTAAAAATAATGACTAATTTAACAAATTACTAAAATATAAATATTTTGCTTGCATATAGCAACTTTAGCTGATTGAAAGAAATCCATTGTTTCATGGATGTGCAATGATTAGAATTGTTTTAGTGATCAGAGCAGCATGCTAGCATGCAGCATTGGATCATCTGCGACACCATCGGCTGGCTGCATGACATAAGGTGTTGCGTAAGCTGGCCACTGCAGATGCAACAAATAGGCCAGGTAGTCTCTGTCTTCCAATGGATATCCTGGCCTCATCCCTTCTCCACAACTTTGGTGTCATGCCTTCATTTTGGGAAATATTTTATCAAAGTTTATCATAAAAACAATAGGCTTTTCGCTAATTACATCTGCTGATATTGTCTGTATTTTTTTAAAGGATAACCTGTAAAGAATTCTCACTCACTATTCACTGCTATTGAGCAAATGTTGAGCGGAATTAGAAAACAGACTATTTTATCCCTACTATACTTTCCTCTGTACTCTCCTCTTTGTGTTGAATCACTCATTTGTTTTGGCAACACACAAGATACTTATAATAAACCTGCTGTTATTATACAGCCAAGACATTGCCAAAAGTGGATATATATTTTTGTGCATATTAATGCCATGGAAGCCATGGAATAACATTGCATTATCGTAACCATGTACAATTTAATATTATTCTGTATTTAATGTTTCACATGTATATATTGCAGCAATATTTTTCAGTCCCCCAAGGAATACTGTGGAGTTTATCCCACAAACCCTCCCTTCACACTCCAACAATTGCATTCTTTGCTCCATTGTCTAGATTTTATTTATTGCTAGTTCATTTTAATTATTACACCTATAAAGTAAACAAAAGTTCAGTTTTATCAATATTAATTTGTTCTAAAGTGTGTCCTATCCATTGATTTCTATTTTGTTTTTTCAATTATTGTTATCTGGTTAGTCTAAAGGAGCACCACCACTACAAATAATTTAATTATAACATAACCAGCTCAATTATTTCATAATAGTGGTCTTTTTACCATTAATAGTTTACTGTTAACCAGTGCTGTGAATAAAGCCTCTCTCAATTATTATTATTATTATAATTATTATTATACATTTTTTTGGCAGTGACTAATTAACCTACCAGTTTGGTGCAATACAGTGATGACTATTTAATAGTCAGTTGCCACATAATAATTTAGAAACTGTTTTTCTCCAACGTATCTGTTTTTGGAATCTGTCTTTATCCCACTTATTTGTTTTTGTCAGCACAATGGTTGAAACAAACAAAACTGTAGTCAGATATTTTATTTTGTTGGCTTTTGCTGATTTGCACCAGTTGCAGAATCTACTTGTCTTTGTGTTTCTACTGACCTACATTACCTGTATTATGGGGAATGTGGCTATAATTGTTATCATTAGAACAGAACCTTCTCTTCATAGTACTGTAATGTATTTTTTTATTAGTGTATTTTCTTTTTTGGAAATTATTGCTGTGACTATAACTGTCCCAAAACTTTTAGCCTATCTGATTGCAGGTAATGATATTATATCTTTCAACCAATGCTTTACTCAAATGTATGTCTTCATCTCCTCGGGTGCAACTGAATGTTGTCTTCTAGTAGTAATGGTCTATGACCGACATCTGGCTATTAACAATCCTTTACGCTACCCTACTATAATGACACCTACCTTTTGTATTAGTTTGGCTATTTCACCGTGGATTATAGGATTTTCAATTTCTTTATTCCCTGTCATCACCACAGCATGTTTGGAGTTCTGTGGACCTAATGTGATCGACCAATTCTTCTGTGACTTGGCTCCACTGCAAAACTTGGCATGTTCTGATCCCTTCATTAGCAGCACAGCTACCATTATAGCCACTGCATTTAGTGTTGAACTTCCTTTTATTATAATTATAGGGTTATACATCTTTATAATATGGACTGTTTCAAAGATCAAGAGTAAGGAAGGAAAACAGAAAGCATTTTCCACATGTTTATCTCATCTCATAGTAGCCATCCTATTTTTGGAACAGGCACTATTGTATATGGGAATCCTAAGAAAAGCCGTTATGACAAATATCTTGTCTTTATGTACACAGTATTTACACCAACGAGTAACCCTTTTATATACACCTTTAGAAACAGGGATGTTAAGAAGGCTTTCAGGAATTCACTAAACCATCTTCTAAAACCAAACAGAATGTAAAATTATGTTTATATTAAACAGTTCGAACATCCCTTTATAGACAGGGACATCTTACCGTATGGATACCCTGGGCAACTCATGATTCTAGGGGCCTTTGTGCAATGGCAGGCTGGGCTGGGGGGCATCTGTCCTACAGTCTGGTGCCTTTAGAGCTTCTTAAGAGGTAGGTATAAAATGATGCCCATCCGCTCTGATTGTGAGTTATGCATCAGAGCAGCAAGACAGCATTCTCTACCTGCAGCTATAAAGTGAATGGCTGTCAGCATGCTGATTGATGGATGGTTGGAGCTATCCACCAATCAGAATGCTGGCAGACAATCACTGTACTGTACTGAAGTATGTGGCAATATGGCGAGGGGCTGCAAGGGATTTGTTACTTTTTCTTTCCTGTGAATGGGCAGATAGGCTTCCCAGGGCCTTGATTTTGTCCAGGAACTACAATGCTGTTAAAATGGCCTTATTAATAGATACTTTAAAAAAATATATATTGTGCATTTACTATTTTAAAATATCATATAATTCATGTAGACTACTCATTTTATGTCTGTCTGTGTAATAAGATTCCCTCACTAAGATTTCAGTTATTTTCTGTTGTCCAACTACATTTCAAAATAATTTTTTTCTTAAAAAAAATATTTCTTGTAATTCACCTACATTTATTCATAAATAGTTGTCACTGAGCAAACTATGACTCTATTAAGTATATATTTGACAGATTGATAATCAAAATTACTGTGGATTCCCTCCCTAAGTGAGTACAACATGAAAATAAGGAGTAGAACCATCTCAATATTCAGCCCCATACTTATTTAAACACACACACGTGGTAATCCATTTGTTGCTGCAATAGTGCAAAGTACAACTTGAATGCAATAATCTTTTTTCAGGTTCTGCTTTTGTTTAAGATCACAGGCGTAGCTACCATAGGTGCAGGCAGTGGAGCTGCTATGGGGCCCAAAGCTGAGAGTGGCCCACCTTCCCTGTCACAGTTACATGTGTTATATACATTTTTCCCCATTGGGTGGTATGTGGGGGTCCTTCCAAACTTTTTACTTGCAATATATCTAAGTATGCCTCTGGACCTGCTTATTGTAGTGTGGTATAAAATGAACTGGCGGGCATTATGATTTTGTATAATATGAACCGGGGCACTGTAATGAGGCACAATATGAATGGGGAGCACTACATATCATAATGTGAATTGGGGGTACTGTGTGGCATAATGTGTACTGTTAGCTTTGTGACATAGGGTGAACTTAAGCACTACTGCGATTCATAAAAGAAACTAGGGCACTACTAAGGGGCATAACATTAAATAAGGCTCTACTATGGTTCAAAAAATGAACTAGGGCACTATTATAGGGCATACAATAAACAAACACTGCAGAGAAGTTTCTGTCTAGAAGCATTGGGATGGGGGCCCAAAATATTGCTCTGGGGCCCACAAAGTTCTGGCTACGCTCCTGTTTAAGATCCTAATAAGAATGCTAATAATGGTGAAAACAAAACAACATTAATTGTACATGCATCTTCAGTTTTTGTTTGCTGTCAGTAGTTTCTAAATAAAACAAATGACATGGCAGAAAAAGCAGATGCATCAGCACTTATAGTCCATCCAGCAGCTTCATAGCTTTCATACTATGTATCGGGATTAAGCAGTCATCACGCTTGCTACAGCTCGTCTAATAACCATTTTAGTAAACTTTTAGTACATCCAGGGGTAAGTTTACTAAAGCTTCTAAAACAGTGAATTGGTGAGTTTGCCCATAGCAACCAATCAGATGCTGTCTATCATTTTCTAAAAGGCAATAGAGAAATGATAGACAGCATCTGATTGATTGCTACAGGCAACATCACCAATAGGGAGGGCAATTCCAGGATCAAGATTGGCGGGATCCTGGGATTTAGGCCAAAAACTGGCCAGGATTCAATACCGGGATTGGAAACTCTTATTCAGGGGATTACGGGATTTTTTGACTATTGTTTTTTTGAATGCCGGGCAATGTTAAATGTCCTCAGGACACTCAGACACTGCCCTCCTCCCAGCTCCCTCTGCCCCCATAGTGCATACAGCGCAGCATGACATGATGTAAAAGGTCACGCTGTGCAGTGTGAAGCCATCCGCTAGCACTGTCGGGACCGCACCTTGCTGCCTGCACCATGCCGCCCGTGAGCCATCCCACACACAAAAGTCAATTTAAGACCAGCCACCTATGCCGCCCAGACCGCACATTGCCATCTGCAGCTCCCAAGACCAGTTCCCACACACGATGGTGAGTATTTATCTGAGCTGGGCTGGCGTGGGTGGGTCTTTAACCCAATCCTGGGTATCCCGGGATTGATCTTTTTTTAAATCCTATACCCAGTATTAAAAAAAAGGCCTGGGATTGGCCTCCAGAACCACAGATTTTTAGAAGATTTACTAAATTTACCCCTAGAGTCTAGACCATAGCCATCATATAGCAACATATTACTGCTTTTCTATTACATATCAGATCCTTACCTCGGGAGTTTACGTTCAACGCCATTCTTTCTGGTGGTAATTAATACTCTCTATTAAGGGTGTACTATATAATTGTTCGCGTGTAGCTATAGACTTGAATAAGAACAGTGGGACTTTACGTGCCAGTACAACAGAGCTGCTATTAATCTTATACGCTTTTTATACACATTTACTTTTATATTTTGTGTGTGTACACATTTACTTTTATATTTATTCCTAACTGGTTAGGTATTATTTTATTAATCTTGTACTGCAAATGAATAAATATTTCATATTGTATAATGTTTAAATTATTGATTTCTTTTTATGCCATGTCAAGACCTAATTAAAAGCACAGTACCTTAATTTGTTTTATATTTCTTCTTTCCTTCCCATAATAGGTTACTGCAGCTATTGGTATTTCATTAACATATATTTTATCAGCAACAAGACAATAGTGCAAATAGCGCTGCTACCTGGGTAACAAGACTAATAAAACTAATAAATACAGTTTTAAATCAAGATTAGAGTTCAGAAACACTTCCCCTATTCAGGGGGGCTGCTAAAAAGGTCCTCTTAAATGAACCCAGCGCCTTCTGTGTTAAACACACTCCAAGTGAAAACGAGGCTGGAACGAGGAGCTGCTCTGCTGCTGGCCTCTTGGGTCCCCAGCATGATTCTCAGGAAAAGATTCCTCTAAAGATACCTCTACATGCAAGCATTGCAAGTCCTGAGGGTACTTATTTTTATACTACCTTAGGTGGTGGGCACATCACATGGTCTTCAAATTGTGACACTGGGTGCACCGTTCAGTTAAAGGCACAACCACTATTTGCATTGGAAATTTTGATATATGCACACCTTTATATATGTTGGCAATACTACACTATATATTTCTTTGTTTAATTTTCTTACGGTCCATATACGGAGTCAGTAGGAAAGCTAGAAGACTGATATCAGGAGAAACATGGTTTACACTACATGCCTGAAATACACACGAGATGCGGTACGCATATTATATTATTTTCACTTGGAGTGTGTTTAACACAGAAGGCGCTGGGTTCTACCACTTTGTACATATATTTTATCAGTGCCTGAATTTTGGGAGGTTGTTCAGTAGTTTCTATATGAAAAATATAGCTGCAATCTTTAATCTAGAAAGTGACGTATCAATAGAATGCACTGATGACTATAGATTTATAACTGTAGTAATGGCTGTATCTAGATGTGTTCTTACTTCTTTGTTCTCAATGTGACACACATTCAGTAGAGTGGCACGAGAATAACACCATCTTGTGCTAAGGTTTTGTTAACATACCACTTTACAATCACTTCACATTGCAAAAATTTGATTGAACGTCTACCCCAAAGTATTTCTTGATGGTGGTTAGGAAAAATGCACACATTGGTTCACTTTATTTTTATTGTAGATTCAATTAAAAAAAAACACTTTATTGTTCAGTTTGGATAGATTTTATTTGCCGTTTCCGGGGTTGTCATAATAATAATAATAATGGTATTTTCTAAAGATTCGTATGTAAATGTAATAGCCAGTGAGCTACCAGATAGTCTACACAGTGTTTTATCCACCAAGTGGCATGTTTTTTCCCCTCAAAAAATGCTCAGAAATTGTTAGGGAGGGGAGGGTGGGGTTATAATTAAATTAAGTCACTAGAACTTAACTTAAAACTTATCCAAAATAATTTTATTTAAACAAAATTTCTTGGATGTGCATTCAAACCTGGTTCAACCATACAATCTTATTAAAGATGCTGGATTGCCTTGTCTGTTTCCAAATCAGATTGAGTTTCTAGATTTTGATATTACAGAACAAGAAATTTCCACATCAAATTTCTCTCTTCATACTTAGAAAACATCAGTGACCTGACAGCATTTCTGGAGAGTATTTTGAAATCCAACACTTGGTCCTTACCCCTACTCTATTAGAATTATATCGTACTATATATAAAAATCATCCTTTGTATCCCACCTTTAATGAAGCTTTCATGACATTGATTCTAAAACCTGGTTGCGATCCGGGTTTAATAGACTCTTACCACCCTAGTACGCATTTAAATGTTGATTTTAAAAGTACCCTCCAAAGTCATGGCTACTAGATTGCAATATTTATTTTCTGCTATTATCTCTTCACACCAGCTAGGTTTTGCCTGCAGATGACATTCAGTTAAGGGTATGTCTCTTGGTTTTTCCTTTTTAATGTCTTATCCTCTCGTGCCTTTAGACCTGACTTTGGGGGTCATTCCGACCCGATCGCTTGCTGCAGTTTATCGCAATGCAGCGATCGGGACAGAACTGCACATACGCCAGCGCCGCAGTGCGCCGGCACATGCCAGGTGGCTGAAGGCCGTCGTTTTTTATAGAAACAATGTCCAAGTTCCTACAAATAGAAACCTTTAAAACAGTACACATGATGCCTGCTTTTATTTTCTCTGTTATCTATACCTTAGAATTTTTATTATTATTATTATTATTATTATTATTATTATCCTTTATTTATATGGTGCCACAAGGGTTCCGCAGCTCCTTATTACAGAGTACATAAACAAATACTCAAACAGGAAAACAGCAACTTACAGTTGAAGACAGTATAGGACAAGTACAGGGTAAATAAACATAGTTACATCAGCAGATGACACTGGAATAAGTATCAGGTGGCAGAAGACTGATGGATTTGGTACAGTTGAAGATTATTAAAGTAAGAAAGGATAAGCACATGAGGGAAGAGGGCCCTGCTCGTGAGAGCTTACATTCTAAAGGGGAGGGGTAGACAGACAGGGGTGACAAAGATGGGGTACATAGAGAGCATAGAACAGAGGGTTAGGATGAGATTTGGCTGGTTTTGGTGAAGAAGTGGGTCTTGAGAGCCCGTTTGAAGTTTTGTAGAGAGGTGGAGAGTCTGAGGGGGAGAGGTAGGGAATTCCAAAAAAGTGGTGCAGCATGTGAAAAATCTTGGAGGTAGGAGTGGGAGGAAGTAATCCGTAGGCAGGAGAGTCAGCGTGCATTAGCAGAGCGAAGAGGACGGGTGGGAGTGTAAAGGGAGATAAGGTCAGAGATGTAGATGGGAGAGGAGTGGGTGAGGGCTTTGTAAGTGAGTGTGAGAAGCTTGAAATGGATTCTGAAAGGGAAGGGGAGCCAGTGAAGGTCTAGTAAGAGAGGAGAGGTGGACGTAGTGCGTTTGGTGAGGAAGATGAGCAGCATTGAGGATAGATTGGAGTGGAGAGAGGTATTTGTCAGGAATGCCAGTCAGGAGCAGATTACAGTAGTCCAGTCTGGAGATGACCAGTGAGTGGATAAGAGTCTTAGTAGCATCATGGGTCAGAAAGGGTCTGATCCTGGAAATATTTTTTAAATGAAAATGGCAGGTTTGTGAGAGGTGCTGAATGTGTGGTTTGAAGGAGAGGGAGGAGTCACGGATTACTCCAAGACAGCGCACTTGGGGGCTAGAGGAGATAGTAGTGCCATCAATAGATAATGAGATTGTAGGAGGTGAGGTTATGCAGGAGGGAGGGAAGATGATCAGCTCGGTCTCAGACATGTTAAGTTTAAGAAAGCGCTGGGACATCCAGGAAGAGGTAGCAGAGAGACAGTTGGAGATACGAGTGAGGAGAGCAGGGGAGAAGTCTGGAGAGGAAAGATAGATGTGGGTGTCATCAGCATAGAGATGATATTGGAAACCAAAAGAACTAATGAGCTTACCTAGTGAGGACGTATAGAGAGAGAAGAGAAGAGGACCAAGGACAGAACCTTGGGGTACCCCTACAGTTAGTGGAAGTGAGGGGGAGGTGGAGTCATGAGAGGAGACAGAGAAAGAACGGTCAGAAAGGTAGGAGCACAGCCAAGAGAGGGCAGTGTCACGCAGACCAATGGAGTGAAGAATTTGCAGTAGGAGAGGATGGTCCACAGTGTCAAAAGCAGCAGAGAGATCAAGTAGAATAAGTATAGAGTAGTGTCCCTTAGATTTAGCAGCATGGAGGTTATTGCATACTTTTGTAAGGGCAGTTTCAGTGGAGTGGAGAGGACGGAAGCCAGACTGGAATGGGTCAAGCAGTGAGTGTGAGGAAAGAAAGGAAGTAAGGCGGTTGTAGACAATACGCTCAAGGAGTTTGGAGGCAAAAGGTAGGAGAGAGATGGGTCGGTAGTTGGAGAGAGTGTTTGGATCAAGAGTAGGTTTTTTAAGAATAGGAGAGATGAGTGCATGCTTGAAGGCAGAGGGGACAGTGCCTGATGAGAGGGATAGATTGAGAAGGTGGGAAAGATGGGGACAAGCAGAAGGAGAGAGGTAGCGGAGGAGGCGGGAGGGGATAGGGTCAAGTGGGGAGGTGGTGAGGGGACAGGAATGAATGAGGGCCATGACTTCCTCTCCAGATGCATGGGAGAAAGATGTCAGAGTAGGTGCGAGGGATGGGGAGGGTTGGTAAGGGATGGGAGAAAGCTGGTTACTGATGGACTGGTGTGATGTGATGTCCTGACGTATGGAGTCAATTTTGGATGTGAAGTAAGTGGCAAAGTCAAGAGCAGAGAGTGAGGAAGGGAGACGAGGTGGAGGTGGGCAGAGGAGTGAGTTGAGAGTGGCAAAGAGGCGCCGGGGGTTGGAAGACAGGGAGGAGGTGAGGTTCTTGAAGTATGACTGTTTTGCAAGAGAAAGGGCAGCACTGAAGGATGAGAGCATAAGTTTGAAATGGAGGAAGTCTGCCTTAGAGCGTGATTTCCTCCAGTGTCGCTCAGCAGTACGTGAGCATTTTTGCAGATATCTGGTGCATTTGGTGTGCCAGGGTTGAGGTGTTAATTTGCGAGGGTGAATAGTGGTTGGTGGAGCAACAGAGTCAAGAGCAGAAGTAAGGGATGCATTGTATGTGGAAGTGGCTTGTTCAGGGCATGAGAGAGAGAGAATAGGAGAGAGAAGTGAGTCAAACAGGGAGGAAAGAAATGTGGTGTTAATAGCTTCAATGTTACGCTTAGTGATGGTAGACTTAGGAGGTAAAGATGGGGAAGTCGAGAGAGATAGGTTAAAGGAGAGCAGGTGGTGGTCAGAGAGGGGAAATGGGGAGTTGGAAAAATCAGAAATATCACAGCGGTGAGTGAAGACCAGATCCAGTGAGCTCCCATTAACATGGGAGGGTGAGGAGGTCCACTGGGAGAGACCAAGTGAAGAGGTGAGGTTAAGGAGTTTAGAGGCAGGGGATTGTGTGGGGATGTCAATAGGGATGTTGAAATCGCCTAGGATAATGGAGGGAATGTCAGAAGAGAGGAAGTGAGGAAGCCAGGAAGCAAAGTTGTCGATGAATTTGGAAGCAGTGCCAGGGGGGCGGTAAATGACAGCTACTCCAAGATGGACTGGTTGGAAGAGGCGTATGGCATGGACCTCAAATGTAGAGAATGTAAGGGATGGTTCTGGTGGTATGAGTTGGTAGGAGTAACTAGAAGGTAAAAGGACCCCAGCACCACCCCCATGGCGACCCCCAGGTTGGGGTGTGTGTGTGAATGTGAGGCCCCCAGCAGAGAGAGCAGCAGGAGAAGTAGTGTCAAGGGCGTAATCCAAGTTTCAGTAATGGCTAGTAGGTGTAGGGAGTTGGAAATGAAAAGGTCATGAGTGGGGACCAGTTTGTTACAAACAGATCTGGCATTCCAGAGGGCACAGGATAGGTGGTATGAGTTTGTAGGAGAGATGTGAATGAGATTATCAGGGTTGCTGTAGCGATGAGGTGAGATTAACTTTGAGGGCAGGGATGATGAGAGAGTAGTGATGGTACGGGTGCCTGAGCTAGGAGGGAAAACTGCAGGAGGTGGGCAGGGAGGGAGGTCAGTGTGATGTGGATGGGGATATGGGGAGGTGACAGGGAAGGGAGAGAGGGAGCAGGGCTGAGTTGTGGGGTAGCAGGACCATGGGGCAGAGGTAAATGAAAGTGGGGTAACAGGAAAGGAGGGGGAAGGAAACAGAGGGATGGAGGGGAGACAGAGGATGAGGTGTAGGAGACTAGGGGGGAAGGATAAAGATACATTATTAGGTAGACACTGAGTGATGTGGGGAGTATAAGAAAGCCTTGACATAGTGTTAAGTAGGTAAATAGGTTGAGGGAAAGTGGAAGTAGGAGAGGAGACTGTAAGGGAATCAGAGCAGAAGAATTGCAGAAATGCAGGTGAGAAAAGCAGTGTATTCTCAATGGGTGTAGATTTAGTATGAAATGAGTCAAAAGCGTAGATAAAGTGGGTGCAGAAATATGACCAAAGAAAAAGGAAAAAGCTACGTTTTCTCCCAAATTATTTTAGCACTTTTTTGCACTATATATGTCACTTTACTCACTAAAGAACACTTTTTGACACTAAGCTACTTTAGAATTACTATCAAATCTTGTCTCCATATATATCTGACTCATCACAAAATCTCCAGACCCATATGGACTAGGAACTTGAAATTTGCACAGTAGCTTGCTTTTGTGACATAGGCACCCACTAAGAAGGGATTTTTAAAAATTCCACCCACAAAGCAGTTAAAAGGTGTGCGATAATTCCCCCCTCACAGAGGAGTGAGTGAGGAGTGAAAGTTAAGACAGCCCATTCAGCCGGGGCTACAAAGAATGCATTGTGCTGGTGATACCAAGTTGCTGAGGTGGGAGGACACAATGCTCTGTTCCTTGACTTCCTTTCAGTGTCAGTTGCAGTTGCAGAGCACTCCATTATTCAAATAGGGGAGCCACATCAACTGCCGCCTCTAAACAATGCCAAATATTGCTATTTGAATATTGGACTGCCCTAAAACTGCCACTGGCAAGGAAGTGCAGCATCCTGGTTCAGGAGATTTTGTGATGAGTCAGTGGTATTTGCCTTTTATATATATAGTTTTCAGATATAAGTACTTAATCAACCCATATCCAGTCAGGAGAGGACAGTGTCTCAATTATCAGAAGTTAACCTGTCACCTGAACTAAACATTGCCGAACCTCTCAGAGAACAGTAGGAGGAAAGGCGATATCGATATTTTTACTCTTAAATGCATTAAAGGAAAGCTTGATACTGTAGTCAGCAACTGCTTATCTGCTGTGTAAAGGGTACCGACAGCTCTCCCAGTGACCTTAAGTGTTGTGCAGAAAAGTTTACCTTTTTACCTCAGAGGAGGAGACCTCAGAGGAGTGAGAAGCTAATCAAGGAGACCTTGGGCCCTTTGGAATAGACGCAGCATATCCCTGCAAACCTTACATATTTAACATACAGTGGGCAGAGCTTGGCCTGTTGCCCCAGCATTTACAGCACTGAGCAGGGAACCATCAGAGACAGGACGGGGCAAAGAAGTAGGCAGATTATTCTCCTCAGCGCCAGCATTTTGACAGCATAAATCTGGTAAAGGCCTACCCGGAGGTGCAGCTGAACAAAGATTGGCAGCGGCAGGTGGAGTATGTCCTGTATTAAGTCTAATTAATTTACCAGGAAGTCCTTTAAAATTAAAGTTATATGCACAGAAATACTTGAAATTTCATAGAGTAGCATGTGTAATCAAGTAGTATGTTATAAGAAAAAAAAACTGTACTTTATGTTTCCAAGGTAAAAATTCTGCACATTCATAAAAAAGTAAGTGCAAAAGGTATAAAGATTAGGAAGCCTTATGTTTAAACACAAGACTTCTGGCATCTGGTACAAACTCGTCTGAGTTAGTGCAGTGTGCATTGGTCCTGCATCCAGTGCATTTCATAAATGAGATCGAGGGCATGACCCTGAGCTGGATGCACAGCCAATGTCGAATGCAGTTTTGCATTTTTTTTTATTCTGCACATGCATAAGTCAAATTACGCATATGTCCATACCCAGGGGGTTATTAAAGAAAAATCTGTGGCCATATACTGTACTACATGCGGGGAGCCGCACAACACAGGGCCAGGTTGCCTAGCATGTGTGAGCCTCCCTGCAATGCTATCACAAATCCACTGCGATCGCATCAAATAGTGGTTGACCCCACCGCCACCATATTTCCACATGCTGGAAATGCAGGCAACATCATGGGTCAGCCACAAAAATGGCCATGACACTCCTTTGTTTCCAGCCCTCCCAATGCCATGTTGCCACCTCCATGACACCCATTGCCTGTCAATCATGTTGCGATCAGTGCACGTGTAAGATACCAAAACAACGGGATTCAGAGATATAGCAAGGCTTGCAATCAGCTCTGAATAAGGCCCTCTGTGCACAGAGTGCAGCTACTTTGGAAATGCACAGTGTCAGAAATGTCCTGAAAATGCATTGTGTGTTTCTGGGCAGTGACTGGAAGATGGCTATACAGAAGCACGAAGATGGTCAGACTTATGAGAGTATCACAGGCATGTCACAGAAGTGGCTGCAAACTCAGTCCTTGCACATTCAGACACACAGTTGTACACCAGGGGAGGGTTTGTAGCGGTATTTGCTTAAAGTCACACACTTAAAACTGGCAAAAGACGCAGACACAGATGCCACTGTGTGCAACTCAGAATCAAGCCCGTAAAAATTAGAGATGTGCGGCGGGCACTTTTCGTGTTTTGTGTTTTGGTTTTGGTTCCATGCTCGTGTTTTAAATCTGGATTGGTTTTGCCAAAACCACCCTTTCGTGTTTTGGTTTTGGATCTGGATGATGTTTTTTAAAAAACATAAAAACAGCTAAAATCACATAATTTTGGGGTAATTTTGATCCTACAGTATTATTAACCTCAATAACATTAATTTCCACTCATTTCCAGGCTATTCTGAACACCTCACACCTCACAATATTGTTTTTAGGCCAAAAGGTTGCACTGAGATTGCTGTATGACTAAGCTAAGCGACACGGATGGCACTTAAAAAAAAACTAGGTCTCAAACAGCACATCATGCACAGAAGAAAAAGAGGTGCAATGAGGTAGCTGTATGACTAAGCTAAGCGACACAAGTGTGCGGAACAAACATCTGGCCTATCTAGGAGTGGTTGCAGACAGGATGGCACTTAAAAAAACTAGGCCCCAAACAGCACATCATGCAAAGAAGAAAAAGAGGTGCAATGAGGTAGCTGTATGACTAAGATAAGCTACACAAGTGTGCGGCACAAACAACATGGGACATGCTGGAATTTGCCCAGATGTAATACACGCACAGTATTGGTGGCACAGGAGAGCATACCCCTAAACCACACACACACACACACACGGCAAAGCCTGTAAAATTAATTTAGATAATAATAACAACCCTTTTATTTGAAGCTATTATAATAATAATATGCAGCACAAGCGAGCGTACCCCTACACCACACAGGGCAAACCCTGTAAAAATTATTTGGATAACAATATAAGTAATGT
The DNA here is from genome assembly GCF_028390025.1 of Pseudophryne corroboree. Classification (NCBI taxonomy): domain Eukaryota; kingdom Metazoa; phylum Chordata; class Amphibia; order Anura; family Myobatrachidae; genus Pseudophryne; species Pseudophryne corroboree. The sequence goes on from NC_086455.1 coordinate 149,159,233, forward strand.
ATATAACGCTTTCATTTGGAGTAAATAATATACAGCACAGGACAACACCACTGGACTTATGGCAGCACAATACACCACCACTGTACTGATGCAGCACAAGACAGCACCACTGGACTGGACTTATACGCCAGTACCCGTGGACTTATACGGCAGTACCTCTGAAGTTGTACGGAATTGTCAGACAGGATGGCCCTTTAAAAAACAAGTCCCCAAACAGCACATAATGCAAAGAAGAAAAAGAGTTGCAAGATGGAATTATCCTTGGGCCCTCCCACCCACCCTTATGTTGCATAAACAGGACATGCACACTTCAACAAACCAATAATTTCAGCGACAGGGTCTACCACACGACTTTGACTGAAATGACTGGTTTGTTTGGGCCCCCACCAAAATAGAAGCAATCAATCTCTCCTTGCACAAACTGGCTCTACAGAGGCAAGATGTCGACCTCATCCTCATCCTCTGATTCCTCACCCCTTTCACTGTGTACATCTTCCTCCTCACAGAGTATTAATTTGTTCCCACTGGACTCCACCATCACAGGTCCCTGTGTACTTTCTGGAGGCAATTGCTGGTAAAGGTCTTCCCGGAGGAATTTATAATTCATTTTGATGAACATCATCTTCTCCACATTTTGTGGAAGTAACCTCCTATGCAGATCGCTGAGAAGGTTACCGGCTGCACTAAACACTCTTTCAAAGTACACACTGGAGGGGGGGGGGGGGGAACAGGTAAAATAAAGATAGTTTGTGCAATGGCATCCAAATTGCCTCTTTTACTGCCAGTATACAGTATATACGGACTGTCTGACATGCCTACTTGGATGCTGTCACTCATATAATCCTCCACCATTCTTTCAATGGTGACAGAATCATATGCAGTGACAGTAGACATGTCAGTAAATGTTGGAAGATCTTTCAGTCCAGACTAGATGTCAGCACTCGCTCCTGACTGCCCTGCATCACCGCCAGCGGGTGTGCTAGGAAATCTTATTCTTTTCCTTGCAGCCCCAGTTGTGGGAGAAAATGATGGAGGAGCTGTTGACGGGTCATGTTCCGCTTGAGTTGACCATTTTCTCACCATCAGGTGTTTGAACCTCTGCAGACTTGTGTCTGCTGGAAAGAGAGATACAACATAGGCTTTAAACCCAGGATCGAGCATGGTGGCCAAAATGTAGTGTTATGATTTCAACAGATTGACCACCCTTGAATCCAGGCAAAGCGAATGAAGGGCTCCATCCACAAGTCCCACATACTTAACGGAATAACTCCTTCTTAGCTCCTCCTTCAATTTCTCTAGCTGCTTCTGCAAAATTCTTATGAGGGGAATGACCTGACTCAAGCTGACAGTGTCTGAACTTACTTCACATGTGGCAAGTTCAAAGGGTTGGAGAACCTTGCACAAGACGGTAATCATTCTCCAGTGCGCTTGAGTCAGGTGCATTCCCCCTCCTTTGCCTATATGCTTTCCCCCTCCTTTGCCTATATATGTATACAAATACTGTTACATGTATATTGAATTTATGCCATAGATAAAACCTCAAATGGATAACAGAAATGCCTTCTGTAGACGCCAAATTAAAAGATATGCAATAATCTTAGTCCAGTGTTTTCAGGTCATGAGATAAAGAAAAAGGAACCTGATTAGTTCATAAATTATTCAAGTTCAAATGTCTCTGTAATTGAGTTTCAGCTTAAAATATGCTCATATGTGATCTATACATTGATTGTTGATGCACAGAAAATAGAAGCTTTAAAATTTTCTTGCAGTCATTGGTATACAGTATGTAAAACATTAAAATATAGACACAGTGCAATCATCTTCTAAAAGAGCAGATATTTCCTAACAAGTTTTGGGGTATTCTGTTTTCTTCAGCATATAAAAATCCAGTATGATGTATATAGAAAAAATGGAACTGTACTGTGTGTAGCTCCTGTTATGAGCATTGGAGTGAGTGGAAATGGAAAGATCCAGATGCCTTTCATTCCAAGGTCATCACCACATTCTAGACACAAGGTCCAAAGTTTCTTGGATGCAGGTAAGTATAGTTATAAGTGCAGCTAACGTGTTTCGGTAGTGCCATCAGATTGGCGGATAGGCCGTGATATCAGATTGTGGAAACAGGTTCTTGATGTATGGGGGCCATAGAAACCTGTGCCTTAAAGATTTATTGCATCAGTATAGTTATAAACTTGGATTGTGTGGGTTTTATTTGGAACTTTCTTAACAGTGTATGCACTGTCTATTGTAATTCCAACGTCTCAGCAATTATTTCTGCCAAATGTCAAATATTTATAAGAGTCTGTTATATTCATAATTCTAGGATCTATTTAAGCTCCATAAATATTGGGAAATGATGGTTTAATTTGTAGGATGCTTGAACAAAGATTTCCAAACACAGTTAAAAAGTCATTTGAGGTTAATTGCAATATTATATGATTGACATTATTAGAGCCAGAATAACAATACTGTATTTTGAGTGCACTGCACAACATGTGGACTGTGGAATTGCTAATCATCTTACTTTCGTCTCCCTGATTTTGCTCACCAAGCACCTCTTTTCTTACTGTATCAGGTATTATTTTTACAAAATGCATAAGACTACAGTATGAGAGTAAGCTATTCTCACAACCTCCTTTACCCAGCAACCTTAGATAGATGCTAGAGGTTCCCCTAGCGGGATGCGGTCAAGATGCTGCCGGCCGGAATCCCGGCGGTCGAAATACCGACGCCGGAATCCTGACCGCCACATTCCCAACATATTCTCCCTCTGTGGGTGTCCACGACACCCATAGAGGGAGAATATAATAGTGTGGCGAGCGTAGCGAGGCACCGTGCCAGCAGCGTGGCGAGCAAAGCGAGCCCGCAAGTGGCTGCGTTCCGCTCGCCACCCCTGTCGGGATTGTGTGATCGGGATTCCGGCGTCGGTATTTCGACCACCGGGATTCCGGCCGGCGGCATTTAGTACTGATCCCCCCCTAGCAAGTAATTTCATCCTCTCATATCCAACAGATACTATATGATCATAACACTATGCATAGTGTAAACAAGAATACATAATTCCATAAGTGTTATGAACCCGCTTAGTGTAGTTGCATAATAAGTTACAAAACAATTATATTAATATTATGGTATTTTTTTTCTGGAAGAAGGTACATTCAGTACCTTAACCTCAGAATCTTAAAAACTTGATAAGAGATTACTGTTCAGTGTAGTGTCACAACCACAGGTGACTGAAGGAGTTGCCGCACAATGGTGGGGTAATGGGTAATGTATAATCTTAACACTTTAAGGTTCCTTTACCTGGAGTCAGAGAAATTCTTTGGTAAAGGTTTGGCTGTACTCTTCGGAGGAAAGAGAAGAGCATTAACTCACACCAAGATGTGCTTCTGGTATTTTAGCTTCAGGTTATTTATTAACACAGTTCAGTGAAACAATGTAGTAACACAATATTCACATCAGAACAATGTATTACTATTATCAAGTTATATATAATTATCACACACTGAAATACTACAAGAACAGCTGTCAATGTCTCACCAAGGGCAGATTATGGATATTATATTCTATAGGGAGTTCTAAAATTATGATTAATACAACATTCTGGAGCTTGGCCTGGTAGCTACTGTAAAACCATCTTCAGATGATGTTTGCCATAGTACCATAGGGGTTACAGATAAGAACATTTACAGGGAGAGGGATCTAAAAGACCCTTCTCCAGCAATGATTGCTTGCACATGTGTAGACTGATGACCATGCATGCACAGTTGCATACTGTAAGTAAATCCCAAACACTGTTGTAAAGTGATCGCATTAGAAATAACTTTGTTCCTAACACATCAAATATGTGGGTTCCTATCAGAGTCCCGCTATTGCATATTAATACAGTATGTCCTGCTGACCCTGCAGTTTTCATTCCAGTGAAAAGTGGTACAAGAAACTATAATTACTGTGAATAAGTCCTGATAATTAATAGAAATGCCTCTTTCTCTCAGAAATGTAGAGCATGACTCAAAGAAAGAAAAGTTTTTGTTAGCCTACATAACCATCATCATTATAAGTTGGTGTTATAGTTGCAGAAAACTTAAAGCCACAAAGGACCTTTTTAGGACTGTTTATAATTAGGTTCTAAAGGAGATGGATAATAATAACTACAGTACATGAATATTTACATTTTTAAATATCCCAAGGGTAATTTATTTTATTGTATACAGTATATAAAGGGCTATGTAAGGTAAGGTTACAACTCTAACACTGCCAATGCCTGATTCACACCATAATCTGCTTTGATGAGTTATTTTCCAATCTTCTCATCTAAAGTATAAATAACAGAAACTATAACTAAAATGTATATAACCTTCAACTTTCTTCTAGAATATTTTATATAAGGACATTTTTCTGCAAAAAATCGTAAGCAAAGGAAGCTCATTTGATTATATATGCAATACCATATTTTGTGTGCTTAAAAAAATGATAAATAAAATATTTCACTTAAGGTAAGGATGTAAAAATAATGACTAATTTTACAAATTACTAAAATATAAATATTTTGCTTGCATATAGCAACTTTAGATGATTAAAAGAAATCCATTGTTTTATGGATGTGCAATGATTAGAATTGTTTTAGTGATCAGAGCAGCATGCTAGGATGCAGCATTGGATCATCTGCGACACCATAGGCTGGCTGCATGACATAAGGGGTTGCGTAAGCTGCCCACTGCAGATGCAACAAATAGGCCAGGTAGTCTCTGTCTTCCAATGGATATCCTGGCCTCATCCCTTCTCCACAACGTTGGTGGCATGCCTACGTTTTGGGAAATATTTTTTTCACAGTTTATCATAAAAAACAATAGGCTTTTCGTTGTTTACATCTGCTGATATTGTCTGTATTTTTTTAAGGATAACCTGTAAAGAATTCGGGTGTGGTATGGAAGGTAGATAGTAACTAGGTTGATAGTGTCTAGGTCGACCACTTTTGGTCGACAGTAACTAGGTCGACTAGGTCGACAGGGTTTCCAGGTCGACAGGATCTTTAGGTCAGCATGGTCTAGGTTGACAGGTCAAAAGGTCGGCATGAGTTTTTTATGTTTTTTTGGTGATGTTTTCTTTGTAGAGTGACCAGGAACCCCAGTTAGTGCACCGTGTCCCCTCGCATGGCTCGCTCCACTCACCATGCTTCGGGCAAAGTGCCAAGCTCCGCTATAGCTTTGCTCGGCACAGATTACTGTTCCAATCGTAGTCCACGTGGATTGTTAAGTATGAAAAGGTTAAAAAAAAGAAAAAAAATGAAAAACTCATGTCGACCTTTTGACATGTCGACCTAGAACATGTTGACCTGGAGACTCTGTCGACCTAGAAACCCTGTTGACCTAGTTACTGTCGACCAATAGTGGTCGACCTAGATAGTGTCAACCTAGTTACTGTCGACCTAGAGACCGGATCCCAAATAATTCTTACTCACTATTCACTGATATTGAGCAAATGGTGAGCAGAATTAGAAAACAGACTATTTTATCCTTACTATACTTTCCTCTGTACTCTCCTCTTTATTGGTGTGTTGAATCACTCATTTGTTTTGGCAACACACAAGATACTTATAATAAGCCTGCTGTTATTATACAGCCAAGACATTGCCAAAGTGGTTATATATTTTTGTGCATATTAATGCCACGGAAGCCATGGGGGTAACATTGCATTATCCTAACCATGTACAATTTAATATTATTCTGTATTTAATGTTTCACATGTATATATTGCGGCAATATTTTGCAGTCCCCCAAGGAATACAGGGGAGTTTATCCCACAAACCCTCCCTTCACACGCCAGCAATTGTATTCTTTGCTCCATTGTCTAGATTTTATTCATTGCTAGTCCAATTTAATTATTAAACTCATTAAGTAAACAAAAGTTCAGTTTTATCAACATTAATTTGTTCTAAAGTGTGTCCTATACATTGATTTCTATTTTTTTTTTCAATTATTGTTATCTGGTTAGTCTAAAGGAGCACCACCACTACAAAGAATTTAATTATAACATAACCAGCTCAATTATTTAATAATAGTGGTCTTTTTACCATTAATAGTTTACTGTTAACCAGTGCTGTGAATAAAGCCTCTCTCAAATATTATTATACATTTTTTTGGCAGTGATTAATTAACCTACCAGTTTGGTGCAATACAGTGATGACTATTTAATAGTCAGTTGCCACATAATAATTTAGAATCTGTCTTTCTCCAACGTATCTGTTTTTAGAATCTGTCTTTATCCCACTTATTTGTTTTTGTTAGCACAATGGTTGAAACAAACAAAACTGTAGTCAGATATTTTATTTTGTTGGCTTTTGCTGATTTGCACCAGTTGCAGAATCTACTTGTCTTTGTGTTTCTACTGACCTACATTACCTGTATTATGGGGAATGTGGCTATAATTGTTATCATTAGAACAGAACCTTCTCTTCATACTGTAATGTATTTTTTTATTAGTGTATTTTCTTTTTTGGAAATTATTGCTGTGACTATAACTGTCCCAAAACTTTTAGCCTATCTGATTGCAGGTAATGATATTATATCTTTCAACCAATGCTTTACTCAAATGTATGTCTTCATCTCCTCGGGTGCAACTGAATGTTGTCTTCTAGTAGTAATGGTCTATGACCGACATCTGGCTATTAACAATCCTTTACGCTACTCTACTATAATGACACCTACCTTTTGTATTAGTTTGGCTATTTCACCGTGGATTATAGGATTTTCAATTTCTTTATTCCCTGTCATCACCACAGCATGTTTGGAGTTCTGTGGACCTAATGTGATTGACCAATTCTTCTGTGACTTGGCTCCACTGCAAAACTTGGCATGTTCTGATCCCTTCATTAGCAGCACAGCTACAATCATAGTCAGTGCATTTAGTGTTGAACTTCCTTTTATTATAATTATAGGGTTATATATCTTTATAATAAGGACTGTTTCAAAGATCAAAAGTAAGGAAGGAAAATACAAAGCATTTTCCACATGTTTATCTCATCTCATAGTAGCCATCCTATTTTTTGGAACAGCCACTATTGTATATGGGAATCCTAAGGGAAGCCGTTATGACAAATATCTTGTCTTTATATACACAGTATTTACACCAACGAGTAACCCTTTTATATACACCTTTAGAAACAGGGATGTTAAGAAGGCTCTCAGGAATTCACTAAACCATCTTATAAAACCAAATAGAATGTAAAATTATGTTTATATTAAACAGTTCGAACATCCCCTTATAGACGGGGACATCTTACTGTATGGACACACTGGGCAACTCATGATTCTAGGGGCCTTTGTGCAATGGCAGGCTGGGCTGGGGGGCACCTGTCTTCCAGTCTGGTGCCTTTAGACCTTCTTAAGAGGTAGGAAGAAAATGATGCCCATCCACTCTGGTTGTGAATTATACCTCAGAGCAGCCAGATAGCATTCTCTACCTGCAGCTATAAAGTGAATGGCTGTCAGCATGCTGATTGATGGATGGTTGGAGCTATCCACCAATCAGCATGCTGGCAGGCAATCACTGTACTGAAGTATGTGGCAATATGGCGAGGGGCCGCAAGAGAGGTATGTTACTTTTTTTTCTGTGAATGGGCATATAGGGGTATATTCAATCGAAGTCAAAAACTGCCATCTGTCGAAAAGATGACAGTTTTTGACTTTTTATGGTCGAATCCTGATTCGACCTATTCAGTATTTTGCTAAATTTTGCACGTATAGCTGCTGATCCACGTGTTTATGTCGAAACGGGGGCCAAAACCATCAGGTTTTGGCCCCATTTTTTACCATCTCAGTCCGACATCAAAATGATGTCGGACTGAGATGCGGACCCAGAGGAGGTGAGGGGGGGAGCCGCGGGGACAGCCGGCGGGCATACAGGGAGATCAGCGCTACAGTAGCGCTGCAGCTGGATGTCACTCAGCCGACCGACCTCACGGCAGCTTCCACCCGGCTCCAGCACGCTGCTGGATCCGGGTGGAAGCTGCCGTGAGGTCGGGCGGCTGAGTGACATCCTGCTGCAGCCCTACTGTAGCGCTAATCTTCCTGTATGCCCACCGGCTGTCCCCCCGCGGCTCGCCACCATTCTCCTCCTCTGCGTCCCATCTAAATTTGACTTGAAAAAGTGGAATTAAGATGGGATTGAATAGGGGTTGTCGGATCTATTTCGACAAATACATGCCGGAATGGATCCGACTTTAGTTGAATATACCCCATAGGCTCCCCAGTGCATTGCTTTTGTCCAGGACCTACAATGCTGTTAAGATGGCCTTATTAATAGATACTTTTAATTAAAAATATGTTGTGCATTTACTATATTAAAATAGCATATCATTCATGTAGACTACTCATTTTATATCTGTCTGTGCAATAAGATTCCCTCACTAAGATTTCAGATATTTTCTGTTGTCCAAATAAATTTCGAAATAATTTTTTTTCTTAAAAATAAAATATTTCTTGTAATTCACCTTCATTTATTCATAAATAGTTGTCACTGAGCAAACTATGATTCTATTAAGTATATATTTGACAGATTGATGATTAAAGTTACTGTGGATTCCCTCCCTAAGTGAGTACAACATGAAAATAAGGAGTAGAACAATCTCAATATTCAGCCCCATACTTGTTTAAACACACACACACACACACACACACACACACACACACACACACACACACACACACTCTCGTGGTAATCCATTTGTTGCTGCAATATTGCAAAGTACAACTTGAATGCAATAATCTTTTTCAGGTTCTGCTTTTGTTTAAGATGAAGGGCGTAGCTACCATAGGTGCAGGCAGTGCAGCTGCTATGGTGCCCAGAGCTGAGAGGGGCCCACCTTCCCTGTCACAGTTACATGTGTTATATACATTTTTCCCCATTGGGTGGTATGTGGGGGTCCTTCCAAACTTTTTACTTGCAATATATCTAAGTATGCCTCTGGACCTGCTTATTGTAGTGTGGTATAAAATGAACTGGCGGGCATTATGATTTTGTATAATATGAACCGGGGCACTGTAATGAGGCACAATATGAATGGGGAGCACTACATATCATAATGTGAATTGGGGGTACTGTGTGGCATAATGTGTACTGTTAGCTTTGTGACATAGGGTGAACTTAAGCACTACTGCGATTCATAAAAGAAACTAGGCACTACTAAGGGGCATAACATTAAATAATGCTCTAATATTGTTCAGAAAATGAATTAGGGCACTATTATAGGGCATGCAATTAACAACTTCTGCAGAGAAGTATCTCTCTAGAAGCATTGGGACGAGGGCCCCTTCAAAATATTGCTATGGGGCCCACAAAGTTCTGGCTACGCCCCTGTTTAAGATACTAATAAAAAATGCTAATAATGGTGAAAACAAAACAACATTAATTGTACATGCATCTTCAGTTTTTGTTTGCTGTCAGTAGTTTCTAAATAAAACAAATGACATGGTAGAAAAAGCACATGCATCAGCACTTATAGCCCATCCAGCAGCTTCATAGCTTTCATCCTATGTACCTGGATTAAGCAGTCATCACGCTTGCTACAGCTGGTCTAATAACCTTTTTAGTAAACTTTTAGTACATCTAGGGGTAAATTTACTAAAGCTTCTAAAACAGAGAATTGGTGAGTTTGCCCATAGCAACCAATCAGATGCTGTCTATCATTTTCTAAAAGGCAATAGAATAATGATAGACAGCATCTGATTGATTGCTATGGGCAACATCACCAATAGGGAGGGCAATCCCAGGATCAAGATTGTCGGGATCTGGGATTTAGTCCAAAAAGTGGCCAGGATTCAATACCGGGATTGGAAACTCTAATCCAGGGGATTATGGGATTTTTCTGACCATTGTTTTTTTGAATGCTGGGCAGTGTTGAGCATCCTCAGGACACTCAGACACTACCCAGCATCCTCCTCCCGGCTCCCCCTGCCACCGTAGTGCATACTGCGCAGCGTGACATGATGTAAAAGGTCATGTTGCACAGTGTGAAGCCATCTGCTAGCAACGTCCTGACCGCACCTTGCCATCTGCACCACGCCGCCCGGGAGCCCTCCCACACACAAAAGACAATCTAAGACCAGCCGCCCATGCCGCACGGACCGCACATTGCCACCCGCAGCTCCCAAGCCCAGTTCTCACACACGATGGTGAGTATTTATCTGAGCTAGGCTGGCGTGGGTTAAGTATTATTTTATTAATCTTGTACTGCAAATGAATAAATATTTCATATTGTATAATATTTAAATTATTGATTTGTTTTTACGCCATGTCAAGACCTAATTAAGAGCACAGTACCTTAATTTGTTTTATATTTCTTCTTTCCTTGGCCATAATAGGTTACTGCAGGTATTGGTATTTCATTAACATATATTTTATCAGCGCCTGAATTTTGGGAGGTTTTTCAGTAGTTTCTATATGAAAAATATAGCTGCCATCTTTAATCTAGAAAGTGACTTATCAATAGAATGCACTGATGACTATAGATTTATAACTGTAGTAATGGCTGTATCTAGATGTGTTCTTACTTATTTGTTCTCAATGTCACACACATTCAGTAGAGTGGCACGAGAATAACACCATCTTGTGCTAAGGTTTTGTTAACATACCACTTTACAATTACTTCCCATTGCAAAAATTTGGTTGAACGTCTACCCCAAAGTATTTCTTGATGGTGGTTAGGAAAAATACACACATTGGTTCACTTTATTTTTATTGCAGATTCAATAAAAAAAAAAACACTTTTTTTTCAGTTTGGATAGATTTTATTTGCTGTTTCAGGGGTTGTCATAATAATACTAATACTAATAATAATAATAATAATAATAATAATAATAATGGTATTTTCTAAAGATTTAGATGTAAATGTAATAGCCAGTGAGTTACCAGAGAGTCTGCCCAATGTTTTAACCACCAAGTGGCATGTTTTTTCCCCCCCAAAAAATGCTCAGAAATTGTTGGGGGGTTTTAGAATGAAATTAAGTCAAGAACAAATATTTAAAACTTATCCAAAATAATTTTATTTAAAAAAAATTCTTAGATGTGCTTTCAAACCTGGTTCAACCATACACTCTTATTAAATATGCCTTGTCTGTTTCCAAATCAGATTGAGTTTCTAGATTTTGATAATACAGAACAAAAAATTTCCACATGAATTTTCTCTCTTCATACTTGTAAAACATCAGTGACCTGACAGCATTTCTGAAGAGTATTTTGAAATCCTACACTTGTACCTTACCCTTACTCTATTATAATTATGTAGTACTATATATAAAAATCATCCTTTGTATCCCACCTTTAATGAAGCTTTCATGACATTGATTCTAAAACTTGGTTGCGATCCGGATTTAATAGACTCTTACCACCCTAGTACTCATTTAAATGTTGATTTTAAAGCACTCTCTAAAGTCATGGCTACTAGATTGCAATATTTATTTTCTTCTGTTTTCTCTTCACACCAGCTAGGTTTTGTCAGCAGATGACATTCAAATAAGGGCATGTCTCTTCTTCTTTCCTTTTTAATATCTTATCCTTTCATGCCTTTAGACCTGACTTTATTACATAGACAGATAGAAACACAGAATAAGATGACAGAAAAGAACCTCTTGGTGCATCTAGTCTATCCTTTTTCATTCATCCATTTGGCATCTTCAACCCTATTTGTTTCTTAGGTCTTTGTAAGGATGTTCTTATGTATTTCCTAAGCAAGCTTAACTTGCTAATTTGATAGTTTTTTTTTACTTTGCCTTAAACATCTCTCTTGATAAATGGTATTAGAAGCAACCCTATCATAATGACACATTATTTAACCTATTGTTAGATCCCCTACTTAGAACTATGAGTTATGGCATGTTTTGCAGGGAATTAATATTGGTAATACCAAAATGAAAGTCACAGCATTTGCCAATAATGTCCTTATTTATCTCTCGAATCCTAAAACATCTTTATGCCATCTTTTGGATATGTTAATCACACCAGGGCTGGTTTCAGTTTTTTAATTAACTTTGATAAATCTCAGGCTTTATATTTGAAATGTAGGTTCACCCACCCCAAGTGGTCAGTGCAATTGCCACTTAAATGGCCCAGAGGAAAACTCCCTTATTTGGGAATTATTCTCCCAAAAATATTCATAATCTGTACAAATATAACATAGAAAACATTCTGGATAAACTTACTGTTGAATTGGGGGGAGTTGAGTCATCTCCAGCTGTCCTGCCTGGGTATAGAAAATCTTTTATGTATGGTTTTCTTTCCAAAAACTTCTGTATCCTCTTCAAGTGCTTCCAATTTTGTTAGCTCAGAAAAATATCTTATCTAGTACACAAATATTTTGTAACTTTATTTGGAATAATAAGCAAGGATTGGACTGTTTAAACTATGTCAGTCCAAACAGAATGGTGGTATTAATTTCCCAGATGTGTTGACATATAATTATTTGGCATTGCTTCATTACTTGAAAGATTGAATAACGGATCATCAGATTTATGCTAACACCCCACTGGAGCAAAACTTTTTGTCTCAAGTTTCTTTGGTGGCAGTTAGGGTTATACAGTACATTTGGAAATTCTTGATAATCCTCTTATGACCACAAATAAAAATTGGTTGTTGTTAAGACATAAATATAAATTGAGTCCTTATTACTCTGTTTGCCCATTTTGCAAAATCCATATTTTCAGTGTGGTGAGGCTTCACACTTTTTTGGGAACTGGGAGTCTGTAGGGCTGGGTACAGGGGATTCGTTTATTGATTATTGATCTCATAAACCTATGTCTTACTCTGAATCCATTACCAAATTCCCTATCATTCATATTTCTGACTTTTCTTCAGGCACAATATTATGAAAGTAAAATTTCTGGACTTATCCCAGCAGATGATTTGGGACAATTCTCTGGACATTTCATTATGTGTAACTCCTTTATTTAAGCGATAATAATCTTTGTATTATAGATTTCTCATAACCTCTGTGGAACACGCCTCTTTAAAGACAAGTCTGGCTCAGTGGTTGTTGGAACATTTTCCTTCCTTGTCCATGGATGACCTCATAATATGTTAATGAATTCTTTTAATACCTTTCCCGCTGCCACATTCACAAAAAAGTATCATAACATTTTCTACCATTCCTACATGTGTTTGAGAAATTGCCCTACGTGTAATCAAATTTCTGAAGATCTTTATCATTTTTTAGGGGCATGCCCAATTGTTATATGATTTTGACAACAGGTTTGGCATGTCACTACTGAGCATCTAGTTAATTATTCCCCTTCACCCCAGAGTGGGCTATTTTTGGCCATTTACCCTCAGATATTAGTGTTCCACAAGATGTCAGTAAATTGTTGTAAGATATTTAATCAGCTGCCCTTAAAACAATCCTACAATTATGGATATCAAGTTCTCATCCTACTAGTGAAATATTTAAAGAGAAGCTTTTTCATTTTCCATATGGATTGGTTGGAGACATCTCTTCAAAAAGAGACCTTAACTAAGAAGGTTTTCGTAACTTGTGAGAGTTTTAAAGAGGTTCTGCCACTTTCTACAAAAAAGCTTTAGTTCAATGTTTTCATAACACTTTGTGGTATGAGACTCATATTTTTCTTAATGACCATCCGATTTCTCTTTGGATTTGTATATTGTTACAATACATTACATTTTTCTACTTAATATGTGTCAGTACCAGTGACATATGTTGATGCGAATGGCTGGGGAGGCACACATAGGAATGGGTGTGTCTCAACCTTACTCACTGTAATGTTCCCCTCACTACACTAAGCTACACTGTCCATTGAGTCTCCTACCTGCATCACTGTGTCTTCTCTTGCTGCTGCTGACTGAGCTCTGAACAGTGCACTTCCTGGTCATATGACACATCCAAGTTTCCATCAGTGCACAAGACACACCGCACACTCAGAGGCATGTCTCTATTATCTCCCTTTATGTGCAGCTTTATTGCCCATGGTGTGGCCCCATGCCCAGCTCTGCAAAGCAGTGTCTGACTGTAGAATGGAGGAACAGCTGTTGCTGCCTCAACTCTCATCTCCCTGCAGCTCCAGGGATCTCCACAAAGCTGGCCAGTGTTAACTATAAAAATGAGAACAATACACAAAGAAGATGATTATGTTATAAATATATTCTTTGTATTATTCTACTAGTTTTTATATAGAATTTCAGCAGTCTGACAGAGAGTATGACAGAGGAGTCTCTGCCTCTCCTGCCTACCCTGACTTCACATCCCTGGTCAGTACAGTGATGTTATTACTATTCTAGCTTTTGTTGCTTTATATTGTTATGGACTTTGATCCATGTGCTTGTATCTTACTATGTTGAACATTGAATTCTTGTCACATGTAAAAACTACAATAAAAGAAAAAAATGTTTAAAGAAAAAAGAAAATAACATTTGTAAAATATCTGTTTTTCAGTCTTCGAAACATCATCATCGGGAACATCAAGACCATGCCACTTTGATTTCGCCCTGGGTTGCATCCATCAGGTACACACTAGGGGGCTAAGGGGGTGTTAATTTACATTTGCTAGGCAGCTGATCCTCTGTCTAGCCACCATGTGGGGTGGTCCAGATGTGCTGACTGTTCAGCAGTGATCAGCAACTTGGCAAGCACTGGTGAGGGTGAAGGGATACACAGGGTCTGGGTGGTCCCTTTGTGATTGATGGCTGCATTAAGATTATCTTCCAGCAGCCGGCCACTCTATGTTTCTCACTGGTCACATTGTTTTCAACCAAGTCAGATAATACACAGCCTGGTGTTACAAATGATGCGACCACACCATGCAAGTGGTTAAGAGGTAATCATTTAAAAGGAAAAACTAGGGTGGCTTTAAAGCATTGGGCAGACTAACTGGGAACTTGCTGATGCCTGCATTGAACAATATATTAAATTTACCCATCTGAGTTGTCTAATAAAACAAAATTAATTTACAGTATGTAGGTGCTGCATAACCCTCTTCAGGTTTTTATACACTGAGACCTACATTATGTATATCACACTGCTACTAGGGCTACAACATTGGAAACAGATGGTTCAAGCTGATCACCAAGTGATGAGTTAAAGAAACGTGAATGAGTAAACTCTGAGCAGTGCTGGTTTATTAAGCCATATTCAGAGGTCAGGTAAAACATACATTAACCAAACTTATAATTTCTAAGCTCATATGATATAAAGACACAAGACCTGAATGAGGTGTTAAAAAATGGTAACCTTTATTCAATAACAAATGTATATGGGTAGAAGAAAGAATATCCAGCTGTTCAGGGTCCACTCAACTTATGCAAATGACAGAAATCTTAAGATGGATCCCAATGTAAACATTGAGTCATAGCAGGTATAGATTGCATCTGTATTACAATTTGCATCTGGAGAGAGATATCTAGGGGAATGAGTTGCAGTCCTGTTGGTTAACATCAATCACCCTGCTGACAATATTTTAACTGCTTCAGGATTAATCAGAGTCTGCTTATCTATTAATACCCTTTGCTATCTGACTTCAACTTGTTATTGTGACTCTTTTGGCTATCCGGTACCAATTATTTTTAACTGGATATGCAAATATTTATAAATCTGTGATGACAGTCAATCTTTTTTTTATATTTGAGTCCATTAGTCCAGCTTAACATGTGCTAACCATTTGTGTTGTTATTTTATTTTCACCATTATTAAATGTGTTTTTAATCAAAAATATGATGTATCCTATTAAAATCCCACAGGGAAGCATCCAGAAAGCTAAGATTCATACTCATCTCTGCACATAGGAGGGGAAAAATTGGTATGAAAATTAAAGGCCAGCCAAGGCACAATGAACTTTGTAGCAAAAGCCCCTACCCATTGGAATTACATGACATATGTAAAAAACTGAGGCTAACAAAATATCATTGTACAATCTGAGGACCTTGTCCACTAGCAAACCACACCAGCACTGGTCTGTTTTGACCTTAATAAATATGCCAACCATGTGGAAGAATATTTGGTTTTGTCATGCAAGATGGGAACTGTACAAAAAGGACTTGCAAAGAATAAAACAAATGTGCACATTGGTTGAAACCTGCTAGACACACTCAAAATGAAGACATCAAGGTAGTGTGCCAACCCAGATTTCCCAGTGCCATTACAAACCAAACAGGAAAGGTGATGAATCATTAAAAAAATGCATGAGAAATCAAGCAACCCATGGGGAGGTACTTCTCTAGATAAAACTCATCATCCAGCCTAAAGCCACTGAACCTGATAGAATGAGGATGCGGCAAAAGATGGAATGTGGATTCGACATCTAGTTTAACTAATAGGGCTCCAACTCCAAAGGAGCACTCAATCATCAGAGTCAATTTGAATACTAATATCTCAAATAAAAGACCTCTTCTGCAATGACAACATTAATAGACTCACCAGATGAGTAAGAAAGAAATTGAATTACCTGGTAATTGCTGGGCATTTGAACAAGATAATGCAGAGGACAGGCATCAAAAGGGCCACCTGTTTTGCCCCAGATGCACCTCCTTAATGGCCTTGTCCTTGACAACATGAGGCAAATCAATGACTGAACTAAGGTTCTTATGAAATCCCAACCAAAAATGCCCAAAACCGTTCATAAAGACTGAGACACAGAAATTCAGCATCTTTTCTTAATGGATAGCAGTCCAGCCACTTGGACATGGCACCTACATAAATGAGAGACACAGTCTGACTTAAACAGTCCAGACCTTCCACCTGAGTTCAGAAGCAAAGCAGCTAGAATTCCACCACATCTGGCAAAACAAGACAACGCATGGATATGAGTTGCCAAATAAGGTCATACATTTAGATGAAACCTTGATTAATCTTTCAATATATGATATAGCATATTCAGGTGCAGTAGCAGTTAAACCATCACCTCAGGATGTAGTGACATGTCTTAGACATTCGGCCACTTTCCAATATGTTCCGAGACAGAGATGAGAGTAGTAAACAACAGAAATGGATGACAGCTGCCATCTTGATATTTTGTTCCTCCTATTACACATATGCATCTATTAAAGGTGTAACTTATTGGCTAAGTGGCTTCTCATTGCATTTGTCCCTGCAGCACTCTGGGACAAAGCAAAGGTGGGCTTGATCAGACATGGCAAGAAAGGATTGTATAAAGCTCAAGGAGGCTGAACAACATTGAGCAACTCCTCAGTATCAGTGCGACTCAGGTTCATCACTGGCACACCATACTGCTTTTGGTAGAATTCCTTATCATACTGATGCAAGAAGAACTACATCAAAACTTGAGACAATGTCTAAATGAAGGGTACTGATTGAAAAAGAAAATGAGGGGGTGGGAACCATGGGCACTCCAATAGATGTGAAGAGATATATAGGAACATAGTTTTAGAACCAGAAATAAGAGCTATTACAATGCGGGACAGTCACTTGTCAAAGTAAGTAGAACAATGGAGGAGAAAGATGGCATAATGTAGCAAAGTGATGAATCTGGTGGAAATAACCCAAACAATATTAAACAATGATACATATTGACCACATAAAATTCTATAATAAAAATTATAACAAATATTTTAGTTCCTTATAGGAGCATATAAAGAATATATACAGATTACCTGTAAACATATAAAATCATGTAATTGTCACTAAAGAATATTAAGAGGACACCTGAGTTATATGTGAACTCCAGAGCAGAGTGGTATCAAGGCAAAGTTCCTTTCTAAATTATTTGAAGTGGCACAGTGGCAATATCCGGATTAGACCTGGCCTTTTCTCTGCAGCCAGTGCAGACCTGTCTGGTCGTAGGCATAACATCGTTTACCAGAGTGTTGAAGATTCTTGAAGATGCTCGGTGCCAAACAAATGGAGGATGATTCAATATCATAAGCAATGGAGGTTAACAGAAAAAAATGCGGGTGTGGAACCAAAACATTTACTGAGGCAATATCCATTGTGGTGACTTAAAGACTATAGAAGAAGAACCCCAGAGATTTCAGAGGGGTAACCCAAGATTTGAACAGCCTAACACATTTCTTTGATAAAATCAGCTTATTCAGAAGCTATATTTAATGTGCATTTTTTTTGTCCTCTATGGACCTATCACACCTAATTTATGTATTCACAATTTTTCTGCCATCTCTGAAAAATTAATTACTAAATAGGACCTTGGCTTGCCCATAATCTACAATATATGGACTGTACCACTGCTGCATTCCACACTGCAAAGTGGTAGCAAAAAGCCCCTTTAGCTTCCAGGATCTCAATTGATAAACACACTATTATATAACCCAAAGTTGGGTTATTATTATTTAGTATAAGACCACTTGAGCAGACACACCATGGGGGTATCCATTTACCCACGATAGTGCCGCAGCTGTGAAAAACTGTTTTTCTTTGCATTTTTTTATCACACCTATCCAATTAGATCATGTGAAAAACACCCATTTTTCATGCAAAAAAAATATAGATTCTGCAAAAAGCTGATGACCTATGTATTTTCGCAGCACTTATCGCGAGTCTAAGGGGCACTCATTGCGGATTTTGCTAATTGGATATGGCTCAGTGATGGAATTACCCATGGTAATTGAAAGCAGGTAATTGGATACTGCCCCTTGACTTGACTGGTGGCTTATCATACATTTGCAAATATGCATAACTGAGTCCTATGCATTTTATTATTATGTACTGTAGAATTCCAGTCTCCATGCATTGCAGATTGCTGTGAAAATGTTGGTCTTATTGTTGCCTGTCTAAATGAGTGGATTCAGAGATGTTTCTTTATTCACATTGGCCAAGGTCTACTGTATGTGTGCAAAAGCATATGTTTTTGAGATTCTCATTAAAGATTCTCATTGACACATTGATGCAGTTTCCTTATGATTGTTTTAAGTCTGCTTAGCCATAGTTTTACATACACTCCTGCATATAATGAAATGTGTAAGTGCTATTTCTACGAAATGCAAGAAAATGAAAAAGGCACAGCAGACACTCATGTGATGAATAATATATTTTTAAAAGTTTTAGATAAAACTTCTGTTTATAATCAGTTCATTGTAATTAAAATCCTTTATTGTAGTGGCTAAAATAATAATTCTCTATCCTTGGATCAGAATTCTGTTCAACTTAAAAACTCTTACTTATGGATTACTGATTTTAATATGTAATGACTGTTACTTATTTTTATATATTCTTTTTAAATATTTTATGACAATCGAGAAATAAATATAAACACTTAAGCGCTGCTACAGTTTATTGTATTAGTTTTCCTTTATCTTTATTTCCCCTCTTTTGCACCCCTCTTCTGCCCTTCTTCCACCACACTCGCAATAAAATGTCCTCCACCCATATTTTGTTTTGGCTACTCACTTGGGGCTCTGTTATATGGGAGATCATTCCCTGTTTTTTCAAGATTTCTGTACGTCTCAGCTTGATTTCAGATTGTGTATTTATCTGCATTTGCTCAATAAAAATATTAAACAAATAATAATAATAATAATAATAATAATAATAATAATACCCTGTAAATATTATATTTGAGATTGGAAAATAAAGACAACATTTATAGACAATAAAGTAAATCAATTAAAATCTGTATTTTTAATGTCAACAATATAATAAAAAAATGTAACTAAAAAAATTGTCATATAGTATGTCCTATTATATACATTTGCAATAACTTAATAAATGAATGGATATATTTTATTCTCACAACTCTTATTATTTCTAGGAATGTGTTTAACTATATATTTACAGTTCTATATACTGTGTGTACTGTACTGTATACTGTTTGTACTGTAAATTTTATGACTGCAATATTACTTTTACTGTAATGTCTCTTTTCCTATTGTGTTCAGGCTTTAGTAGTATAATGTAGCATTTAGGGATAAATATAAAGCACAGCAGTGCACCATTAGAGGCCAAGATAGCAAACACTTCCACAGCCACTATATATTTGCCATTAGTTGATAGATATGTTGGAATGAATGACATCCAGACACTACAGAACACCAGCATGCTGAAGGTAATGTACTGAGCCTCATTGAACCTTTGTGGAAGATTCCTAGACACAAATGCAATAATAAAACTAAAAATTGTTAACACCCAATGTAGATGATGGTAGAATAGAAAGCAACAAGAGAGCCTTCATTACACTGTACAATAATTTCCCCAGAAAATGTCTTGGTATCAAGGTCAACAAATGGTGGTGCACATATCAGCCAAGTCACACATATTACCAGTTCTCCTAAAGAACATAAAACAACCAGCCAAGTGGACATATTTGATCCCACACATTTTTGTAGTCTGCTTCCAGGTTTGATGGCATGGAATGCAATGAAAACTGTAATGGTCTTTCCAAGAACAATTGATATGGCAACAGCAAACATTAGTCCAAAAGTTGTTTGTCTCATAAGGCAAGTCACTTCATAAGGATGGCCAATAAATAAGAATGAGAGGAGGAAACATATGATAAGAGACACTAAGAGGGTATAGCTAAGTTTTTGGTTGTTTGCTCTCACCAAGGGAGTGTTCCTGTGTTTAACAAAGACCCACAGCACAGATGTAGTCATTATGCAGAAGATGGTGGCAGTAACTGCTAATGTTATCCCCAAGGTATCCTCATATGATAAGAAATGTAGTTGACATTTAATGCATTTGTCTCTACTGGGATTAGACCACTGGTCATCGGGACATTTTTCACAATTCTCCATAACTACAGAGGAATAAAAAGTATATTATAGGAAATTTGCGACCAGTATTAAAAAATACCCACATAGCTTTTAAAATCATATATCCCAAACTGTAACTGGAGGCTAATCTGTTTAAATATAAATGTTGGGCTAAATCAGTGAAGATGATTTTATTTTATCCCAGTTCCGCATTGAATTATGGGTAACCTATATAGGGAACCTCAGTTCTGTGGGAAATATTGAATTGGGGGACGTAATTTTTATCGATATTGCATCCTTTTAATTATTACTACAGTTTTACCCTCTCCCAATTGCTGCTCTATTTGATTGAAAAAATTGTCTGTTAAAACAATTTTTGAAAAACCCAGGGAAATATAGAAAATAATTGTGGAACAGCATGTACCCTAACTTGTTTTTACAATATATTATGTAACAGTAATTTTGATGTTCATTACTGTACTAAAGAATAGTATTTTGATCTTTAAATATGCTTTACATTGGTGATTTGTGCATTTTTGTAAATGTAAAAAAATATATATAAAGAAACTTTATTTTGGTTAAACACAAAAAAATTATAAAGAAGAAAATAAGTGAATTTTGGGAAAATCTGAGGCCACTTTTAACTGTTACATTTTTTTTAAATAAAACCATTAGCCTAGAAAGTGTATTTGGAAGTAATTTAAGCACATTTTTGTCTATTCATCAAATTAAAGTCATGTTATCTATGGACCAATTAAGGTAATTGAAAACTTCCAAATGCTTAGTCATTAGTGCAGGTGACCAAGCAGTTCCAAAGCATGTTCCAACATTTTTACCTTAACTACTTAACTGCCATAATCGTATGTGATATGAATGCAGTCAGGAGTGCATTACATGAATGGACTTCCATCTGCTGCAGTGGCCCCCTGGGGGTGATGCAGCAAGCTCTAACAATCAACAATTCTCCCAAAATCCCAGAATGTCTTGTGAGTGGCATTTTGGGGCGCATGTGCCAGAACTAAGCGTGCGATAAGGGGAATATTGTTACCCTCCCGACGCAACTGTGCTGATCTCTGCATGTGACAACACAATGACAAATGTATACAGTAGCCCTCTCCCTGCTTATAAGCTTTAAAAGGTAAAATGCTATAAGTGACTTAGGGTGAGATTTATCTTAACTTGGAGAAAGAGATAAAGCACTAACCAATCAGCATATAACTGTCATGTTACAGGCCAATTGAAAAATGACAAGAGCTGATTGGCTGGTACTGTGGGGTATATGCATTATAGCGGCACAACCTACACCAACTAGATGTTTTAACATCTCATTTGGCAGCTTGGGGGGTGTGAAAGCTCCCTTCTCCAATGATCCCCACATGAGCCCACAGCACATCAGCTTAGTTCCAATGGGCTGTGGTGGTCATTCCGAGTTGATCGCAGCCAGCAACTTTTAGCTGCTGCTGCGATCAACTAGTCCATGCCTATGGGGAGTGTATTTCAGCTTAGCAGGGCTGTGATCGCTTGTGCAGCCCTGCTAAGCTAAAAAAAATTCAAGCAAAACTAGACTAGCCCTGGACATACTTACCCTGTGCGACGATCAATGCAATGCTGGAGCCGGCTCTGACATCAGACATCCGCCCTCCGTTCTGCTGGACACGCCTGCGTTTTACTCACCATTCCCCGAAAACGGTCTGCAATGCTCCGGATCCGCCCAGGTACGCCTTCTTCCTGTCAATCTTCTTAGCGGTCAGCTCTGCGACCGCTTTCTTCTGTAGACGGGATGTAACCCGGCGACCCCTGTTGCTGGGCAATGTCGCGCACGCGCACTGCGGCCACCACGCATGCGCATTCTGCACCTGTTCGCACTGCAGCGATAAGCTGCTGCATGCGAATGGGTCGGAATGACCCCCTGTGTCTCTCCTCTTGGCCGGCTCCACTGGGCATGCATGAGATCTCGCTACTATCGCGAGATCTCCCATGAAGCCCAGAGCCGGCAGCCTCTGCAGCCACAGACAGAGCTGTCCCTGCTGTTGTGATCGGGCAGCAACACCTGCAGCTTGCAAAATTGATACCATTCATACATTGCCCCGCACATTGGTACACTACCTTGTAAATAGCAGTGCTGATAATGAAAGTGCCACGCCACATTCATACATGGGGAAAAGTGGTATCAGCACACATAACATGCTCTGGCACCACTTCTCCCCTATACTGACACTTCATACATCTACACCTTTTTATCTTTTCACTTTATCTCTCTCAGAGCTTTGATAAATTTCCCTCAAGGTCGCATACTGAATGTTATTACTCTTATGTAAGTAAATTTACAAGATGTGCAATTTTAGCAGCTGGACCAAATTTTAAACAAAATAACTTGCAAAATATAGAGAGAAAGGGCCATTTATTTATTCAGAGTCAGGTGTACAGTCAGGGCCGGACTGCCCATCTGGCACTTCTGGCAAATGCCAGAAGGG
The DNA here is from genome assembly GCF_028390025.1 of Pseudophryne corroboree. Classification (NCBI taxonomy): domain Eukaryota; kingdom Metazoa; phylum Chordata; class Amphibia; order Anura; family Myobatrachidae; genus Pseudophryne; species Pseudophryne corroboree. The sequence continues at coordinate 149,182,365 of NC_086455.1, forward strand.
CTGAAGAGCCGGTGGGCTGGTCTGGTCTACAGAGAGCCTGGAAGGCTCCCGGCTCTCTGGTTCTTCCCCCACTGCTGATGCGCCAGCCTGTAGTGCCCCGTTGCTTAGCAATATGGGGGCATGCCACAAGTTCACCCCCCCTTACTAGCAACATGCCCCCACTTGCAGTATCTGCATGCCCTGTTGCTTAGCAAAATGGAGGAGTGCCACAAGTCTATGCCCCGACTCGCAGCATGCTTCTATTTGCAGTGTCCGTGTGCCCCTTGCTAGTCATGCGCGCCCCCTTTCACGTGCACGCACACGGATGCTAGGGCCGGCAAGTGGACCCAGTCCCTCCCTGTGTACAGTAAATGCTTTTTTTTAACCTAAAGTTGTGATTTCCTTTACAGTGCATGCACGAATCTGTATTTTTTTCCATTGCAATGAGACTTGTGTATGACTCCTGGGCAGAGACAGGGGCTGCAATGGGTATACAGTCACATCTGCAGTACAGAAAGAGCATGTAATCATGAAATATGATTACTAAATTACCAAAAATCTCAAACAGAGTTTCCTGTAGAGGTCTGTGTTGTGAGTGCTCTGAGACTGGTGTAAGCGTAATATTGATAATGATAAATGCATGCAATTGGTCATACACAATGGAAACCTCCACTAAAATCCTGAAACTGCTGCAATACGCTTGTTTTATGTAATTGAAGAATGCTTTAGACTTAGTTTGGGATTAGATTGCCTAAACATACATTTATAAAACTACCAGGAAATGGTGAAATATATATTTATCTGCTGTTATTAATGACATAATAATCACCAATACATTTATATTAGTTTGCCTTAGTTTCTCATTAACTAAGATTGAGGATTTACCATTAGAATAACTAATTAATTAACTGTATATTTCATAATATCTTTTTGAGTTGGGTACGATTGGTTGACAATTTATCATGTCAAAATAGTCAAACAGTTGTCATGCAGCATGTCAACAGTGACCCTGCTGACATCATCATGTCTAAAAGGATGATATGTTGACATGATGGTCAGCAAAGGATTCATGGTGGTTTAGTAGTGTTTTACCTTGTCCCAGTGGATGCAACATCTCCATCTTCTTTTGGGTCTTGGGGGTCAAGTGAGGATCAGTACCAGCGGGGATGCCTCAGTATCAGTGTTTTGGGAGTATTTTCCCCACTATCCCTAACCCTCCTGGTGGCAAATATTGCTAACTGTCGGTGACCTCATGCTGCCATCATTTCACATGGTGACAGTTCAGATATGGACATAATAAGCATGTTGACATTTGGAGATTGTCGCAATGGGGTCTGTTGACAGTTTAAATCATGTCGACATAGTGCTGTCAACATTATAAATGTCAACATGGTTACTGTCTTAACAATAGAGTAAAAAGGATTCAGCGCTTAAAACTATTTCAAAATAGAAACATTCAAAGTTTAATATACAGATAAACATTCATTCATAAATGTATATCATACATAAAAATTACTGTTGCAACAGATACAATTAAATACACCAGAGTTGAGATAGGGCAAAGGGCACCACTGCTGATTTTGCTAGATTACTTCTTGAAATGCTGGGAATATTATTTGAAGAAAAGCCTGATTCCTAGGGAGGTCTTAGTACCAAAGTTACCATGTCCACTTGAATGAGTCCTCCAATAGGTTAGCACTCCTGTAGGAAATGAAGATCCTCTTACTGGTTGGATTTTCCCATACTGGTACTGTGCTGTAAAAGATGGACCAAGGCAAGGTCCTGCCAATGTTCTCCAGGAAAATATCCCAATGGACCACAGTTCCCAATTCGTGGATCATGCTGATCTCAGAGATTCAAGGTCCCAGTCTTATCACCAGGTGATAAGACTGGGACCTTGAATCTCTGAGATCAGCCTGATACAACCGTTTGCACTTCTGCTAAGCTAAAATACACTCCCAGTGGGTGGCATAGCATTTGCACGGCTGCTAAAACTAGCTAGTGAGTGATCAACTCTGAATGACCCCCTATGTGTGAAAAAGTATTACATGGAAGATGGGACATAGCAGGATAAAATGAACACCAAGCTAACATGATTACGTTTTTGACAAATGCATTTTGTTAGTATGAATCTGACTCTGAATAAAGCCTTACATTATTTACATTATTTTAATTAGTGATGTGCACCGGACATTTTTCGGGTTTTGTGTTTTGGTTTTGGATTCGGTTTCCGCGGCCGTGTTTTGGATTCGGACGCGTTTTGGCAAAACCTCCCTGAAAATTTTTTGGCGGATTCGGATGTATTTTGGATTCGGGTGTTTTTTTACAAAAAACCCTCAAAAACAGTTTAAATCATAGAATTTGGGGGTCATTTTGATCCCATAGTATTATTAACCTCAATAACCATAATTTACACTAATTTTCAGTCTATTCTGAACACCTCACACCTCACAATATTATTTTTAGTCTTAAAATTTGCACAGAGGTCGCTGGATGGCTAAGCTAAGCGACCCAAGTGGCCGACACAAACACCTGGCCCATCTAGGAGTGGCACTGCAGTGTCAGGCAGGATGCAACTTCAAAAAAATAGTCCCCAAACAGCACATGATGCAAAGAAAAAAAGAGGCGCACCAAGGTCGCTGTGTGACTAAGCTAAGCGATACAATTGGCCGACACAAACACCTGGCCCATCTAGGAGTGGCACTGCAGTGTCAGGCAGGATGGCACTTCAAAAAAAATTGTCCCCAAACAGCACATGATGCAAAGAAAAATGAAAGAAAAAAGAGGTGCAAGATGGAATTGATCTTGGGCCCTCCCACCCACCCTTATGTTGTATAAACAGGACATGCACACTTTAACGAACCCATCATTTCAGCGATAGGGTCTGCCACACGACTGTGACTGAAATTACTGGTTGGTTTGGGCCCCCACCCAAAAAAGAAGCAATCAATCTCTCCTTGCACAAACTGGCTCTACAGAGGCAAGATGTCCACCTCACCATCATCCTCCGATTCTTCACCCCTTTCACTGTGTACATCCCCCTCCTCACAGATAATTAATTCGTCCCCACTGGAATCCATCATCTCAGGTCCCTGTGTACTTTCTGGAGGCAATTGCTGCTGGTGAATGTCTCCACGGAGGAATTGATTATAATTCATTTTGATGAACATCATCTTCTCCACATTTTCTGGAAGTAACCTTGTACGCCGATTGCTGACAAGGTGAGCGGCTGCACTAAACACTCTTTCGGAGTACAGACTGGAGGGAGGGCAACTTAGGTAGAATAAAGCCAGTTTGTGCAAGGGCCTCCAAATTGCCTCTTTTTCCTGCCAGTATACGTACGGACTGTCTGACGTGCCTACTTTGATGCGGTCACTCATATAATCCTCCACCATTCTTTCAATGGTGACAGAATCATATGCAATGACAGTAGATGACATGTCAGTAATCGTCGGCAGGTCCTTCAGTCCGGACCAGATGTCAGCACTCGCTCCAGACTGCCCTGCATCACCGCCAGCGGGTGGGCTCGGAATTCTTAGCCTTTTCCTTGCACCCCCAGTTGTGGGAGAATGTGAAGGAGGAGATGTTGACGGGTCACGTTCCGCTTGACTTGACAATTTTCTCACCAGCAGGTCTATGAACCTCTGCAGACTTGTGTCTGCCGGAAAGAGAGATACAACATAGGTTTTAAATCTAGGATCGAGCACGGTGGCCAAAATGTAGTGCTCTGATTTCAACAGATTGACCACCCGTGAATCCTGGTTAAGCGAATGAAGGGCTCCATCCACAAGTCCCACATGCCTAGCGGAATCGCTCTGTTTTAGCTCCTCCTTCAATGTCTCCAGCTTCTTCTGCAAAAGCCTGATGAGGGGAATGACCTGACTCAGGCTGGCAGTGTCTGAACTGACTTCACGTGTGGCAAGTTCAAAGGGTTGCAGAACCTTGCACAACGTTGAAATCATTCTCCACTGTGCTTGATTCAGGTGCATTCCCCCTCCTTTGCCTATATCGTGGGCAGATGTATAGGCTTGAATGGCCTTTTGCTGCTCCTCCATCCTCTGAAGCATATAGAGGGTTGAATTCCACCTCGTTACCACCTCTTGCTTCAGATGATGGCAGGGCAGGTTCAGGAATGTTTGGTGGTGCTCCAGTCTTCGGCACGCGGTGGCTGAATGCCGAAAGTGGCCTACAATTCTTCGGGCCACCGACAGCATCTCTTGCATGCCCCTGTCCTTTTTTAAATAATTCTGCACCACCAAATTCAAGGTATGTGCAAAACATGGGACGTGCTGGAATTTGCCCAGATGTAATGCACGCACAATATTGCTGGCGTTGTCCGATGTCACAAATCCCCAGGAGAGTCCAATTGGGGTAAGCAATTCTGCGATGATGTTCCTCAGTTTTCGTAAGAGGTTGTCAGCTGTGTGCCTCTTCTGGAAAGCGGTGATACAAAGCGTAGCCTGCCTAGGAACGAGTTGGCATTTGCGAGATGCTGCTACTGGTGCCGCCGCTGCCGTTCTTGCTGCGGGAGGCAATACATCTACCCAGTGGGCTGTCACAGTCATATAGTCCTGAGTCTGCCCTGCTCCACTTGTCCACATGTCCGTGGTTAAGTGGACATTGGGTACAACTGCATTTTTTAGGACACTGGTGACTCTTTTTCTGAGGTCTGTTTACATTTTCGGTATCGCCTGCCTAGAGAAATGGAACCTAGATGGTATTTGGTACCGGGGACACAGTACCTCAATCAAGTCTCTAGTTGCCTCTGAATTAACGGTGGATACCGGAACCACGTTTCACACCGCCCAGGCTGCCAAGGCCTGAATTATCCGCTTTGCAGCAGGATGACTGCTGTGATATTTCATCTTCCTCGCAAAGGACTGTTGAACAGTCAATTGCTTACTGGAAGTAGTACAAGTGGTCTTCCGACTTCCCCTCTGGGATGACGATCGACTCCCAGCAGCAACAACAGCAGCGCCAGCAGCAGTAGGCGTTACACTCAAGGATGCATCGGAGGAATCCCAGGCAGGAGAGGACTCGACAGACTTGCCAGTGACATGGCCTGCAGGACTATTGGCTTTCCTGGGTAAGGAGGAAATTGACACTGAGGGAGTTGGTGGTGTGGTTTGCAGGAGCTTGGTTACAAGAGGAAGGGATTTAGTTGTCAGTGAACTGCTTCCGCTGTCACCCAAAGTTTTTGAACTTGTCACTGACTTCTGATGAATGCAGTCCAGGTGACGTATAAGGGAGGATGTTCCTAGGTGGTTAACGTCCTTACCCCTACTTATTACAGCTTGACAAAGGCAACACACGGCTTGACACCTGTTGTCCGCATTTGTGTTGAAATAATTCCACACCGAAGAGGTGATATTTTTTTGTATTTTGACCAGGCATGTCAATGGCCTTATTCATCCCATGGACAATAGGTGTCTCCCCGGGTGCCTGACTTAAACAAACCACCTCACCATCAGAATCCTCCTTGTCAATTTCCTCCCCAGCACCAGCAACACCCATTTCCTCATCCTGGTGTACTTCAACAGTGACATCTTCAATTTGACAATCAGGAACTGGACTCCTTCCAGCACTTGCAGGGGGCGTGCAAATGGTGGAAGGCGCAAGCTCTTCCCGTCCTGTGTTGGGAAGGTCAGGCATCGCAACCGACACAATTGGACTCTCCTTGGGGATTTGTGATTTAGAAGAACGCACAGTTCTTTGCCGTGCTTTTGCCAGCTTAAGTCTTTTCATTTTTCTAGCAAGAGGATGAGTGCTTCCATCCTCATGTGAAGCTGAACCACTAGCCATGAACATAGGCCAGGGCCTCAGCCATTCCTTGCCACTCCGTATCGTAAATGGCATATTGGCAAGTTTACGCTTCTCATCAGATGCTTTCAATTTAGATTTTTGGGTCATTTTACTGAACTTTTGTTTTTTTGATTTTATATGCTCTCTACTATGACATTGGGCATCGGCCTTGGCAGACGACGTTGATGGCATTTCATCGTCTCGGCCATGACTAGTGGCAGCAGCTTCAGCACGAGGTGGAAGTGGATCTTGATCTTTCCCTATTTTAACCTCCACATTTTTGTTCTCCATTTTTTAATGTGTGGAATTATATGCTAGTATCAATAGCAATGGCCTACTACTATATATACTGCGCACAACTGAAATGCACCACAGGTATGGATGGATAGTATACTTGACGACACAGAGGTAGGTTCAGCAGTGGCCTACTGTACCGTAATGCTATATATTATATACTGGTGGTCAGCAAACTGTGCAAAACTGAAATGCACCACAGGTATGGATGGATAGTATACTTGACGACACAGAGGTAGGTACAGCAGTGGACTACTGTACCGTAATGCTATATATTATATACTGGTGGTCAGCAAACTGTGCAAAACTGAAATGCACCACAGGTATGGATGGATAGTATACTTGACGACACAGAGGTAGGTACAGCAGTGGCCTACTGTACCGTAATGCTATATATTATATACTGGTGGTCAGCAAACTGTGCAAAACTGAAATGCACCACAGGTATGGATGGATAGTATACTTGACGACACAGAGGTAGGTACAGCAGTGGCCTACTGTACCGTAATGCTATATATTATATACTGGTGGTCAGCAAACTGTACAAAACTGAAATGCACCACAGGTATGGATGGATAGTATACTTGACGACACAGAGGTAGGTGCAGCAGTGGCCTACTGTACCGTAATGCTATATATTATATACTGGAGGTCAGCAAACTGTGCAAAACTGAAATGCACCACAGGTATGGATGGATAGTATACTTGATGGCACAGAGGTAGGTACAGCAGTGGCCTACTGTACCGTACTCCTATATATTATATACTGGTGGTCAGCAAAATTATGCACTGTACTCCTACTATATACTACAATGCAGCACAGATATGGAGTGTTTTTCAGGCAGACAATGTATACTGGTGGTCACTGGTCAGCAAAACTCTGCACTGTACTCCTCCTATATAATATACTGGTGGTCCCCAGTCCCCACAATAAAGCAGTGTGAGCACAGATATATGCAGCACACTGAGCACAGATATGGAGGGTTTTTCAGGCAGACAACGTATACTGGTGGTCACTGTCAGCAAAACTCTGCACTGTACTCCTCCTATATAATACTGCTGCTCCCCAGTCCCCACAATTAAGCAGTGTGAGCAGAGATATATGCAGCACACTGAGCACAGATAACGGATAAGGAGCGTTTTTTTCAGGCAGAGAACGGATAAAACTGGTGGTCACTGATCAGCAAAACTCTGCACTGTACTCCTCCTATATTAATAATACAGCTGCTCCCCAGTCCCCACAATTAAGATATAAGCAAGCACAAATATTTGCATTCTCCACTGTGCTTGATTCAGGTGCATTCCCCCTCCTTTGCCTACATCGTGGGCAGATGTATAGGCTTGAATGGCCTTTTGCTGCTCCTCCATCCTCTGAAGCATATAGAGGGTTGAATTCCACCTCGTTACCACCTCTGGCTTCAGATGATGGCAGGGCAGGTTCAGGAATGTTTGGTGGTGCTCCAGTCTTCGGCACGCGGTGGCTGAATGCCGAAAGTGGCCCGCAATTCTTCGGGCCACCGACAGCATCTCTTGCATGCCCCTGTCGTTTTTTAAATAATTCTGCACCACCAAATTCAAGGTATGTGCAAAACATGGGACGTGCTGGAATTTGCCCAGATGTAATGCACGCACAATATTGCTGGCGTTGTCCGATGTCACAAATCCCCAGGAGAGTCCAATTGGGGTAAGCAATTCTGCGATGATGTTCCTCAGTTTTCGTAAGAGGTTGTCAGCTGTGTGCCTCTTCTGGAAAGCGGTGATACAAAGCGTAGCCTGCCTAGGAACGAGTTGGCATTTGCGAGATGCTGCTACTGGTGCCGCCGCTGCCGTTCTTGCTGCGGGAGGCAATACATCTACCCAGTGGGCTGTCACAGTCATATAGTCCTGAGTCTGCCCTGCTCCACTTGTCCACATGTCCGTGGTTAAGTGAAATTGGGTACAACTGCATTTTTTAGGACACTGGTGACTCTTTTTCTGAGGTCTGTTTACATTTTCGGTATCGCCTGCCTAGAGAAATGGAACCTAGATGGTATTTGGTACCGGGGACACAGTACCTCAATCAAGTCTCTAGTTGCCTCTGAATTAACGGTGGATACCGGAACCACGTTTCACACCGCCCAGGCTGCCAAGGCCTGAATTATCCGCTTTGCAGCAGGATGACTGCTGTGATATTTCATCTTCCTCGCAAAGGACTGTTGGACAGTCAATTGCTTACTGGAAGTAGTACAAGTGGTCTTCCGACTTCCCCTCTGGGATGACGATCGACTCCCAGCAGCAACAACAGCAGCGCCAGCAGCAGTAGGCGTTACACTCAAGGATGCATCGGAGGAATCCCAGGCAGGAGAGGACTCGACAGACTTGCCAGTGACATGGCCTGCAGGACTATTGGCTTTCCTGGGTAAGGAGGAAATTGACACTGAGGGAGTTGGTGGTGTGGTTTGCAGGAGCTTGGTTACAAGAGGAAGGGATTTAGTTGTCAGTGAACTGCTTCCGCTGTCACCCAAAGTTTTTGAACTTGTCACTGACTTCTGATGAATGCAGTCCAGGTGACGTATAAGGGAGGATGTTCCTAGGTGGTTAACGTCCTTACCCCTACTTATTACAGCTTGACAAAGGCAACACACGGCTTGACACCTGTTGTCCGCATTTGTGTTGAAATAATTCCACACCGAAGAGGTGATTTTTTTTGTATTTTGACCAGGCATGTCAATGGCCATATTCATCCCATGGACAATAGGTGTCTCCCCGGGTGCCTGACTTAAACAAACCACCTCACCATCAGAATCCTCCTTGTCAATTTCCTCCCCAGCACCAGCAACACCCATTTCCTCATCCTGGTGTACTTCAACAGTGACATCTTCAATTTGACAATCAGGAACTGGACTCCTTCCAGCACTTGCAGGGGGCGTGCAAATGGTGGAAGGCGCAAGCTCTTCCCGTCCTGTGTTGGGAAGGTCAGGCATCGCAACCGACACAATTGGACTCTCCTTGGGGATTTGTGATTTAGAAGAACGCACAGTTCTTTGCCGTGCTTTTGCCAGCTTAAGTCTTTTCATTTTTCTAGCAAGAGGATGAGTGCTTCCATCCTCATGTGAAGCTGAACCACTAGCCATGAACATAGGCCAGGGCCTCAGCCATTCCTTGCCACTCCGTATCGTAAATGGCATATTGGCAAGTTTACGCTTCTCATCAGACGCTTTCAATTTTGATTTTTGGGTCATTTTACTGAACTTTTGTTTTTTTGATTTTATATGCTCTCTACTATGACATTGGGCATCGGCCTTGGCAGACGACGTTGATGGCATTTCATCGTCTCGGCCATGACTAGTGGCAGCAGCTTCAGCACGAGGTGGAAGTGGATCTTGATCTTTCCCTATTTTAACCTCCACATTTTTGTTCTCCATTTTTTAATGTGTGGAATTATATGCTAGTATCAATAGCAATGGCCTAGTACTATATATACTGCGCACAACTGAAATGCACCACAGGTATGGATGGATAGTATACTTGACGACACAGAGGTAGGTTCAGCAGTGGCCTACTGTACCGTAATGCTATATATTATATACTGGTGGTCAGCAAACTGTGCAAAACTGAAATGCACCACAGGTATGGATGGATAGTATACTTGACGACACAGAGGTAGGTACAGCAGTGGCCTACTGTACCGTAATGCTATATATTATATACTGGTGGTCAGCAAACTGTGCAAAACTGAAATGCACCACAGGTATGGATGGATAGTATACTTGACGACACAGAGGTAGGTACAGCAGTGGCCTACTGTACCGTAATGCTATATATTATATACTGGTGGTCAGCAAACTGTGCAAAACTGAAATGCACCACAGGTATGGATGGATAGTATACTTGACGACACAGAGGTAGGTACAGCAGTGGCCTACTGTACCGTAATGCTATATATTATATACTGGTGGTCAGCAAACTGGGCAAAACTGAAATGCACCACAGGTATGGATGGATAGTATACTTGACGACACAGAGGTAGGTACAGCAGTGGCCTACTGTACCGTAATGCTATATATTATATACTGGTGGTCAGCAAACTGTACAAAACTGAAATACACCACAGGTATGGATGGATAGTATACTTGACGACACAGAGGTAGGTACAGCAGTGGCCTACTGTACCGTAATGCTATATATTATATACTGGAGGTCAGCAAACTGTGCAAAACTGAAATGCACCACAGGTATGGATGGATAGTATACTTGACGGCACAGAGGTAGGTACAGCAGTGGCCTACTGTACCGTACTCCTATATATTATATACTGGTGGTCAGCAAAATTATGCACTGTACTCCTACTATATACTACAATGCAGCACAGATATGGAGTGTTTTTCAGGCAGACAACGTATACTGGTGGTCACTGGTCAGCAAAACTCTGCACTGTACTCCTCCTATATAATATACTGGTGGTCCCCAGTCCCCACAATAAAGCAGTGTGAGCACAGATATATGCAGCACACTGAGCACAGATATGGAGGGTTTTTCAGGCAGACAACGTATACTGGTGGTCACTGTCAGCAAAACTCTGCACTGTACTCCTCCTATATAATACTGCTGCTCCCCAGTCCCCACAATTAAGCAGTGTGAGCAGAGATATATGCAGCACACTGAGCACAGATAATGGATAAGGAGCGTTTTTTTCAGGCAGAGAACGGATAAAACTGGTGGTCACTGATCAGCAAAACTCTGCACTGTACTCCTCCTATATTAATAATACAGCTGCTCCCCAGTCCCCACAATTAAGATATAAGCAAGCACAAATATTTGCATCAACAATGAATAAACGGAGAGGACGCCAGCCACGTCCTCTCCCTAACATTTCCAATGCACGAGTGAAAATGGCGGCGACGCGCGGCTGCTTATATAGAATCCGAATCTTGCGAGAATCCGACAGCGGGATGATGACGTTCGGGCACGCTCGGGTTAACCGAGCCATACGGGAGAATCTGAGTATGCCTCGGACCCGTGTAAAATGGGTGAAGTTCGGGGGGGTTCGGTTTCCGAGGAACCGAACCCGCTCATCACTAATTTTAATACATTTTACATAAATAACAATAACATATAATTGTTCATTTCTATCCATCTTGTGCAATCTAATCTACATAAAGGTAAAAAAAAAGTGCTTCAATAGATGGTGAGGGGTTAGTTGCTTTGTGCACTCTCTTGGTCCCGATCTGTTCAACTGAAGACCCAGTTGGAACACTCAGCCTTATCACTCCTAATTAGAGATGAGCAGGTTCGCTTCTCAGAGAACCGAACCCTACCGAACTTCACGTCCCGAGCACAGATCCGAGCCCAGCTCGGTACTTCCGACCAGACTCGGAAAGCAGAATGAGGCAAAATGCCATCATCCCATTGTCGGATTCTTGTGGGTTTTGAATTCCATATAAGGAGCCACGCATCGCCACCATTTTCACTCTAGAATTGGAGAGTGTAGAGAGAGGACGTGTCTCCATCCTGAGTGTCTGTGTGGGCGGGAAAGTGGGATGGCGATTCCAGTGCTGTCTTGTGCTGCTCACTCCAGTGAAATGTCTGGTGCTGCATCAGTCCAGTCACAGTGTTGGTGTCCTCTGCTGCCATATATCCAGTGTAGCTGTATAAGTCCAGTGCAGTGGTGCTGTGTTGTTCTGCATCAGTAAAGCGGTAGTGTCTTGTGCTGCATCAGTCCAGTCACAGTGGTGGTGTCCTCTGCTGCCATATGTCCAGTGCTGCTGAATAAGTCCAGTCCAGTGGTGCTGTGTTGTGCTGCATCAGTCCAGTGATGTTGTCTTGTGCTGCATCAGTCCAGTCACAGTGGTGGTGTCCTCTGCTGCCATATGTCCAGTGCTGCTGTATAAGTCCAGTCCATTGCAGTGGTGATGTGTTGTCCTGCATCAGTCCAGTGGTGGTGTCCCTGTGCTGCTGTATAAGTCCAATGGTACTGCCGTATAAGTCCAGCGGTACTGCCATATAAGTCCAGTGATACTGCCGTAAAAGTCCAGTGATACTGCCATATAAGTCCAGTGATACTGCCATATAAATGCAGTCCAGTGGTACTGCCGTATATGTCCAGTGATACTGCCGTATATGTCCAGTGGTACTGCTGTATAAATCCAATGATACTGCCGTATAAGTCCAGTGGTACTGCCGTATAAATCCAGTCCAGTGATACTGCCGAATATGTCCAGTGGTACTTCCATATAATTCCAGTGATACTGCCGTATATGTCCAGTAGTACTGCTGTATAAATCCAGTCCAGTGGTACTGCCGTATAAGTCCAGTGGTACTGCCGTATAAATCCAGTCCAGTGGTACTGCCGTATAAATCCAGTGGTACTGCCATATAAATCCAGTAGTACTGCCATATAATTCCAGTGATACTGCTGTATATTTCCAGTGGTACTGCCATATAAGTCCAGTGGTACTGCCGTATAAATCTAGTCCAGTCGTACTGCCGAATAAGTCCAGTGGTACTGCCATATAAATCCAGTCCAGTGTTACTGCCATATAAGTCCTTTCCTCCTCAGTAGTTTCCATTATAGTACCCTTGATACTATATTTAGCCTTTGGGTTTTTGAGACCCAAGTGCATGATTTTGCATTTTTTAGCATTAAACTGTAGTTGCCACATTCTTGACCATTTCTCAAGCATAGCCAGGTCATCAATCATTTGTTTTACCCCTCCCGGTGTGTCTACCCTGTTGCATATCTTTTGATCATCTGCAAAAAGGCATACTTTCCCTTTAATACCATTTTCAATGTCACCAACAAAGATATTGAAGAGAACTGGTCCAAGTACAGATCCCTGGGGTACTCCACTGGTAACATTTTCATCCATAGATTGCACTCCATTTAATACAACTGTCTGTTTCCTATCCTGCAACCAGGTTCTTATCCATTTAACTGTTTTATAATCCACCCCTATGCTTTCAAGTTTATTTAGCAGTCTGCGATGTGGGACAGTGTCAAGTGCCTTACTAAAGTCTAGATATGCTACATCTACAGCTCCCCCTTGATCTATTATTTTCATCACAGAGTCAAAAAAGTCAATAAGATTTGTTTGGCATGATCTCCCACCAGTTAATCCATGCTGCTTTGGATCCTGTATGTTGTTTGATTTAAGATATTCCACAACTCTTTATTTTAATAGTTTTTCCATTACTTTCCCTACTACTGATGTAAGGCTTACTGGTCTGAAGTTACTTGCTTCTTCCTTTCTTCTACTTTTGTGCAGTGTAACTACATTTGCTATTTTCCAGTCCTCTGGAATGGCACCTGTATTTAGTGACTGGTTAAATAATTCTATTAAAGGTGTCACCAGCACATCTTTTAGCTCTTTTAGTATCCTTGGGTGTATCCCATCTGGTCCCATTGATTTATCCAATTTTACTTTTGAAAGTTCTGTTAGAACCTTCTCCTCTGTAAATGTACTTTCACCTACCTTATGTTTATGAATGTCCTTGCAACTTAACTGTGGCCCCTTCCCTTCTCCTTCTGCAGTAAATAAACTGTGGCCCCTTCCCTTCTCCTTCTGCAGTAAATACTGAGCAAAAATAATAATTTAGGTGATCTGCAATTGCCTTGTCTCCCTCCACCAAATGCTCACTCCCTGTCTTGAGTCTTATTATTCCTCTATTTGATTTTCTCCTTTCACTTATATACTTAAAAAAAGTTTTGCCCCGTTTATCTACTGACTGGGCCATTTTCTCCTCAGCTTCTGCCTTTGCACATCTGATCACTTTCTTAACATCCTTCCATCTTTCAAGATACACCTCTTTGTTGTTATTATTTTGAGTCTGTTTGTATTTCCTAAAAGCCATCTTTTTTGCTTTCACACTAGTTGATACTTCTTTTGTGAACCACATTGGCTTCCTTTTCCTGGTGCTTTTTTTAACCCTTTGATACAAAAGTCTGTTGCCCCTAGTATTGCACTTTTCAGTTTTTCCCACCGCTCCTGCACTTCTTCCTAGTTCCTCCAGTCCGCCAATGACTCACTTAAACATCTCCCCATTTTTGCAAAGTCAGCATTTCTAAAATCTAACACCTTTGTTTTTGTGTGACAAGAGTTGAATCCTGTTTTTATACTAAACCATACTGCTTGATGATCACTGGATCCCAGGTGCTCACCCACCTATATGTCTGAAATCCTGTCACCATTTGTAAGAATTAAATCTAATATTGAGTCTTTGCGAGTGGGCTCCCTCACCAATTGCTTGAGAGATGCTCCCTGCAAGGAATTTAGAAATTTGCCACTGTTAGCTAAACTTGCAAAAGACCCCTACCAATTTACATCAGGTAAATTAAAGTCTCCCATGATTATGACTTATCCCTTTAAAGCCATTTTAGTGATGTCCAAAAATAGGTTCCTGTCCAAATCCTGCCCCTGGCCTGGTGGTTTATAGATCACCCCAATGCAAATAATGTCCTCTCCGGTTTCTATGGTGACCCAAAGGGCCTCAGTTTTGTCTTTTAGATTTTGTATTAAAGTAGCATTTATGCTTTTTTTCACATACATTGCTACACCTCCTCCTATTCTTCCCATTCTATCTTTCCTAAATAAATTGTATCCTGGTATAGATATGTCCCAGTCATGATTCGCATTGCACCATGACTCTGTAATTGTCAGAATATCTAGGTTATCCCTTGTCATTATCGCAATTAGCTCTGGAATTTTGTCTCCTAAGTTCCTAGCATTTGCACACATATCTTTAAGAATTTTGTCTGTGCATCTGTTATTAGTAACAATGTCCAGAGAGTACAAAATAAATGACAAGTTTAAAGTTGAAATTACCTGTTTGGTGATGTTGCTCAGTGTTTTTTTTTTTTTTTTTACTAATCAGGAATCACACTGTGTCCTTTACACTACAACTACACCTCACTAAATGTAAAGATATAGTACACCTGACCACAAATGGCCAAATGATCAAAGGAGGTGAACACCAGACAGCATGCAATAATAAACTATGTTTCACTGAGCAGCTTCACCACACATGCAATGACAATTACAAGCAAATCATTACATCAAAAAACATACATGAGTTTGCATAAGAGAGAACTGTAGTGAGCAGATTGGGGATGTCTTTTTATAGTTTAAAAAGACAGATAACATTGGTACAGGTAAGAATTCAGACATTTTTGGTAAGATAGAGACATAAATTTGAGTAGTTGAGGATGAAGTGGAAAGGTCTTTCAGCATTCCTAACACAGATTTAAGTTACATGTGTCTGGGTTACTCAGACTGGAGTAGTTTGATGTGTTGCAGAATTGGACTCACATTTGTTTGAAAGCTGTCCTTCAGTGGTCCAGATTGTGGGTTGATTTTTGTCCTTCTGTTTACCATTGTTAAACGTCGGTGTATTGCTGCAATTATGTTTAAAATTGTAGTTATCCTTTGAATAATGTCCTTTGAATTAATGGACACAAGCCTCCTTTATGCTCTTTAAGTAATGGGCCAAGCATGTGAATAGACTGATTACACCAAAACTCCAATGAACCCTCACCCAGCAATGGCTAGTAATAAAACAGTTTAACTAAAATAAGCTAACATACCAACCAACTGAGATTTATCAGAGTCATGCCATCATGCCTATACTCAGGAGACAACACTCCAATTCATCAATAGCAACCCATCATGTGCATAAGCAATCCAATACAAAAGCAGAAGCCTTATGCATATAGCAATGCTATAATGCTTATCACCCAATTTGCCAACCAGTATTTCAGTGCAATCAGTAGTGACAATTTGCAGCTCTCATTTTCAATATACCCAGGCAAGTATAAGCAGATAGTAACCTTATACCTTAATAATGTAGATGCAAAAAAAATAATTTTTTTTTCACTGTGTTAGATTCAGCTCAGTATATATCAGTATATAGAGAAAATGTATGAAATTGAGTAAAAAATAGTGTAACTATACAGGCACCCCCCTATACGTAGAAAATAAATACAGATTGCACTGACAAGGTAGGTAGTAAGAGGATTAATAGATCATGCAGTTGCTTGCAATTACTTTACTTTTTTAATATCTATTCATGGAACCTCCTTTCATTGGTGACCAATGTTTAAGGGGGGTTCCTATGTCCATGGATTAGTTGCTTAACACTGTGTAGATAAACTAAACCTGAAGCAGGGTGCCGATGTCCGTGGTCCAGCCGGTAATTCGGATGCCGGGACCCAAAGTTCAGCTCAGTATGGACAAATATATGGATCAGCTGTATTAAATTGGGTGTTGGGTAGCATAATTATACAGGTGTCCATTTACATGTAAGCCATAGATATGGGTTTCAGTAAAAATGTATATGGTAAGGGAAACAAAAAGTACAGCACTATTAATTACCCCATTTATTAAATGTTTACTTACAAAACATCCATTAATTGGTGGTCAGTGTGAAATTAAAGTGGGAGTCCTGTATCCACGGGCCACTTGCTTACTGCTGTGTAGATGAGCTGGGCCCGGAGCATGGTGCCGATGTCAGCGGTACACATGACCAGAAGTTCGGACACTTGGACCGGAAGTTGATGCGCGTTTCGCTCTAGGAGCTTGATCACCTAATCGCCAGGCGATCATATGCTAGAGAGGAGGGGACCTGCATGGAGTCTGCACACTGGCTCTCCCCTCTCTTAAGCTGCACCTGCTTCCTAATGCTCTAGTTCAACTGAAGAGCAGCCTATTACCAGTGCCAGATTAAGGTCCACATGGATCAGAAGCTGAAATGTATGGCCCATATTGTGCTGCAGCAGAGGGTGTGACTAGTTATGTGGGGGGAGGTCAATGTTGTCTGGGTGTGGTCTGCACATGGGGTGTGGCCTTCACCGTGGGTTGTGACTAGCGGCTACCTTCAAAAACCTCAATCCCCTCTTTGCATATATTAACAGTGTAGTGGAGAAACACCTCTTGTTAACATGACTGTAATATCAAAAACATTATGTTATGAATGTGAAATCTTGGTATAAAAAAAATTATTACCGTTTTGATAATAGCTATAATGAGAGACATTAGATCATGGGTGGTGGGGGGTGAGGCAGAGCAGCATTGATGCAGGATAGGGCAAAACAGCAGGGAAGACTGAGGAGACATTTTGCTTTTTTCAGATCCAAATATGGTGAAAAAAACAAGTCAAAACTGACTTTAAAACTGGGTTAGACTCCGGGAAGGGTTAGGGTTAGGCTGAGGGGGGAGGTTAGGGTTAGGCTGCGGGGGGAGGTTAGGGTTAGGCTGTGGGAGGGGGAGGTTAGGCTGCGAGAGGGAAGATTAGGGTTAGGCTGTGGGAGGGGAGGTTAGGGTTAGGCTGAGGGGGGAGGTTATGGTTAGACTGCGGGAGGGCGAGGTAAGGGTTAGGCTGCGGGGGGAGGTTAGGGATAGGCTGAGGGGGGGAGGTTAGGGTTAGACTGCGGGGCGAGGGTTAGGCTGTGGGTAGGGATGGTTAGGGTAAGGGACTAGACTAAATTGCGCACACAGTAGTAATAATGCTTCTTAGATACAGTTTATTGCACACACAGTAGTAACATCCCATGCACATTTAGCAGCACTGCCACTGTGCCACACAATAGTGCCCTGTCACTCACCTGGTGTGTCTGCTGCAACAGCATCTCCCTCCGCAGTGATGTGGAGTGTGGAACTGATGGGAGCGGGGGGGAGACTGCCTACTGCGGCTGCAGAGGTCAGTGCAGGGAAGGAGCCAGGACTGACTAGGGAGCAGGCGCCCGGCATTGTTTGTCTGCACCATGTTTTACGGGTAGACCTGCTCCCCAAAGTGAACGCCAGGGCCGCAAGGTTAATAGAGCCACAACAGTACTGCACTCCAGCACTCCAGTACAGTGAGGCAAGGATAAAACAGCCTCGGCCAGCAGGCTCTGTCAGCTAACGCTGACGATCAGAGTGCTGGCCTGGTATTGGGGGGGACGTGCGGCTACTGACAGGACAAAGTGACCAGCCAACCAGGAACTGTCATGGTGTCCCGGTGTCCCAATCCGCCCCTGGATATATATACAGTATATATATATATATATATATATATATATACAAAAAGAATGGATCAGTGCACTCGTCCTCGTCAGTATATCCTGTTCACACAACTCAGTCAATGGAAAATAGTAAATAGTAGATCTTGTATCCTGTTTCCACACTCGGGGTACACAGGGTATATTCACAGTCACAGAGAGGCCCAATAGCCAAAAGTCCACAGCCTCCATGTCTTACGGGCAGCTGCTGGGTTCTTCAAATATGCCACTAGGTACAAGCAGCCCAAGGATAAACTAAAAAACAACATTAAGAACAAGAAAGCGCCTGCAATGTAGTAATTCTTAAAAACGTCTGTCACACGCAAACAATAAAATTGTGTACCGGGTCACGACTTGACTCAAAGCATATCAGTTTCCTATTCTGTAGTCCAGATATCTCAAGACCTTGTTTGCTCTCCAACAAAAATCCCTACAGATGATCAACAACAAATACAAGATGAAAGGTCTGCAGACATACTGAGGCTCTCCTAAGGGATTTGTGAAGTTTCTGAGCACACAGTTGGTTCCTGTGCCTTAACAAGTTACATTTTTTTGATCCATGATTCAGTTGAAAGCTGAAGAGGATTTAGCATACAGTTTTTCTTCAGGGGCCTGGCACTCCACTTGCTTTAGTATTATCTGCCCTGGTGAACTCCTTAAATTGAGAGACAAACGTACAAAAAAGACAGCGGCAATCAGGGACTTCAGGTGATAAGCCCGCCAGTGTGTAGAGACATCACCCACACTGTCAGCTGCAGCAGGTCCTGTACAGTTTCCGGTGTCCCAGGAGAGTGACGTCACTGAAGCTGACAGAGCTGGTGATGTCACTACACACTGGCAGGCTTATCACCTGAAGTCCCTGAGTGCCGCTGTCTTTTTTGTACATATATATATATATATACATACACACACCCACCCATACATACATGCATACGCACACAGGAATACATTTGGGAGACTGGCAGATAGGATGCCGACTGTCAGTATGCCATCAGCAGCATCCCATCAGCCAGGGATCCCATCAGCGAGGCAGCAAGTCCCCCTCACGGGCTTGCTGCCCTCCCCACGCTTCTGGCTAGGTGGCTTAGCTTGCCACAGGTTATATTCCCACTCGGGTGTTGGCATACCCCCTCTGGCTCCAATTATTTAAAGGGAGAAAAGCTGGGTGCTTATCCCTATTAAATTCTGTGGCTATCATTAGCTGTAATTAAGTACCACCCGCAACAGCTTCTGTCATAGGCCCTCATTCCGAGTTGATTGCACGTAGCAACTTTTTGCTGCTCGTGCTATCAACTAGACGCCGCCTATGGGGGAGTGTATTTTAGCATAGCAGGGCTGCGATTGCTTGTGCAGCCCGGCTATGCTTAAAAAGTTTCCTGCAAAACAAGATCAGGGTAAGTGTTACTTACCCTGTGCGACGGATCCAGCGACGAAGGTCCCAGGATTGACGTCAGACATCCGCCCTCCAAACGCCTGGATCCGCATGCGTTCACCTCACCATGCCTGGAAAATGATCAGTTGACGCCCTGGATTGCCTCCCGCCTGTCAGTCTTCATGTGATCGCGGCTGCAATCACTTTCTGTGCTGGCAGCGTTGCTGCCCAGTGACGACCGTCGCCGGGCAACGACGCGCATTCGCATTGCTGGCACCGTGCATTCGCTGCCCGACCCGTTCGCACCACAGCGAAGAACTGCTGCATGCGAATGGGTCAGAATGACCCCCATAGTTATCTACCAATGCCAGTGGTTCTACAATTACTGCTAACTATCCTCTTTTCACTGAGATATTCTTCGTTATTATTTTTTTTCCATATTGAAATACTTTTTGATAATTAGTTTGCAATTTATTCTTACATTTTCATACTTTTTTGTAATAAAAGTGCCACAGAAAGTCTCAGATTCCAGATCACTGTATATGCTTTAATAGGCAAGGACTGAGCAGCATAATGGCGGGAGTCCTCTTAGTGCTCTTTGTCAGTATTGCTAGTTTCTGTTATCAGCCATTATTGCTGGGAAGATTAGTGGCACTCTGCTCTGCAGGTGATATTTTAACAGTTAATTAAGTAAAAAAGATTTTCTATACTGTAGTTGCGATAAGTGGGAATAAAAACTTCTTATTATATAAACCTACTGTGCTGTTCAGGTCTATTTGACACGAAATTAAATTGATGTCAGTTTATTATTTATGTAACTATGATTACAATTTCTTAACACTTTTATTTTTTGATGGCAAATAGTTGTTACGATAAAAAAAAATTCACTTTGAGTCCGACAATGAGGATGACATTGTAGATTAAAATGTTGCTACAAATCGATATGTTCTTTCCAAAGATGGTCAAATAGAATGTGAACACGATCCTCCTTGACATCCTACTGGTAAGCTGCTCTCGAAAGCCAATATAGATTAAGAGTAGATGAGGATATTGGTGCTTTGAAAGGGTTCAGCCTGCCATATACACTCAGGGTCTGGCCCCAGTGACCCCTGGATATAACTATGGTAGAAAACAAATGGTGTATACTACATGGCGCTCCCTTTATTGGTGATGGGTGAGGTGTTAGAAGGACTATGGGATATATAGAAGAGGTATTGGGTGGAAAGAATAAATAAATAAATAAATAAATAAAACCATACATCCCTTTGGATGCCCCTTGAGCCCTCTTCTATACATGTTTACAATCAACCCTTTCATCAGAAGGTTAGAGAGCGGCATGGTGGAGGGGGTGCAGCTGATCCGGAGACACCTTTGAGGGTAATAGTCTACGCTGATAATGTCATGGTGATTCTGTCATCGGAGGCGGAGGCACGTGAAGTGGACCAACTAATCTGTGAATACTCTGGAGCCTCTGGCTCTATAATGAATCAGGATAAGTGTGAAGCTTTTTAAATGGGGGAGGGAGACAAGTAGTTCTGCCTCCTGGATAGCCTCCCCAAGGCCAGTCATCAAATTAAGATCTTAGGCATCCAATTCGATCACGGTGATTATGCCACAGCAAATTTGGATAAGAGTTTGGAGGATGCTGCCAAGAAGGTGGAGGCCTGGAGAAAATGCAAGTTTTCTCTGAAGGAAAGGGTTGACTTGTGTAAGACTTATCTGATTCCAATATTTTTTTATGTCAGTTATGTATGCTTTTTGCCGCTATCAAGGTGGTCTGAAATATGTTCCTTCTTCTTCATGTTATGGGGGAACAAGATGAACATAGTAAAGAGAGGCCTAACCTACAAACCGAGGGAGGAAGGGGAACTCGGGATGATAAATCCTGTGGTCTTCTTAATAACTACCTTTTTGAAAATACAAAAATACAGGTCTCTTTTTAGGGACCCCCCTCGGTGGGTAGCTGGTTTCAGGAAAAGGGGGTCCCCTTTCTTTGGAGCATGGCTGGATTGAAAAGTCTTTGGGCTAGAAAGGGCTACCTCCCAATCTATGTGATTCAGTGCCTGAAGGTAATAGGGCAGTGGGGCTTGGGAGTCGGGGAGCTAAGAGACCTCAGGAGGAGAGAGTTGGAAAAGAGGATCTTGCAAACCCATTTTCATGTTCCGCTGGTCTTGAGGGATTGTCCAGGTGATGTTTGTTCAGAGGGAATCTCTCTGTTCAATTTAAAAAGAATTCCGCTCAAATTCAGGTACATTGCCTTGCTCTCCTTTCAAGGGAAGCTCTATGTTGGGTGAAATGTAATATTTAGAAGTTCCAGTGAATGCGGGTGTCCGCGGAAGGAATGTCTGGGAGAAGAAGAGACCATGGACCACTTCTTGCTGCAGTGTACCTTTAACATAGAAATTTACGAGGAGGTTTCAAAAGCTTTACGTATCCCTTGCCTATTGGGGCTTAGTTACCCAGAATGAGTTTATAAGACATTGAACCGGTATGAGGCTTTTGAGTTGAGCACTATTTTTTTTAGATAGTTTAGCAGTCAGGTATCACATGTGGAGTGCATGGTGTCAAGTACCTTTAAGAGGCAAAGTCCTTCCCTGTAGAGAGCTGTTGGCTTTAATTCAGTACGAGGTGAGATGGATGATGGAGTTGGAGAAGGAGAGACTAGACGTTGTCAACTGGTCATGTTTGTGGCACCAGTTTAAATCCCCTTAGTGGGTGGCGAATGACTTCCCTCTATTCAGCCTTTAGCTAAGCTTTCCTTCACTAGAATCTGTATCCTAAGATTCTGGTATGGTTTGTTTTGTGAAATGGATTGCATGGGTCTCAAGGGCTACAAAAATCCGTTGTTCATTCTTGTTAAATGTCGGTAGTCCTGGTTTGAGTGAGGGATGTTTGGGACTGTGTGGCAGAGTGGATGGAGTATGGATGGGTGTGAATGGGGAGGGCTGTTTGGTGGTGGAGGGAGTATGAATGGTTGTGAGTTTGAGTTTGACTGGGCTCCTATAAGATAAAGAACAGGAATTTGATGGTTTAAAGGTTATAAGAGGGGACTCGCTTAAGTAAAGACACTTTTTTTTTTTGACAAATAAATGGAGACGGTTCTGTGGTCATTAGAGATAATTATATATGACATCATTGCAAGATTTTCTTTGTTGAATATGTATTTTTATTTTATTAATTTATTGTAAAAATAAAGTATTTAGGGCAAGTATCCAATAGGTCTCTCTTTTAAGAAGATACCTTTGACTATCTCCCCCTCTTTTGTTACATGTTACTAATTATATCCCCTTTATTTTTTATCCAGTTGGATTCAGATTTAAAATGTCTTGGGACACTATGAGCAAGGACACCATTTTCAATATTTCTGAGGTGCTCTAAAGCTCTAATCTTTTAGGGCCATTTTGTTTTCTTGATATATTGTCTATTGCAGGGACATGTGAGCATATAAATTACGAATGTTGTATTGCAATTAATTATGCTTTTTATATACAGCAAAAAAAAATTTCAGAACCTGACTATTAATAATAGCTCCTTTTCAATAAATATACAGATTTTACAGTTTCCACAAGAGAAACATCCATGCAAAAACGAGTTGGTTAGGGATTTATCCTATATTGCATCTAGTTTACTTTTAGACACAATGCTCTTTATATTTTTTGATTTCTTATGTACAATTTTTGGAGCATTTGGTATATTTCCAGCTAAAACTGGGTCGAGCTGGAGAATATGACAGTTCTGTTTCAAAAATTCTTTCCATTCACCCAGAGTCGGATCTGGCAGGTTTTGGATTCCATATAAGGGAGCCACAGCCACTCCCTTTCTGCCAAGTTGTCTGAAATAAAGTGGAAATATGTTTAATTAATACAAAAATTAGTTGTGTATATTGGTCAAAAACATGCATATTTATTTACATGGTGCATGGTATGTAAACAACACATTTTTGTATTAATTAAGCATATTTCCACTTTATTGCAGACATCCCTGCAGAAAGGGACTTGAGCAACTTGAGGCACTCCACCCATTGATGGCAAACTACTCCAACAGGTACCTTCTCCAGGTCAAACATAACTTTCAGGAACTGATCCTACATTGAAGCTGAAAATAATCTGTAGAGATAATTACTTCATCTGAAAATATATATTGCACAATATATATTTTTCATTGTTTGTACTGTGTTCAAAAATTGCCTGGAAATGCCTGAAAACTATTGTGATTGGTGTTAATAGTACTCTAGAAACAAAAAATGGCAAAATCATATCATTTTAGCTGTAAAAAATAAAATAAATAAATAAATATGAAACCAAAATCAGCAAAAATGGTCTGACACAGATCTTGATCAATCACTAGATCAGGGTTACAAGGGAAGTATGTAGTAGAAGGAAATAGTGATTAGCAATTTAGTTTAATTTAATTTGTTTGATTCTAAAAATGTAAATTTACCATTGAGGGCAGTGGTGATGGTCTTTATTGAATAGACACCAATATTTATTGTTTTTATAGCCTTAATCTGATTCCGACTAATCCGACTTTTACTATGTTTTTATTTTACATGCCATGACTTAAGCCATCGATGCCCTTGGGCATCCACCTTAGTGGACTTGTGTCATCATGGCTGGTGGCAGCACCTGCAGCACTAGTATGTGCTTCCTGCTCTCAACTGAATTGTTTGTCCTCCATATATATCAAAAAACATGAACCAAGTGGGGTACAGCACACACCACAATTTGTACAAAAAATGTACCACCTACAGTGTCACAATATATGTATGAGTCAGATATAATAATCTAACACTATGGTTTACTTTCACCTACAGTGTCACACAATATGTGTATGAATACGAAATAAAATATATTACTGTGGAACTACCTTCACCAACAGTGTCGCACAATATGTGTATGAGTTTGAAAATATTTTACTGTGGTACCACCTTCACCCACAGTGTCGCACAATATGTGTATGAGTATGAAAATATATTACTGAGATACCACCTTCACCCACAGTGTCGCACGATACGTGTATGAGTATGAAAATATATTACTGTAGTACCACTTTCACCAACAGTGTCACATAATACATGTATGAGTCCGAAAAAGTAATAGAACACTGCAGTTTAATTTTACCAACAGTGTTGCATAATATGTGTATGAGTAGTAAAATGTATTACTGTGGTACCACTTTCACCCACAGTGTCGCACAAAATGTGTATGAGTATGAAAAAATATTACTGTGATACCACCTTTACCCACAGTGTCACAAAATATGTGTATGAGTATGAAAATATATTACTGTGGTACCACCTTTACCCACAGTGCTGCACAATACGTGTATAAGTCTAAAATAGTAATAAAACACTGCAGTTTTAATTTTACCAGCAGTGTCGCACAATACGTGTATGTGTATGAAAATGTATTATTTTGGTACCACCTTCACCAACAGTGTCACACAATACGTGTATGAGTATGAAAATATGTTACTATGGTACCACCTTTACCCACAGTGTTGCACATTACGTGTATGAGTATGAAAATGTTTTACTGTGGTACCACCTTTACCCACAGTGTCGCACAAATGGGGTGATCCCGAGTTGTTCGCTCGCTAGCTGCTTTTAGCAGCATTGCACACGCTAAGCCGCCGTCCTCTGGGAGTGTATCTTAGCTTAGCAGAATTGCAAACGAAAGATTAGCAGAATTGCGAATAGAAATTTCTTAGCAGTTTCTGAGTAGCTCCAAACCTACTCACAAATAGCGATCAGTTCAGTCAGTTTCGTTCCTGGTTTGACGTCACACACACGCTCAGTGTTCGGCCAGCCACTCCCCCGTTTCTCCAGACACTCCCGTGTTTTTCCCTGAAATGTTTGCGTTTTTCCGCACACTCCCCGAAAACGGCCAGTTTCCACCCATAAACACCCACTTCCTGTCAATCACACTACGATCAGCAGAACGATGAAAAAACTTTGTTAGGCCGTGAGTAAAATACCAAACTTTTGTGCTAATTTACTTGGCGCAGGCGCGCTGCGTACATTGCGCATGCGCAGTTTGCGACTAATCGCTCTGTAGCGAAAAAATAATAATGAGCGAACAACTCAGAATGACCCCCAATATGTGTATGAGTATGAAAATATGTTACTATGGTTCCACCTTTACCCACAGTGTCGCACATTACGTGTATGAGTAAGAAATAATTATATACTGCGGTCTGTCTGGCAATGTCACAGTAAAAAAAAATTGTATAGTACATTGGGGTACAGCACAAACCCAAAAAAGTATACCGTATATACTCGAGTATAAGTCGACCCGAATATAAGCCGAGGCACCTAATTCTACCACAAAAACCTGGGAAAACTTATTGACTCGAGTATAAGCCTAGGGTGGGAAATGCAGCTCTAGCCGTACACAGCCCTCAGTGCCAGATATGCCCTCATAGTGCCAGATATGCCCCCACAGTGCTGCCAGATATGCCCCCACAGTGCTGCCAGATATGCCCCCACAGTGCTGCCAGATATGCCCCCACAGTGCTGCCAGATATGCCCCCACAGTGCTGCCAGATATGCCCCCACAGTGCTGCCAGATATGCCCCCACAGTGCTGCCAGTTATGCCCCCACAGTGCTGCCAGTTATGCCCCCACAGTGCTGCCAGATATGCCCCCACAGTGCTGCCAGATATGCCCCCACAGTGCTGCCAGTTATGCCCCCACAGTGCTGCCAGATATGCCCCCACAGTGCTGCCAGATATGCCCCCACAGTGCTGCCAGTTATGCCCCCACAGTGCTGCCAGTTATGCCCCCACAGTGCTGCCAGATATGCCCCCACAGTGCTGCCAGATATGCCCCCACAGTGCTGCCAGATATGCCCCCACAGTGCTGCCAGATATGCCCCCACAGTGCTGCCAGATATGCCCCCACAGTGCTGCCAGTTATGCCCCCACAGTGCTGCCAGATATGCCCCCACAGTGCTGCCAGATATGCCCCCACAGTGCTGCCAGTTATGCCCCCACAGTGCTGCCAGATATGCCCCCACAGTGCTGCCAGATATGCCCCCACAGTGCTGCCAGATACGTTCCCTCCCCAAGTGCCAGGTATGCCCCACAGTGCTGTTACTTACCCCTCCGTCGATCCCGCGCTGTCTTCTGGAGGGACACGAAGCACACAGCGTGCGCGGCTCTCCTGTGTCCCTCCTGCATCTTCGGCGGCCGCGGCGGGTCTATTATAGGAAGTGCCGGTTCGTGATCAGAGGTCACGAACGGGTATTTCCTGTAATAGAACCGCCGCTGCTGCCGCCGGAGATGCAGGAGGGACACAGGAGCGCCGCGCGCTGTGCGCTCCATGTCCCTCCTTCACACTGCTCTGCCTCTGCCTGCACTGACTCGAGTATAAGCCGAGGTGGCTTTTTCAGCACAAAAAAAAGTGCTGAAAAAGTCGGCTTATACTCGAGTATATACGGTATATTTTTTTCAATAAAAATATTTTATGCTTTTTAGCTTTTATTATTTTCATTTTACACTGGGGCAGAGCTCTTGGATGGACACACAGATTACCCCTTGGTGGACAGAGCACCTATTGTCAGATACAGCAGATGACAGAGCACCCCTGGACTGATAATGATAGGACACACCAGACCCTGGATGTACACACACTATAATGGGTTTTTAATTAACACTGGGGCAGAGCCACTGGATGTATGGACAGATCACCCCTATGTGGACAGATACACCAAACGACAGACAGAGCAGCCCGGGACTGGTACACCAGCTCTCCCATCAGCCACCAGCTGACACAAAACCCAGCACTGAGATGGACACGTCCATTCAGTGCACTCTTCACAGCCGGAGTGAAAATGGCACTGATCACTGGGACCTATATAGAATCCAAAACCCCAGGAGAATCCAACAGCGGAATGATCACATTTTGCCTCCATTTGGGTTCTGAGTCTGGCAGGAAACCTCAAGCTGTACACAGATTTGTACTCGGATGGGGAAGTTCTCGGAGAACCGTACACGCTCATCTCTAATATTAATATGTCCTGCTGATCCTGCATTTTTCACTGCTGTTATAAGTGGTGATAAGAAATTATAATTATTGGGAGCAAGTCCCAATAATTACTAAAAATGCCTCTTTCTGTCAGATATGTAGAGCATGACTCAAAGCAAGAAATTTATTTGTTAGCCTACATAACCAGCATCATTATAAACTGGTGTTACAGTAGCAGAAAAAAATGAAAGCCACAAAGGACCTTGTTAGGACTGTTCATAATTAAGTTCTAAAGAATATGGATAATGAGAACTACCTAAAGATTTTTTTTTTGTTCAATTATACCAGGTGTAATTTATTTTTCTGTATCCATTATATAAAGGGCTACATAAGGTAAGGTTACAACTCTAACACTACCAATGCTGGATTCAAAGCATAATCTGCTTTGATTATTTATTTTCCAATCTTCTATTCTATAGAATAAATAACAGAAACTATTACCAAAAATGTATATAACCATCAAGTCTTGTATACAGTATATATATGAAACTCTAGAATATTTTAGTTAAGGAAATATTTATCCAATAAATCACAAGTAAATATCTATGCAATACCATATTGCTTGTGCTTAAACTTAAAAAATAATAATAATAACTTAAGGTATTGATGTAAAGATAATGTCTTAATTAACAAATTGCTAAAATATAAATATTTTGCTTGCACTTAGCAAGTTTAGCTGATTGAAACAAATCCATTGTTTTATGGATGAGCAAGTATTAGAATTTTTTTTCCTGCTCCATAAAAAGCAAAGAAATGTACTATTTATTAGTCTCCACTAGTCTGGTGTATAGCTAAAATACTAACTGCTTGCAAGTGAAAAATATAAGCCCACAGGAAATGCAATTCACCAGACATGCGACAGATTTGAATTTTCTTTTTTTTTATATATTGAGAAAAAAAATTACTGCTTATATCATACTTGCCTACCTGACCCTCTCCGTGAGGGAGAAAATGCTCTTTTCCTGGACTTTCCTGGTAATGTATGATTGCCATCACCTGTGGTGAAACACCTTTCTTATCAATTAACTAGCTCACCACAGGTGATGGCAATCATACATTACCAGGAAAGTCCAGGAACAGAGCATTTTCTCCCTCATGGAGAGGGTCAGGTAGGCAAGTATGGCTTATATCAAGGTATGGGATTAAAAATGATTTGTATTTTCAACTATATGTTTGATAATAGGTATGACAGTAATGTTATTACTATTATTATTATTATTATTATATTTTTTATTTTATTTTCGATTTACCATACCATCCCTTTAAATCAAGATGCTCATGGATTACACAGGTTCTGTGACTGATTAAAATCAGGTGAAATGCATGATTGAAGTGAGCCAGCCACAGAACCTGTGTAATACCCCGTTCACACAGCCATAAATTTCCCGGGTTAAAACACATGAACGCGCATCAACCCGGGAAATTTCTTGGTGTGAAAGGGTACAGGGACAAAAACCCCGAGATTTCTGTCCCTGCATTTCAACCCTGCAATCGACCAGGGTTGGTCCCGGGATCGTCCCTGGAACCTGCACAGTGTGAATGGTGCAGGGACATGTCCCACCTTCCCATGTTGCCTCTGCTGATGCTGATTGGCTATACAGGGCACTTCCTGGTCTTGTGGTTTTTCTGAGACGCCCATTCTCAGAAAATGCAGGGCCATCCCGGGTTCAGTATGAAAGGTGCAGACCCGGGATGTCTCGGCAAAAAATGCTGGTGTGAAAGGTTCCAACCTTTCATGCATGTCCCTGCATGAGCCCGTGGCAGTATTCCCGGGGTTTGTCCCTGCATTTCTGATGTGAAAAGGGTTATAATTGATTAGTGTCCCAGTTAAAATGGATAATATGGTAAGTTTAATTATTTATTTTTTATAATAATAATAATAATAATTGTTATTATTATTATTATCCTCATTATTATTATTATTATTAATATTATTGTTTTTGTAATAATGGGCCTGATTCAGATGTGGATGGAGATGTTATTGCTTCTGCTTCTATGGAAGCAGCAGTGATAGCACTGATATATTAATGCAGCATGTGGAATTACAGATTTTTCTTGCATTAGTTATCCGAAATGAATACTAGGCTGCATCATTGGATCCACGGCCATAACTAAGTGTGTGCCAGTGGTGCCTTGCACACAGCGCAACTGCACTGTGGGTGCATCATATGGCAGCACCACCCACACGGCCGCTGCCCACTGTCTCTCATTGCCTCTCGATGCAGAACTCCCGCTGGCCGCTGCAGCGCTGCCCTGCAAAGAAGCCGGAGCCACAGGCTGAAATTTAAGTCCCACAACCCTGGAATTTGGCTCCGCACCTTCAAAGACCCACAAATAGTGGGTTGTGCACTTGTGGTGTGTGTCTTGGCACTTGGCAGCTGCTGTAACCTCCGACTGCCTCAGTTCCTCCACTGGCTGCTGCATCCTATTACTACAGCCCATTGCCTGGTCTTCTTTCTGGAGGCACTTGTAAGTGATATTATTCCAAAAATACTTATATCTGCTATAATGTGTAAAAGTTGGACTCTGCTGCCGTAATGTTTAAAAAAGGGTCTCTACCTGTAGTAATGTGTAAAAGGGGGGCTCTGTTGCTGTAATGTGTAAAAGGGGGACTCTGCTGATTTAAGGTTTAAAAGGGGGCTCTATCTGGCATAATGTGTAAAAAGGGGGATTCTGCTGCTGTAATGTGTAAAAAGGGGGACCCTGCTGCTGTAATGTGTAAAAGGGGGACTCTGCTGCCATAATGTGTAAAAAGGGGACTTCTGTTGTAATTTGTAAAAGGGGCACTCTGCTGCTGTAATGTTGAAAGGGGGGCTCTACCTGGCATAATGTGTAAAAAGGGGGATTTTGCTGCCGTAATGTGTAAAAGGGGGATTCTGCTGCCTTAATGTGTAAAAAGGGGGACTCTGTTGCCGTAATGTGTAAAAGGGAGCTGTGCCTGCTGTAATGTGTAAAAGGGAGCTCTGTCTACCGTAATATGTAAAATGGGGCTCTACCTGTCGTAATGTGTGACGGGCTCTACCTGGTGTAATATGTGTAAGTGTCGCTACTGTGCAGCGTAATTTGAATAATGGAGACTTCTGTGCAGCGTAATATGAATTGGTATTATTTTTTGGCCATGCTCTTTTCCCATGAAGCCACTCCTCTATATTTTTGATGAGTGCCTACGATCCACACTGGCCCAATTTTAATAATGGGGGGTGCCGATGCTGTTTCTTGCACACAGTACTAAAATGTCTAGTTACAGCACTGATCAGATCATCTATGACACCATCGGCAGGTTGCATGACCCATGTTTTTTTTTAAAGCTAACTACCACACAGGAAACAAATAGGCCAGGAAGTCCCCGTTGGGCTCATCCCTTTCCCGCAATGTTGGTGACATGCCTTCGTTTAAGGAGATATTTAATCACAGTTTATACTAAAAAACAGACTTTTGGCTGATTATGTCTGCTGATATTGTCTGTATTTTTTTTAAGGCTAACCTGTAAAGAATTCTCTCTCACCATTCACTGCTATTGAGCAAATGTAGAGCAGAATTAGAAAACAAACTATTTTATCCTCACTATATTCTCTGTACTCTCCTCTGTATAGATGTTTTGAACCACTCATTTGTTATAACAACACATATGAGTAACTTATTATAAGCCTGCTGTTTTTACACAACTAAGATGTGTTAACAAAGGGGGATATATATATTAGAGATGAGCGGGTTTGGTTCCCAGAGAACCGAACATCCTTCCCCCCAAACATCATGCTCTGAGTCCAGATCCGAGTCCGGCTCGGGACTTACCACCAGATCTGAAACCAGAACGAGGCAAAACGTCATCATCCCACTGTCAGAAACGTGCAGGTTTTGGAACCCATATAAACAGCCGAGCATCGCAGCCATTTTTACTCTGGACTTGGAGAGTGAAAGAGACAGACCTCTGTCTCTCTGTGTGGGTGGTGGCCTTGGGTGGGGTTAGTGTGAGCTCTGTAGGGGCATTGCTGCAGTCACTGTGGTGTACCTGTTCTGTGTTAGGGGTGCTTTCCTGGCTGTCCTGACTGTCACTGGCTGTCACTGTTGTTTCATGTGCTGCAGTTGTACATGGGTGTTGCTGTCCTTGCTGTCACTGTGTTGTACAGGGTGCAGGGCACTGTCTTCCTGTATGCTGGAAAATATAGGGGTGCTGCTGGCCTTGTATGTTGTAAATATTTAGGGGTGCAGTTGTTCAAAATTAAAAGCACAATGCTCCTGTATGCTGTAAAATATTGGGGTGCTGCTGACCTGTATGCTATAAAAATTCAGGGGTGCATTTGTTAAAAATTAAAAGCACACTTATGTATGCTGTAAAATATAGGGGTGTTGCTGTTCAAATAACATTACACTGGCCCTGTATGTTGTAAAAATTCAGGGGTGCAGTTGTTAAAAAGTAAAAGCACACTGCTGTATGCTATAAAATATAGGGGTGTTGATGTTCAAATAACATTACACTGGCCCTGTATGCTATAAAAATTCAGGGGTGCAGTGAAAATCAATGTACACTGGCCCTGTCTTGTATGCTCTAATTATTCTAGGGTGCAGTGAAAATCAATGTACACTGGCCCTGTCTTGTATGTTGTAATTATTCTAGGGTGCAGTGAAAATCAATGTACACTGGCCCTGTCTTGTATGCTGTCATTATTCTAGGGTGCAGTGAAAATCAATGTACACTGGCCCTGTCTTGTATGCTCTAATTATTCTAGGGTGCAGTGAAAATCAATGTACACTGGCCCTGTCTTGTATGCTGTAATTATTCTAGGGTGCAGTGAAAATCAATGTACACTGGCCCTGTCTTGTATGCTATAATTATTCTAGGGTGCAGTGAAAATCAATATACATTGGCCCTGTCTTGTATGCTGTAAAATTACAAGTGTGTTGTGAAAATACAGGGGTACTGGCACTGTCTGTGGTTGCGATGTCTAGGCCTGACCTTCACAACACTGTATGGGAAGAGGAGGCTCCTACCACCATTTGCATGACCACTGCAAGTGCTGGGAGAAGCAGCGTCAGTCCGGTTGCTGATATTGAGATTGAGGATGTCACTGTAGAAATACACCAGGATGAAGTGGATATGGGTGTAGCTGGCACTGCGGAAGAAGTTGATGATGAGGATTATGATGGTGATGTGGTTTGTTTGAATAAGGCACCAGTGGAAACAGTTGTTGGCCATGGGATAAAAAAGCCTATTGTCATGCCTTGGAAAAATACCAAAAAAGCCACCTCATCAGTGTGGAATTATTTCTCCACAAATCCGGACAACAGGTGTCAAGCCATCTGTTGCCTTTGTCAATCCATAATAAATAGGGATAAGGATGTTAACCACCTTGGCACATCCTCCCTTTTACGTCACCTGCAGTGCATTAATCATACTGTAAGTCATTGTCAAGTTCAGAAACTTATAATGGGTAATAGCGTAAGCAGTCCACTGACAACTAAATGATGTGGTTTTGTTTGTTTGAATATTATTTCTCTGTGAGGAAGAGGATGTAAACACTGAAGGGGAGAGGAATCTGAGGATGAGGATGACATCTTGCCTCTGTAGAGCCAGTTTGTGCAAGGAGAGATTAATTGCTTCTTTTTTGGTGGGGCCCAAACAAACCAATAATTTCCGCTACAGTCGTGTGGCAGACCCTGTCGCTGAAATGATTGCTTTGTTAAAGTGTACATGTCCTGTTTATACAACATAAGGGTGGGTGGGAGGGACAATTCCATCTTGCACCTCTTTTTCCTCTTGATATGGTTTTTAATTTTTTAATTGATATATCTTATTATTATTAAATTGTGCATTGTCATTCTATTTTTTATTGTCTAAATAAATTAGATAATTATGATTATTTAGCGCTCCCTGTGTGCACATGTATGTATACATTATTGTAATTTCTTGTTCGGTTTGAATAATTGCAGATTATTCATTGGGAGCAGCATTGTAGATTTTACTTATCCAGGTTATTTAAAGTTAGTAATAAGTGCGCCTGATTGCCTTTTTTCTAAGTAAAATTAGTGTGAGTTTTATAATCCACTCCTAGATGGGCCAGGTGTTTGTGCCGCCCACTTGGGTTGCTTAACTTAGTCATCCAGCTGCCTCATTGCACCTCTTTTTCTTCTTAACATTATGTGCTCTTTGGGCCTAGTTTTTAAAACTGCCATCCTGTCTGACACTGCAGTGCCACTCTCAGATGGGCCAGGTGTTTGTGCCGCCCCCTTGGGTCGCTTAGCTTAGTCATCCAACGACCTAGTTGAGCCTCTTTTTCTTCTTTGCATTATATGCTCTTTGGGGCCTAGTTTTTAAATCTGCTATCCTGTCTGACACTGAAGTGCCACTCCTAGATGGGCCAGGTGTTTGTGCCACCCACTTGTGTCACTTAGCTTAGTCATCCAGCTACCTCATTGCACCTCTTTTTCTTTTTTGCATTATGTGCTCTTTGGGGCCTAGTTTTTAAAACTGCCATCCTGTCTGCCGCTGCACTGCCACTCCTAGAGGGGCCAGGTGTTTATGCCACCTACTTGTGTCACTTAGCTTAGTCATTAAGCGACCTTGGTGCAACCTTTTGTCCTAAAAACAATATTGCAAGGTGTTCAGAATAGACTAGAAATGAGTGAAAATGAATGTTATGTAGGTTAATAATATCATAGGATCAAAATTACCCCCAAATTCTTTGATTTTAGTTGTTTTTAACCAAAACCAAAACCCGAAAGGGTGGTTTTGGAAAAACCAATCCAGATCCAAAACAGGAGCAGGGATCCAGATCCAAAACTAAAGCACAAAACCCGAGAAGTGCCCGCCGCACATCTCTAGTATATATATATATATATATATATATATATATGCCTGACGATGATTGAAATAAATTGAAACGTTGCTATAATTTCCAGGACAATGGCCTGTTGAGTCATAGAAGTAAGACCCATGAGTGCCGCTTATTTTTGTTGATATATATATATATATATATTACAAAAGCCATGGGGTAACATTACATTTATCCTAACATGTTATTAATTTATTGTGTATATCGTGGCAATATTTTGCGGTCCCCTCTGGGGAGATTATCCCACAATCCTTCAGTTCACGCTCCAGCAATTGCATTTTTTTCACTATTTATCTATATTTTGTTCATTGTTAGTTCATTTTAATTACACCCATAAAGTTAATATAAGTTCATTTTTATCAACATTAATCTGTTCTAAAGAATGCTCATCTATAGAGTTCTTTTTTCTTTTTTTAATTATTGTTATCTGGTTATCAAGACTACAAATAATGAAATGATAAAGCAATCAGTCCAATTATTAAATAATAGTGGTCTTTTTACCATTAATGGTTTACTGTTAACCAGTGCTTTGAATAACTCTCTCTGCTATTATTTTGTTTTTTCAGTGACCAATTAACCTACCAGTTTGATGCAATACAGTGGTGACTATTTAATAGTCATTTGTTACATAATAATTTTGGAATCTGTCTTTCTCCCACATATCTGTTTTTGTCATCACAATGGTGGAAACAAACCAAACTGTAATAAAATATTTTATTTTGTTCGCTTTTGCCGATTTGCACCTGTTGCAGAATCTACTTGTCTTTGTGTTTCTACTGACCTACATTACCTGTATTATGGGGAACATGGCTATAATTGTTATCATTAGAATAGAACCTTCTCTTCATACTGTAATGTATTTTTTTATTAGTGTATTTTCTTTTTTGGAAATTATTGCTGTGACTATAACTGTCCCAAAACTTTTAGCCAATTTGATTTCAGGTAATGATATTATATCTTTCAACCAATGCTTTACTCAAATGTATGTCTTCATCTCCTCGGGTGCAACTGAATGCTATCTTCTCTTAGTAATGGTCTTTGATCGACATCTGGCTATTAACAATCCTTTACGCTACTCTACTATTATGACACCTACGTTTTGTATTAGTTTGGCTATTTCACCATGGATTATAGGATTTTCTATTTGTTTAGTCCCTGTCATCTTCACAGCATGTTTGGAGTTCTGTGGACCTAATGTGATCGACCACTTCTTCTGTGACTTAACTCCATTGCAAAATTTGGCATGTTCTGACCCCTTTATTAGCAACACAGCTACAATCTTAGCCACTGCAATTAATGTTGAACTTCCTTTTATTATAATTATAGGTTTATACATCTTTATAATAAGGACTGTTTCAAAGATCAAGAGTAAGGAAGGAAAACAGAAAGCATTTTCCACATGTTTATCTCATCTCATAGTAGCCATCCTATTTTTTGGAACAGGCACTATTGTATATGGGAATCCTATGGGAAGCCGTTATGACAAATATCTTGCCTTTATGTACACAGTATTTACACCAACGAGTAACCCTTTTATTTATACTTTCAGAAACAGAGATGTTAAGAAGGCTTTCAGGAATTCACTAAACCATATTATAAAACCAAATGGAATGTAAAATGATGTTTATATACTGTAAAACAGTTCAAACATCCCTTTATAGACAGGGACATCTTGACATATGTACACACTGGGCAGATGCACAGGGCCCCAAGATTCTAGGGGCCTTTGTTCAGAGGCAGGCTGTGTCAGGGGCGGAGGGCTGGGGCATACAGAGCTTCCTGGGAGGCAGGTAGAGAATGTTACACATTTAGAACAGCCAGATAATGGGGCAGATGTATTAACCTGGAGAAGGCATAAGGAAGTGATAAACCAGTGATATGTGCAAGGTGATAAAGGCACCAGCCAATTAGATCCTAACTGTTCATTTACATATTGGAGCTGATTGGCTGGTGCCTTTATCACCTTGCACATATCACTGGTTTATCACTTTTTTATGCCTTCTCCCGGTTAATACATCTGCCCCACTATTCTCTACCTGCCTTCCAGCCTGCAGCTGTAAAGTGAATGGTTGTCAACATGCTAATTGATGGATTGCTGGTGCTATCCACCAATCAGAATGCTGACAGGCAATCACTGTATTGAATATTGAAGTATGTGGCAAGATGGTGAGGGACTGCAAGAGGGGTAAGTTAAATTTTTTTTTAAAGGATTCCTGTGAATGGACAGACACTCCAGTGCATTGTTTTGCCCAGCGGCCTACAATGCTGTTAAGATGGCCCTGTTTATAGATTTTTTTTATATATATTGTGCATATACTATATTAAAATATCACAGAGTTCATGTAGACTACTCATTTTATGTCTGTGTAATTAGATTCCCTCAATAAGATTTCAGTTATTTTCTGTTATCCAACTACATGTCAACAGAAATTGCTGTCTAAAAATATAATAATTCTTGTCATTCACCTACGCTTGTTCATAAATAGTTGTCCCTGAGAAAACTATGACTCTATTAAATATATATTCAACAGATTAAAAATCAAAGTTACTGTGGCTTCCCTCCCTCATACCCCTTTCACACTGCACAAATAAGCCGGTATCAACCCAGTATATTGCTGGGTCGACACGGGTCAGTGTGCGGTGTGAGAGGGGCCACTGTCGAATTCCTGGGTTGCCTGACCCGGTAATATAACCCGGAATTAAAGCAGTGTTATTCCCGGGTTGAATGCCAGGTCAGGTGCAATGTGAACGGGTTGCCGGGTCGATGTGACCTGTGACCCGTTCACTACATAGGGAGAGGCAGTGCGGCGATGAGCTCATCTCCTTGTGCCGCTTCCACCCCAATGCCCCTGATGCCCCCGATGCTATGGCAACCCGACCCGCCATATTGCCGGGTCAGGGACACAGTGTGAAAGGTCTAATGCCTAATCCCACCCGGGAATGACCCGTTTCCAATTCCCGGGTGGGACCCGGCATTGAGATCTGAAAGGGGTATAAGTGAGTACAACATAAAAATAAGTAGTAGAACCATCTCAATATTCAGCCCCACAATTTTTTAAATCACACCAATGGAAATCCATTTGTTACTGTGATATTAAAAAGTATAACTTGAATGCAACAATCTTTCTTCTGGTTCTGCTTTTGTTTAAGATCCTAATAAAAATGCTAATACAGTAATGGTGAAAACAAAACAACATTAATTGTACGTGCATTTTTAGCTGTTCTTCAATGTCAGTGGTTTCAGTATAAAACAAATGACATGGTAGAAAAAGCACATGACATCAGCATTTATAGCCAACCCAGCTGCTGCACAGCTTTCATCCATTGGGCAGGATGTAATGGTGTCTGAGATCGATGGTGCCGTATACCAGCCGATTTTGGATATTTTTTTAAAGGGGCAATCAATTACAAGGCATGGCTTTGCCTTGTAAGTGAGTGCATCTTGAAAAAAACATCTGAGATTGGCCGGCACCTCACACCTCCAGCGATCTCAGACTCCATTTCATTCCGCCCTGTGTACCTGGATTAGGCAACCATCAAGCTTGCCACAGTTGGTCTGGTAAGCTCTTGATTAAGCTTTCATTTGATCCAGGGTCTAGACCTTATGCATCTCATCCCAACAGATTGCTGCTTTCATGACATATATCAGATCCTTATCTCAGGACTTAACATTCAATGCCAGTCTTTAAGGTGGTAATTAATACTCCCTACTAAGGATGGACAGAAGTAATTGTTCATGGTGTAGCTACAGACATGAATAATAGCAGTTGGACTTTACCAGATGCGTTCCTATGCCCTGTGACACCCAGTGCAGCACAAGGGGCTTCTGCGCACGCCAAGGGGGTGCACTGGCAAAGGGGGTGTGGTCTTACAAGATGGGGGTGTGGCCTAGCAGCAACCCTGTTTCTATCACTTCAGGAGCCGGGAGATGCTGGGCTGCAAGTGGAGACTGTAGAGTCTGTGGTGCCGGCTCATACACTATTACAGGAGCCGAGTGCTACAAGTAAGTTACAGTGCAGCACCTGGCTCTTGTCACTGTGGATGGGTCAACACATTGGTGTCACCCCTCGGTGGGTGATGCCCGGGTGCGGGTCGCACTCCCCACACCCTCCTTGTGACGACACTAACTTTACTTGCCAGTACAACAGAGCTGCTATTGACCTTATGCTGTTTTTTATTATAACAGTTATTAAGATCAATTTGACCTTCTATATTTAAATATTATGTTTGTACACATGTAGTTTTATGTTTATTCCTAACTGGCTAGGTATTATTTTA
This sequence comes from Pseudophryne corroboree, assembly GCF_028390025.1. Lineage (NCBI taxonomy): Eukaryota > Metazoa > Chordata > Amphibia > Anura > Myobatrachidae > Pseudophryne > Pseudophryne corroboree. The sequence goes on from NC_086455.1 coordinate 149,220,956, forward strand.
TTAATCATATACTGATAATGGATAGATGTTTCGTATTGTATCATATTTCGCCACAGGTTCTATTCCCACTTTTTTGGTGTCGTGGACATCCACAAGTGGGAATAGTCCCTTGTTGGTTGGCATGCCGACTAGATGGATTTTCAGATGCCGGGATCCCAGTGTTGGTATTGTGACCGGCGGTCACATAAACGCATCCACTCTATACAGTACTTAACATAGCAGTTTCAAATCACTTTCCATTGCAAAAATTTGATTGAAAATCTACCCCAAACTATATTTTGATGGTGGCTTGGAAATATACACACATATTGGTTCCCATTTGTTTTTCTTTATTGCAAATTCAATTAAAAACGTCTTTATTGTGCAGTTTGGCTAGATTTTTTTTGCTGTTTCATGGATTATCATAATAATAATGGTACTTTCTAAAGATTTAGAGGTATATTCAATTGCAGTCCAATCCTCTCCAACAGAGGAGAGGAGCCGACTGCAGCCTATTCAGAAGCAGGCCGTTTCCGCCCTTTTCACCCTCCCTTTTGACCATTCATTTCTGCTCTCTCTTATGGGCGAAAATGAATGGTAAAAAATGGCTCGTTTTCAACAGCGCCGCTGTCGGAAAAACACATGGATGAGCAGAGATTCTGCTCATCCATATGTTTTTTGACTTGTCAGAAGTTTTGACAGTGTGGAAAACCGGCACTTCAATTGAATATTAAAGAGTCGGAAAGTTCCGATCATCGGCAGAAAGTGCCGGCTTTCTGCCCTGTCGGAACTTCCGACCACAATTGAATACTCTGCTTAGGGGTAAATGTAATAGCTACATTGGGAAGTTCCCAGCACGTCTCCCAGCAATGTTTTAGCTACAGTACACAGAAATTGTTTTTTATTTATTTATTATTGAATTAGGTCAAGAAGAAATATTTAAAACTTATCGAAAAAGATTTTATAAAAAAATAATAATAAATCTTTCCCTGTCTGTCTTCAGTTTAGATTGAGTTTCTTGATTTGATATTACAGAACAAGAAATTTCCACAGCAATTCCTCTATTTATATTTGTAAAATACGGGGGCCTGGCGGCTTTTCTGGAGAGTATTTTGAAATCCTACTCTTGGACCATACCCCTAGTCTATTAGAATTATATCGTACTACACATAAAAATCATCAAATTTAGCAAAGCTTTCACGACACTGATTCCCAAACCTGGTCGCGATCCTGCTTTACTAGACTCTTAATGTCCTATTACTTTTTAAATTATTATTTTAAAGTATTCTTTCTTTCTTTCCTTCCTTCCATTACAGTATCTCTTCACACCAGCTAGGTTTTGTCAGTGGATGAAATTCAGTTATGCGCTTACGTACAGCGATAGATGGCTGCAAATCTTAGACCTGATACCTAATACAGGTTGAATTTCCCATATCCAAATATTCCGAAATATGGAATATTCCGAAATACGGAATTTTTTCAGTGAGAGTGAGATAGTGAAACCTTTGTTTTCTGATGGCTCAATGTACAAAAACTTTGTTTCATTCACTAAGTTATTAAAAATATTGTATTAAATGACCTTCAGGCTATGTGTATAAGGTGTATATGAAACATAAATGATTTGTGTGAATGTAGACACACTTTGTTTAATGCACAAAGTAATTAAAAATATTGGCTAAAATGACCTTCAGGCTGTGTGTATAAGGTGTATATGAAACATAAATGCATTCTGTGCTTAGACTTGGGTCCTATCGACACAATATCTCATTATGGTATGCAATTGTTCCAAAATACGTAAAAATACGATATCCAAAATACTTCTGGTCCCAAGCATTTTGGATAAGGGATACTCAACCCAGAGCCAGTTTAAAGGGGGGGGGGGTCCCGGGGATACGTACCCCGGGCCCCCCTTTCCAACAAAAGGGCCCCCTGTCACACCACAGATCGGATCTCTCTTCCGATCCAATCTGTGGTGCTGCGCTCTCATCCACACTGCAGCCGTACAGACAGGACAGCTGAGCGACGGCTCAGCTGTCCAATAATGTATGACTGAAGTAGTCTGCCCCAATGGCTGAGCAGCAGGCTGCTTCACTCATACATGATTGGAGAGCTGAGCCGTCGCTCAGCTGTCTGTGTAGTTGGCGGGGACAGGAGCGCAGTGTGATCGGGCTGTGGCTGGTATGTGACACACACCCCCCGCCCCCCCCCCACCCACACACACACCCACACACCCCTTCCCTTCTCTTAAATAGGGGCCCCTCTGTCTTAAGTGCCCCGGGCCCCCCATGCTCTTAATCCGGCTCTGACTCAACCTGTATATGATTTTAAGCTTAGATGCTCATAAAGCTTTCAGTACTGTCTATTGGTCTTACCTTTTTAATGTCTTATCTTTTCGTGACTTTGAATCTGACTTTGTTACATAGAAACATAGAATTTAATTGCTGATAAGAACCTCTTGGTCCATCTAGTCTGTCCTTTTTCATTTATCTATTTGGCAACTTCAACCATATTTGTTCTTAGGTCTTTGAAAGGACATTCTAATTTCTATGCAAAGTATGTTTAAATTGCTAATTTAATAAGGTTTTTTAATAGGGATGAGCGGGTTCGGTTACATATTGCAATCCAAGGTGGGATCTAAGTACACGGATCCCAAAGCGAGGTGGAATGTCATCGGAATGTCATCTTCCAGCTGTCGGATTGTCACGGGTTTTGGATTCTATATAAGTCCCTTGCATCAGCGCCATCCTCACTATGGCAGTGAAGAGTGTACTGGATGGGTGTGTCCGTTTTCAGAACTGTGTCTGGTGTGGCGTGGGGCGGGGTGCTCAGTCTGCTCTATCTGAAATGGATGTTTCTGTATCTGAAAGGGGTGCTCTGTCTGCTGTATCTGAAAGGGGTGCTCTGTCTGCTGTATCTGAAAGGGGTGCTCTGTCTGCTGTATCTGAAAGGGGTGCTCTCTCTGTCTGCTGTAAATGAAAGGGGTGCTCTCTCTTTCTGCTGTAAATGAAAGGGGTGCTCTCTCTGTCTGCTGTAAATGAAAGGGGTGCTCTCTCTGTCTGCTGTATCTGAAAGGGGTGCTCTGTCTGCTGTATCTGAAAGGGGTGCTCTCTCTGTCTGCTGTAAATGAAAGGGGTGCTCTCTCTGTCTGCTGTAAATGAAAGGGGTGCTCTCTCTGTCTGCTGTAAATTAAAGGGGTGCTCTCTCTGTCTGCTGTATCTGAAAGGGGTGCTCTCTCAGTCTGCTTTTCCTGAAAAAGGGGTGCTCTCCTTGTCTGCTGTATCTGAAAAAGGGTGCTCTGTCTGTCTTCTGTATCTGAAAAGGGTGCTCTGTCTGTCTTCTGTATCTGAAAAATGGGTGCTCTGTCCGTCTGCTGTATTGCATCTAAAAAAAGGTAGTGCTCTCTCTGCCTGCTGTATCTGAAAGAGGTGATCTGTCCATCCATCCAGGGTCTCTGCCTGCCCCAGTGTAAAATGAAAATAATAAAAGCTAAAAACAAAAAGCCTAAAATAATAATTAATATATATATTAATATATATATATATATATATACAGTCCATGTGATCCACACTCATGTTATTCAAAATTCATACCGATGAAAGACAACCCATAGGTTATAATTCCAATATATCCATAGCATATGGGAGCACTCACCAGACTTCTTTAAAAGTAGATCCTTTATTTCAATGCATAAGATAAGAAGTTACATCGACGTTTCGGTCCTATATAGGACCTTTGTCAAGATACTAACACAGTGCAGTGAACAAACATTTATACCCACATATGTTCCCACCCATCAATTAAGTCGGGAACACCCACAAATATCAAACAATATACATACATAAGTTTCTCACTTAAATGAACAGAACTAAACATGACAGAATAAAAACTATATTCATAAGTCCGCTGGTATATGAGAGCTGGCATCAGAAAGTTATAAATATACCGAAGCGGCGTGCTTTCCAATAATAGCGCATATCCGGTCACGCATTACGGAAGTATTCAACAGTAAGGTAACACTCAACATGATCAACGGATGTGACATGCGTCTCAACATACACGTCACTTCCTGTCTGTGAACCGCATATCCGGTCACATGTCGCAGAAGTATCGTGGAGACAAAAAGTAAACAAGATGATGATCGGAAACGGGAACTAGTATCTCGGAAATTTAAGAACTATTATATGATGTTTGGACTGGAATAATATCATCTTCCAATCAGCGCTAATTATCAAAAAGGGGATTAAGTGAATAAATCACTGACTATGATAAGCATATAAAATAACACATGTGTCACGTCATTTCCGGTTAGGGAATAAGCCAATAACAGATGAATATGTAGTGATACAATAAATGTAAGGTGGATACTGTAACATATCCACACCATATAGCTTTCTCAAGCACTTAATGAAAATAAATATAAATCCTAAAGATAAAAGTATTTTAATAGATCCAAAGTCAGAAAGTGCCGTATCTGTATGCTTCATGTTGATATCTAGCCACATAAATATACCAATTTCCGCTATATGTCAGAATACTATAACCTCACTCATTGCCCACGTGTATCCATAGACACCCAATGGTTGAATAAATCACCAAAGTCCATCATTAAAACCACTGTTACAAGTCAAGTTGGTATAATAATGGACCCCATATTATCACAGATAAAGACACTATGGGATCCGTTATTATACCAAATATAGTGGCATGTCGGTATTTTTGCACTGTTGGGCAATTCAAACTTTTGATCAAAGATGCAATTTTACACAGATGTGTCCATTTCTGTTTTTGCCACTATGCATACCCACAGGCAAACACTTTGTGGCGACGTTACTCCCACTAGGCTGCATCCACAGGTTTTCAATACATTGCGTATGGATCGTGGATGCATGCATATGCATCGCGGTAGCAAAATAAATGGACACATCTGTAGATCGTCCCCTTAGTGATTCAGGCAGTTAGGCCATGCCCCCACTATGAAGCCATGCCTCTTACCAGTGAGATCACGCCCTCTATTTTTCCCCCACCACGGGTGTCACCATCATTAGTGAAGCCTCAGAATTCAGGGCCTATTCTTTATCACTCAGCTTCTATAAAAGTAGGGACAAAATAACATTTTCACCTACCTTTTTAAAATTACGTGCTAGTGTCATTCATTATAAACATCATGCAGGGATATCATGGATACTCACCCTGCTTACATTTCAATCCTGATCTGATCTTCTGTCCTCAAAATTCAACATTTTTTAAGCTTGACAGCAGGAACCGTCACCATCTTCAGATGGCACTGATTCCCAGACCCTAGCTCCTTCTTATAGGAAGAAGGTGCACTACTAATCGCAGTGAATTGAATACTGAAGTTCAGTAGCACTGCCAAATAGTTATATTATGAGAATTGTAACAGGGAAAATAGCTCATATAGCTTATAGTTTGAACTAAACTACCTCACCTCTTACAACCATCTCTTTTTTTGACTCATTTGTGTGACACTGTAATCACTTTGCTCACCAAGCTTGGGGCAAGGTGCCTTGCTGCGCTCAATACAGGTTACCATACCCAATTGTAGTCCATGTGGATCATAAAGTATGAAAAAGTTAAAAAAAATTAACAAATTGTGCAAAACTCATGTCGACCTTTTGTTATGTCGACCTAGTAACCCGTCGACCTAATGCATGTCAACCTAAGTGTGATCGACCTAGAGACCGGATACCCCAGGGGCTGCAGCTGCTCTGTCCATCTAGGAGTGTTCTGTCAGTCCACCCAAAATAAAAGACATCTTTTTTATATATTCTGTGCTGGGTCCTCCCCCAGAATACATCCAGGCATGCCCCGTCAATTTCAGGGTGTGGTGTCTGTAGCTCATATTCTTATTATAACGTATTGTCCTATTTTCATAACTCTTCTTATCACCGCATTGTCATTAAGTTAAATTATTATTAATAATAATTATACAATAGATACATTTAAATTAATATAAAAAACTCTGCACACTCATATAGTGAACTTTCTGCATATCGAAGAGATCTTGGAGGAAATGAAGAATTTGATTCTAAATTAATAAAATTAAATAAATGTAATTAAAATAAATTTAAATAAAAATAAATTAAATAAATTAAAAAACATTTTTTACTCTGCCTTAATTATCTTTTTGTGAACTGAAATATTGACCCTTGCCTAATGAGTCTTTTTTAATATGCATTCTTTTTTTAAAATATTTTATCATCCCAGTATATACATCCAAGGGCCGCTGATGCTCCATCCAGCTACCTCGGTGCAACATTTTGGCTTAAACGGGATAAAAACAATATTGTGAGCTGAGAGGTTTTCAGAATCATCTGGAAATGAGTTGAAATGAATGTTATTGGGGTTAATAATACTGTAGGAACAAAAACACCCCCACATTCTGTTATTTTAGCTGTTTTGATTTTTTTTCAAAAACAGATCCAAAACCAAAACCCACAAGGGTGGTTTTGGCAAAACCAATCGAGATCCAAAACACGAAGGAGATTTATGGAAGTTGGAAATAGTATATTGGTTGAATAACTAGAACTGTCCTTGCCAGATTAATGAAACATAAAAGGAATATTGTAAATAAAACAAGACTACACAGCCTCTATGCACATATCAGTATTTGTGCTATGGGAAGTGTTAATAATATTCAGATGCTTGGCATTGAACAGGTTAATAAAACCAGCAGAGGTAATAGGTTTGGCCTCCTCTGTAAAAGGGAAGCCTATTGAATTTTTCGATTAGAGAACTTAGGGGTCTTTTTACTAGAGATGAGCGGGCTCAGTTCTCAGAGGACCAAACCCTACCAGACTTTGCCTTCCGAGTTCAGTTCCGAGCCCGGCTCGGGTTTTCCCGCCTGACTCGGAAACCCGAATGCGGCAAAACGTCATCATCCTGCTGTCTGATTTTCACGGGATTTGGATTCCATATAAGGAGCCGCACGTCACGGCCATTTTCACTCCAGTCTCGGAGAGTGTATTGAGAGGACGTGTCCTCAGTGTTCAGTGTCTGTGTGGGGGTGGGAAAGTGGGGTGGCAAGTCTTGTGCTGTGTTGTGTTGCTCAGTCCAATCCAGTGTAGTCACAGTGTTGGTGTTCTCTGCTGCCATATATCCAGTGTAGCTGTATAAAGTGGTGCTGTGTTGTGCTGTCCAGTCCAGTGTAGTCAGTGTATTGTGCTGCATCAGTCCAGCCAGTCACAGTGTTGGTGTCCTCTGTTGCCATATATCCAGTGTAGCTGTATAAAGTGGTGTTGTGTTGTGCTGCATCAGACCAGTGGTAGTGTCCTCTGTTGCCATATATCCAGTGTAGCTGTATAAAGTGGTGCTGTGTTGTGCTGCATCAGACCAGTGGTAGTATCCTGTCTCATTAGTCATTCCAGTGATGATATATGCTGCTGCTATACTGTATGTGCACAGCTGCCGTATAATAATTATAACAACAACCACAAGTCCCTTACAGTGTTGTTGTGTTGTACTGCATCAGTCCAGTGGTAGTGTCCTGTCTCATCAGTCATTCCAGTCATTCCTGTGCCGCATATTGTCTCATATAACTCCCAAAACATAATGGAGAACAACAATTTTGAGGATAAAATAGGGAAAGATCAAGAAGAACCACTTCCTCTTAGTGCTGAAGCACTAGGAGGAAGCTCCTAGCTGGAATTATATTTCATTCAAATGAGTTTGCACAATTTTACTCTACTGAGTAAAATAACTTTGATTAGGCAATGCCTTTTCAATGGGTGCTGAAAACTGATGTGCATTATATATAAAAATTTAATTGAACCTCACTCATCTTCCTTGATTTCAAGCAATAACAATTGCAGGAAACCAGTGAGATTATTTTTGGTGATCTCCATGGTGGTTTTGTAAGTCACTCCTCAACAATGTCAAAATTAATATCTGTGATTGTGAGATGCTTACTTTTTATTTTGAGGTTCTAAAGAGTTACATTTACAGTATATGGTGATTAAGTATATTTTTAATGAGGATGTGATGTATAGCATGTCCTCTACACTCCTTAGAAATCCTTTTTTTTCTCCTTTTTATTATATTTGCAAATTACAAGTGTCATGTAAATCTTTCAAGACTACAGAAAGAGAATTGATAAAATTGAATAGCCTATAGCTGGGGTTCTCAACCATGATCCTCAAGTACCCCCAACATGGGATGTTTTGATGATTTTACTAATCATAGGTAAGTTACTCTATTTTGTTGGATCTGTAGTTACTGTTTCCACATCAAAAATCCTGAAAACGTGACCTCATACTCTGGGGATGACACCCCGGGCGGTCCCGGAGATGCGGACTGTCCATGGGAATGAGTGTGAGTGCAGTGCCTGCTCCTACACAGTCACAGGAGCCGGGGACTGCATGTAATGTCACAGTGCAGCACCCGGCTCCTGACACTGAAGAAAAGTCTGCACTTTGGTGACACCAGGCTACACCCCCCCCCCCCCTCCCCTGCACACCCATTGTGACACCAATGATCAGGTGCTCCCACTTGACAGTGGTCTATTAGGTTTGCAGGCTTACTGAATATTAACTAACTTTGCTAGCAGAGAGTATGTTAGGTCTTTAATATTGTCTTTACAATAATATATGGTAACATTGAATGTTTTGCATCCAGTACTAATAGGCAGTTTGTCCTAATCTTCGTGATTTAGAGTTTTTCAGACATCACACAATGTGAGTAGTTGGGGGTTTCTCTCTCCAAGCCACTGGACAGTAAATCATTTTGGGGGGAAAAATGAGTAGGATAGTAATTTTTCCCTTAAAAATTTATATATAATTATAATAGAAATGCAATGGTACAGTAAGAAAATAAATATTTGCTGTCTTGTAATGATGGGATGGTTTTATAAATGAATCTAGGTCAGACATAGTTGGATGACAAACACAGAGATTTAACTAGAAATATATTTTATTTAAGTTTTTACCTACACATAATTTGTCATATGAGATTTAAGTACATTAGCTTTATTATTGAGTTCAGGTTTGAACAGTATAATATAACATTTAGGAATAAATATAAATCCCAGTAATCCAGAACTAGAAGCAATGATAGCAAATATCTCCACTGCCACAGCATATTTACGCTTGCTGCTCAGATAACATGGAATAAATGAGATCCATACACTGCAAAATACCAGCATACTGAAAGTAATAAATTTGGCCTCATTGAATATATCAGGTAAATCCCTAGCTAAGAAAGCAATCATAAAACTGACTATGGCCAGGAATCCCATATATCCGAGAACACAATACAATCCAGCAATGGAACCCTCATTGCATTCTGCTAATATCTTCCCAACTTCATCCTCCATGTTATAGTTTGGGAACGGGGGAAATGTTGCCAACCATACAGAACATATTACAATCTGAAACAATGTACAAAGAAGTACAATATAATTAGGCAATTTGGATCCAATCAGGTGATTTAATTTGCTTTCAGGTCTGGTGACATTGAAGGCAATGATGACAGTAATGGTTTTGGCCAAGATGGAGGAGATGGCTATTGAGAATATGATTCCAAAAAACATTTGCCTGAGAAGACAAGTCACTTGCACAGGATGTCCAATAAATATTAGTGTGCTGAGGAAACACAACTTTAGAGATACAAGAAGTATGTAGCTGAGATCTTGGTTATTAGCTTTTACTACTGGTGTGTTTTTGTATTTAATAAAAGCTATCATGACTAAGCAATTAAACAGAAATAGTATAACTGATACAAGAGCCAAAGACTTTCCAAGTGGTTCTTCATAAGATAAATAAACTATGATCTTAGGGATGCACATGTTTTTTAGTTCATTAGGCCATTCATTTTCTGAGCATTTGAAACATGTATCCATATCTAAAATTGAAAGTAATATTATTATTATTATTATTATTATTGTTATTACTATTATTATTACTGATATTACAATATAGCTACCTGGGGTGAATTCAATTAGCCCAGATAAGTTTTCAGGTGCAAAAAAATGATTGTTTTGTATTTTTTGCTTCAGGTAATTCAATTAGAGCCATTTTTTTTGCACCAAAAAAAAACGATCTGTTTTCAGGCAAAAACACATAGAATCTGTGTTTTCACTGACTAAGAGTTATTACTGGCCGATTCACCAAAACTGGGATTTTTTTTTTTTTTTTTTGCAGCTTTGATATTGAATAAAAGTATAGCACTGGGGGTCAATTAGACTTTTTTTTTAAAACAAAATCTGATTATTAGTGGGGCAAAAAAGTAAACTGTAATTTTAAGAATGCATTGCATTAGACATATCTGTTTAAATAACCAATAATAATTAACATACATTGACTCTAAAAAAAATACTCATTCTTTTTGTCATTTCTCACATTTCCAGTAAAAAATTGTCCAACATGTATCATCATAAAAAGAAACAAAAACAAAGAAAACTTCATGCAATATAATGGGCATGTATTCATTCTATTAGGTCTTGATATAACACTTAAGGGGTGATTTATCAAAGATTGGAGAGAAATAAAATGGAAAGAGATAAGGTGCCAACCAATTACCTCCTAACTTGTATTTTACAGGCTGTGTTGAAAAAATGAGTTAGGAGCTGATTAGTTGGTACTTTATCTCTCTCCAAGCTTTGATAAATCTCCCTCTTAATAACTAGGGTATAGTGGGTATGTGGTAGAGATGTGCGGCTGACATTTTTCGAGTTTTGTGTTTTGGTTTTGGATCTGGATCTCTGTTCGTGTTTTGGATCTGGATTGGTTTTGCCAAAACCACCCTTTCGGGTTTTGGTTTTAGAACTGGATTTAAAAATAATTAAATAAATAATAATAATAATAATAGCTAAAATGACAGAATTAGGGGGTATGTTTGATCGTACAGTACTATTGCCCTCAATAACATTTATTTCCATTAATTTACAGTCTATTCTGATCACCTCACAATATTGTTTTTAGGCTAAAAGGTTGCACCGAGGCCGCTGGATGACTAAGCTAAGCAACACAAATGGGCAGCACAAATACCTGGCCCATCTAGGAGTGGCACTGCAGTGGCAGACAGGATGGCAGTTTTAAAAACTAGGCCCTAAAGAGCACATAATGCAAAGAAGAAAAAGAGGTGCAATGAGGTAGCTGGATGACTAAGCTAAGCAACCCAAGTGGGCGTCACAAACACCTGGCCCATCTAGGAGTGGCACTGCAGTGTCAGATAGGATGGCATTTTTTAAAACTAGGCCCCAAAGAGCACATAATGCAAAGAAGAAAAAGAGGTGCAATGAGTTAGCTGTATGACTAAGCTAAGTGACCCAAGTGGGCGTCACAAACACCTGGCCCATCTAGGAGTGGCACTGCAGTGGCAGACAGGATGGCAGTTTTAAAAACTAGGCCCTAAAGAGCACATCATGCAAAGAAAAAAAAGAGGTGCAAGATGGGAATTGTCCTTGGGCCCACCCTTATGTTGTTTAAACAGGACATGCACAGTTTAATACACCCACTATTTCAGCAACAGGTGGTCCCCTTGTGAAAAGTTTGCCAAGTTCTCCGAATTATAGCTAGCTGCACACATACCACCTCCTTCTTTGATGACTTTTCACATTATGAGAAGAGGCAAGAGGAAGAGGACAGTGTCAAGAAGGTGATTAAAAATTAGAGAGGCATACGCAATCAGGAACAACACACAGGCTTTCATCTCCAGTCCTATATTGGTGTGGAACGGAATGGACTTCAACCAAGCAAATATATAAATGCCAAATTACTGGACAAACTGAAAAACTAGGGGCCAAAGCCTTTGAATTTGTACCCCCTTCTCCATTTTGAGGGATTAAAAAGATAACCTCAGATTTAATGCTGTGATGCAAATAAACTGGTGTTTACCACAGGATTAAGATTGGATATTTTCCCCTCCACGGAGTCTGGAGGCTTATTTTGTGAAAATCTCCTGGGTTTCTTTTTTTCCATTTTTTATTGCATTTTTATTTACATATTTTGTGGCAGATGCCTTATTTTTGTTTTTTACAGCTCCCAGTTACATGCATGTGAGAATACCTATGTGTCCCAGTTACATGCATGTGAGCATACCTGTATGTCTTGTTTATTTTATTCATATTTTATTTTTAAATTAAGCAGCCCCTTAGATGTTTTAGCAGCTCCTCGTGAGCCCCCACAGCAGCCCCAGATCGTGCAAGTTAAGTTTGGTTGGGTTCGGTACAGCACTAATCAGGACTGTGCAGTGATTTTTTTGTTATTCAGCCCCTGCCTTAGTTGAGCTTACCATTCTACAGTTGAAACTCATTTCATACTATTGGTAGGACTGTGGGAGGAAGCAATGCTAACCTCTGTGGAAACAGCATGCCTCAGCCTTGAAAGCCAGACATCTTCCTGACTGTAAACCACCATGAAACTCCATACTGGGCCTTATTCAGTAACTGTTTGTTCCTCACAGGATCTCCTGGCCCATCTAGTGCTGCAGTGCAATGGAAAGCTGATGCAATGCAAGATCACTAAAACTCTGTTCTTCTAACATCGCAAGGTCTTGCGATGACTCTATACAGCCCTTAAATTGCACAATTATTAAGTAGAAAACATTTACAAAATAAAGAAAAAGAACAATGTACAACAAATGCACATCTTGTAAATAATCCCAAAATATGAAATATCAATAATAAATCAAAATTAAGGTTGACTAATTGGAGCCATACATTTGATTCCCTAACATGAAATAATTGAGAAGAACCTCTCTCTAATTCTGAGTACACAGTGCACAGTGAAGATGTAAATGAGCGGGTTCAGACAGGGCACCCCTGGAATTATATGGCAGACATATAGACATAGGTGTGTTTGGAAAATATAGTTTTCTCCAGCAGTTGCGCTGGATTATGATTCTGAGCCTGATGTTATCTATGTTTTGTGAGTAAGGCATCTAGTGGCGGTGATCGCATGTGTTGATATGTTCCTATTTATATCTATAGTAAATATTTTTAATCTGAGTGATAACTTAATTAGTCGGTTTCGGTTCGTGTTCGTCACTTCCAGTCACGGGTCTTATAAACTTTAGCTGTGAGACAGTAGTGGATGTGCAGCCTCGGTACACCATGAGATTCTCCGGACTTAGTACGTTGTTTGCGATTGGACTTGCTAGTGTGTACATTTAATTTATTTTATTTAATGTAATTTACTTATGTTTATTACACAGAGATTGTAAAGCTAGTGCTGTAATATATTGTTCATCGGAAGGCTGAACTGGAATTTGTTTCTTTGGATGCCTAGGTAATCTCCTTCACTCTGCTCTTTCAATATTTGTATCTTGATGACCTGAGTGCTTACACCATGTTTGTTTTTAATAACAGCGCTTGAAGAGCTCTTTGTTGGTAGGACCAATTGTGAATTATCGTGATGTTTCACCTGAATTTGTAACTATGAATTATTTAGGTAAACATAGTATGTTTTGTCACGGTGGTGGTGTCTTTTTAAGTACTATAATACCCTCTGGCTGAGGCACATGTATGCTGTTCTAACACTTGCATCTCGTTATACTTTTAGAGTTAATAGTATGATGGTTTAATACTTCTATGCATGCCTGTGGGGTTGTGGGTATGAATTGCTAGATCTATTGAATTTTTAATATTACCACCATGGGGCCTGGGAGACTGAGTCAATCTTGTTTTCTTTTCCCCTAGATGTACACATTTTCTGATACATATGTACTGTGATTTGTATGGCCCTTTCTTGAAAAGAGTTCCATGTTGGAACCGAAATGCCAGATGAATATGGGGCTACAATTTTTCCCAATAAATTATGAGAATCTACTTGAGGACTGATTATTTGTGAGAGTGCTCCGTCCACGCTTGTGGAACTTCATATATATATATATATATATATATACAGAGAGAGAGAGAGAGAGAGAGAGAGAGAGAGAGAGAGAATGTATCGTTTTTCTACTGGTTACTGGTCTATAAAGAAAGATATATAGCTATTACTTGTACTGGTTGGGGGGCTTTACTCTAATGCACTTTGTTCATGTGCATCTATAAACCCTGTGAACCATGCAGTGTGTGGCAATGTTTCATAGGAGTGCTATAAACTGTTGTGTGTTTGTGCTGCTTCTTTGTTGCTTAGTAACCAGCCAGCTCGGTGCAGCCAGAGGCCAATAATGTTGAAAACAATATTGTGAGCTGTGAGGTGGTTAACATTGACTGGAAATGACTGGCAATCAATGTTATTGAGGGTAATAATACTCTAGGAACAAAAAACAAAGACCCAAATTATGTGATTTTAGCTTTTTTTTGTCAATTTTTGGAAAAAAAAAGCAAATCCAAATTCTAAGCTAGTCATGGCAGTTTGGCAAATCCAAATCCAAAGCTGGATGATGAATCAGAGCCAAATCCAAATTCAGCAAAAATGGTCCAGCGTACATATCTAGTACATAGGTATGCTTTAACTAACACTGATATGCTGCTTGGTGGCACAGTAGTCAGCATTCTTTTTTTCTATACTGTGGACATGGGTGTGATCCCATCTTGGACATTTTATGTAGCATGTATGCTTACTGTATGTACAGTATACATACTACTCATGTTTACATAAGGTTTTCCCCAGATGCTCTGGTCTTTCCCCAAAAAATCTAAGTTAATTAGGGCTAGATGCATCATCGCTTGTAGGGCGGGATTCAAATCTTTTTTTGCCCCCGATCTCCCGTCTAAAGTGACGGGAGATTGCGGGGCGATATTCTATGGACCCCTGTTATTGTGCTGATCGCGCCCATAAGAGATGGGTTTAGCCGCGTAAAGCGGCTAAACCTGACTAAAGTCATGGGCGCGATCGTGAAAAGTCCTGTTTGGGAGTCCAAACTAGTCACTTTTTGTGCATCTCAGCTCACCACCCCAGGGGGTGGCGAGCTGAAATGCTGATATCGCACCCATCGGCAGCAACATTTGAATACTGCCGGCGGGTGCAATGGGGACAGGAGGGAAAATGCAAGATTTGAATCCCGCCAGTTGAGTGATAATATGTGGAGAGAGAAAGCACCAGGTAGTCAACTGCTAACTGTCAGTTTTCAAACACAGCCTGTAACACGGCAGTTAGGAGCTGATTGGCTGGTACTTTTTCTCTCTCATTTTATCGCTCTCCAAGCGATGATGCATTATCTTTGAAGAAATGAACCTGTTGCTGTGGATGACAGTATAGATCAGGCCTGGCCAAGTTGTGGCTCACCAGATGTTGTGAAACTACACATCCCAGCATGCCCTGTCACAATTTTAGCATTCCCTAATAGCAAAACTGTGGCAAGGCATGATGGGACTTGTAGTTTTACAACAGCTGGAGAGCCACAAGTTGGCCAGGCCTGGTATAGATCATACACTAAATTGGTACTAGAATGTTATAAATGATTATTCTCTGTAACCCACTTTTTAATATTTTGGTGACATATAGATCTAGGAGAGCATGAATAATGTTACCTGTATGGTTGGAAATCTCACCATCTGGGCAGGGAACACAATCATAACAGCAGGATGACAGTGACTCTCGAGGTGATTTTCTGGTGCCAGAGAGACAAATTTCACTACAAGCTGAGCCTGGAGTCTGTGTTATTAAAATATATTATTTAGTTCACCTTCTAAAAAAAATTGTAAAATAATGTTAAATAATTAACCTTTTTATAAGAACATGCAAAAGCTCATTTTGTAATGTCATGTTTCTACAGTACTTCTGCAGAAATACTGTATACCAATTTAGGAAGCTGGATTTCATGTTAAGATGGCAAATAGCTGTGAACCACTATGACTTCTGCAGTTGCATGGGTGCAACAATAAGCACCCTGATTTAACGATTACCACAACCCTTGCAATGTCTCCAGTTCCACTACAACCTGCAACCACTAGACAGTGTGTGCCACATGAGGGATTATACTGATGTATATTTTCTTAACTAATGCACTTTGGTAGCTATCAGATACTGTACCTTCTATATGACCTTAAATTACTTAAACATTGAGTGACAACCACCTGATTGAAACGTGGGCTCCATCTGATTTCTGTTTCATTTAACATCAGCTGATGAGGGGATCTTGGCTTATATTGTCCAATTTTGATGGAATATAGGGTTTCATTCGGATGCACAATCCAGTTCAAAATGTCAAAATCTGAATGTAAATCTCCAGACTCATCAAATTGCACCTCAATTCCTGCACTGTTTGTAAAATGGACAGTCTTCAAGTATTTATAGATCTAGCAAAAGAGCAAAACAAATGTTGAGTCACCTTATTATGACCACCAGCTAATGGCCAGAGTAACCGCTTCGGAGCCCCATGCGCAACAGGGTTTGCTAAACTCTCTTTTTAGACACACATCTGGCACCCCCAGGTTCTCTTTGACAGTAAGCTGCTCCACTGTATCATGTAGGTCGGCCTTCATCCATCTTTGTAGCCAACATTCACCTCTGACATCAGTAGCACATGGTGCTCCACAGCTGCCCCATTGGTTATTCACTATAGTGCCATTTGTCCAGTCACGATACACCTTCACCACAGCAGCATGTGAACAGTTCACAAACTGCACTGTTTTAGAAATACTGCCACCCTTAGCCTGAAAGCTGATAATCATCCCTGATGTAAAACACAGAAAAAGATAAATATATATATATATAAATATAAACTACATACACATATATATATATACATATATATGAGTGCGCTGTCAGCGGCAGCCTGTACAGGGATGGTTAGTCCCTAAAAAGATGTGAATCAAAAGAAAAAGAATGAACTGGCGCCAGCTGGATTTCAAATAATGAACGGATATAGATTTTCAATAAAAGATTAATTCATGAATTTATTACAATATAGACTAAAATTAATAGATACATAAAAAGATGGTTAGTCTTCAAAAAATATATAAAAAATTGAGAGTTTCTCAATAAGTTAAATTCGACCACTTTGCAAATTAAAACAAATAATATTTGCTACTGGCTAGGACTCCTTTCTCCGAGCAGTCCTCAAATGATTTTTAAGTGTAGTTATTACCCATTATCTCTGGAATGGTCCCCTTGGGTCTCAATTGCCAGCGGAGAGCCAATAGCATCAGGGGTATGTGCAAGGTTTCCAGATAAACAACACTTATGAGGATCCTGTGGGAGTATGGAAGTCCAATTATTGCCGGATTGAATGGGAATGGCATATGCTCCTGAGGAAGCTGGCAGCCACTAAGACCAGCGAAACGCGTTGAGCCTTTACCCCTGGCCACAGGCACTGCACCTTCTGCCATTCCCATTCAATCCAGCAATAATTGGACTTCCATACTCCCACAGGATCCTCATAAGTGTTGTTCATCTGGAAACCTTGGACATACCCCTTATGCTATTGGATCTCCGCTGGCAATTGAGACCCAAGGGGACCATTCCAGAGATAATGGGTAATATCTACACTTAAAAATCATTTGAGGACTGCTCGGAGAAAAGAGCCCTTGCCAGAAGCAAATGCTATGTGTTTTAATTGGGACATAAGTGGTCGAATTTAACTTATTGAGAGACTCTCAATTTTTTATATATTTTTTTAAAGATTAACCATCTTTTTATGTATCTATTAATTTTAGTCTATATTGTAATAAATTCATGAATTAATCTTTTATTGAAAATCTATATCCGTTCATTATTTGAAATCCAGCTGGCGCCAATTCATTCTTTTTCTTTTGATAATCATCCCTTTTTGCACTATGATAAATCTCCCCATTTACCCATGACAGCAATGAGTGATATGTCTGCAAACGGCCTATCGCACAACCTACCCACCAAGCCAGTGCATGACACAATGTATTTTATGGGCTACTCGATGCCGACATCAAATGTAGGAGGTGGTCATAATAATGTGACTCGCATATATAGTTACATAGTTACATAGTTAAATAGTTGTTGAGGTTGAAAAAAGACAAATGTCCATCGAATTTAACCTGTAGTAACAATTTTTTTTTATTTTTTTTTAATCTTAATTAAATGCTGTATCCTTGGATATGTTTTTCCGTTAGGAATTCATCTAATCCATTTTTAAACTTATTGATAGAGTCCACCATTACTACCTTCTCTGGCACAGAATTCCAAATCTTTACTGTTTTTACTTTGAAGAACCCTTTCCTCCGTTGTGTATGGGTTTTTTTTTCTTCTAACCTCAGGGGGTGTCCTGTGTAGTGTTTTTTTGATGAACAAACCATTTGATAAATCCTTGCATTGTCCCTTAATGTATTTAAAATATTAATAATGTCTCCACTGAATCGCCTCTATTCCAGTGTAAACAAATCTAAATTTTAAGTCTTTCCTCATAATCCAGTGCCTCTAACCCCTTAACCAGTTTTGTGGCTGGACTCTGAACCTTTTCGAGTTCCAAGATATCTTTTTTATAGTGAGGTTCCCAGAACTGTACACAATATTCCAGGTGTGGCCGCACTAATGATTTATACAGTGGCAGGATTACACTCTCATCCCTTGTCTCCATTCCCCGTTTTATGCATGCTAACACTTTACTTGCTTTTGTTGCTGCATTTTGACATTGCGTACTGCTACCAAGTTTATTGTCAATGAACACTCCCAAATCTTTTTCAACTACTGTTATCCCTACATTTTCCCCATTTAGTTTATAGGCTGCCTGGTTGTTCTTAGTCCCAAAGTGCATAACTTTACATTTGTCTGTATTGAACCTCATTCTCCATTTATCCGCCCAGACCTCAAGTCTAGATAAGTCATTCTGTAGAGACTCAACATCCTTGTCTGAATTAATTACTCTACATAGATTAGTATCATCTGCGAAAATTGAAACTGTGCTTTCCAGTCCCTCTCCTAGGTCATTAATGAATATGTTAAACAACAATGGTCCGAGTACTTAACCCTGTGGAATTCCACTGAGCACTGAAGCCCATTCAGAGTACATCCCATTAATCCCCACTCGCTGCTCCCTATTGAACAGCCAATTATTCACCCAAGTACAAATAGTATCCCTACCCCTTAATTTGAGAATTAGTGTCTTATGTGGATTTTTGTCAAATGCCTTAGCAAAGTCCAAAAAGATCATGTCCACTGCATGACCCTGATCAATATTATCGCTCACTTTCTCGTAGAAGCTTATTAAGTTAGTTTGACAGGATCTGTCCTTCACAAAACCATGCTGATTCCTAGTAATAACCTTGGAGGTATCCAAGTACTCAAGTATGCTGTCCCTTCAGATACCTTCTATTAATTTCCCCACTATAGATGTCAAACTTACCAGTTTGTAGTTACCGGGGTGAGTTTTACTCCCCTATTTAAATATTGGGACAACCTCTGCTATACGCCAATCCTTTGGTATCGTTCCTGATCTAATTGACTCTCTGAAAATCAAATATAGGGGTCTCGATATCTCTATGTTAAGTTCCATAAGAATCCTGCGGTGGAGTCTGTATGGACCAGGAGATTTATTTATTTTAATTTTACTTTTTCTCTACTGGACTACTTCCTCATTTAACCAAGTACCTAGCATGGGGTCATTGTCATAGCTAATCTTATGCTCTACTCTCGTCAACCTGTCCTTATTCGTGAATACTGATGAAAAAAATTATTTTAAAAATCCACTTTATTCCTATCCTCAGTAATCAAGACATTCAACTCACCCTTTAAAGACCCAATATTCTCCCTTTTTAACCTTTTTCTGTTTATGTACTTAAAGAACTTTTGGGGGTTTGTTATACTCTCTTTTGCGATTTGTTTTTCGTTTTCTGTTTTTGCTGCTCTGATTTCTTTTTTGCATTTTTTGTTACATTCCTTGTAGAACTGGAATGATTCCACCATTCTGTCAGACTTAAATGCTTTGAAAGCATGCCTTTTTTATCCATTCGTTCCTTGACCCTCTTATTAAGCCACATTGGTTTGAATTTCCTACTCCTGTTTTTGTTGACTTTGGGAATATACAAATGAGTGTACTTATTGAGCATAGTTTAAAAACATCCCACATTTCAGCAGTATTCTTATCATGCAACACAATTTCTCAATTGATGTCCCTCATTGCTTGTTTCAGCAATATGAAACTAGCTTTCTTAAGGTTAAAAGTTTTAGTTAGACCCTTATGTTGTTGTTTTTGGAAGCTGATATCGAATGTGATCATATTGTGATCGCTATTTCCTACGGTCGTCCCTACTTTAGTATTTGATACTATTTCCTCATTATTAGTTAGTACTAGGTCCAGTATAGCCCTATGCCTAGTTGGTTCCCCGATTACCTGGGACAAGTAGTGATCTTTTAGCATGTTTAAGAACCTATTACCCCTAGTTGTAATTACTGGTACGGTGTTCCAGTTTATGTCTTGGTAACTAAAGTCCCCAACAATAATGACGTCCCCCACACCTGCTGCTTTTTCGATTTGCTGCCAGAGTAGTAAATCGTCAGACACACTGATATCTGGCGGTTTAAAGCATGTCCCTATTAGAAGTTTTTTGTATCTTTACCCCACTCGAAATCTCAACCCACAATGACTCCAAGTTATCTCCAGTCCCCTCATAAATGACTTCCTTTAACCACTTAACTGACTATTTATTTCGCAGAAAACCGCTCCGAAATTGTCGAGGTTTTTTTTAATGAGTAAATTAGGTGAAGAACATGACTTAAACCCAATCCCAAATGATTTTATTTAAAAAAAATGAAAAAAAAAATATATTTTTTTATTTTTCAAAAATTGTTTTTCAAACATCAAAACATCAGTCGGGAACATCGTGACCATCAGAACATTGTGACCATCATGGCTTTCATTTTGAAAGCTGGGACAGCCTGCAGGTATACAGTCGGGGGGTGGCTTAAGAGGGTTCATTTACTCTCCCCAGCGGCTGCCATTGTCTGCAGCCGCTGGGGGGGGGGGGGATCCTGCCGTGCTGACCGATCAGCAGTGGACTTATATGGCAGCACCCCTGGATTTATACTGCAGCGCTACTGGATTTACATGGCAGCACCACTGGACTTATATGGTAGAATCCCTGGACTTGTACGGCTGTATCACTGGACTGGACTTATACGGCAGTATCCCTGGACTTTTACGGCAGTACCCCTGGACATATGCGGCAGTACCCCTGGACATATGCGGCAATACCCCTGGACTTGTACAGCAGTACCCTTGGACTTATACGGCAGTACTTATGGACTTATATGGCAGCACCCCTGGATTTATGCAGCAGCACCACTGGACTTATATGGCAGCACCACTCGACTTATATGGTAGTACCTCTGGACTTGTACGGCTGTACCTCTGGGCTTGTATGGCTGTACCCCTGGATTTGTACGGCTGTACCACTGGACTGGACTTATGCAGCAGTACCCCTCGACTTATGCGGCAGTCCACCTGGGCTTATACGGCAGTACCCCTGTACAGTACTTCAGGACTTATACAGCATCACCACTGGATTTATATGGCAACACCACTGGACTTATACAGCAGTACCACAGGACTTATATGGCAATGCCACTGGAATGGACTTATATGGCAGTGCCACTGGAATGGACTTAGATGGCAGTGCCACTGGAATGGACTTGTACGGCAGTACCCCAGGACTTATATGGCTGCACCCCTGGACTTATATCACAGCACCACTGGACTTATAAGGCAGCACCCCTGGACTTATATGGAAGCACCCCTGGACTTATATGGCAGCACCACTAGACCTATATGGCAGCACCACTAGACTTATATTGGCAGTACCCCATGACTGGACTTATACAGTAGGAGGAGTAAGTCCTGGGTTGTGCACAGACTGCACAAAGTGAATTTTTGCAGCTCAGTTACACATGCGAACGCACACTTGCACGGCAAATTTACACTCGCCCTGGAGGTGACGACTATCTGATTGCAGAACAGCAAAATTAGCAGTGATCAGATCTGAATTAGGCCCAAAGTTAGGAATTGTGCCTGCAGCACCAGAGTCTAGGAGTACTGAGATAAATCTGATGCCATGAGAATGCCCCAATGATGCAGATGGGATACAGTCTTTACTTGGAGAAGTTGTTTGTATTTTCCCTAACCTGACTTCTCCTCCACAGGCTAGGTTCTGTCATTTCCCAAATGAATGGGACTGGTGCCAAGAAAATGTCTTGAAGCAACACAATAGAGACACAACCTCTCTCAATGTCTTCTAGAGTGTTCTTCAGAGGACAGTAGTGATCTGTTTATTTACATGGGTTCTTCAGTGGACATAGGCATGAAGAACTGGTTGTGTTTTAGTTCAGTTACTCCTGAACTTTTGAATGCAAAGCAGTTTTGATACACAGACAAAAAAGGTCATCCAGCTTTGCTGAGAGATCAACGGCGGCCAGCTCATCCTTTCGCTTGCCTGACGGTCCATTCCAGAAGGCCGTTAATAATGAATCATTGCTCCAGCTTAATTTGGAAGCTATAGTCTGTAACTGAATCATATATTGCCCGAATGGTGTAACATGACAAATCCAGAGGATGTCAGCAGAGGCTGAAGAAGGTCTGCCTGGGTCATTTACGAGCCTTCTAAAAGTGGCTATGAAGATTGTATAGCTTGACAGAATTAGCATGTTCCAATAATGGAGAAACCCAATTTAAAGCTCAACCTGACAGCAAGGAGACAATATACAATACGCAATTTTGGTTACAGCTGTAGGGAAGTTATGAGTAAGCATGTTCCAATAATGGAGAAACCCATTTTAAAGCTCAACCCAACAGCAAGGAGACAATATAAAATAATCAATTTTGGTTCAAGCTGTAGGGAAGTTATGAGTAAGCAATTTGAAGCAAACTTCAAACTGGTTCAAGAAACCTCAATAGAGTTTTGGACTGACATCTAACTTGTTTGTTATGGGCAAATAGAGGCAAGATCCTGGAGCATTCGGAAACGAAGCTGGCTAAGCTGGAACTGGAGCAGGACCTAGGAGCTGGAACATCCATGGTTAAAAGTAACTGGATGTTGTTCAAACATGAAGAGACCTCCTTCAAGAATTGAACTACTTGCCTCTTGGACGTTTCCTGACCTTCAAGTCTTGACATGAGACTTTGAAGAGATCCTGAACAGATAATCTGATTGTCACCCAAATCCCTTGGCTCAAACTGTTATATCTGTGATTTATTGTGAACTTGGGGTGGACTTTGGTATGGGCTCAGTAGAGAGCAGTAGGCTAAGTGGATGCAGATAACTCTTGCACATGAGGTTCTCTGGACACAGGGAACACTGGTACAATCTAGTGTAGGTAGCTGTGATGAGTCTCAGCTTATGAGTACAGTATAGTCCCCAAGAGGACAGACTGGAATTGAGACCGTACAGGAACTGGACTGATTGCTGGGAAAAGTGGAGTTGGAGTCATCCTGTAACTAATGGAGCACTGGCTGGCTGAAGTTAATGGAGACTTGGAGTGAAACAGGATTCCGTATGGAAACTGACTAGTACTGGTCATATTGGAACCTGTGGAGACTTGGAACAACATTCAGTATGGGAACTTAATAGTACTGGTTGGATTGGAACCTGTGGAGACTTGGAACAGGAGTCGGCATGGGAACTGACTAGTACTGGCCAGACTGGAACTGGTGCAAGCTTTTGAACTGGAGTCAGTATAGGAACTAACTAGTACTGGCCAGATTGGAAGCGATGGAGACTTTGGGAACTGTATAAAAGCAAATAGTCAGCAGTATTCATTATGAGCACAATGGATGGTCGTTGTTGAATGCTGGGATTCACCATGTTGGAGTTACTGACTCATTGCAAGGATAACCTGTATATCTCTGGAGAGGAATCAGAGCAACTGGAACAGAGGATTTGTACTCAGGAGTCTGGTGCCTGAACAAAGCTGAAGCAACAATGTTGTTCTAGGCAATTTGCAGAGAGCAGAGACAGTCCTTATATACCCCCTGCTGGCCTGTGACTGGTGGATAGAGTCAGCTGACCCAGGCAGAGCATGGGATTGGTGGATCTGCGGTCAGGTAATCCCTATCAACATGGCGCATAGCAGTGGAGATGGCGGGAGAGACGGCAGGGTTTGTGGGGAACTGGGGTGCCCGGACACTGTGGCTGGGAACCAGGAGAGTGTCACATTTGATATTAGCTTGCCAGGTTAGTATCTAATTAAAATATAGTAAGAAAAACTGGAGCATCGTCCACTTGTACCTTCCCGACTGAGGCACAGAAAAAAACTGAGGTACCTTTGGGAGTATGGAGGGGTGGAGAGTTACTAATTTAAATATTTAAATGTGCCTATCCCTGCTAACGCCCGTCCATATCCCAAGAGTACTCCAGTGACCCCTAGTGGATGAAAAAGAAAATACAGTTTTGTACTATATGGGTCTGTTTTGGCTTTTTCTAGAAATATCCATGTATCTAACTAGTCCACTCTGTGACAGTAATAAGTACTGGATGATATACCAACTTTTTTTCTAAAATTATTGTCCATGTTATACCTTTGGAAAGGGTCTAATTTAAATTGACATTGTTACACAAGATGAACCATCTTAATATTTTTTTATTAGATTTTTTTTTATTCATGTTTGGTGTGGTATTGAACATGTGACAGAAGGAAGTAGCCAATAGGATAAAGTAAATATTCACCGGATTGAACATTAGTAGATACATTTGGGACATAAGTATAGCATTTGGCACTAAAGGGTTTTATAGGTAAATATTGATTTTAAAAATTAGTGAGGTTAATACAGGTTAAATATCCCATATCTAAATATTCCAAAATACAGAATATTTCGAAATACAGAATTTTTTGAGTGAAACTAAGATAGTGAATCCTTTGTTTTCTGATGGCTCAATGTACACAAACTTTGTTTAATACACAAAGTTATTACAAATATTGTATTAAATGACCTTCAGGCTGTTTGTATAAGGTCTATATGAAACATAAATAAATTGTGTGTATGTACACAAACTTTTGTTTAATGCACAAAGATATTAAAAATATTGGCTAAAATGACCTTCAGACTGTATGCATAAGGTATATATGAAACATGAATGCATTCTGTGCTGAGACTTGGGTCCCATCGCCCTGATATCTCATTAGGATATGCAATTATTCCAAAATGCAGAAAAATCCGATATCCAAAATACTTCTGATTCCGAGCATTTTCTCTATGGGATACTCACCCTGTATTGCAATTTTTAGCAGGTCTAATTGGGATGAATGTTGATGCTATTGATTTAATGTACAAAGTTCTATGGTGGTACTTTGCTGTCCAGGTGGTGAATAATGGTTTAATAGATATGTTCCACTAAGGCCAGGATGTAATGAAGTCCGAGTTCGGCAGCTGTGCGGGATGCCAGCTGAAGTTAGACATTTTTTTTAAAGGGGCAATCATGTACAAGGCTAAACCATGCCTTTTACATGATTGCTCCTTTCAAAAAACATCCGAGATATGCCGGCGTTCTGCACAGCCACCGAACTCAGACTTCATTACATCCCGCCACAAGACTGATCTTTTACTGCCATTTGCATCAGTGGAATTGAAAATATGCTTTTATAGTAGGGGAAGGGGGCTTGCGGTGCTCCAGTGACCTTCATCTGGTGTCACACTGACATTCTGATATGGTCACTCACCTGTGTACTATGGGGGTCATTCCGAATTGATTGCTAGCTGCCATTGTTCGCAGCGCAGAAATCAGGCTAAAAATTGCCATTTCTGCGCATGCGTATGCACTGCAATGCGCAGGCGCATCTTACAGGTACAATGAGCATTGTGAGTTTGCACAGAGTCTAATGAACATTCCTGTCGCACGGCCGAACACAGGAAGATTGACATGAAGTGGGAGTTTCTGGGTGTCAACTGACCGTTTTCAGGGAGTGCTTAGAAAAACGCAGGCATGGCTGAAAAAATGCAGGCATGGCTCGGCGGGTGTGTGACGTCAAAAGCCGTCTCTTCGTCGTTAGAATCAACGCACATGAAGAGTAAGTTCAGGGCTGGTCTTGTTTTGCACAAAATGTGTTTGCAGGCACTCTGCTGCACAAGCGTTCGCACTTCTGCAAAGCGAAAATGCACTCCCCGGTGGGCGGCAACAATGCATTTGCAAGGCTGCTAAAAACTGCTAGCGAGCGATCAACTCGGAATGACCCCCTATGTCCTTGCATTTGTGAGTGGGGCAAATTGTAATCTAGCAAACAAGCCACAGCACAATATAAGCACATCACTTATAGAAAATACAGTTATCATGTATATTACCTTCCAAGCATGCATACCGTAATCATTACTCTGCTCCAACTTAATATGCGATTGCATTTTTTGCAAACCTTGTGCCAAGGCATACACAGCATTATATATACTGAAGCTGTACATGGAAATGTCCTCGTATAGATATTTGTACTTTGCATTTCGCATTGTCTCATTTCCAGTACATAAATCCATATTTATGTTAATTCCCCTTAAAATGCAATCAAATAGTTCCAGCCATACTTGCTCAATAAATATATCATTTGGATAATGAAGAGGTTGCAAATTTAGTATGAAATCTGTGAAGTTTGGGATTGTATTTGTATGAAGAGCAAAAGCCAAACTGCCGTTGAAAGAATGAAAGTTTAGAAAAACATGTTCAAATTCATTGGAGACCTCCCATTGAGAAGAAATGAGCCACACCTTTTCTGGGATAGGATACATGTGCAAAATGATTTGCAATGTAAACACGCAGTCTTTGTCACCATAAACAATTATAACATTAGCAGAGTTCCTTCTGAGTGTTTGAATAATTTGTGTTGTCTTTCTCTGTTCTAAGGATGCATGGTAAGGAACAAATTCCAAAAATGCAACACAAGACTTATGTTGTGCCAGATACATTTGTAGCACTTGGCTGGCTTTTAGACCTGACTCGTTGTCTGGGACCAATATACCAACCCAAGACCATCTAAAAAATTGTATTAATTTGTCTATAGCTTGAAGTTGCATCATTTCATTGGGAACAGTGCGAGAAAAGTAGGGAAAATGCAATTTATTGCTAAGTATATGGTCCATTGCTGAATAACTAATCTGCAATTGAAATATAAAGTTACATGTGATTAACACTGAAGAATGATTTACAGTTAGATGCAAAATTGCTGGAAAAACATGATATTACTCAATATTACAGAGCAATTCCATGGTATGCCATTCTGCACTGCATTTTATTGAAATTCTAGTCAATGAATATTTACTGAGATGACGATGGTTAATTCGTTCATTTGTGTAGTGCAGGCACCTCTGTCCTCAAGGTACACTAATACTGCAGGTTTTAGTGATAGGCAGGCTTCAGCACAGATGGTTAAATCAAAATAACGGGTGTGGTTCATTAGATCGTCAGTGTCAAGGTCGACAATGTTTAGGTCGACCAGTATAGGTCGACAGCCACTAGGTCGACAGGGTTGGAAGGTCGACAGGGTTTCTAGGTCAACATGTGCTAGGTCGACAGGTCAAAATGTCGACATGAGGGTTTTTTGTGTCGTTTTCTTCGTAGAGTGACCAGGAACCCCAATTAGTACAGCGTGTCCCCTCGCATGGCTCGCTTCACTCGCCATGCTTCGGACAAGGTGCCTCGTTTTGCTACCACTTCACTCGGCACAGATTACTGTTCCAATGGTAGTCCACGTGGATCGTTAAGAATGAAAAAGTTCAAAAAAAGAAACAAAATGTGAATTGACCTGTCGACCTAGCACATGTTGACCTAGAAACCCTGTTGACCTTACAACCCTGTCGACCTAGTGACTGTCAATCTATAGTGGTCGACCTAAACATTGTCGACCTAGACAGTGTCGATCTTCAGACCGGATCCCGAAAATAACTGGAGCACTAATTAAGTCACCTGTGCTCAAACACTGATATCACTCAAATCTGGACTGTTAGTGTGCCTTGAGCAGGGGCGGATTGGGTTGGAAAACCAGCCTGGGAAATTCATAGAAGTAGACCTATTGGGGGTGGGGTCTGTTGAGGGGGGCGGGATCCCTCCTCATTTGGCTTTCTTCTGAATTGGACGACCTTGCAGTTTCCTTATGACTTTTGCTGCAGTTGTTTTTGCGACTTCATGGTAATGCTGCTTTAATGCACCTTCCTGGTGTACATCCATGTGTCTGAATATGCAAGGGCTGAGACACCACCGTCGACCACAACACTGAAACTTTCACCAGCCCTATGCTATTATTATTATTATTAACAGTTTCTTATATAGCACAGTATGTTCCATTGTGCTTTACAATTGGAAACAGTGATATAACAAAACTGGGTAATAACAAACAGACATAGAGGAAGGCCCTGCTCGCAAGCTTACAATCTGTGCTACATGCAGATCATCTGTGTATAACCTCCAGTGTGAGCAATTCAGCACCTCTATATGCAACCACTTTCAGCTATGCACCCATACTATGTTACACCTGTGTCTGATTAGTCTGGCCCCTGTAACCACACAATAACGCTTAACACAATTCTAATACACTTCTTGGTGTGTGCGTCTTTGTCTGTACTGCACCATTGGGATACATGCGCAGAAGAAAAACACTGCAGAAGAAAAAATACATTGGCCTCCACAGGAAACAAAACAGAGAGAAAGACAGCAAGTGCAGCAGAGACGGCAAGAGCGCAGCCGAGAGAGACAGACAGCAAGAGATTAGCAAAGATATCCAGAGACCAGCAGAGAGAGACAGAAAACCCGAGAGCAGCAGAGTCACTAGGGCCCTCATTCCGAGTTGTTCGCTCGTTAGTTTTTTTCGCAATGGAGCGATTAGTCACAAACTGCGCATGCGCAATGTTCGCAGTGCGCCTGCACCAAGTAAATTTGCTAAAAAGTTTGGTATTTTACTCACGGCCTAATGAAGAAATTTCATTGTTCTGGTGATCGGAGTGTGATTGACAGGAAGTGGGTGTTTCTGGGCGGAAACTGGCCGTTTTATGGGTGTGTGCGAAAAAACGCTGACGTTTCTGGGAAAAACGCGGGAGTGTCTGAAGAAACGGGGGGGTGTCTGGGCGAAAGCAGTGTGTGTTTGTGACGTCAAACCAGGAACGAAACTGAGTGAACTGATCGCAGTGTAGGAGTAAGTCTCGAGCTACTCAGAAACTGCTAAGAAATTTCTATTCGCAATTCTGCTAATCTTTCGTTCACAATTCTGCTATGCTAAGGTACACTCCCAGAGGGCGGCGGCTTAGCGTGTGCAATGCTGCTAAAAGCAGCTAGCAAGCGAACAACTCGGAATGAGGGCCTAAGAGAGCAGAAATGGACAGCAGCAGAGAGAGAGAGAGAGACGGTAATAGAGAGTATAGAGAAACAGACAGCAAGAGAGCAGCAGAGAGAGACACACAGACAGCAAGAGAGTAGCAGTGAATCAGAAACTGAGCAGCAGGGACAGTCAGAAGTGCCAGGAGAGAGACAGATAATAGGCAGCGGAGAGAGAGCCAGTGCTGCAAGGCTTTCTCATTGTGCTGAGGGACCTGGGAGTCACATCCATCATCCACCAGGTTGTACCTGTTCCTCACTGGCATGGTCCCTGTGCCCTGGGTAGCATGCCTCTCTCCTGGTCTGATGGAAGTCTCCAGGGTCGCAGCGCCCCAGTCCTATCTCCTGGGGTGGGGGGGCTCATGTGTGACAGAGGACCCCGCTCAGCCCTCTCGGTGTGTCTCCTGTGTGCAGCTTCCTGATGGGGGGGCCCGGCTTTCCTTGGCTCCAGCTGCCATAGTGCCATCACACCCAATTCAAATGCTCTCAGGCTGTAGATTACCAGAGACGCTTCCTAGCTTGCAAGATCACATTATCCGGTTTGTGTTCCACAGTGTTAAAATGTTGTATTATGCCAGATGCATGTATTAGGCCAAACCAGCAGGTAGAGTGAGCCGGCCTGGCCAAGGGACAAATGATAACATCCACCCCTGAAACACACACACGCACACACACACACACACACACACACACACACACACACACACACTATAAACACAGTATACAGTGCATCCAGAAAGTATTCAC
This sequence comes from Pseudophryne corroboree, assembly GCF_028390025.1. NCBI lineage: Eukaryota > Metazoa > Chordata > Amphibia > Anura > Myobatrachidae > Pseudophryne > Pseudophryne corroboree. The sequence continues at coordinate 149,250,825 of NC_086455.1, forward strand.
AGCGCTTCACTTTTTCTACATTTTGTTATGTTACAGCTTTATTCCAAACTGGAATTAATTAATTTTTTCCATCAAAATTCTACACACAATAGCCCATAATGACAATGTGAAAAAAGTTTTTTTTAGAGATTTTTGCTAATTTATTAAAAACAAAAAACTAAGAAATCACGCGTACATAAGTATTCACAGCCTTTACTCAATACTTTGTTGATGCACCTTTGGTAGCAATTACAGCCTCAAGTCTTTTTGAATATGATGCCACAAGCTTGGTACACCTATCTTTGGGCAGTTTTGCCCATTCCTCTTTGCAGCACCTCTCAAGCTCCATCAGGTTGGATGGGAAGCTTCGGTGTACAGCCATTTTCAGATCTCTCCAGAGAGATTCAATCAGATTCAAGCCTGGGCTCTGGCTGGGCCACTCAAGGACATTCACAGAGTTGTCCTGAAGCCACCCCTTTGATATCTTGGCTGTGTGCTTAGGGTCGTTGTCCTGCTGAAAGATGAACCGTCACCCCAGTCTGAGGTCAAGAGTGCTCTGGAGGAGGTTTTCATCCAGGATGTCGCTGTACATTGCTGCCTTCATCTTTCCTTCTATCCTGACTAGTCTCCCAGTTCCTGCAGCTGAAAAACATCCCCACAACATGATGCTGCCACCACCATGCTTCACTGTAAGGATGGTATTGGCCTGGTAATGAGCAGTGCCTGGTTTCTGCCAAATATGACACCTGGCATTCATGCCAAAGAGTTCAATGTTTGTTTCATTAGACCAGAGAATTTTGTTTCTCATGGTCTGAGAGTCCTTCAGGTGCATTTTGCCAATCTTCAGGTAGGCTGCCATGTGCTTTTTATTAAGGAGTGGCTTCCATCTGGCCACTTTACCATACAGGCCTGATTGGTGGATTGCTGCAGAGATGGTTGTCCTTCTAAAAGGTTCTCCTCTCTCCACAGAGGAATGCTGGAGCTCTGACAGAGTGACCATCGGGTTCTTAGTCACCTCCCTGATTAGAGAACTCCTCCCCCGATTGCTCAATTTAGACAGCTGGCCAGCTCTAGGAAGAGTCCTGGTGGTTCCAAACGTCTTCCATTTATGGGTGATGGGGGTCACTGTGCTCATTTGGGACCTTGAAAGCAGCAGATATTTTCCTGTTCCCTTCCCCAGATTTGTGCCTCAAGACAATCCTGTCGCGGAGGTCTACAGAAAGTTGATTTGACTTAATGCTTGGTTTGTGCTCAGATATGCACTGTCAAGTGTGGGACCTTATATATACAGGTGTTTGCCTTTCCAAATCATGTCCAATCAACTGATTTTACCACAGGTGGACTCCAATTAAGCTGTAGGAACATCTCAAGGATGATCATTGGAAACAGGATGCACCTGAGCTCAATTTTGAGCTTCATGGCAAAGGCTGTGAATACTTATGTACATGTGATTTCTTCATTTTTATTTTTAATAAATTAGCAAAAATCTCAAAAAAACTTTTTTCACGTTGGCATTATGGTGTATGTATGTATGTATGTATGTATGTATGTATGTATGTATGTGCGTATATATATATATATATATATATATATACTCAACCTGTATGTGTATGTATATATATGTATATATATATATATATATACACACACACACATATATATATATATATATATATATATACACACATACATACAGGTTGAGTATCCCTTATCCAAAATTCTAAATCTAATTCAGTGTGCCCCTCACTATTCAGGTAATAATGTGCTGTAAGTCCAACATTTACAGTGGGGCATATGTAACATGTGCAGAGAGATTTAGATTTGGGTGGGTCATATTGTTTCTGTGCATGGTAAATACTGGCTGCTTTATTTTTACACTGAAATTTACTGTAGATTTCAGGTTAAACCAATCCTACCCCAATCAAAATCTTTCTGCACATTTTACATCTGCCACACCTGCAGTGCAACATGGTTTTGCTCATTAGTGTGCTCTTTTGGTTTGCTAACAAACCTGAAGTAATTGGTGACCAATAGTAAACCCATCATCCCCAAGCAAGCTACTGATCTGGCCAATGAATATATGGTTTAATGGCCATGTTGGAGTACTACCCTCAACACAACCAGAAATATATTTTTTTGACTGGGGAATCAACCGTACTGTATGTGTCCCAGTGGCCAAGTTTAGCAGTCTGATCCCAGCTGGTCAAATTAAAGCAGCAAAGGAGTTGTTGTTGCTGCGTTGGCTTGAATCACATTCAGTGGGACTGTCCCTAAAGTTGTAGTCCAGATCCTGGTCAATTGATTTGGTCTCCAAAGGAGGCTTGTTGTGAGGAGGAGTTTGCATATGCTACTGAGAAAGACTACTACCCTAATATTCCAGAGATGAAGTAATTAGTGTATCAGTTTTACACCATTGCAGTTGTGGGGAGGGTTGCTGAAACCAATATACATACACAAATCCAGTCAGTGTGTGTAGCATGGCAAAAGTGCTGAGGGACTCAGGTGATTCCATCACTTTAGATATCCCTTACTTGTACTCAAGGTCTTGTTTATTCCTGAAGTGAAGTATTTGCAATTCTACAATTGGCGGTGACTTAAAGATCATACCTATAACTGGAATTTGATTGTTTTAGGGCATGGTAGGGGCCTAGTGGAAGTGACACTTATGAATGGACTCACAGCAGATATTATTTAGGGAAATGATTTGGGCCATGGATTAACCAGCTTTTTTGCCAACACCATGACCCACTGTAAAACTAGAGCTGGCCAGTTAGTACCCAACCAAATCTACAGACTGGTGCCAGAAGTCTTGGCTGTGTCACAGATCACAGTCCATGAATCATTGATGGTAACTGTGCCTGATCCAAAACTGACTTTGATGCAAGGGGTTTTGGTGAAGGTGGACCAGATAGAATTTAAACATGACCAATGGGTAGACCCTTCTTTAGTGGGCTTACTCAGCCAAACTGAAACAACCCCTTAGTAAAAAAGTAAAAGGCTCAGGTTGTGTGGGAGATTGATTTGCTAAATTTGTTAGATGTTCAATGGTACCCTCAAGATGTTACTAAAAGCATATGTCCACTCAGTGGAGGAAGATTAGGGAAAATTGGAATAAGGCACTGTGGCAATTACTGTTCACTTGCTGTATCTTGAAGTGCATAAAGATTCCATTGGTTTCCTCCCTATGAGTTGCTATATGGTCACAGGTTTCAAAGACTACTAGCCTTATTTCATGAGGGTGTATACCAGGAGACCCAACAGTTGATACCTCAGTATGGTTTTAAGATATGAGACCAACTTAAGAGGCATATAACCCTCACCAGTGCCAACTTGGAGGTAATAAAACATTCCAGAGACAGTGGAATGACAGACATGCAAGACACAGCAAAATTAACTGTAGGATAACAGGTTATGGTGATATTACTCACTAAGAAACATAAACATCAAGCTACTGTATCTGGGCTGTCCAATTAACAGTAATGTAGATAATGCTGGAGGTAGAGTATGTTGTAGCATTAGAAGCAGTGGTTAGTTGCACTAGGAATTATCTATTAAAGGTTATACCAATTGTAAGGTAAGTGATTTGTCCATATACTGTCCACCTGTGGATTACTCTGATATGGACAATATTCCTTTTTTGGAGGAAGGAACCTCAGAAAGATATAGGGGTGGAAACTAGAATAACTAGGTGAAAAGTTGCAGATATGACAGATAATCCAGATGAGAGAAGTGTTGAACATGTAACAACCACAATTTACCACAAAGCCAGGTCACACTTATTTATTCTCTCACCATACCACACTGTAAATGCACAGCCACTGCATCAATCCACATCTTGAGTACCCCCAGAGGTACTCATCAGGATGTAGTCAAAGCTAAATGACATGCAGGCCATGGGCATCATTTACTCATCATGGGGAGTTTTCATGCTCAAAAGTATGTTACCATGCACTATTGTGTGAACTATAGCCCTTGCCTAGAGTAAACGAGCTCTTGGACTGGATGAGAGATCGAATCTGTATATTGCATTCAATCCAGGAGACTAAGGGTCTAATTCAGACCCCATCATGGCAGCGATCGTAGCCTGATGCCCTTTGGGGAGTGCGCCCACGCAGCAAATGAGACCCAGTGAGATGCAAAAGCATCTCACTGCTTCAATTGCCTTTGCCTGTTTGACAGGCAGAGGTGGTCGTGGGGTGGGAGGGGGCATGCCAACGGCATTAGAACGCCATTGGTGGGGCGCGGTTCCGACAATGCAGGCATGTCTGAACCGTTGTGGGGCAGGCTGCTGCGTGACAACACACACAGCCGCTGTGACCCAGAACTAGGCTGCGCAGGCAGCGAGCTACTTGGCAGGTGTGAAAGCATTGCCGCTTTGCAATGCTTTTGCACCTGTGTGGGTGTGTGTGGGGGGTTGGAGGGCTTGACATGCTGGGTATCACCCCGCATGTCAGAGAAACTATTGTAGATGTGCTATTTTTAGCACATCTATGATCAAATTTGAATCCCCCCCCTAAATAGCAAGACAGGACTCATATAATATTCAAATATTCTGAGAATTTGTATAAACTAAATAATCTTAGCCTTGAACAGTTTAAAGTAAATATTAAAATAACTGAGATAAACAGATTATTATTTTTCTAGATTTTTATTTTAACATAAAACCAGTGTTATATTTTAATTTCCTATTTTAAGATTTAATAAATGTTACCTGTGGAATTTTGTACATTCCAAAAACCCGGGCCAGTAAGAGAGAGACTTTAGATGATATCCCATCAACATAGCCCACCAGTCTGGGCAAGACACCACAGTGATAATTTAATATGAAATTCTCCTTTCCAGATAGAATATTAAACATTCCAATCAAAGATTTTCTTTCTGAAAAACAAGGATCAATGATATGGAAGCCTAGGCTGATATTGGGCAATAAGTATGGATTATTATTAATTTCTGTGATCGCAAATACGAAGGCCAAAAGATTCTGGTAGGTCCTAAGGTTCAGTCTATAAAGATAAGAAACATGTAAGAAACTGGGTTTAGCTGCTTAAATAAAATCTACAATAAGCCCCAAAAATATTACTTACCAAGGATATTTGAACAAATATAGGGTATTTTGAAGTTGCTGATTTCAAAAATGAAAGGTTTTTTTCTAATTAGTGCTAATTATTGAGATTATGGATTCCCTCATATTATAGGAAATTTAGTCAGAATGTGTGCATTCTAGGTGAGACAACACAAAAATTCCAGATGTTCACTCCTCGGTCATTCTAGAATACTCTCCATATACTGTATGAGTGATCAGCCACTCTCAGTTGACTGTTGAGCGGTTAATTTTCTCTATTGTGTTTGTTTTGATTCTCGCCCATGTTTCGCAAAAAATTGAGCCAGTCTAGCAAAACTGATGTCATATTCAAAATCAGTGCACAAAGTTACCCCAAATTTGCTCTAATATTATTTAATCATTTACAGCTGTAGAACGCTTTCACTCTGTACAGTATATCTCAGTACATATGACTGTCACATTACAGTATGTCATCAGAACAGTTTATTTAATAACAATACAGTCATCATGTATGTCCACTTTTATGATTCCCACCTGAATAACAGCTGTAAGAGTGTGTAGTTAGCTCCATCAGTGTATCAGTCAAAACTAGGGAAAATATATGTGACTGCAAGTGTCAGCACAGAAGAACCTCCCACCTGGCACTGCAGACATTAGCAGCTACTTGGGAAATGTAAAATTACTCACCCAGGCCCCCTATTGTGTTCCTGGTGGCTGCTCAGATGAGCAGGCACTGGGAAAATCATTGTTGGAATAGTCACAATATTCTCAATGTTCCAGTGGCAATGATCCAATGTTCCAATATTTGAAATATATATATTTGTTTACAAATATAAAAAAAAAATATATATATTTTTAAAATTTATTTTTGATAAATTTATATACATGTCCTTTGCCTACGTCACTCAGAAAAAAATGACAATTTGTGAGTGGCTTTTAGAAGAAAAAAATGCCATTTAAGTGGTTAAAGGTACTCTGTGCCAGAATATTAAACTTACTACTTGTGCTTCAGTATTTGTCTGTAAACTGTATGCTGTCTCTTGTATAATTGATCCCTGATGACCCTCTTGTCTTTTGACTTGACTCTGATTCTGTATTGTGTAGTTTTGGCCCAGCTTGTCTAGATGTTCCCTTCTAGAAATCTATGTATATGTGGTTATGGCTTTTCACATTTCCCTTTTAGATATTAAGAAAGAAAAAAATTCTGTGCCAAGGCTGTCACAGGTGTTTTTCATGATTGATTTAATTTAAGAAAATACTTTATTCAATCAGTTTATTCATTGTTTATAAATGAGTGGTAATTAATTACTTGTAAATATTAACTCCATAGTGTATATCTGTCTCTATACATATTATATTTCATACATACTATCAGTATAAGCAGGATGCTTTCTAAAGCCTTAAAATGGCAAGTTAATACAAACAAAAGGTTTCTATAAACAGGATTTTGCTTTCTGTTAGGTCATGGGAATATTTAATATACATATACATACATAAATTAAAGGACTAGTGCAGGAGGTATACATGTTGCATTATCTGCTATTTAAGAATGACCAGATTTTCAGATAATCATATAAAAATGAAAGATGTGCTCTGCTCAAACCCCTTTGTATTGGTTCTGGTTCTAAGTTTCCATTGTGTTTTGGCTTTGTCAAAATCACCCTCAAGTGTTTTTTTTGTTCTTGGATTTGGATTTCTTTAGAAATGTATAAAAACAGCTAATATCATGTAATTTAGACCTGATTTTATCGGTACAGTTCCTCTAGTATTATTAACATCAATAACATTATTTTCCAGTCATTACCTCTGTAAAATAGCACATAAAATAATATGGTAGGAAATTACATGAAATCCAAAACCTTCAAGATTCAGTTTTAATGTGTAGATCCAAACTTGGCGAGATTATCTGGGTTGGGACTCGGTCTGAGCAAAACCAGGCAGCTAATTTCTAATAAAAAATGTGCTAAATCTTACATCTGTGTGTATATCAAACATATATAATTTCCTCTGTTGGCCAGCTAGTTCTAATAATTTTTGTTTTACAAATCTTGGCTGGAATATGTTTAATATATGCACTACATAATTAATCATTTACGCATATCTTCATATAAATCCATTGTCCCAGCATAAAAAAACATGTTTACTGTATGTCATTTTCAGATAAAAATTCATTCTAGCAGCTTAATTAAAAAGAAGGTATTCACTTCAATTGATCCTGCATTAAATTTTTAAAGAAAATAACACTCTTTGCATACGGTATCTACCCTATTTATTTTAAATGTATGTTTTCTTTATCGAATACATTCAAAATAATTATTTGAAAAATGTATACAGAGGGTCAAAAATTTATATTATAATAATCATAATCATCATCATCATCATACATTGCTCTGCAGGCAAAGCGTTACCTTTATTATGCTTGAGGATATAACATTCTGAATTGTAAGAGAAAGAACATTTACTCACGTGCGGCAATCTGACATATATCCTAATTGTCCAGAATCAAAATTGAATTTCTGTTGCATCATTGACCCCCGAACAGTAATTATCCCACCAATGATTAAATCGCCTTCTTGGTAATAATGGGGGGCAGCTGGTGATCGGAGAGAACAGATGGATGTTTGCAGGCTGCCTACTACATGAGGCAGCAAGAGGAAAACCAGTACTGCATGTAGAACATTGCACATCTTTCACAGATGTGAGTTCTTGTAGGAAGTTTTTTTTTCTATTCCTATTTCAAAAGATCAACTATGTTCTGTGCATCTATTGCATGATTTCATAGTGACTTATACAACTGCAGATCAGAACACATGGATCTTAGATTGCTGGCTTTGTCACATTTTCTGTTTCAATGTATAATGTTTAGACATCTTGCATTTTTATATGCTTCTAACATACTTACTGTACAGTAACAGGAGAGGTTTTTTCTTTAGTAGTCTGTAATTATTGAAAATTATATATTGCAAATACAGCCATGTCAAACATAGCTATTAGCAGCAGGTATAATTTGTGCTAAAATGTTATAGAGCTTGGGAATAATAGATGGACAATGAAAACATTTCATCCATGCTGATAAATTATTCTAACAGTAGTTTAACACTACTGACAGACAATTTGAGTAAAAAATTATTTTTATGAAAATTAAGTTTTAAAAGTAATTTTTCTCAATTGGTTTGTTATAGTATGTCGACAGTGACCGTCTCAATATTCATTGACATGAGAATATTGACATGATAGTGTAAACAGTCAACATCACTAAACCCGAAACCTAACCCGAATGCTCATACAGTGTCAACATTGTCATGATGATGATGTTTCTCACCTTGACATTTGGTCCATGTCAACGTTTTTCAGGTGTTGACATTAATGTTGTCAATATTTTTACCATGTTGACATTAAAAAAATGGAAATTCTGGTGTCAACATTATGAATGTTGACATAGTGACCATTGACAAGATGACAGCATACTTTCTACTTAATGTAGAGGAAATGGCTCTAAAATTGCACTCCCTCCAGTAATGAAAGGTGCTATGCTGCTGAGAATAAAGTAGTATACACAGCCAAAGGCGGTGCAGATGCACTATGCAATCATTACATTTCAATATAATAAAATATAATCTATCATAAGAGGTTGTTAGTATACCGTTGGCCAATGATATCGGCCTGCCCACCAGTCGTCCAGGTCATCTCTTGTCGAGCAGGTCCCGAACGCTATGGGGCCAACATCCGGGATGCAGGGAACCCCAAACATGATGAAGCAGAGGACCCCCCCAGGGCATCACACTAAAGGATAGTGATATAAGGTATAGGTGCAGGGTTGGACTGGCCCACAGGGGTACAGGGGAACCACCAGTGGGCCCCACTATCTGCCCCCCCCCCCTCCTCTAGGTATCCGGTTCCAGACTGTGCACTTGAATGATACATTATACATATGTTATCTTATAATGAACAGGACTGTGGTGTATTCTCTACAGTGCATTGCCAATATTTATCTGGTACATTGTCATGCATGCACTAGCAGTATTTATATATTTATCAAGGGGCTTAGCCTATGCACTCTCTAATTGTGAGGCAAACCTATGTAGGGGCTGGACACACCCACTCTGGAGACTGGCCACACCCATAAACATGGGCCCCTACCACTGCATTCCCCAGTGGGCCCTTCATGCCCCAGCCCGGCACTGTATATGTGTGTGAAGGTCGCTACTAAGTGTTCAAAGGTGAAGAGTATGTGAAAAAAATGTTATTACATGAATAATAGACAAACATGATATAAAAGTGACTGTGTTTTTAAATGATGATGCTCTGAGGCAGCTCAGCCAGAACAGCCTGGGAGGCCCCACGTACAAATGCCAACCCCAAATTTTCTGACGCTATATACAAATAAATAGGACTTACTTAGAATTGTGTCACAGTGCAGTTAATGCTGGTTCCCTGATTTAAAACATAGAGGGTGGGGGGGGGGGGAGGTGTGCCAATCTAGATAGAGGCATTCTCAAACCTCAGGTGTGTATTTCTACATATATATATAGTAGGGGAAATGGCTCTAAGTTGCACATCCTCCAGTAATGAAAGGTGCTATGCTGCTGAGAATAAAGTAGTATACACAGACAAAGGCGGTGCAGATGCACTATGTGATCATTACATTTCAATATAATAAAATATAATCTATCATAAGAGGTTGTTAGTATATCATTGGCCAATGATTTTTTGGCCTGCCCACCAATCGTCCAGGTCACCTCTTGTCGAGCAGGTCCCTAACTCTATGGGGCCAACATCTGGGATGCAGGGAACCCCAAAACATGATCCAGCAAAGGACCCCCCCCCCAGGGCATCACACTAAAGGATAGTGATATTGAAGTAATATAAGGCATAGGTGCGTGAAGGTCGCTACTAAGTGTTCAAAGGTGAAGAGTATGTGAAAAAAATGTGCATACATGAATAATAGACAAACATGATAGAAAAGTGACTGTGTATTTAAATGGTGATGCCCTGAGTCAGCTCAGCCAGGACAGCCTGGGGGGCCCCACGTCCAAATGCCAACCCCAAATTTTCTGACGCTATATACAAATTAATAGGACTTACTTAGAATTATGCCTGTGTCACAGTGCAGTCAATGCTGGTTCCCTGATTAAAAACATAGAGGGGGGGGGGGGGTGTGCCAATCTAGATAGAGGCATTCTCAAACCTCAGGTGTGAATTTCTACACATATACATAGTATGTTTCTCATTAATGTAGCAATATAAATTTAGTTTTACATAATACATGAAATATGCAAAAAATTTTAGTCATGAAGTAAAATGGGATAAGGGACCAAATGTACTAAGCCTTGAAGAGAGAAAGTGGAGAGAGAGAAACTACCAACCAATCAACTCCTAACTGTAATTTTTCTAACAGACAGTAATGTGGCAGTTATGAGCTGAATGGCTGGTACTTTACCTATCTCCACTTTATCACTTTCCAAGTCTTAATACATTTCCACCACAATCACATAAATAAACGATACTGAATTAAGTAAAACAAATATACAATAGTAGAGTAGATACTGTATATAAAGCAAGCCAAATGACACCAATCCGAAAAAGATGGTAATGGATAAAATGAAAGTAGAAAAGTGAGCTCTGCTACTGATAACTTATAATATAATGAGCAGGAGCAAGGTGAAATTGTGGAATGGATATATTGTAGAAAATTGATGTGAGAGACATTGTGGAGATAAGTGTGAGAGACTGCAGTCTGAGCCAGTGAAAAGATTTCAGTGGGAGAATGGTAAGCTCTGTAGGGACTGCTGGAGTTTTTAAAAACATTTAAGAATGAACCAGAGTTTTTCTGAGCATGGAAGAGTGTTAGAGAGGGATCAATATTTGGAAGACCCCGGTACATCCCAATGCTGATCACAGACCTTGCCTATTATTATTATTATTATTATTATTATTATTATCATCCTTTATTTATATGGCACCACAAGGGTTCTGCAGCGCCCAATTACAGAGTACCTAAACAAATAATCAAAACAGGAAAACAACTTACAGTTGACGACAGTATAGGACAAGTACAGTGGAAATAAAACATAGCTACATCAGCAGATGACACTGTAATAAGTATCAGGTGGCAGAAGACTGCTGGATTTGATGCAGTTGAAGATTATTAAAGTAAGAAAAAGGATAAGCATATGAGGGAAGAGGGCCCTACTCGTGAGAGCTTACATTCTAAAGGAATCATGCCTATCATGAGCTGATGAAATAGGGAAAGGGGAAATACTTGCAACAGAAGAAACAATTCTAGAAGTAAAATACAGAATTAACAAAAGATTACAACAAAATAAGCATGCTTATAATAGAGATGAAAAAATATACTGTATATCAGAAAATAGAAATGGTTGAGGAAGATTTAAAAGTGAAGGAAGAGAAAACTTATGTTTCCAGCTTTATGGAGTAAAGCAGCTCCAGCCAGGGCTCAATGACTTTTGTGCCAGGACAAACCTTTTCACATTCATAATCAGCATGCATTTGGTCCTTGGACTTTGCTTCTGACCCTGCTACAGCCCATGCTTCATTGTATCACCTCCACCCGCAGCCTGGTCTTCAGCAGCCATGTCAGGAGCAATGCCGAACAGCAAGCAACATGATGCAGGTCCTGATTCTGTGTCTCCTGTGGAAATGAATATGGCCCCTGCAACCCAGGTACCATATGCAGCTTGATCGATTTTCCTGTTTTGTATGTGGAGGTGATGCAGGCTGTTAAATCTACCATGACCCATCTTCTGTCTCAGGTTGTTAGTGACCTTAAACTACAGATTTCAAAGTTTTCTTAGAGTTTATCTGGCATTAAGCACTAACTAAGATCTGCTAAACATGATGTTGAGGTATTAAAGTAGTCTCTTAAGGAGCTCACCACAGATAATTTTCAGATCTGGAACAAATTGGATGATCTTGAGAATTGTTCACGTATGAACAATATAAGATTAGTTGGTCTTCCAGAATTTGTTAAAGGGACATGTTGTGCAAAAGACTTTGCTTTCCAAATTGGTAATTGAACAAGAGTTTCAGGATCTTATAACTAAAAGGGTTTACAGGGCAGGGCTGGCACACACCCTAAATAAGCCCCACCTCTGGGTCCCAATCTTCCAATGCGTAGACTACATGCATAAAGTGGGTTTCTGGTCAGCATCACAATATGTGAAGGACTGTACATAAGAGGACCATAAGCTCTTTATCATCTAGGACTTCTTTGTGGAATTGACTAAGATCTCAAAAGCTTTCTCCCCTTTATGCTGTCAATTGTTCACAGAGGGTTGCAAATTTGGTTTGTTATATCCAGCTTGTTTACATATCTATTATTACTTCCCCTGCTGATGCTGATGCCTACCTATGAGAGCTTTCACATGCAGCATCTGCTGATATTAGTGACCCACCTCCTGCTGACAACCATTAAAAAATTAATGCAGTTTATTGGCCTAATCATTTTAATTGGAGCTCTCCACAGTGTTTTGGAAGCTTACCATTAATTAAGGTCCTTGTGCATTGGTTCTTTAACTGTCTTTATCTTCTCCAGCCCTTACATACTGTATTTGGTGACTTATCCATCTGATGGACTATTGGATATATCTGATGTTCACCTGGATCATCCCCACAACTGGTTCTGGTTTTGTCCCCTCTAGTTATGATAGTCTCACTGGTGATTTCATATTGTTTCTTAGGAACCTATAAGACTATCTTGCCAAATATCCTGGTAAGTTCATCTGAGTGCTTACCCCTCTTTTGCTGGCTTATGTTTTTGATTGCTTGGTTTCATAAGTTTTATTTGTTCCTTCAAAGTTCAGTGTCAGCACTGTATTTCCCATTTACTGTATGTCATACTTTTGATTTATTGTGCTTACTACTATCTACTCTTTTCCCTTCCCTTCCCCCTAATTATTTACACTATACCTGTACAAAGTAATTTATGTTGACATGCCTGCCACTCATTTATGCTCTCTATTAAGTAATGCTTGATCTAAAAAATAGGGTACTGGTGTACGGGTGAATTCAATTCCCTAGCAAAAAATAGAAATAAATATTCTCTATCTTTCAAAATATTTTTATTAGATTTCTCCACATAAAGATTACAGAAATGTAAAAGAGAATATTGTGTAAATTGTACATACCATCACATCAGTAAAAAAACAAACAAATAAACACCAAAAAATAGAGGTACACAACATTTATAGGAAAAATGGAGAAAGTTTTCCAATTTTCTAAGATAATCATATAATACAGGTTGAGTATCCCATATCCAAATATTCTGAAATACGGAATATTCTGAAATACAGAATTTTTTGAGTGAGAGTGAGATGGTAAAAATTTTGTTTTCTGATGGCTCAATGTACACAAACTTTGTTTAATACACACAGTTATTAAAAATATTGGATTAAATGACCTTCAGGCTGTGTGTAAGGTGTATATGAAACATAAATGAATTGTGTGAATGTACACACACTTTGTTTAATGCACACAGTTAATAAAAATATTGGCTAAAATTACCTTCAGGCTGTGTGTATAAGGTGTTTATGAAACATAAATGTATTCTGTGCTTAGACTTAGGTCCCATCGCCTTGATATTTCATTATGGTATGCAATTATTCCAAAATACGGAAAAATCTGATATCCAAAATACCTCTGGTCCCAAGCATTTTGGATAAGGGATACTCAACCTGTATAACATATAAAAAAATATTAATGAGTGATGAGATAAAAGACAAACTAGCTGTAGATTATCAATAGAGCAACGGTAAAACTATATGGTAGCAGAGATAGGAGAGAACACAGCTAATAAGCATAAGTTCAAACTAATCACCAAGTTCTGAAAAACAAATAGGAGGGTGCAGGGAGCATAAAACCAACCCTCCCTAAATCCGTCACCTATTAAAAATTTTTTTTAAAAACCAACATAATAAATGAAAAACACCTACCAAGGACCACAGGCCATCGATCCATCCATGGAATGTCCGACCAACTGCCAAAAGGAGACAGGGATGTAGGAAAGAGAGAAGAAAGGTAAGGGGGGAGAGAGGAGCGTAAGAGAAGTGGCAGAGTAAAGAGTTCAGTGAGCCAAAGGATCCTGGCCATCAATTTGTTGAAGCAAATACCAGGAGGAGGAGTGAAAACATTTATATATTGCCGATTTAGTGTGTGGTGGAGGGGTATGTATATATTTTCCCCAGCACATAAAGAGCATGGAGGTTAGGGTTTCCGTATGAATAGAGGCCTCCAGCCAATCCGTAATAAATAAAAATAGTAATATAGAGGTAGCCATAGAGAGAATGGGGATGGGGGGGGAGCAGAATAGATCCATTGCTGTAATATAGCTTTTTTTCCCCACTGCTGAGAGCAGGACAATCAGGACAAAAGCCCTGAATAACAGAACAGTCCCAGAGACAGTGTAGGAGATAAGCTTCCTCAGCGCAGAGCATTTATTAGTACCACCCCCCTAAGATATACCCATTAGAAAACCCTGTTTAGGTGAGATATATGACCTGTGCAACAATTTATAGGCCATTTTCTGATACATACTTGCCGGTTATAGTTTGAGTAGTATAAAAAGTATCTAATAGGCTATCTATAGTAAGCATGGGAACTTGAGAAACACATTTTGCCAGGTCAGGGAGATCAGTGTGTAGGTCTAATTCCAAGCAGATACAGGCATATAGAGAGGATATTGAGTAAGTATTTGAACGTAAAAGAGAATCTATAGGGTTTAAGAAGTCCTGGCCCTTAAGTTAAGAAAGAACGAATTTCAGATAATGCATAGCCTGGGAATAAAAAAACCCATGCAGAGGAGAGGTTTCAAATTTCTCTATAGCCTCTGAAAATGGCAGAGGGGTGTTTGAGGGCATCATTAGGCTCCGTAAATTTAGAAGACCAGAAGAACACCAGGCACTAAAAGGCAGAGAGGCAGCAGCATTCTGAAATTCCGAATTTCCAAGCAAGGGAAGGGACACTGAATGATAATATGTAAGACGAAGAAATTTCCTAGCCATTTTCCATGCCTGGATAGTGGAGGATAATAAAAGATTATCAAATTGGGGGGATTTGATTTGAGAGGAACGCGCATGTAGAAGGAAACCAAGAGAAAGGGGGGGGGGGGGAGTACAGAGCTGGGATTCTAACTTGGTATCCGTAAATATGTTATTACCACTGAGCCAATCCATGGCAAAGCAAAGAAGACAGGCCAAATTATATTGTTTAATATTGGGAAAGTTCACTCCCACTCGACGCACAGTTTGTAACATTTTTTAAAGACTTATTCTGGGCCACTTATGATTCCATATAAACTTGGAAAGCAGGGTATTAAGTAAAGAAAGATCAGTATTAGTGAGAAGAATGGGGTCATTTGTAGAATATATGAAAGTTTTTGAAAGCTCGCCATTTTTAATAAATTGCATCTTTCTAATATATTAAGGGGAAGGTTTTGCCAAAGACTGAGTTCATCTCGTATTTTATGTATAATCAGGGTAATATTATGTGAGTAGACGGTGCAAAGATGTTGTGGCAGAGCAACACCTAAGAATGTAATATGCGATGGAGCCCCGAAACTCAGACACTAGCTGGATATAATGAATAAAAGGCTCCAAGGCCAAGTTAAAAAGCAAGGAAGAGAGAGGGCAGCCTTGTCTTGTACCTCTCCCAAGAGCAAAGGAAGGGGAAGCTACATTATTAACTACTACCTGAGCTATCGGGTCAGTGTAAAGGGTTTGTATAACACTGCAAAAGTTAGTGCCAATCGTTGATATATATATATATATATATATATATCGTAGAAGAGCTGGCACTCACCCTAAGTATATGGCTCCGGTGCCCTCTGGAATAATGAATATACGGCAGATAGAGACATGCAGCGGCACTCAGAGACTGATCCAAGTTGATAACGTGCAAACAGTAACTTTAATCCATAGGAAACAAAGTGGGGTGACCAACGTTTCGGGGCACTAACGCCACTCTGTCAAGGTGATACTATTTTATGTTTATGTTTCCTATGGATTAAAGTTACTGTTTGCACGTTATCAACTTGGATCAGTCTCTGAGTGCCGCTGCATGTCTCTATCTGCCGTATATATATATATATATATATAGATATATATAAATATATATTTGTATTAATATTTTATAATAAATTTATATTTTGAGTTTTCCCAAATGACGCTAAGGATTTAAAAACTTGTGGATTAGATTGGGCCGAAATGATGCATCTGGTTTGTCTACTAAGAGAAGACTGGAGTAAAACCACCACCCTTACTGTAGTACCGGAATCAGAATAGTTACTCCGGAATCAGAAAGGGCAGAAATTGCTTGCATGGGAGCCACCTTTTCTGCAAACATCCCTTGAAAGAGGAGTTGAAAAAAAACTTTTCTGGAAATGGACCCTCCAAGTCTATCATGTAACCCCTGGTTACAAGTACAGTTAACAAAAGATCCAGTCTGGATTGCTTCCACATTTCCCAGAACCTGTGCAAGTGGGCCAAATGTCATGTCCCAGTCCTGTGACAGTCATGTAGATTGTCCTGTTGCCTTGGCAGCAGGATGAAGGGCACTGGGAACCCCTTGCAACCTAAAGGCACCTCTACAGGGACCCCTAGGCATACCCTGGGAGACCTGAAATGTTCCCATGCCTTGGGCCCTAAAGGAACTAAACCTAGGAGGTCTCGGTTTGTGTAGATACAGTTAGGTAAGTACATTTACCTCCCTTGATTTGGGAATAATCTATATTAATTCTGTCCTGAACAAATGGTAATGCTTCTAAAGCATGTTTGGACTTTGTCTGCCTTCTATGTTTTCAGCCAAAAGGAACATCTGGTGGAAATATCCAAAGCAGAAACATGAGACTGTAGCTGTATAGTGTCTATTAAAGCATCAGCTATATACTGTAGATCAGAGTCTCTGAAATCTGGTAAGCTAAAGAACTAGTTTCAGACAAATCTTCTGATTGGAAACCAGAAGTCATCTTGGCCAACCAGGAAATGATAGCTTTTATTACCAAGGGGGCTGGACAAAACAGGCCACAGTGATACTCCTGACAAAGTGAAAATAGCCTCAAGTATAGCCTCACTTTTTCTATCCATAGGTTCTTTGTGTTACAGACCATGCTGTGGGAATAACTGTATTCCTGACCAACATAGCAATGGGAGCGTCCAACATGAGTGGAATTTAACAAAGTTTGGTATCCACTTCTGAAAAAGGATAAAGATGCTTACATTTTTTCATAATATGAAACTTAGAAACAGGTTTTAACCAAGCTTCATTTAAGATTCCACCAAAATGTGAGAATTCTGGGAAAACCAATACCTGTTTCTTCTTTCATTTAAAGAAAGAAACTGAACTAGTCACTGGAATAGCTGTATCTTTTAGATGCATAGTCTCCTAAACTGCATCTACCAGCATAAAAACTCCTGAATAGGCATGGGAATCATCCTCCGAGTTTGAGGAGTCTTCACAATCATAATCCAGTTCCCCTTCTTCCTGGTAAGGGGCAGCTGTAGCTTTGTCCTCAGGAAACATAAAAGATGATTGACCTGATCATCTCTTATTGGCTGCTGCTGCTAGTATTCTATTAATCTGCCATTTCAGTGCGATATCGTCTCATATCTAGGCTCTACCAAAGAGTCTGACAAATCAGAAAGATTGTGTACAGGGTAACATAATTTGCAAGAATAAATTACCAAGGTAAAAAGCCTAGTGCTGAATTTGAGTTTAGTTTTATAGTAAGCAGCTGAATGAAGGGATAGTTAGTCCCGATATAATAATGCAGGAAAGGTATAGACATTGCTAGAGAGCTGGAAATAATAAAAAAATATATTACATTTATTCATATACAATAAACAATAAAATTACCATTGCAACATAATATAACATTAAGCAAAATGCATGATAAAGAGAGAAAAGGGGCACACATTAGCACTGCGTTGAAAACAATGGTCTTATTATAAATGTATAGGCTGAGATTTACATTCAAAGCATTTAAAACTCCTTAAGGCTCACTTACGTCCTTGAACATTGAAATAGCTGAGGTAATGAGATCCTTCTATGCTGACCTTTAGTCAGGCCCTAATGTACATCTCCCTTGATTTCTGAAATCCCAGACATTTCCTTCCTTAAGACTATTGGGACACCCTTTCTTGTCCTAAAATCACATCTGAGATGGCCCAGTCTTTTACAACTCCGATAACTCTCCAACTGGGTGGCCTCAGTGGCGATTTTTATAAGATTCTCTTACCCAGACTAGGTGAATCCCTGGTCTTGGTTCTCAGCTCTTTGCTTTCTTACATTTTTTTACCTCTACAGTTTAATCCAGCCATATTGAAGGTTTTACCAAAGCGTTGTGAAGATTTCGCCTTCCTGGGCCTTTATCACCCCATTTCTTTATTACCTCATTTATCTATTAAACCTAGATTATAAATTGCTCATTACTATACTAGCAGCTCATATGAAGGTTCTACTACCTTACATTATTTACCATGACCAGATGGGCATCATCTGGGGCCGCCACTCATAAGTCAAAATGAGACAGGTCATTTCAGCAACAGCTCACATTGACTTCTGAGTGGCAGCCCCAGATGAAGCCCATCTGGTCAGGTTGAATTATGTAGGGTAGTTGAACCTTCATATGATCTGCCAGTATGGGTGAAATGACTTCCACCTCACCCCAGATACATTTGATACTTTCTTTAGATGCTGGAAAGGCTATCTAGTTGAATGGGATCACTTATTCCAGACTCTTTTAAACTTGGATTCCCTTAGACATTTATAAACACTTTAAAATTGCTATATATACACACCTCTAGACCCAAGTATCCTGCAAGTAATTTCACCTTTCACTGATAATCAAACAGGATGTAATTATGTGACTGGCGATCGGGAGACCACCTGTCACTATACAGACGCTGGAATCCTGAGTGCTGGACAGAAGTTCTATTCCCATAGAGTGGGAATAGAACCTGTGGCGAGCACAGCAAGCCACCAAGACTGAAAGAGGCTTCGTTGCACTCGCCCCTCCACCAGCATTCTGGAGATCAGGATCCCGGGGTTGGTATGGTGACCTCCAGGATCCCAAACATCTGTCTCCCAATCCCTACCCTATCTAAGCATAAAGGGAAAAGGCAGGATTTCCCTCTGTCTCCACTATTATTTGCAAAAGCTATGGAACCCTTGGCAAAATGCTGTGTTGGGTCTCACCCTCTTTTCAAGCCATCAAATGATCACTATCTGTGAATCACTCTGTATCCAAATAATCACTATGACTGCCATCGCAATACCATTCCAACGCATGCACACGTGCAGTAGCAAAATTGTCAGCCAAACAATGGCTTTGCATTTATCTCTGAATCAGGCCAAAGATGTCTGTGTGAAATATTGATAGGATACTTGAGGGTTAATATAGGAAATCTGTGAAGTGGAAAAGTAAGGAATTCCCCTTCAGAAGTGTGTGATGATCAATTTGAGACCATAAGTATGATTATTTATTATGATTATTATTTATTATTATTATTATTATTATTATTATTATTATTATTTTAAAACTTAATTTGGCAATATCTGTATATGTTTTAACAAGTAGATATTTGGTTATTTTAAGTGTGTTCCTGCCTAATTACATGTACTGTGCCCTGCATGCTCTAGGTCTTTCCTTAAGAAGAGCATGTAGCAAATGGGTAGGGGTGGTGGTGATGGCATTTCCTGCTCCTGTATGTCATACTATTAACTAGAGATGTGCGCCTGACCATTTTGGGGGTTTTAGTTTTGTTTTGTTGCTTTCGTGTTTTGGTTTTGCCAAAACCACCTTTGTGTGTTTTGGTTTTGGTTCTAGTTTTTTTTTTTTTTTATAAAACCAGCTAAAATCAGAGAATGTGGGGGTGTTTTTGATCCAACTGTATTATTAACCTCAATAACATTAATTTCCACTCATTTTCAGTCTATTTTTGAACACCTCACAGCTCACATTATTGTTTGCATACAGTTTAGGCCAAAAGGATGCACTGAGGTAGTTGGATGACTAAGCTAGGGACAGAAGTGGGTGGCACAAACCCCTGGCACATCTAGAAGTGGCACTACAGTGGCAGACAGGATGGCACTTTTATAACCTATGCCCAAAAAATGCTCCAAAGAGCACATAACACAAAGAAATAAGGTGCAAGATGGAATTGTCCTTTATGTTGTATATAATGAACAGGACATGCACAATTTAACATACCAATCATTTCAGCGACAGGGAACGTCAGTTGTGGATGAAATGATTGGTTTGTTTGGGCCCCCACAAAACAATTTTTTAGAAGGACTTTCTTCAGTAAGTAATTACTATGAGGATATTGATGATGAGGTGATAATTACATTATAATCTTGTACAATAAATTTCATGTCTTCGCCACAAATGACATAACATGGAGGAGGTGCCTAGATGGCTAACGTTCCTACCTCTACTAAATTTGGCTTTGCAAATGGAGCAGTTGCTTTTATAAACATTGTCAGGAATGGGGTAAAAATAATCCCACACCCAAGAGGTGGCTTTTTTTTGGTCTTATGCCCAGGCATCACAATGGCTTTCTTTTTATCACGGTCAACAACGGCAGCCACTGCTGGCTGACGTACACAAGCAACATCATCATCAGTATCCTCACTGTCAGATGGTACACACATATCACCCTCATCCTGCCCCACTTCCACACATAAATCCTCAATTTGTATTATGTCCTCATCAGATTCATCACCCTCCTCATCAGATTCATCACCATCTTTACTTGTACTGCTCCCCACATGTGCAGATGGTTCAGAAATGGTTGAAGGAGGTGAAAGAGGCTTCTCTTTGAGGACAGTGTAAGAAATGTCAGACTCACACATAGCTGATGTGGGCACCCCTAAACTTTCCTCAAGAATGTCAGATGGTTCTGATTCTGAATGCGCAGTTTGTCTTACGGCCTCTGCAGCTAACTTTTCTTTTGACTTTTTTTCTTTACCGCTCTAAAATTAAATGATTTTACATACCCTGACTCTGGGGCCCTCTATGCCCCCTGGTATCTGTCTTAGCAGATGATGTTGAAGGACTTGCATTGTCAATGTCATGACTGGTGGCAGCAGCTTCAGTATTAGTAGTAGCCTCCATTTCTATCAACACAAAGTGGGGTTGAACTTCAACGACAGCGTTGCACAAATGAATCAGAAATTTATGTAATAATTACACCCTATGGTTGACTTCACCAACAGCGTTGCACAAATTAGTCAGAAATATATATAATAATTACACACTGTGGTTGATTTCACTGACAGCATCACACAAATGTGTCAGAAATGTATAGAATAATAATAATTACACACTGCAGTTTAATTCACTGGCACTGTCGCACAATACGTGTATAAGTAGGAAATAATATACTGCAGTCTTACCGGCAGTGTCACAGTACTTACTGTATAATAAAGAAAAAATTTATATTACACTGGGGTACAGCACAGACAAAAATATATTTTTTTTAGCATTTTACTTTTTTTGTTTTTATTTTTAGTATTTTATTTTTACACTGGGGCAGAGCTCCTGGATGGACAGACAGATCACACCTTTCAGATACAGCAGACAGAGAGAGCACCCCTTTTTCAAATACTGCAGTCAGAGCACCCTTTTTCAGATACAGCAGACAGAAAGCACCCCTTTTTCAGATACAGCAGACAGAGAGAGCACCCCTTTTTCAGAAATAGCAGACAGCAGCCCTTTTTCAGATACCACAGACAGAGCACCTCTTTTTCAGATACAGCTGACAGAGAGAGCACCTATTTTTCAGATACAGTGGACAGAGCACCCCTTTTTCAGATACAGCACACAGGGCACCCCCACTCACCACACACTGTGCGCCACGCCACCCGGTACTGAGACAAACACATCCATCCAGTACACTCTCCAATGCCGGAGTGAAGATGGTGCCGATGCAAGGGAAATGATATAGAATCCAAAACTCTCGAGAATCCAACAGCGGGAAGGTGACGTTTGGCCTCGCTTTGGGATCCGAGTAAGGCCGGAAGTCCCGAGCCGGACTCAGATCCTGGCTTTGATCCCAATGTTCTGGTGGGTTCGGGTATACGAGAACCAAACCAGCTCATCTCTACTAGTAACCACAGTCTCAGTACACCTCAATCATGGAGGATCAGATGTAGCAAGTCACAGATAGGAAATTGCTGGCTGCTTGTTATCCATGTTGGTGAAGGAGCCTAGAGTAGAAGTGCCGCTGGGAAGATAAGAACACTAAATGATTGACATTACAGTATATTACCTATTCAGTGTTTTAGGCACCCTCTGTAGTAGAACACTGGTAGTGCTAGCCCTGATTATGGGCCTGATGCATGGTAAACAGTATTCCATTTAGCGTAGCACATGTAAACCTGTGTCTAGGAAAAGTTATGTTAAGAAACATAAATCACCAGCAATTTGTGTTTGCACACTATAATAAATCCGGCGGCCTTTAACAGAAAATTGCAGGCAATGGATGGATGCCTCTAAAAACACAATTCTAATTTTACCCCCTGGTTTTAAAAATAATTTGCTAATCTCTACTTGCAACGCAATATTCCATTAATTTGTTACTGTTGCAAAATTTTGGCAGAAATGTTTGATTTTCTTTAGAAATTACTTTATTATTAATGCAAAACTTCCTTGTACTTCATTACTCAATGTCATCATATCAAATTATGATTTACGGAGTTGGAGGTTTAGATAATAAAATATAGCACTTTTTTTGTTAAATACATATATTTTTTAACTATCTGTATTTGTTAAACGCTTCTCTTCACTGTGTAAGTATAGGAAGCCATATGAACAAATTATAGGCAGTTGAAATATACTTTTTTTTTTAGCATGCAAATAACCTGTAATTATAAGAAAATAAATTGCACCCTTTGCTACTGTGCAAAGCCACTAGATAAACATATAATTGTAACTCCAAACAATTATTTTTCCAGATTGTATGCTGTTTGGAAAACAGCAAATTGTTACCTTATAAGCAGGACTTAAAGTAGTCAAGGAGAGGCAGTGTAACATATTTCCACTGGCAACCCCCCCCCCCCCTACAAAAAAAAAAAATTTCATATTACACCACATGTAGTGACTCTTATTCATATTACACCGCACAGCAATGTCCCTTATTCACATTACGTCACTCAGTAGTGCCTTTTTTATTCACGTTATGCTACACAGTGGTACCGCTTATACACGTTATAGAATTACTGTGCAAGGTCGTGGAGATGGAACTAGTTCCACCTACAATTACAGGTGGTCAGTTCCACCTCGTGTCCCCCCCCCCCCCCCCCCACTTTAACTCCTGTGTATAAGTTTAACTACTTAAATCACTATAAATGAAGTAATTCTCTTGGTAGGGGTAGAGTTTAAAAATAAAATTTGCATATGTATTATTCAGCATGTACTGTACATTGCCTTTTGTGCTGTGCTACTTCTAAAACATCCTTTTGCAGCTAAGATCCTTAAAAATTCAAAATTCATTTTGGATTTACTTCTGCAGAAAGCTATTATCAAGAAATTGATCTGATTATTGGAGGGGTACTAACTGTTGAAACAGTGTTGCTAAAAATGTTAGTAATACTTCACTCATGCTCGAAAAAGTTTTTAAAGGCCAGCAGAAACGACCCAGGTCTAACAGTAGTGTAAAAGCTACTGACCCACATCCATGGCCCTGCAATTTATCTGGGTTATTCCCGGGCCTGTAAAGGATAAACCTAGGTTTTCTGTAGTTTGAAAGTACTGGACTCGGGTTTTAGATCTGGGTCTGGCCAAACTGCATCGATTGGCTGTTCAGGCCCACCAGCAACAGCATCTGCACCTCCCACAGTATGTGTAGAGGCCAGATAAATAGCTTCAGAAGCCAAATAAATGGTGGCTTGGTGAGTATCACTTACCTTAAAGGGCACTATTTATCTGGCATTATCTAGAGGGGCACTACTGCCTGGCTTTTTCTACAGGATCACTACTTTCTGGCATTTTATAAAGCAGCACTATTGTCTGACATTATAAGGGGCACTAGTATGTGGCATTTGTAAGGGGCATTACTGTCTGGTATTATTTCTAATAGGTACTACGGTGTGGCATAATGTGTTTAAGTTGCTCTAGTGTGTGGCATGATGTGAAAAAGGGACACTACTGTGTGGTATGTGAATAAGGTTGCAAAACTGTGTGGCATATTTTGATTTAAGGGTAGTAAAATGTGTGAAAATGGCATCATGTCCCTTCTGAGATCAAAGGGGGACTTCAGAAATGGATGCAGGAGACCTACTGCTCACAAAATCCTGATTATCAGGAATCTGCAGCTATATAAGGCCTGTTTCGTTCATGCAGAGAATGGCCTTGCAGTATTTATATTCCCCCTCTGCTGATTGACAGGCAGAAGCTTTGAGGGCAGGGGGAGGCATGCTTTCTCAGAATTTAAGCGTAAGGTGGCCATACACCTAAAGATTTATTTTTTAACAGATCTGGCTTGTTGGAACGGAAATCTGGTAATGTATGGGAGCAAATGACAATTGACCATCAGACAAATTGGCTAAATCCATTTGATTTAACCAATTTGCCTGAACGACCATTTTTGTTGGCATTTAGGAGCAAATTGTCATTTGCTTCCATATAGTGCTAGATTTTCATTCCAACCAGCCAGATCTGGCAATAAATCTTTAGGTGTATGGCCAGCTTATTTTCTGCTGGCCATCTGTGTGAACATTGCATCAGATGAATGCAATGTGCTTGCAATGTCATTTTTAGAGCTGGAATTGCAGCTACTTTTACTGAGAAAAATCATGCATATTCCCTCCTTCAAATTGAACGCTAATTTAAAGCTCTCTAAATCACCCCCAAAGACCATTATTAAAATGACTTGAAATTTTAATATAAAAAAGGAAAAACCTGTGAAATTCCCAGGTTCAGTGTAAATGGGGTCAACCCCGGAAATTTCCTGGCTTCAAGACATACTGTGAAATGGGGGTCTCTAGCAAAAACCCTGTTTTTTGCTGAGTTTGAAAACCTTGGTCTGAGCTTGGAAATTAGTACAGTGTGTCACATTGTCATGAGCCATCGCTGTGGCTCATTCCTGTTTATGTTTTTATGTTGTGAGACTGTTGTATTTCTGTTAGCATTCCAGATTTTCTTATGAACTTGGTTGAGGGCCGCCTTTGGTGAGTCTGTGTAACTGCAGCCTGTCTCCTGTATGTGTAGCCTGTGCAGTCTTACCTGTCAGATAATTAGGCTATTTACTTGTGTCTGATTTTGCTGCTGCGGTTAATCAGTGTTCAGGAGGCTTGCTCTTTTCCAGCCATCCTGATTGGGGCTTGCTCCCTTTATTACCCAGCTTGAGCTTCACCTGATGCTGGTTATAGCTTGAAGCTTCTTGTTCCTGATAGTACCTGTGTCCAGTCCCTGTACCTTGGTGGAACCTAGAATCTGTACAGTTGTGCCATTATATCTGGTGATACCCAGTACTGTTTGTATCCTGTATATCCTGTCCAGCCAGAATCCTGAGTACTTTACCTGTGTCACTGAGTTTCTAGTCTAAGTGAGAACATGTCAGCCTGAGAAACACCTGTGACTCTGAGACCCTGTCTGACTGATTTCCTGATTGGATCCAGCTAGCCTTGTGTTCAGGTTTTGTGTGGAACTCCACACAGATTCTTGCCTTTGCATTTATTTATTATTTATAGTACCATCCTGTGCATTGTTGCATGTATATACGGTCTTGTTGCAAATAACACCCTGTGCATTGTTGCATGCATATACGGTCTTGTTGCTAATAACATCCTGTGCATTGTAGCATATACATTACATATTGATTGTGTTAATATTATATATCAACCTGTGCATTGTTGCACTCATGTGCATTCGGTTATTTCTCTCTGCCTGTGTGTAGTGCAGTGGTACCTAGATGGTGTCCAGTGAATGTCTCACCATCTGCAATTTACTCTTGCCTAGCTTCCAATAGTCACCTTGTCCATACATAAAACCTGGGGACATCTGATTATGGGGTGGACCTAATTCACCCTGGAAAGGTGGCTGCTATAGGAGAAACCTAGCACTGCAGGAGACTAGAAGACTGCTGGGCAAGGGTAATTGCATGAGCATCACCAAGAACCACCAGGTAGCCCATAGCACACTGTAGTCCACATAACATTTATGTCTCAAAGGGGTATAGCAGATTTTTCTGAACTGCCTCTTGGCTTCAATTAATCTTGTATTATGTGAGTAGGGAACTTTTTACATTTGTATGAACCATTATTATTTAAGTTAAATGAATGTATTATGATGCCACATACAGTATGTTCTATTAAGTAGGCTGGAATGTAATGCATTATGAAGTCACATATGTACTATCTAGGTGCCTATGTATGACAGAGATTAGCAGGTCTGGTTCTCCGGGAACCAGACTGACCCGAACTTCATGATCCAAGTCTGGCTCGGGGTGCTCTCCGTGCTCCATCTGTCCAGCGGTGCTGCAGTGTTGTCCATTCAGGGGTGGTCTGTCAAACTAAATGTGTGACCCCCCTGTGATTTAAAGAATTTGAGCTAAATAAATAAAAAATATAATTGAAATATATACAGTGGAGCAAAAAAGTATTTGGACAGCCACCGATTGTGCAAGTTGACCTACTTAAAAAGATGAGAGAGGTCTGTAATTTCCATCATAGGTACACTTCAACTGTGAGAGAGAGAATCTGAAAAAATCTAGGAAATCACATTGTATGATATTTAAAAATGTATTTGTATATTCTTGTGGAAAATAAATATTTGGACAATCAAAAAGTTGAACTCAATACTTTGTAATATAACCTTGGTTGGCAATTACACAGGTCAACCGTTTCCTGTAGTTCTTGACCAGGTTTGCACACACTGTAGCAGGTGTGTTGCAGATTGTCAGTGATCTTGTATTTCTTCCATTTTTTTAATAATTGCGCCAACAGTTGATCTCTTCTCACCAAACTGCTTGCCTATTGTCGAGTAGCTCATCCCAGCCTTGTGCAGCTCT
This sequence comes from Pseudophryne corroboree, assembly GCF_028390025.1. NCBI lineage: Eukaryota > Metazoa > Chordata > Amphibia > Anura > Myobatrachidae > Pseudophryne > Pseudophryne corroboree. The sequence continues at coordinate 149,277,891 of NC_086455.1, forward strand.
ACAATTTTGTCCCTGGTGTCCTTAGACAGCTCTCTGGTGTTGGCCATAGTGGAGAGGTAGCAGTCTGACTGTTTGAGGGTGTGGACAGGTTTCTTTTATACAGATAACAAGTTCAAACAGTTGCCATTAATACAGGTAATGAGTGGAGGATAGAATAGTTTCTTAAAGAAGAAGTAACAGGTCTGTGAGAGCCAGAAATCTTGCTGCTTGGTAGGTGTCCAAATATTTATTTTCCACAAGAATATACAAGTAAATTGTTTAAAAATCATACAATGTGATTTCCTTTTTTTTTCCAGATTCTGTCTCTCATAGTTAAAGTGTACCTAAGATGGAAATTACAGACCTCTCTCATCTTTTTAAGTGGGTCCACTTGCACAATCAGTGGCTGTCCAAATACTTTTTTGCCCCACTAAATAATAAAGTACTATACTATTATTTTTCTATTATTTTTCTTTGACACTGCTGGTCAGACCGCAGTGTATAATATGCGTGTGCTGTGACACTGTGGGTGGTCCATGCATAGACATGTTTTGTTTTACATAAAGGAGTGCTGTGTCGAACAAGGAACCACTGCGTCTATCAGGGATCATCTGTCAAACTAGGGGTGTGACCCCAGTTATTTAAAAAACGAAAGCTTAAAAAATGAAGACTATAATTGGAAAATAATATATTATATTTATTTTTGTGCTATACCCTTGTGTACTATATTATTATTTTTCTGTGACACTGCCAGTCAGACCGCAGTGTATCATACATGTATTGAGTGGCACTGTAGGTGGTCCCTCCCCAGGTGTGATGCGTTGTCCATTCAAGGTGCTCTGTCAAACTTAAGGGCCCTACACACTAAAAGATTATCTGTCCAATCTGGCTGATTGGAAAGAAAATCTGGCAATGTCTGGGAGCAAATGGCAATTCACTATTTGCTCTCAAACATTGGAAAACAGACAAAAATGGACTTTAAGACAAATTGGTTAAGTTTGTTTCATTAAACCAATTTATCTGAACTGTTTTTGTCCATTTTCTTGATTTTTGTAGCAAATTGTTGATTGTCATTTGCTCCCAGACATTGCCAGATTTTCTTTCCAATCAGCCAGATTGGACAGATAATCTTTAAGTGTGTAGGGCCTTTAAGTGTTCAAACACTGTGTAAAAGAAAAATTAAAGCCACAGATAGAATTGAAAAAATATATATATTTATTTTTGTGCTATACCCCAGTGTACAATACTATTATTTTTCTGTAATACTTCCAGTCAGACCACAGTGTATCATACATGTATTTGTTTGACATTATAGGTGGAAGTGAACAGTAGTGTAATATATATTCAAACTATGTGACACTGTAGGTGAAAGTTAAGCACAGTGTTAGATTATTATATCTTACATTCAAAGTAAGACTCACAACACAGTGATGTGCACATCAAACAGACCAGCCTTTCTAGTCATGCTAATTAAAAATAATGAAACTCATAATCCAGGGTTGCCTTTGTGCCTCCTCTATCTTTGTACCTACTGACAGCATTAAAATGGCCATCAAAGACAATCTGCTGAGCTGTAAAAAGAAATGGTTTTATCTCCCTGAAGAGAGATTTCCTGCCCCACCGGGATTGAGGTCCTTAGATGTGGATCAGTCTTAGGTCCTGTCCTCTCAGGTTAATATCCACAAACATACACCTACCTACCTATAATTGTATAATCCTGTTCATGGTTCCATACTGGCAAAAAGTACCGCCACCCCACCCCGTGGCTTTGTCACAGGAGAACAGAGCTATGACTCAGGATTCCACTCTTAACTCTGTGAGAGGCTCCAGATCACCAATCCTGGTCTTTTGCAAAAATAAAAAATCAGCATCAATTGTGCTGAAAAAACCAAAAGCCATTAAATGAGCACATTCAGATAACATTTAAGCCACATTTATAGTGGTACATTGTATGGGCTGGGAATCTATGTTTCATTGGATTGCAAGGTAAGACCCATTCACTTTCTCTTTGCTTGTCTTTCTTATTCCTCACTAGAGGAGTCAACCTGTACCTGTTGAAGCTCATCTACAAAGGGAGGGCATCATCATCCCATACAATAATCTCTTCAGAATCACAATTTTCCACTACTGTAGAAATTAACAGGTCCATATTATGGACCTCCCCCACAACAGCAGGAATACCCTGACCTAAATTAGTCCCATCTGGAGGACCCAAATCAAGTGGTACCATGGCTGGAGAAGGAGGAAAGGACAGGTGAAGGCTCCCCAGGATCTTGAGTCAAGGTAGATGGCATTTGAGGGGTATGGGAAGGCACAGAACAAAGATCCCCTACATCCTCCTCTGTGGTACTTTCAGGTAACAAATATTCTTTATCTGTATTAGATATCTACATAGACCTAATTTTTGATTAAACTAAGTCTCCAGCCAAAACGTTAGCCCCATATATTCCCACAGAGCTCCCAACCATCCTCTTCCTCTCACTCCTCTTACCACACTTACCTTCCAACAGGGATGCTGCAACTACAAAGAATTACTGGCAGTAGATCTCTTTCTCTGCTTCTGACCATGTTTCCCTTTGGGGACTTGAACTAACTGCCACAGAGAGAACCACATCTCTGTTCTCCAGCTCCTCTCTCAGGTTTACAGCTGCCTCTCCACCATCTACTCCTGAATGTCTGAGCGCTCCCTGAAGCTCAACATGGACAAAACTGAGCTCATTATCTTTCCTCCAGCCAGAGTAACACCTCTACCAATATCTCTATCATTGTTGACAACACCATCATCTCCCCCGTTCCCCAACTCCGCTGCTTGGGCATCACTCTTGACTCCTCCCTCTCCTTTGCACTCCACATCCAAGCTCTGGTGCAATCCTGTTGGTTCCAGCTACTCAACATTGCTTGGATCAGGCCATTTCTCTCCCAGAGTGCAACTAAACTTATCACCCACTCACTGGTCATCTCACGGCTTGACTACTGCAACGTTCTCCTCACTGGCCTCACTCGCTCCCATCTTGCTCCCCCCCAATCTATCATCATCTCTGCAGCTAGGCTTATCTTCCTCTCCCACTGCTTCACTTCTGCCACTCCCCTTCGACATAATCTGCACTGGATCACATTCCCCTACAGAATCCTCTTCAAACTCCTCACCCTCACATACAAGGCCATCTCTAATTCCACTGCTCCCTACATCTCCAACCTCCTTTTCCTTCATACTTCCTCCTGCCCCTGCGGTCGGACAATGATCATCACCTCTCCTCTACCCTGGTCATTGCTTTCCATACTCAAGTTCAAGATTTTGCCTGTGCTGCACCCCTTCAGTGGACCGTGCTCCCCTGCTATATTAGACTCTCCCCGACCTTGCAAAGCTTCAAACAGGCACTGAAAACCCACCTATTCATCAAAGCATACCCCTCAAATGCATAACCTAGGGAGTCATTCTGACCTGATCGCACGCTGCTGTTCATCGCAGCGCATTGATCAAGTCAGAAGTGCAGTGTGCCGGTGCATGGCTGACAGCCGATGGCTGTCGTCACCTAGCGATCGCCTCTGCCTGATTGACAGGCAGAGGCAGTCACTGGGTGGGAGGGGGTGGCACGGCTGCATTTGCCCGCCATTTTGTGGGCGCTGTCCGGCCAACGCAGGCGAGGCTGGACCATGCGGGGGGCAGGCCGCAGTGGTCCAGCCTGCCCCCCGCATGTTAACAATGTGTTGTTAACATAGTAACATAATATTTGAGGTGGAATAGAGACAAATTGCCCATCAAGTTCAACCTGTTTTAAGTTGTGATGATTCTACATACTTGCTAAATAATGTTTTATGACTAGTTAGCTACTATAACTCATGTTACCCCCGGATTAAATTAGCTTTTTCATTCACAAATTTATCCATTCCTTTTTTAAATCCAATTACAGAGTCTGCCATTACCACATCCTGATTGCCTTAACAGCGAAGAACCTTTTCCTCCATTGCGTTCGGAACTTTCTCTCCTCCAGTTGCAGTGAGTGCCCACATGTCCTACACTGTGTTCTTTTATTAAATAATTCCTCTGATAACTCTTTGTGATGTCCCTTTACATATTTGAAGATATTAATAATATCTCCTCTTAGGCGCTTCTTTTCTAGTGTATACATATTCAGCCTAGTAAGTCTTTCCTTATAGTCCAGTCCTTCTAGGCCTTTAATCAATTTAGTAGCTCACCTTTGAACACTTTCGAGTTCACTGATGTCTTTTTTACACAATGGTGCCCAAAACTGAACACAATATTCCAGGTGCGGACGTACCAATGCCTTTTACAGCGGCACCATTAAGATTCTTAACATATAAACATTTTTATTGAATCGTGACTGGCATGTCAATTCAAGCTATTGTAAGTAAAGTAAATTACATTGTTTAATTTAAAAACAAAAAACTGGTTCACATAGTCATACAATAACACATAAATACAGTTTCATATCCCGGGGGATTCACTGCAATTTACTCATCTGCATCCTAATATACAGTATAAACAAATCATTATTTTCTATAGTGCAATGTAAAGAAGAAACTCTGTTTCCAGTTAATTATAATTTCCACAGACTGCATACTGTTGATAAACAAACCTGGCAATATCTCCAGAGGGTTGAAGTCAATACATCTTGTTGTGATTCTATAGCTCCCACTGGATATTACATTTAGTATATAAAGATACTCTTGAGAAAGTTTGGATTTGTAAATTAATGTCCGTTTTTAAAAATCTGAAGACACCAAGCTTGAGATCTCAGGTTAGTAATTATTGCATTATAGGCTAATTTCTCCAGGCCCAGTATAGTATTGTTAAACTGCAGTGTATATATATATATATATATATATATAGAGAGAGAGAGAGAGAGAGAGAGAGTTAGAGAGAGAGAGAGAGAGAGAGAATATTTATTTTAAAACTTATAGATTACTCTTTTAACCAATTTTTTTTTATTGTAAAAATATTATTCATGTAATCTTTAGTTTAAAAACTAGTATAGCATTTATTTTTAACATGCAAAAAAAGACAATATTAAAAACTATGTTTAAAGTATAAAGAAGTAAGTAATTGAGAGGCCAAAATTATTTTCAATTTTAGCCTTAATTTGACAGAATTTTTTTTAATGATTTTGGAAGCAACAAGTTTATACATGGTAAAAACAAAAGCGACCCCCCCCCCCAGCAAACTATTGATGTTTAAAAAGGTGAATAGAGAATAAGAGTACAGTATATATAAGATATACACAAATAAATGAAATTTGTATAGGGCTTTTATCAGAGCCGGCCCTAACCATTATGATGCCCTAGGCAAGATTTTGGCTGGTGCCCCCTAGCACCACCGCTGGTTCCGCCTCTGACCTTGCACCTCTTTCCCAGCACCACCCCTCATCCATAGCAGTCCTTATTTTGGTGTTTGTACCCCCTATATTTTAAATTGGAACAGTTCGCACATTTGGCGCTCATCCCAAAAATGGGTGTGTTTTTGCTGGCAAGGGGCATGGTCATACAATAGTAACCCCAATTTCAATTACGCCACACAGTACTGCAACTTTATTCACATTTGATCATGCGATAGTGTCCATAATTCATATTGCATCCCACAGTAGTATCACTTTACCTTATAAACGTTACTCCTCACAGTAGAGCCCCTTATTCACATTACATCACACTGAATTGCTCCTTATTCACATTACACCACACCCTATTGCTCTTTATTCACATTAGACGTCACAGTAGTGCCCTTTCTATACGCAATGCCACATAGTAGAGCACCTTATACACATAATGCCACACAGTAATGCCCCTTACACATATGAGACACATTATTAATGTCCTTATAAACATAATGTGCATTACACATTATGACAACCTTTATTAATGCCCTTTTACACATAATGTCCCTTACACATATGCTGCACATTATTAATGCCCTTATACACATAATGACACACATAGTGCCCCCTACACATTTGCTGCACATTATTAGTGCCCCTATACACATAATGACACACATACAGTAGTACCCTGTTACACATATGCTGCACATTATTAATGCCCGTATACACATAATGACACACATAGTGCCCATTACACATATGTTGCACATTATTAATGCATTTTTACATGACACACATAATGCTTCTTACACATATTCTGAACACTAGTGCACAACCAACCCACTCACATGCACACAGCACTCACACTTCCACTAACACTGTGACCTCTGCCCTCTGCTTGGATTCAGATGTGTCGTCATAAATCTTGCCTCAATGCCAACGTCAGGCACATTTTTTTTTATGAAAATGCATCTTATTTGCATTGCTATGTGGCTAGGATGCACAAGCAGTTTCTGCTGATCAAAATGATATGCAGCATGCCTATATACTGTGTGAGACTGTGGCTGTATCTGCATATGAAATGCTACACACAGAATATAGGCATGCCGCATATCATTTTAATCAGCAGAAGCTGCTGATGCCCCTAGGCATATCAAATGCCCTAGGCAATTGCCTAGTTTGCCTATGCCTATGGCCGGCTCTGGCTTTTATGATCTTTTTGGTTTCATGTGTGCTCTGGTTTCTTTACACTGTTTCGTGACATGTTGGTGCTGTAGGTTAACTGGATCTTGTCTAAAATTAAGAGTGTGTTTAACCAATCTGTGTTTAACCAAGAGTGTGTTTAACCAAAATGTATTTATTATACAAACAATTGTGTAAGATTCATGGGCATTTTATAAGTCAAATATCATCATTGGTAAGCATTATCATATACCAACAAAATAAGTAGCACTGATTTAGACTTTTGTATCATTGCCTTATCATAACCACACGGGTGTGGTTCATCAAATCGACAGTGTCTAGGTCGACAATGTTTAGGTTGACCACTATAGGTCGACAGTTACTAGGTCGACATGGATGGAAGGTCGACAGGGTTTCTAGGTCGACATGTGCTAGGTCGACAGGTCTAAAGGTCGACATGAGGATTTTTTTTTTTGGTGTCGTTTTCTTCGTAGAGTGACCGGGATCCCAAATTAGTGCACCGCGTCCCCTCGCATGGCTCGCTTCGCTCGCCATGCTTTGGGCATGGTGCCTTCGGTCCGTTACCGCTTCGCTCGGCACACTTTACCGTTCTAATCGTAGTCCACTTGGATCGTTAAGTATGAAAAAATTCAAAAAAAGAAAAAAAAAATTGAAAAACTCATGTCGACCTTTAGACCTATCGACCTAGCACATGTTGACCTAGAAACCCTGTCAACCTTCCATCCATGTCGACTTAGTGACTGTCGACCTATAGTGGTCGACCTAAACATTGTCGACCTAGACACTGTCGATCTTCAGACCGGATCCCAACCACACACCTGACTAAAGGCCCAATTCAGACCTGATCGCTACTGAGCATTTTTGCAGCAGTCTGTGATCAGATAGCCACCACCCATAGAGAGTGAAAACCCACCCCGTGCAAGTGTGCGGATGCATGTGTACACCATGCAAAAATTCAGCTGCAAATCTGTTCACAACTCACTCACCATCAAATGATCTTTCCAGTCTGTGCAGTCTGTGCGTAGCCCAGGACTTACTCTTACAGTGTGATACAAACACGCTGATTGGGGCCCGAGCTGACGTCATACACCTACCATGAAAACACTTGGGAACGCCTGTGTTTTTCCTGACACTACCTGAAAACGTCCAGATACCACCCACAAACGTACTCTTCCTGTCAATCACCTTGCGATCAAAATTTTCGCACCATCCTATCGCTGTTTGGCGACACGCCTGCACATTGTGGTGCAAATGTGTGCACAGTCATTTAATAATCGGCCTCTGTGCGAATTCCCACAACGGCAATCAGGTCTGAATCAGGCCCAAAATTTGTTTTTATGTTCCTGTAGAGCAATTACTGTAGATCATAATTTCAAATTGGGCTTTTATTGAAGTGTTTGAATACAAATATTTATTGTATGGAATTTGGTTCATAAAAAACTGGTCCTCTATATTTAGGAACAAATCAGCTAAGGGAGACGAAGGAATTTACATTTTTGTATTACTGTACATTAGAATAAAAAACATTTTGCATAGCAGCATATACAGTATCTTGTATAAGATTACATATTTCCAAAGACACATTATCATACTAAATAGTCATCTTTATGCTGTATTGATCATTAGATGTACAGTTACTAGATAGACAGTCAATAGTTCGACCCTACATGGTCAACACGGAATAGATCGACAGTGACACAAGGTCAGCAGGTAAAAGACCGACTGTGTTTATGGTTGACAGGTAAAAAAGGTGGACAAGGTCAAAAGGTCAATGTGAAAATGGTAGACAAAAAGGTTGACACAAGTTTTATTTGTTTCCAAAAATTTGTCCATTTTACAGTGTTTGACCACAATTAGTGAACCGTGTCAACTCACAAGTCTCGCTATGCTCGCCATGCTTCAGGCAAGTTACTATTCCCAAATTTAGTTCATGTGGATGGTACAGCATGAAAAAGTTGAAAAATAAAAATAAAAAAGTGTGTTGACCATTTGTGTGTCAACTATTGTCATGTTGACCTTTTGTACCTGTAAACCTTAGACACAGTGGACCTTGTACCTGTTGCCCTTTTGATCATGTTGACTTTTGAACCCTCTCAACCTAAGGTGTAGGCCTATTGACTATCTAGACCAGTGGTTCTCAAACTCGGTCCTCAGGACCCCACACGGTTCACGTTTTCCATGTCACCTAGCAGCTGCATTGTGTATCACCAACTGTCACATTTTAAAAATCTACAGGTGACCTGCAAAACATGAACCATGTGGGGTCCTGAGGACCGAGTTTGAGAACCTTTGATCTAGACAGTGTAGATCTATCAACCACCAACCATCTTTTGGGTAGAGAAAATCTAATTAATAGGCGAGGAAAGAAACAGGGCTGGGCTGAGGGGAGAGCTTCTCAGAATAAGTATTACAGATTTTGATCAAATGTATGCAATAATTTATTGTTATTTAGATAGTCACGTAAACTGCACAGCACTTTACAAGGAATATTTTAGTCTTTCACATTACTTCCTGCCCCAGTAGAACCTGCAATCTATATTCCCTATCATATACACACACACTAGGGTTCATTTTTTTGTCAGAAGCCATTTAACCTACAGTACCAGTTTGTTTTTGGAGTGTTGACGAAATGGGAGCACCCAAAAAAAACGCACACAGACATGGGGACAACATGCAAATCTCACAATGATAGTGCTACAGCCAGGAATTGAACTCATGACCTTAGGGGTTTGAGGCAGTAATGCTAACCAATATACCAACCGTGCTGTCTAATTAAAACAATATATAAAAAAGTGGTCCATGTATACACATATTCAATAAATCATATATACAATTAGAGTTCAGCCAAAACCAGTGTATGGGATGTACAAAAGCCAAACAGACAATATACATCCCCCCTAATACTACTACTTGAAGGATTTCTCCAGGGGAAAGTGTCTGTGTATGCTACTATTTTGTATTTGTGATTGTGTGATTTGTTATTGGTGATCTGTTCTTTTACTACTCTAATCATCATCTTCGCACCTGTGTCATATAGTAGCATTGCCTGATATTTTCAAATCACACTACCAGAATTGAGGCACTAGAAAGGGAATCTATTGTTTTGTATTGCCATGGCATGCTCATAGAAAGTCTTCAGTTATTCAGTCACGTTGCTGGTTGATGTTGGTGGGTCTCTATGTTTTCTGGCCCATGACTGCTGCAACCCATCTCGGTAAAACTGTGGTCAACGAGGACACAGAACAGGGTGTTCGGGAGAGATTTTGCCAGGCCCAAGTCTAGAAGATAAGTGCTGACAGCTGGCAAGTCCAGGATAATTATTGTGGATAACACAGATGGTGTAAGTGTTAGCATTTGTGACTCATTGCACTGAGCTTATGGGTTTTATTGCCACCACATCCCTAACTGTGTGGAGTTTGTATATTTTCCATGTGCTTATGTGGGTTTCCTCCAGGCAGAGGTGTATCTAGGGGTCCTGGTACCCCTGGAAAAGTAAGGTAGTGGCGCCCTCCCCCCATATTTGAAATAGGGAAGGCGCATGTACACCATACTTCAGTACTGCACCACATGGGCAAACACAGGATTTTTAGGGGGGTTTCCGGATACCAGATACGAGAGAAGAGAGAGAGAGAGAGAAATAAATAAATAGAGTGAGCGCACATATATGGAAACCTCCAACCCAATTGAAGTGTGTGTGTGTGTGTGTGTGTGTGTGTGTATTTATTTGTCAGAGATATTCTGTACACACAGAGCCAAGGAAACATGGGGAGGGAGGGAGAGACATAGAGAAAGAAATGGGGAAACATGAGAACATGAGGAGAGAGAGAGAAAGACATGGGATAGGATAGAGAGACAGAGAGAGCGGCAGACATGCAGAGAGGCTGAGAGACAGACAGACATGCGGAGAGAGACAGAGATAGAGAGAGGCAAACATGCAGAGAGACAGACAGACATGCAGAGAGAGACAGGGACAGAGAGAGAGACAGTTAAGGAGAGAGAGTGTGACATGGGTAGGGAGAGACAGAGATGTGGAGAGAGAAAGACGGATGTGGAGAGAATGAAATGTGGAGGGAAAGACACAGAGAGAGACAGATAAAGGAAGAGAGAGACAGACATGGGGAGGGACAGACAGGAAGAGAGTGTGAGACAAACAGACATTAAATACACAGACATGGGGAGGGAGGAGGAGACATGGTGAGAGAAAGAGATAGAGACAGACACAGGGAGAGAGATGGAGAGAGACAGACAGTGAGATAAAGACATATGGAGGGAGAGACACATGGAGAGACAAAGTGACAGACAGATATGTAGAGAGAGATATAAATAGAGTGATGTGGGGAGGGAGAGAGAGACTGACATGAGAAGGGACTCATAGAGAGGGACCACACAGGGAGAGAGACAGACAGGGTGAGAGAGAGACACAGGGAGAGAGATGGAGAGAGACGGACACAGGGAGAGAAAGACATATGGATGGACACATGGAGAGACACAGTGACAGACAGACATGCAGAGAGAGATGGGAATAAAGAGTGGTGTGGAGAGGGAGAGAGAGAGACTGACATGAGAAGGAACTCAGAGAGACAGACACATACAGAGAGAGAGATAGACACACACACACACACACACACACACACACACACACACACACACACAGGGAAAGACAGACAAAGTGAGAGATAGACACAGGGAGAGAGATGGAGAGAGACAGAGACAGGGTGAGAGATACAGGGAGAGAGATGGAGGGAGACAGACACGGAGAGAGACAGATAGACAGGGTGAGAGAGAGACACAGGGAGACAGACACGGAGAGAGACAGATAGACAGGGTGAGAGAGAGACACAGGGAGAGAGATGGAGAGAGAGACAGATAGACAGGGTGAGAGAGACACAGGGAGAGAGATGGAGAGAGACTGATAGGGTGAGAGAGAGACACAGGGAGAGAGATGGAGAGAGAGACAGGGTGAGAGAAAGACAAAAATATATATTAATGGAAATGGGGCAGAAGTGTTTTGCAAAACAAGTATCAATGTATGGAGAGAAATTGATGGTATTGCCTTACCTTCACTAACTTTTGTCCCCATCCATTAGTTTTATTAAAGGCTTCACTCATAGGCATAATTATCTCAGTGTGAGACATTATGTATATTAGCCATTTCCTAGCAATACTATGCTTTATTTCTAGATATGTATTTATGCTGTTTAGAATAAAGAAGTTGCTGTTTTGCAAAAATGTGGCATAACATTTAGAACAATTAATTAATAGATTAATGGATAAGCTCTAAATTCGATTTTTAGCTTACTTAACTTTCATTTAAACATAAATTGGTATTAAGAGAGCAGGATTACCCAAAAAATAAATAAAGAAGAGGTTCTCAAACGCGACCATCATGGCAACCTATACCACTTCCACATTTCCAAAATAACACGGTTATTCCCGGGTTGTTGCCAGGTCAACCCAGGTCGAGGTGCAGTGTGAAAGTGCCAAAGTGAATAACCCGGGTCAAACCACCCTGCATTTAAACCCGAGTTAAAAGAAGGGTTAAACACGGGTTGGACCTGGGTCGCTGTGCAGTGTGAAAGCCGATATTCAACCCGGGTCTCAGATATAGGTGCTGATTGGCTGTTTATGTGTCGGCTCAGAGCAGTCCCCAGCCCCTCCTTTTATTTCCTTTGAAACATCAGCAATGTGAGCCAGAATACTCCATTTTAAATCACATCACAGTGTTTAACGTGGGTGACCCGGGTTCAGCGTGAAAGGCACCAACCTGGGAATAACAAGGTTGAAACCACAATGTAAAAGGGTCAGAGACTGCTCGGACCCGGGTCATACCCAGGTTCAAAAGCAGGGTTTGACCTGGGTTTGTGATGTGAAAGCGGTATTAGCGGTCCAGGTTTTAGTTATATCCATGGCTCAGTACAGATGGTTAAATCAAATTCACCAAGGTGCTAATTAAATAATTTGTGGCCAAGCATGGATAGACCTAAAACCTGGAACATTGGGTTGCCTTGAGTACCGCATTTGAGAACCTCTGTAATAAAGCAATTCTTTGTCATCTTAATAAATTTTAATATTGGTGTATTCTACAGAGCAGATGATTTTGTAAATTGGGTTCTGTTTATGTGTTCTAAGTTCTAATTACACTCTAATTATGGTTATCAATACTAACAATTATGACCTGCTATTATTGTTTATATTCAAGCCTCCATCAACCTATATAAACAGTATATATACTATATTTTAAGTTTGCTATTCCATATATTTACTGTTTCTATAAAGATACATAACATATATTTACTGTATATAACAGTGTTTTCTTTTGATATATGTTTATAACTGTTTTCATCTAAAATGATGGAACTCATTTTTATCTCTGTCTTTGTTTTTGTTTTGTTTTTCCATTTAGGGTGCATATTTCACAGCCAAATTATACAATAAGAATATCAAACACCAGAATTTGGAAACATGGAAAGTTAATAATAAATTAACATTAGGAACTGTATTATTAAAATTTAAATCAACCTACAAATAACAGCTGGCAATACCAGATTCAATACATAAAGTACAGTTAAAACAGCTTTTTTGAATGTTTAGAAAGCATATGGAAATTAGTAAATAATTTTAACGAGGGGTTTTAATTTTTCCAAGAGTAACATACACTCTTGGGTTTTTGTTGTTTAATTCCATAAATAAATAATAAATATACAAAATAAATAATAACTTAAAATTATAATTCATAATTTGACCTGTATTCATCATACAATTATATTCAAAGGATATATTTTAAACAAGAGTCACTACTGTATATGGCAAAACTAAAGGATTCCAACAATAGGACAATTACGTGAAAATAATTTACATGCCATAAGCATTTCTTACTCGGATTGTGTTTGCGACATAACATTGTTTAATATATGAAGTTTTACTTCTGCACTTATACTGTACATGTGCATTTATATTTATAATATCAGACAAAACTCACTGGCATGTCTTTCTCTAAGAATATTATATTACAATTATAAATGCATTCATTCACAGGCTGTAGCTCTCTACTGTGATTGTTGGTTAATTGCCTGGTTCTTGTTTAACAGACTATACATTTCATTTTTGTACAGATCATGTACATATTTGCAAATTTTAATACTAGTGAATAATGTGTATGTTATGTTTTGATTAGATATTATTTTATCTTATACTGTACATATATATACTATATATATATATATATATATATAATTACAATTTTTCTCATTTTGAGTTAGCCAACTGAAATAATTTTGCCCCTGAAGACATTTCATATTAAAATAACATATTTTTTGAATTGGTAATTTACATCCAAGTAATGTACAACAACCAGACTGTTAGTACTTTTGTCATATTAGGATTCCATAACATAATTCAGTACCAAAAGTTCACTTTTATTTTATTTCTTTTACTCTATATTTTTATCATAGCTGGTAATACAATTATAATACTTGTCATCTATTTTGATTCACATCTTCATATACCTATGTATATTTTTATAAGCATATTGTCTGTGGTTGAGATAAGTATTGTCACAACAGTATATCCAACACTCTTTGCTCTATTCCTAAATGGAAAGGTATATATTTCTTTTAATTGCTGTTTTTTGCAAATGTATGCTTTTGATGCATTCTTAGTTACAGAAAATTTCCTTCTAACTGTTATGTCTTATGATCGATATGTAGCTATTTGCTTTGCTCTCCGATATCACACAATTATGACTTCGAAGACTAGTAAGATATTAATATGTCTGTGCTGGCTCCTTGGTTTCTTGAGTCCTCTAGCCATGATCATTATGGTTTATAGGTTACCTTTTTGTGGTCCAAATGAAATTGACCATATATTCTGTGACTCTTCTCCTCTGTTGACACTAGCTTGTACTAATAGTAACCTTGATGTTACAATGGACTTAAGTGTTAGTTCTTTCACAATCATCTTAAACTCTCTCTTCATCGGAATTATATACATTAATATATTGAGTACAATACTGAAAATGAGATCATCAGAGGAACGGAAAAAAGCTTTCTCCATCTGCATGTCTCACCTCATTATGGCACTGGTTTTCTATGGAAGTGTTGCTTTCATGTACATACAACTTCAAGCAAGTTACTCTCCGGAGTATGATTTAGCCACAGCTATCCACCAATCTATTCTGACCCCACTTTTGAGTCCTCTTATCTACAGCTTTCGTAACAAGGAGATTAAAAACTTCATTAAAAAACAGTTTTCTTCCAAAACAATTATTAGGAAAACCAATTATGCTCAAAGGTTGGGCAGAAATATCTAGCCACGATGGAGAAAGAGAATAATTATTTTATAGTTTAAGGATTCTAACTGTATTTCAATTTGTGGAGCCCCAATATTAGAATGGCAGTCCCTTAATAGCAATTCACATGGTATCTCAGTGGCCTGGGATGGGTATGGCTTATTGATATTAAGAAAAACCAAGCACAAGTGAGACAGCAGTATGTCAAACTCAACATTACGACATTGTAGTAATGTGATGTACAGTATAATAACTGTGTTGGCTTTAGAACTTTAATCATTTTGGTAAAGAATCATTTTTAAAGTTCCAAACCCAACATGGTGATGATGCTGTACATAGCATTACTACTGTATCTGTATGTTGGGTTCAACAAACCACTGTCCCAATTGTGCTTATCAACATTCTGAATGTCAATAAGCTAACTGATTTACAGTAGCCCAGGTATCAACAACTGAGCTAAAAGACTTTTGTTATCAGTGCTAACAATAATATACTGCAAATCTTGGTGTATCTGGGGATTTTGCTCTGTGACAGAACCGGTGTAATTCATGAGTGTCCCAGTTTAAAAGGGACAGGATGCGATCTGAACCCTACTAAACATGAACAAACTTCTGACTTTAGCAACAGACCCCAACTTCCCCTGAGCTTGGCCGAATCTCCAGCCAATGGTGGAGCCATCTAACTAAAGTGTATTGAGACCTACAAAATGGAAGGAACCAGGAGGAAAGGATACCCAAACAGTGTGCGTTATATGGACTGATTGAACTGCAAAACCTACAGTATATGCAGGACTTTTTTTTGATTACGTAAAGTAATAATTCATAATACGCTAAGAAATTGTACTCATGTCTTAATAGACCACTTGATTCATTGCATTATATTGCGGTGTGATTACCCTTCTGATAAGTGCGCAGGAACGTTTGTATTTTTTGGATTTATGTTTTTGCGATTGGTGACATTCACATTTAGTTCCAGTAACCTTTCATAGCAAGGAGCGCAGGTGGTTAAATATCTTTATTTTTACAGGTTTAATGTGTGC
Organism: Pseudophryne corroboree; assembly: GCF_028390025.1. NCBI lineage: Eukaryota > Metazoa > Chordata > Amphibia > Anura > Myobatrachidae > Pseudophryne > Pseudophryne corroboree. The sequence goes on from NC_086455.1 coordinate 149,293,732, forward strand.
TGTTTTGATTTTAAAAATATTAAAATTAATGTAAAATATTAAAATGAATGAAATATACGATATACCAATATTACATTTTATTTTATATGTTCTCAGTAAAAGGTACAATATTTAAGACAATTTTATTGCTTTTCTCTTTTATTTCACTATTTTCACTTAATGGCAATTAAGATAAATGATTCATTACCAGTGATGAATCCAGCTATCAGTTACACAGATTATCCGCATTACATTTAGTATATAAGGTATTTGTGAACACCCAAGGCTTACATTGAAGCTTAGGTTGAATTAATACATCACCTTTAACCTCAAACTTTAGAGATCTCCAGTTAATCAGATTTCCATTGTAATTCTCAGACATAACTTTTTGCATGTCTGCTGGTGTCAAAACATAATCCCACATATTGACATCACTTATTTCTCCAGAAAATGATTGATTAATATCAAACCCACCCCCAAATGAGTCTTGCTCCTGCCCCAAAATAATAGATGTTTTAGGATTAATAGAAAATCCTTTGCTTAAAAATCTTCTTGGGTAGAGCTTTCCATTTACCCAAAGCTGAACAACTCCGGTATCAGAGTCCCAAGCTACACAGGTGAGTTTCCAGTCTAGAACATCAGGGTCTATCCGCATACTTATAAACTCCTGGTTTATAAATACAGTAGTGTAGAGTGGTGGTTTTTGAAAGATAAGAAAAGTGTCATCCTTCAGTGAGCCAGACACTGCCAAGGAAAAAAGACTATGCTCTCGTGAAAGTTCAGTGTATGATCGCATGCAAACAGTAACTTTCTGCAATGGTTTCTCTATTTCAGGCTTCAATATCACATGTGCTGTTGCCGTTGGTTTCGGGAAGAGAAAAACTTTGCTGCCCAAATCTAGAAAGAAATAAAATAGTATAAGAGCAAAGAAAATATGCATAAGAGTTGTACTTCAATGCTTTCATATACTGTATGCCCTACAACCACAAATTACTATAGCAGTATACTTTAAAATCTAAAATAATAAAAGTTGGTAAAATAACTGAAAAAATATAGTAATAACCAGAATCACATCATGTGAGTACATATATTTCCACATAGTACAGTAACTACATAAAACCACAAAAAAAGTAAAAATAGTTCAGAAGATAAATATGTAGCTTCAGCACTGTATATCAATGCTGATAATCCAACTGTGCAATTTATTTGCTAGGAAAATAATAAAAAAAATGTATATAATGATAGATATGTCAAAATTATTCAGCTTCCAGAAGGCAAAGCACTTAGATGTATCAGTCTATTGCAAATAGCTATGTCCACGATTATTTTCTATGAAGTTTTCATGGGTATGACATTTTAAGAGGGCTGAAAGTAAGCTCAACCAATTTCAGATAGCTTGTGATATTTATTTTACTGAAATGACCTATTGGTATAGAACCTGGGTGGTTACAATAGGCACCAGCGTAATGAGAAATAGAGATTAGTACACACAGTGGGTCCTTAACCAGACTCGCAGGTTTATTGGTAAAAGCTGTGCAATTACAGTGATGACATTGATACACAGTGTTGGCTATAGTATCAATAATGCATGAACAATGGCATATGGTCATAGCCATGCAGCATCATGACACTCATACTTGGTTGCTCATGCACAGTGACATCATCCAGCCACGGTCAGAGAAGGAGACACCACACTCCTCTACAACCTATTTTTTATGCATCTATAGAAGTGAAGCTACTAATATTCAATATTTCAAATTTTTTTCTGATAATAGAGGTGTACTGATGCTTAATTTTTTTATTCAAATACTGTTTATTGAAATCTTTTTTTATAAACAATAACAAATGGGAGGGGGATAGGAAAGACAGAAGAAAAAAAGGGAAGGGGGGAGATATACAGCATTTCACATGATTAATAAAATATTAAGAGAAAAAACATGGAATTGCGTATCACCTGACTTAGATGGACAAAAGGATATCGATTAACAGGAGAACCATAGTAATCAGAGAAAGTACTAATTACAGTATATGTTCTAAAATGAAAATATCAGTAATGATGAGTAAAGTCGGATAATTCAGAAACCAAAAGTCAACGGGGGTGGTGGTGGGGGGGAGCACTGTATTGTGTCAACCAGGGGGACCAGATGGCAGAGAAGGATATGGTGTTATCTACAATACAGTACTGGATAAAAATTAGAGATATGCGCCTAGCCATTTTTTCATGTTTTGGTTTTGTATTTGTTTTTGTGTTTTGGGTTTTGGATGGGTTTTGACAAAACTGCTCTTGTGTGTTTTGGTTCTAATTTTTTTTGAAAAAATTATAAAACCAGCTAAAATCATAGAATTAGGGGGTGGTTTTGTTCCTATAGTATTATTAACCTCAATAACATTCGATTTGATGGCAGATAAGAACCACTTGGCCTATCTAGTCTGCCCCTTTTTTTTACCATTTTTTTATCTTAAACCTTATTTGACCCTTATTTCTTTGTAAGGATATCCTTATGTCTATCCCATGCATATTTAAATTGCTCTACTGTCTTAGCCTCTACCACTTGTCCCCACTACCCTTTCTGTGAAGTAATTTTTCCTCAAATTTCCCCTGAACCTCCCCCCTACAGTCTCAGTGAATGTCCCCGTGTCCTGTTGCTTCTCTTCATCTGGAGAATGTTTCCCTCCTGGACGTTGTTAAAACCCTTAATATATTTGAAATTTTCTATCATGTCCCCCCTTTCCCTTTTCTGCTCCAAACTATACATATTGAGATTTTTTTTAGTCTTTCTGTGTATGTTTTGTGATGTAGGCCATGCACCATTTTAGTTGCCCTTCCTTGTACAGTCTCTAATGTATTAATATCCTTGTGAAAATATGGCCTCCAGAATTGAACACATTATTCTAGATGAGGCTGTACCAATGACCTATACAGTGGCATTATTACTTCTATCTTTCTGCTGCTGGTTCCTCTTCTAGTGCAGCCAAGCATTTGACTAGCTTTCCTCATTGCTTTGTTACATTGCTTACCTGCCTTTAAGTCACCTGAAATAGTGACTCCTAGATCCCTTTCTTCCTCACTAGTTTCCAGTATAGTGCCATTAATACTATATTTAACCTTTGGATTTCTGAGACCCAAGTGCATGATTTTGCATTTTTTGGCATTAATCTTTAATTGCCACACTCTTGATCAGAGCAGAAGCCGGTTCTTCTGGTCACGTGTGTGCTCCACGTGGCGGGTATGCACCTGACGTACATTTTGTTTTGTGCTTGTTAACAAGACAGCTTCTTGTTATGGTTCTATGCCATGATTGGTTGTTCCTGGATCACAGACTGATGCGTGAGCCAATAGAATGACCCAGTCCTGGTTGACAGACTGGTATATAAGCAAATCAGAGGATGCCCATATGGTATTCATTAGTTCTGTCCAAATTATGGATTTATTCCAGCCGTTGGGTCTGTTTAGTGGTTCACAGTATATCAGATTATTAATAGAGCCAGAACATGGCAGTAAGTCTATTACCCTTTACCGAGAATATGTATGAAATGTTTATTATTAAAACAGAAAATGAAATTAAAACTAAATTAAAAATTAGATAGAATGATTAATTATATTTTTGCAGGACAATCGTCAATGTGTAGTTATAGTTCATTATATTACCATCCACCAGTAATTCTAGAGATAGATTTTTTTATTATTAAAAATAGATATTCAATATGAAAATTAACATTGGCAAATATATGTGACATGATATGTCATTAATAAAAAGATCTTTAATTATATGTTGTATGGACGTGCAAGGTGCTGATTATTTAATACATAAATGTAAGTGAATTGTTTGAATAATTAACGTTGGTAAAGACCCATATATTGTGTACACAGGACAAAAAAGGAGGAAATGGGGGATTTGAATAAAAGGATATAAATGTGTGCACTCGTTTAATATATACAATATAGTGTGGTAATGTGTTATGTTATATTGTATTGTTGCTGATAAAAAAAGTGTGATATGCAGATAACAATGTGATTTACTACATGGTCAACCTAAGGATATAGAGGAACGTGGTATAGTGCTAAGTGATAATACTGTATATATGAAAAACCTGGTGATTAACAATAAATTCAAGTGCTGGTGGTATAACATATAATGTGAATATTAGTGAAGGGAAAAGGGATTCCTTAGAAATGATTTATTAGTGTTCTTATATTGGCGTGTGAATAATTAAATGATATGAGCATCAGTAAGGGGAAGGAAAAGGGGTGGAGGGAAAAAGGAGAGGGGGAGGAGAAGGAAAGAGGGTTTATGAGGGTAGGGAGAAAATGGAGAATTTTTTGGAAGGGAGGGAAGGGTTTGGGAATTTATGGAAAGCAAATGGAAAGGGGGGGAGAAAAGTTATATAGATTTCAATAAAATTCTTTGACGCAATGCGCAATTTGTTGGAGATCATAAGCTACTGTAGCTTGTGTTGAGGATCTTTCAGTGAATAAACTCTTTTACTTTGTTTGCGAGGACGTAAACGGGAAGCTAGAAGAGAATCCACCTTGGAATAAAGCTTATGCTATAGTCATTGCATAGTTTTAGCTGCTTTGGCAGATATGATCTGATACTGCTGTCCTTTCAACGCTAGAAGTTTATGATATGTTCAACATTTAAGGGCCCATTGATGTTGTAATGTAAGGTCCTCAATTTGTTTCTCAAGATCAGCAACTGCCGGCAATCGTTTACCTTTTGGGTCTTAGCTAGAGAAATAAAATGACCCCAGATGGAGGCTTTATGAGCTTCCTATACTACACCCAGGGAAATCTCCACCGTTCTGTTCAGAATGAAAAAGTCCTCTAGATCTCCACCGGTCTGTATAATTTTTTCTTTTTCAGGATCAGAGCAGTGTTCAATTTCCAACGAAAAACAGGTGGGAGGGGTGCAGAGTAGAAGAAATTGATAGAGATACAGCCGTATGGTCGGACCAGACCACTGGTGTGAGCCAGGCTTTAGCTAAGCCTTGCACCTTGATAGAATGTATTAAAAAGAGGTAAATCCTCTAATGAAGATTATGAGGGACAGAGTAAAGGGTATTTGTGCATTCACATAGATATAATACTCTCCAAGAATCGTAATAGCCAAAATGTACTATTGATTCTGCTAATCGCTTAGACCAGAGGTTCTCAAACTCGGCCCTCGGGGTTACACACAGTGCATGTTTTGCAGGTCTCCTCACAGAATCGCAAGTGAATAATTAGCTCCACCTGTGGACCTTTTAAAATGTGTCAGTGAGTAATTAATGCACCTGTGCACCTGCTGGGTTACCTGCAAAACATGCACTGTGTGTGCCCCCGAGGACCGAGTTTGAGAACCTCTGGCTTATACTCTCTGAGCGTGGATGGGCTCGGTGTACGTGATTGTGTACAATCCCAACATATATCGGGAACAGCATTAAAATTGCTCCCTATAATAATATGTCCCCGCGCTAGTTTTTTGAGTCATGAGAAAAAATCTCTGTGAATGCACCTTGCTCTATATTGTTTGTATAAACAGAGTCTACAGTTAAGTAGGACTGACCTTGGTGCATAATCACTATGTTAAAATGACCCTTAGAGTCTAAATAGGAGTTCTCAATTGAGCATGTGAGTGAACTACTTAACAAGATGACAGTGCCCATATGTTTGGTGCGGTAGAGTAAAATGCTTGCGAATAAGCTCTGGAGGCAAATGAAGGGTGGGTAGATTTAAAATGGGTTTCCTTTAGGAGGATTATATTGGCTTTCTGTTTTTTCAAAAATTGTAAAGCCATGGTTCATTTCTGGGGAGAGTTTAGACCTTTTATATTTAATGGTAATATGGTTAAAGTCATGGTGGCTTCCAAGGGAGTATCCGAAATGAGGGCGACTTGACGGTCCTAAATTATGTGCATTGCTGTAAGAAGAGAAATTGGGAGGGGAAGGAGCAGCAGAAGAAGAGAAAAAAGGGAAACTGTGACAGTAAGGCCACCCAAATAATACAAAATGGTTGCAATCTCATGGACTCGACAAGAAATGTTATACCTGACCTTTCTCCGAAAAGACGGGGTTCAGAACATTGTGGGTGAGGTTCTGCTAGGTTAATACAAGCAGACCAGCCTATTAGCAATAGAGCTAACATTAGGATTGGGGTTAGATACATTTTCAATAGTGAAACTGAGAGGCAATAGGCATCCCCAACAATAAAAAAAGGCGGTGAACAGCAGAGATTTAACAAAGGGAGACATCCCATATCCTAATGGTCTATTAAAAGTAAGCAAATGGTAAACCTAAGAACTCTATCATAGTATCATAGACAGTTGTAAATAACTGCGTACGACAGAGAACATTCAACAAGAATAACGAGTTAGTAAAAACTTAAATGACAAATCACTCGTAGCACCACTAAGCCAGGACTGGGGATGGGTTTCTAATGATATGTTCATGCGAATGACCAGGCGGTCAGTGCAAACAGTATAAAGAAAAAGGGTATAGTATATATATCCCATGTCCTCACCTAGAATGGATAAGAGGAGCTCAGCAATCAGTTATGGCAACAACACCAACTTCATGTGAGCTAAACGAAAAAAGGAAATTTAAGCTGTGTCTATATATGTAAAAAAAAAAAAAAAAAAAGATTCAAGTCTCCAATAAACCTGAATATGGGAGGAGTAAAGCCACAAGATCAGGCAAGTGACCAGTCAGCCGGAGTGGGTGATTTTGTTTTGGAGCTACCAGGAGAATCAGAAGGGGGAACTGATGATGAAGTAGAGAAGAGTCCCAGTCTCTTAAGGACTTCCATGCCACTATCTGGCGCCTTCACAGAATGATTCTGGCTGTTGAATGAAAATTGTAGAGCAAACCGGAAACTCCATCTATACAGAATTTACGGTTGCATAGAGCTTTGGTTCCAGGAAGCATTTCTCTTCTTTATTTAAGTGTGGTGGGAGCCAAGTCCTGAAATACAAGGAGATGGGTCCCCTTAGAGGGGATTGCTGGGATTCCTCAACATGCGGCTAATACTTGTGTTTTAACATGAAAAAATGCATCCGTAAAATAACATCTCTTGGAGGTTGATCCAATGGTGGTTTTGTCCGGAGAGCGCTATGTGCTCTATCCAATGGTGGTTTTGTCCGGAGAGCGCTATGTGCTCTGTCCTATAGGAGAGTGCTATGTGCTCCCCTATAGTGATGGTTCTCTTACTTGGTCCTCTGGACAACAAACAGTTCATGTTTTTCAGATCACTAGCAGGTACACAGATGTCGTCATTACTTTATGACTCATTTTAAAGGATCGACAGGTGGAGCTAATTTTTTCACTTGTGACTCCATGAGGAGATCTATAACCATGAACTGTTTTGTGTCCTGAAGACAGAGTTTGAGAACCTATGGTTACACTGCTGTGTTGCATTCCTTTGCTCATAGAACAGAATATTAACAAACAAAAGCAATAATACATGGAAGATTAATATAGTACGATGTGCAAATAAACGTTACTTTGCTATTTTATGTTGTAAAACCAAACAATAAAGCAGTGGTTCCTAAACTTTTTTAAGTCACGGTGCCCTAGAGTATCAGAATTTTATTTATGGCGGCCCTCAGCCAAATGTTTCTTATTGAGAAATTTAGAAACATTAAGTAAATTGTATTTATATGTCATCCTTATAGGCCCTACACACTGGGCGATAATACTCAAAGATATGAACGATCTCGTTCATTAATGAACGAGATACCATTCATATCTTTGAGTGTGGAGGCACCAGTGATGAACGATGCGCAGCCCCGCGCTTGTTCATCGCTGGTGCCCCGTCATCTGTGCATGCAGGCCAATATGGATGATCTCGTCCATATTTGCCTGCACTTCTATGGAACCGGGTGATGGGGGGAGTGAAGAAACTTCACTCTCCCCGTCACTGTCCCCCCGCCGCCGGGTCACCCATAGGCCGTCTCCGCCGTCGGGTAGCTCGGCGGCGGGTCGCTCAATGTTTAAGGCCCTTTAGGTTCAGTTATGTGGTGAGAGGCAGGATTCACTTCTATTTGTCACATGTTTTATGATTGAAAGCCACAAACACTGGTTTTGCCTATTATATTGACCATAAATAATTTAAATTGCTCCTGGACCACCAATCCAAGGCACCCCTGCAAGTGTCCTGTGGCACCCAAGGATGCCACGGCACATAGTTTGAGAACCCCTGCAAATAAAGTATTTTAGGTAATACAGTATCTTTTCACAGCCAACATATTATACTGTTGCTCTACAGTATTAATTAATGCAGATGTTCTCAAAGGTTGCTCATAGGGTGAATGCAGCAAAAACTGAATCATTGTTTATTATAAATCAGAAACTGATATATACTGTGTATGATTATTGTAGGAAAAATGCTTTGGTTTAAATGAGAGGAAGCTGTGGAAAACATATTGTTCTTCACTAATTTCCTTTTCACTTAATACTGTATTCCTGAAACATGCCATACCTTGCTGTGCAACAGATCCTGTGAGGAACACCAGCAACATAACAGATAGTTCCATATTCCTGAAGAAAACACAAATATGTGGAGAAATTATTTGAGTCTCTGTAATCCCAACGACAATGCTCTTATTATATAAACAATTACTTTATAAACCGGCAGAGACATTTTTGTTTAGCGAGAAGCCCAAATATTTACATGTCGTATATGGCATTCACCCCATTGTGCTTCACTAGTTTTACTACTGAGTGGGGAATGTACATGTGACTGAAGAAGTGTTTCCCATATACCTCAGAGACATTTAAAATGCAATTTGACTAAACAAATATGCTTAGATCTATAGTTTAAGCAGCTGTCCAAATTGAAGTGGATATTTAACTACTGTATATGGACCATCAGGTTTGTTTAACCATAGTTTCTCTCATATTATCAGTACCCACCAGTGACATGTGGTGAGGTCAAAGGCTGGGGAGGCATTGATATATATATATATATATATATATATATGGGTGACTGTCTTAGACATAGTGGGTGGACAGGCTGTCATAGGAGCTCCTCCCCGGCTGGGATGGACAGCAAGTCCCATTAAGATCTCAATTCCCACGAATGTCAAGATAAATGTAAGAGTCGTACAATATATTTTTACAAAATTATTTTTTAATAAAACTTTTACAAAGGATATGGACTAACGAGTGATTTTGCTGTCTGGGTGATTCTGGTGAGAGGGTTTTGTTCTAGAAACATCTACCTTTCCGTGACTACATCCAACCTGAAGAGTCAATAACGTTTCCCTGAGCGCTCTCCATACAACTATTTACTTCGATATATATATATATATATATATATATACCAATGCACAGCGGCCCACCTCTCTCACCTGACAGTGTAGGGTGGAGGAAGGAGAGGTAAGAGCGCTGGCCTCCGTCGTTCCCGATGCACGCACCACCTCTCTGGGCTTCCCATCGCCACCACTCCACCGCTGCTGTAGCCGGGGCAGCTGCGGCTCCAATGCCAGTCACCGCTGGGTCCCAGCACCACTTCCGTCTGCCGTGCCGCATATAGTTGATTGGACAGCGGATCCAGCACTGGATGCACTGTCCAATATAAGCTGCCTCACTGACATGGGCATGATGTCCCTGTCAACGAGGCACTTGTAGAAGTGCCGCTTTCAGTATTTTTTTAATGGGCCTTTACAGCCAAGTGCTTGGCCCCGCCCCCTGCTCACTTCCAGTTCCCACTGTCACCGGGAGGCACTGCTATCAGTGCCTCCCAAACTACAGTAATTTAATGAGGTAAAATTATTAGAATAAAATAAAGAATATACTGATGACTCAGAATATGTGTCATAAGTATCTTCTTTGTATTATTTTAATAATTAATCACATGGGAGACACTGCCTCCCCTGCCTCCCCTGATTGCACATCCCTGGTACCCACTGCCACTGCAAGGATAACAGTTGCTCTAGGGACAAGTGGCAAAAGTAAGGCTTTTCTAACAGTATTTCCGACATACCTGTAGACTCTGCTCTTCTGAAAACGAACAAAGGTGGGTGCATGGGTAGAGAGGTCAAGCAGAAGTTTTATGATGATAAATAAAATCACAATAGTTCTACCTCTAATTACTAAGGGGGATATTCAGTTACCCGGACATGCTGTCGGGTGTAATGTATCGCCAGGGGGGCTATCTAATTAGCCCCGATAAGCCAGCACGTGCCGCAGCTTATCAGGGATTTTGTTTCACCTGCCTCCGGCAGGCGAAGCAAAATCCCCGATAACAGCCCTGTTTTCATCTGAAAACAGGGCTATTTCACCCGTAAACACACAGGTTTCACTGAACCTGTGTATTTCAGGTGAAAATGCACTTTTTACCGGCCTATTAAATCAAATAGGCTGAACGCAAAACCCGAAGAAACATTAGAGGTTTTTACTCCCGATGTCTCATCGGGGGTAATTGAATATCCCCCTAAGAATTCAAAAATATATATACAGTATTTTTTGTCAATGGAAAAGCAAGCATGTACAGTAATTTTATTATATTTAAAACATTAAAAGCAGAACAGGATTTTAAAATCCCAAGCATTGTCAAATCAGCATTTTAGCCACACGTACATAGTTGGACTGGCCCACAGGGGTACAGGGAAAACCTCCAATGGGCCCCTCTGCCTCAGGGCACACCCCATCCTATCGGGGATCAAATTGTAGACTATGCACTTCAATTATACATATGTTACAATATACATTATATACATTAATGGTGTATTTTCTGTAGTGCTTTGCTGTTACTAATCTATCATGCATGCACTAGTGCTGTAGTAGTTAATATATGAAAAAGTTCTGTGCCACATGTGAAAAATTAATAAGGGTAGATGACAAGTAAAAAATGTTCAAATGTAGGACAAATTAAAAATGGACACTCCCTAGTATGTATGAGTGTCAGCTGGCCCCCAAATATACAGGGGTGGTAAAATTAAGTATATGAAAAGGCATAGGGGTATACGCGACCAGTGGTGTCACACACAAATTTCCTAAATTTAGAAAAAACAGGTACCAAGATTAAAAAGTATAGACACAATTTATTTGTAACATCATATAATTAAAAAAACATTTTTATAAAATACATTAAAAATAAGAAAGATTTTTGGGGTATACAAAAAATAAAGTGCGACCAATTATTACTAAGAAAGGTAAAATAATAATATCTTATCTTAATCACAGGTCAAATAAGGTAGCCCAACGTGTTTTGTCTCTGAGACTTCATCAAGGGGACTGGGTGCATATTTATACCCATACTGATCAAGTACTTAATTATGACATCACATCCTGTTAGTAAACACATTTCTTTCTAATCTATTTAATATAAGCTATAACATAGTCTATTAGATGCAACATATATATCCCTTTCATCTACATATAAAAACAAGTGAGTTATATAAAGAAAAACGGCATTGTTTTTAATGTGCACTTGAACATAGGTGCTCCCACCCCACTTCCGGGGTCCGTGATGCACTTGTGCGCATGTCTACTACTTCTGTCTCGCTTCCGGATTTCAACTGCGCATGCGCCTGCCGCTAATGCTTGGGAGTGGTGTCAGTAGAGACAGCGTGGGGTTGCAATTTTGTATACAGTGTTTACACATTGTGGCGCCCATTTTCTTTTGGTAAAATTAGTTTTCTGAATGTGGTGGCTATTTTATTGAAGACCCGGATTCAGGACATAATATGGGGGTGATTCAGGCCTGATCGTAAATGTATTAAATTTAGTACAGCTACGATCAGTTTCTATGACATGCGGGGGGACGGCCAGCACAGGGCTAGTCTGCCCCGCATGTCAGGCACTACCCCACCGCACGTCTTTAAAAGCATTGCATGGTGGAGATGCTTTCACACCTGCCAAATAGCTCCCTACCTGCGCAGCCTAGCTGCTCTGGCAGACGGCTACCCACCACGTTTCGGGTCACAGCCACCACGGCCTGCCCACGCAACGGTCCAGACATGCATGCATTGTCCAGACCGCACCCCACCAACAGCGTTCTAATGCCATTGGCATGCCCCCTCCCGCCCTGCGACCGCCTTTGCCTGTCAATCAGGCAGAGGCGATTGCAGCCCTGAGATGCTTTTGCCTCTCACTGGGCCTCATGTGTGCCTCATGGCTGTGATTGCTGCCGTTGCAGCGATCTTGTCTGAATTAGGCCCTTGGTTTCAATGTCAGTTGTTGCGGTGGCTTAATTCCCATATATTATTGAAGATAGGAAAAAAGGGAGAGTATTAATGTATAGTCATTAAAATATGTATTAATCAAAAAATAGATTGGTTCATTAATATAAATCAGTGAACAAACACCAGTTATAAGATGGCTTATTAAAATTATATTGCTATTAACAGATATAAAGTGCTTGGTGCTGACATTACTTTATATCTGTGTAAATATAGGTATGCAGTGCTATCAAAAAATCTAACAACATCTCAGGGCTGCAATCGCCTCTGCCTGATTGAAAGGCAAAGGCAGTTGCGGGGTGGTAGGGGGCGTGCCAACAGCATTAGAACGCCATGGCAGGGAGCCGTCCAGACAGCGCAGGTATGTCCGGACCATTGCGGGGGCGGCCCATGGTGGCTGCATGATGTCACATGCAGCCGTTGCGACCTGGGACATAGCAGATAGCCACCTGCCAGCACGCATGAGCTGCACTGGCAGGGAGCTACTCAGTGGGTGCAAAAGCATGACCACTGTGCGATGCCTGGACTTCATCTGCCCACCATGGCTTGCAAGCCCCAACATCTATGTACAAATACTCAATGTTGGCTGCAGCTCAGTCACTTATGGAGCTTATCAGTATCCCTATGGTTGCTTAGCATGGCTCAGAAAGTAAGATGCTGTATTTTAACTGTTTACAGGGTGGAAGACGCAGGCTCAGAAACAGACCAAAATATGTCTCAACACATCTGTATTTTGTCATCAATCCCTGTTATCTTCCCCCCAAATGGTCCCAGTCAATTACTTTGCACATAAATTCTCTCTGCGACCACCATCACAAGACCATTGCAGCACATGCGCACTGTGGCTCAGATACATACACATACAAATCGGTCAACTGTAAAAAAATGGTTTTGTGTAATAATCTGCATAATGGCGCATAGTTATCATCTTTCCTAATGTACCTAGATCCAGCACAATTCTGATTAGTATTTTAATTAACTTTCACACCTACAAGATAGGACATTTAAGTGAACTCTGCACATTTCATCTTGAAAAATGCTTTTTAAAGCACTTCCTGTTTGTCCATATTAAATATTTTCCCCCATTCATTGGTGGATCCCATTCATCTTCTACTCAGTATATAAGCCCTTACACCACTTATTTTCAATCTCAAAATGCCTCACATTAACATTATACTATTTACATATACACATAATTCTTGGATAGATATATTGTTATAGATAGATAGATAGATAGATAGATAGATAGTGTTATTTTAGTATTGTTTACTGTACATACAGTACTGAGAATGCTTACAGTAAGTTACAGATAGAGAGCAATCATTCGTTAGAAGAAAATGTCCTTATTAAAGTAAATTAATGTGTATGTCATGTGATCCCATTGGTTGACTAACTGTAGGGAGTACATAGATTACATTGTCACTAGAGATGAGCGGGTCCGATTCTCTGATATCCCCCTGAACTTCATGATCCAAGTCCGGATCCGAGTCTGGCTCGGGAATTCCAGTCTTACTCAGATAGCAAATCGAGGCTGAACGTTATCATCCCGCTGTCGGATTCTCGCGGGTTTTGGATTGTATAAAGGTCTCCATTGATTGGCGCCATCTTCACTCCAGCTGTGGAGAGTGCACTGGATGTGGCATACCTGAGGATCAAATGAGGAGGTCGCCGCTACCTACTACTATATAGTGGTGAAATACCGAGTGCAGTCTCGGATTATGCGTACAATTTAGCAACTTGACTTCACTGCTGATTTCCCAGCCACAGGAATATAGAGATAAAGCCTCCTTATACTTTTACGAATATATATTCATGTTGCAGTGGTGCTACTATATATATCTGTTTCAAGAACATTTTTTTTCAATTATCACCTACAATGGGCCCATTATAAATAACTGTGATCTACAAAACAGGCTATATATTATTGAAAAAGGACACCCACATTTGCCATCATAATTGTGCAGTTTATTATTGCAGCTTATGATTAAACTTCTATAAACAATATTTAAATATATATATTTTAATTAGCGCCTGGTGTTGTGAGGTTTTACTATTTCTGATGCACACATGTATTGTGTGACCCTGTGGGTGAAGGTGGTACCACATTAATATATTTAATTTCCTGGTCATACATGTATTCTGTGACACTGTTGGTGAAATTAAACCGTAGTGTTAGATTATTATCTCTAACTCATACATGTATTGTGATACTGTAAGTGGTACATATTTTGTACAAATTGTAGTGAGTGCTGTACCCCACTTGGTTCGTGTTTGTTAATAGATATGGAGGACAAACAACTGAGAGGAGAGGCATAGACAGTTTATCTCAGGGCATGTAAAATCAAAGAAAAAGTAAAAGTTTGATTAGTAAAAATCAGATTAGGGCAATAATATAACCAATAAAAATTGTTGTCTATACAGTACATTAAAGACTGTCACCAATGCCCCCAATAATTAATAAAACTAGTGATGTGCACCGGAAATTTTTCGGGTTTTGTGTTTTGGTTTTGGATTCGGGTCCGCGGCCGTGTTTTGGATTCGGACGCGTTTTGGCAAAACCTCCCTGAAAATTTTTTGTCGGATTCGGGTGTGTTTTGCATTCGGGTGTTTTTTTACAAAAAACCCTCAAAAACAGCTTAAATCATAGAATTTGGGGGTCATTTTGATCCCATAGTGTTATTAACCTCAATAACCATAATTTCCACTCATTTTCAGTCTATTCTGAACACCTCACACCTCACAATATTATTTTTAGTCCTAAAATTTGCACCGAGGTCGCTGGATGGCTAAGCTAAGTGACACAAGTGGCCGACACAAACACCTGGCCCATCTAGGAGTGGAACTGCAGTGTCAGACAGGATGGCACTTCAAAAAAATAGTCCCCAAACAGCACATGATGCAAAGAAAAAAAGAGGTGCACCAAGGTCGCTGGATGGCTAAGCTAAGCGACACAAGTGGCCGACACAAACACCTGGCCCATCTAGGAGTGGCACTGCAGTGTCAGGAAGGATGGCACTTCAAAAAAATTGTCCCCAAACAGCACATGATGCAAAGAAAAAAAGAGGCGAACCAAAGTCGCTGTGTGACTAAGCTAAGCGACACAAGTGGCCGACACAAACACCTGGCCCATCTAGGAGTGGCACTGCAGTGTCAGGCAGGATGGCACTTCAAAAAAATTGTCCCCAAACAGCACATGATGCAAAGAAAAAAAGAGGCGCACCAAGGTCGCTGTGCGACTAAGCTAAGCGACACAAGTGGCCGACACAAACACCTGGCCCATCTAGGAGTGGCACTGCAGTGTCAGGCAGGATGGCACTTCAAAAAAATAGTCCCCAAACAGCACATGATGCAGAGAAAAAAAGAGGCGCATCAAGGTCGCTGGATGGCTAAGCTAAGCGACACAAGTGGCCGACACAAACACCTGGCCCATCTAGGAGTGGCACTGCAGTGTCAGTCAGGATGGCACTTCAAAAAAATAGTCCCCAAACAGCACATGATGCAAAGAAAAATGAAAGAAAAAAGAGGTGCAAGATGTAATTGTCCTTGGGCCCTCCCGCCCACCCTTATGTTGTATAAACAGGACATGCACACTTTAACGAACCCATCATTTCAGCGACACGGTCTGCCACACGACTGTGACTGAAATGACTGGTTGGTTTGGGCCCCCACCAATAAAGAAGCAATCAATCTCTCCTTGCACAAACTGGCTCTACAGAGGCAAGATGTCCACCTCATCATCATCCTCCGATTCCTCACCCCTTTCACTGTGTACATCCCCCTCCTCACAGATTATTAATTCGTCCCCACTTGAATCCACCATCTCAGGTCCCTGTGTACTTTCTGGAGGCAATTGCTGGTGAATGTCTCCACGGAGGAATTGATTATAATTCATTTTGATGAACATCATCTTCTCCACATTTTCTGGAAGTAACCTCGTACGCCGATTGCTGACAAGGTGAGTGGCTGCACTAAACACTCTTTCGGAGTACACACTGGAGGGTGGGCAACTTAGGTAAAATACAGCCAGTTTGTGCAAGGGCCTCCAAATTGCCTCTTTTTCCTACCAGTATACGTACGGACTGTCTGACGTGCCTACTTGGATGCGGTCAGTCATATAATCCCCCACCATTCTTTAAATGGTGACAGAATCATATGCAGTGACAGTAGACGACATGTCAGTAATCGTTGCCAGGCCCTTCAGTCCGGACCAGATGTCAGCACTCGCTCCAGGCTGCCCTGCATCACCGCCAGCGGGTGGGCTCGGAATTCTTAGCCTTTTCCTCGCACCCCCAGTTGTGGAGAATGTGAAGGCGGAGCTGTTGACGGGTCACGTTCCGCTTGACTTGACAATTTTCTCACCAGCAGGTCTTTGAACCTCTGCAGACTTGTGTCTACCGGAAAGAGAGATACAACGTAGGTTTTAAATCTAGGATCGAGCACAGTGGCCAAAATGTAGTGCTCTGATTTCAACAGATTGACCACCCGTGAATCCTGGTTAAGCGAATTAAGGGCTCCATCCACAAATCCCACATGCCTAGCGGAATCGCTCTGTTTTAGCTCCTCCTTCAATGTCTCCAGCTTCTTCTGCAAAAGCCTGATGAGGGGAATGACCTGACTCAGGCTGGCAGTGTCTGAACTGACTTCACGTGTGGCAAGTTCAAAGGGTTGCAGAACCTTGCACAACGTTGAAATCATTCTCCACTGCGCTTGAGTCAGGTGCATTCCCCCTTCTTTGCCTATATCGTGGGCAGATGTATAGGCTTGAATGGCCTTTTGCTGCTCCTCCATCCTCTGAAGCATATAGAGGGTTGAATTCCACCTCGTTACCACCTCTTGCTTCAGATGATGGCAGGTCAGGTTCAGGAGTATTTGCTGGTGCTCCAGTCTTCGGCACGCAGTGGCTGAATGCCGAAAGTGGCCCGCAATTCTTCGGGCCACCGACAGCATCTCTTGCACGCCCCTGTCGTTTTTTAAATAATTCTGCACCACCAAATTCAATGTATGTGCAAAAAATGGGATGTGCTGGAATTTGCCCAGATGTAATGCACGCACAATATTGCTGGCGTTGTCAGATGTCACAAATCCCCAGGAGAGTCCATTTGGGGTAAGCCATTCCTCAGTTTCCGTAAGAGGTTGTCAGCTGTGTGCCTCTTATGGAAAGCGGTGATACAAAGCGTAGCCTGCCTAGGAACGAGTTGGCGTTTGCGAGATGCTGCTACTGGTGCCACCGCTGCTGCTCTTGCTGCGGGAGGCAATACATCTACCCAGTCGGCTGTCACAGTCATATAGTCCTGAGTCTGCCCTGCTCCACTTGTCCACACGTCCATGGTTAAATGGACATTGGGTACAACTGTATTTTTTAGGACACTGGTGACTGTTTTTCTGACGTCTGTGTACATTTTCGGTATCGCCTGCCTAGAGAAATGGAACCTAGATGGTATTTGGTACCGGGGACACAGTACCTCAATCAAGTCTCTAGTTGCCTCTGAATTAATGGTGGATACCGGAACCACGTTTCTCACCACCCAGGCTGACAAGACCTGAGTTATCCGCTTTGCAGCAGGATGAATGCTGTGATATTTCATCTTCCTCGCAAAGGACTGTTGGACAGTCAATTGCTTACTGGAAGTAGTACAAGTGGTCTTCCGACTTCCCCTCTGGGATGACGATCGATTCCCAGCAGCAACAACAGCAGCGCCAGCAGCAGTAGGCGTTACACTCAAGGATGCATCGGAGGAATCCCAGGCAGGAGAGGACTCGTCAGACTTGCCAGTGACATGGCCTGCAGGACTATTGGCTTTCCTGTGTAAGGTGGAAATTGACACTGAGGGAGTTGGTGGTGTGGTTTGCAGGAGCTTGGTTACAAGAGGAAGGGATTTAGTGGTCAGTGGACTGCTTCCGCTGTCATCCAAAGTTTTTGAACTTGTCACTGACTTATGATGAATGCGCTGCAGGTGACGTATAAGGGAGGATGTTCCGAGGTGGTTAACATCCTTACCCCTACTTATTACAGCTTGACAAAGGCAGCACACGGCTTGACACCTGTTGTCCGCATTTGTGTTGAAATAATTTCACACCGAAGAGCTGATTTTTTTTGTATTTTGACCAGGCATGTCAATGGCCATATTCGTCCCACGGACAACAGGTGTCTCCCCGGGTGCCTGACTTAAACAAACCACCTCACCATCAGAATCCTCTTGTCAATTTCCTCCCCAGCGCCAGCAACACCCATATCCTCATCCTGGTGTACTTCAACAGTGACATCTTCAATTTGACTATCAGTAACTGGACTGCAGGTGCTCCTTCCAGCACTTGCAGGGGGCGTGCAAATGGTGGAAGGCGCAAGCTCTTCCCGTCCAGTGTTGGGAAGGTCAGGCATCGCAACCGATACAATTGGACTCTCCTTTGGGATTTCTGATTTAGAAGAACGCACAGTTCTTTGCTGTGCTTTTGCCAGCTTAAGTCTTTTAATTTTTCTAGCTAGAGGATGAGTGCTTGCATCCTCATGTGAATCTGAACCACTAGCCATGAACATAGGCCAGGGCCTCAGCCGTTCCTTGCCACTCCGTGTCGTTAATGGCATATTGGCAAGTTTACGCTTCTCATCAGACGCTTTAAATTTTGATTTTTGGGTCATTTTACTGAACTTTTGTTTTTTGGATTTTACATGCTCTCTACTATGACATTGGGCATCGGCCTTGGCAGACGACGTTGATGGCATTTCATCGTCTCGGCCATGACTAGTTGCAGCAGCTTCAGCACGAGGTGTAAGTGGATCTTGATCTTTCCCTATTTTAACCTCCACATTTTTGTTCTCCATTTTTTAATGTGTGGAATTATATGCCAGTATCAATAGCAATGGCCTACTACTATATATACTGCGCACAACTGAAATGCACCACAGGTATGGATGGATTGTATACTTGACGACACAGAGGTAGGTAGAGCATTGGCCTACTGTACTGTACTGCTATATATTATATACTGGTGGTCAGCAAACTGTGCAAAACTTAAATGCACCACAGGTATGGATGGATAGTATACTTGACGACACAGAGGTAGGTAGAGCAGTGGCCTACTGTACCGTAATGCTATATATTATATACTGGTGGTCAGCAAACTGTGCAAAACTTAAATGCACCACAGGTATGGATGGATAGTATACTTGACGACACAGAGGTAGGTAGAGCAGTGGCCTACTGTACCGTAATGCTATATATTATATACTGGTGGCAGGGCCGGCGACAGGGGGGGTCAAAGGGGACACCTGTACCGGGCCCCAAGACTAAGAGGGACCCCAGGGATACACCACTTAGTGGCCGGCAGTGATGTAAGTCATCTTGTCCAGATAGGGCAGCGACCTGTAGAGAGTGACAGGAGCCTCTCACACACAGTGACTGTGTGGCGCGAGTGTGCACCCGCTCTTCCGGGTCCAGCTCAGTAATGGGACATGGCAGCTCCCCTGACCAGGATTCCCGTGCCCTGTGCCGGCCTCTTCTGGAGGGGTGTGAGGTCTGCATGGTACCTGCTGTGCAGTGTTCAGGTCTAGGTACTGGGGAGTGCAGCGCAGGTGAGTCTTTCCTCATGTTAAGAGTGGCTTATATATAATCTGAGGGGGCCCCAGAGACAACACTGTACCGGGCCCCAAGATTTCTGTTGCCAGCCCTGACTGGTGGTCAGCAAACTGTGCAAAACTTAAATGCACCACAGGTATGGATGGATAGTGTACTTGACGACACAGAGGTAGGTAGAGCAGTGGCCTACTGTACCGTACTGCTATATATTATATACTGGTTGTCAGCAAACTGTGCAAAACTGAAATGCACCACAGGTATGGATGGATAGTATACTTGATGACACAGAGGTAGGTAGAGCAGTGGCCTTCTGTACCGTACTCCTATATATTATATACTGGTGGTCAGCAAACTGTGCAAAACTGAAATGCACCATAGGTATGGATGGATAGTATACTTGACGACACAGAGGTAGGTAGAGCAGTGGCCTTCTGTACCGTACTCCTATATATTATATACTGGTGGTCAGCAAAATCATGCACTGTACTCCTACTATATACTACAATGCAGCACAGATATGGAGTGTTTTTCAGGCAGAGAACGTATAATACTGGTGGTCACTGGTCAGCAAAACTCTGCACTGTACTCCTCCTATATAATACTGCTGGTCCCCAGTCCCCACAATAAAGCAGTGTGAGCACAGATATATGCAGCACACTGAGCACAGATATGGAGCGTTTTTCAGGCAGACAATGTATACTGGTGGTCACTGTCAGCAAAACTCTGCACTGTACTCCTCCTATATAATACAGCTGCTCCCCAGTCCCCACAATTAAGCAGTGTGAGCACAGATATATGCAGCACACTGAGCACAGATAAGGAGCGTTTTTTTTTCAGGCAGAGAATGGATAAAACTGGTGGTCACTGGTCAGCAAAACTCTGCACTGTACTCCTCCTATATAATACTGCTGGTCCCCAGTCCCCACAATAAAGCAGTGTGAGCACAGATATATGCAGCACACTGAGCACAGATATGGAGCGTTTTTCAGGCAGAGAACGTATAATACTGGTGGTCACTGGTCAGCAAAACTCTGCACTGTACTCCTCCTATATAATACTGCTGGTCCCCAGTCCCCACAATAAAGCAGTGTGAGCACAGATATATGCAGCACACTGAGCGCAGATATGGAGCGTTTTTCAGGCAGACAACGTATACTGGTGCTCACTGGTCAGCAAAACTCTGCACTGTACTCCTCCTATATAATACTGCTGGTCCCCAGTCCCCACAATAAAGCAGTGTGAGCACAGATATATGCAGCACACTGAGCACAGATATGGAGCGTTTTTCAGGCAGAGAACGTATAATACTGGTGGTCACTGGTCAGCAAAACTCTGCACTGTACTCCTCCTATATAATATACGGTCCCCAGTCCCCACAATAAAGCAGTGTGAGCACAGATATATGCAGCACACTGAGCACAGATATGGAGTGTTTTTCAGGCAGACAACGTATACTGGTGGTCACTGTCAGCAAAACTCTGCACTGTACTCCTCCTATATAATACAGCTGTTCCCCAGTCCCCACAATTAAGCAGTGTGAGCACAGATATATGCAGCACACTGAGCACAGATAAGGAGCGTTTTTTTCAGGCAGAGAACGGATAAAACTGGTGGTCACTGTCAGCAAAACTCTGCACTGTACTCCTGCTATATAATACTGCTGGTCCCCAGTCCCCACAATAAAGCAGTGTGAGCACAGATATATGCAGCACACTGAGCACAGATATGGAGCGTTTTTCAGGCAGACAACGTATAATACTGGTGGTCACTGATCAGCAAAACTCTGCACTGTACTCCTCCTATATAATACAGCTGCTCCCCAGTCCCCACAATTAAGCAATAAGCACAAATATTTGCATCAACAATACACGGAGAGGACGCCAGCCACGTCCTCTCCCTAACATTTCCAATGCACAAATGAAAATGGCGGCGACGCGCGGCTGCTTATATAGAATCCGAATCTCGCGAGAATCCGACAGCGGGATGATGACGTTCGAGCGCGCTCGGGTTAACCGAGCCATACGAGAGAATCAGAGTATGCCTCGGACCCGTCTAAAATGGGTGAAGTTCGGGGGGGTTCGGTTTTATTTTACATTTACAGAAACAGCTAAAATCACTTGATTTGGCATTTTTTGTTCCTAGAGTATTATTAACCTCAATAACATTAATTTCCAGGCATTTTTGACCACAGTATTATATTAATTCAACATATTTTCACTTTTTGCAGACATCGTGGCAAAGGGAGTGCAATCGCGCCAAGTTCCAGATGCGGCTCCCTTATATGGAATTCAAACCCTGCAAGATCAGAAGCTGGATCAAAACAATATTGTGATGTGGTCAAAACTAACTGTAAATGAATGTTATTGAGGTTAATGATACTGTATGAACAAAAACATGCCCAAATTCTGTGATTTTAGCTGTTTTTGTGATTTTCTTTAAAAACAACACAGATCAAATACAGATTGGCAAAAAAAATACAGTTCCAAAACAGGAATGAGAAACAGATCCAAAACAAGAACCCAAAACCCGAGGTTTGGCCCAATGCACATCCCTAGTTGTCACACAATAGGGGCTTGCTTCCCATCTACCATCATAAGAGGATAACACAAAGGGACTTATGCTAAGTTAAATGCAAGTTGCATCTCAGAGGGAGCATAAAGCTTTCCACAAATAGCAGATGCAGCCAACTCAGAATGCTTAGAAAAATGTACCTCCCTCCTTGCAGATAACAGAAGCAGATGAAGTATTAATACAACAGGAGGTGTGGCTTTACTGTGAATACAAAGACGGTCAAAAACATAGGGGGTCATTCCGAATTGTTCGCTCGCAAGCTGCTTTTAGCAGCTTTGCACACGCTAAGCCGCCGCCTACTGGGAGTGAATCTTAGCTTATCAAAATTGCAAACGAAAGATTAGCAGAATTGCGAATAGACACTTCTTAGCAGTTTCTGAGTAGCTCCAGACTTACTCGGCATCTGCGATCAGTTCAGTGCTTGTCGTTCCTGGTTTGACGTCACAAACACACCCGGCGTTCGCCCAGACACTCCTCCATTTCTCCAGCCACTCCCGCGTTTTTCCCAGAAACGGTAGCGTTTTTTCACACACACCCATAAAACGGCCAGTTTCCGCCCAGAAACACCCACTTCCTGTCAATCACATTACGATCACCAGAACGAAGAAAAAACCTCGTAATGCCGTGAGTAAAAAACCTAACTGCATAGCAAATTTACTTGGCGCAGTCGCACTGCGGACATTGCGCATGCGCATTAGCGACTAATCGCTCCGTTGCGAGAAAAAAATAACGAGCGAACAACTCGGAATGACCCCCATAGTGCACATTTCATACACATTACAGTAAGTGACTGGAGAACGTACAGTAGCTAATAAGTTCCCAATACACATGCTGCCCATCCAGCAATACACAAAATATACACTACTATTTCCTTTTTAAAAGTCCTTCCTAATAAACATGTGATCCCAAACAGAGTAGGACACCTGCTTTACATTTTAGAAATGAGTGTTCAGTATACTACAAGTCTGCTATTACAACAATGCTGCACTTGTTTTTGCATCTATTAGGTATTTACTTAATTGGGCATGTTTGAGGCACATTTGCTGAATCAGACAACTCATCATTATCAACTTGCAACTAGCACCAGGAGTCCAGTACCCGCAAGAATTCCACTTCCAAACCGGTGGTGTACATCTTGGGACACATCTCACATTGACACAATCTTACTGTACTTTGGTGGTGTCTACATGTTCCCATCAACCTCTATGATGGCCCATTCGGCTCTGGTAGTTGTATTAAAATTACAAAGGCATAAGATATACGTATTGTGAGTTATGGCTTATGAACAAGAGCAAGTTGCATGGATGAGATTAAACACAGTTTTACAGTATGTCCAGTTTTGCATGAGGCCCAACGAGCTTAGAAATCCTGATTAAAAGGCACAGGATATGTTCACAACACTATATAAACACAGATAAACCCCTATCGTCGCTGTAACATTAAAGGAATGTGTAAAATTTGCAACAAGACAAATGTTTGTAGCAGAAAGAAATCAGGTCAGGAAAATATAAATATTCAAAACAATAAAAAAGTGCTAAATATTTCACAAGCATTTTATGAGACAGAACAAAATAATTGCTTATTAGTGTGTGTGTGTGTGTGTGTGTGTGTGTGTGTGTGTGTGTGTGTGTGTGTGTGTGTGTGTATATATATATATTCTGTAGCAACTGTTATCTGCTTATGCCATACAATATGCAAGTGCTGTTTAGCTTTTTTCATTTGTGTTACCTCTTTTCTTTTTATGTTGTCTATGTGTTTCCCGGCCTCTTCTCAGTTCTGTGTGCAGACAATGTAGGTGCTTTGTTTATATACTGATAACTAAATGCCGGCCCTTCCAATAAAGATTACATGTTGCAACCTATTTCCCAGAATATTCGATTGAGCTGGCATAAATAACTTCTAATGCTGGAATGTTGTGTACCTTTTAAAGGTAATCCAGATTTCGCAACAATGATTTCTGCAATTCCTTTAAATGGGTTAGAATATTTCATTTGGGGATTTTTCAGCATTCATGTGGACTGTTTTGCCTGTTATACCATAAGGAAATTATATAAAACACTTTTAACTATTTGTCTGTCAGAATGCGACCAAACTATGCTGTACATTTCCTGACATTGTCACATCTGTGGCAACCAGTCAGAAATGCCCACCCATGGCTGTTGGAATTTAAGCTTCCAGCAGCTGCCTCTCTCAGATGTACCACCCAGCCCCCTGCTTTCTTGTTCCATCCCCAGTGCCACAAACAAGCGGCTTTGCAAACCGTCCACTGAAAATGCAAATGCAGAAGGAGGTGGCAGACACTTCCTTGCTTTACTGGCAATCCCAGCGCTGTGACCAAAGTAGCCGCCCTTTGATCAACATCGCGACCAATGCCTCAGCTTATTCAGTCTGGCCATCACAGGGAACCTTACAAGGCTAGGGATTATGTGTCCAGAGACGCAGACCCTGGACTTTCCACTCTCGGAATCCAGGGGGGGGTGACACGCCCCTGTTTCCAGAAACACCACTTGTCCTCACCCCACACCACCCCCTAAATGCCTCTGCCCGTCAATCAAGCAGAGGCAGAAGGAGAACTGCGTACACTCACTAAGGGACCTATTCTGCACGTGCGCAGAACCGGTCCTACACCTGCGCATATTCCCAACAATAAGGAATCTGCATGAGCAATTGAATCAGTGTCGTGAGCTGAATCAGGTCCCAAGTCATACACAGAGTAATCCATCATCCTTTTGAGCATAAGACTGTTTACAGTTACTCCCCTATTCAATATGTATGTAATCATCATCCTACTCAGCCCAGCCATCTGCAGTAGTTTATTTTCATTAACCACTTAATTTACTAATATTTTTTTTCTTTTTTTCAAAAAGAGGAACTAGCTCAGACCTCCTGCTTTTCTCCATATGTCTTCCAGCACTATTATCAGCACCTTGGCCACTGTCACAACCACGTATTGAGGATGTGTTTACAGTATATCTTATTATATAGCAAAATGTGTGTCTTATGCATATAAAAAGTCATATCTTTAATTCTAAGGGGTGTATCTCTACTTTTATTTAGAAAGTTGTCTTGATAATAACAATTTATTTCTACACTTTGCACCACAATCATGTTTGTACACAAATTATCTCAGCGATGGAAATGCTAATGTTATCAAGTGAAGCTGCCGCCCAGGAATGAATAGAGATGACCTCTGGAACCATTGCAAACTCAATCACAATTGCATACACATTTGCCGCCTGTATTCAAGAATGAGGAACATCTAGGGTAAGGGTAGTCCTATGGCTATGTAACACCCTCTATTGGTGGGATGTCAGCGGGAAGTTCGTACCTGCTACTCTGCTCGGATACACCTGTTGCAATGTCAATGGATGTCTCTGGCTGCTCCTCCTTTAGATGTCCCTCAACATGGCAGAGCAATAGAGAACCCCCCAGAACCCTAATGCAGTCACTACACATTTGGACAGTGGCATAGAGGATGCAATCAGTTACAGTAAACATGCAGAAAGTTAGACCAGATGCGGTGCGCTTATGAAGAGACAAAGTATAATTGATACTTCCCTTATGTATTCTTTGTCGTAGGTTCTAACAGGTACTCCGGGTAAATGGAATCCACCTTTAAAATCATCTGAGTGGACTTAGAATATCACTTGGTTCATATAAGTAATCACCAGCATTGGCTCCGCATCTGGTCTAACTTTCTGCATACTTATATCTAACCTCTGGTATTGGGGATACCTTCAGACCCAGTTGTGTGCAGCATATCTGTCTTGGCGCCCGGGCACTTTTCTGCTATCCATAGTTACAGTAAACAGTTACTTAAATGTGTAGAATTACTTTCAAAATATATGCACAATGGTGGTCATTCCGAGTTGATCGCTCGCTAGCTATTTTTAGCAGCCGTGCAAAACGCTATGCCGCCTCCCACTGGGAGTGTATTTTAGCTTAGCAGAAGTGCGAACGAAAGGATTGCAGAGCGGCGGCAAAGTTTTTTGTGCAGTTTTAGAATAGCTTAATACTTACTCAGCACTTGCAATGACTTCAGACTGTTCAGTTCCTGTTTTGATGTCACAAACACGCCCTGCGTTCGCCCTGCCACGCCTGTGTTTTTCCTGGCACGCCTGCGTTTTTTTCAAACACTCCCTGAAAATGATCAGTTGACACCCAGAAACGCCCACTTTATGTCAATTACTCTGCGGCCAGCATTGCGACTGAAATGCTTCGCTAGACCATGTGTGAAACAACATTGTTCATTGTAATAGTACGTCGAGCGTGCGCATTGCGCCGCATACACATGCGCAGATGTGCTGTTTTTTTGTCTCATCGCTGCACAGCGAACGAATGCAGCTAGCGATCAACTCGGAATGACCACCAATATACTCTCATTTTGCTAATATCTATACGTCTTATGACATTTTCACAGTATCACAGCAAACCATTAGGACAACACAATATTACCTTAGTGTATCCCCACTACCACTTGTCCCAATGGAGTACTTTTGCTATAAGTGATGAAGACAAACACAGTGTCTCTGTCTGTGCAAGTGTCCCCGAATTTGAGCCCTTTTTGTCCACTATGCGGAAACTAGGTACTAGCCTCAGAACTAACAGAACTTCTCCTCAGTGCAATACTTGGGAGTAGTGTTCAGGGATCTTCCCTGGTGGCCACTGATTGAGCACTTAAACCGGATGGAATAGATTATCCCATAGCAGGGGTTCTTACAGGCTTCATAAGAAACTTGGTGCTAAGCCATTCCACCGAGTCACAACAACAGAGCAGTATTTGTTGTGAAATCACACTTCCTGTGCAATGCTGTACAGTGTACACAATGTAGATCTCACCGCTTGTTGCAATAGCTGCCCTGGCACTGGAAGTAGCTGACAATCTCTCGCACTGGCTGTCTGCCTCGCTCTCTGGCTGGAGCTGAGCAGATTCTGACTGAGACTGTCTGTGTTCTCTCTGGCAGGATCTGTCACTTACTGGCATCCACAGGCTGTCTCTTGGCTACACTGGCTTTCTCTCACACAGCGTCTCCTCAGTGCTCTGATTCCTGTCAGCCCATGAGCCGTCTATCTCCACAGACTCCTCAGAATATCCCCCTCTGAGGATCGCAGAACAGCTCCTCTTCAGCACACACCAACGCGCAGCTCCATATCCTCATCCTGGTGTACCCACTCTGTAGGCTCCTCTTCCTCAGGTCACAGGTCAGCCTGTTGCTAGGTCTCTGTACTTTCCTGCTCTCTGGGTGGTGTAACTGCTGTTCCCCTGGGTCTAGTGCTCCTTTGTTAGCTGCTGGTGTCACCAGGTGGGGAAGTGGCTAACCCCTGCAGTGTTCAAGCCTTCCTGACCGAGACAGTTTTTACAGTGTAATGTAGGCAGAAGCTTCTTGAGTGCCAAGTCCAGATATGCCCAACAGAACCCTTAGTGGGGTGGCACAGCTATGCAGAGGGAACACAGTGGTAGTGATGCATTTGTATGTATGCTCACAGTTTATGGCAGATTCTCACCCCAAAAATGACCATGACATGCCTGCATTTTTCCAACCACTCCCTGTAAACTCCAAGTTGACCCCTCCAAATGGTCACTTCCTGTCAATCACTTTGCGATGTAAACCTCATTGCGAGTGGGATTCAAAGCTGCACCTTCGCACATGTCCGTTGTAATCTCCAGATAATCACTCCATTGCGTGATTATCAGTCATTGCGTACAAATATGAATAAGACCCATCAGAGCAATATCTACAGTATAACACACAAAACAATTAACCAAGTGCTTAACCTAGAACAATTCTTGTTCATCCAGTAATGCAGCTGTTACTCAACCCTGAAAATTTGTTTAGGAAAAAGAAAGTAAGAAATATTACAGCACACAGGAATTGAAAAGTTTGTACAATTTATTTAAAACATATATAAAATATATATAGAAGAATATATATCTGACAATCAATAAGCAACCACCGGCTGGTTTTAAACCTATATAATAAAACAATTAAATATAGCTGGCTATTAATCCATTAGCAAATGTATCATTGCTGGCAACAATTTCCTTCCCAGCTTGCTGTTTTGTAACCAGTTCATGAGAGAACAATGGCCCTCATTCCGAGTTGTTCGCTCGCTAGCTGCTTTTAGCAGCAGTGCAAACGCTAGGCCGCCGCCCTCTGGGAGTGTATCTTAGCTTAGCAGAAGTGCGAACGAAAGGTTAGCAGAATTGCTGGAAAATATTTTCCTGCAGTTTCTGAGTAGCTCCAGACCTACTCCTAGATTGCGATCACTGCAGACTGTTTGGTTCCTGAATTGACGTCACAAACACGCCCTGCGTTCGGCCAGCCACTCCCCTGTTTCCCCTGGCACGCCTGCGTTATGTGCTGCCACGCCTGCGTTTTTTTAGCACACTCCCGGAAAATGGTCTGTTACCACCCAGAAACGCCCCATTCATGTCAATCACTCACCGATCAGCAGAGCGACTGAAAAGCGTCGCTCGGCCCTGTGTTAAACTGCATAGTTTTGTGTGAAAGTACTTCGCGCGTGCGTACTGCGGCCCATACGCATGCGCAGAAATGCGAGCGATCAACTCGGAATGAGGGCCAATGTGTCCAATTAGTATCAGTTTGCCTGGCACAAGCTGTATAGAGGACTGTGTTGTTAATATAAAAGCAGAATTGGCAACATCAGTTTAGAGCTGTCAAAGAATAGGGGATACGGTCATTAGGTCGACACAATTTAGGTCGACAGTCATTAGGTCGACCACTGAAGGTTGACATTGCCATTAGGTCGACATGCACTAGGTCGACACGTACTAGGTCAACAGGTCAAAAGGTCGGCATTACTTTTTCACATTTTTTTAATATTTGGGACTTTTTCATACTTTACGATCCACGTGGGCTACAATTGTGAACGGTAACCTGTGCCGAGCACAGCGAGGCACCTTGCCCGAAGCATGGCGACTGAAGCGAGCCATGCGAGGGGACTTGGTGCACTAATTGGGGTTCCCCGTCACTTTACGAAGAAAACTATACCCAAAAAAGTCCAAAAACTCATGTCGACCTTTTCACCTGTCGACCTAGTACATGTCGACCTAATGTCCATTTCGACCTAGTGCATGTCGACCTAATGCCCATGTCAGCCTTCAGTGGTCGACCTAATGACTGTCAACCTAAGTTGTGTCGACCCACCAACCCATACTCAAAGAATAGTCTCCAGTGAGTCTAGCAGGCCACAGACGGTCCACTCAATGAATATACTGTTATTAGATCTGGCCAGATATTTAAAACGTGTACACATGGTCTCACTACTGGATTAATAGCCAGATATACTTTATTGTTTTATTATATAGGTTTAAAACTGGCTGGTGGTTGCTTATTGATTGTCAGATATATATTCTTCTATATATATTTTATATATGTTTTAAATAAATTGTGCAAACTTTTCAGTTCCTGTGCTCTGTGATATTTCTTAACTTATTTTTCCTAACCAATATATATAACACAATCAGGAACATAGGCTCCGATAGTAGCTCATCCCCGCAATATGTAAAAAGAAAAGAGCTCTAGATAGAACTACACACCACTTGGGCCCACACCGCACACCCTGCACCCATTTATTTCAATACTTACCCTCTGGAGTCCCTAATCAGCAGCAGCAGCAGAACTGCAGAAAACACCAGGAAAATGGTGCTGCGGCCATTTTCCCGGGATTTCGTATATGCACAGTAAAAAAATCACTGTGAAAATGGCCACTGCTACATTTTCTCGGAGACCAGCTCATGTGCACTAGAATCTGGGTCAGCGCTAGTGCCCAGGGTCTACAGCACAGCTGGTTATAGAGGTGGGGGCACAGACAGAGTATGCACACGGGCCTCCTCATCTCTTGAAACACCCCTGCTACACAGCTGGGAGGCCACAAGCGGAAATTGCAAAGTGGGACTGACATCATCTCCTAATGCCTTAGACCACATTCATGTTGTCTGCTGGTAGAGGAAGACCAGCTGCATAGGAAGTACTTGTACACACCAGGACCAGATAAGAGAGACTGGGAAAGTTAGTAAATACCCCTACCTGGGACCTGAGAATACAGAATGTTTCCCAATATCTGCACTGCTGAGCACAAAACAACACTCGGTCAGCATCAAATTACTCACAAGTTCAAAAGAGTATAAACATTGAGGTACTGTTTTTGCTCTATCTTTTAGAAAAGTACAGTATTGCATGCGTATGTTTAAACACACACCTATTTTCAAGAACTCTTTTATCAAATCTATATTATATTATTAAAACAAATTAGAGCAATTTAATTTTATACAATTATACATTTCTTATTTTTTATGATTTATTGTTATTTAGAATTGCATATTTATAATTGTTTGCGATTGTCACTTTATTAGGCTATTAATAGGTAGATTCCCCATATCTTGCAGGTACTGTTTAAAGATTTTGTTTAAATTAAACAACTCATGTTCAAACTACTAATGGAGTACCTTTGGAATGTGTACTGTACGGTGTAGTTTTACTGCATTGTGAAATAGTGTGTACTGATAGCACAGAGATTTTGTTTGTTCCTGACTCATCAAGACTGTAGCCAGCAGTCTAGAATAGCTACAGTATACTGTAAAAATTTAAAAAATTGCATAAATTCATTATGCACAAATTTTTATAAATTCAAGATACTGTATTTTGCACACGGCTATCTTAGCAGCCCAGGGCGGGCAAAGCAATAAAACATAAGGTAGCTCTCCTGCGGTCCTGTATTGTCTCTCCACATGCTTCCATACAGTAAATGGCTGTCAGCACTCTGCTTGGTGGATAGCTCCAGCAATCCCCCAATCAGCATGCTGACATAAACTCACTTGTTGCAGACCAGGGGCCAAATGAGTGACAGTTTCAGAAAGTGAGAGATTTGGTAGGTTTTTCAGGTTTTTTTTTTAAAGTGGCAATCATTTACACTGCAAAATCAGGTTGATCTTGCTGTGTAAATGATTGCCACTTTAAAAAAAAACTTCAAAACCTTACCAAATCTCTCACTTTCTGAAACTCTCACTCTATTACATTTGGCCCCTGGAGGTAGAGAATGCTGCCTGGCTGCTTTGATTGTGTGCAATTTACAATCAGAGAGGCCGAGCAGCAGTCTCTAGGTGCCATGCAAGAAGCTCCGGGGACATCAGCCTCTCTCTGCTGGAAGGCCTATACGTTAAGATGGCCCTGCATGGATAACATAATCTTACTGTAAATGATTAGGACTTTTAGGTGACTTTTAATATCCATAATTACAGTATTAGTGGTGGTATTAGAATTTACGGTATATACAGTTATGCACATATTTGTAGCACTTGGGTATTATAAATATGCTAAAACATTGATTCCCTTCTAGTGACTGGAACACTTTAATGGCCATATTTTTTTAGACAGGTCCTTTCTCAATATGTAATGCCCACCCCGATCCAGTTATCTTTCTATCAGGGTTGCATAAAAATCTGATTTTTTTAAATAAAAATAAACAAAAAAAAATCAGATTTATTTGATCTAAATCAGTTTTTATTGATTTAATCAGATTTTTGGGATATAAATAGGATTTTTTGTAAACTTCTTTTAAGTAAACTGTTTAATTTTAAATGTTTACACCTTGTTTTATTAATACATGACCAATTTTTGAAGTGAGAACAGTAACAAAATGAATAGAATAATTACACACTAAATAGTTGCATCAAGAAGTACAATTAGGCTCTGAATTTCACTCAATCAGTTGTTTGCATCTGAGTCAAACATGTACAGGTTGAGTATCCCATATCCAAATATTCCGAAATACGGAATATTCCGAAATACAGACTTTTTTTGAGTGAGAGTGAGATAGTGAAACCTTTGTTTTTTGATGACTCAATGTACACAAACTTTGTTTAATACACAAAGTTATTAAAAATATTGTATTAAATGACCTTCAGGCTGTCTGTATAAGGTGTATATGAAACATAAATGAATTGTGTGAATGTAGACACACTTTGTTTAATGTACAAAGTTATAAAAAATATTGGATAAAATAGCCTTCAGGCTGTGTGTATAAGGTGTATATGAAATATATATTCATTCTGTGCTTAGATTAAGGTCCCATCACCATGATATCTCATTATGGTATGCAATTATTCCAAAATACGGAAAAATCCGATATCCAAAATACCTCTGGTCCCAAGCATTTTGGATAAGGGATACTCAACCTGTATATGTCTTTGTCCACGTCCTCACCTTTGTCCTTAACAGAAAAGGCTCCGTAGCATGCAACCAGTTTAGCTGCTTTTTTCATTTCCCAATCTGTTGTGTGTTTTGGATTGTACAAAACCGTACGTTGAAAAAATCCTTTCAATTCCTACACTTGATGAAACTGCGGTGAACATCTGCTACAGAAGACATAGTGTCCACTTCAAACGGGTGGTCTTCTGTTTGCCGGCGGTCGGGCTCCCGGCGCTCAGTATACCGGCGCCGGGAGCCCGACAGCCGGCATACCGACACTTATTTTCCCTCGTGGGGGTCCACGACCCCCATAGAGGGAGAATAAAATAGTGTGGCGCGCGTAGCGCGCCACCGTGCCCGTAGCGTGGCGAGCGCAGCGAGCCCGCAAGAGGCTCATTTGCGCTCGCCAAGCTGTCGGTAAGCCGGCGGTCGGGCTCCCGGCGCCGGAATGCTGGTCGCCGGGAGCCCGACCGCCGGCCAGCCGTAGTGAACCCACTTCAAACATGTATGGTGCAAATGGTTTCATGGATGCACGAAAGTTGATGATGACCGGAATAATTTGATGATTATTGACATGAGCAAACTCTGTAGCAATCTCATATTTCAGCAGGACTAAGCTTTTTTCCCCTGTACCTAGGAGCAAGTAGATTAGCTAGCAAGTGGGCATCTGTAAATGCAATTTTAGCTCTTGCCTTTGCCATCTTTACTACATTGCTGTGCTGTCCAATCTCTTCAAGATCATCTAACAGCTTCTTCCACACTTGTACCACCTCTCTGATCGCGCAGTTTCGTCTTTGTGCACGATCCAGGGATACAGCTACAAATTTCGTTCGAGCCAAATAATCTTCAGCACTCCGCTTAATACCAAAGTTAGTAACTTTGTTAATAATGTCTTGTGGGATATCATCTTTGTTTTCATCACGTACTCTTAACAAGAATGGGCCAGTTTTTCAGAAAGGACTCCAAACAGTCTGCCATAGTATTCCAGCGTACGTCACTTGGTAGTATATACTTGGTAGAATCTCTTAATACACCATCCGTTATTCTCCCCAACTGAGCTAAAAAAAAAGGACTGCCCCCACCTACACTTCTATCTCTTTCTGAGCAACAGTTGTAGCTTTTTAACATTTTGATTTAAATCATGATTTCATTTGATTTAAATCGTTGAGTTAATCATTTTATTTAAATAGTTTATTTAATCATTTAATTTAAATTGTGCAACCCTGCTTTCAATGTATAGTGTGAATCATTGAATAGGATCATATTCTGCCATTTAGGTTCTGAAAATACATGGCAGAAAATAAGGATTAGGTGTGCAGAGCTGGCATGGCTATTTTCAGGCCTGCCTAGCATTAGTCATAAAAGCCTGCTCTTTCAGAAGGGCCATAAGACTCCCAGAAGAGTAGACTTGAGCCACAGATCCACCAAACTTCCCAGTATAGTGGGGAAGCTGGGGAGCTTGAATATGCAATTTGCACACACACACACACACACACACCTCCTCCCACCTCCACACACACACACACACACACACACATCATTGCCCTATCCTGGATATTGCTGCATTTCAATGCAGCTGGGTGCGAATGGGTTTCATCATCCTGAATTACCCTAAAATTTGGGAAAGACACAATAGGATTGGCCACTACTTCCTCAATTATGTCATACCAGTTAGTATTAGCAGTGGCATCAATAGCCTTCTTAATTGTACATTTATAAGCAATAACTTGCACCTGGGCTGGCAGGACCACTGAAGCTATTTCTCCTCTTAGCTGTGCATCTCCTCCTGATGCACAGCCTGTTCCTTCTGGAAAAACAAGATATATATATATATATATATATATATATATATTCACAATGCTAATCGCATATTTAAGTACATATGCGATTAGCATCGTGATGAATGGTAGCAATGTCATTTAGTACATCCCACCCACAGAGAGGGGTAAGAAGCCTCTATACTAGTCAACAAATTATAGTGCATAAATGTGATAAAATATGTTACTGTGATGTGAGAATATTTGTGTAAATAGCTACAATGATGCATAGTGAAAACACGTGAAGGAAAAAAATGACAAAAGTTTTATTATTATTATTAATAATAATAATAATTATTATTATTATTATTATTGTTATTGTTATTGTTGTTGTTGATAATGATAGAATTAGATGATAATAGCACCTATTTGGGTTATATATTTTTGTATTTTTAATTTGTGAGCTAATCTTCCTGGCCCACACCAGTATCCTCCAATACGGCACTACAAGGATCAAAATTCATAACTATATAATCCAAAGTGGTGCTATAATCAGGGCCGGATTAAGACTTGGGGGTGCACTTAAGACAGAGGGGCCCTGGTAGAAGGGGGATGTGTATATTAGATTGTGCATGCATCTGAACATGACCCATTCCAGGAGAACAAAATGCTCTCTACCTGAACTTTCCTCTTAATATATGATTGGTGTCACCTGTGTTAAACTATTTAATTAATAAGAAAAGTGTTTAAACACAGAAGATGCAATCACAACTTAAGAAAGAAGTCCAGGTAAAGAGCATTTTGTCCCTCATAGAATGGGTCACAATGGGATGTATGGATTGTGTATATTACATTTAAACCAATGGTGTATACTTGATTTAAACTAATAATTTAACCACTTAACTGACATTGTTTTTTCCAAAAACCACTCAGAAATTGTCATTTTTGTATTTTATGAGTGAATAAGGTGAAGAACATGTATTTAAACTTATTATAATGAATTTAAAAATATATATATTTTTACAAACATCGGTGGTCTATTGGAACATTGCTTCCATCTCGAACATCACGGCTATCAATTATAAAGCTGGGACAACCACCAGGTACACAGTGGGGGCTTGGGGGATTAATTTAAACTTCCCCCA
The DNA here is from genome assembly GCF_028390025.1 of Pseudophryne corroboree. Lineage (NCBI taxonomy): Eukaryota > Metazoa > Chordata > Amphibia > Anura > Myobatrachidae > Pseudophryne > Pseudophryne corroboree. The sequence continues at coordinate 149,329,130 of NC_086455.1, forward strand.
TGGCTGCTATTGTCTGCAGCCACTGGGTTCGGGGTTGCTGACTGTGCAGACCAATCAGCAGTGATCGACAGCACATCAAACACTGGGGGAGGGGACCATCCGGTTCCTCTGAAAGAAGCAGCAGTGAGAACTTTCTCGTACCACGCTGTCTATCTGACTGGCCGCATCCTGTGTGACCAGCTCAGATAAAGCACTTACTAGTGTGGTGTCATCTGAGTACAGTTTTTAGCTCCATCTAATTGAAAGACAACTATTTTATAAAATGTTCTTGTAGTGGAACAAAGAGAACTTAAAAAAAAACTTAAAATACATAGAAAAAATATATATAATTTTTTTAGTCACATGCAAGAATAGCAGCCGCCTCTGTACTGTGTACACACTGGGACAGGACTCAGGAGGTCTCATTCTAGATCCTCATTAGATAACAGGTTACACAGGACCCAGGCACCCAGGCAGGGAGGAGTGGAAGCAGGGATCCCTGTGTCACTTACAGCTCTCTCCACCCTACTAGCTCTCCTATGGTTGGAAAGGTCGGTAGATCATGAAACCTGATACTCCTGTGTATCTGCCTGCACTGCATACTGTCCTGCTCGCATTCTGACTACCTGGTTCTGCTGCTGCATAAGAGGGAAAGCTATTGACGTCAGTGTCCTCTGGCAGGGGTGCTCCCTGACAAAGGGGTCCCCAGAGTACAGTATGCCCTGCACCCTCCCCTTAATCTGGCTATGGCTATTATCATGTACAGTAGTGTAGGACCAACAGTGCAGAGACCCCTTGATATGGCCAGTGGCTTACCATATGTTTGTAAATGTGTGTTACTGAGATCTATGCATTGTATTATTACGTAGGATGCAAGTCTTTTTTGCCAGCCTAGTTCAGGCTTGGAGAATTTTTTTGTCTTTTTTCTTGTCTACAGTAAACCCTCTTACATGCACCTGTGATGGACCAATAAACTTATCGAACATCTTCTATTCTGTGTATCAAAGTTCAGTGGGACATTTATTGGAACAGTACTTGGAGGCTATGCTGATTGTTGTAGTGCCATATTCGAGGATCCTGGGATACCTCCAGGTTAGTTAGCTCTCAGTAAGACATACATAAATATATGACCCATGTACTGCTATTGCCATGCAGTGTAGAACCACTAGAGCAGGGATGCTTTGACCTTTTTGGTGGGCTTATGATATATTTGCATATGTATGAACTGTAATTGAGATCTCTGCATTTTATTTTATTTTATTTAGGATGCAAGTCTCTTTTGCTGGCCCATTGCAGTGTGTTGGGGGAATTTATTTGTTGTCTAGGATAAGCCCTCTCTAATATGTACCTGATATTAGCCAATAAATTGATTGAGCAACTTCCATTCTGTTTATCACTGATCTGATGGGACTACATTGTACTTTATGATATTGCTTATTAAAAAAATTCTTTACATATACTTGAACCACTATCCACAATGCCAACTGCCAACATTGTTGGGTATATTCAAAATAAGATAAATATATATATCCATTCAAAGAACCAGGTACAATATGCTGCAGAGGCTTGTTGCAATTGCTTGGCAACTTGTGTTTATGGTTGCTTGCATAGATGTAAAGCAGATAGTTATTAATTTCAATGCCATTATTGGTGTAGAATATTGAGGTTCTTTAGTCACATGAATGAATTATTTCAATCTTTCTCTGCAATCTGGCAGTTCTGATGTCTGTTTGTATTTCACCTTGACTCACTGTTTGCAACTTGCCCTGACCCATGCCATGACCTTAAAAACTGCTGATAACTGCCTCCTGTTAGTGCATGTGATGTGTATTGAGTTACCATTCATTACTGCCCTCAAGAATGCCTCTGCTATGCTTCTACTATGCCTACACTGATCCACAACTGGTACACTTGTAAAAGTTATATGTTACACTGTACCACCAGATATGTCTATCACTAGGTGTCTTCTGTATTTTACTACTGCTGATTGTTAGGGTCTCCTGCCCTGTGCTGCCACGTCGTCATGGCAACCGGGAGACAAGTGCTAGTGGAGTAACCTGAGCGCAGCTGATACTCCGGTTCGGGTCTTTTGCTGTGCAGTGGTTATAGGCTCTGTGCACGGCAGGGGATCCGGTGCTGGTTTTTGTGCTCACAGTCTGTGAGGTCTGAGTGGGGCGTGGACAGCACCTGCTTTATAAGGCCTCTTTTCAGGGTAAGCAGATGCTGCTGAATCTCTGTTGGTTAGTCAGTTCATGAAAGTTAGCCAGTACTGTGTAGCTTTGTATTTGTTTGTTGCTTACTGCAAATAGGCCTGGGGATTTGGTATTACACTCTGCCAATCCAGACCTAGCAGTAAGACTGGAGTCAGTCGTTTAGCTTGCTGGGGTTCTGTTATTACTCTGTGAACTTAGCAAGTTTGCGGCTGTATTCTAACACTTGCCTGTCTAATCCTGTCTCACTGTGCTAGGTGTCAGGGGTCAGTTTAGTGGCAGTAAGCTTAAACCTGTGCACTGCAAGTGAGAATCAGGATTGTGGAGGCTCTCCTTGTGTCTATCATTCCATCTCTGACCAAGGAGTTTACTGCCACACCCGTTGGTAACCCTTTAGGGTTTTGCTGTTGCCCTTAGCAACAGCATTTCGGGTTCTCTACGTATTAAAACACAACATCTTGCTTTTTACATCTGAGCTGTTCTAATACAAGGGAGATACCCAGTTCCTTAGCCTCTGGGCTTCTCTGTTCACTGTGTGTGTATTTTGTTACCCTATCACCTTCTGTGTACGTTATGTCATATTCCCCAGTTTGTCTGTGAGTCCATTTGTTTTGCATAACAGTTCAAACACCAGTACATTCCTGCAGACACTGGAGTGCATAACAGTTCTGACACTAGTACTTTCCTGCAGGCACTGGTGTGCATAACACTGATAATGTAAATTGAAATTAAACTGCCCAAATAGGCGGAGAAAAATGTCAGAACTTAACATGATATTGATGCTGTTTGTGATTCAATATTTTTTCCTGTTCTCTATGATCATCTAGGCAGCCTTTTAAACACTGGATCAATCATCAAACAGAAACCAGCATATACTGTTATAAAGTACAAGCAAAAGACCTTGAGCTATATTGCCACCTGGCACTCCAGTGCTGTACCTAAAGATGAGCATTAGAGCTTTACATTTATTTTAAAGCTTTGCCTGATTATCTATCGATACAAAATGGTCTCCACATCTGCCATCTGACAGTTTACTAACCAGACATGCTTTGAATACACTTGAACATTAAGCTTTAACTTTGCTAAGTACAGATCAATTGTTTTAGCTAACTCATGGAACTGATTTTGAATTTGTAATCGCAAGGTAATATTGCATAAGACTCCTTTTCTCCAATGTGCAACTACTGCTATGTTGTAATAATTAGGTCTAAAGACTGTTATTGTACAGAACTCAGTAAAACAATTAATTATGCAGAGCTAGTGATCATACAGTTTTCATATAAGTTCTCTTTATGGGTCTGGTATGTGTGGTTAAGATTTACGTTGTCATGCATCAAGTTAACATGAGAATGAAGACATGGTTAAAATGTTGACACACAGCATGCCAAAATGCTTACATTTCAACAGTGAGCATGTCAACATTCATCATGTCTACACTGATGTCATGTCAGCATGATAGACTGCCAATAAAACATCTGAGGTGGTCTAGTGGTGTCTTACCTGCTCCTGGTGGCAGCAACATCTTCAGGTCTTCTCATGGTCCAAGCAGTACCATAAGAAGCAGTTCTGGTGGAGACCTCTGACAATGAATGCTGTTCCTTAATCCTAGCCCCCTGCAGCCTAACCTGAACCTTCCTCTGCAGCCTAAACTTAACCCTTACTAACCTGCATTCTGAGAATGTTGACCTTTCATATAGAAACATTTCAGATGTTGACATTGAGTATATATTGACTTGCTGAAAATGTCAACATAATACCTGTTAACATGTTGAACTATGTGTTGTTGAAATTACGAACGTTGACATGGTAATTGTCGACCATGTGGGTGGATCCCATCTTTACAGTAACATGGGAATTTTAGGAACCAGCATTTGCTACATTTTTTTTTAATTGCTCTTTAGTAATTTCTATTAAATATTATTTATTTTAATTAGTAATCTTGTAAATTAATTGACAAACTAAAAGGGTGAATCAGTTAAGATCTTGAAACTTGATGATAACTTGTTAGAAAATATAATGTGGCCTGAATTTGCTTAAAAGAATTAACAAAGTTTTTCTTCCAAACTCTATTGATTCTTCTGTGATCTGGTTAAAACCCCCAGTCTATATAGTTTTCCCATATTATTTCACTGTCTCATCCTAAAGATGGTAATATTACTTACTCATGTAAATAATATATAAGAAGATACACATTTCATTGAAGCATGCTGCATATCATTGCAAATCATTTGAGCATAAATGTTCCAAATGTAAAATTATATGGTAATGCCCATGGTGTAACTAGACCTATGGGGGCCCCATATTAAAATGTCCACAGCCTCCCCCCAGCAATGCAGTATATAGGTCCTAAATCAGCATGGATCGCAAAATCTTTCTCTAATGGGCAAAACCATGTGCACTGCAGGGGGGCAGATATGACATGTGCAGAGAGAGTTAGATTTGGGTGGGTTATATTGTTTCTGTGTAGAGTAAATACTGGCTGCTTTATATTTACACTGCAATTAAGATTTCAGCTTGAACATGCCCCACCCAAATCTAGCTCTTACTGCACATGTTATATCTGCCCCACCCTGCATTGCACATGGTTTTGCCCATTAGAGAAAGATTTTGCTTTTACAATCCATGCTGAATTAGGCCCATAGTGTGGGGAAGGCATTCACCAGTGGTGGTGATAAGGACGTTCGCAAACCCCCCACCTTCCTAACACACAGTCACATGCTGCAACTTTGGGCACAGGGTGAGTCCCAGTCAAACCAAAATAGAAACAGAAGAGAAGATGTATACAGTTTAACAGAGTACAGAGGAAGGGCCAGGCCCATAGCCAGATTAAGTGGGTGGCACAAGGGATACTGTTCTCTGGGGCCCCCCAGCCGGAGCAAACTGACATCACTAACTCTCTCTCGCTTGTGCAGAAGCAGACAGACAGTATGTGAGCAGGATTGTATAAAGTGCAGGCAGAGACACAGGAGTATCAGGTTTCATGAGCTACTGACGGAACTTCCTGACCAGAGGAGAGATAGGATGGGTGAGAGAGCTGTAAGTAACCCAGGGATTCCAGCTTCTTCATCTCCACCTGGGTGCCTGGGTCCTGTGAAACCTGTTATCTAATGACAGCATTTGGGTCTAGAGAGAGACACACACAGAGTCCTCTTGAGTCCTGTACCACTGTGTAAGTAGTACAGAGGCTGCTACTGTTCTTACATGTGACCAGATAAATTATACTGTAGATTTTATTTTCTATGTGTATTTTAAGATTGTTTTAAGTTGTCTTTGGTCTACCACAGGAAAACTTTATAATTAGTTGTCTCTCAATTAGGTGCAGATATAACCAGTACCCTGGCATTATTAAACTATTAGTTTAAATCTAATATACATAATTGGTTTCAATTCAATATATTCTACACAATGCATACCTCCCAACATGACCCATTCCAGGAGGCACTAAAACTACCTGGACTTCCCTCTTAATTTATGATTCGTATCATCTGTGTTGAAATGCTGTTCTTATCAATCAAATAGTTCAACACAGGTGACGCCAATCACATACTAAGATGTAACTCCTGGTAGAGAGCATTTTGTCCCTCCTGGAATGGGTCATGTTGAGAAGTATACACAATCTAATATACAGCACCCCCCCTCCCTTCCCACAGGCCCTCCTGTCTTAAATCCACTGGACCCCCCAGGCTTAATACGGCACTAACCGGGCCATGGAGGTGGCCTGGCTCCTTAACAGTTTTACCTCCTGCTCCTACTCAAACTGCATCAGCCATACACAAAAATATAGAATTTGACTGCAGAGAAGAACCACTTGACCCAGCCTTTACTTAAATGTATAGTTATTACACAATCAGATTTTCTTTGTAAAGAAATTGAATGGATAGGATTTTATATAGAATATTATTAAAGAGTTAATATATGTACTGTTATCTTTTACAAAATATTTGTATGCAGGAAAATTAGGTGGATATTGTTTTCGAACAATTATGTGTTCAAATCCCACTAAGGTCATTAGGAAGGTCCCACTGGGCAGAGTCCTTTGAGATGTTTGCCAATATTTAATCTCCTCCATGACTTGTGCACAATAGTTACTGTAATCTAGAGGTTAAAGCAGTCATCCTGTTGTATGTTTTCTTTGCTCAATTAATTAGTTGAATTTACAGGTTACCAATTGGATTAGTTAAAAAAAATGTTAAGAGTTTAACGGAAATTCTAAGATGGGCATAGTGGAAGATGTGAAGTAGAAAGAAAAATAATTTGGACCTTTATAAGGTAAAAAATGATATGACAATATCACTAAAGGTTTTGTATAAAAACTATATAATAAACTTGATGTTAAGGCGTAATTCTTTACTATTGAATTTAGTCTATTAGACTGCACTATCATTTTCTTATAACAGGAACCCATTACATTATTTTTAAAACAATTAAAAGTGTAAAATTCTAGATATTGCCAATGAATGCAATAATTATTTAAGTCATAGTTGAATTATATGGGATCTGATCAGTGAAATATTAGGTATTATTTCATTTCTTCGCCTATTTAGTTGTAAATTCTTATTCATAATGTGTTTGTAAGCATTACCAGAGTTTTTTTTTTTTCATTTTCTTAAAGCAACAACTTTACTGTGCATTTTGGTTATAATTTGCTTTTTACAATATTACACATAAGCATTTACATGAGATTGTAAAACATTAAAATGTTTGTTACTCTTGATTTGGAGGAATAAATATATTGTATATGTTGTACATTATCTTTGGATCTTCTGAAACCTATTGCTCCAATTAATATGTGTAATATTAGATCTTATGGCATAGTCAGACACAATTGAACATGCTGGGGCATAAGTAATAGGGTCTGAGTTTGCCGGAGGTGCTGGATGCCGTCCTTATCTGGACATTTTTTTTAAGTGGCAATCAATTACAAGTCATGGTTTTGCATTGTAAACGATTGCCTCTTTGAAAAAATGTTCGAGATCGGCCATCATCTGGCAAACTCGGAAACCTATTACATATGCTCTGCTGAGTCTACTAGGAAAAAAATAAATTACATAAAGTATATCTTCACTATACTGTATAAAAGTTTAATTCTAAAAATACTGTACTTTACTCTGTACTTTATTTTTAATCCGGAGTTGTGTAAAAACAGGATTATTGTCATTCATTATATTTTATTATCTGGTTGGTTATGCCTGAGCTAAATAATCTTATTAAGCTTATTTACACAGTTGCATTTTTATAGTTGTGAAATGAATGAAACCTTAAACAGTGCAGCCAAATAGTACTGTATATTTGAATGTTTTTAAAGTACAATACGTTTGTTTTTTTTTGTTGGCTATTAAGCACTGTTTAAGCAGCCTTTGCAAACAGAAAGGTAGATACTGTAAACTGGATTTTACAAATGTGTATATTGTTTAATGCAATTTTTTTATTGAATTAATGCATCATACTGTGCTTACCGACATTAGCACACAGTATTTAAAAAGAATGAGTAGTAAGAGACTAGGGATAAAAAGAAAAGAGAAATCTACAAGCAAAATAACATTAAAATTGCATTGAGTATGTTTTTTTTTTACATCTAGAAGTAATACAATGCTATTGTTTTATTGTAGTATATTTCTTACCTGTAATGTTCATTTTAATTCAGTGGTAAAATATAGGAAATATGCTAATACCCAAATGCAAATATCTGTAGGTACTTTTAATGTGGGTTACTGTGAATCAACAACCCTTGGCTGTGACTTTTTGCTATTCATTTAGAAATCCACATTTACAATTGTATCAATTTGAGTTAATGCATATTTTAGCTTATAGCCCCTGAGTAGGTAAAAAGTAGGGAAAAATATTTATTTTCAGCTAAAAATGTCATGAATCTGGTACACCCCTCCCAATAAATAATCATGCACTAATAGACATTTAAAAAGCCTAGTTTGGCCAATAATAACAGGTAATTTTAGAGATTTTCTTTAAACCACCCAAATAAGGGTTGATATATTTGTGACATGTACAGTTATTTGTAGTGTTTAAATTGGAAATGGGGTTTACAATGTTTTTGAAACTTCCCTTAGAAACAATTAAAATTTCATTACAGATATTTTCATGTAAACAGAAATAATTTAGAGGCTTTAATTTGCAGTAAAACACTTGATTACTTTAATTGTTCTATTACTAATAAAAATGGTAAAAATCAGCAATTTGACAAATTTTTAGAACCTAAACTATTTAGCATTAAATCACTAATATGTCACTTTTTGGAGTTCAGGCTGATATGTCCAATTTTTCCAGCACTTCCCCAAGGTCATGCTTTGTAGAAATACCACTCAACTATGCCATGGGTGAGGTGAACAAGCTTTTACAATTTAATTTGGGAGTCATTGGAGCTCATTTGTTTAAAATAACTCATAAAGTGCAGTGTATTGTAACCCCATGATTTTTGTGGATGGCTATTGAGTTAATAGTGTACCACTTAAACAAAATGTAATATTATTTTTCATTCATTTCAAAAAGTAGTCAGAGAATGCCTGACTACAGTACGTCAATGATAGAAGTGGTCAATGAAATGGCACCATTCCACTGGCAAATTTATAATGGGTGCAGTGTGTGCTGTGCCCACGGGTCCAGGGGGCCCACACTGCATACCCTGCACCCATTATTTTTAATACTTACCCTCTGGCACAGCAGCAGCACTGCAGAAATCACTGAGAAAATAACGCTGCATGATTTTCTTGGTGTATCGCGCATGTGCAGTAGGAAAATCACTGGGAAAATGGCCACCACAGGATAGCGCTTGGATCTCCTAAGGGACTCTAGTGCCAAGAGCTACAGCGCTGATGGCTAGAGAGGAGGGGGCTCAGACACAGCCTGCACATGAGCCGCCTCCTCCTCTTTAGATACGCCCCTACACCATTCTATACTCTGTTTATAAGTGAGTAGTGTACAATAATTATTTTTAAAAAATAGAAATAAAATACACTATAATTTTAATTCAGAAGCATATATAGCACTTTTGTGAAATTAGTTGAGGATAGTTTACTTCCTGCAAAACCTGCTTCCAGAGGCATATGTCCCAATTAAGCACATTATAGGCACATCCTGCTAGCATGCTGAAATAGAGAACATCATTGAATTGAACAAGATTCCAGATTCAAGACATAAAGGAAAGCTAATAAGTAGTTGGCACCATTAATGATAACTAAGATCCACAGCAGGCCTCTACCACTATGCTCATTTTAATTTAAATGAAAATTATCTACTGTAACTCCATTATAGTGATAGACATGGTGCTACTATCTTTGACAACATAGTATTAAAGCTTATCAATGTGAAAATAAATAATTGACAAATTATAATGTTATTCCCTTTAATTTTTTTTTATATATATTTTTTTTTTTACTGAATCTCAGAAAAGTAATGGGCTTGGAAAATTACACCTCTATCACAAACTTTGTCTTGTTGGGTTTGACAGACCTAGCACAGCTTCAAGTGATTTTGTTTGTATTTTTCTTGATATTTTATATAATAAACCTGATAGGTAATTTCTCAATCATGGTCCTCATCATCAAAGACACAAGCCTTCAAACCCCCATGTATTTCTTTTTATGGAATCTATCATTTCTTGACATTTGCTATTCTTCTGTGACTGTTCCAAAGATGCTCAGTGATCTCATGGCGATGGAAAAGACAATTACTTTTGCCGGCTGTATCTTGCAAATGCATTTCTTCCATTTCCTGGGTAGCACAGAAGTCATGCTACTTACAGCAATGTCATATGACAGATATGTGGCCATAGGTAATCCTTTGCGCTATTCCAACATTATGAACAATAGAGTTTGCCAAAATTTGGCGGCAGGCTCATGGATGACTGGATATTTCCACTCTCTGTTACACACAGTGATGACTGCAAAGCTACCATTTTGTGGACCTAACTTGGTGAAGCATTTTTTCTGTGATATTAAACCAGTGCTAAAGTTGGCTTGTGCTGACACTTCTCTTAATCTGAAACTTCTTACCAGGGTCACTGGAACACTGGCCACAACAACTTTACTACTAACTCTTCTCTCTTACTTATTCATAAGCAAGTATCTCCTAAAAATACGGACAGCAGAAGGTCGGAAACGTGCGTTCTCCACTTGTAGTGCTCATCTTACTGTTGTCTTTCTCCTGTATGGAACAGCTATTTTTACTTATTCACGACCATCCACACAAGATTCTTTAGATGAAGACCGAGCTGCTGCTGTGCTGTTTACTGTCATAACACCAGCATTAAACCCAATTATATATACACTAAGGAACAAAGATATGAAGAAATCAATGAAGAAAGTTGTAAAGGATTTCCAAATCAGACTCATAGGCAAAAAATAGCAAATTGTATGAGTTCTAAACACTGAACAAACATTTAAGTGATATATAATGTTATTAGTGTTGCTACTGTACAAGCCTATTTTATTGTCTGCAATTAATATTTTTACATTAATATTCTGGTATATAGTTAAGATAAATGGAAAAATAGCTGTGATTCACATTTGATTACTGTTAGAAAATTTATAATTTTCTTCTCAGGATAAATTAAACAAACAGAAGTTTTTTTTAAATCAACACTTTTTTTCACTGCTTCTAGGTGGTTTAAAAACAGCTGGATTTATTACAGGTTTAACTGGTGGAAAATAACAGCAAAAATGTCATTTTTAAACCGAACATGCTAACAAAAAGAGTTTTTTGTGTGGAAACAAATAGTGGAGGATTTTACCTATGGGGTGCAAGAATACAGCCTCCCAGATCAGTGTCAAGAGAAGCCAAATGCAGTCTGTGACTGCAATGACTTCACTGTGAGTAGGAGGTATTGGAAGTTCTGTCAGTAACAGACACACAAGGCAGTCCCATTTGGAGGTGTTTTCTCCCTCTAGGACTGCCAGACCAGGCTGCAATAAGAAGAGAGCTGGTTTCCCGTAGGAAGCCACTCCCTGTCTCATCATCCCTAGCCAGCTTCTATGGGCTGCAGCTGGTGCAGTCCATAGAAGCCAGGAGTTATCCTATGCACAGTTGCACCATGGCATCTGCGCATGAGCTGTCGTACTGTGGTGTCTGCACATGCTCCATTCCTGACACCTGCTGGATCCATTATGCAGGTGACAGGACCTGCATCTGGCTGTCATTTCCCCCTTCCAGTCATGGAGATAGTGGCAGCCCCCCTCCGTTTGGAAAGATAGAGCCAACACTGGTAACAATACAAATTGGCGGTTTATTTAGTAAGCTGCTTATGCTGATCATTGTAGTGAGAGTTTTTATCATTTAGTTTTTCAATTTGTTCATTTTATGCTTTATTTTTGTTTTGACCTTTTGTATTTTGTATTAACGATGAGGTTTTATCTGCCACTGCCAATAGTAGAAAGAGAGCACCTTTCTAGCAAACTTAATTGGTTTTGACAGGTGCCACGCCCCCTTTGTTATGAAATTATAGTGCTTGATATCAATTTCATAAATTTTATATAAAATTTATATAGCTCGATATCAAACTGTATTAAAAGATAATTGCTTTGAAGTTGTAGCGCATCATAGAAATTCTGCCAGATAATCAGCGAGTTATTATGTTGAATACATAGCTGTTAATTTTAACATCAGCACATTATGACACAAAAAATATATGTTAAAGTAACAAAAAAGGATTCTCACATTCCATCAGCTAATATTTCAGACCAGCTCACACATGGAACGATTTAAAAAGAGTATTGATTTTAATTACCAGGTCCATGCGATATTAATGATGACAGCGCAAATTACAAAAGTCTTAGATGTACGGGGTAGAACACATCATATAAAAAAATACAATAATCAATGTTGGCAGTGCACAGCCTGGCACAATTATAGCTATAGACAGGCCAATGCCAAGCCTGTTAATGACAAGCAAAGTTACAAAAGCATCTGGTTATCTTTAATGTACATAATGTGTTAATCTCTGCAAAAGAACATTAGCACCACCTACTGGTCTATGTTTTGCCTCAAAATGACATCTTAATTTTCAAACAGATCTGTAATACATTATGAAGCGATTAAATATATCTTCTAAATATATATATATTTTATTATTATTTATTTATTTTTTAATTAACCATGTCTGAGCTAACAAAATCAGCTTACAAGAACTGTGTTGCATCAGATAAGTTCTTTTTTTTATTAGCCATGTTTGATCTAACAAAATCAGCTTACAAGAACTGTGTTGCAACAGAGCACAAAAAGTATCTGGAATTATGATTACATCAGATTGCGACAACTGCTTAACTTTCCTTCTTGAGAGGCGCAATGCTCTCTTAACCTTTACAGTCTTTGTATTACCACCAACATCCCGGTCTGCAGTGTCAAAACACATGTGTTTTGCTGTTACATCACCATAGTTACTTACGCTTGATACAGTTTGTAACGCGATCCTTCTCCGTTGAGGCGTATCATTTTCGGAGTACAAAAATTTTCTTTTAAGATCGGTAAATGCTGAATTATGGCCATTCATTCTTGGTCGAGCCTGTCTGCGTTTGTTCGGGTTGATACCGCCGTGATGCATCCACATAACCGACAGCCTAGCATTCACCTTTAGGCTGTTATTTCCGATTGACGGCATTGCAAATTGTTGGTTTTCAATTTCAGCTACGGTTGTGTGAATTGTTGTTTTCCCACTTGTGCTAGGCCTGTGCATTTGCGCATCTGCATCATTGCCCCCTGGTATCGTTGGACCATATCGTCGCACTACAGCGTCATCTGAAATACATATATTATAAAATAATTATAAATGCAGACACATGTAAAACAGCATTTAAGTTACTGTATAACAATATACCATATAACAATGTAATCAGACGCATGTAAAACAACATATAAGTTACTGTATAACAATATACCGTATAACAATGTAATCAGACGCACGTAAGACACCATTTAAGTTACTGTATAACAATATACCGTATAACAACGTTTGATTACACACCTTCTTTATAATTGAGTGTTTGCACGTTTCTTTTTCCTGTCACTCGTTTCCAAAATGGTCGCTTATCAGCCGCGTTGCCAGTCTGTATAGCAGCGTCGTGACAACATGGTGCAGCCTCAAAGATTTTTGGCATCGGTATGTTCAATATGACCCGCAGAATACTGTCAGCCATCGCGTTATCCATGATTGTGGAATCTTTAGCCGGTGAAAAAATAAAAAATAAATTATTACATACGGTATAAAATTAGAATAACATACAAAAGAGAAGCATTATTGAGAACATAAAGCGTGTACAGGTGCAACCAAATCCACACAACATTACAAGCATTTAACATTGTAATTTTTAATTTATTTTAAAATATAAAACATTTTTGGCTGTTACATGTTACTCACAGGCCTCTGGTAATTCCAACATCGTAGTGAAGTCTGGAACAACGTCGTAATCTGAATCAAAAAGATTTCCTCCAACATCATCGAAATTTGCTGTGTTTGCAGCATCTGACGTTTAATTGTGAGAAATAAAAAAATTTATTTAAAAACTTTGCATCCACCTTGTTGTACGCTCTTACTATTTAAACTTTTAAAAATAAGTAAAAATGAACAAATTGTAGGCCATTGCTATAAGTTCATATTATTTAAACTTTAAAAAAAAAAAAAACTTGCCAATGATTTTTATAGGCTTAGCTTACCATAGTTCATTTGATAACTTGGTAAAACATCATCTTCAGAATCGGATATGCACATGGCATTATCTTTGTTGATAATGGTCTACATTGTTTGTCGCTAAACCAATAGTGAAAATGAGATACGATTAATGTCTGTGTTCTTTAAAACTATGCACAAAGTGTAGATACGCTAAAATATCTTTAAAATATAGCATTTGTAAAATATGAGACATCGTATAGCATAAGTCTTCAAACAATTTACATGAAATAATACATCACCATTAAATTATATATATATATATATATATATATATATATATATATATTTAAATGCATTTCCAAAATGTGCCACTAAATGGCACTATTACTGCATCAGAGTGCAACACTTTTTAAACAGCCATACAATTCATGCAGTAAAACAAACATATTTTATTTATCTAATAATGCAGATAATATGTCAATCTTTTGGTCATGCTGCTCCAACTCTATGTAACACACTCTGCCACACAGCGCGAGTAACCTCAACACTATGTATGTCCAAAACATGCAGTTTACATTGTATATGGTACTTACAAATACACATACACATAATAATTAGAGCAATAATAATAATAATAATAATAATAATGATATTTTTAATAATAATAATAATTATTATTATTTTATTTTCTCTATTTTGCTATAATTCCAGATAAAACATCATCTGTATGACTAGGACTAGTAAAAATCTATGTGTTTCCAAAACACGCTGTTTTAAATACAACATACATTGATCATGTTACTTACAAATACACATATGCCCCCCCTCACATCGCAATCATTAGAGCAATAATAAAAATATTAATAATAATGATATTTATAATAATTACACTTACCGCGACATTGTGTGTATAGCGATGTGGCTTCAGTTGAAATTCCTTCTCAGAGCTGTGTCCTATTCTTATAGCACTGGCTATGAGCCAACTAGCCCCCACCAACCTGTGATATGCCGTCCCACATTTACAGGATACAGGGTGGGGATTTTAAGCATATACACTTTGGACATATAAATTATTAAGTATGATATTTCAGTTACAATGAAAATATAATCTCTTAGCGGATCTGTAACCATTTTGTTTCACGCTTCAAAACAATACCAAATACTTTTAATTTTCCATTTATGAGACTATTTCATTCTATACTCCTGTTCTTCTATTTAAACTATTGTGCTCTGTTGCAACACAGTTCTTGTAAGCTGATTTTGTTAGATCAGACATGGCTAATTAAAAAAATGAACTTATCTGATGCAACACACTTCTTGTAAGCTGATTTTGTTAGATCAGACATGGTTTATTTAAAAAATTATCTGTTGCAACACAGTTCTTGTAAGCTGATTTTGTTAGATCAGACATGGCTAATTAAAAAATAAAAATAAATTATATATATATATATATATATATATATTTTTTATATATATATATATATATATATCCAAGGTTTGCCCCGGCACTCCTCCTAATACCTTGCTGAGGTGCACTTCCTTGTGGACATGCTGGTCCACCCACATGCAATAGGAAAGAACAGGTGGCACTCTCAGTCTTGTAGATAGTGAAAAGCAACCTCCACGTCGTGGAGTCTTTATTGAAACAAACAGGTGACGTTTCGGGGACGTATCCCCTTCCTCAGACAACAACATGGTGCAAAAACAGTGTTTAAATAGAAACATAAAACCCACTTACCCCCACGATCATGACTCTCTGCTGCGTGGACCACGGAGTGTCCGGCGTCTCATGTCCCGCACTTCCGGTTTCGGCAGCACGGCCCGGCCGGAAGTGACGCGATCACGTCAGCCGGTTCCCGTGGCAACGCGCTGGGAGCCCTGAAACAATAACAAACCATCAATGTGACAATCTCATGTGATGTAACTGCTCACAAGTATAAAACACGCTCGACTGAGCTAGAGTGAGCACATAAAACTAATAAAAGTGAATTGTAAAATATTTTAAAGTATTGTAAATTATTTTTATATGACATATTGTTGTATTCACTTTTATTAGTTTTATGTACTAGTAATAAAAATAAATCAGAAAATATAATAAGATATGCTGGCATTCATGATGCCGGCACTCAGTATCCCAACAATGGCATTGCAAATGCGAAAATACCAAATTTGAAAATCCCCACAGGGGTTCGTTAAGTATAGTACCCCCCCTAACCAATTACCTACCATCCTGCAGCCTAAACCTCCCCCTTGGTGCTTAACCCTAAGTTCCCCCTGGTGGTGCCTAAACCTAACCACCCATGCCCGCAGCCTAACCCTACTTGCTACCTATAATAACCCCTACATTTAGGATGCCGGCACTCGGTATCCCAAAGATGGCATCCCGAATGCAAAAATCCCAACAGGGGTTCGTTAAGTACTGTATAGTACCCAGTGCTGAAAGTACGGGTATGGGGTGGTATGGAATACCATTAAGAAACTTGGTGGTGGTACACTGTACCATCAGCCTTCCACTGGTGCATACTTTATAAGGGGTATTTTTGTATGTGGGACATAAAATAGTGTCAGTGGCATAACTGTGTGTGGCATAATATGTAATAGGCATTACGGTGTGTGGTATAATATGTAAGGCATTACAGTGTTTGGCATAATGTGTAAGCGGCATAATGGTGTATATCATAATGGCCATGCCCCTATTGTCATTTATCAACTCCCCAAGTTTTGTATAACCATGACCCATCATGACACATGACCACACCCATTTTAACTATCAGTAACACTAAGAAAAAATTTCTTTGTATACCTCCCTCCCCTCTAACCCAAAAGTTCCCCTCCTACAGCCTAAACCTAAACCTCCCCTTGGTGCTTAACCCTAAGTCTCCCCTGGTGGTGCTTAAACCTAACTCTCCCTTCCCTCGCTGTACTGTATATTAACTTCATCCGGTGTCCTTATGATCAGGATCCTGTCTGCTGGGATCACGGAGCCGGCCTCCCACCCAATTCAAGCCATCATCGCTGCTATTTTCAGGGGTGTGTGGACTCCAGCACTGGGATCTCGACTGCCAGGATCCCAAGTCATGAAAGTTGTACCCGAATTCTCGTTACACAATACCACTGGGAAGTGAAGCAGAAATCAGAGAGTAGTGTGCTTACTGCCTGAGCTGGGGTCTGGTGCTTCCTCCACTTCCTGGCCCTGTGGTGGCTGTGGGCTGGCAGGTGGCGGTGGTAATGTAAAAAAAACAGTACCGTAAATGAAACTGTCAGTTTGTAACATGTACAGTACTGTACAGTATCCAGAACACATGTACAGTAGTGTAACGATGACAGTCACACCCAAATTCTCATTACACAATACCACTGGGAAGCGAAGCAGAACTCAGGGAGTAGTGTGCTTACCACCTGAGCTGGGGCCTGGCACCTCCTCCTCCTGGGCCTGAGGTGGCCGCAGGCAGGCAGGTGGCAGCGGTACTGTGAACAAAAAAATAAACAGTACCTTATGTGACACTGTAGTGTATAAATTATACAGTATAAAATATATAGTATGTACAGTCTACTGTAGTACAGTACTGTATATATTTGCACAATGGAATTTGTTGTGCTACCGTATATAGAGTAACAGTTAATAAATAAATATATACAATATACAGTACAGTATATATAGTACTATATACAGTATAACTTTTATTTTATTTTTCTTCAGTATACTGTACTATCTACATACAGTACAGTATACAAAAAATACAGTACAGTATCTCTTTTATATGCCAACCAACATTGAGCATCCTCAGGAGGCTGAGATGCTGCCCAGCTCCCCCTGCTCACCTCACCATGGCTCCAGCTGGGTGCACTGCATAGCTTGATGTGAAGTCATAGGTGATGCTGCACAGCCAGCCGCCCACTGGACCTCACTGCCGCCCTGCACCTCCCAGCTGCCGGATCTCACAGAAAATGTTCCACCCTCCCTCCCATCCAGATTGCGGTGAGTTATCTAGGCTGGTCAGGGCAGAGGGAGTGGGACACATTGAAAATACTGTATAAATCACAATTGTACAGTACTGCACTTTACAATACTTACAAGCTCAGTGGCGGTGCCTTTCCCGCCTTGTATGGTGCTGTTTGGCCACCCCTGTAAAAAATATATATACAGTATACACATCAATGGAATTGTTCATTCTACTACCCTGCACCTAATCACTCAGGAGGGCATACAGTAGTGTACTTTACTGTCTTAAAAACTTAAGGGTCAAATTTATAAATGTGATATTACACTATACAGTATCTCTACAGAACAGTAGTACACTGATTACATCAGGTCCAGGGTATTAGAAAGAACACTACCTTTATAGACAATGTGACACACATTAACATTGCCCTTATAAACATTATGACACACATCAACATATGGCCCTCCCACCCTTAAGCATCTCAGTACTGTACATTACAGTATACAGTAACTTGATTTCATGACAGATGATGCAGCACTCACCTGAATCCATCTTACAGTATTCACGTCATGTCGCAGTAGTGCAGTTTATTCATGTCATGTCACAATGCTGCCCTTGATTCACGTTGTGTCACACAGTAGAGCACCTTATATTCATGATACTGTATGTCACAGTAGTAGTGCAGTATATTCACATTACGTCACAAAGTAGAGATCTGCCACAGTCATGGACCTTATAACACATTACTGTAATGCAAAAGTAATGCACCTTATAACACATCAGGCCACAGTAATGTCCCTTAGAATAAATTCTGCCACAGTGACGTCCCTCAGAAAACAATCTGCCACATTAATGCACTTACAGTACTGTACAATACAGTGTACTATCTGAAACACACATCTCCCTTAGAATGCAATCTGCCACAGTAATGCCCTTAGAATACAATCTTTCACAGTAATGCCCTTAGAATACTATCTGAAACACAAATGTCCCTTAGAACACAATCTGCAACATGAATGCTTCTTAGAACACAGTGACCTCACCATACAGCGCCTGACTGTCATTAACAGTACATTAAGGCAAACAGTAATGCTGCTATGGTTGTAACACAGAAGATAGACATTAAAAAGATAGACAGTCATTTTATCAACAGTAAAAGGTCGACAGCCATAAGGGTCGACAGGGCCAAAAGGTCGACACTCAATGTTCGAAAACATTTTTTAAACACAATTTGTTGAAAAGCACCCCTCGCGGGCTTGCTTCGCTCGCTACACTTCAGGTGCTTTGGGTCACTTTCCACACCAAAACTTTGCTAATGGTGATACAGTACTGCACAGTAGTTTGGGACATGTATAGTCAATTTGATGAAATGTGTTCACTCGCCACACTTTGGCCTCGATTACTAATGATAATAGTCTTTGACATGAATAGTAAATGCAACAAAAGTTGGGAAAATGAAAAAAAAAATTGATTGACCTTTTGACCCTCATGACATTTTGACCCTGTCGACCTTTTGACCCTGCCAACTTTTTCGCACTGTTTACCATTTGACTGTCAACCTACTGTAATGAATATTGACTATTAGTGGATGACCTATTCACTGTAGACCTTTTTTGTGTACTGTAGTTCTACAGGTACATTACATACTGTAGAGACCAGATGGCAGCCGGTCTCTAGGTCGACCACACTTACTGTACAGATGTGTCCACTATTACCTTTCTGAAAAGAGTGCAATGGCAGTAAATTTGGCATGACATGAATTCCTTTTGTTGTTGGGCCATCATGTTGTGCAATGACAATTCATGACAATTCATAGTTTCACCACTGGGTGTCCAGTGCATCACGTAACGTAGCTTTCCACCAACATTGCTGTTAAATAGACACTGTAATCAGGTCGTTCTGATTTATGGCCAGCTTTAGAGTCTAATTGCTAATTGTGTAGGTGTGAAAATCTCAGTATGAGAGGCCTTTGAAGTAGACTCCTTGGTGGGTACAGATTTTATCCTGGCTGGGGGATGTTACTATACAGTATGTTGCTCAGAGCACAGAGGTGAATTAAGTTTAAAGTGAAATTAAATAATAAGTTAAGAAAAACCTTAGTGCTATAGAGTAAAAGAACATATAAGATTTTGCAATGATAAAATATTTCCAAATAAAGGGCCTCATTACGAGTTGATCGCACGAAGCTGCTTTTTGAAGCCCGTATCTCCGCCTATGAGGGTTGTTTCTTCCCCATAGCAAGGCTGCAATCGCTTGTGCAGGCCTGCTATGGTAAAAAATGTTGTGCAGTTTCTAAGTAGGTCTGGACTTAAGCTAGCCATACATCAGACCAACTTTTCTCCAACACTCCAAACTTCCAACCATCCAACTTGTCTGTTCAACTAAAACAGTGCCCCACACATCTCACCAACTTTTTACCAGTGCTCCACACATCTAACCAACTTTTCATCAGACCAACCAACCTTCCAACTTCTGTCCAACTTGAGATGTCACCGAAGTAGGCGGACAGTGCCTTCCTACAGTTCTTCAGTTTTGTTTTGTTTTTTAATTTCAAAACATGCAGAAGTGTCTTTTTTTCAGTGAAACTGGGCTTTTCTTTCACCACCATACATTTATTAGATTTACTTATTTTTATACTGAACTATGGATACCAGCATGGTTGGGCTGCCAAGGCAAATAAATATATATATATATATATATATATATATATATATATATATACCAGATGTAGATATTCGGCACTCCCAATGTAGTAAAATGTACAGCTTGCCTGGTGCCCTCCTGAGCTTCAAAAAGCAAACATATCACAAACGATAGGCGGCACTCTAGGACTTTTCAATAATCAAGAACATACGTGACCCTGTTCTGCCAGCTTAACGTTTCGGTTTCGGTCATTTTCAATCCGCCACACTTTGCTGGCGGAATCTAATAAAAAAATTTAAAAACATGTTTTTTTTGGTGTTTTTTTTTGGGTAATAGCATATCTATTTATATTAGAAGGGATTAGGTACTTGGTTTGTCTTTTTTGGAGGCACAAGTATTATTTATATATTTTTAAAAAGATTATTATTATTTTTTTTTGTTCAAATGGAATGGGAAAAAGCCGAAAAAAAATTGCGTGGGGTCCCCCCTCCAAAGCATAACCAGCCTCGGGCTCTTCGAGCCGGTCCTGGTTCTAAAAATCCAGGGGAAAAATGGACAGGGGATCCCCCGTATTTTTAAAACCAGCACCGTGCTCTGCGCCTGGTGCTGGTGCAAAAAATACGGGGGACAAAAAGTGTAGGGGTCCCCCGTATTTTTTACACCAGCATCGGGCTCCACTAGCTGGACAGATAATGCCACAGCCGGGGGTCACTTTTATACAGTGCCCTGCGGCCGTGGCATTAAATATCCAACTAGTCAACCCTGGCCGGGGTACCCTGGGGGAGTGGGGACCCCTTCAATCAAGGGGTCCCCCCCCAGCCACCCAAGGGCCAGGGGTGAAGCCCGAGGCTGTCCCCCCCCGTCCAAAGGCTGCGGATGGGGGGCTGATAGCCTTGAGAAAATTGAAAGAATATTGTTTTTTTCCAGCAGTACTACAAGTCCCAGCAAGCCTCCCCGCAAGCTGGTACTTGGAGAACCACAAGTACCAGCATGCGGGAGAAAAACGGGCCCGCTGGTACCTGTAGTTCTAATGGAAAAAAAATACCCAAATAAAAACAGGAGACACACACCGTGACAGTAAAACTTTATTTCACACATGTCGACACACACATACTTACCAATGTTGACACAAAGCAGTCGGTCCTCTTCTCCAAGTAGAATCCACGGGTACCTGAAAATAAAAGATAATTATACTCACCTGATCCAGGGTCCAGATTATAATCCACGTACTTGGCAAAACAACAAACCGAACACCCGGACCAAACGGACTGAAAGGGGTCCCATGCTGTCACAGAAGTGTCTCTTCAGCCAATCAGGAAGCGCCACTCCGTGGCACTCACCTGATTAGCTCTGTGCGCGTCTGAAGTGACAGAAGGCTGGCGCGGGGGGGGGGGGGGAATTAGCGGTGCGGGAGCCGGTGCGGGCGGAGGTAGGCTGGCGGACGGGTTGGGGGGGTGAATTAGCGGTGCGGGAGCCGGTGCGGGCGGAGGGAGGCTGGCGGGCGCGGGGGGGGGTGAATTACCGGTGCGGGAGCCGGTGCGGGCTGGAGCTGGCCCTGGTGGTGGCGAGGGGGAAGGGGTGCCGCGATCTTGGGGGGGCAGTGACTGCAGGAGGGGAGCAGAGGTGCTGCGATCGTGGGTGATATGCGGGGGGTGCCGCGATCGTGGGTGATATGCGGGGGGTGCCGCGATCGCGGGTGATATGCGGGGGGTGCCGCGATCGTGGGTGGGGTGCGGGGGTACCGCGATCATGGGTGGGGTGCGGGGGGTGCAGCGATCGCGGTTGGGGTGCGGGGGTGCCGCGATCGCGGGTGGGGTGCGGGGGCTGCCGACACTCCTGCACTGAGGATACCGCCGGCACAACTGCACTGGGGATACTGCCAGCACTCCGCCGGCATCCGTGATTCTGCTGACCGGAAGTTGGACCCGGTCACATGCTCATTGCCAGGGGTTACATGCTCGTTGCCAGGGGTTACATATGCTTGTTGCTATAGGGGTTACATGCTCAGTGCCAGGGGGTTACATGCTCAGTTCCAGGGGGTTACATGCTCATTCCGGGTAGCGCTGGGTAATGGTCTAGTAATACCTCTAGTATATGTTTCCTAGATGGCAGCTGCCATTTTTAAAGGGCCATCTTCCATGCTGTCTGCATGGAATCTGCAGCTTCCAGTAGTAGGTAGAGCCTAAGCATCTATTGTGCCGGTGCTGCGCCCCCCCCAGGACTCAGACATCCAGGCTGATCAGGCCCTGGGTCTCATGTTTCTTCACCCGCTTGTATGGCAGACAGAGCACTGAGTGACTTATTATCGAGCACAGCTACAGCACTGGACTGATTTATGCAGACAGACGCAGCCCCCACTTGTATGGCAGACAGAGCACTCAGTGACTTATTATGGCAGCATAGCCCCAGCACTGGACTGATTTGTGGCAGACAGACACAGCACCCATGTGTATGGCACACAGAGCACCCAGTGACTTATTATGGAGCACAGCCACAGCACTGGACTGATTTATGGCAGACAGATGCAGCCCCCACTTGTATGGCAGACAGAGCACCCAGTGACTTATTATGGCAGCATAGCCCAAGCACTGGACTGATTTGTTACAGCACAGGACAACAGCACCGACAGCAGAACCAGCACCCACCCCACGCCACCCTTCCCGCCACCCTCCCACAGACAGACAACAGACATGTCCGTCCTGCTCCCTCTGCAATGCTGGAGTGATAATTGCAGCAAGAAGTGTGGAATAGCATATAGTCCAGATCTCGCGAGAATCCGACAGCGGGATGATGACGTTTTGACTTGTTCCGGGATCTGAGTCTGGAAGGAAAACCCGAGCCGGACTCTGATCCCGGCTCGGATCGGGAAGTTCGGATGGGCTCGGATCTTGTAGATCTGAGCCCGCTCATCCCTACCTACTATAAGTATGAACAGCATTTGATGATGAAAGAGGGAGAGAACGCAGTTATTTTTTTCTCAATTCAGTGTGTAATCCAGAGATTATTATGGGTTCATGAACAAAGCCTAAATTGTCTCAGTTACTGTATTGCTATAACCTATTGCTTCTCTTTAATCCAATGGATATATTATACTTTTCTTTTCTGCTGCTGAATAATGGGGCCTACACACGGGGTATTAGATTGCTCAGATCGCTCAGCACACAGCGCTGCACCAACAATGTGTGCTGAGCGATCTGTCACTGCACGAGTTCTCAATAGAGAAAACACGGGAGATGACTAGATCTTTCACACATGCTTGAACTAACTAGATGGGCGATAGTGAAGCGCAGGGATGCGCATCACTATTGCTATAGTCCACGCACAGAGCAATTTGTGCTGAATTTCTAAGCGATTCACTCAAATCACTTAGAAAAGCAGCCTAAATCGCTACGTGTGTAGGTCCCAGTAGTCAATTTTTCCAGGCACGTCGTATGGGTACAAAGCGGATCGTTGCTGTGCACTGGTTCTAGCGAAGAATCCATTCGCACAGCCGATCGCAAAGAGATTGATAGGAAGAGCGCGATTGTGGGTGTCAACTGACCATTTTCTGGGAGTGTCTGGAAAAACGCAGGCGTGTTGAGGCATTTGCAGGGTGGGTGTCTGATGTCAATTCCGGGCTTGAATAGGCTGAAGGGATCGCTGCGGCTGAGTTAGGTCAGAGCAACTCAGAAACTGCACAAGCTGTTTTTGTACAGGGCGGATGCACACGCGTTTGCACACTTGCAAAGCTAAAGTACACTCCCCTATAGGTGGCGTCTATCTGTTCGCAGCGCTGCAAAAAATAGCTAGCAAGTGAATAGATCTGAATTAGAGAAAAAAACAATCGAGAGAGCGCTATACACATCTGTTGTGGATATTTAAAAAATATTTTTATTTCTATCAATATTCCTTTTCACAATTATACTTAGTGCCGGCCGGCATCACATAAAAAATAAAAAATTTGAGGAAGCGGCCGATGCTATTGAGTAGGCTGGGAAACGCGTCTGTCACCATCTCCATACACAGACTGCAGCGGATCATTATCCATCAGCTGGCTGGCTGAATCACATCCCCAAAGCAGGGAAATGGCTGTGTAACCATCTGCCCATTGACTCCGGATAAGGCCAGGAGTGAAAGTACCGGCCGGGAGGACAAGCGGTCACATTGCGGTTAAAGCGAATAAGATGTCCACTCCAACTAAAAGGCTACCGGTAGGAGCATTAGCCAGGAGGATGACCGCAAATACTGTGACTTCAACAGAGGCATCTATATGGTATGCTTTTCAACATTATTCACAAAAGCAGCTCAAACAACCAAAAGGGAGCTGCTTTCAGCTCAAAATCGCTGGAGGAGAGAGCACCGATACACAGAGCTAGATTAAAGGGGGGGGGGAGTACGTACCCCGGGCCCCCCTTTCCAAAGGGCCCCCTGCCACACCACAGATCGGATCTCTCTTCCGATCCAATCTGCGGTGCTGGGCTCCCGGCTCACGTCCTCGCTGCATAGGCGGCCGCACAGGTAGGACAGCTGAGCTGAGCGACAGCTCAGCTGTCCAATAATATATGAATGAAGCAGCCAGTCCCTGCAGCCTGCGTGCCCATCCAATGACTGGCTACTTCATTCATACATTATTGGACAGCTGAGCCGTCGCTCAGCTCAGCTGTCCTGTCTGTGTGGCCACTGCTGCAGTGGGGACGGTAGTGCAGGGCAGGTCAGGAGGTCCGCCGTGTGCTGCTTGGGGAGCACATTAAGCTGCTGCATATATATATATATATATATATATATATATATATATATTCAGCTGCCTTCTTTTTATTAGAGGCTCCACAGTATTAAGAGCCACAGGCCCCCCATGGTCTTAATCCGGCTCTGCCGATACACATACAGTACGATACACCCTTGTCATTTGTTTTTATTTAAACTCTTTGACAATACTGTATTCTTGCTGATATGGCATAGATATACTATAGATAGTACTTTACATTTTGATTATAATCTCTAATTTTTCATCGACTGTACTTTAGGAGAGTCAAGAAAATAGTAGATGAGCTGACTGCTGATAATGATGAGCTTACTGCCATAGAACTCCGTCGTATTCTGCAAGCTGAGTATGGCCTTGACATCTCCTGTAGTAGCATAAAAAGAATGC
This sequence comes from Pseudophryne corroboree, assembly GCF_028390025.1. NCBI lineage: Eukaryota > Metazoa > Chordata > Amphibia > Anura > Myobatrachidae > Pseudophryne > Pseudophryne corroboree. Next base: position 149,354,648 of record NC_086455.1, read on the forward strand.
GGAGGCAACTTGGTTGGACTTATGCCGGTGCTAGGTACTGTACAGTAAATTGAAATTTCAATTACAATTATAATACAATTTCTATACAGTTTGTATACAGTGCAGTAAACTAATTACATCTCTGAAATCAGCATCTGATTTTTCTTTAACATTATCTTAGTTTGGACGCTCAATTATCCTATTCCCACTGTAAACTGTATCCCATTTTACATTCCTTTCACAGGATGACTCACATGATTAGAGATGTTAACAAGGAAAAGAGAGTTCAACAGGCTCGTCAATGGATTGCTATTGGAGAAAATTTTGACAATGTCATATTTACAGATGAAACTTCTGTAGCACTTGAGAGGTTTGCAAGGAGGTCCTTCCGCAAACGTGGCCATTTATCATTTAAGCCATCTCCAAAGCACCCATTAAAAGTACATGTGTGGGGTGGTATCTCCCGCAGAGGCCCAGGACCAATTTTAATTTTTGAAGGTACATATAAAGTACAGTAGTAATGTACATTACTATGTTGTTTTTCAATATTTTCTATTTAGAACTACTGTCCAGTGACTACTGTAAGTCTATGGACTACGAGAAAAGGATTTACTGGTAGGTATATAAAATCCTGTTTTTTTTATTGTTCTACGTCAGGTATCATGGATAAAACATTCTTCCAGTCCATGATCATTAATGATACTTTAGTGCCGTATGTAAGAAAGTATTGGTCATCTGGACATCGAATGTTCCAGGACAATGATCCAAAACATAGTGCTTCGGCCAAATTCATAGAGGAAAAAGGCATCATTTGGTAACGCACACCACCAGAGTAAGTACAGTTTTGCCCTGTAGACTGATGCTTCCTGTAAAGCATGAAATGCCAAATATTCCATATTTAAATTCTCTCCCTTTATTGACTTTTCACAGATCACCGGACATGAATCCTATCGAGCTAGTGTGGTCTCAAATGAAAAGTTATATTCGTTCTCAATGTAAGCCAAGGACAAAAGAGCAACTGATTGATGGCATCAATACATTTTGGAAAAACGTACTTACATTGGAGACCTGTAATAATTATGTAGACCATTTATTTTCTGTGCTGCCAGTGATTATAGAAAGAAATGGACAAGCCAGCTGCATGTAATTGGAATGGATCATATTGTCGACAAAAAGAAGGTCAATAGTCATTAGGTCGACCAATATTGGTCGACAGGCCATATGTCGACACATCAAAAAAGACAGTACGCAAACGAATAATGCATAGAATTTGCATAAAGGGCCCTTTACCTATCGTACTCATCCTTTCTGCAAATGCTTGAAATATCAAAATTAGACTACCTGCTTAAATTAATTAAATTGTTATATTTTATCTGTAACATGTACTTCACCCTAGTATTACATTTGTTATGCAATCTTGAAAATTGTTTAAAAAAAAAAAGTAGTCACCTCTGCAACACTGTATTTTGTAATTGTGTATGGATTGTACAAAGCATCCAAGTGATTGCATTCAGTTTTGTCTAACTTACAGTATATTTATACTATTTAGTTGGAATTATTTTATCATTGCAAAGTCTTATAATATGTTCCATTACCTTGTAGCACTATTAGGTTTTAATTAACTTATTCTTTAATGTCACTTTAGACTTCATTCACCTCTGTGCTCTGAGTAACAAATAACCCCAATTTTTGCATTAATAAACTGAGGCTCTGAATTGCTAAAAGTTCACTGTTTATTTCAAATTCCAGGACAGCAGCCCTTCCCCCACCCAGAATACACGTTACTGTGCTGTAACTCTATTCCCCAAGGAATCTACTTCAAAGGCCTCTCACACTGAGATTTTCACACCTACACAATTAAGAACTGGACTCTAAAGCTGGCAATACTGTACATCAGAATGACCTGAATACGATCACACACACATAGCGATTTGGGCTGCTTTTCTAATTGATTTGCTGAGTCACTTAGAAATACAGCACAAATCTCTATGTGTGTATGGACTATAGCGATAGTGATGTGCGTCCCTGCATGCTTGAAAGATCTAGTCATCACCCATGTTTTCTCTATTGCAAACACGGGCAGTGACAGATCGCTCAGCACACATCGCTGGTGCAGCTCTGTGTGCTGAGTGATCTTGCTGAGCCCGTGTGATCACCGATATCGCTGGGCAGAAAACAGTCAACATACAGTGGCGTAACTACTGCCCCCGCAGCCCTCGCGGTGGCTTGGGGGCGAGGGGCTGCGGGGGCGCCACTGATTTAGTGCAGACTGACATGCGGACGAGCGTCCGCATGTCAGTCTGCGGTCTCGTTTCCTCCCTGCTGTTAGGAGGGACACAGAGGGCACAGTGCGCGCCTCTCCTGTGTCCCTCCTGGGTCTCCGGCAGCCGCGGGTCTCATAAAGGAAGTGCCGTTCGTGAGCACTTCCTTTATTACAATGACCCGCGGCCGCCGGAGACACAGGAGAGGCGCGCACTGTGCCCTCTGTGTCCCTCCTAACAGCAGGGGAGCGGCGGCGGCTGCGGCGGCGGAGGAGGAAGGGGGGGGAACGACGCACTGAGGGGGCATATCTGGCACTGAGGGGGCATATCTGGCAATGGGGGAATATCTGGCACTGGGGACATTTATGGCACTGGGGGGAATATCTGGCACTGGGGACATTTATGGCACTGGGGGGAATATCTGGCACTGGGGGCATATTTGGCAGGGAGGGGGGGAGAGAATATCTGGCACTGGGGACATTTATGGCACTGGGGGGAATATCTGGCACTGGGGCATATGTGGCACGGGGGGGGGGGGATATCTGGCACTGGGGCATATGTGGCACTGGGGGGGCAATATGTGGCACTGGGGGGGAATATCTGGCACGGGGCATATGTGGCACTGGGGGGGAATATCTGGCACTGGGGCATATGTGGCACGGGGGGGGATATCTGGCACTGGGGCATATGTGGCACTGGGGGGGGGCAATATGTGGCACTGGGGGGGGAATATCTGGCACGGGGCATATGTGGCACTGGGGGGGAATATCTGGCACTGGGGCATATTTTGGCACTGGGGGCAAATGTGGCACTGTGGGGGAATATCTGGCACTGGGGATAATGTGGCACTGGGGAGGTATATGTGTACCTGGCACATGGGGGGGCTATATTTGGCACTGGGGGCATGTGAGTACCTGGCACCGTGGGGGAATATCTGGCACTGGAGACATATGTGGCACTGGGAGCACAGCCCTAGCAACAAGGACTACCTCCTAGCAACGAGCATGACACCCAGTGCATGAAACCCCTGGCAACAAGCATGACACCCAGTGCATGAAACCCCTGGCAACGAGCATGACACCCAGTGCATGAAACCCCTGGCAACGAGCATGACACCCTGAGCATGAAAACCCCTGGCACCGTGCATGGAACCAAGAGCATAAAACCCCTGGCAACGAGCATGACACCCAGTGCATGAAACCCCTGACAACGAGCAGGTAATTGAAAAGTAATTAGAAGCCTTACTGTAGGACTTAATGTGTAATGGGCATTACGGTGTGTGGCATAATGTATCACGGACATTGCGGTGTGTGTCATAATGTGTCACAGGCATTACGGTGTATGGTATATTATATCGCGGGCATTGTGATATGTGGTATAATGTCTCAGGGTCATTGCAGTGTGTGGCATAATGTATCACGGACATTGCGGTGTGTGTCATAATGTGTCAGGCATTACGGTGTGTGGTATACTATATCACGGGCATTGTGGTATGTGGTATAATGTCTCAGGGTCATTGCAGTGTGGCATAATATATAACGGACATTGCGGTGTGTGGCATAGGGTATAACGGGCATTGCGATGTGTCACAGGCATTACGGTGTATGGTATACTATATCACGGGCATTGTGGTATAATGTCTCAAGGTCATTGCAGTGTGTGGCATAATGTGTCACAGGCATTGTATGTGCTATAATGTATCGGGCATTGCAGTGTGTGGTATAATGTATCACGGACATTGCAGTGTGTGTCATAATGTGTCACAGACATTGTATGTGCTATAATGTATCAGGGGCAGTGCAGTGTGTAGCATAATGTATAACGGGCATTGCGATTCCTGTCATAATGTGTCACAGGCATTACGGTGTGTGGCATAATGTGTCAGGGGCATTATGGTGTGTACATACTGTGTCATGTGCATTATTGTGTGTGGCATACTGTCTAAGGGCCATTGCAGTATGTGGCATAATGTATACTGGGCATTACTATAAGGAGGAAAAATTACAAATAATGTAAGGGGCATGAATCAGGATTATTTTTCTTTCCTGTGGTGGCCAACGTCTGGGCGTGCAGGTTGCAAAACTGGGGTATAAGGTAGTCTTTTCCTGCAATGCCACGCCCATTCCAACGAAACCACGCCCATCCCAACGAATCCACGCCCCCTTTTTTGCTGGCGCGCGCATATTTACCCCTTTATTCCTCCCAATTATGGGGGATGGGGGGGGGGGCGCCGAAGAAGTTTTTGGCTTGGGGGAGATAAATTTCTAGTTACGCCACTGTCAACATAGGTAAGTATGTGTGTGTCGACATGTGTGAAATAAAGTTTTACTGTCACGGTGTGTGTCTCCTGTTTTTATTTGGGTATTTTTTTTCCATTAGAACTACAGGTACCAGCGGGCACGTTTTTCTCCCGCATGCTGGTACTTGTGGTTCTCCAAGTACCAGCTTGCGGGGGAGGCTTGCTGGGACTTGTAGTACTACTGGAAAAAACAATATTCTTTCAATTTTCTCTAGGCTATCAGCCCCCCATCCGCAGCCTTTGGATGGGGGGACAGCCTCGGGCTTCACCCCTGGCCCTTTGGTGGCTGGGGGGTGGACCCCTTGATTGAAGGGGTCCCCACTCCCCCAGGGTACCCTGGCCAGGGGTGACTAGTTGGATATTTAATGCCATGGCCGCAGGGCACTGTATAAAAGTGACCCCTGGCTGTGGCATTATCTGTCCAGCTAGTGGAGCCCGATGCTGGTGTAAAAAATACGGGGGACCCCTACTCTTTTTGTCCCCCGTATTTTTTGCACCAGCACCAGGCACAGAGCCCGGTGCTGGTTTTAAAAATACAGGGGATGCCCTGTCCATTTTCCCCCTGGATTTTTAGAACCAGGACTGGCTCGAAGAGCCCGAGGCTGGTTATGCTTTGGAGGGGGGACCCCACGCAATTTTTGGGGTTTTTTTTCCCATCCCATTAAAAAAAATATATATATATATAATAATAATCTTTTTAAAAATATATAAATAATACTTGTGCCTCCAAAAAAGAGGGCAGTGGGGTGCTGGCAGTGCGGGAGTGCCAGAAGTGTCCACTGTACCATCAACCAAGTGCAAGGAGGACATCTCCCGCACTACTGACACTCCTGCACTGGGGATACTGCCAGCCCTCCTGCACTGATTACACCACCTACACCTCTGCACCGAGGACACTACTGGCACTCCCACATGTATTGGAGATATATTAATACTTCACAATTAGCTGCCACTGCTGATATTCCCGTGTGCCTGATGGATAAATTGCCCTGCACATACAGATGTCCATGTAGCTGCCCACGGTGCTGTTGGTGGCTAGAGGTGGGAGGAGAAGCCACCGGCATCCTTGACTCTGCTGACCGGAAGTCTGACCCGGTCACATGCTCGTGGCCAGGGGTTACATGCTCGTTGCCAGGGGTTACATATGCTTTTTGCCATAGGGGTTATATGCTTAGAGCCAGGGGGTTACATGCTCATTCTGGGTAGCGCTGGGTAATGGTCTAGTAATACCCCTGGCATCTGTCTCCTATAAGGGCCGTCTTCCAATGCGATCTGCATGGAATCTGCAGCTTCCAGTAGTAGGTAGAGCCTAAGCATCTATTGTGCCAGTGCTGCGCCCCCCCAGGACTCAGCTATCCAGGCTGCAGCCTTATGGCTGATCAGGCCCTGGGTCTCATGTTTCTTCACCCACTTGTATGGCAGGCAAAGCACCCAGTGACTTATTATGGAGCACAGCCCAAGCACTGGACTGATTTGTGGCAGACAGGCACAGCACCCACTTGTATGGCAGACAGAGCACCCAGTGATTTATTATGGAGCACAGCCCAAGCACAGGACTGATTTGTGGCAGACAGGCACAGCACCCACTTGTATGGCAGACAGAGCACCCAGTGATTTATTATGGAGCACAGCCCAAGCACAGGACTGATTTGTGGCAGACAGGCACAGCACCCACTTGTATGGCAGACAGAGCACCCAGTGATTTATTATGTAGCACAGCCCAAGCACAGGACTGATTTGTGGCAGACAGGCACAGCACCCACTTGTATGGCAGACAGAGCACCCAGTGACTTATTATGGAGCACAGCCCAAGCACAGGACTGATTTGTGGCAGACAGGCACAGCACCCACTTGTATGGCAGACAGAGCACCCAGTGACTTATTATGGCAACACAGCCTCAGCGCTGGACCGATTTGTGGCAGACAGGTGCAGCACCCACGTGTATGGCACACAGAGCACCCAGTGACTTATTATGGCAACACAGCCTCAGCGCTGGACCGATTTGTGGCAGACAGACGCAGCACCCACTTGTATGGCAGACACTGTCGATCTTCAGACCGGATCCCAGTGAAATATATGTGGTATTGAAATACCAAAAATTCTCTCTACTCACACCTTAACCACCAAACAATTGCAAAAAATGACAAGTATCAATAGTGCCTTTTAGTTAGTATCATAATTTCTATATTGAATCTCTGTGTGGAGTTTGTATGAACTCTTCATCAGCACATTATCAATCACAAGGAAAAAGATTTTTTTAAACATATAGGCAACATTGAGCCAGGTACATGTTGGAAGTTAGTATGAGAGATGTATTTGAAAAATATTAATACTTCACAATTAGCTGCTGCAGCTGATATTCCCGTGTGCATGATGGATAAATTGCCCTGCACATACGGCTCATGGGGGTCATTCTGACCCGATCGCTGCTGCTGACCAGCCGCTGCGGGCCGTGTAGTAATGAGTAGCTCCCGGCCAGCACGCTAAAGCTGCGCTGGCCGGGAGCTACTCCTGAAGTACAAAAGCATCTCCGCTGTGCAATACTTTTGCACTTCTGCAGGGGGGGGCGTAACTGACCTGCGGGGCGGACTGGCCCTGTGCTGGGCATCCCCCGCATGTCTCTGTTCCTGATCGTAGCCCTGCAAAATTTTGCAGGGCTACGATCAACTCGGAATGACACCCCATAGCTGCAATTTTGTTAGCAGATGGGCAAAACCATGGGGGTCATGCAGGCCTGATTGCACACTAGGTTGTTTTGCTGAGCTGCGATCAGGACATAACTGCGCATGTGTGTGCCCCGCAATACGCAGGCGCGTCGCACAGGTACAAAGTGGATCGTTGCTGAGCAATGGATTTAATGAATAATCCATTCGCACAGACAATCGCAAGGAGATTGACTGGAAGAAAACATTTGTGGATGTCAACTGACCATTTTCTGGGAGTGTTTGGAAAAACGCAGGTGTGTCAATGCGTTTGCAGGGTGGGTGTCTGATGTAAATTCGGGGCAAACACTTTAGCCTGTTCGTGTCCGGAATTGACGTCAGACACCTGCCCTGCAAACGCTTGGACACGCCTGCGTTTTTCCAAACACTCCCAGAAAGCGTTCAGTTGCCACCCACAAATGCCCTCTTCCTGTCAATCTCCTTGCGATCTGCTGTGCGAATCGATTCTTCGTTAAATCCATTGCTCAGCAATGATCCGCTTTGTACCCGTACGACGCACATGCGCATTGAGGTGCATACGCATGTGCAGTTTCGACCTGATCGCACCGCTGTAAAACAACCTAGCGTGCGATCATTTCGGAATGACCCCCATGGTTTTGCCCATTTGCAAATAAAATGCTGCTAGAATCAGGTCTGAACTACTCCCTCTAGAATCTCTTTATCAGACTTTCTGCTTGCTCAGTTTCTGAAAATGCCACCTGCTGTCTGAAAAGTGGTACTGCACTATATTTCAGAGGAGATACACATGGCTTGCCGTCTATATCTTAAGAGGAAATCTTATCTCGTGCCATGAACGGCAGGCCATGATACTTTTTTCAGAAAGGTAATAGTGGACACATCTGTAGGTCGACAATGTCTAGGTTGAACACTATTGGTCGACAGTAGCAAGGTCGTCAGTGTCTCTAGGTTGACATGATCTAGGTTGACTGGTCAACATGAGTTTTTCACTTTTTTCTTTTTTTTTTACTTTTTCATACTTTGTGATCCACGTGGACTCCAATTAATAATAGTAACATGTGCCAAGTGCAGCGGTAGTGGAGTGAGGCACCTTGGCTGAAGCAAAGCAAGCACAGTGAGCAATGAGAGGGGACAAGGACATGTGAGGGGACACAGAGCACTGATTGGGGAGAAAACGACAAGGAGAAAACAACACCAAAAAATAAATTAAAAACTCATGTCGACCTTTTGACCTGTCAACCTAGAACATGTCAACCTAGAATCCCTGTTGACCAAGAATCCCTGTCGACCTAGTTACTGTCGAACAATAATGGTCGACCTAGACACTGTCGACCTAACTGCGGTAGACCCTTCATAGTGTACCTGCTGCTACAGCAGACCCTGTTTTATACAGCATCTGTAATTACAGTAACTTAAAGTACAATAATCTACTAGTACTGTACTTACAGTTCCTCAGGCTCTGATGGCATCTGGGGTCCTCTGTATGAGGTCACTCCACCTCCTCTGGAGTGACCTCACGGACCTGCGCCAGTTGAAGGCCTCTTGTATGTCCCACATTGCCTGCCAGTAGGCTCTAAGCTTCTCCTCATTGCTAGCGAGAGCTCGGCCCCGCCAGCAAATGAGGAGTCGCAACTCTCTGGTGCTGAAGGGCCTATGGTGGCGTGCAGCCATTATCCCTCAGCACACTGAGTCAGAGACGAGTGTCAGAGACGTGCGTCCAAGACGTGCATCCCACATTGTTTATCTTGTGGCCGTGATGCAGGATGTCAGTACAAATTAACTGTTTATACTGTACAGTGTTTTGTGCAACAGCAGACAGTTACAGTAGTTATGGAAACTGTTGTTTTCCTGTGCACATAATCATATTCAAACTCCCTGTTGGTTTTGATTATGCCATAACGGTACAGGATTTGGACGCTCATATTCTAATACAGTACAGTGTATCACTAACATCAGTGAACCATACAGTATAGTAGTTTGTAACACGTTCTATACTGTAGCTGTGGCTCTAACATGATTTGAATAATACAGCACTCCCTTCCCCCTTCCCCTGGTGGCCTACTATTTTCACAGACAGGGAGGGTGCTCTTATGTAAATGGTACTGTAGCTTTGATCCCTTCTCATGCAGTACAACACAGATTCTGTAACGCTAATTAACTACTGTACTGTGTTGCTCAAACAGCATCTGTATACCCTGGTTTATATTTATTGATATGTCTATGGTACCTCATATCTGCTGTGTATTTAAAATAGCGGAATGTGACGCTCCTGCAGCTGTGTCTTGATTTATGTAAAATCTGTGTGCACACTTCTATTGAGTGTGCACGTATATTACTGTAGATTACAAAAAAATAAAGCGTCAGAAAAAATAAACATGTATTCGCACTTAGGGAATCAAACCCGGGACTCTTAGCATGGGTAGTGGCACACCTTACCCGTCGGACACGACGCCTCATGATAAATGCACAAGCTCATGTGTAAATGTACTGTAAGCAGTGATCCCTTCACATTGGTTTTTGTGTAGGCGACTTGGAAACTCAGATTTTACGCTTTAGCAGATGAGAAAATGAATACTTTCTGCATAACACGGTAATTAGCCAACACTTCCCCCCACCCACATCCCACTTCCCCATTCCCCCTGCTCATTTCACAGACAGGGAGGAAGGTCAGGTTACAATACTGTAAATTGACAACACAGTACTAATATATTAAGTATGTAAATGAAGAGCTGATAAGAAGTGCGGACACATGCTCTTGTGTCCCTTCTCTTGCAGTACAGATTTTATAACGTCAATGAACTACATTATTGTTCGAACACTTATTACAGTAGTTGCATCTGCATACACTACTGTATTTTTAAAATGTATTGATATGTCTTCAGGTGTATTTTAGATAGCGGAATTAGACGCTCATGAAGCTTTGCATTGATTTATGTAAATTCTATGTGCATGTTTCTATTGAATGTGAAGGTACTATTACAGTAGATGACCCCCCAATTTTTTTTAATAAAGTGTCAGAAAAAATATAATTTTTATTAATTGCTTATTCTTCGGGACCTCATTGCCACTGTGTATACAGTATACTGTATTTTAACTAGTGTATAGAGATGCTTCTTCAGCAGTGCCCTGGTTCTTGCAATATCTATACCATCGCTTGCTCCATACAGTTGCTGTGGGCTTCCGTGAGGTGCTGGTTATGAGCAGCATCCATTTTGTGAACCTGCTCTGTGATTGAGTCTGTCCTGCTACTGTACTGTATGTGTACCGTACGGTGCATGGAGCTCGCTTATCCCCATAAATGCTGTATATTTTAAATAGTGGAATGTGACACTCCTGCAGCTATGTCTTGTTTTATGTAAAATCTGTGTGCACACTTCTATTGAATGTGCACGTATATTACTATACTGTAGATTACAAAAAAAAGCGTCAGAAAAAAATTAACATGTATTCACACTTAGGGATTTGAACCCAGGACTCTTAACATGGGAAGCAACGCAACTCACCCTTCGGACACGATGGCTCATGAAAAATGCATAAGCTCATGTGTAAATGTACTATAAGCAGTGATCCCTTCACATTGGTTTTTGTATAAGGGACTTGGACGCTCATATTGGATGCTTCATCATACTGTATCCTATTCATTAATGGACTATAGTTTGTAACATGTTCTACAGTATATCATGATTTACATCTATATAAACTACAGTATTGCTGTAATAACACATTTGTATACATTAACACAGTAAAGGACAAGTGTTTTAACACATTAGTTTGCATATCTATAAACTTTTTTTCTTTACTCTCTCCATCTGACCATTGGACTGTGTGTACAGTATGCAGTATGTACATTTGTCACTGACCATTTGCAAGAGCTTGTACCTGTAGATCAATATGCCGCTATTTGCTCTAAAGTACTGGATTAGTGGAGCATTAGCCACCCAGTGGTGGAGATGTGTAATGCATTCTGAGTATGTAGTTGTGCCTCAACACGCCTGTCCGTGATTAAACTCAGCAACCTAAGCTATTGCCTAGGTACGACTTAACCTCCGTTTAGGTGGAGAAACAGCCAAGATAATTGAAATGAAAAGGTGTTTCAACACAGGTGATTGCAATCATAACTTAAGAAGGAAGTCCAGGTATGGATTGTGTACACTAAACCAATGGTGAATATTAGATTTAAACTAATAGTTTAATAATGCCTGGATACTGTATTTAGCTCCACCTGATTGAAAGACATCTATTTTATCACATTGTCTTATAATGGAACAAAGACAACCTAAACAGCCTTAAAATAGCAATAGAAAAAATAAATCTTTATTCTATATTGTCACATGCAGAATAGCAGCAGCCTCTATACTACTAACATGATGGGACAGGAGTCAGGAGGTCTCGCTGTAGACTCTCATTAGATAACATGTTACACAGGACCCAGAGAATCAGGCAGGATAGAGAAGCTGGGATCCCTGTGTCACTTGCAGCTCTCTCCACCCTCCTATCTCTCCTCTGGTCAGGAAAGTTCAATAGGTAGGTCATGAAACCTGATACTCCTATGTCTCTGCCTGCACTACATACTGTCTTGCTTAAATTCTGGTTGCATGGTTCTGCTGCTGCATAAGAGGGAAAGCTATTGATGTCAGTGTCCTCTGGCGGGTACATTATGCCCCCCTCTCTTAATCTGGCTATGCCAATAACACCACGACAACCAGGCATGTAGTGCAGCAAGACTGCTATTACAGCTTCAAAGTGTGTCGCTTAATTCTGTAGGAGTTGCAGGGAATTGTAGTCTAGCTCTGCAAATAGTGTGAAACTACAATTCCTGACATGAATATGTCTAATTACTACCTTAGGATAAGTTCCTTATGGTTAGCTATAATTTATTGATGTAAAGCAGAGCTAAATCAGCACTGATGTGCTTGAATTTACAAATTGAGTAGTGGAGTATTCTAATTATTTGATATAGATGATCTCTCTGGAAAAATATATATGTTTTTATATATCAAAGTTCAATTTTATTCAAGTTTATATATCTGTATTTTTCATATACACATATATATTAATATCATTTACCTGTGTATAATCTTTAAAATATTAATTTAGTAAGTATAGGTACAGTTATTTTAATAACCTTAATTGAAATGGTGATATCTAAACATAAAAACAAAAACTAATTATATACTTATATATTCCCATATAAATATAGAAAAGTCAACTGTGAGTGGGATTTGAACCCATGTCTTTGTGCTTAGGTTAACTGCTGTTAATGTGGTGAGCCACACAGGCTGTACATATACTTTGGAGTTTATTTTATATATTTGATTTATTATATGCCACTAATAATTGAAATTTATCTTCTATATTTCTTTCCGAGATGCCTAGGTATATGTCATATGCTATAAGTTATTATTGATTGTAATTGTCTTGTATTTATTATGATAAATTTAGTATACTAATGTGATTTTATGAATACTTCTAAACATGTGTTTATTGTCTGTATTTTAAAACCGCATGCTGGAGATCACTTAAATATACTCACCTATTTTAGATTCTGTAATTAATGTGTTGAACAACGTCCATTGGTCATGAGGAGTTTAAATACTGCATTATCCCTCTTTGGGGATTACTTTCTGAAGAAACCGACATATCCCCTATATCAGAGAAACGTGTCAAAAGGGAATTCAGCCGCACGAGTGGGAGCCCTGACAGGTTGCATCGGTCACAAATACAGCTGCCGCGCTGATCACCTATACCGCCGACGATCATCTAGCCACGTCCTCCCTCCCCAGGACTTGCAATCCATCTGCCGCCGCTCCCGCTACTGTCACACCACCCAGAAGCAGTGGACATGCTAAACAACAGACTTCAATAAGCGTTGAACAATGTTGCTATCAGGCGTCCGAGGGGTCGTAGCACAATGCAGGCTTACAGAGGACATCACTATACCTCTAAGCGGTTCTACATACAGTATAAGAACCCTGAACAAATTACCTGGAAAGGAATAACAGGACTTGGTGTGGCTACATTGTTTCACCACCAGCAATTAAGTGGAACTCTCAAATTCATTTTTTAAATACTTTAACGATGTTTAAGATGGGATCATAATCCTCTCTATAACAGGTGCAATTAATTTGGATAGATCTTGATACCTAATGACTACCCATTAGTGCGGTTGTAATTATTTTTACAATGTATCATTGTGAACAGGAAACATTTGTTTTTATGTGATTAAATAAATTGTATATTTTTTTAAGTATACATGCGCTCTCTTTATCTTCCTATACCATACAATTCCCAACACCCTGCAAAACTAACATTTGTGACATCCCCAAGAATGGCAGAGCTTTAGAGAGTACATTCTAGGAAGGAAGCTGGGAGCAATGAAAAGTGAGAAGGAGGCCGGGACAAGGAGATGTCCAATAAGGTAATTTTGCTGGCACTTTGGACCTTAGGGGCCCTACACATTTAATGATACGGCCGACAGGCGACCCGGCGGCGGGGGAAGGCAGTGACAGGGGAGTGAAGTTTCTTCACTCCCCCCATCACCCAACGCCATAGAAGTGCAGGCAAATATGGATGAGATCGTCCATATTGGCCTGCATGCACAGCCAATGGGGCACCAGCGATGAACGAGCGCGGGGCTGCGCATCGTTCATCGCTGGTGCCTCCACACTCAAAGATATGAACGGTATCTCGTTCATTAATTAATGAGATCGTTCATATCTTTGAGTGATATCGCCCAGTGTGTAGGGCCTATTAGACCTAAATCAGACCTGATCGTAGCAGCAAATTTATTAGCAGATGGGCAAAACCATGTGCACTGTAGGGGGAGGGCAGATATAACGTGCAGAAAGAGTGAGATTTGGGTGGGGTGTGTTCAAACTAAAATCTAAATTGCAGTGTAAAAATAAAGCAGCCAGTATTTACCCTGCACAGAAACAATATAACCCACCCAAATCTAACTCTCTCTGCACATGTTATATCTGCCCCCCCCCCCCCCCCCCACACCTGCAGTGCACCTGGTTTTGCCAAACTGCTAACAAATTTGCTGTTCGCATCAGGTCTGAATTATGCCCCTTGTTGGATGTTGCCCTATTGTTGTTGGTTGCAAAGGGACCCAATAACAGTTCAAGCTAATAGGACCAAGAAATGTAGGTCCAGCACTGCTTGTGTGGCTGATTGTTTTGTGTTGTCCATTGTTTAATGCCGCCAGAAATTTCAATATGAATTGGTCAAGAAAATTTGGCATTATAACAGTACTGTTGTCTGTCTTCATTTTATTATTGTTATTGTACTTTGGTTAATATGGCTAATGTAAGTAACATGGGGGCAAGGCATGGGATACACTATTAGTAAGTTTATTACAAAATGAGTTAATATGTTAGCTTGTCATATGTAGATGTGTCTCGGATTTCACAGTATTGTCATTGTCGGTATTATGAGACAGCAGTCCAAAACATGTCCTTTGATGGCAATAGTACAATGTAATAAGTGCATGGAAACTACAGTATTAGTCTGATTATCTGAGTGTTACTAAATTTCATCCAGCACTGAAAGGATTACAACAGAATATAATTGTTTATCTGTACTCCATGATTTCTGATGGATAATTGGCCTCAGGTGCTTCGTGTGATTTAATTTGCAGCAGTGGGACTGATAAAGAAGTTGCTTTCAACGGAAAGCTCTCCGAAGAGTTCATCTTTAAACAAAGTGAAATCCCTTAATTGCAATGTTAAAAAAAATATTTAAATCATTTGGTATTAGCTTGTTAAACAACCATTCCTCAAGGATTAATTATGATTAATAATGTCACTGTAGAACGCTACTGTTATACCATAATGAAGCTGAAGCTAATTAGTGTTTCCTTTACAGGCACTGGTAAAGTAAACGTGAACTTAGGATAACTCAATGGCTTTGTCAGTTCTTCAGTAAAGGTTGCTTCAAAATCTAAGTACATGGGTTCTATGACAGAGATGAGTGAATTTCTGTGCAGAATGGCATTCTTCACTCTTTCTCTCTTTATATATATTTATAGGTTTACCATACTAACCCTTTACACCAGGACACTCTTGAATTACACAGGTTCTCTAGCTGCTTACAATCAAGTGAAATGTAGGCTTGAAGTCAGCCAGCCACCAGAGCCACTGCAAGGTCTCTCTGCACCTTAGGCAAAGCTTCAGCCTAGCGCCCCCTAATCTACAAACCCCACCACCACCTCTCGGAGGGGAGATGCAGGTGGCCCACCAGCTGGGCTGGAGTGAATTGCATCATTATACATTTATAAAGAAAAGGGACAACACTCAAGGGCTTTTAAAGTGGAAAAAGTATATTGTAATCAGAGTCACAAAATGTTGTGACTTTGTTCACAATACACTTTCACTTTCATATACTTGAGTGATGACCATTCTTTCTGCCTATGTATACATGCTAGCTGGCATGATAGGAATTGTATTGGACACTGAGACCAGTTTCACAATTTTTGCAGAGTACCGGGATAATAATAGCAACATATATTTATATATCTACAGGGCTATTCTTGGGGAGGAACGCCATTCCAGAAGGTCTTTTCTAAAATGACGTGATCAGAGACGGTGTTCTGGAATGTCTGCGGCTCAGCCTGGCACTTCCCTGCTGTCATTGCTGCTGCCTCCCATTCTCCTGTCTAAGTGCCTGAGGGGAGGAGAGCACAGTGCGCATCTCTCCTTCTCCTTGCTGTGTCCCATCTCTGGCGGTCAATGAGAACTCGTGGACTGGCAGAGGTGACTCCTAATTGGCTGCCGGCTCATGAGCTTTGATTGGCTGACAAGCCGGTACCATATTTTAAATGGCCACCAGAGACAGGACACAGTGAGGGGAAGGAGAGATGTGTGCTCTGCTCTCCTCCCCTCAGGCTCAGACAGGAGATGCGGAGGCAGCAGCGAGAACAGCAGCAACAGCAGCGATGGAGGAGTGAGCATTGTTACTGGGGGCATTGTGTAATTGGCATTAAAGGGAGCAATGTGTAACTGGCATTATGGGGGGCAATGTATAACTGGCATAACTGGGGGCAATGTGTAACTGGCATTACTGGGGGCACTATGTGTATGTACGGCAATGCTGGGGGCATTATGTGTATATACTGCACTGCTGGAGGCATTATGTGTATATATGGCATTGTTGGGGACATTATGTGTTTAAAAAAGTTTATGCACCATCTATATCTATATATCTATATATATTTATAAAGAAGAGATTTTGAGGAGGCACTCATGAGACTTGTTACTGCTCACAAAGTTTATTCATCAAAATCCAACACATGTTTTGGCCAGCTGCCCATCGTCAGGTATTTGAAGCATTATTGGGACACAGTTCCTAAGGAGGGCACTGGAGCCATACAGTTACCTTCAACAAAGAGTGCCAGGGATTTCGGCTATGTATATATTTATATGTAAACTTTATTGGCATATGGGGTCAGGTGGGGATATTTAATTGTATGTGTGTGCATACATACACTCATACATATATTAGTATGCTCCTTATTGTGTTCCATCACCATCTGTAAGTTCTTTTTTTTTAACGATTGCTTAGCTTAAGAACATAGAATTTGACAGCCGATAAGAACCATTTGGACCATGTATTACAATCAAAAGAAGAGAAGTATAACTTGTGCCCTGGTAGCAGCTTTGTACTATACTCTCAAGCGCACCACTTCTTGGTAAACGAGTACACACACAAGGAAACGAGTAGTCCACAAGTGCTACTGGATATAAAGAAGTCCCAAATAGATTTTCTCCCAAACAGTTCCACTATCTGGGTATGAAATTCTCCAATACGCTGGGATTTTTTTCTCCACACTTAGGTTCGCACCTCTGAACTGACCTCCACTCGGTACAGGATGTACATCAAAAGGTTTCTTTAGATTTTTTCCACACCATTTCACATTATATCAGCTGGTCACCATCACGTCCCTCGTGGGAAACCCTCACCTCTAGTAAGTTCCCTATATTCCTTGAAAGGTTTCTCTTTCTGTATCACCACCCTGGTCTAATCAGGATTCCAGATGCCATCCACCACAGCAGTTATTGGCGTGAACACGGCAAAACAGGTGGCGAGAAAGTTCAACAAGAGGTTTTTTATTCCAAAATATAAAAGTTAACAAAGACTAAAAACATAAAACATTAAAACACCCATTGATCCTAAGTTTGTTCTGCTATATACCCTCAGGATCCGATTATATCAATTTCCTTACTTTTTAAATATCGGACCTTATATAGGGGTAAAAGCAATAATGAACAAGTTACAGATGGAGGTCAAAAAATAGGGTACCAATGCATTTCGGATCAGCTATCCTTCTTCAGGGTTATGCCCTGAAGAAGGATAGCTGATCTGAAATGCATCTGTAATTTGTTCATTATTGCGGTACACGTTTGCACATAAATTGACTCTCAAGAAATATTTTGCCTCCACTACTCCAACAGCCATATGCAATGAAGGTATTTCAGACAATTATAGACATACACATCTCAAACCTCCCTCTCAATTCTACCCTAGTCACATACAAGGCCCACAGATTAATGCTTTTGTGAAAATGGTAGAGAGGAACATCGAAAACTTAACTTTCAGGAAATCTCATAGTAATTTATCCAACCAAGAAAGGGCTGCATTAAGAGAATTACAAGATAACAATGCTATTATAGTCAAACCAGCAGACAAAGGGGGAGGAACCATCATCTTGAACAAAACAGACTACCTAAAGGAAGCACACCGTATTTTAGATGATACACAGACATTTAAGAAATTAAGACAAGACCCTACGGACATTTTCCAGAAACAGTTAGAGGTACTTTTATGGAAAGGATTGGGTACAGGGATCCTCACTAAACAGGAACACCAATTCATACAGACACAACATCCAATCATTCCATTTTTTTATTATCTGCCGAAGATTCATAAAGATCGCACCAACCCACCCGGGAGACCGATCATCTCAGGGATAAGTTCACTTACATCCAACCTATCAGAATACGTAGACGTATTCTTACAGCCATACGTACACAAACAACGATCCTACCTGAGAGACACCACACATATATTGAATCGCCTACAAGAAGTAGCATGGGATGAAAACACTTGGCTAGTGACTGCAGATATCACATCACTTTATTCAGTTATAGATCATGATCAAGGCATTAAGAGTATCGATTACCATCTAGAACAGGATCAAAATTTCTCACAATTACAACGTAGATTCATCATCGACAGCATAACTTTCATTCTGAAACAACAGTACGTATGGTTCAAGGGCACATATTACCTACAGACCACAAGGACAGCAATGAGCACAAGATTTACCCCAAGCTACGCCAATCTCTTCATGAGTTGGTGGGAGGACCACCACATCTGGCTGGGGGCAGGGCTTGGGGAGAACCTCGTGCTCTGGACCAGGTACATTGACGATGTCTTCTTCGTCTGGCGGGGGGAAGAAGTTACATTGTTAGACTTTCTTGAACACATGAATACTAACAGCAACAATCTGAAATTCACCACTCATTACAGCAAATCCAATGTTGAGTTCTTGGATCTCAACATTTTCATTGACAATGGGAGCATACAGACAAACACATTTCGTAAAACTGTTGATGTCAACAGCTTTATTTTATCCTCTAGTGGACACCATCCAAGTTGGCTCAAGGTAGAAACAGTTTAAGGAAAAGAGGCATGAGAATGTATTGGTACAGGAGGCTTTCAAACAGGTTGAAGAAATAGACAGGACTAAATTACTCGAACATAGGAGCAAAGATAAGAAAGCAGAATTACGAGAGATTTTATTCATAACAGATTATTCCCAACAAGCATCGTTATTACAATGTATCCTTAGGAAGCATTGGCCCTTACTTTTAGAGGATGAGTCTTTAGGAGAACATTTACAGGCCAGACCAAAAGTCGTATTTAGGAAGGCACCAGACTTAAAGCAGAGATTAGTCCACAGCCATATCCGTCCCAAACGAACCACACAGATGACCATCGACAATACTGTACCAAAAAAGAGTTTTTACCACTGTGGCGACTGCATGGGGTGTAGGAATTCGAGAATCACCAGTACCAAACCGAAATTGGGATTTAAATACAACAATACAGGCAAAGTTTACGACATCAGAGATACATTAGCATGCAATAGCAAAGGGGTTATATACCTTTTAGAATGCACATGCATGAAACAACATGTAGGCAGAACAACAAGATCACTTAAAGTAAGGATTAGTGAGCATATCCGCAATAGAAAACGAGGTTATGAGGATCACTTTTTATCCAAGCATTTCAAGGATTACCACAATAACGACCCCAGCTCACTTCAATTCACAGGGATACAAGAAGTACACTGTAATTGGAGGGGGGTAACTACACAGAAAAGATCAACACCATCGAACTACGATGGATGTATGAATTAAGGACACTGTCCCTACATGGACTGAATAGGGACAATGAGGTCAAATCCATCATCTGTAAAGAAATAAAAAAAGACACTAGACATATAATCCACTAGTATTTAATAGGTAGTTCACATCATGTAGGGAGAGTAGATTTGTCACGAGATCTGACAACCATTTGTTCAAGCAATCATGTACTATCAAGGTTTTTTACTTAAGCATACAGCAATATAGGGATACGGATTTCACACTATCTGTGTATACAACGAACAGGTAGTGATTAGGGAGAATAGATCTCAACATCTATGCACCCAGATGATAAATTTAGATACAAAGTAAAATGAGAACAAAAGAGGATTTCCAACACCCCCATAGAATACACAGTCTTACAGGTCGATCTAACCTCAATCTACAATTACATTAGTGACTGTATAGAAACAATAGATGCTGTCAATTATCGCACTATACTCTATTAGACAGATGTATCTATTCTCACTCATCAATTACATAGGGAACTTATGGAAGACTGACAAGTCCTCCATCAGTATAATAGACATTTACTCATGTATTAAATAATACTTAATTAGCTTAGCTAACTGACCAAAGGTAGAAGTAACAGGTGATACACCTTCCAACAAATGGAATGAGTGAAATTTTTGACTGACAGCTTTATTAACCAATCAGGGCTCAATCACATGGACCAATGAGAGAGGTGTCTTTGAGTCCCTCAGAAGGCGGGGGATTTGAGATACAACCCTTTATAAGAAGCATTCATGGAAAGGACATGCAAATACTCCCAGAGGAAGGCCGAGCAGCTGAAACGCATTGGAGAACTACACCACTCAAACCCCAAATCAAATACGAGGCCCTGGTGGAATCCGTGCACGGAGGAAAGGCAGTACACCACGCAGGGAACACGTGATCGAGGTATCCGGGAGCAGAGGCTCAAAAGGCAGCACCAGAGAAAGAAGCCGGACAAGGGAGGGCACAATTCGGAGGTGTGAGGTGAGTAGAGCTGACCTCCGTATACGGCGGGGGTGTACAGTGAGCGGTTTGTAGAGCCACAGCTGTATAACATCCCCTGTAGAGACGGGTCTTACGCTCATGGCTGACTGACATCCAGGGAGCGTCCGTACACCGACGCCCCACTGGAGTTCAGAGCCAGGAGTAGTTTGACCAGTCCGGAGGAACTGCTCCCAGTGCAATCTCTATACGGCGGGAGGTATGGCGAGCGGTCTCAGGAGCCGCTGCCAGTTGACACCCACTGCCGAGACAGGTCTCACGCTTGCAGAACATGGTATGTGGGGTAGCATCGGTGCACCAGCGTCCCGCAGGCTATCAGAGCTGCAAAAGGGTTAACCAGTCTGGAGGGTACTGCTCCCAGCACTTATCCAAATAGTGCCCCCCATACACCGTGAAGACCATTTTTCACAAGGTATACCTAAGTGCACTTAGCAACTCAGAAGAGCAGGACGCCGCCGTCCGATGGACACATACGACTATTCCCAGTAGTTTCAACTGTCATTTACCACCCGGACTCCACCACAGTTAGGGTCAGGCATTGCTCCTAGCAACAATATCGACCAGGAGTTAGATACTACGCATTGTAGGAAATTTTCATATTTCAATTTTTTGTTACAAATTATCAATTGACTGTTCGATATTCCACTAGTATCACGGACCTTTGTGGCAGTATCAGCATATTGTTATCTTTTGTATATTTTACCAGTAAAGTTTTGAAGTATACTTATTGTGGTAGGTGTTTTACATTGCATTATACCGCATTTAAATTTTTACTTTCACACAAGACATTTGCAGACAGCAGATAGGGCCGAGAGCAGCACCTTTAATCTTCAATTATTGTCTGTAGGCTAGTCACATAGGTGTAGCAGCTAGCCCGAACATTTACCACTCAGTGTGCAGAGTTACGAATTATTTGCCTCATTAATTCTTTTACCTTCCAATATCACCTCTATGCTGATGACACTCAAATCTACCTTTCCTCCCCTGATCTCTCCTCGGCTCTCCTCACTCGTACCTCCAATGGTCTCTCTGCTATCTTTTCCTGGATGTTACAGCGCTTTCTTAAACTCAACATGTCCAAGACTGATCTGATCATCTTCCCACCTCCCACACAACCTCACCTCCGACAATCTCATTATCCATTGATGGCACGATTATCTCCTCTAGCTCTCAAGTACACTGACTTTGCGTAATCCTTGACTCCTCCCTCTCCTTCAAACCACGCATTCAGCACCTCTCACAAACTTGTCATTTTCATCTCAAAAACATTTCTAGAATCAGACCCTTTCTCACCCAGGATGCCACCAAGACCATTATCCACTCACTGATCATTTCCAGACTGGATTAATGTAATCTCCTCAGTCTATCCTCAATGCTGCAGCCTGGCTCCTCGTCCTCACCAAATGCACTACGTCCACCTTCCCTCTCCTTCAAACCCTTCACTGGCTTCCCTTCCCTTTCAGAATCCAATTAAAACTTCTCACACTCACTTACAAAGCACTCACCCACTCCTCTCCCATTTACATCTCTGACCTTATCTCCTTTTACTCTCCCACCCGTCCTCTTCACTCTGCTAATGCACGCCGACTCTCCTGTCTTCTGATTACTTCCTCCCACTCCTACCTCCAAGATTTTTTACGTGCTGCTCCCTTACTCTGGAGTTCTTTACCTCTCCCCCTCAGACTCTTCACCTCTCTACAGAACTTCAAACGGGCTCTCAAAACCCACTTCTTTACTAAACACAGCCAAATCTCATCCTAACCCTCTGTCCCACGCTCGGTCTACCCCATCTGTGTCACCCCTGTCTGTCTGCCCCTCCACTTTAGAATGTAAGCTCTCACAAGTAGGGCCCTCTTCCTTCATGTGATTATCCTTTTCTTACTTTAATATTCCTCAACTGCCCAAATCCTGCAGTTCTCGGCCACCTTGATACTTATCTCAGTGTCGTCTACTGATGTAGTTATGCTTAGTTATCCTGTACTTGTCCGATATTGTCTTCAACTGTAAGTCACTGTTTTCATGTTTTAAATATGTGCATATGTACTCTGTAATTGGGCGCTGCGGAACCCTTATCAATATTAATATAACCCATATTAATAAAGGCTAATAATAATAATTGTAATAATGTTCAGGAGTTCAGCAGGCGGACTGCTTGGGGAAAAACTGTTGGGGCTTCTGGTGGACCCGACGGGGATGTAATGCCTGCCTGAAGGAAGTAAGTTAAACATGCTTTGGCCGGGGTGTAGCTGGTCATTTACTATCTTCGTTACTCGCTTTTTAGCTCTGGACAGGTACAGGTCCTGGACTGAGGGAAGGTCAGCCCCGATGATCTTCTCTGAGGTTCTGACCATCTTTTGGAGCCTGCATCTGTCCCTCATGCTGGTGCAGCCATAACATACCAGCATCAAGGAGCACGGTACCAACTTCCCAATTGCGGAGTAGAAGAAGAGCAGAAGTTTCTGTGGGGTGTTGAACTTCCTTAGTTGCCTGAGGAAGAACAACCTCTGCTGTGCTTTCCTGACAGCAGCTTTAGCATTGGACCCCCATTTAAGGTCCGGGGAGATTGTGGTCCCCAGGAACTGAAAGGAGTCCACTAGCGATACCACGCTATCAGCAATCATTAGTGGAGGTGCACTAGCTGACTTCTTTCTGAAGTCAGTACTCCTGTCAGGAAGTGGCTTGGTAGCCATACCATGAGAATGCTGATTCCTTGAGCACCTCACTTATTTTAATTAAATCATTGGTAATCTGGGTTTTCCCCAAGATTTAAATGAATTTCAGACTTTACTTATGCTCCTGAAGCCACGGGGTACCTGTGTATTGCATGCAAAGTCCAGTGAAGCATGGCATGTAGTGGGGCCTATAACTTCAGGCAGCCACAATAGATCTGGTCCCAAGTTAGCCTCATCAAAGCTGCAATACCAGTTTGGGCCATTTCTGCTTCCACAATTTTCATCTCATATTTCCTACTGCCTCAGATACAATGGTGCACCATGCAGCCCTACGGAGCTACTACCAGTTGGGCTCAGCCAACATCTCAGCTCTTCAAACCAGGAATTGGATTGGTGGCCCCACTTACCACATTATGGGCACGATTCAGTATTCATTGTATCAGCGATGTGATCGCATACTAACTATTCTGGACACAGTGCGCACACCATGAAATGCGATTGCATCTCACTTATGCAAATGCTTCTGCCTGATTGACAGGCAGAGGTGTTCGCAGGGTGGAGATGCGGCTTTGCCGGAGCATTGTATCGTCGTTAGGCGTGCATTTCATTACAAACGGGGGCAGGTTTGGGGTGGCCGCTGTGACATGAAAAATGGCCGCCCTACTCTTGCCTTTGCAGCCTGGTTGTGGAGGCAGGAGGCATCTACAAATCAGTGATGTGATCGCAATTGTATTGCGATTGCATCACTGCAGGATATTTGCATGCTGCTCACCCCCAGCATGTGATTGCAGTTTTGCTAAATTAGCAAAACTGCAACTGAAGCTGAAGAAGGTCCAATGTTTACAAAATGTCTGGATCTCCCATCATCCTGCATTTTTCTCCATTGCAATCCTAGCTGACATGCTCAGTACTGATTTGGGTGTTTTAGATGCCTACTCCCTCTGGAAGTATTTCCACACCCTCTAATTTGTACCACATTCTATCTGTTATTTGGGTCTGCCTTCATCACATACGGGTCCTGGGAATTCATCTCTATGGGGTAAATTTACTAAGATGGGAGTTCTATTTAAGATGGGATGTTGCCAATAGCAACCAATCAGATTGTACTTCTCATTTATCTGGCACCTTCTAGAAGATAATACCTGGACTCTGATTGGTTACCGTGGGCAACATCCCATCTTAAATAGAACTCCCATCTTAGTAAATGTACCCATATGTCTATGGATACTCTCTTCTATTAAATGCATCTGACAATGGCTTAAAATGCCACCTGTCATTTGGTACAAAGGTGAGTACATGAATATGTTGGGAGCCCTATACCACTGCTTGCAGTATCAATTTGTAACTTTGTCACAACCATGTGTTCACAAATTCCTCTCATAAGCATTTAAAAAAATCTATGACAGATATTTACTATTATCTGTACCCTGTACCATAAAAGGGAGCCTTACGGCTTTTCTGTGACCTGCAGTTATTTGCTCTAGATTTTACCAATAACAGCTTTTTTATCATAATATTGTAACCTCTTTAACTCTCTAGAGCAGGCATTTCCAAACTGTGGCCCTCCAGCTGTTGTGAAACTACATATCCCAGCATGCCCTGACACAGTTGTGCTGTCAGAGAATGCTAAAGCTGTGTCAGGGCATGCTGGGATGTGTAGTTTCTCAACAGCTGGAGGGCCGCAGTTTGGACATGCCTGCTCTAGAGGGAGTAAAGTGTGTGATACCCCGCTAAGCCCCTGCATGGGCAATATATTATACAGTTTTTGTAGTTATCTCATTATTAAACATGTTTTGTGCATATATAAATTAGAAAAAGTAAGAAGCTTTGGCATGATAGCACCTCTCACCTCTTGACATCTTTAGTAATAGGGTGTGCAGTCCAGACCCTCTCCTTTCACCTATGATTTACACAGATTCCGTGGCTCATTAAAACCAGGTGAAATGCAGGACCTGTGTAAATTATAGCTGTCCCAGATTAAATGGATAATGTGGCAAGTGTAGTTATGCCAAATGTATGATCTTGTATGTGTCCCTATCCTTACTATGCCTAGGGGAAAACATTATATTAGACTGCTCTGATATTTAATTTACATATGCCAACTTCAATATAGGAGTTGTGCTTGCTCCAACAAGGCTTACTTCTCCAAGGAGGTGTCTGGGAGTTATTATGACTCCAGAATTAAATCTGGAATATATATATTTCATAGCGATTGTTTCAAAATATTTAGCTCTCTTTCAAGGGGGCAGGAAGCATAGGAAACCCTGATTTTATCACATAAATAATGGGCATGTCATAATACTGTATCTGTAATGATTGCCCTGTTTACATAAACATTTATATAAAGACTTTAATAGATAAGCATTATGAGAATGTCTTTGGGGTAAATTATAAATTTTTATTGTTTGTACAGAAACTAAATTACACTCTTCCAAGAAAAACTGTTAGGTTCTGGTTGGTTCACCTTTATTGAAATGTTCAGTTCTTATATAAATATTCTTCTTGCACTTGTGGTTACGTGTCAAAATAAAGCACTCTAAGCTAAAGCAGTTAATCTTCTCCTAAGTATTTCCTTTATTTCTCGATTCCGCAGGCTGTATATGATTGGATTACACATTGGTGTTAGGACAGAGTAAATCACAGCCATCACACGGTCATAGCTGACAGAGCTGTGTTCGGTCAGTCTAACGTACATAAAACTCACACTGACAAAGAAAAGTAGGACCACAGTGAGATGAGTGCCACATGTTGAAAAAGCCTTTTTCCTGCCCTCTGGTGTCTTTATCTTAGACACGGCAAAAATGATTTTGATGTAGGACAGGATGATGCAGGTGAAGGCAAGGAACAGAAGAAATGAGTTGATAATGAAGTCTACCATGACATTGAGTGAAGTGTCAGAACATGCCAAGTTCATCAGTGGAGTAGAGTCACAGAATATGTGATCAATTTGGTTTAAGCCACAGAAAGAAAGGCGAGACAGCAAGAGGGTTTGGGTTAAAGGGACAACAGATCCTACAATCAAACAACAAGCTGCCATCTGAAAACAACATGGAATAGTCATTATGGATGGGTACCTTAGTGGATTGCATATGGCCAGGTAGCGGTCAAAGGCCATTGCTGTAAGAAGAAAGGTTTCTGTGATACCTAAACAATGAAGAAAATAGATTTGCAACAGACAGCCAATATAGGAGATCAACTTATCATTCAGTAAGTTTGACAACATTTTGGGTATAATAACGTTTGTGTATAATATTTCCAGGAAGGATAGTTTAGCAACAAAAAGGTACAGAGGAATATGGAGTTGACGATGACTGCAGATGACAACAAAAACGATAGCATTACCACCAAGTGTGGAAATGTAGATAATGGTCAAGAGAATGAATAATAAACCTTCACAACCATTGAGATCAGTGAATCCTATGATGATGAATTGTGAAACGAGTGAATGGTTTGTAATGGTCACCATTATGATTTGTAATAATTCATTTTAGAGCCAATAAGTTCAAAGGTTCATTCTGAAAATACATAAAGCAAACAATTAAAACAAACACAATTATACTTGTACTTATAAAATTAATTTTATGTCATATCTAATAACTTAGGTTGGTGTAGAATTGAAGTAACAATATGCAAATTTTCTTGATTCAGCGCTATCATTTATGTAATAGTTTTAATACATTTCTTTAACCCTTATATTATAATAGTCAGTTTTTACATTCATCTAAGATAATTCAATTAAATAAATGCATATGAGCATTTTTATTTAACAAACCTAATGTTACAGCATTGGAACTGAATTATGTTTCTAAAGTACATCTGAATAAAGAAATACAAAAAAACAATAAGTTTTATTAAGTATATAGTGAAAAAAGTATGTGTACAGTATATAGCCTTAATGATTGGTGAAACATGTACTGTACTACTAAAGAGGGCCTCATTGAATGTTACCCCATATATAAATATATACAATAAAGAAGAGCATGGTATTACAATTTATAATAAGAAGAAAAAAAGTATTTAAATGGTTACAGCAGGGGTTAAAGTGGGGGGAAGAAGGTGGAACTGAGTTCCACCACTTGTAATTGTAGGTGGATCTAGTTCCACCTCCTTAAAGGCCTTGCACAGTAATTCCATATTGTGTATAAGCAGTACCACTGTGTATCATGACGTGAATAAAGGGCACTTCTGAGTAACGTAATGTGACTAAGGGGCACTGCTGTGTATCGTAACATGAATAAGGGCCACTACTATGTGGTGTAAAATGAATTGGGACACTACATGCGGTGTAATGGGAATAAGACTGTGCTATACTGTGTGGTGTAATTACAATTGCCTGTACTATGGTGCTACCACTGTCCCTTTATAAAGTACAGATGGAGCCACGCTAATCGTGGCTCCATCTGCAACTAAGTGCATCCAGCAAGGTGGACTGGCGGGCACGAATAGGATGCCTGTGCATCGTAGATGGCCACGTGCTCCCTTCAAAGTGAATGGGATTGTCTCTGTGCACTCCCTGGCATAGCTGGGCACAGATGCCCCTGCCTGCGATGTAGCCATGATCGATGAGCATGGCTCCATCTGTATAAGAGGTAATGCACAAATGTATTGTTTGCCGAGGGATGCCAAATACCCTGGTTCCTCCTAATGGTGGCAGGAGAAATGGATTCCACCACCTCTCCAGAAACACTTTAAGCCTCGGCTTACAGTATGAAACTGCCCTCACGAAAGTCTGCAGTGACCTCCTTGCTGCTAAATCCCGGGGCCACTACTCTCTGCTTGTTCCCCTTGACCTCTCTGCTGCTTTTGACAATGTAGACCACCCTCTCCTCCTGCAAATCCTTTACTCCCTTGGTTTGTGTGATACTGCTCTCTCCTGGCTGTCCTCCTACCTTTCTGACCATTCCTTCTCTGTCTCCTCTCATGACTCCACCTGCTAACCACTTCCTCTACCAGTAGGTGTCCCCCAAAGTTCTGTTCTTGGGCCTCTCCTTTTCTCTCTCTACACATCCTCATTAGGTGAGCTCATTTGCTCTTTTGACTTAAAATATCATCTCTACGCTGACGATACTCAAATCTACCTTTCCTCCTCAGACCTCTCCCCTGATCTCCACACTCGTATCTCCAACTGTCTCTCTGCTATCTCCTCCTGGATGTCCCAGCATTTTCTTAAACTTAACATGTCGAAGACTGAGCTGATCATCGTCCCTCCCTCCCGCATAACCTCACCTCCCGCAATTTCATTATCCATTGATGGCACAACTATCTCCTCTAGCACCCAAGTGTTGGAGAATCCTTGACTCCTCCCTCTCCTTCAAACCACACATTCAGTACCTCTCACAAACCTGACATTTCCATCTCAAAAACATCTCCAGGATCAGACCCTTTCTCACCCAAGACACTACTAAGACCCTCTTACACTCACTGGTCATCTCCAGATTGGACTACTGCAATCTTCTCCTATCTGGCCTCTCTCCACTCCAATCTATCTTCAGTGCTGCTGCCCATCTCCTCTTCCTCACCAAACGTACTGCATCTACATCCCCTCCCTTGCAGGACCTTCACTGGCTACCCTTCCCATTCAGAATCCAATTCAAGCTTCTCACACTCACCTACAAAGCCCTCACCCACTCTTCTCCCTCTTACATCTCTGACCTTATCTCTCTTTACATTCCCACCAGTCCTCTTCACTCTGCTAATGCATGCTGTCTCTCCTGCCAACTGATTACCTCCTTCCACTCCTACCTACAAGATTTTGCACGTGCTGCTCCCTATCTCTGGAATTCTCTACCTTTCCCCATCTGACTTTCCACCTCTCTACGAAACTTTAAACGGGCTCTCAAGACTGACTTCTTCACCAAACCCAGCCAACTCTCCTCCTAACCCTCTTGTCTATGCTCACTGTCTACCCCTTCTGTGTCACCCCGTTCTGTTAGCACCTCACCTTTTAGATTGTAAGCTCGCATGAGCAGGAACTTATTTCCTCATGTGCCTTTCCTTTTCTTACTTACACAATCTTATACTCCATACTCCCTTTGATGGCACTTGACCGCAGGTTTTCTATACCTGTCCTATATTGTCTTGAACTGTAAGTGCTGTTTTCTAGTTTGCTCATTTGATTATGTACTCTGTAATGGGAGCTGCGGATCCCTTGTGGTGCCATATAAATAAAAGATAATAATAATAATATTTGTAAACATTTGAATACAAAAAAAAAGGCGATAGGTAAGGAGATTGAAATGGAGAATGAGGGAGAGAGGGGGAAAAGAGATAGAAAGTTAAATATAGACATTATATTGACAGTTTGAGAAGACTGTGTTGTGGAAATATTTTAAACACATAAAAGATCTGGGAGAGAAAATAACCTGCGTTCTAGATGCTTTGCAGACAGGTGTTGTATGGGTAAATTTATCAAGCACTGAAATAAGTGGAGAAGATAACAAGTGGAGTATTTGTCCATAGCTAACCATTAGTTTCTACCTATCATTTTATAGACTGTACTTGATAAATACTACCTTGAACCTGTTTAGTTGCCAAGGGCAACTCCTCCATTGGACCACTTCTCCACTTTTACTACTTTATACAGTACTTCAACCCAACAGTTATTTCTGTATTAAAATAAGACACTCCACAATAAATGACCAAGCCATAAAGTACTTAAAATTTTACATTTTGAACATCATTCTTCAGCAAACCCATTTAGATGGTAAAATTTATTTTGGACATTCAGAAAACCATTGTGAACTGCAGAAGACTGGTAAATTGATAAAGTGGGGACAGATTTAGAGTTAGGAGGAGCTGCATTTCAAATAATTTCAAATTGCTTTAAAATATTCCCAGAATGCTGTGCTTCTGTATTCACAAAATCAGACCGTAGATATCCTGCATGCAAACAATAATTGCATTTGCTATTTTTTTTCTCCCGTTACACATTTACATCCTTTATTTGCCAGGTTTCTATGGTGTGCCTAAATGAGGTACTTTATATCAAAACCTTTTACTATATTTTCAAACGTACAAGATCTGTACATTTACACTGTTAAAACCTATGTTACCAACCAGATAATGTATAGTAAGATATATAAAATTTCTGATATAGGGCCTTATTCAGGTTTGTTAGCAAACCAAGAAAGCACAGTAATGGGCAAAAACATGTTGCACTGCAGGTGGGGCAGATGTAACGTGCAGAGAGATTCAGATTTGGATTGGTTTGTTCATATTGAAATCTAAACTGCAGTGTAAAACTAAAGCAACCAATATTTACCATGCACAGAAACTATATTACCCACCCAAATCTAACTGTCTCTGCACATGTAACCTCTACCCAACCTGCAGTGCACATGGTTTTACCCATTAGTGTGCTTTTTTGGTTTGCTAAGAAACCTGAATAATCCCCATAATGGGCCTAATTCAGACCTGATCGTAGCCCTGATTTTGCAGGGTTACGATCAGGCACACTGACATGCGGGGGGATGATCAGCACAAGGCTAGTCCGTCCCTCATGTCAGCCCCCCACCCGCAGAAGTACAAAAGCATCAAAAGCATCACACAGCAGCAATGCTTTTGCACTTCAGGAGTAGCTCCTGGCCAGCGCAGCTTTTGCATGCTGGCTGGGAGCTACTCATCGCATGTTCCGGCCAAGCCTGCGTTGGCCGGACTGCGCCCACAAAACGGTGGCCCCCTCCCGCCCAGCGACCGCCATTGCCTGTCAATCAGGCAGAGGTGATCGCTAGGCAATGACAGCCGTCAGCTGTCAGCCATGCGCCGGCGCACTGCGGCGCATGTGCACTTTTGACCTGATCGCTGCGCTGAACGGCAGCGTGCGATCAGGTCAGAATGACCCCCAATGTATGTTGATCTACTTCTGGTTTTAGTTTATAGTTAGCAAATTCTTACTCTTCTGCTTCTCCTTCTTCCTGTTATTATGTAACCATGAATACAGAATTAGCCACTCTTTAGTAATGATATATACTGTATATAGGAAAATTCAGGCACTAAAAGTCAAAAGCTTATTTTAAAAAATAAAAGCACTCCACATTAGTAGTGCTCAATAGAAGCAGCTCCCATCTGACATAGCAGGTTACATATAATTAACAGAATAACTATTAATACAGATTACTCAATTAGAGAGCGCTTGTGTAATTTATTAAATATAGTATTCCTCCATTCAAAACACACTGGTAAATGACATCTTTAAAAAACGTATAAACGTATGTATATATATATATATATATATATATATATATATATATATATAAAACCACTTTAATAAAATGGATATCAGTCCACACGGCATATTCTCATTACCAACAACACAACTTAGTAGGCTCCAATTCCATATGGTTTCTAAAAATAATTCTTGCTAATACTGTTTTCAATAAACATTTAAATTGACCGAGAACAAAACATTTTTTATTTATTTTTTTATTCTGCATTAATCAATTTATTTTTAGAGACAAGTACTGTAGGTTTAATTTATCTTTATATAGCTAAAGACTGATTTTAGTTAACACATTACTTCACAAAAAAAACACATAATTCTAGAAAATGTAGCTTACCCTCTTTCAATCTTTCCAAACAGGAGGTTTTAAATAAAAATAAAAAAATCTTTGCCATACAAATGTATTAAAAAAAGACATACGTAGATTATGTTTTCTGAAAATCTACTAGTGTAATCTACAACAATTATGAGCACAGTAAAAGGCAAATGTTTATTTATATATATGTGGCTCTGTAATCATTACCAGAATTTATTCATTAGGGATTTTAAAAATGTTGCTACTAACTGAGTAAATACTCATTAAATTAATGACATACCAGGTAATAATAGCACGTTAGTAAATCTCCCAAAATAGTTTTTTCCCCTAATCCACTGTTTTCTGTTTGAGATGGTTTAAGGAGTTGATTGATTTGTTTATTTAAGAGACCTTCTAAGATGAGAGTTTTCAATATTATGCTTGTTAAAATGTTCAATTTAAATCGTACGCCTTATAAGAAGCAATTATAAAACAAAACATATTTCATTGGAAAGAAATCTGTAAAACCATGTTGTTTCTGTACAAAATAACTACTTGTACTATTATAACACTGTAAATACGTAGATTATACATACTGTACTTTAAACTATATTTTGGAGGGGGGGTGAACAAGTCCACTCAATATATAAATGCATACATTAAAAAAAACAACGCAATATATACTGTCCTTTTAAGCAGTGGACTGTAAACTCATTAAAACTGTAATACAGGCATGTCCAAACTGCGACCCTCCAACTGTTGTGAAACTACATATCCCAGCATGCCCTGACACAGTTTTGCCGTCAGAGAATGCTAAAGCTGTGTAAAGGCATGCTGGGATGTGTAGTTTCTCAACAGCTGGAGGGCCGCAGTTTGGACATGCCTGCTGTAATATCACTAATATTTGTATATAAGATACAAAGCCGTCATCCAAATCCTCTCCCACTTATATATTTGACCTTTTTTTCTTCACACTCCCAACCAGTGTCGGACTGGGGCATGATGGCCCACGGGGGGAATGCAGTGATAGGGGCCCATACTTAAGGGTGTGGCCATCCTACAAAGGGGGCGTGGCCAGCCTCCACTGAGGCAAGACATACACAATAGTTTAGTGCAGTGTAATGCAACATATCTACCATGTATAATACAAGTGCACAGTCTTGAACCTGATCCCTAGAGGAAAGATTGGGCCCTTGGGCAGTGGGGCCTACCGGTGGTTTCCCTGGTACCCCTGTGGGCCAGTCAGACCTTGCTCCCACCAGCTCTCTTCACTCCACAAATGAATGCCACCTCTACTGCCAGCTGATTATTACATCCCACTCACTCCTGCTTCCAAGATGTTACCCATGCTGCTCCGTAGCTCGGGTATTCTCTTCCTCTTCCTATTAGACTCTCCACCTCTCTGCAAAATTTAAAATAAGACACTTAAGACCAACTTCTTCATTCAAGCAATCCAGCTCTCATACTAGCCCACTGCCCCATGCTCACTGTTGACCCTATCTGTGTCACCCCTGTCTGCTTGCCAGTGATGGTAAGTGAGGCAGGTGATACAATGCCGTTCTTGTCATACTCCAGTATACAGCCAAGTATTGACTATGTACAGTATAGGAAAAATACAAAGAATATATTATAAATATCTTCTTTGTATTATTATAATCATTTTTATAGTCAAAACTTAGGAGTAAAAAGTCTATGACAGGTGGGGCAGTGCAGGGTCGGACTGGCCCACAGGGGTACCAGGGAAACCAATGGTAGGCCCCACTGCCTGAGGGTCCACTCCTTCCTCTAGGGATCTGGTTCCAGACTGTGCACTTGTATTATACATGGTAGATATGTTGCATTACACTGCACTAGACTATTGTGTATTTCAAGCCTCTGTGAAGTCTGGCCACACCCCCTTTGTAGGCTCACCACACCCTTAAGTATGAGCCCCTATCACTGCATTCCCCCGGTGGGCCCTTCTTGCCCCAGTCCGACACCGGGGCAGTGCATACCTTTTCCATACTTCTCTAAAAACAACTCACCAAATTTCAAGTAGTATGGACTGCTGCACCTCTGTATAATGCCCACATGAACTCTTGGGTTCATATACTGTATATTATTGACCTTATTCAGAGATGAACGCAGATTGCTGCATGTGCAGCCAGATCTGCATTCATCCCCTCACATGCTGGGGGCCACCCAGCACAGTTCAATGCCACCCAACATGTGTGAGGCCGCCTTCTGTGTGTCGGCAATTAGATTGTAGACGCACCAAAACTAAGGATTACCCCTGGAAGCGCAGTGTGACGTCATGCAGCTGTCCCGAAAATGGCCCCAGAGCTCCCCCGATTGGGATGCCCTGCTCCCCGATGCCGCAGTGACGCCCTCCCGATGGCCAACTGCTGTCAATCACACTGCAGCCACATCCTTCCAGGATGCGGCCTCAATGTGTAAGGTTGTGCAAGTAGTGCAACTTTATTTACATTATATCATGCAATAGTGTCCTTTATTCAAGTACATCACACAGTAGTACCATGTTACCTTATATACGGGTGTAGTATGGTATGCCGGCGGTCGGGCTCCCGGCGACCAGCATACCGGCGCCGGGAGACCGACCGCCGGCATACCGACAGTGTGGCGAGCGCAAATGAGCCCCTTGCCTGCTCGCTGCGCTCGCCACGCTGTGGGCACGGTGTCGCACTACGCGTGCCACGCTATTTTATTCTCCCTCCAGGGGGGTCGTGGACCCCCACGAGGGAGAATAAGTGTCGGTATGCCAGCTGTCGGGATTCCGGCGCTGGTATTCTGTGCACCGGGATCCCGACAGTCGGCATACTGAAGACCACCCCTTATATACCTTACTCCTCACAGTAGTACCCCTTATTCACATTACATCACACTGAACTGCTCCTTATTCACATTACACCACACCATATTGCTCTTTATTCTCATTACACCACACCATATTGCTCTTTATATACATTACACCACACAGTATTGCCCTTTCTATACGTTACGCCACACAGTAGAGCACCTTATAGACATAATGCCACACATTAGTAATTCCTTTATAAACAAAATACCTCACAGTAATGTCCCTTATACACTTAATATCCTTATAAACATAATGCGCCTTACACATTTTGCCTACCTTTATTAATGCCCTTATACATATAATGTCCCTTACACATATGCCGCACATTATTAATGCCCTTATACACATAATGACACACATAATTTCCCTTACACATATGCCACACATTAATGCCCTTATACACATAATGACACACATAGTGCCCCTTACACATATGAGGCACAATATTAATGCATTTATACACGACACACATAATGCCCCTTACGCATATGCCAAACACTATTGCACAGCCAACCCACCTATACACAGCACTCACACGGCTGCTAGCACTTTGACCACTGCCTCAGCTTGAATACAGTTGTGTCCTCATACATTTTGCCTCAATACGCCATGCAGCAGGAGATGCCTGGCGTGAGTCAGCTGGCAACTCTAGGCCAGCTCTGCAAACGCTGGGCATCATTTTTTGCCCAAAAATGAAACTTATTTTCATTGCTATGTGACTAGGATGCACAAGCAGCTCATGCTGATTAAAAATGATATGCCGCATGCCTTTATTCTGTGTGTGACTGTGGCTGTATCTGCATAGGAAATGCTATGTTGCAGTGATTTCCAGGTATACACTGTAAAGTAGCATTTCTATGCAGATACAGCCGCAGTCACACACAGAATATAGGCATGCCACATATCATTTTAATCAGCAGAAGCTGCTTGTGCCCCTAGGCATTCCAAATGCCCTAAGCATTTACCCAGTTTGCCTATGCCTAGGGCCAGCTCTGCACAGACCAACTGGATGTGGCCGCTGCATGTGAACGCGCAGCTATGTCCAGGTATGAATTAGCCTCATGTGTATATTTGGCTCTGGTACTAGTCAGTGCCTCCTCAGCCATTTTACCCACCAGCAGTGGCGGTTTTAGGTGCGGGTAGCAGGGTGGGCGCCTGGGGTGATGTGACCTGAGGACATGGCTGCAGTTACCCTGCCAGTGCCGTCAGCACCCTTCCACCCCACAATGGCTGCTCCCCCCTCCCCTGGCCACTTCCCGCTGCTGCTCGCCCCTCAGTCTGGGCTGCTTAATGCTGCCAGCCACCTCTCCCCTCCTAGACTCTTCCCGCTGCCAGCCACCTCCCACCACTACTCAGTACCGCTAAGTATGAGAAGAGCATACAGCCGGTAGACCATAGGCACCAGATGGTGAGTGATGGCTACCTGGTGCAGTGTGTATAAGGGGCTACCCAGTGCAATGTGTATTATGGGCTACTTGGTGCAATGTATATAAGGTGCTACCTGGTGCACTATGTATAATGGACTACCTGGTGCAGTGAATAAAAGGGACTATACCTGGCACAGTGTGCATAATGGGCTCTACCTGACGCAACATGTGTAAGGGGCTCTACCTGGTGTAACATGTATAAAAGGGGCTCTACCTGGCGTAACGTGAATAAAGGGCTCTACCTGGTGTGTACAAGGGGTACTACTGTGTGGTGTAATGTGACTGATGGACACTACTGTTTGGTATAATGTGAATTGGTACTATTCTGTGGCCACACCCCATCCATGTAAAGCCACACTCCTATATATTTTTTCTGTCTTATCATGAATGATAACGAGAACAAAACAATACAAAAAATGCAGAGCTGAGAATCCGAATGGTCCGAAAAAATAAAAAATAAAAAATCAGTAATACACTAGTGGAGAACTATAAAAACAGCAATTTATTTCAACGACTACAAAACATTCCAAAAAAACTCCCCAAAAGGAGTACTGTAATTTTGGTTAATGAACTGCTAGCAACTGTGTATCCAACATATATACTGTGCGTGTGTCATTGCAACTTATTGTACCTTACGCATACTGTACTGTATAAAGCATCTATGATAGATAGATAGATAGATAGATATATATATATATATATATATATATATATATATATAAAATTAAAATACATAAATTGGTGGTCTCTAATACTTTCTATTTCAGTATTTTAAATATTTTGTTTTATTTTAATTCTGTTTAGTTTTGACCCCTTGCCAATGTATACTTAGAGTTTAGATGGACTCCTGACTGCACAGGGAGGAGTGAGACCTTTATCAGTTAAATATAGAGATGAGCGGTTCTGATTCCATGGAATCAGAACAGCTCAGAACATGCCTGGCTCGAGAGTTCGTGAGCCTGGCCCGCAAATGTCACGACAAGCTCTGGAGCGCACAAGAGGTCGAACGTCATCATCCCACGTCAGATTTCTTGCAAGACTTTGAGTCTATAAAGGATCAACGTCACGTGGCTCAGCAACATTTTCCTGCATGCTTCCACGCTGCGAGGAGCTCTGCTTTGGGGTGCTGTCAGTCTGTCCTTTTCAGGGCAGACTGTCAGAGTCTCTGCTGTCACTGGCCATCAGGGTCTGTCAGGGTCAATCAGGGCTGTGTCAGAAGTGGAAAGTCCATCACAGTGCTGTCAGTAAGTGGCCATCAGGGTCTGTCAGGGTCAATCAGGCTGTGTCAGTGCGCCCATCACATTGCTATCAGGGTGTGTCAGGCTCAATCAGGGCTGTCAGTGCGTCCCCCCAAAAAAGAAAACAATTTGTTTATTTTTTTTTTGCTTTTTTACATTGTTTGTTGTGTGCAAAATAAATGCACACTAGTATACCACAGATACTTGTATTTAGTACCGTGTGTTAAAGCAGTCTGACGTCCCCCAAAAATAAAACAAGTAAAAATTATTTGTTTGCTCGTCTTTACGTTGTTACATTTCTTATTACAAGTATGGGAAATGCAATCTGATTACTAAAAAAAAATGAATTAAAGAGTTTGGAGCAGCTTTTCATGCAGACTGTTCCAAAAGCCCTTTAATACATTTAAGTGTATTATAATGTGTAAAATAATGTGAAAAGGGTGTTAAAAATAATGGTAATAAATATGCTTCTTATGGTGTGTACACACGGTGAGATCCCTGCTATGCCCGATTTTAACTTGGCGATTTCCCCTAAACTCCCCGGAGCCCAGCACCACCGATTCTGACTAACTTTTCTTGAGATATGGCCTATGTATGCTTACGATTTTGGCTTGTGAGATTTTGGCTTATGTGAGATTTAATTGACATGTGAGATGAACTAGATCAGTGATGGCTAACCTTGACACTCCAGCTGTTGTTGAACTACACATCCCAGCATGCCCT
The DNA here is from genome assembly GCF_028390025.1 of Pseudophryne corroboree. Classification (NCBI taxonomy): domain Eukaryota; kingdom Metazoa; phylum Chordata; class Amphibia; order Anura; family Myobatrachidae; genus Pseudophryne; species Pseudophryne corroboree. Next base: position 149,392,723 of record NC_086455.1, read on the forward strand.
GCATCAGTTTTAGCATGGCCAAATAGCAAAACTGTAGCAGGGCATGCTGGGATGTGTAGATCAACAACAGCTGGAGTGTCAAGGTTAGCCATCACTGAACTAGATAGTACACCAATCTAGCAAGGATTGACTTGCCTGCACAGTCTATCTCTTCTTGCGATACCGACCTGGCGGGACCACGCATCGGGATCAAATCGGGATCGCAAGTGGCATAACACCTTGCGATTTGCACTAACTTTTCTTGCGATTTTGACTATATAGTCAAAATCGAAAGAAAAAATCTCACCGTGTGTACGCACCATTAGTCTTTTACTGTTGGGTATACCGAAGAGTATTGTTTTCAGACAGGTTACATTTTTTCCATGCAGATATGTACTGTGGAACTGTGGTTAGCACTGATTCTTCAAAGAAATGGGTTCATGGGTTTGATTTCAACAAGGAACCTATTTTTGGAGTTTGTATATTCTCCTGTGTTTGTGTTGACTTTATTCATGTTCCATGGTTTCCACACGCTATCCACAAACATACTGGTAGGTTATCCTGCTCCGAAAAATATTGTCTATTGTGTGTGTTTCATACTATGTATTTTAGACAGTAATATTCAACGTGCCAGGAATTGATATGAATGAATAACTATATATTTTCTCTGTACTGCTGCACTCCCTGCAACTATGATAGCTATGACCTTGACCGGGACACTAAATAAAAGCATGATAAAAGAAATGGAATAAAATATATATGTTTCTCCTCAAGCTGCACCTCACTGGCAGCAATGTTCCGCTTGACAAAGTGTGTTGCAATAATTAGCCAATATCAAGCTCTCCAGGAAATACAGGAGTTAATTTAAGTTTAACTCTGTTCTTAATGATCACGTCACTCAGCCAACAATCATACAGGTAATGTATGGCCTGATTCTGCGTCACACACAGGGCCTAGGGGGTCATTCTGATCCGATCACTCGCTGCAGTTTGTCACAGCGCAGCGTTCGGGTCGGAACTGCGCATGGCCTGGCAGCCGTTATTGCCTAACGATCGCCTCTGAGGCAGAGGCAGAGTCGGTCGATGGGCGGGAAAGGGCTGGACCATGGCGTTCAGCCGCCATTTAGGGGGAGCGGTCCAGCCAACACAGGCATGGCCGGACTGTTAGGGGGGGGTGGGCTGCGGCAGCTGCGTGACGTCACACGTAGCTGCTGCAGCCCGAGGAGCGACGAGTAGCTCCCGGCCAGCACGCTAAAGCTGCGCTGGTCGGGAGCTACTCTTGAGGTGCAAAGGCATCGCTGCTGTGCGATGCCTTTGCACTTCTGTGTGGGGGGGGGGGGGGGCGGCACTGACATGCGGGGTGGACTAGCCCTGTGCTGGGCGTCCCCCCATCTCAGTGTGAATGATCATAGCTGTGCTAAATTTAGCACAGCTATGATCAACTCGGAATGACCCCCCCTAATTCAGACCTGATCGTAGCAGCAACTTTGTTAGCTGATGGGCATAACCATGTATACTGCAGGGGGGGGCAGATAAAACATATGTAGAGAGAGTTAAATTTGGGTGGGATGTGTACAAACTGAAATCTAAATTGCAGTGTAAAAATAAAGCAGCCAGTAGTTACCCTGCACAGAAACAAAATAACCCACCCAAATCTAACTCTCTCTGCACATGTTATATTTGCCCCCCTCCCCTGCAATGCACATGGTTTTGCCCATCTGCTAACAACGTTGCTGCAACGATCAAGTCTGAATTAGACCCACAATGCCAATATTCATGTACTGTAGTTGAACGATTACTTGCAACCATGCATGTACAAAAAAATCTAAACACCCCTACCGCACAATGGTGCTGTTGCAATCAGGTTACGCAGAATCAGAAAAATTGTGAAAAAGTTATGTGCGTTCTTGGGGGGTTACTGGAAGGGGGCTAGTAGGATATTCCAAAATATACATTATTATAGGAGTATCGCGGGTGTGTCAGTGAAAGAGCCTGTGTTCACAGATGCCTAGCCACAAGCATTGAAGGACATGGTCAGATGGAGAAATTGCACCTGTCATAAGACTGGTGTAATGTAAGTATCAATAGTGTGCTCGATGGTGGCATAAAAGGATGCACTAATCAGTATTAAAGCGTGCACCAGTGCTAGTGTACCAAACAGCACTGTTTTTATGTAAGGTGCACAAATGGGGATGTAGTTGGCATCCCGATGGATGGGATGGCGGCAGTCAGAAGACCAGTACCAGAATCCCAACACCTGTTAGAATGCCGATGCCAGAATCCTGGACGTACAGTAAGTACACCAGGGAGGGTTACGGTTAAGCTGCGGGGAGAGAAGGTTAGGTGTAGACTGTGGGAATTTTGTCAGTTGGGATGCCGGTGTTGACATTCTGACCACTGGTATCCGCGCTGTTGGTATCCCGTACCAACCTAACCTGCAGTCGGACATTATGCATCGCTGATTATAAATACAATACTTGCATACCACTATTCATGCACAATACAGCTAATTCTTAAGTACACAAGAGAGAATAGTTTCTTTACATGCAGAAGTTGCATATTTCATATATAAGCACTCACACATCAGTCATTACTTTAAAAACCAACTGGAATCTTCTCCTTCAGAAGTCCAAATGAAAATAACAAATAAGAAATCCAATTACACTGCAGCAATTTGAAGGATTAATAAGCTAGTGACTAGATAGGTAGCAGTGACGGTGACCAAAACAAAATGTGGCTTTCAGGAAGCACATGGAGGTCTCATTAAATTTGATTTCCAGTGTATATGATACAGTTACTTGTATAAACCCTTAGTGTACTCAGGGGCAGATGTATTAACCTGGAGAAGGCATAAGGAAGGGATAAACCAGTGATATGTGCAAGGTGATAAAGGCAGCAGCCAATCAGCTCCAATATGTTAATTAACAGTTAGGATCTGATTGGCTGCTGCCTTTATCACCTTGCACATATCACTGGTTTATCACTTCCTTATGCCTTTTCCCGGTTAATACATCTGCCCCTCAGTTACATCTTGCTGCCCTTGTTCTGCCTCTGCAAACATAAAAGGCTGCACCTTTATCAGACCCAAATGTAGAGCACAAATCTACATACAAACACCTTATTAATAAAAATATGACCAAATCCCCATAGTGAGGGGAAAGAAGAAGAGACCAGCTACATTTTGGATTCATAAATCCCCTAGGTTAATATAAGATGATGGCCAAATGCCAAAATATCGTTAATACAGTTATATATGCGTCAATTTATTGTTTAGTGGACTATAACGGTCCATTTATTATGAGTTTCAAGCAAAGTATTACAAACAAAAGGAATAAGTGAGAAAGTGTGAAAATATTGTGAATAAAGGTTTAAAAACAAGAGCAGATGTGTTATTTCTATATTATGTTTTTCTTACGTGTTGTTCACTCATACAAGAGACAACTTATTAATTGCACCAGATACTGTAACAGTACATTATGAATGACAACCCGTGGAGATTCAGCAGACATCAATATTGCACAGTGCTGAGTATTGTATCTTTTTAAGGAATAAGTATCATATCTCATATATCTGAGCACTCTTGCAAATGTTATTGTTACTGATGTATCAAATAAAGTAACAATATACATGTCACCATAATTCTGCAACACTTATGTTCTACATGCATAGATCAGTGCAGTATAAGACAGTTTTAATTAGTCTGCTGCAACCAGTGGGAGTTTAAATTAATCTGGCTAAAGTATATTAGTAGCCCAGTATAAGGACATTGGAAGCACAATAATGACTGTCATTGTAATAATCACTTCGTTATACATGCATTTATGGATATTTAATATTAATAGAATTTATTTTAATACAATAGATGCACTGCACATAGCAATTTCGTATATTTCATGGACAGCACACATGGACAGTAAAAATGTATTACGAACATTAGATAAATATATGTTACATTATTTTATTCATAAGCTTCTATATATACGTTAATCAATTTGGCAATTAAACACATTGAGTATAAGAGATGGAACAAGGATTTTATTTGCACTGTGCGAATGTCATACAATAATCATAATTAAATGCATAGACAATTCTCATATATGTTTCTAAACATTTCATACTTAGTTGCAGACACGGCATTTTCAGCTCAGATACATCATTTATGGTGAAATAATACAGATCACATTGGGTATTTGTATAGGTCCACATATTGCATAGAGAATGCATGTAGCAGCTGATTCATTCAATCAGATGACTTGTGGTTATAGATCAAAATAAAACACTAAAAAATGAATTAAACTTTTTCCTAAATAGTTCTCTTATTTCACGATTCCTTAGGCTGTAAATGACTGGATTACACATTGGGGTTAACACTGTATAAATCACAGCCATGACACGATCATAGTTACCAGAGGTATTTTTGGTTAGTCTGACATACATAAAAGTTACACTGCCAAAAAAAAGTAAGACCACAGTGAGATGAGCTCCACAAGTAGAAAAAGCCTTTTTCCTGCCTTCTGTAGTCTTTATTTTTAACACAGCAGAAATTATTTTGATATATGATAACATGATGCATGAGAAAGCTATGCATATAAGGAATGAGTTGATGGTGAAGTCTACCTTGACATTTAGTGAAGTGTCAGAACATGACAAATTCATCAGTGGAGTTGAGTCACAGAAAATATGATCAACTTTGTTTGAATCACAGTAGGAAAGATGAGATAGCAAGATGGTTTGGGTTAAAGCTGTAATAATTCCTATGACCCAGCAAAGAGCTGCCATCTTTAAACAACATGGAATAGTCATTATGGATGGGTACCTTAGTGGATTGCATATGGCCTGGTAGCGGTCAAAGGCCATTGCTGTAAGAAGAAAGGTTTCCGTGATACCTAAACAATGAAGAAAATAGATTTGCAACAGACAGCCAATATAGGAGATCAGCTTATCATTCAGCAAGTTTGTCAGCATTTTGGGTATGGTAACGGTTGTGTACCAGATTTCCAGAAAGGAAAGTATAGCTACAAAAATATAAAGAGGAACATGAAGTTTTTGATGACTGCAAATGAGAAAGAAAACTGTAGCATTACCATTAAGTGTGAAAATATAGACAATACTTAGAAGGATGAACAAAGGTCCTTGAGCATTATTGAGCTCAGGAAAGCCAATGATGATGAATTGGGTAACAAAAGAATTATTTGACATGGTCATCATTCTGATGCTATACTATTTAAATTAACTTTAGGTCCAGTAAGTTTAAATGTTATTTCTGAAAATAGATAAAATAATTAAATAAAAATTAATTATGCATGCCTTATCTTTTAATAATCAACATTATTTACTGTACATCTGGTAATAGTTTTTCTATAATGCATTTTCACCTTTTCTTGTATTAATATTTATATAGGTGTTATAGCAAAAATTAGTTCATTGGAGCAATATTTATTCACATGCTTAAATAGTTTTGGGGTTAGAAAAATAAATACATGTGAATATTTTTATTTATTAAATACCATGTACCAGCATGGAAAATGATGAATGCTCTAATGCCAATAGATATGTTTAAATACTGTATGTTGTAAAAAAAAATGGACCTACAAACAAAACAAATCCAAGTTGATCATACAAAGATAAATAATACTTTGATATATTGTTTGTAATACTGATCATGAAATCTTATCTCATACAAAAGTGTGTAACTTAATGATAGTGCCCCTCTGAAGAGAAAGTGATATTAGAAAGTTTGTTTGTTACAGTATTTAGTTCAATTATAAAGAGTGGTTTTTGAAATGATGAATGAACATTTTTCATTCACATACTGTAACTTAAGTAGGGGTGTAGTATGGTATGCCGGCGACCGGGCTCCCGGCGACCAGCATACCGGCGCCGGAAGCCAAACCACCGGCATACCGACAGCGTGGCGAGCACAAATGAGCCCCTTGCGGACACGGTGGCGCGCTACACATGCCACACTATATATTGTCCCTCCAAGGGGGTCATGGACCCCCATGAGGGAGAAAAACTGTCGGTATGCCGGCTGTCGGTATTCCAGCACCGGCATACTGTGTGCCAGGATCCCGACAGTCAGCAACCTGAAGACCACCCCTTTAGTAGATACTCACATTAGTAAAATGTAATATTATGGGGGTAATTCAGACCTGATCTCTAGGGTGCATTTTTTTCATCCCTGCGATGAGGTAGTCGTCACCTTCAGAGGGAGAAGGAAATCGCTGTTTATGTGTGCGTTCGGATGTGTTGTAGAGACTGTACAAACTACTTTTGTGCAGCCTCTGCACAGCCCAGGACTTACTCTTCCAGTGTGATGATCATGCCGGAGCTGACATCAAAAACCCTCCTTCCAAATGCCTGGGCCCTCCTGCGTTTTTCTGGACACTCCTCAAAAACTGTCAGTTGCCACCCACAAACACCCTCTTCCTGTCAATCTCCTTGCGTTTGCCGGTGCGATGGGATTTTTCGCAACATCCCGTTGCTGCCCGGCACTGCCCGGTCGCTACGGACCATTGCGTTGCATACGCATGCGCAGTTCAGACCTGATTGCCAGTTGTTCGAAAATGCACCGCAGCGATCAGGTTTGAATCGGCCCCTATATTTGAGGCCTGACAAGTAACTGTAGTTGTATTAAATTTTAGTAAAAAATACACAATTGGATAACAGGGTTTGAGTTAGTGTGCAAGAGCTACAATTCAGCTACATATAAGTTTGGTTACAGACAAGCATTACATCAGTTCTATAATAAAAACAAAGTAATTTCAGAAAATGACTAAATCAGAAAATTCTTTAATTTTTTTATTTACTGTCACAATCTTGCATCTTAATTACAGTCTTCCTGCAGGATGGCAACATTTATTTTATAACTATATAAAAGAGAAGAACAGTTCAGTTTTTCTGAAAACTGAACACACCCTGAACTTTGGGTGCCGAGACGAACCGAATCCCAGCTCAGATCCCTTTGGGGTCCTGACTTGGGTCTTCCTGCCAAGTTCTGACCTCTGATCTCAAAAACGGATCTTGCATGTTTTCATGTGCCAAAATTGGTCAAAATTTACGGAAAAATAATGTCATTGATGTTAATATTGCTATAAAAACAAAAGTTACATGATTTTCACTTTACCTTTAAGAGGATCAGGTACAACATAATTAAATAATTTCAATCACTATGAATGACATTTGCCCAATTAAAATTTGCATTTAAAGATGACAAAAGGTTTTATTCCTTTTCATGCATAAGTGGCATCAAATCTACAGCAACTGCTTTTTGGAAGAAAAAAACAATGAACAAGAGAGAAAAACAATCTGTAGTGTATCATCTATGAAGTTTTAAAATTGGAGTGTTTTTTAATCATTGCCCTATACGTTTAAAAGAAATATATTCACATATAACCTACTAAAAAAAGTATTCACAATATGTCCTTAACATCATGTTTTTATTTCAATATCAACCAGAGAGCTTAACATCGAATACATTTTCTCTAAATACAGAGCCATACAATCTACAGCAATAATGAGCGAGAGGATCTGGTAAATACCAACTTATTTTTCTGTGGATCTATATATATATATATATACCATCCTTGTAAGAATTAATTCATTTGAGATTTAGAATTATTACCAACAAAATGAGTAAACAAAGTAATTAAAAAAAAAAATAATAGGTAATAAATCCCTCAAGATATTTCATACTAATTGGGATTACACACACAGTTTAAATATATTTATTTAAAAAAAAATGTTTTAGGATGAGTGTTAATAATATTATACTTTGTTACTAGTAATTTAAAAATGGCATTATATAAAACAGGACAGCACGGATGGTGTAATGGTTAGCATTACTGCATCACAGCACTGAGGTCATGGGTTTGATTCCCACCATGGCTCTAACTGTGTGGAGTTTGTATATTCTCCCCGTACTTGTGTGGGTTTTCTCCGGTTACTCCGGTTTCCTCCCACAATTGAAAAATATACTGGTATGTTAATTGGCTCCCAACAAAGTTAACCCTAGAGTGAATGTCTCTGTGTGTATATGTGGTAGGGAATATAGATTGTAAGCTCCACTGGGGCAGGGACAGATGTAAAGCGCTGCGGAATGTGTGCAATATAAATAACTGGTAATAAATAATAAATAAATAAGACAGATTTGTTGAAAAGAAAAATATAGGATCAAAATGTTCTTGAACAAAAAAATTATAGTGAATATATATATATATTATATAAGGGACAATTAAATTACCCATTAATTGGCTTGTCCTCGAGTATGACCATATGCCACATGTTACAATAATCTGAACTTGTCACATAGTGCAGCATATATTAAAATCCGCAAGTCCAGGGTGAGATCAGATCGAGATGGGACACCATAATATGAATCGCTTCAGATTACAATATATAGTGCAAAGTTTGGTTTGAAAGAGTCAAATGCATACATTTCTGTCAAATAGGCCAGGTTAAAGTGTCAAGATGGCGGATTAGCAACTGAGTAGCCTCTTGCTCTGGCAGAATGGATCACTCGGGCTGAAGATGTTACTAATTCTGTAGTTTTGCTGGGGTGCGCTCCCTGGGTCACTACGGGTAATAGTCCTTTGTGTGGAAAGGGAAAGTTCTCCGCACTGGACAGTTGATCAGCAGTACTTCCTTGGTACAATAAAGTACAATGTCCTCAAAGAAAGAAATAATAGATAGTGAAGTCCCGTAGGGATCAATTTGATTATCAAAAATTTCAATCACATAGGGATATGATGTAAAGGAATTTTTTTTTAATCCGCCTCGGTGTGGCGGACCTACGTACCGGACTTAATGGGGTGTCAACAGTGCCCACCCAATTACGCTTGTAGTATCCCTTCCTTTTCAAATAAGGTTCTTTCCTAGTCCACCTTTATCTCTCCATCCAGATAAAGGGTTTCCATGGGTAGGAAAAGAAAATCAATATATAGTGAAGTATTGCTTAAGTTCAGGTATAAAATTGGTTTATTCAATAAAGTGCAGAAAAAGGTATTAGTTAAAAAAAGCTAGACGTCTAGATCAAAAAACAGCTTAAAATCCACCACAGATTGGTGGACCCACGTACCAGAGGTTGTGGGGTGTCACAATGGCCCACCCTAACAGCGTTTGCAATGTAGCTCCCCGGGGTATATAGCAGCAATCAGCGTGTTCCCTCTGGCTCCAGTAGGTCCCTCCAATCAGTCACCAACGCGTTTCTGCCCTCAGGGGGCCTTTCTCAAGGTGTGTGGTGTATGGTATATGGTGGGTCTATTTAAACCCCACAGTGTGCCCTGATTGGAGGAGCCCTTACCGGTTCAAATTAGCTTAAAAACATATTATTTTCAATTTTATCTGCTAGCTGGTTACAGATACACTTTCAAAACTGTTCCCTTCGATTGATAGTAACATAATTTGGCACCAGAAACGAGTTATTCGATCGTTTCTTGTCTCGGCGTGCGTTCCACGGCCAGTGGAACGCACGCCTCTTCCTCCACTTCCGGGCGCCATCCTCCACTTCCGGGCGCGTGCGTTCCACAGTCCGTGGAACGCACGCCGCTTCCTGTTTGAACCGGAAGTGCCGCGTATAGCGCTGCGGGTCCGTGATAGAGGTCTCAGTATCCTGGATGCCACAATGATTGATATCCCAACATTACCCATACAATAAAGCATGTATAAATATGGAGATAATAAGTAAAAAGACATATTAGAAAACGAAATGAAAAATCTATACAAAAAGCATATAAATATATGTAAGAATATCCTAAAATATTAAAATATTCAATTTCATGTAAAACACATAAACCAAATATGCACATGGAGAAAGGGTATAAAACTCATAGAAACCACTTTAATTCAAAATCCATATTTAGCCCTTTTGGATTAAGAGTACCCATTTCATAAATAAGTCTCATTTCTGTTTGGGCTAAAATTTCTTCTCCATTGTTCCGTCTCCAATGGTTTTGAACAGTTTTAATCCCTATCACGTTGGTTAAACCCTCACACTTACTATTATGGACTGATTTAAAATGGTTAGATACAGAATGGGTGATGAGCCCCTTTTCTATATTTCTAACGTGCTCCGCCCATCTTATTTTTAAAGACCTACTGGTACGTCCAATATATTGTAAGCCACACTTGCATTCCATTAAATATATACAATTCTTCGTGTTGCAAGTGATGAATTCCTTGATGTTATATTTAATTCCAGTGGATGCTGAATGATAGTATTCAGTTTTTGATGCCTGTGTTGTATGTGTTTGGCCCATTTTACACAAGCCACACCTATGGAAACCTATGGTCTTTATTCTGTTTGATTTTTTAGGAGGAAGGGCACTTTTAACAATCTTCTGTCTCAGGTTCGGAGCCCTGCGGTAAATGAATTTGGGTTGTGGCTTGATCAAGGGTTTTAAAACTGGGTCCCTGGATAGCAGGTGCCAATGTTTTCTTATAATTTTTTCCATCTCTCTATATTGGCTATTAAAAGTGGTAATAAAGGGTAGCATGATATCCTCTTCTTCTCTCGAATTTTTCGGTCTCAAAATATCCTCCCTATCCATTCCTGCTATTTCTTCTATATGTGTATCCATGGGTTGTTTCTGATATCCTTTGGTTAGGAATTTCTTTTTCATATCATCTGCCTGTTGTTTATATGTTTCTATTTCCGTACAGTTTCTCCTCATACGTCTAAACTGGCTCTTTGGAATATTCTTAATCCAGTTAGGGTGATGATTACTTCCTGTAGGAATATAGGAGTTGGTATCTGTAGGTTTAAAGAAGGATTTGGTATGCATACATCCCTCTTTTATGTATATCGTTAAGTCTAGGAAGTTAATTTCTTCCCTACTTATGCTAAAAGGTCAATATTAAAATTGTTTGAATTTAATAGTGTACAGAATTCATCAAGTGACTCTTTCTCACCTTCCCAAATGAATATTATGTCGTCAATGAACCTATACCAAAGTTTGATGTGTTGGAGGAACCTGTTATTGCCCCAAATATGGTTATCCTCCCATAGGCTCATGAAAAGATTAGTGTATGAAGGCGCAAAACGAGTTCCCATCGCGGTCCCTCTTGTTTGTTGGAAAAATTTTCCATTATACCAAAAAAAGTTGTTCTTTAGGATAAAGTTAATACCCTCCAATAGAAAGGTAATTTTACTATCGGCATTCTCGTTTTTCTCAAGATGGTATTTTACTGCTTGGATACCTTTTTCGTGTTCTATAATAGTGTAAAGGCTCCGCACATCCGCGGTACAGAGGAAGGAGTTTTCATTCCACGTTATTGTTTTCAATTTATTTAGAACATCGGTGGTGTCCTTGATGTACGACTTGATTTTTAACACCTCAGGTTGCAGGTGATAGTCAATAAAATGGGACAAATTTGATGTCACTGAGTTTGTACCTGCGACTATAGGTCTCCCAGGGTTTTTTTTTACATCCTTGTGTATTTTAGGGAGTACGTAAAATACTGGAAGACTGGGATCCATAATCCTCATATATTTTTCCTCTTTCTCTGTGATGACTTTCTGTTCTTTATACTTAGACAATAGGAGTGCCAAATTCTTCTCTATTCTCTCACTCGGATTCCCTCTTAGTGTCATGTACGTCTCTTTGTCTTCAAGTTGTTTCTTGATTTCTTCATCATATTTTTCTACATCCATAATGACTACCCCCCCCCCTTATCTGCTGGTTTTATCACGATATTCGTGTTTTCACTTAAATTGTCAATGGCAGTCTTCTGAAGTTTCGTTATATTTCGTGGGGCTTTCATCTTGAAGTGGGTATCTTCCAGATCAGCTGTCACCGCCCTATTGAAACTTTCTATAAAACAACCACGATTAAATGTGGGGTTGAACGTGGATTTAGGCCTAAAAGGGTCCCTGGCCAATGTAGTTTCCCCTTTCTGTGTTAAAAAATATTTTTTTAATGAAACTTTCCTGACAAATTTCTGTAAGTCTAAATAAGTTTGAAATTTGTTCAGTTTATTATTTGGGGCAAACTTTAGGCCCTTTTCAAGGACATCTTGTTCATCTTTAGAGAGTTGATGTTTACTCAAATTGAATACAGTTGCCTTTTCTGGGGTTGGAATTTTAGCAATAATGTCCTTCTTTTTAGTTAGACCCTTCCCTCTCTTTCCCCTTTTTTTAGTTGTACGCTTAAAGACTAGTACCTTTTTTGCCTCCTCCTGCTCCCACCTAAAAAATCATTCCTATTGAGGGTTTGATATCTCTTTTCCATTCTCAAAGGTGGAGTATAGTGTGCTTCCTGGCTTCTTCTCCATTCATCTTTGGTATAGAACCTTCTCCTATCCAAATGCTCTCGCCTATGTTCTTTTTCTGTATTGTATCGTATTCTTTGTCCTCTGTTGGGATCTCTGGTCACCTGGTAATTTCTTCTTCTATAGTTCCCTGGATGATAGGTTCTTCTTCTGGATTGTGGAGTTAGGAGTTTTTCAGGGGTTAGGTTTCTATAATAATTTGTCTTATTTTTAAACATCAGTCTCGTTGATCTTTCCGGGGTGGGGTTGTATTCACAATTACAAGGTGTCTCCTCTCTATAATCTCTTACCACCTCTACTGAATCCCGGAGTCTTTCCTCTTTCTCGTTGTTATCACCTTTTTTATCGTGTTTATCTCTGATGAACTTCCTTTTTTTTCTTAATATAGTCTCTTTTTCTTTTCTGACTATCCTTCTTTCCATTTCCCCTTCTATTCGGATATACTCATCCAAATCTCTATATGGTGTTAATAACTCTGTATACTGTTCTATCTCAGTTTCTAATTGTGCTAAATTCTTTTTCCTTTCATTGATGATTAGATTGATCAATGCGGAGGAACATTCTTCCAGGATAGTATCCCACTGATCATAAAATTCACTACTTTCCTGGTCTGAAGAGGGTCTTTTATCTATTCTTATACCTTTTGGTATAAGTTTCTCTGTATTATATCTTTCTAGGGTCGCGGTCTCCCACCATACCCGACTTTCTTTGAGGAGTATATATTCTAGTTTTTTCATATTGCTTTCTATATCCTTCATATCTAATTTGTCTTTATTGGTAGGAATTTCTTCTACTATGTTTGACGTAAATACTGAGTTAATAAGTAGATTTCTTTGTCCCCTGTAACCCAGCATGATGCTGCCAATCTTATACTAATAACCAAGAACAGTAATACACAAAAACAAATGTACAGATGGCGCTTCAGTTCAGAGGTGCTGCAATCTCCCAGCTGGGATGGTTATCAATTTCCCAAGAAAGTTCAGTCCTAATTCTGTAGTTTTGCTGGGGTGCGCTCCCTGGGTCACTACGGGTAATAGTCCTTTGTGTGGAAAGGGAAAGTTCTCCACACTGGACAGTTGATCAGCAGTACTTCCTTGGTACAATAAAGTACAATGTCCTCAAAGAAAGAAATAATAGATAGTGAAGTCCCGTAGGGATCAATTTGATTATCAAAAATTTCAATCACATAGGGATATGATGTAAAGGAAAAAATTTTTAATCCGCCTCGGTGTGGCGGACCTACGTACCGGACTTAATGGGGTGTCAACAGTGCCCACCCAATTACGCTTGTAGTATCCCTTCCTTTTCAAATAAGGTTCTTTCCTAGTCCACCTTTATCTCTCCATCCAGATAAAGGGTTTCCATGGGTAGGAAAAGAAAATCAATATATAGTGAAGTATTGCTTAAGTTCAGGTATAAAATTGGTTTATTCAATAAAGTGCAGAAAAAGGTATTAGTTAAAAAAAGCTAGACGTCTAGATCAAAAAACAGCTTAAAATCCACCACAGATTGGTGGACCCACGTACCAGAGGTTGTGGGGTGTCACAATGGCCCACCCTAACAGCGTTTGCAATGTAGCTCCCCGGGGTATATAGCAGCAATCAGCGTGTTCCCTCTGGCTCCAGTAGGTCCCTCCAATCAGTCACCAACGCGTTTCTGCCCTCAGGGGGCCTTTCTCAAGGTGTGTGGTGTATGGTATATGGTGGGTCTATTTAAACCCCACAGTGTGCCCTGATTGGAGGAGCCCTTACCGGTTCAAATTAGCTTAAAAACATATTATTTTCAATTTTATCTGCTAGCTGGTTACAGATACACTTTCAAAACTGTTCCCTTCGATTGATAGTAACATAATTTGGCACCAGAAACGAGTTATTCGATCGTTTCTTGTCTCGGCGTGCGTTCCACGGCCAGTGGAACGCACGCCTCTTCCTCCACTTCCGGGCGCCATCCTCCACTTCCAGGCGCGTGCGTTCCACAGTCCGTGGAACGCACGCCGCTTCCTGTTTGAACCGGAAGTGCCGCGTATAGCGCTGCGGGTCCGTGATAGAGGTCTCAGTATCCTGGATGCCACAATGATTGATATCCCAACATTACCCATACAATAAAGCATGTATAAATATGGAGATAATAAGTAAAAAGACATATTAGAAAACAAAATGAAAAATCTATACAAAAAGCATATAAATATATGTAAGAATATCCTAAAATATTAAAATATTCAATTTCATGTAAAACACATAAACCAAATATGCACATGGAGAAAGGGTATAAAACTCATAGAAACCACTTTAATTCAAAATCCATATTTAGCCCTTTTGGATTAAGAGTACCCATTTCATAAATAAGTCTCATTTCTGTTTGGGCTAAAATTTCTTCTCCATTGTTCCGTCTCCAATGGTTTTGAACAGTTTTAATCCCTATCACGTTGGTTAAAGCGCTGCGGAATGTGTGCAATATAAATAACTGGTAATAAATAATAAATAAATAAGACAGATTTGTTGAAAAGAAAAATATAGGATCAAAATGTTCTTGAACAAAAAAATTATAGTAAATATATATATATATTATATAAGGGACAATTAAATTACCCATTAATTGGCTTGTCCTCGAGTATGACCATATGCCACATGTTACAATAATCTGAACTTGTCACATAGTGCAGCATATATTAAAATCCGCAAGTCCAGGGTGAGATCAGATCGAGATGGGACACCATAATATGAATCGCTTCAGATTACAATATATAGTGCAAAGTTTGGTTTGAAAGAGTCAAATGCATACATTTCTGTCAAATAGGCCAGGTTAAAGTGTCAAGATGGCGGATTAGCAACTGAGTAGCCTCTTGCTCTGGCAGAATGGATCACTCGGGCTGAAGATGTTACTAGTAAAGAACGTAGTTTGAAAAGCTGTCCAAAAAGACACTTGTCGAGTGATTTTTTTTTTTTTTTTATTGAGATAAAGGGCCAGAGAGAGTGCAAGTTTAGGAGAATGCCTTTTAAACTCTGCATAACAACTCGCTTTTTGTACCAGCTATGAGTTGGCATAGATTCTGTCTTGTTCAGTTTTTTTAGTGAGTTATATGTTGTACACTTCAGTTTTATTTTGACTGAGAATTTACTGTAACTTTTTTTTAATTTCTCATTTGAAAAGAACCACATACTGTATGGTGCTTATTATTTCATTTGTTAGTCTATTCGGAGGCCTAGAAAACATGCACTGGATTTGGATAAGAGTGTCATACTGTACACATTCAAAGAAGTAACAAAGCATAGGGAGAACCACACAGGTTATAGAAAGAATATATGAAGTGTATTGATGTGTAACCTCTGGTAAAACTGGCAATTAAGAAAAATTCTTAAATTGATCACCATACATCTCGGAAACTAATAATGTCCTTGTGATGTATCAAATAGTGACTGTCAGTGGTGCTCCCCTGAGTCAAGGCATATGTAACTGTACAAAGAAAAAGCAAAAAAGAAGAATATGGTGGTGAGCACTCTACTACAGAGAGATATGTGCTTAAATTCATAGACAGGGTGTGAAGAGAATGTAGAGAAGGGGTCTTGGTGACAAAATGAAGAAACAGTAGATGGCAACTACCACTGTAAAATTTGATATGCTGTTAGATTGGGTGTTCTGGAGATTCAGGGAAGTAAATGTGTCTTTAGAGTAATTTCTGACTTTTCTTTGTCGACATACTGTAGATATCTAAAGCTGGCCATAAATCAGATCAACTTTCCTCCAACCATCCAACTGACCAACCATCAAACTTGCCTGTCCAACAAAAATGCTGCCCCACACACCTAACCAACTTTTATTATCAGACCAGACAACCTGCCAACTTTTTCATCAAACCAGCCAACTTCCCTCAAACTCGTGATGTCCAATGTGTGATGTCACAAAATTAGGCAAACAGGTTCTGCCTACTTCTGCAAGTTCTGAATAAATAAATAATTGGAATTTTTTAAGAAAAAAAATTGCATGTCCTATTTATTATTTTAAAAGGTTAGGGTGTAGCTATGGAGAGGTCAGTAGAAGGTGGGTGAAGTTAGGGCACAGATATAGAGAGGTCAGTGGGAGGTGGGCACAGTTAGAGCACAGATATCGAGAGGTGAAGGGGACGTGGATGAGGATTGGGTGCAGATACTGTCAGGAGAAGGTGGGTGAGGTTAGGCTGCAGATATATTGCAGTTATTTTATAACAATTAAGCACACTTAAGTAATTTCCCTAAAAAGACATAATGCTAATTTCAGTTGGATTCCATACACTTTTTATTCCATCTACATACTCTTAAAAATATAGGGTCAATTCAGCATTAGGCATTTTCCAGATATATATCACTTCATATGCTGTTTGATATATTGCTTGCTCTTGTATTAATTACACCAAGGTTTATTTCATTCACATATGTATAACACCATAAGATAGTCACCTCTGTATGACACGGTCTGCAGCTTATTGCACCAATGCTCTACTTTTATTTATATGGATTAATGTTGATTATTTTCTAGCGGATGTGCAGTGCACCTTTACTGGAGTGTCAGTCAGCAGTGCACTGTGCAAGCTATACTGGGAGGGGGGGGTTGTCCAGATTCACAGTGCAGGCTGTTTTGGGGGAATGCGAGGAGAAGAGTCAGTGGTGCAGTGCCGCCTTTGCTGGGGTGGTAAGAGAATGTCAGAGGTGCCGGCTGTACTGGGGAGCAGGATGTGTTCAGAAATGCGCATTACTGGGGGTGAGTGCATGGTGGAAGGGAAGGGGGGGAGTGCATTGTTGCGGTACTTAACTGGGAAGAAGTGAGCAGGATGCTAGAGAGACAGATGGAGGAAGGACTGCACAGCAGCAGCCAGGAGCACCCTTTCTCCACTTGACCCAATCTGCTGTCGTCACTGACAGAAATCCTGGGCCAACAAGGGCTGCCCTGGCAGCTACTCCCAACCCACTCCACTGCCAGGGATTTATTCCAAGCTGACAGGAACAGCCCCTTCTGTGTTGCACTGTACCAGCTGATGTGTGGGGTAGTAGAGGAGTCGGGGTGCAGTGCCGCTTGTACTGTGCTGGGGTGGGTTGGAGGTGCACAGTGCCCACTGTTCTGGGCAGGAGGAATAATACATATCTGGCACCAGGTTCATTTACCTGAGCTGGTGATGAATCTCCCCCCTCTGCAGTAGCTGTTCACACCAGTCAGCAATGCATCGAAAGCAAATAGTTTTCACCCAGGCACATCTCACAAGGCGCTGCTGCTCTAGGTCTATGGGGTCTACACTACCGTTTTAGTGATGACCAGGCCAGGAATGCAAAGAGGCAGCAACGGTACTGATTCTCCTATTATATGAGTTGACAGTAGGCAAATTAGTGTCTGCCTAATTATAATTCAGTTAGAATGATTAGGTGGGCAAAAATCAAACATGTTTGATTTTCCCAACTAGTTGGAACAAATGATTTTTGCCATTTGGGAGCAAATAAGTAATTCTAATTTGCTCCCACACACTGCCAGATTATAATTTAAACCAGTCAACTAGTTGGCTAGTTGGAACAATATCATTCTTATGTATGAGCCCACATTCATTCAAGTGTCACTGTTTACACAATAGATTAGAAATAAAGGCAGAGTTTGGGGACAAAGTTGAGGGGCAATAGAGAAGAAAGAAAAAGCCCAGCAAACATTGATGTGCACACCTACTTACTGTTCTAAAAAAATTACTGACCAGTGAAAAGTGTAAGCATTTAATAGCCACGTATCAAATACAATTTCCTGCAACCTCAAAACATTTTTTTCATCCTCAAACCAACTTTTCCACATTCAGGCCACCTCTCCATCTTACCACTTTCACCTCTATAACATTTTCAGGATCTGCCTATTCCTCACCCCTGATACCACTGAAACTCATCATCTACTGACAAGATTACTGCAACCACCTTCTTTCTGGCTTCTCCCCACTTCAGTCCATCATTACTGCCACTGATTGTCTCATTTTACTTTCTTTTGAATGGCATCTGCCTCCTCCTCTTCCAGTTGCCGCATTGGCTTCCATTATTCTCACCTCTGTATACTCAGTGTGGTTACAGGTTTTCCAGGGCCTTGCCATTATGCCAGTCAGCCTTGTGGGAGAAGATTGAAGGTGGACACATGCCAGAGGGATGGCTACTAAGCACCTGTATGTTGTACTTGCTGCAGCCAATAACATTTACCTGTGCTGTAGCAGGTATGTGTAAGTTGTGAATGAAACAAGCAGTGCTTAGATTCAAACTCAAATATTTTGCAACAATATTTAGTGCATCTGTTTTATAACCATGTTTGCCCACCACAAAATCCTTCCTGTACTGCACCTTTAAAATGCTCTCAAGTGTACATGCTGCTGTTCCTTCACATTCAACCGTAAACATGTCTGCTGTAATAGGTATTAAATGTAAACTATTTTCTGTCATGTTGTTCCTCTGAAAAAAAAAGTAGAATTAGCATATAGGTGTCAAACCTGGCTCATGACACCTCTGTCAAGACTACAAGACACTCCACAACATCAGTACATAACGCTCACATCACCACCCGCAGTGTAACAGAGCAGACCTTTGGGCTATTGAAATGAGGTTCTGTTGTTTTGATCACATGGGTGGGATCCTGCTTTATGATGCCAGAAAAGTAGGTGACATTGTGAATACCTGCTGTATGCTTCACAACATCACACTGGTTCAAGGCCACACTAATGTTGGTGACACGGGGGCATACAGCAAGAAGCCTGAGCCGGTATCATCTCAGGACCATAGGCGTGCGCAACACATTTTATTAGGGGGTCCAAAAATATACTGGTTGGTTAATTGGCTTCTAACAAATAAAATTAACCCAAGTGTATAGGTGTGTGCATGTTCCTGTGTTTAGGGTAGACTAGATAGGCCAAGTACAGTAGCTGTGGTTAAAATTCTATGGTTGGTACTGAGGTTGTTGGAGTCATTGATTGACTGCTAGCAGTCTGTGGGGGTAAATCAGACCTTATCGCTTGCTAGCATTTTTTGCAGCGCTGGGATCAGATCAGATCAGACCCGTCGCACGGGTAGAAAGCGGATCGTCACTCAGCGATGGGTTTGTGCAGAGAATCCATTCGAACCGGCGATATCAAGGTGATGGACAGGAATAACGCATTTGTGGGAAGTAACTGACCATTTTCTGGGAGTGGTTGGAAAACGCAGGCGTGTCCAAGCATTTGCAGGGCAGGTGTCTGACGTCAATTCCTGTCCCGGACAGTCTGAAGTGATCGCAGTGGCTGAGAAAGTCCTGGGCTACTCAGAAACTGCACAAGATCATTTTTCCCCGCTCGGTTGCATATGTGATCGCACACTTGCACAGCTAAAATACACTCCCAGTTGGGTGGCGACTATGCGAACGCAGGACTGCAAAAAACAACTAGCGAGCGATCAGGTCTGAATTAGCCCCAACGTGCTGGGAGCTACCAATGTTGCTCTTTTGTAGGCTGATAAGTTCTTCTGTTTGCCCCTTTATAGCCTGGTTAATATCTAACATTCACCCAAATACTCTCACTGACAAACTCCTCAATCATTCACAGTCTCCTTCACAAAACTTCAAAGAAATAAATGTCAGAAGTAGTACTTATATACTGTAGTTCCTGTGAGGTACAGCTTATGTGACTCTTGGGGACCAATAGATCACTTCGTTTTAAACTAAACAACTGACATGTTTTGTAACTTGCCTTCCAATTTGCAAGATTTTCATTGGCCCCACTGCCAGAAATCTTGCAAGATGTCACATGCGAGTTACATCGGCACCTTGAAACTCGCATTTTATTACATAATGCAAGTTTCGGAACAAACTCCTACTTAGCTCACATCAAGTAAGTGCAAGATTCTACTTGCACAAAAAGTCATGCCCTACTACATTTTGCCCTTTATTTTATTTTAGGTCAACTTACAGAGGCAGTTTGTGCATGTCTTTCCTGTTTCTACTCCACTCAAGATGGCATAGTAGAGGGCAAATATATTGTACTTACTGGTAAATTTTGGACTGACAGTAACAAATCAAGTATCCAACTGTCACCCCCCAACAAGTGGTGCCCATAGGCATGTGCCTCCTGTGCCTATTGGGCAATTCACCACTGAGTATGGAGGACTGTGCTACAAATAAATAGAAGCAGACCACACTGTGAATTTACAGAGCAGTATCAAAGGTGTGATGAGTAGAAGCCAGCAGATAAAGGTGTGGTGCTGGCAGGGCTTTATGCAGAGGTAAAGTCCAGCTCCTATGATGTCCTGTGAAAATACCTAGTAAACCACAGATAACAGTAGGAAAGGGCAAATAAAAGAAGTGATCCAGCAGATGGCCATGATGTACAACTTAATTGGATACCTGCATTTGTATGCCCATAGAAACATGATATACAGTACTGTAGTAACACATTAAACCTTAAACATGTCTGCTGTAACAGGTATTAAATGTAAACTATTTTCTGCTGCGGGGTACACTGGGCTCCACAAGTCTGGACAATGGGGTGTAGAGTAGCCTCCTATATCACCCCGCCTCCCAGCACAGGAGCTCAGTTTGTCAGTTGGTGCTGCAGTAAGCAAGCACTTAACAGAGGGGCTGCTCCAAGCAGCCCTGAGAAAAGCTTTTT
This sequence comes from Pseudophryne corroboree, assembly GCF_028390025.1. Taxonomy (NCBI): domain Eukaryota; kingdom Metazoa; phylum Chordata; class Amphibia; order Anura; family Myobatrachidae; genus Pseudophryne; species Pseudophryne corroboree. The sequence goes on from NC_086455.1 coordinate 149,413,588, forward strand.
ATGAGGTAAAAAGTGAAGACTTCAAGGGCAGCAGCGGTGGTAAATGTCTTGTGACATTCACTGCTGCAGCTCCAGCTCTCCCCAGCGGCGCTGTACACTCCCGAGCCCTGGTTGGCGGGTACCTACAGCGGAGGCTCCGGTTTTCTTCATGTTAGACACACACGGCTGGGGCTCTCCAGGATCGCGTGGCCGTGCATCGGGAGGTGGTAAGTGGGTCCCGCTCGCGGGACCCGGTCTTTATCGCGATCCGGCGCGGTCAGTGGGAGGCGGGCCGCGCGCGCTGGCGGTGGACACTGTGGATACAGGCGATCCCACTAGATCACCAGGGCATGGGCGCAGGTCAGGTTTTCTCTTAAAACCGATTTTAATATCGCCCACCGTACCCGGTGGTTTTGCCAGCAAGGGGGATAAGGCTTAGACCTGAAGCCCCTCCCCCAGCCCCAGGGAGCCATTTCCAGCAAGTATTCCCACCCTGGAGCTGCATCTCTGTCTTTTCCTCACTCCCTGTCAGTGTCTGCGGCGCCATTACTCCTCAGCTCACTGTTCCTGGGACTGCTTGGGCAAATCCTCCTATGTAAAGCCACCTGGTTGTCAGCGCTGTGCCTTTACATGACACTTAAGTATTCTACCTGCCTTTTTAGTCAGTGTTATTAAGCAAGAGTGCATTTAGTCACGGGTTTATAGTACAATTACCCTGTGATATACATCCAGTTTCTTACTGTGTAGTGTTATATCTATTGACTATATAGCTGTGTAAGCTAGTCCAGTGCAGTATTATTGTCTGTAATAACCTCTGCATTGTACAAACTGTGACTATTTGTGTGTGCATTGATAGCTGAGTGGTGTCCATCTCGTGTCTTTCACTCAACTTGCTATCCCTATATTCTATAACCTGAGGGGGCTTGGTGCGTCAGGTGTTATTTAATATAGGATTTTCACAAAGATATACTGTATTACGTATTTTTCTCTGTGATTTAGTCACCATATCTCTCCTTTATCTCTGCTGGTGCTGACTACACTGCGCAGGGGTTTGGGTTTAGGGATATAGTGCTGCTAATTATTGTACTGTGTTACCTCATACTGCAAGTTATATCATGTCTACTTCTGAGGGTAACGGTTCTGGGGCGGAACACACTGCTGGTGTTGCTGAAGCCACAGGCACATATGGGGAGAATATAGCAGCTGTGACCTCTGGTTCTGGGGGCTCCTTGCCCCCTCGTGGGACTGTGGCAACGGAAGCACATACTGACCCTCCGTGGGCCGCTTTTTCCACGCTTCTGCATACGCTAGTTCATAAACTAACACCCCCTATGGGACCCCCAATGCCGGTACAACCGTATGTGGTCCCTGCAGCTAACCCGCCGTGGGCGGACGATTTATCTGCTCAATTAAAGAAGTTGAACCAGTCCCTGACTACTAAAAAGTCTGACCATCACTCGCCTAAGTCCAAGAGGTCCTCTAAGCGAGCGCTCATCTCCTCACAATCCACTGCTGTCACTGACACCTCGTCTGATGAAGACAGCACATACACTGACCCCACAGGTTCTGACTCAGATACGGCTGATGGGGAGGGTAGTTCACATGTGGATGTTCCTGATCTTTTGGTGGCTATTAAGTTAATTCTGCAGATTACGGATGATCCCGAGCCATCCGTTCCTCCTAAGAAACCAGATAGGTTCAAGCGTCAGAAGGTGATTAACCAAGTTTTACCTCACTCTGACCACCTAGTGGATATACGTCAGGAACCCTGGCAAAGCCCGGGTACGAAGTTTGTGCCTCAAAAGAATATGCTGGCTCGCTATCCCCTCGCACCAGAGCTGTCTAAGAATTGGGAAACGCCTCCTCCAGTAGACTCACATGTGGCTAGGATGGTGGTTTCCTCAGCTCCTCCTGTCACTACCGTCACGTCTCTAAAAGAGCCTACGGATAAACGTGTCGAGGGTTGTCTAAAAGCGTTTTACACCCTCACAGGTGCTGCACAAAGACCCACTATTGCAGCTACATGGGCGGCAGAGGCTAATGAAGCATGGGCCTTGGAGTTGGAAGCTGAAATCTCCTCTGACCATGCTAGACAATGTTTGTCATATATTGTCACAGCTTCTCGCTATATTAAAGAGGCGGCTTCTGATGCCGGTATCCTAGCAGCCAAGTCCTCTACTACATCAGTCCTGGCTTGCAGGATATTGTGGCTGAGATCCTGGTCTGTGGATCTGGACTCTAGAAAAACCCTGGAGGTACTCCCTTTCAAGGGGTATATTCTGTTTGGGGAGGACTTAAATAAGATAGTGGCTGACTTGGCTACTGCCAAAACTGCCTGTCTGCCTAATACAGCTCCTTCTGTGTCGAAGGCCAAAGGCACGTCCTTTTGCCCCTTTAGTCCTTCAGGTAGAGCAAAAGGTCAGGCGTACCATAAGCAGGCCCGCACTTCCAAACCTGGTAAGCCAAAGCCCAAAAGAGCCTGGGCTGCCCGTCAGCCAGCAGCCAAGACCGATAAGCCTGCCGCATGACAGGGTGGGCCTTCCCCTGGGGGATCCCAGGGTGGGGGGCTGGCTTCTAGGCTATACCCAGGAATGGTTGAAGACCACTTCAGATGCCTGGGTACGGGAAGTCGTCACTCGAGGTTACGCCATAGCCTTCAAAAACCGACCCCCTCATCGATTTTGCCAGACAGACATCCTGTCGGACCAGACAAAGGCAAACACTCTGCATTCGGTGGTACAGACCCTCCTGGATACAGGAGTCATAGTACAGGTGCCTCTTGCTCAGGGGGGCCGGGGGTACTATTCTCCGCTGTTTCTAGTCCCGAAACCGAATGGGTCCTCCCGGCCCATTCTCAACCTCAAGGCACTAAATAAGTTTGTGAAGGTTTCCAAGTTCCGTATGGAAACCCTTTGCTCTATAGTTCTGGCCTTGGAACCTGGGGACTACATGGTCTCCCTGGACATACAGGATGCTTACCTGCATATTCCTATAGCAGTGTCACATCAACAATACCTGAGGTTTGCTATTGGCAACCTCCATTACCAGTTTCAGGCGTTACCTTTTGGTTTAACAATGGCTCCGCGAGTCTTCACCAAAGTTATGGCGGAGATGACGGTGGTACTCCGCCATCAAGGGGTCAGGATACTGCCGTATCTGGACGACTTGTTAATCCTGGCAAATTCCCCAGATCTTCTCCTGCGTCATTTGGATATAACGGTCCGGTTTCTACAAGCCCACGGGTGGCTCATCAACTGGAAGAAATCCTCCCTGGTACCTACTCAGAGCATGGTGCATCTCGGAGCGCTGTTGGACACTCACAACCAGAGGTTGTTCTTGTCTCAGGAGAAAGTCCTGAAACTTCAGGACAGGATTAGTTGCTTCCTTTCTCGTCCGCAAGTGTCGATACTTTCGGCAATGCAGGTGCTGGGCCTCATGGTATCAGCATTCGACATGGTGGAGTATGCTCAATTCCATTCTCGCCCCCTCCAGAAGCTGATTCTAGCTAAGTGGGATGGCCTGCCTCACCGGATCAGGTCTCAAATGATCTCTTTGACTCCAGAGGTCCGTCTGTCGCTGCTCTGGTGGCTCCAGGACTGACAATTGTGCAGAGGCCGTCCCTTCTGGATATCCAAATGGGTCCTGTTGACGACAGATGCCAGTCTAAGAGGTTGGGGCGCGGTGCTGGAGCAACACTCCTTGCAGGGTCGGTGGACCAAGGAGGAATCTCTCCTCTCGATCAACATTCTGGAATTGCGGGCAGTCTTCAATGCGTTGAACCTAGCCCAGCATTTGATTCAGAACTGTCCTGTTCAAGTACAGTCGGACAACGCCACCACAGTGGCTTACATAAATCATCAAGGCGGCACTTGAAGCCGTTTGGCAATGAAGGAAGCCTCACGGATTCTACGTTGGGCAGAACTCCATCTACCGGCAATATCGGCAATATTCATTCTGGGAGTCCTGAATTGGGAAGCGGACTTTCTCAGTCATCAGGATGTGCATGCCAGCGAGTGGGGCCTCCATCCAGAAGTGTTTCAACTCCTCGTGGAAAGGTGGGGTCTTCCAGATGTGGATCTGATGGCGTCTCGACACAATCACAAGGTTCCGGTCTTCGGAGCATGGACAAGGGATCCTCAAGCAGCATTCGTGGATGCGCTGGCAGTGCCGTGGAGGTTTCGGCTACCGTACGTGTTCCCTCCGGTGTCACTCCTGCCCAGGGTAATTCGGAAGTTCAAGCAAGAAAAAGGAAATCTGCTTCTCCCAGACGGCACTGGTTCTCAGACCTGCAAGGCCTATCGTCAGAGCGTCCACTTCTACTTTCACAACACCCAGACCTCCTCATTCAGGGCCCCTGTGTCTACCAGGACCTAGCCCGGCTGTCTTTGACGGCGTGGCTCTTGAAGCTTCCGTCTTAAGAGCTAAGGGTTTTTCTGAAGAGGTCATTAAAACTATGTTGTGGGCCCGGAAACCGGCCTCTGCTCGGATTTACCATCGGGTCTGGCATTCCTACTTTGTTTGGTGCGCATCTAACCATTATGACGCTTCCAAGTTTAGTACAGCCAAACTTTTGGCTTTTCTACAGCAGGGCCTAGATTTAGGCCTGCATCGGGCCTCTCTCAAGGTTCATATTTCTGCCTTGTCGGTGTGGTTTCAGAGAAAAATTGCGACTTTACCTGATGTTCATACTCGTCCCGCCTGTGGCTCCTTGGGACTTGTTGGTGGTTTTGGAGGCATTGCAGGAGCCTCCATTTGAACCTCTTGGTTCAGCTGACCTTAAGTGGCTTTCCCTTAAGGTGGTGTTCTTGCTGGCTATTGCCTCTGCTAGAAGAGTGTCGGATTTGGGTGCCTTGTCTTGTAGTTCCCCATATCTGATTTATCACCGTGACCGGGCGGTTCTTAGGACTCGTCCCGGATATTTACCTAAGGTGGTTTCTTCGTTCCACCTTAATCAGGAGATTGTGGCTCCAGCTTTTGTCTCTCCTGATTTGTCTCCCAAAGAGCGGTCTTTGGATGTGGTACGGGCTCTCCGTATCTATGTGAAGAGAACTGCTTCTATTCGAAAGTCTGATTCTCTCTTTGTTTTGTTTGGATTTCACAAACGTGGCTGGCCTGCTCACAAGCAGACCCTGGCCAGGTGGATTAGAATGGTGATTGTGCATGCTTATGTGAAGGCTGGTCTGTCAGCTACTATTCACATTACGGCCCATTCTACTCGGTCTGTTGGACCTTCTTGGGCGGCCCAATGTGGTGCGACCCTTGATCAATTGTGCAAGGTGGCTACGTGGTCCTCCAGGAACACATTCATAAGGTTCTATGCCTTCGATACTGCCGCTTCCCAGGATGCTTCCTTTGGACGCCGGGTTCTTGTGCCTGCTACAGTGCATCCCCTCCCATAAGGAACTGCTTTAGGACATCCCCATTGTCCAGACTTGTGGAGCCCAGTGTACCCCGCAGCAGAAAATGAGTTTTATGGTAAGAACTTACCCTTGTTAAAACTCTTCCTGTGAGGTACACTGAGCTCCACAAGGTGCCCACCCTGACGCATTTAGCTTTTTTGGGTTGATATGGCATTATCCGCTGACACTTCTCTTGTCGTGAGAGTGTGGTGTATGTGGCTACTAACCATTGTTGTCTCTTTTCCTGCTACTGCATTGGGCTGGTTAACTAAACTGAGCTCCTGTGCTGGGAGGCGGGGTGATATAGGAGGCAGCGCTATGCATTCTGGGAACAGTCAAAGCTTTGAGCCTGTTGGTGCCTCGGATCAAGATCCTACTCTACACCCCATTGTCCAGCCTTGTGGATCCCAGTGTACCTCGCAGAAAGAGTTTTAACAAGGGTAAGTTCTTACCATAAAACTTGTTTTCTGTCATGTTGGTCCTCTGAAAAAACCCAGTAGAATTAGAATATAGGTGTCAAACCTGGCTCATGACACCTCTGTCCAGACTACAAGACACTCCACAACATCAGTATGCAGGAAGATGGAAAAAATACTAAATTCCATAAAAGATAAAGAATAATGAAAAAAATGATATAGAATAAAAAAAGTCACAAAAATATAAATAATTATCAAGAAAAAAACAGATAATAAATAATGTTGGTGGACAGAATAAAAACAATTATAAATAAAAAATGTATATGAAAACAGCAATGTTAAACTGTTACTATATTGTTTATATATAATTAGGACAATTAATCTTCACATTTACTACACATACAATACTAATTTAACATATAGTAGGAGTAGGTTAACAGATAGAAAATATGAACAAAGAAAGAAGAGTCCACCAATGCTGTTTGTATATAACTCCATGCAAATATTCTTCTGTCTAAAATGTCCTGAACACTCAATAAAGCAGAAAAGGCAGGGAACTTGATCAGACACCAGAGAATGGTATTCGTCTTTTTAAGGTTTAACCCTTGGATGTGTCTAACTCACCTAAGGTCAGTGAGATGCGTTCACAAAAAGGTATCTTTAAATTTTAGATTTTTCTTTACATCAGACAACACGATGGTCATATGAAAACACACTCACCAGTATCACAGACCCTATGTTCACCAAATGGTATCTTCGGATGTGCTGCTCATCTGTAGATGCATTCCTGGGGGAACCAACTCCGTTTTGTAATAAGATCCGTTTTCCTTAAACTTGTGCTTTACCTCCCAGTTTTTTCCCCGGGATTGAGTTAGTGAGAGGTTAATGTTTGAGGTCCTTATGGAGTAGAGTGATGCAACCCCTGTTTTTTAAATTGTATATATATATATTTTTGTGGACTCTGTTTTTATGTTGTGATTGCCTTCTGAATAAATTGATTAAAAGAGATTATGAGATTGTATAGATGATGGGGTTCCCAAGCTAGGAAGGGAAGCTGCAAGTGGTGGGGAGGGAGGGCTTTTAGTGTGATTTGGATTGAGGTGAGGTTAGATAATGGAGAGGAGAGAGAGCAGAGCTTAATGGTGAATCGTAAGACTATGGTGGGGAAGAAATTAATGAAAGTGGAGTAATAGGAGAGGAGAGGAAGGGTAGAATATGAATTGAAGGCAGATAGAGTAGCGAGGTGGTGGAGGAGAATGCGGGGAGGATAGAGACAGGAACAGGGGGCAGAATAAAGGATTATGTGGACACCTAGTGATAGGGTGAATATGGTCAGGTTGTGGATGAGAAAAATGGATGGAAACTAGAAGTAGGAGTGGCAGCTGTATAAGAGATTCAATGCCATAGATTTGCAGAAATGCAGGTAAACGTACAGTGTTGGTAAATGCATATGAACAATGACAGTGGTTTAATACTTGATGGAATTAATGTGGAACTTTCATGGGTGCAAAATTAATTATTAAAGTAGACAGTGTTGGAAGATTTAGTAAGTGAAGGTTGTTAAAAAAGAAAAAAAAAACAGTGGTAATTCAGACAAGACTTTCAAGGGTATAAATTCAATATGACATTGCTATATATACATTTAAATATTTTTAAGAATACAGACGTTTTAATAAATATTTTCTTGTGCAATGGTAAGTTTGTGCATTGTCCAAATAGGGAGTTCAGTATTGAATGGCCAAGAAATACAGACCACAAGTGTTAGTTTTGGGGAGTTAATGAACTCACATCTGTTGAATCAAAGGAATCTATCTGTTATAGTTTTAGCTGTTAGATTGCTCTCCTTTAGTTTTTCTGTAGTTTAAGTCCAGTGTAAGTCTGTTTAAATTATCGAATTGCAATCACACTTATTGCTAAAAACATGTGTCTATGTGTCCACTGATTAAGACCCTACACTCAATACCCAACAACCACTAGGGGGGAGTAATAACAAATTAAAACAAACAAGTGGTGAGAGGGTAATTTACCTTAGAGATTCACAGTAAAATAATGTCTTAAACCAGGGCAAACACCTAGAGCAAACAGTTATGTTTTTCAAAGCTGCGCTATTGAAACATGTCAACCTAGAAACCCTGTCGAACTAGTGACTGTCGACCTATAGTAGTCGACCTAAACATTGTCAACCTAGACACTGTCGATCTAATGATCCACACGCCTGTGTAACATTAAGCTGAAGCAGTCATTATGGAATGTTAATAAGCAAGCCTATTTCTGCGACGTATTGAAATGTTCATTTTTCTGAAGCAGCTACTGAATTATTATTGATAGAACACAGGTGTCTGCCTAGGACTTTCCCAACCACAAGATGATAATATTCAAGGTTAAGATGATTATGGAAGACTTTAATCTACTTGATGTAAATTGGGAAATAATCAGGGAAGACTTTAATCTATCTGATATAAATTGGGAGGGGCCTTTTGCAAGTTCAACTGCAAGCGGTGTATTTCTATATTCCATTCATGGAGCATCCCTCAAGCAATTAGTGAAGCACCGCACTCGTAAAGACACAATATAAGATTTACTACTGACAAATGGTGACAGGATATCAGACATAGAAGCCGATTCAGACTTGATCGCTGTTGTGCGTTTTCGCACAGTGGGCGATCAGGTTTGAACTGCACATGCATATGCACCGCAATGCGCAGCTGTGACGGTCCACAGTGACGGGTAGTGTCGGACAGAGACGGGATGGTGCAAAAAATCCCATTGAACCGGCGACCGCAAGGAGATTGACAGAAAGTGGGTGTTTGTGGGTGGCAACTGACCGTTTTTGAGGAGTGTCTGGGAAAACACACTAGGGACCAGGTGTTTGGAGGGAGGATTCCTGACATCAGCTCCAGCCCTGATCATCGCAGCGGCTGAATAAGTCCTGGGCTGTGCCGAGACTGCACAAACTTCTGTTTGTGCAGCTCACCTGCACATGTGATCGCACGGGTGGTCTTCAGGTGGCCGACTGTCGGGATCCCGGCGCACAGTATACCGGCGCCAGAATCCCAACAGCCAACATACCGACAGTTTTTCTCCCTCGTGGGGGTCCACGACCCCCCTGGAGGGAGAATAAATAGCATGGTGCGCATAGCGTGCCACCGTGCCCGCAGCGCGGTGAGTGTAGTGAGCCCGCAAGGGGCTCATTTGCGCTCACCACGCTGTCGGTATGCCGGCGGTCAGGCTTCCGGCGCCGGTATGCTGGTCGCCGGGAGCCCGGCCGCCGGCATACCACACCTGATCGCACCCCTGCACAGCGAATTCCCCCTCCCCCTGCAGATGGTGACTACCTGATCGCAGGGATGCAAAAAACGCACCCTAGCAATCAGGTCTGAATTAGTCCCATACAGTATATTGTGTGAGAACCTAGGATTTAGTAACCATCAAACAGTATGGTTTAGTATAATGATAGGGTCCAACTCATGCCACACAAAAATAAAGGTGTTGGATTTTAGATAGGCTGACATTGCAAATATGGGTAGATGTTTAAGTGATTCGTTGGTCGATTGGAGAACTTGAAAGGAGTGGAGGAGAGATGAGAAAAACTCAAAAGTGCATAAAGGTTAGGAAAATCATCAGGAAAAGGAAGCCAGTGTGGTTTACAAAAGAGGTATCAACAAGTATGGGATACATCCAAGGATACTGAAAGAGCTTAATGCTGGGAGCACCATTAGCAAAATTGTTCAACCAGTTACTAGCTACAGGTGCAATACCAGAGGACTGGAAAAGAGCAAATGTAGTACCACTGCATAAAAAGTGGAAGCACGGAAGAATCAAGTAACTACAGACCAGAAAGCCTTACACCAGTAGTGGCGAAAGTAATGAAAACACTATACATTATTAAAAGAAAGAGTTGTGGAATATCTTAAACAACTTACAGGATCGAAAACAGCATGGATTTACCAGGGGAAGGTAATGGCAAACAAATTTGATTGACTTTTTTAACTCTGAGACTAAAATAATAAATCAGTGATGGGGGGGCTGTAGTTGTAGCATATCTAGACTTTAGTAAGGCAATCTGTGACTGATTAAAACATTTAAAGATTAATAAGTCACCAGGTCCCGATGGTATTCACCCAAGGGTTCTAATGGAGCTTCACTCTGAACTTGCAAAACCGCTATTTTTGATCTTTAAGGATTCAGTAATATCAGGTATGGTTCCCAAAGACTGGCGTATAGCGGAAGTAGTGCCTATATTCAAAAAGGGAAGTAAAGCTGAACCAGGTAAGTATAGACCAGTTAGTCTTACATCTATAGTGGGGAAAGTATTGGAAGGTATTCTAAGAGATAGTATTCAGAAGTTCCTTGAAGTCAATAAGGTCATTAAAAGGAATCAACATGGGTTTATGAAGGACAGATCCTGTCAAACCAATTTACTTGGCTTTTATGAAACAGTAAGCGCAAACCTAGATCAGGGTAAAGAGGTGGATGTAATCTTTTTAGATTTTGCCAAAGCATTTGACACTGTACCACACATGAGACTCATCTACAAGCTACAAGAATCAGGGCTAGGAAGCACAATATGCACTTGGGTCAAAAACTAGTTAGATAATAGGGAGCAGCGCGTTGTGGTTAATGGATATTTTTCAACTTGGACTGAAGTGCTAAGTGGTGTGCCACAAGGCTCAGTATTAGGACCGCTATTGTTCAATATTTTCATTACCAACCTAACAGAAGGTCTAGAGAGCATGGTGTCAATTTTTGCAGATGATACCAAATTGTGTAAAGTTATAAATGCGGAGGGGGATGCGGAGTCGCTTCAGAAAGACTTAGTTAAAATAGAAGCTTGGGCAACAAAATGGAGAATGCGCTTCAATACAGACAAAAAGGTAATGCACTGTGGTAACAAGAACAAAAATAACACCTATCTACTAAATGGGGTAAAATTAGGGGATTCTGCACTGGAAAAGGACTTAGGTGTCCTCATAGATAGCAAACTAAGCAGTAGTACCCAAAGTAGGACTGCAGCAAAGAAGGCTAATAAGATATTAGCATGCATAAAATGGGGAATTGATGCTAGGGACGAGAGTATTATACTCCCGTTATATAAATCACTTGTGAGGCCACACCTTGAATACTGTGTACAATTCTGGGCACCTTACTGCAAAAAGGATATCCTGGAGCTAGAAAAGGTTCAAAGGCGGACGACCAAACTAATTAAGGGTATGGAGACGCTGGAATATGAGGAAAGGCTTGCAAGACTAGGCATGTTTACGATGGAAAAGAGGAGATTAAGAGGGGACATAATCAACATTTACAAATATATAAGGGGACATTATACAGATCTTGCGCAGGACCTGTTTTTGGTTAAATCAACACAGAGAACTCGTGGACCCTCGCTCAGGTTAGAGGAGAGGATATTCCGCACAATACGGCGCAAAGGCTTTTTTACGGTAAGGACGATACGTGTTTGGAATTCCCTGCCTGAGGGAGTTGTAATGGCGGACTCAGTCAACACCTTTAAGAATGTGTTAGATAAATTCCTAATGGATAAGGATATCCAGGGTTACGGGGCATAGTCACGCACTATGGTTATTATAAAAAAGAGGGGTAAAACGTAACAGCAGTCATCAACTTCAGTCAAAATTTTCTACAAAATAATCGTGCATAGGAGACCACAAATAGGTTGAACTCGATGGACAATTGTCTTTTTTCAACCTTAGATACTATGTTACTATGTTACTATGTTACACAGTCCCACATTGCAGACTGCTAAATAAGATCAAAAGTAGAATACTAGATTATAAAACTGTTAAATTGATAAGAACCTGGTTACAGCAGAGGAAACAGACAGTTGTACTAAATGGGGTGCATTCTAGTGGGGGAAATATTACCAGTGGAGTACTGCTGGGATCTGTACTTGGACCAGTGTTCTTTAATATCTTTATTATCTTTATTGGTGACATTGCAAATGGTATTGAAGGGAAAGTATGCCTTTTTGAAGATGACAAAGATATGCAACAGGGTAGACACACTGGGAATGGTAAAACACATGATTTATGATCTAGGTAGATTTGAATGGTCAAGATCATGACAACTACAGTACAGTATAATGCTAAAAAATGCTAAATCATGCAGTTGGGTCTCAAAAACCGAAAGGATAATTACACTATTAAGGGTACTATAATGGATGAAATGGATTTAGGAGTCACTATTTCAAGTGACTTAAAAGCAGGAAAGCAATGCATCAAAGCAATGAGAAAGGCAAGTCAGATGCTTGGCTGCATAAGGAGAGGAATCAGTAGCAAGAAAAAGTAAGTAATAATGCCCCTGTATAGGTCACTGGTACATCCTCATCTGGAATACTGTGTCCAGTTCTGGAGACCATATCTCCAAACATATATAAATACATTAAGAGTGTACAAAGAAGGACAACTAAAATGGTGCATGGCATATATCACAAAACCTTCCCAGAAAGACTAAAAGATCTTAATATGTATACTAGAGAAAGGAAAGCGGGCCGCATGATAGAAACTTTCAAATATACTGTACCAAAAGGTTTAACAAGGCACAGGAGGTAAACATTCTTCAAAGGAAGAAGTACTAGAGCTCAAGGACATACACTGAAACTGGAGGTAGGTAGGTTAAGGGGAAATTCAAGGAAGAATTGATTCCCAGAAAGGGTAATGGACAAGTGAAATAGTCTCCCATAAGAGGTTGTAGAGGCTAAGACAGTATAGCAATTTATACATGCTTGGGATAGGCATATGAATATCCTTACAGAGAACTAAGGATAAAATAGGGTTGAGGATACCTAGAGGCTAAGTTACAGGAACAGACTAAATGGGCCAAATGGTTCTTATCTGCCTTCAAAGTTCTTTCTAGATTGTTTGAATATTATACCAGCTGGTGTTTATATGTGTTTAGGTATATGTTTTATCACTTTTTAATAAAAATTGTCTATTCATTAGCGTTGTCTTGGTACATAAATTTGGTTTCTGCTATTAAAGGCTGAGTATACCCTTATTTGATGGCAACTGGTTTAGCGGTAACTATCTATTATTTGATCATAGTGCTGAGTCTTTTCTGTTTTGGTCCAATCTTGGGTAAGAATTGCTGTAGCTGAGAATCTAAAAGACTTGATTCTGTAACCTCATTTTTTTCATAGTACATTTTATTCCTACTTAAACCATCTGTGTGGACATAGCTATTTCATTTCAAAAAGATTTATAAGTAAAATACAATAACCATGAGAGTTGAAACTGGAGATGGAGTACCTGTTGTTCTCATTGGATTAGGTTTGTCCCCTAGTCAAACAGAACAATAATAAAAAATGGTATATGGAGATAAGTTTTCTTCTATGCCTAGGTGCACCAAGTTAATGGAAAATGACATTGCTGTTCTTACCAGTGTGGTTGTAAACTAATAGCCATACCAAATAACAGAGACAAGATGACTAGGCATAAAAGAGCATATGATACAATGGTTGAGTTTGGTGTAATTGAAGAATCCTAAAACAATGGATCGTAAGCTTTTGCAATAACGTTAGATTCTTAAATAGTAATGTATTTCACAGTTTGATGCATACCCTCTACCTTGGATTAACAAACTAGTTAAAAACATAGCAAACAGGAAAAAATAGCCACCAAAGATTTGACAGATGTATTGGCAAATTCCACTGACACAGGAAACTAATAGAAAATCTGTTTTCAGCACTGCCTTTTGCTACCTTACAGTTGGCCATGAAAAAGCTGAATAAACTGTTAAAGCCACATAGTGCTCATGCTGCTGTATTATTGAATACCATTATAATATAATCCATGAATAAATTGAAGGTCATCTTATGGATAACAAGAACCACAAGCTAAAAGTACGGATAGATGCCAAATATTTGGGCTACGTTATGGGACAAGGTTAGGTCAAGCCCCAGATAGAGGCAGTACAACTGTTGCCTACTGTATACCTAAAAGGAATACACAGCTACACATTTTTGGGGTTTCATATAAGAGTTACGAACCATTTTGCCAAGTGGAGTTGTGCAACTAACTAGATGTTAAAAAAGAACTGTCAACATTAGTTAGTTTGGTGTGAGGTCACAAAAGCTGCATTTTAAGGTCATTGGTCTGCCCTACTTTATGCTTGTCTTCATTCTTACAGCACCTAGATTTTGTTTGTATGTTTGTTTTTTTCAAACAAATTCAAGTGTGGGATTGGAGGCTCTAATGCTGTTTTGTGCCATCTATTTCTTCCCATGGAACTAAAGTATGCTTTCCCTCTGTTATACCCTTTCACACAGAAAGTGAAATTACTGGGTGAAGCAGTTCTACCCAGTAATTTGCAGATAAACACGGGTTCTTTTTCTGTGTGAAAGGGTCAACCCAGGTAGAAATTCCCAGGACTTTGACCCAAGAATTTACCAGGGTCGAAGAATTTCACGCGTAATACGCGTGTTGATTCTCAAATTACCAAGTAGAAATTCTTGACCCGGTAATTTGCTTCTCTGTGTGAAAGAGGGGTCAGGCAGAGACTGGCAGAACAATCTGGCAAAACCCAGCAAAAAGTCCCAACACTGAACTGCTGGAAAAAGCTTTAAAAGTATTAACTTTTTTTTATTGTTGTTATCTAAAAGAATTCTTTCTGAAAAACATTTTTCTATTAGTAATATATATTTTTACACTTGCTTGTTTTTGCTGTACGAGCAGGACCAAATTGAATTTATTTCATTCACTTTTCTTTTTTGGTCTTTCATGTTACTAGGACATTTCATGGCACAATGGAGAATATCCTGTGAACTGCAAGAATCTTCAGGTTCCGTGTGGGTCTGCCTGATGTTTTAAAGTAGCAATCATTAAACAGACAAAATCAACCATTTTAATGATTGCTACTTCAAAACATCGGGCAGACTCTCATGGAACCCGCCGATGCCTGCAGAATACATTTACCCCATGCTATGGTATTTTCAATGGCAAAAGTGTCCAGGAAAAACACAGTAGATTTCTATTATTACTTATTATTATTATTATTATTATTATTATTATTATTATTACTGCAAACAAAATAATAGGGGGTAATGAAGCTTATCAAAAATTATAATAGGAAATTTTACAAGATCCTCTAATATGTATTTACCCAAACTTGAACATAATATGTCAAAGTGCTCTATATTCAAGTTCCAAATACCAGTTTTGATATCAGAGTAATACTAATGTCCATAGTCTGTGCTCTTGTGATAAAGAATCAATGAAGGAAGAGTAAAGCATCCGTGAGAAAGCAATTGTGCATAGGGAGTAGCAATATATTATTTTCTCCTGAGGTTTTGAGCATAGAAGAATTCCAATATTTGACATATACATACTGCACATATTAAATCTCCTGTAAAACAAAACTAAGTAATTTTTACAGTTGCTCATTATAAATACACGTTTGCTTACAGACATGGGGCCTGCTTCATGCTTGTAAGTAAAGCAAACAAATCAAGTAACTTTGTGTCTGGAACAAACCATGAAAGGGGAGCAAATATATAAATATTTTTTATGTGCAGGGTAAATACTGGCTGCTTTTGCATGTAGCCCACAAATGTTAGACAGCTTTATTTGAACCCTGCAATTAAGATTTTAGTTTGAACACCCCCCTCAACTCTAAATATCTCTGCTCATGTTACATCTGCCCACCTACAGTGCAACATGGTTTTGCCCAGTTTCTTGCTTTTTTGCTTTACTTACAAACATGAATCAGGCCCAGTGTACTGTGGGTATATATAAATATGTAACTGTTAAGAGTGGGGTAGATGTATGAAGCAGTGAAAACTGTTCCAGTGGAGAAGTTGTCCATGTCAACCAATCAGCTGCTACCCATAATTTTATAGAAGGCTCTTGATAAATGTTATATTAAAGCTGATTGGTCGCTATAATCAACTGCTCCACCAGCAACTTCTCCACTTTTTCACTGCTTCATATTTCTCCTGTTTCTAGAGATTGTTACATAATTAATCTGAAAGTTATTAACTCAAAACCTGAAAACACTTTTCCAAAGAATAACTTTGATATTCTGGGTAATAAAATGTATAGGTTAAGATGTTTACACCCAATAAAGAAACCTGATGCATTTCTGGATAAACATCAAAATAAAGAACTCTAAAATAAAGCAGTTAATCTTCTCCTGAGTATTTCCCTTATTTCTCTATTCCGCAGGCTGTATATGATTGGATTACACATTGGTGTTAGGACAGAGTAAATTACAGCCATCACACGGTCATAGTTGACAGAGCTCTGTTTGGTCAGTCTAACGTACATAAAACCCACACTACCAAAGAAAAGTAAGACCACAGTGAGATGAGCGCCACAAGTGGAAAAAGCCTTACTCCTGCCCTCAGCAGTTCTTATTTGTAACACTGCAAAAATGATTTTGATGTAGGACAGGATAATGCAGGTGAAGGCAAGGAACAGAAGGAATGAGTTGATGGCAAAATCCACTGTGACATTGAGTGAAGTGTCAGAACATGCCAAGTTCATCAGTGGAATAAAGTCACAGAAGATATGCTCAACTTTGTTTGAACCACAGAAGGAAAGGTGAGACAGCAAAATGATTTGGGTTAAGGGTCCAAGAAATCCTATGACCCAGCAACAAGCCACCAGCTTAAAACAGCATGGAATAGTCATTATGGTTGGGTACCTTAGTGGATTGCATATGGCTATATAGCGGTCAAAGGCCATTGCTGTAAGAAGAAAGGTTTCTGTGATACCTAAACAATGAAGAAAATAGATTTGCAGCATACAGCCAATATAGGAGATCAACTTCTCATTCAACAAATTTGTCAGCATTTTGGGAATAGTAACGGCTGTGTACCATATCTCCAGGAAGGAAAGTATAGCTACAAAAAGGTAGAGGGGAACATGGAGTTGATGATAACTGCAGATGAGAGTGATTACTGTAGCATTACCGCTAATTGTGAAGACATAGATTATGCTCAAAAGGACAAAGAACAGACCTTGTGCACCATTGGTATCAGGAAAACCTATAATGATGAATTGAGTGACAAGAGAATGGTTTGAAAAGGACATAATTCTGCTGATTAGGAAATTTAATTTAATCTAGGCCAAATTGAAAAGCTTCTGTCTGAAAATACAGGGAATACAATAGAAAGAGGTCAATGCAAACTGTATTAAATCTGATATTTGTTTTAAAAAAAAAGCTCCAGCAACATTAAATAAAGTGGTCAGTGAGTGTAAAGAAAATACATATGAACCTTTGTGTGTATTTAATGTTTGCTATAGTTTTCACACTGGATGTCATACAGAGGTTGATTAAACTTTTTTTTTAAATTATTATTATTAACATATTTATTATTATTAGAACTCTGCAGTGCTGGATGACGTCTCCACTCTCATACAGTGGGGGGAATTCAAAAGTTTTAAAAGTCGTTTGGGTGTCTGTTTTTTCCTGTCTATTAGATAGGAAAAAACAGACACCCAACTGACTTTTTAAACAATTGAATATCCCCCAGTGAGTCCTGTGGTTCACCAGGTGTCTAATAGCTGTTGTGCTGTGGGACTACATGAAGAAGCTGTGTGCAGTAGATAAAGCACGTGCTAGCAGACTGGAGGGGGGGGAGGTTCAGGGGAAATTTAAGGAAAAATTACTTCACAGAAAGGGTAGTGGATAAGTGGAATAGCCTCCCATCAGAGGTGGTAGAGGCTAAGACTGTAGGGCAATTTAAACATGCTTGGGACAGGCATATGAATATCCTTACAAAGAATTAAGGTTAAAAAAGGGTTGAGATTGCCTAAAGGATAAAATAAAAAAGGGGCAGACTAGATGGGCCAAGTGGTTCTTATCTGCCGTCAAATTCTATGTTTCTATGTAGCACATCGGTCATCATTCACTGAAGACACTTTCTGTCCCTTTTTTCTTTGTATTCACAAATCTATCTATCTATCTATCTATCTATCTATCTATCTATCTATCTATCTAGGGTACTCACCCCCTAAAACAGGCAATCCTCAAAGTGGAAGGTGTGTATACCTGTAGTAGGAAATAGTAGAAATCTAGTAGAAATAGTTAGTTTTTGTCTTGCAAGAGATGAGAGTAACTGTGCAGGAAACCACAATAGTATGCATGCTTCATAAATCTGGGTTGCATTGGAGGTAGTCAAGAAGAAAGGCGCTGGGAACGGGATGCCAGCAGGCGGGATCCTGACGGTCAGCATACCGACACCGGGATCCTGCCACCAGAATGCTGGCAGGGGGGGGGGGGCGAGCACAATGAGGCGCCTTGCGTGCTCGCTGCACTCGCCAAGCTGTGGGTTTGAAGGCTCGCTGCACTCACCATAGGTTCTATTCCTACTCTATGGGTGTCGTGGACACCCACGGTTGGGAATAGCCCCACTTAGCTGGGATTCCGGCTGGCAGCATTGTCAGTGGTCGGAATTCCAGCATCGGTATCCTGACCGCTGGGCTCCTGACTGCCAGCAATGTAACTATATCCCAAAGAAAGACCCTGGCTAAACAAACTTCCTTCCAAATCCAGCTACAGTTTTCCTAAAGTCATGGCCATTTTGAGGAAAATTCTGTGGTCTTTTGAGACCAAAACTGAACACTTCAGCCACAATGCTAAGTGCTATGCTTGACGCATCTACTGTAACACTGCAAATCAAAGTAAAAACAACCTTCTCTACCATGAAGCATGGTGGTGGCAGCATCAAGTAACAGGGATGCTGCTCTTCAGCAGAGACTGGAAAACTAATAAAATTGATGTTGGAAATGGGTAGAGCAAAGTACAGAAAGATCTTGGCAGAAAACTGATTGAACTTGGGAGATTTCTCTTTGAACATCACAATGCCCAAAATTATATAGCAAAAGCCATGCTGGAGAAGCTGATCAAACAATGTCCTGACATGGCTTACTCAAAGCCCTGATCTCAATACAAATGAACATCAATGGCTGCATTAAAATTGCTGCCTACCAAGAATTGACATTCCACCTGATTGAGATTAAGCAATTTAGCAAAAAAAAAAAAAATAGGCTTAAATTCCAATGTCCAGAGGCACAAAACTGACAGACACTGCTCCAAGTAAACTCAGAGCCCAAATTTCTGCCACAGGTGATTATACCAAGTAATAATTCTGCAGAAGGAGGAGAGAGTAGTGAACACGAATGCTAACAGTGATTTTCAAATAGATGGATTACATTTTTTTGCCACAGTATTGGTTACTTTATAATTAATGGGAAGAAATTCCAATTAAAGCCATCAATACTTATTATACTGTGTCTTGGTGTATGAATGTATATTATGTGTGTCCACTTACATCTTTGCTTTTTTACCAATTTGGCACAACATGCAAAACACAGCTAAGCTGTTTTTCACGAGTAGCGAGTGGATGAATTTTTAAATTTTTGTTTGCCATAATAGAATATGTATAAAGTAACAAATTAAAGAAGAAAATTAAGAAAAAACACAAGGCATGGCTAAATCTCTGAGTCTTTGGCATGCAAAACCATGCCATACATGGCAGGATATAGCAAAGATGTATGTGGACACATCTGTACATACATACATACATACAAACTTACACACGTCATCACACATAACACACATATAGGTTTCAGTTCATGTAGGAGCATATAATTTACTATGAAAGAAAAAAGGATAAACATAAGAGGGAGACTGATTTTGACTCAGAGTAGATATTGAGGAGCCAATAGGGTTTATTAGTTTGAGGAGTGAAGGTGAAAATAGGGTAGATTACCAATGTGGTTTAAGATATCATTTAGACACTTTAAAGGGCCCTATACATGGAAGATATGTGTGCTGGGCGAACTGCTCAGCACACATCACTCCCCCCGCTCAGCATAGCGTGATGTGTGCTGAGCGAGGCGGGGGAGGACTGGTGGCCACTAATTTCACCAAGCGGGTGAAATGAGCGACGTGCTAGATTGAGCTTGCATGCTGGACAATCTAGCGCATTGCTATCCCTGTGGGGGGTACACACAAGTGATCTGTGCTTAAAGTCTAAGCAATCTAGTCAGATTGCTTAGATTTTAAGCATGGATCTCTCCGTGAGTACCCCCTTTTAGACTGGGGGATGTCCTTATTAGTCATAGAAGGAGAATACATAGAAAAGTGCTGTAAGGCATGGAATGAGAGCTAGATATCAGAGAAAAGATAAGGCACAAGATATACTCAGAATTGTGAAAGAGAGATTTTCCAGCCAAATGAGGATTGTGTAGATAAGGGTGATCCATTTTAATTGAAAAATAAATGATAATGGGATTTACTGCAGATCGGTAAGAGTAAAATGGTAGTCCTGATAACTCATTAAGGACATATTAAAATTGAGACAGACGGGTGAGGGGAATATAAAATAAGAGGTAGTCACAGGAATCAAGTCAGAGATGATAAAAGAACGGATTTGAATTTTTGTTGCATCTTGGGTAAGCAAAACATGTGGAGAGACTGGCAGTGAGAAGTAAAGCAGATTTTGAAGTATAGTGTGACCCCAACTTGTCAGTTGTTGCTGACTGCAAAATGGTGGTGCTGTTGATGGTTACAGATATTTACAAAGATTCAGGTGCAACGAGACATCAAATGAAGAAAAGTAGATAGATGGTTCTGGGGTGTGACTTGGCAAGTGTAGCATGGAGAAAGTACATTATTACTCCTCAAATATATTTAGTTCTGTGGGTGGGAATGTGGCTGAGGAGTCCCTAAGAGAATACAGTTGCAGGGAATGTAAGGTACCAGATAATTAAAGTTGGATTTCTGTAAGTCTGAAGTATTCTGCAATAGATAGACCAGAGATAAATGTGAATTTGCTAGAAACGGGTCCATAGGGAAGTGGAAAATTAGTTGAGAAATGTACTATGGGGGTAATTCCAAGTTGATCGCAGCAGGATTTTTGATAGCAATTGGGCAAAACCATGTGCACTGCAGGGGAGGCAGATGTAACATGTGCAGAAAGAGTTAGATTAGGGTGGGTTATTTTATTTCTGTGCAGGGTAAATACTGGCTGCTTTATTTTTACACTGCAAATTAGATTGCAGATTGAACACACCCCACCCAAATCTAACTCTCTCTGCACATGTTATATCTGCCTCCCCTGCAGTGCACATGGTTTTGCCCAATTGCTAACAAAAATCCTGCTGCGATCAACTTGGAATTACCCCCTATGATTGAAGAAATATGAAGTATGAGATGAATGTGAAGTTTTGTGGTGGAAACAGTAGTATGAGCCGATAGTGGGGATTGCATTAAGCGATTAAGCGATTAAAAGCATTTTGGAGGATAATTAGATTTGTTTATGTAAATCTGTGAGTGAGCTGGCTGCAAGGATAAACTCTCAGTTAAAAATACAATTAAGCATTTTTTAGCATTTTTTAGGTATACAATATGAAAGAATGTAACATTGTAAATTGATTATATATTCAATATGTAATAGTAAACAAGCAAACAAGTCCAATACAGATGACAAAAATAAATATAAATTGAAAGTCACTATATAAATTTTTTGAGTTGCCTTTTGAAACTATGTGGCATATGTAATAGGATCCAAGTTTGCCGGAGGTGTTGGATGCTAGCCAATCTCTGACATTTTTTTTAAAGTGGCAATCATTTACATGGCATAGTTTTGCCTTGTAAATGATTGGCACTTTAAAAAAACCTCTTGTTAGCCGGCATCCCGCACCTCTGGCAAACTCGGACCCAATTACGTCATTTAGATGGTTGGAGTATTTGTTCAATCTTCTTAACTGTGATATTTATGTCTTTCAAAGTTAAAGCCTCTCCTAAAGGTTCAATCAAATTTGTTTTAGGGAGAGGGGAAAAGAGGGAGGGAAAGAGAGAGAGAGAGATACAGGGAGAAATACAGGGAGATATACAGAGAGACAGGGAGAAATACAGGGGGTCATTCCGAGTTGTTCGCTCGCAAGCTGCTTTTAGCAGCTTTGCACACGCTAAGCTGCCGCCTACTGGGAGTGAATCTTAGCTTCTTAAAATTGCGAACGAAAGATTTGCAATGTTGCGATAAGACATCTCTGTGCAGTTTCTGAGTAACTCGAAACTTACTCGTCATCTGCGATCAGTTCAGTGCTTGTCGTTCCTGGTTTGACGTCACAAACACACCCAGCGTTCGCCCAGACACTCCTCCGTTTCTCCAGCCACTCCCGCGTTTTTCCCAGAAACGGTAGCGTTTTTTCACACACACCCATAAAACGGCCAGTTTCCGCCCAGAAACACCCACTTCCTGTCAATCACAGTACGATCACCAGAACGAAGAAAAAACTGTGAGTAAAATTCCTAACTGCATAGCAAATTTACTTGGCGCAGTGCGAACATTGCGCATGCGCACTGAGCGGAAAATCGCTGCGATGCGAAGAAATTTACAGAGCGAACAACTCGGAATGACCCCCACAGTTCTTATCAATAGTACAATATAAAAACAGCACATTGCAATAGATAATCAAGGTAGAAAATGACTTATTGCATTTAATTTTACATTAGAATCCAGCCTTACAATTCCAAATATGCTATAGATCAACAAAACATATATTTGCTGCTACCGTCACTACTGTATGTGAAAACACCAAGGGTTAACCTTTTAGATTGAGTATAGTTAATTTCATCACATGTGGTTTAGTATAGTTTGATAGTTTGCTTATAAATCTATATTGTGCTTACTATGTTTTTGAATACCTACTTAGTCATTCAGAATTACCTTCTTGTTTTGGATCTCCTATGAGCATCTATTGCAGCAAAGAAAAAAAAATTCCTATAATATTTCAAGCACAATTATTACTCTCATAAAAATATAATATCTCACTATATTGTACAGTATTTCACTTTACCATTCTGATGGATCAGTGCAATATGTTCTTCATTTTCCATTTAGCATTAATTATCCCTTCACTCCACACAAATATGAAGTCAGGGAGAGCAAAAAATATTTGTTTTTATGCAAAATGTAATTAAATTCTCTATTTATCAAAATGATGCAATTAAAGAAAATACACAATAGGTATAATAGTAATCTGTAGTTTACTGCCTATTGAACATTTTAAAAAGGGGTCTTGTGCAACATCTGGCATGTGAAACATCTGCAATGTACTTGTGAAATAATTCAGAGTGAAATTGCTAATATATGGTTTATATATTTTAAGATATTCCAATAAATTAAATATCTAATAAAATGTGTACAAGTGGTCAGTCATACAGCCTGCAGTTAAGAGCAAAGGAGCTGACAGATACATCACTATTTATTTATACATACGTGGATTGATAGATCTGCAATTATATCTAGAATTTATTCATTTGGGATTTAGAATTGGTTGCCTCTAAGTAGTAAACAAAGTCATTTAATTAATGACTAATGTATCAAAGTCACATACATTATTCTCAAGATATTTGGTGTAATCCCAATTCAGAAAACAAATTGCTAAGTGACAAGATCCCATATGAATTAGTTTATTACAGTAAATAGGCATTTTATATTAATAGTCTAAAATAATATGGCTTAAAAGAAGCTATTTTACAACTGAATTACAACAAACCCATTTATTTGAGAAGAAAATGTTTAGGCTCAAAGTATTTCCTAATAGAGTAAACCATTCCAGGTCATCTACAGATCTGACACCCCTCATCTATGCTGCTGATGGGTTGCGGTTGCAAATGCAACATGATTGGGATTATTCGTACCTGCGCGCGACCCATTTGAGGGAACGTAAACACCATCCGATCCTGTGGCTCACGGGTGCGAGCTCAGTGCCCACGCATGTTTGTTGGCATGCTAGTCACAGCAATCGACCCACGATTACCGCAACTAGCAGCAAAGATGAAGGCTGTCCCACCTGTGCTTGTACTCCTGAAACAACATTTAGAGATTTTCTATCTGATGAAGTGGGTGAAATGCATCATTTATTTTTATTATTGGAAACTCCATTATTATGAAACACCATCTATTTCAAAATGTGAGAAACAAATTATTGAGGATTGAATTATTACATTGTTGTATCTTTTATACAGTATTTAGAAAGATTCTTACCAGGGGTGTATTAAGAAAGGATGGGGCCCATGTGCAGTCTCCATCCGGACCCCTACTCTCTAGCCGGCACTGCAGTAGGCAATATCAGTACCAGGGTCACTAGGAGACCCCAGCACTGTGCCACAATCTAGTGCACATGTGCAGATGGGTGTGGTTCATCAAATCGACAGTGTCTAGGTCCACAATGTTTAGGTCGACCACTATATGTCGACAGTCACTAGGTCGACGTGGATGGAAGGTCGACAGGTTTTCTAGGTCGACATGTGCTAGGTCGACAGGTCTAAAGGTCGACATGAGGATTTTTTTTTGTGTCATTTTCTTCGTAGAGTGACCGGGATCCCAAATTAGTGCACCGCGTCCCCTCGCATGGCTCGCTTCGCTCGCAATGCTTCGGGCATGGTGCCTTCGCTCCGCTACCGCTTCGCTCGGCACACTTTACCGTTCCAATTGTAGTCCACGTGGATCGTTAAGTATGAAAAAATTCAAAAAAAGAAAAAAAATATGAAAAACTCATGTCGACCTTTAGACCTGTCGACCTAGCACATGTCGACCTAGAAACCCTGTCGACCTTCCATCCATGTCGACCTAGTGACTGTCGACCTATAGTGGTCGACCTAAACATTGTCGACCTAGACACTGTCGATCTTCAGACCGGATCCCGTGCAGATCTCCCTGGAAATGGTATTGTGGCCATTTTCCTGGTGATTTCCTTACTGTGCATGTGCAAAATGCAGTGATTTATGCAGCACTGCTTCGGCCAATGCAGGACTTCGAGGGGGGGAGGGGGTAAGTATTCAAGAAATGTGTGCAGGATGTGTGGTGTGGGCCAGGGTTGGACTGGCCCACAGTGGTACAGGGGAAACCACCAGTGTGCCTCACTGCTTGGGGCCCTCCTCCTCCTCTAGGGATCAGGTTCCAAACTGTGCACTTGAATTATACATACTGTATGTTACCTTATTCTACATAGGACTATGGTGTATTTTCTAAAGTGCATTGCTGTTATTAATCTGGCACATTATAATGCATGTACTAGCAGTACTTACTATGTATATTTATCAAAGGGCTCATACCATGCACTCTCTAATGGTTAGCCAAGCCTCTGTGGTGGCTCACCACACCCACTCTGGAAATACCACACCCCTAAGCATGGGCCCCTACCATTGCATATCCCCAATGGGCCCTTCATTCCCCAGTCCGACAGTGGTGTGGGCCCCCTGAACCCAGGGACCTAGGTATATCACACACCTTGGGGTAAATTTACTAAAATGGGAGTACTATTTTTAAGATGGGATGTGGCCCATAGCAACCATTCAGATTCCAGGTATAATGTTCAACAAGGTGCTAGATAAATGAGAAGTAGACTCTGATTGGTTGTTATGGGCAACATGCCATCTTAAATAGAAATCCCATCTTAGTAAATTTACTCCTTTGTACCCATTATAGATATGCCACTGAATCTCACAGTAATTGTGCTGTACCACCTGTGCCTACAGTATGAGATGACTAATGTTTTACTATCCATACTTATGGGATTCTGTATTACTTTATATCTCAAGAAGGCAGGAATGTTGACCAGTTTCCTCATTTTAGAGCAGTGCCACAGATTTTACATTTCTAGTGTTTACACATTGTGTGCTTTTTGCACACTGCATGCTCCAGAACAGTGCACACACAAGTATAGGCAACACAGAGTCATATGAATTTTATCAGCATATCCACTTATGATAATGCCCATACTGTCTCCATTCATAACTGCACTTCACACTATTACGTGCTTGTCTAGCTCTCTCTCTCTCTTTCTCTCTCCCTCTACAGTATACATAGATATATAACCACAGATTGTTTTTTAAAAGAGCTCAGACTCTAAAGAATGGGGTTGCTCCAAATCAACTTATGCCTACAAAGATGATTAATAGCTGCATGGGTTGTTCCAAAGAATTCAATCCCTGTTCCTATTGCAAAGTGTGTAAATATTGAAGTAAAGAAAATGTTTATCCTTAAAATTTGGATAATGCGAAGAAGATGGAGATAAAAAGCCTAATGAATTGTCAGACAGGGTGTCGATGTGGTCTAAAAATATATTGGCAAGATTATGCAACAATTGAAGAGTCCTATTTGAGACCATACAAGATATACCAGCTGCTGGTGAGAACTGTCAGCTCGCAGTTCTTAAAAGCATGAGTGGTATTACACCAAGGCAATCGGCAGGTCTCGTTCACAATCTGCCTGGTACCCAACGATGGACTCCGTTTCCCCTCTCAGGTAAGCCACAGGTAATCCAATGCGTTTCAACCCTATACAGCGGGTCTTTATCAAGGCAAAAGGTATCTGGTGGTAATTTTCTATTGTTGGAATCCTTGAGGATAACCTATATTGTTGTTTGTGTACTTGTGTACCTGTGTTTTATGAATTTTATGAATTTTATAATCATGTGTGTAAATGAAAAACTGTGCTTCACTATATGCACTTTTTATTCCTCCTTTTTTGTATTGGGACCATTATATCAGAAATTGGGTTACTGAGGACCTTAAAAAGGATATGGTCAAATACAGGTTATCACTACTTGATGCGCTCCTTCGTATGTATTGTCACCATTTTTTTCTGCATATTGACTCTACTATACAGGCCTGATTGGTGGATAGCTGCAGAGATGTTTTTCCTTCTGGAAGGTTCTCCTCTCTCCACAGAGGAATGCTGTAGCTCTGACAGAGTGACCATTGGGTTCTTGGTCACCTCCCTGACTAGAGCCCTTCTCCCCTGATTGCTCAGTTTAGATGGCCGGACATCTCTAGAAAAAGTCTTGGTGGTCCTGAACTTCTTACATTTATGGATGACGGAGGCCACTGTGCTCAATGGGACCTTCAAAGCAGCAGATATTTTACTGTACCCTTCCCCAGATTTGTGCCTCGAAACAATCCTGTCTCGGAGGTCTACAGACAATTTCTTTGACTTCATGCTTGGTTTGTGCTCAGACATGCACTGTCAAGTGTGGGACTTTATATAGACAGGTGTGTGCCTTTCCAAATCATGTCCAATCAACTGAATGTACCACGGGTGGACTCCAATTAAGCTGTAGAAACATCTCAAGAATGATCAGTGGAAACATGATGCACCTGAGCTCAATTGTGAGCTTCATGGCAAAGGCTGTGAATACTTATGTACATGTGATTTCTTAGTTTTTTATTTTTAATAAATTTGCAAAAATCACAAAAAACTTTTTTCATGTCATTATGGGGTATTGTGTGTAGAATTTGGAGGGGGGAAATTAATTTATTCCATTTTGGAATAAGGCTATAACATAACAAAATGTGGGAAAAGTGAAGCACTGTGAATACTTTCCGAATGCACTGTATAACAAATAATGACAAAAATCACAGTGTCTTTAGACATTTCGAGGAATGTCAAAAGTCATCATTACTTTTAAAGCTGTTGAATTTGTTGCTCTAGATAATAAGAAAGATGATCGAGAGATGAGACATTTGCTGGATTTAAACCCTCAATATTCTAGTTCCTACTGGTTTGAACAAAGGCTTTAATATTGTTCCATTTTTAAGAGAATGAATTAACTAATTTATAATAAATATATATATATATATATATATATATATATATAAAAGGAAATGTAGAAAAGGGCACGCATCTCTTTATAGAAAGAACATATAGTTTTATTTTCACCCAGGCTGGGCACTCAAAAAAGAATAACAAATCATGGTGGCTCAGCATAAAGAATCTCAAGGAATCATGGTCAATCTTTATGACACAAAAAATGCCAGAAACAGTTATCACATGTCTATTTAAAAAGCACTGGGATGGTAACTTATCGTCCGTCGACCTCGGTCAGTAAATGACCATTCAAGATCACTGCATCATGTCACTGTCACCCCGTGTAGTGTGGAGCCATCTAAAGGTGGACACCTTCACCGCACTTAATAAGTACTTCCAAATCAATTACAAATACTTGCTGGTGTGCTGGTCCGCCATCCCGCTCCCCTCAGCGTGCATTCCACCAGTCTGCCCATGCGCAGCCCATCATCCATGTTAATACCCACTCTGGTCCAACGGAACGCTTATGCATTCCACGGGCTGCTGACTTCCGGAATTTGCGCTCCAACCATCTTTGCGTCACTTCCGGTGATGTGCAGCATGCGCAATCAGGACTAATGGGTTACTAGGGACATCACCATGGATACCAGGTGCCGTGAGCATCAGGCTACTGCCCGCACATCACTGCCCTATTTCCCAGATAGCACCATAGCGCCAATATAATATGCCCATATTCATATCAAAGAGATAATGTACCGCTGTTTTATGTATATATTAAGGACCAATGGGGGAATATATAAGCTCCGCAAATCTAGATTTAGATTTGCGGAGTTTATTTATTCCCCCATTGGTCCTTAATATATACTATAATATATACTATACTATAATATAGAAATATATATATAAATATTGTATAGGTAAACAGATAACACAGCTGTGTGTGTGTGTGTGTGTGTGTGTGTGTGTGTGTATGTGTGTTTGTGTGAATGAGAATGCGTGTGTGTATGAAAGTGTATGTGTGATAGTTCTGAGATAGGTGAGTTATCCCACCTGGGCCAGGAGTGTGCTCTTTTATACAATAGTTCAAAAGGTAGTACAATAGGAAATGAATGCTCTTCTTCCTTTGGTCCGGGGGTGGGACATATCCAGTACACTGGGGATCATTGGTCGGCTCAACCGGTGGGCGATGCCTAAGTCCTGAGATGTGATTACCATTGTTTACCTCTGATTTCCCGCCTCAGGACCAGTCAAACCCACTACATTATCATACAGTAATATACATGAATCCGGTATTGCTAATAAATTGTTGCCGCAGTATGCGACAATATCCTCACAACCACCGGATTACTGCTTATGGGACCCTGAACAATTTAATCCCACACACAGTGTCTTTATGCAATCCCATCCTCGTGATATATATCTCCTATATAATAGCCCTGTGACTCTGTGCCTGGCCCTCTAACGCTGGACGGAGTCACAGAGCCCATCACATGTGCAGAAAGTGTCTGCAGAGTCCTTCCTCCTGATGCCTGTCCATCACCCCCTCCGGCATCAGCACACTCCCACTCCCCGGCCGCGACACCGGGGGAACAACTGCCGCCTGTCCATCACCCCCTCTGGCATCAGTACACTCCCACTCCCCGGCCGCGACACCGGGGGAACAACTACAACTGCCGCCTGTCCATTACCCCCTCCGGCATCAGCACACTCCCACTCCCCGGCCGCGGCGCCTGGCTGACGCACAACAACAACTGCTACCGCCGCCGCCATACACGAGGGACGGGTGGTGAAGGAGAAGGCTTTCATAGCCCTCCATGCGCCGCGTACAGAGACCTGCCGCCTCCTCCGCACACATGACGCTGCCTCCCACCATCACCAGAACTGATGCCCTCACTGCACACCACAGGACCTGCCCTGCCGCCCGAAAGCCCAGAGATGGGAACTCGGAAAGCGTGCCTCCTACTGAGAGTGACAGGTGCGAGCTGGGGCCAGGAGAGAGATCTGCCACCCCGGTTACCTAGGTATGTGGGGTCACGCTGTCAGCACTTCCACCACTGCCCACATCCACCAGGCCCCCCATACTTTCCCTGTATCACCCCCTCCCTGCTGCCCCGCATCTCCGTATCCCCTCCCTGCCCCCTCCCTGCCGCCCGCCTCTCCGCGTCCCCTCTCTGGCGCCCCGCGTCTCCTCCCTGCTGCCCCGCGTCTCCTCCCTGCCGCACCGCATCCCCTCCCATCCGCGCCCTCTACCCGCTGCCCCGCATCCCCTCCCTGCCTCTCCGCGTCTCCTCCCCGCCGCTCCGCGTACCCTCCCTGCCGCCCTGCATCCCCTCCCTACCGCTCCGCATCCCCTCCCTGCCGCCCCGCCTCTCCGCGTCCCCTCCCTGCCGCCCCGCAACTCCAAGTCCCCTCCCTGCCACCCGTCTCTCCGCGTCCCCTCCCTGCCACCCTGCCTCTCCGCGTCCCCTCCCTGCCACCTCGCCTCTCTGCATCCCCTCCCTGCCGCCCTGCCTCACCGCATCCCCTCTCTGCCGCCCCACATCTCAGCGTCCCCTCTCTGCCACCCCGCCTCTCCGTGTCCCCTCCCTGCCACCCTGCCTTCCCTCCCTGCCGTCCCACGTCTCTGCCTTCCCTCCCTGCCGCCCGCCTCTCCGCTTCCCCTCCCTGCTGCTCCGTGTCCCCTCCCTGCCGCCCCGCATCTCGGCATCCCCTCTCTGCTGCCTCGCCTCTCCGCGTCCCCTCCCTGCCGCCCCGCCTTCCCTCCCTGCCGTCCCACGTCTCTGCCTTCCCTCCCTGCTGCCCCCGTCCTCTCCCTACCGCCCTGTGTCTCCCTGTCCCCTCCCTGCCAACCCGCCTCTCCGTGTCCCCTCCCTGCCGCCCCGCATCCCCTCGCTGCCGCCCCGCATCCCCTCCCTGCCGCCCGCCTCTCCGCGTCCCTTCTCTGCTGCCCTGCCTCTCCGCGTCCCTTCCCTGCTGCCCCGCCTCCCCTCCCTGCCGTCCCACATCTCTGCCTTCCCTCCCTGCCACCCCGCATCCTCTCCCTGCCGGCCCGTGTTCCCTCCTTGCCGACCCGCCTCTCCGCGTCCCCTCCCTGCCGCCCCACCTCTCCGCATCCCCTCCCTGCCGCCCGCGTCTCTGCATCCCCTCTCTGCCGCCCCGCCTCTCCGCACCCCCTCCCTGCCGCCCCGCCTCTCCGCATACCCTCCCTGCCGCCCCGCGTCTCTCTATCCCCTCCCTGCTGCCCCACATCTCTCTATCCCCTCCCTGCCACCCCGCCTCTTTGCGTCTCCTCCCTGCCACCCCGCCTCTCCATATCCCCTCCCTGCCTGCTTTCCCACATCTCCGTATCCCCTCCCTACCGCCCTGCGTCTCTGTATCCTCAACCTGCGTCGGTATGTCCCCTTACTACCGCCCTGCCTCTCTGTATCCCCTCCCTACCGCCCTGTCGTATCCCCTCCCTGCCGCCCAGCATCTCTGTATCCCCTCCCTGCCACCCCGCCTCTCTGTATCCCCTCCCTACCGCCCAGCGTCTCTGTATCCCCTCCCAGCTGCCCAGCGTCTCTGTATCCCCTCCCTGCCGCCATGCTTCTCTGTATCCCCTCCCTACCGCTCCACGTCTCTGTGTCCCCTCCCTACCACCCCACGTCTCTGTGTCCCCTCCCTATCACCCCACGTCTCTGTGTCCCCTCCCTCCACCCGCAGCATCTACAGACTCCCTGCCTCACCCGCGGTCCATGTCCCCCCCGCACCCGCTACATTCTGCACATTGTGCCCTGTAGACGCTGGTTACACCGTCGCAAGGGGATACGCCCCCTTCACCATCGGATACCCTTTCCTCCTCCAATATTTAACCACTACCAAAACTAACAATGCAGGTAATACGCCATATAATACAAATATTGAACCCCAGAAAGGCGTGCAGGGGTTAAGGGGCGTAGCCCCTTCCAACGGTGTGAAGAGCACCCGTAGGGCGCGATGAAGCACCTAGTATATATATATATATATATATATATATAGTTTCCTACTATTACACTTACGTTATGAAATATATACAAACCGTGGGTTAGATATGTTTAAAACTATGTGTAGGAGAATATAAATATTATACTGTACATTTGACATATCATACATCAATGTCTGGTCTGTACGATATTGAATGTCACCTTTTGGTGGTCTTGCTTGAATTATTTAAAAGTTTAAGCAAACAAGGTTCTGGCTTGTGTTGTTTGAGTACACGATCAGGCATTTGCCTATCCTTAGGGTTTTGCATGATATATTGTGTTCTTAATCGTTCTGACCTATAGTGTAACAATGACAGTCCAGGATCTATTGACTCAACACACAACTCTCAATTGTTCATGCTTACAGTTAGGCACACAAAGTATTTACCTACCCAACAAAGAACAACCTATGAGTAAAGAACACTACATTGTATGTTCATAATGCCTGTTTAAGCAATCTGATATGTATAAGACACTATTTGATTTGTATACCTAGAGGTATCACATTTATTATTATTATTATTATCCTTTATTTATATGGCGCCACAAGGGTTCCGCAGCGCCCGATTACAGAGTACAAACGCACATAAAAAATAGGAAAACAGTGACTTACAGTTGAATACAATATAGGACAAGTACAGGGCAGCTAAGCATAACTACACCAGTAAACATAGAGATAAGTTCCAGGTGGTCAAAAAACTGTGGGATCTGGGCGGTTGAGGATTATTAAAGTAAGAAAAGTATAAGCACATGAGGGAAGAGGGCCCTACTCGTGAGAGCTTACATTCTAAGGGTTGAGTTACATTTGAGTGTGTGTAAGAAATATTTGCTATTTTGTCACAGTAAGATATTTATTAACAAATGCATCTTCTACCGTAATGCGCATAGTAACTTACCGTTATGGTAATTCGTGCCCTACCGCATTGACGCATGCATCGTAGATGCATCCATTAATAAATGCCATAGCATATTCTAAATATTGAAATATGCAATTTGACTTTGCAAAATATATATTATATATATATATATATATATATACACATAAACTCTGTAGATAGATAGATAGATAGATAGATAGATAGATAGATAGATAGATAGATACATACAGTATTTGTTTTCTCCCACTTGTTTAATATCTGGGGCCAAAATAGAATATTTTATTGCACGTTTCGGGCTGTGAAATAAAGTATACTTTTATTTTTCTCTACATGAACATACAGTAGTTCCTTTTTATAGAGTGTATATATCATCCATTTATACAAAGAAAGGATAGTGTTCCTCTAGCTAAAATTGAAACCCCCTTTTTCCGCTTATGAAACAGAATACAATAAGATTACAACCATTGGCCTGCAAAAAATTATTTAGACTTTTTATTTCTAAATATGAGTTTTATAAATGATGTACGAGTTATATTTGTAAAGTGTTGTGGAGATATGATTATACATAAATAGGTTTAAACTAATGAGGATAGCTTTTAGGATATTTCAGGACATAAGCAGAATTACTCTTTGATAACCAAATAAATGTTGCCGGTTACTGTACGTTTTCTTCATATAACAAAGATAATGGTGCATTCATGAAAGGTGACATTTCTTATAGAGATAAGCAGGTTTGGTTCTCCGAAAATGGAACACCCCCGAACTTCATGTCCTGAGCCCGGATCCGAGCTCGGCTCAGGACTTCCCGCCAGACTCGAAAACCAGAACGAGGCAAAACGTCATCATCCCGCTGTCGGATTCTCGCGGGTTTGGGATTCCATATAAGGAGCTGCGCGTCGCTGCCATTTTCACTCCAGTCCTGGAGAGTGTAGCAAGAGGACGTGTCTCCTTAGTGTCTGTCTGTGCAGGAAAGTGGTGTTGCAACCTGCTATTATGTGTCATTCCAGTGCTGTGTTGTGCTGCATCAGTCCAGTGGTGGTGTCTTGTGCTGCATCAGTCCAGTCACAGTGGTGTGTCCTGTGCTGCCTGCCATAAGTCCAGTGCTGCTGTATAAGTCCAGTGCAGTCGTGCTGTGTTGTGCTGCATCAGTCCAGTGGTGGTGTCTTGTGCTGCATCAGTCCAGTGGTGGTGTCTTGTGCTGCCATAAGTCCAGTGGTGGTGTCATGTTCTGCCATAAGTCCAGTGCTGCTGCTGTATAAGTCCAGTGCCATGGTGCTGTGCTGTGCTGTGCTGTGCTGCATCAGTCCAGTGGTGGTGTCCTGTGCTGTCATAAGTCCAGTGCTGGTGTCCTGTGCTGCCATAAGTCCAGTGATGCTGCTGTATAAGTCAAGGGATACTGCCGTATAAGTCTAGTCCAGTGGTATTGCCGTATAAGTCCAGTAAAAACTGCTGCATAAGTCCAGTGATACTGCCTCATAAGTCCAGTGGTACTGCCGCATAAGCCCAGTCCAGTGGTACTGTCATAAAAGTCCAGTGGTACTGCCATATAAGTCCAGTGGTACTGCTGTATAAGTCCAGGGGTACTGCCGTATAAGTCCAGGGGTACTGCCGTATAAGTTCAGTGGTACTGCCGTATAAGTCCAGTCCAGTGGTGCAGCCATATAAGTCCATGGGAACTGCCGTATAAGTCCAGTGGTACTGCCGTATAAGTCCAGTGGTACTGCCGTATAAGTCCAGTCCAGTGGTGCAGCCATATAAGTCCATGGGAACTGCCGTATAAGTCCAGGGGTACTGCCGTATAAGTTCAGTGGTACTGCTGTATAAGTCCAGTCCAGTGGTGCAGCCATATAAGTCCATGGGAACTGCCGTATAAGTCCAGTGGTACTGCCGTATAAGTCCAGTGGTACTGCCGTATAAGTCCAGTTCAGTGGTGCAGTCATATAAGTCCAGGGGTACTGCAATATAAGTCCAGGGGTACTGCCGTTTAAGTCCACCAATATTGCGCATGCATTACATCTGGGCAAATTCCAGCATGTCCCATGTTTTGCACATACAATTAATTTGGTGGGTCAGAATTTTTTGAAAAATGACATGGGCGTGCAGGAGATGCTGTCAGTGGCCCGAAAAATTGCAGGCCACTTTTGACATTCAGCCACTGCGTGCCACTCCTAGATGGGCCATGTGTTTGTGCCGCACACTTGTGTCGCTTAGCAAGGTCATCGAGCTATCTCATTGCACCTCTTCTTCTTCTTTGCACGATGTGCTGTTTGGGGCCTAGTTTGTAAAAGTGCCATCCTGCCTGCCACTCCAGTGCCACTCCTAGATGGGCCAGGTGTTTGTCCCGCCCACTTGTGTCACTTAGCTTAGTCATCCAGCAACCTCGGTGCAACCTTTTGGCCTAAAAACAATATTGTGAGGTGTTCAGTGTTCAGTGTTCAGTGTTCAGAATAGACTGGAAATGAGTGGAAATGAATGTTATTAAGGTTAATAATACCGTAGGATCAAAATTACCACCAAATTCTGTGATTTTAGCTGTTTTTGTGTTTTTTTCAAAAATCGTACAGATCCAAAACCAAAACCCGAAAGGGTGGTTTTGGCAAAACCAATCCAGATCCAAAACATGAGCGAGGATCCAGATCCAAAATCAAAACACGAAAAGTGCCCGTTGCACATCTCTAATTTCTTTCCCCCCCCCCCAATTACTGCTGTTTAAACGTGGTGATGATATACTGTATTAATTTATGTAATGTATTTAATTTCTTGTGGAATATGTATAATTGTGAGGACAAGAATGTAATTATGTATTGACAACAAAAAAAATGGCACTGGCCATGATATGTGACATTTATTTAACTGCATTTCCCATTTTTAGAGTTTTTTAACCTGCAGAATCTAAATGCAAGATAAAGTTGTAACATTTTTAAAGTTTTTAAAGTTAGGGAAGATATTGAATAGAAAGGTTGTGCATATGCAAACGATGCTGGCTATTAAAGCGTTGTTGGACAGTGATTTAACCACACCTACTGACAAGTGTAAACACTGAAATGCATTTGGGGTAAGCCTCAGAGATGCTAAAGCAGACACAGTGACATCATCAGTCGGAAGTACATCTGGAGAAACATTCTTATGTTGGGATTCGGTTCCTAAGTCGTACTGTTAGGGAACTCTAGCACTATTGTGTATGAGCCAGTAAGAGGGTCTTCTGCCTATAACAGCCCCCTATTGTTCCCTTAGTGTATGATGTAAACAGAGCTACTTAGGTTGCTGCCAGGACTTATATCTCTAGTAGTAGGGGCTTACACAAT
The DNA here is from genome assembly GCF_028390025.1 of Pseudophryne corroboree. Lineage (NCBI taxonomy): Eukaryota > Metazoa > Chordata > Amphibia > Anura > Myobatrachidae > Pseudophryne > Pseudophryne corroboree. The sequence continues at coordinate 149,449,125 of NC_086455.1, forward strand.
AGGCTGGAGACAGTAGAATTATTGGAGTGAGTACTGTAATTTGTATCAAAGAATTGACGAGACTGGAACACAAAGGGTTAAGTCAGGACTGAGTGAGGATCTTGGTGAAGGTGGAGGAGGCACTGTGAGGTGGAATGTAAGCACTGTACAGGTGGTAACAAATTTGCAAGCTGGATCCTAGGTAATACTGAACACACTGAGGAGGAGGAGGAGGCCAGAGAGTAAATGGGGCTGGCACAAGGCAGGGGTTCAGGTTAGGCAAAAGGGCAAGACTTCTGGCAGGCAGATAATCCAGCAGACAGATAGACTATCACCAGGTGAGGTATTCTCTGGATGGGTAGAATATCCACAGGATGCTGGGACAGGGACCAATGACTTACACAAACAGGGTATAAGCTACTGTATAACCGTCAGGATGGTGCATTTATGTAGAAATGTTGCAACTTATTTGAGTAAAATCATGCATTTTAAACCATGACAATCTGATCACCATAATAAGACATGAGACATCTTGTGAATATTGAAAATATTTATTGAGACAAGGAGTAGAGGCATTACACAAAGCATATTTTTAAACTCACTTTTTCATTCTTTGCCACTGTTCATTTTTTTAACCTCTTTTCACTTTTTAACAAATATTGATAGTAAAATATTTTCAACAAAAGTTATATTTTAGTTATCGTGCACCACATATGACACTTCACCACTCTTTTTCCATTTTGCTAATATCTTCATGTGTTGATAGCACCCCCCTTATTTATATTTATTTATAACTACACACAGGAGGGCTGACTTATTATTAAGAATTTTTATTATATCTTGTGCAACTGGGCATAATATACACTGACTGCACCAATCAGCGCAGCCAGACTGGGAATGTCTCCTTAAAGAAAAATCATCTGCAGAAGTAGTGCTGCATGTAGCCAAGAGTGTCCTGGCTGCTAGGTAACTGCAGCCCTAGCAGCCCCTGCAAGCGATAGGACAGTATCGCCAAGCGGTATGTGACATGATGTCCCGGTCGCCTAGCGATAGCCGGGACCTACAGGAGGGACTCATATTACGTTCCCTAAAACCATGAAATGCCAGTTTGTATATGAAACAATGTGCAAAATCTAAATATTTATGTTAAAACCTACTTCAAAACTTGTCCCCCTGTTTTGTCTCACTATATATATATATATATATATATATAGAAGTAGTTTAATTCACCTTAATGATTTAATATACAGTACAACTGGATAAACAATGGAGTTTAAGTTCATGAATTGTACAATACATTTCAATTTGCAGCCCACTTCACAGGACCCCATTTCACTGCAAGTCCTACTCTTTCACAAACATTTCACATACATTTTTTGGATACCTGGTAACTGCTATCTCATAGGAGAAAATGTGCTTACCTGGTTTAAAGCTCACCTGCCAACCTTATGGCTTTTAAAAGGTAAGATAGTCACCAACACAACTCCACAAATGTGCTTACCTGGTTTAAAGATCACCTGCCAACTGACTTCTTGCTTTCTAAGTGAGACAGTCACCAACACACCAAAGTAGCAGCTGACCCAGGTTTAAAGTAAATGAGCTATGGGGTGCATGGGAGAGAGATATGATCACAAATGGCCCAATTAAAAATTAACCCTATTATACACATATGGGAATCCACGGCACTCGCCATTCCCAGGAGAGGGGTGCACTCACATACTCCCCACCCCCAGGTTGGGGTGCAATGGACTGTGACCACCTCCTCAAATATACATATACAGAGAACCCTGCACTCTCCTTAGTAGTTTATTCACCTTAATGCTTTAATATACAACTTGATAAACAAAATTTATGTGAAAATGTGTGTGACAGAGTAGGACTTGCTGTGACATGGGGTCCTGTGAAGTGGGCTGTAAGCTTAAATGCATTGTACAATTCATGAACTAAATCCTCATTGTTTATACAGTTGAAACATTGCCAAAATCTACTGGAGTACAGTGCATAGAACAGTGCAAATAACAGATCTATATTTTTTTTTTTAACTCGCAGCTCAGTTCAAACTGCCTAAATCATACCAAACAGTACAATTTACAGCAGAGTACAGCACAGCATACAGAAGTATTCCCCTAGACACAGTCACTATACAGAGCACAGCCACTTGTGAGTCTGGAGCCTCTGGACACAGCACAGTCAATACAGCAGTGTGCAGCATGCCCCCTATGCACAGTCACTTATACAGCTCAGCCAGTATAGCAGAGTATAGCACAACATACAGCAGCTTGCTCCTATACATAGTCATATATTAGTTCAGCCAGTACAGCAGAGTATAGCGGAGCAGGGTATCTCCCCTAAACACAGTCATTTATAAGTGCAAAGAGTACAGCAGAGTACAGCAAAGTGGCACCTTATATAGAATCCACTTGGGTTCTGAGTCTGATGTGAAATCATATCCCCTATGACTGGAGCAGTCTGGATTCCTTGGAATCTGGACCGTTCATCTCTAATATAAACAGGTGTTTTGTTAGGAAAACAAATTAGGTCTTCCCTACATTTAAATTCAGCTTAATAATACTGGATAAGAGCACATCCAACTTCCTAGCTCAGGAATATGGGGCCCTGATGTTTACTGGGCCTGCCTCTCCTGCTCCCATCTGACAGTTGAGATGCTACCAGTGTTACACTAATGTTAGGTCAGGTCATCTGGTGGCTACTACGGGTATCTCAACAAAGATACTATCATGGTTATGTCAGCAACCTTGAGTAGACAGTAGAAGGAGCTGTCAGCTGAAGAGGCACCATGAGGCCATTAATATGAAAAATGGAGGTGTCCTGTACAGATTTGGTGACAACACAGAGGGAATGGTTCATACGGATGCGACCAGGTCCAGCTTTGCTGCTATTCACGGCAACTGCCATGAGTAGCATGCCCATGAACGTTCATGGGCACTGTGCATGACACCCACGATCCAAAGGATTTCATGGTGCTCACACTCCCATGAATTTGCTATGAATGGACGTGAGTAATTGCAATCAAGGCAAATTTATGCTTGCAATCTGTTTGCGGAATGGAATCAGCACAGGCACATCTGTACTATGAATTGGGGCATAACTATGGGGACTATTATGAACTGGGGCTATAGCAATACTATCGGGCAAAATATAAATGTGTCATTTCTATGGGGATTGCAATGATCTAGGGCACTACTATGGGGCATAAATGTTATTACTATAAGGAAATAAAATTAATTAGGGGTCTACTATGAATTGTTTGTACTACAGTGTGGTATATTCTGAACTCGGGGCACTACTTTGGGGCATATTTACTCAATTTATATTACAATAGTGTATAATTTATTCTTTATATTTAAAAAATAGCATTTTTCCAACTTTCATTTTATTTTAAAGCACTTGTAACAAGAGTACACAGCCAACTTAGGAGAGGACAAAATATAATCATTTGATTATTTTAACTACAGCCCTGTGAAATGGGTGCTTGGGAGCAGAAAGGTTCATTTGGCAATTACAGTTTAATGCCAAAAAATGCAAAATCATGCACTTGGGTCTCAAAAATCCTAAAGCTAAATACAGTATTAATGGCACTATACTGGAAACTACTGAGGAGGAAAGGGATCTAGGAGTCACTATTTCAGATGACTTAAAGGCAGGTAAGCAATGTAACAAGGCAATGTCAGATGCTTGGCTGCATTGGGAGAGGAATCAGCAGCAGAAAGAACAAAGTAATAATGCCACTGTATAGGTCATTGGTACGGCCTCATCTAGAATACTGTATTCAGTTCTGGAGGCCATATCTTCAAAAGGATATTAATACATTAGAAACTGTACAAAGGAGGGCAACTAAAATGGTGCATGGCCTACATCACAAAACATACCCAGAAAGACTGAGAAATCTCAATATGTATAGTTTGGAGCAGAGAAGGGAAAGGGGGGACATGATAGAAACTTTCAAATATATCAAGGGTTTTAACAAAGTCCAGGAGGGAAACATTCTCCAAATGAAGAGAAGCAATAGGACACGAGGACATGCACTGAGACTGGAGGGGGGGAGGTTCAGGGGAAATTTGCGAAAAAATTATTTCACAGAAAGGGTAGTGGACAAGTGGAATAGCCTCCCATCAGAGGTGGTAGAGGCTAAGACAGTAGAGCAATTTAAACATGCATGGGATAGACATAAGGATATCCTTACAAAGAAATAAGGATCAAATAAGGTTAGTGATAAAAATAATATTTAAAAAAAAAAAAGGGGCAGACTAGATGGGCCAAGTGGTTCTTATCTGCCGACAAATTCTATGTTTCTATGTTTCTATGTTTCATTTTGCCAAAGAGAATGTGGAAAATTTTGCTTGTATTATCTTTCACTAGAGATGAGCTTTTTGTTTTTTACTGTCAAGTTCGAATCTGAAAATGAGGCAAATCATCACAAAATATTATCTTTTACAGACATTTTGGATGAAAAGTGATGTTTTGCCTATTTTTCAGATCCAAACTTGACAGGTAGAACTAATTAAAAATTGAACCGCTCATCTCTAGTATTTACAGGACTGGACAATATCACCCTTTGGGCCAAATGTAACTTGTTATCAAGAACAGAATAAAAAGTAATGCTATTGTAAAGCTATTGCTAAGGGTTCTTCAGTGAATGTGGTATCCTTTATACTTAAATACCTGCAGCTGTATCAATTTTGGTGGGATTGTCCCAATTGGCAGGCCTCAAAAAGACCACAGAGTTTATGCAATACTTATAGTGTTTCCCCCAAAACCACCTTTTGTTTTTGTCATTAATTTTGTTAATGTTATGGAAAGTGGTTTTTGGATATTATGATATAGGGTAAGTATCATGATAGAAGAAGATGATGGTGGTATGAGGGGATGTGAAGATGATAAAGAGACTTGAGGATGTTCTTAAGATTAAAATGATAGGCAGCAGCAGACCTGCACCCTGAGTAGCACTAGGCATGAACAGTGGATCACTGTGGCCTCTTCAAAATGTTAGTAGGAAGCCAATAAGGTTCTTCTTACATCCCAGCAGGTATAATAACATTAATAAACATGGATAAATGCATAAGTATTTACAAAAGTAAATGCAACTCATAATAGGCAGATTTACTTAACTGTATAGAAATAGCATTATTTAAATTCAGCACTTTTTTGGAGTAATCTGCGCACAAACTTTATAAAATATCCAATATTTTTAAAAATAAAATCAAGAGATATTAAATGATAAATAGGGAGCGCAGTTGTTGTGTTTGTCAGGTGTTTAAAATTCTGAACAGGGTTTACCAAGTGTTCAAGGCTGAAAATTATTTCTTCAAGTGGATTATAAAATACAGAACACTATGGTATGCAAATTATCCCCTCTACTCTGAAATAAAAGAGAATTAATTCAGAGAATCAATTCCTTCATTTTCACTAATAAAGGCATGTTAAGGGGTATAGGACCATGACTTATTGCTTCCAATGACTCTACACCACTGAGTAATTGCCATTGGGAGTCATTGCATTGTAATTTTGATGGATTCAGTATGATATCCTAGCTCCTGGGATCCCGGTCATTAAAAGACTGATTCCAGGATCCCGAAAGCTGGAAAACTAGCGATGAGCAAGGAGTGTACCCTCGCAGGCTCGCTGCGCTCTCCATGCATCCGGGGCAGTGGCAACCTTTGGTCGCCAGAGGGTTATATTCCCCCTCGGATGGTGTCGAGGACCACCAACCAAGTGGGGATTTTGGCCAGAGAGGAAAAATGTAGGTTCACATGGGATTGGGATTTGGAGAACTTGGAATATTAGATTAATAACTTCCCATCAATTAATCAAAATTTTTGAGCATGACAGCCAAATATGGAGAAAATTACTCCCAGAGGTGCCGCCTCTCCAACATTTGATGTGTCTGGAAACATTTTACTAAGATAGGTTCGTACATAGTACCATCTGTATAGCAATTTATATACATTTTATTTTAACAAAAGGCCGCAATTTTCCAGATCTCTGACCAATCTGCCCGATCCAATGTGCCTCCCAAGTCTGAGAAAGAAGGAAAGTCACCATCTAAACTGAGGTTTAAATATCTCATTACACCCTCCTTCCAATGCATAAGCAAATTTCTGGACATGGTTGTTTATTTATGAGCCCATATAGTGAAACTAAGATGCACATGTCATCATACTGAGAATAACGTCCCAACCACTCCCTCATTATCAATCTCTTGCTGTCTATGCACAACCATTTACATAAATACATAAACCAACCTTTACAGTGATGGCTCTCACAAAGCGAACCTATTCCCGGGGGTATATTTACTAAAATTGTGGGGTTTTAGAAGTGTAGCTGTTGTCTATAGCAACCAATCAGATTCTAGCTATTATCTTCTAGAAGATGCTAGATAGATGATAAGTACAGTGGAATCTGATTGATTGCCATCGCAACATCTCCTCTTTTAGAAACCCACACTTTAGTAAATATACCCCCAGAATGAATTCTTGGTGGAGGAATTTAACCAGACAGAGCTCACTAACGCCATAGATCACTTACCCCTTCATAAATCCCGAGGAATGGATGGCATATCCAGGAAATACTTCAAACTCCATCACCCACGCACTCTTTTATAATTGTACAAAACCATTCAATGAGAGGCCCCTTTGTTTCCTGCTTTTAACAACACACTACCCTACTCCCCAAACGTAATAAGGAGCCCTAACTCAAGGACTCTTATCATCCTCATTACACTACTAAACTCAGACTTTAATAACCTTTCCAAAATTATGTCACTAGACTTCAAAGCAACTCCTCTCAATTTCTCACTGACTTTTAACCTGCTGTATGTGACATACATATACAGTACAGTAGCTATTGCATCCATGGTGGCTTCCTATAAAAAAAAATACTTGCACAGAGACTATGTTTTTGAGCCTGGATACTTGTAAAGCCTTTGATTCTGGTCTTATCTTTATGTAATGCTACAGTTATCCAGCATTTGACTGATGAATTGTGGGGATTGCTCCTCCTTATTTTACCTTAACTAGGTAAGGGAAGTTTAATTAAAATTATTTATTTACCCAAACTTTTCTATTTGTTTCAGATACTCCAGATTCTTTTATCCCATAGGGATGTCAACAAATCAATACCATGTTATGTAATTTTTGCGAAGAAATGGTTTCCCCATAATTAATATTAGGAAATGTACCAAATATTCTTAATTATTACTACTGATTTGTAGAGTGGCAATATGGCATTGAAATGTTTCATGCTAATACTTTAGTGAAATGTTTCATGCTAATACTTTAGTGAGGATTTGGATCTGATCTAATTTTTTCATCTTAATGGTCAAGAAATTCCCGATGATTTTAAAAATAATCTACTCCTTGATCTACTGAAAAAACTCTGGTATCTCCAATACCAGTGGTTCCCAACCTCGGTCCTCAAGTACCCCCGACAGTTCATGTTTTCTAGGTCACCTAGCAGTTGAACAGGTATATTCATTACTCACTGACACAATGTAAAAGACCCACAGGTGAAGCAAATTATGTCACTTGCAATTCTGTGAGGAGACCTGGAAAACACAAACTGTTGGGGGTACTTAGGCCTGGTATTAGTGACAAATCCCTTCACCTCCCTTTAATGCATAATCTGGAGTTTCTAACTTGTATGTCTGCCCATCCCTTAACATTTTGGAGATTTAGCAGGGTGTCCTCCATAGGTCCACAGATCACATGGTCAATGTTCAGTCTTGCAGATTACTTACCTAGAAGCTTCTGACAAATTTGAGATTATACAGACAACTCTGTGGTCTGAACATTTTTGGAAGTTGAGTGTGACAATCCCTTGGATAGCTGATTTTCCACATCCCTCTTTCATTAACAAATTCTAGTTACTACAACTTTCTGAGGGAAAAGATAGATTGATTGGTACCAGATTGGCCAATAGGCTTATTCACATTCCTTCACTTACATGACAGGGGCATTATTGAGCATTTAATGTGAATTGTAGGGCATTCAGGAGAGAATACTTACACTGAATTAGATCTTTATATCTTTCACCAAACATACCTATCACCCCACCATAAATTTAACAAGGGTCTTTCCCCCTCTTAAATGTGTCTATGCTGCAATGGTGGACCTGTTTCACTGACTGCAGAACTACCATGTTTTTCACAATGTTTGGTTGCAAGTTAAGAAACATGCAGAAACCTATATAATTATGTCCGGTTTAATCATGAATGGACTGTGTTGGGCATCCTTCATCAGTGTAGGTGAATTACTAAAGGTGTCGGACATTACTTTTGTCTGTGAATGCTGCAGCTTGAAAAAATATTCTCCAGAACTGGAAACACCCCTCACCCAGTGTTTAGTCTCTATAAGGAAAAGTGTTTAACTTATTCTGCATGGAGCTGATTGATGCACTAATCTGTAAAGAAAAATAATGATGTTGGATTCTGAAAGTTGGGAAAGATATATGGATACTTTGCCTATTATGCTTAATTTACAACTTCACAGCTTACTTGGTGACACAGGAGTGATCTACTATGCTCTCTTATAGGCCCTACACATTTGGCGACCTGCCACAGAGCTGCCCAATGGCCGATATGGCAGATGGGTGACCCGGCAGCGGTGGAGAGGTGATGGGGGGAGTGAAGTTTCTTCACTCCCCCATCACCCGGCTCCTTAGCAGTGCATGCTAATATGGACGAGATAGTCCATAATGGCTGGCATGCATAAGCGACCCGGCACCAACAATGAACGAGCGTGGGGCCACACATCGTTCATCATTGGTGCCTACACACTGAACGATATGAACGAGTTCTCGTTCATTAATGAATGAGAATGTTCATATCATTCAGTTTAATTGCCTAATGTGTAGGGGCCTTGAATAAAGGGGATCTGCCTACAGTAGAGCTAGGCTTTGTTCATTTCCTGTTTATGTTTATGTGCCCTATGTCCTTATCATTTGTCTGCAACATATGATTTTTAGCAGTGTATGAAACCTTAATCTATTCCTATGTAATTCCCTATATGAATATTTCTATAGTAACACGCTTTATTCATTTTTTTTTGTACTTTTTGCACTGATTCAGTAAAACAGATGAATATAAACAAATAAAAATTCATATAGTTGTAAATATTATTAAAATATAGTATTTGGAGCTATAGTATACATTCGAAATATCACTGTAAATTAATTATCATATACAGTATATTATAACTATCTGAAAGTGTTGCCAAAAGGTGGTTCATTTGATTAATTGTTCTCTCAGAAATATTCTCATTAAAGAAGTCTTGAAGGTGATCCAATATCGGTGAAAAAAGCCAAGAATTATAATGTTGGAGTAATGGTTATATTATATGAATAAAGAGGGTATTCGGACTCCAGGTCGACAGCACAAAGGTCGACACACCTTAGGTCGACGCCAATTGGTCGACACACCTTAGGTCAACGTTGACAAAATGTCGACATGGACAAAAGGTCGACAGGAACAAGGTCGACGTGGAAAAAGGTCGACATGAGTTTTTCACGATTTTTTTCTTTTTTTGAACCTTTTCATACTTAACGATCCACGTGGACTACGATTGGAATGGTAAAGTGTGCCGAGCGAAGCGGTAGCGGAGCGAAGGCAGCATGCCCGAAGCATGGCGAGCGAAGCGATCCATGCGAGGGGACGCGGTGCACTAATTGGGATTCACGGTCACTCTACAAAGAAAGCGACACCAAAAAAACATAAAAAACTCACGACGACCTTTTTCCATGTCGACCTTGTTCCTGTTGACCTTTTGTCCATGTCGACCTTTTGTCCATGTCGACCTAAGGTGTGTCGACCAATTGGCGTCGACCTAAGGTGTGTCGACCTTTGTGCTGTCGACCCTCAGTCCCAGACCCATAAAGAGAAACAATTAAATGTTCTTAAAGGTAAGTTGTGCAAGCTGCTGTACTGTAAGAGCATGTCACTGACTGCCAGCTCCACTGACTAACATGCAGAGGCTCACCATCAATACTAGGAGCCACAGAGCCCTCCAGCAACACAGATGATACTGCTGCATTTATGGGGTTCTCTGCAGTGTACCCACTTATTTGGTGCTGTTTCCCAATATAGAGGGTTATTCAGAGTGGTTAGCAAACAAACAAAAAAATTGTAATTGGGCAAAACCATGTTGCACTGCAGGTGGGGCAGATGTAATATGAGATTTAGATTTGGGTGAGTTATATTCTTTCTGTGCAGGGTAAATACTGGTGGCTTTATTTTTACACTGCAATGTAGATTTCAGTTTGAACTCACCCCACCCAAATCTATTATTTCTGCTTGTTACATCTTCCCCACCTGCAGTGCAATATACTTTTTCCCATTTGTGTGCTTTTTTGGTTTGCTAACAACTCTGAATAACCTCCATAGTCAGGAGTCACAGATATTTCAAAAGCACTATTAAACCTCATTCTAGCATTGAGTAATGAGGCCAGGCATTTGTTTCAATTTATCAAGTGCTGCTCTTCTATATGAGCAAGTTGCATTTATTGGGACTCTTCTACAGGATTCCTTAGAGGACAGGTACTCCCTATTCCATGGAGTATCAAATCGACCACCTTTTCATCTACAGTTGGTGAACATATCTGATTACCTCTCTCGGGGTGTTTGAAAAGTCGGTTGGGTGTCTGTTTTTTCCTGTCTATTAGAAAGGAAAAAAACAGACTCCCAACTGACTTTTCAACTATTTGAATTTCACCAAATATCTTTATTTACATTCTTTACCTTATGAGAAACATTGCTACCATTTAACACAGCAGATTGGTTCTCTTTGTCTGTTCTTAATTTAGCATTTGGCACATGCTTTTTTTCACAAGCAGCATAGTTAGTAAACAGTATATCACTGAGCGCCAAGACTGAGAGAAGTGTTAATCAAATATGTTTTTAGTTTTTTTCTATTGAATGAAACTCCCATAAAAAGGACCTTATCCATTCAGTAGGACGTGCTGTGAATGATCACAGATCCTACTTGCACTGCAGTTTCACCAGTGTAGCACATACGCTTCTAATTACAGTAACAAGGGCTGTAATGCAGTCTCTGGCAGCTTTAAATCATTGTAAGGAATAATACTTTCAGAAAGTTATCTGCATATCTGCAATGCCTTTTGCTCATATCAAATTCCATTGTGCTTCATCTGCGACTTTGGATATGTTTAAAACTAATTCATGTGTGATTAAAGTCGCAATCTAGAGTCTCTAGCACATGGTGAGTGGCGTTTTGCTGCATCTATGATGCCAATTAAATGAAAGATTTAAAGTAAACTCAGAATTTAATGGTAGATAAGAACCACTTGACCCATCTAGTCTGCACTAAACATATGTACACGCTGACACAAAAAACTGAGCATACACTATAGAATTATCTGACAGATAATCTTCCTGATCTGGCTGGTTGGAAAGAAAATCTAGTAATGGATGAGAGCAAATGACATTCGAACATTTGCTTCCAAACACTGGAAAATGGATAAAACCTGTTGTTCAGACAAATTGGGATCTCCTATAATACTAGATCAAAGTGATCAATCCTCTTTAGAAATACTGTTGGAGCTGCAAGCCGAGGGAGCTACATCACAAACTATGAAAATATATGATATACAAGAAACTGGCAATACAAAACTTTTTCATAAGAAGAGTGAAATCTACCCCACATATTATAAAAGTGGCCCTATATCACTCCCACCTATTATCACATTCCCAAAATTCATAATTCACTTACTTAACCTCCTGTTCGTCCCATCATTTCGGGTGTGGGTTCACTTACCTCTAACCTTTTGGCATTTGTAGATTCACATTTACAACCTTTTGTTAAAAACTTGAGATCTTTTATTAAAGACACTACTCAATTCTTACACTTAATCAAAGATATCAACTGGCAGGATGACTATTTATTAGTCACTTGTGATGTTGAATCTTTTTATACAAATATTCCTCATGCCGATGGTTGAGAGTAATTAAACACTATTTAGACCTGGACACTTCAATTCCTGTAGTTCTAAATCCATTTATTTTGGATGCCATAAACTTTATTTTATCACACAATTACTTCACTTTCAATGGTGATTATTATTTACAGACACATGGTACTGCCATGGGCACCAGGTTCGCCCCAAGCTTGGCTAATCTATATATGGGGCACCTTGAGGATCAAGGTATCTGGGTAGGCCCCTTTGGGGCGAGCCTGGTGCTTTATGGCAGATATATAGATGATTTGTTTATTATTTGGAAATGGGATACTCATTCTGTCACTTCCTTTGTTAATCATTTAAACACCAACGCCTATGCTCTTACCTTCACGAGCACAGTTCACCCCTCTGATATTACTTTTCTGGACATCACGCTACATGTTGATATATCAACAGGTAAATTACAAACAAAAACCTATAAGAAAAAGGTGGATTGTAACACCTTTTTAAATTATTCAAGTTATCATCATCGCCCTTGGCTAACTAATATTCCAAAAGCCAGTTCCTAAGAATTAAAAGGAACTGCTCAAGCAAAAGTGATGACATCACACAAAGCAATGAACTGAAACAGTCCTTTACCGATCAAGGATATCCCCAAGATCTACTAGATAAAGCTCAAGTTCAAACTAGTAATATAAACAGAGTCCCTTTTGATATACTAGACACCTGAGTTGCACCCCCGAAGTGGAACCAGCAAACTGTGATCCAATGTTCATCTCTAAGTATAACAGTGCTTCCTATTTGAGCAGGGAATTGTTAATAAAAAATTCCCCATACTAAAATGGATCACATCCTAGCAGGTTCCCTTGATAAGGAAGTAAAGGTCATCTTTAAGAAGGCCAACAATCTACAAAATCATCTGTCACCTAGTCATTTTGAAGCGTCTAAAGTTTCCTTGAAGCTGAATATGGTCATAAAAACTCCTCCGTCTATATCCGGTGGTCTGAAAAGAGGCTGCTGTAAATGTAAGAAATTAAGAAGTGGGCATATGAAGGAGAGCCTCCAATTTACATCCTCCAGAAGTAAAAAATCATTTGAGATAATAGGGAATATAAATTGCCAAACTACATATGTAATCTACCTAATCACATGTAGGTGTGGGTCTCAATACGTCAGTAGAACCATTCGCTCATTGAACATAAGGTTCTTAGAACACAGAAGACTCGTTCTAAAGAAATCTGCCAATCACAGTGTCCCAAGACATGTAAATGCAATACATGGAGGGGATTGTGGGGTTTTCTCCATTCAGGTAATCGAACATATAAAGGAAACTTCTAGAGGTGGTGATAGGTACAACTTCTTATGTAAAAGAGAAGCGTACTGGATTTGTAATCTAGATACCCCATTCCCTTTGGGTCTAAATGAAAATATAGAGCTCAACAATATCTGAAATAGTTATTATTTTTTCATTAGACCTAAACCTGACTCCGTCTCTATACTTTCATGAGAAATACTTACCTATGAAATCATAGGCCTCTGTAGATCGGTTGTTCCTCTTGAAAATAACAAAATTGGAGGTTTATACTTTAATGAATTGAATGTATGTATCTGTTTATGTCCTGAATGAAGTATAAATATTCAGTGAAGCATCCAGTCTGAAGATTCCTTTTCCCAACACTATTAGACACATCTATAGTTTATAGATGTGCACACCCCTGTATATTAGGTTCCAGGGTTTCTTGTACTATATTTACCTTCCTCTGTAGAAAAATAGTTTATGTATATCCTGATATATATTGGCACGTGGCCATACTAAAACTATCTCCCTTATTTATTGCTTTTTTCTTATGACAATTTGTTAGAATTAGTTGCTAACGTCAAAACCTGATGGTTTCTATGTATAGTTCTAAATATTGGGGTCTCTGTGTATGTATAAAAGTTTTTCTCTCGGTCTGTTAGGACTCTGTCACTCTGAGAAAACAGTTGTATATTTATATGCGCATGTTCTCCTTCAACACAGTCATCATCTAAATATCATACATTTAACACACTAACAATAAAAACGCTGTAATCGGATCTAATTAGAATACTGAAATATATTTAAATCCAAATGCGGTTTCTGACTAGAGAATTAAATCAAAATAAATCAGAATTTTATATATATACACTACTACTATATTTTGGTTATCTAAAAAGAAATGTTATGATACTAAATATTAAACATTTATCAATTAAGGCTTTGAAGGTTGGAGTGACTAATGAGTTCATGAGAGGCTAGAACCTGTGTTATGGTTGCTTACTAGTTGAGCCACAGAGGCTCACTAGCAAACTAAGGGGTTATGAAAATGCTAATGACAATTAATGTGAGCAATCTTGAATCTCCTCTGGTCTTGCCACCTAACTATACGTTAACTTACAATTAAAATTTAGTTGAAAACCCTCTATAATTTAATATAATATTAACTGATATTACTATTCTAAGGAAATGGAGGATAAATACCAAGATGGGTTTATCAATTTTAGAAGTGCCGCTAGATTTATATATGTTTTTGATGCACTACATATGAATGAATAGAACCAATTTAAATATATCTAAATACCTCTATGCACACAAATTTTAGGAAAATCTATTGATACTGTATATACTAAAAGCACCTTTCTCTCTATATATTTTATATTCTTTCTTTTTTTTAAAACAAACAAATGTACTCATTGTCTTTTAAGATCTCTATATTTATGCAGTGAATCAGGGTAATTATAACATACAGGTGTGTAAAACTGAAAGCCTAAGCTGATTGGCCACAGTGAATTTAAATACACTTCCACCTGTTCTGTGCTAACATACTCCTCCTGAAGAAACCGCCGACAGAAGTAGCAGAGAAATGCGTTGAGGACTTGATTGCTGCGAGTCCGGTGCTGGACACAAACTGTGTTATCACCAAGCTGGTGTATGTCCTCCCCCTGTCCTTCATCACATCGATATTGAACTGCTACCTATCGTCGCTGTGCTACAAAAGCCCCATCAGCAGACGCGCTGTTACGGACTCGTTGACTTCCCCTCCGGTCCATCTAAAGAAGGGAAATACATACAGCTGGTTGGAGATTTCTTTTCTGCACCTGCTATTGACAGGAATCAGCGCACTTACCAGCAATAAGTGAATAATATCTCCACCAACAGGGGTGAGCATAACGTACCCATTGCTTCCAATTTCTTCCAATTTGGACTTGCTATGCATAGCACATCAGTCTAATAAACCTGGGACAATATCAGCACATAATACAAATGGACTGCAGCATTGGTTTATTATAACCCAGATACTCAGATGAGTATATTATAATACTGCACTTATTCACTGCTATTTTTAATTTGTAGTAATTTTTATATGTGATTTTATTTGTGGTAAATACATTTAAAACATTTTCTACAATCGATCCTTTAATTGTTCAGTTATCGAAACATATGCTTTAAAATCACAGTTTTAACCAATTTGTATGAACAACAGTTTTTGTCCATTTTCCAATGTTTGGGAGCAGATGGTCACTTGTCATTTGCTCTCATCCATTACTAGATTTTAATTCCAACTAACCAGATCTGGCATATCATCTGCCAGATAATTGTATAGTGTATGCCCTCCATTATACAATAGGGTTAATTTGTCTTTGGCAGGAGCCAATTAACCTACCTCTCAAATTTTGGATTGTGGGAGGAAACCAGACTACTTAGAGCAAACCGATGCATGCACAGGGAAAATATACAAACTTTACACAGTTAAGGCCCTTGAACTCATGATCTCAGTGCTGTGAGGCAGTAATGGTAATAATGACACCATCCGTACTGCCCGAGTACTGTATTTTACTCCTCTCAGAGTGTCTCAGTCACGCCAGTCATCTCATACCATATGGTTTATGAATGCTAGGTGTATTAGGACACATTAAAATAGAATAAGCATTTCCAAACAATCCTGTAAACATAAAATACACTAAAATAATGCATTCATTTTTTTTCTAAGTATTTCTCTTATTTCTCGATTCCGTAGGCTGTAAATAATTGGATTACACATTGGTGTTAGGACAGAGTAAATTACAGCCATCATACGATCATAGTTGATGGAGCTCTGTTTGGTCAGTCTAACGTACATAAAACTCACACTGACAAAAAAAAGGAAGACCACAGTCAGATGAGCTACACAAGTGGAAAAAGCTTTTTTCCTGCCCTCTGTTGTCTTTATTTTTAACACTGCAGAAATAATTTTGATGTAGGACAGGATAATGCAGGTGAAGGCAAGGAACAGAAGGAATGAGTTAATAGTAAAATTGACTGTGACATTGAGTGAACTGTCAGAACATGCCAATTTCATCAGTGGAATGAAGTCACAGAATATATGTTCAACTTTATTTGGCCCGCAGAAGGAAAGACGAGACAGCAAAATGATTTGGGTTAAAGGTCCAAAGAATCCTATGACCCAGCAACAAGCTGCCATCTGAAAACAACATGGAATAGTCATTATGGATGGGTACCTTAGTGGATTGCATATGGCCATGTAGCGGTCAAAGGCCATTGCTGTTAGAAGAAAGGTTTCTGCAGCACCTAAACAATGAAAAAAATAGATTTGCAGCATACAGCCAATATATGAGATTAACTTCTCATTCAGCAAATTTGTCAGCATTTTGGGAATAGTAACGGCTGTGTACCATATCTCCAGGAAGGAAAGTATAGCTACAAAAAGGTAGAGGGGAACATGGAGTTGATGATGAGTGCATATCAGAGTGATTATTGTAACATTACCACTAAGTGTGAAGATGTAGATGATACTGAGAAGGCCAAACAATATGCCTTGAGCACCATAGAAATCAGGAAATCCTATGATGATGAATTGATTAACAAGAGAGTGGTTTGAAATAGTCACCATTTCACTGTTTTACTATTTTAATTTATTTGAGGTCCAGTAAGTTCAAAGGTTCTCTCTGAAAATAGATAAAGCAATGAAATGAAAATCATAATAAAAAACACACCAAAAAAAAAACAAAATTTTTGTAAAATGAATTTGGCACAGTATATTTTAACTAAGGAGCACTCACTACTCAATTTGCAGTGGCTACTGAGTTTGAAATAAAGTTTGCATCGATGATATGGTTTTGACAATGGACCTAATACAGAAGTTAAAGAGAAACTTAACATACAGTAGATTAAATTTGTATTTATGTTTGAAATATAATTTTAAAGTTGGAACATAATAGATGTCCCTGCACACTACAAAAAAAAATAAATGCAACAGTAATCAATTTTTGATGTACAAAAAAAAAAAGGATGGAAATAGAGTCTAAATGATTGGGAAAAAATATATTAGTGCAGTGAACCCAGCAGGAAACTCAAGATGAAAAACAAAAAGAAACACATCACACAACTGATGTTATTTTGCTTTGTATTTTTGAATTCAGAATTCAAAAACACACACACACACATATATATATATATATATATATATATATATAAAAATATATATTTATATATATATACACACATACATGCATACATACATACATACATACATACAGTTCATACATATCAGCACATGGATAGGCACAAACTAACCTGTATTTAAGGGCCCAGGTGCACAGCAAAAACACAACAAAGGAAGTGTTTGTATAGAAAAAGCAAAGAAGCAGGCACTCAAAGGGGACTTGATAAGAACTTACTGTATACTGAATAAAGTGAAGGCTCAACATCAATTCTTCTAAGAATCCAACTCCTTTCTCAAGCTACACCATAGTCTCGGTGTATTTCACTTATAAGCTTGAGAATGCTCCCATCATAATTGAAAAGGCTTATCAATTTTATTGAACAAGTAACTCTTAAAACTATGATATGAAAATCATATACATAATAATCAAAAATGCAAGAGAACATGCCCATCATAATTGAAAAGGCTTATCTTAAATTCATATAGATAATAATCAAAAATGCTAAATAAAAAATAAGCTACAAGCACCGACAACACTAATGCCTAAATCAAGAAATAAGTGACATTACCATATAAAGCAAACATCAAACATAAACCAGCAAAAATATTTAGAATTTTGGCTAAAAAGAGGAACGCACGAAGCACTGAATGGAGAAAATATATAGTACATATATACACGTTCACTAAATGAACTATTGTGCCTAAAGACAAACAAATTACATTAGAAAATTATATTACAGTACATGAAATTTCTTGGGTTCACTTTAGATTAATGGTCTTTTATTCACTGTAATCTAAATTAAAACTAAAATAGTTTCCTAATATCTATATTTTTAGAACATTAGAAATACATTTACATGTTTTGCATTATAAAAATGTAATTCAGTATAATATTGTCTCCATATTCCATTAATCATTAACGTACATTCATAAACAGTACTCAACTATAAAAAATCTGCAGCAAGAATGATGAGTAATTGGCAATGGCTTATTTATATACATGTGAATCTATAGATCTGCAGTCATTGGCAGATTAATTCATTGAGGATTTAGACTTGTTTGCAAGTGTTTCATTTAATTAATGATATATCAGGCAGAAAAAAATGACATTAGTAAATCTCTCAAGAGATGTTACAAATATAGATCGTAATGGGATTGCACAAAAAGGACAGATTTGTTTGTTAAACAGAAGTTTTGAAACTATAGATTAAAACTTTTTACTATTTTGTCATTTGAAAACTGGATTATATGCAACACATTTTTTTGGAAAATTGTAATTTAAGTGACTCCCGACGTTCCACCATTGGTAGCAAATCCCAGACTTTTGTAGTTGATTCTGAAATTAGCATATTTTTTCAATCCGTAGCTGTATACTAAGGTGCTTATAGTGTGTTAGGCTTTTAGGATTAGTGTTTTGTCATAAAGTAGATCATAGAAAGTTTTAGATTAAGCACAATGATGCATGGCATGTCTTACTCTTATTGGTTCTCAGTCTTTTTGCCTACGAATGTGTACTTTGTGATCTGATCCATGCCAGCAGGTATTTTCAGCATGTTTTGCCATGCATGCGCTTATACATCCATGATCCATAGAATAGCATGGTGCGCACACACCCACGGCCACACCATGGGCGGGCACGAATAATTGCACCCGCCATACATATGCACGCAGGTGTATCGATAAGAGAGGACGCATCTGTAGGTTAGTGACTGAGCTGCAAACAGAAATTGCATGCGATGCCACTTCCAAGGTTCCACATGCATTGTACTTTTGTCACATTGGTGATGTGAAAAATATGTATATTTGCTACAAAACTATGTGGCAGGATGCATAGTACAGCTTTGTCACTTAATTTGGTGTGCTAGAATGGGCTATTTGACACGATTTGAGGATAGGTGTATGGGGACACAATTGAAATACATGCCCAAATTTTAGGGGATGGGGGAAACAAGGCCAGATATAAATATATGTGTACAGACACACAGAGAACATACAAATCACACAAAGTCACCATACATTGGCAGTGGAAGTGCAATGCTCCTTCATTTGTGTAAGTGAGCCCAGATTTATTACTAAAATGCTAAAATGTAAAAAGCATGATGAAACCTTTAGCAGAAAAGTAGATGTGTGTGTCAGATCTCCAGCCATGGCTACCTCCTGCCATCTAAATCCCTGGTGGTCAGCTCATCTCTCGCGGGGATTCCAAATTCTCTGCCATTCTCCATTGGTCCGCCCTACTCCATTTGCTCAGCTGTCGCATGTTCCCCTGGTATCTTCTTCCGGTCATCTCCTGCCAGCTCCATCTGCTGGGTGCAGCCATCTTGGCAGGTCAGCTGACTACTCTATAACCAATGGACGCCAGCCCTGGACCATGTGATTCACCAGAGACCAACAGCCCATATTAGACTTCCTGGAGCATTTGCAAGTTGGTAGTACAATGTCACTTGTCAGTTACATTGGGATTTTTGCATTCAGGATGCCATCGTCGGGATACTGAGCGCTGGCATTCCTAATGTGGGGGTTATGATAGGGAGTGAGTAGGGTTAGGGTTAGGCTGCGGGCATGAGGTTTAGGCACCACCTATGGGGTATTAGGGTTAAGCACAAAGGGTTAGGTTTAGGCTGCAGGAGGGTAGGTTTTTGGTTAGAGGGGAGGGTGTACTATACTTAACAAACCCCTGTGGGGATTTTCACATTTGGTATTTTCGCATTCGGGATGCCATCATCGGGACACTGAGCACCAGCATCCCGAATGCCAGCATATCTTATGATATTTTAGGATTTATTTTTATGCATTATTTACAGTACTGTATTTCATTGTCCAAATGTGTGTTTAAACTGCGCTCAACCCCGATTTCTAGTTATCAGTGGATATATATGTATAAACAAATAATGCACTGTTTGAATACGTTGCACAATTAACGTTTATTATATTGCAATATAAGTTGTTAGTAACGAGGTTCTGAAACTCTGTTATAATAAATTGTCCAAACTGAGCATATTGAGCATGCTGTGCTGTGTTTAATTAAGTAATAAACTGAATGTCCAGGGGCACAGTACCTCTTGGGGATGTTGTTTGGAAACAAAAGGTGGAAGAAAAAAATTATAACTGAAGGAAAAAAAAATTTAAAAAAGAAGAAGAAAAAAAGGTCCGTCAGTTTAAAATCCAGACTGCGGTGTCCCGCTGGTCTGTATGTGAATTAATGCACTTATAGGATATATGCCTTATTGGAAGCTTTAGACAGTTTTGGAGGATAAAATCAAAGAAGAGGGACTCCGGACTGGCTTTTCCCCCTGGCTCCCGTCACCGGCACTGTGACTGTGTTCAGTCACACGCCGGAGACCGGTCAGCCTGGGTTCACTGCCTGTCTTGGGGGGGGGAGAATACACGCACAGCGATCGCTCTCAGAGCGATTCATTGCTGCACTCCATCCACCTACAGAGACTCACCTTGATTCTACTCCTCCGCTGCTAACCGCATCAGTGTCAGGCTCTCTCCTCGGTGCTTCTCTTCCGATCGTAGTCGTCAGTCACTTCCTGGTCTTCAGTCACGTGACCGGGTGCCCTCTCTGGTGTAGCTGGTGCTGCTTAATCGTGTCGCTGTTATGTCGTATTGATGTACTGTACAGCAGCTTATGTTAGTGTTATTTTTCCACAGTACCATGTGCCCCACCCACCCAGGAGCATGCCTTACCCACCCAGAAGCAGGAACAAGGAAGCTCCGGAAGTGGTAATCATTATTATTGTTACATACACACTAGTTTCCTACAGTATTACTGTAATATTTTAATTTTACAATACTTGTTATCTTTAACACACAGACTGCTTCATTATTAATACACAGGCAGAGGAGGAGGAGGAGATAGGGGAGCCTGGTAAGTACTGTAGTCTACAGTACTCTACTGTACTGTATTGTACATTTATTATTTATTAACAGTTTCTTATATACAGTAGCGCAGCATATTCCGTTGCGCTTTACAATTAGAACAACAGTAATAGAACACAAGTCGGTAAAAACAGACAGACATGGAGATAGGAAGGCTTTGCTCGAAAGCTTACAATCTATAGGGAAATAGGCATTGATTCACAAGGATAGATGCGACCTATTGTATAATGGTCCACCAGATTGCTAGGTTCTTAATGAGTTGTATGATATGATCACCCTGCAATGGTGGCAAAAAGTCAGGAGGGTGTGAGCGTAAAGAAAGTCAAGATATGTGATGTTATATGTACTGTACAGAGAGGATGTAATTAGATAGGGAAGTATTGAAGGTTACGTGGGTGGGTCTGGAATTTGATAGGCTTGTCTGAAGAGGTGAGTTCTCCATTTGTGTACCAATGGCTTGGGTTCGCGTGACCAGTGGTCAGGATTCCAGCAGTCAAGTGACCGACAGCGGCATCCTGATTGCAGAAATCCCAACAGAGTGAGGTACAGTATCCAAACCCTCCTCCACTACCCCCTAACCCTCCATTCATACTCTGATTCTGGCCTCTGCATTCTGAATGCCGGGATCCTGACAGCTGGTATTTTAAATGCAGGTACAGTACGTTCCCTTACCAATGGACGGTCATTCTACAGTACTCCTATATTTTTATATTCAACACAGATATCGTTTACATAGAGACGGAGCCCCAGTGTAGTAAGTACAGTAGGAATTTATCTAGCCCATTATTAAAAGTCTGCCTTTGCTACTCTCAGGCAGGGTATTCCAAACATGTATTGTCCTTACTGTGAAGAACCCTTTTCGCCTCTGTGTGCAAAATCTCCTCTCCTCCAACCTGAGCAGATGTCCACGTGTCCTCTGTGTCCATCTTATCAAAAACAGATCCTCCACAAGCTCTGTGTATTGTCCCTTTACTGTATATATTTGTAAATGTTAATCATGTCCCATCTTAATCTCCTCTTTTTCAATGTAAACATGCCTAGCCTAGCAAGCCTTTCCTCATATTCCAGCGTCTCTATCCCCTTGATCAGTTTGGTCGCCCGGCCTCTGAACCTTTTCTAGTTCCATATCCTTTTTGTAGTATGGTGCCCAAAATTATGCATCCTAATCCCCCTCCACTACCCTAACCCTCCAATCATACTCTAATTCTGGCCTTGGCATTCTGAATGTCGGGATCCCGACAGCTGGAATTTTAAATACAGGTACAGTATAGTACTGTATGTCCCCTACCACTGGACAATCATTCTGCTCCTACTGTATTATGAATGTCTTTCTGCCTCATGTAGCACTGTACTACTGTAAACTACTGTGCAATTTTGTAGTAACTGTACTCTATTTTGTTTATAATCTTTTTTTATTTTCCACTCAGTCATTATCATTGACAGCGAGGAGGAGGAAGACGAGGAAGAGAAGCCTTCTCCCCCAACTTGGTAAGTAAACTACAGTACTGTAACATACTGTACTGTACTGTAACATACTGTAGTAACAGTTTCTGAGGTTGAAAAAAGACAATTTGTCCATCGAATTCAAGCTACAATATTTGTGGTCTCCTACGTTGTATTATTTTTAGTACTAATTTTATCTGCTGTGGATGACGGCCATTGTGTTTATTCCTCTTTTTTGACTATTGTGCGCGATCTACCCACCATAACCCTGTACATCCTTATCCATTATTATACATTAATATTAATGTATAATACATTACTGGGATCAAGTTAGGAATTCACTTCTAAGTTGTTAAACTGTATTGTGTATCTGACCTGGTAATCTATATTGTGTTATTTGTAACTATCCACATGTACAGTATAGTAAGTCATCTATAACATTGTTTATGGAGTAAAATATTTTATACTTTATATGGTCTTTGGTTCATTACAACTGAGGGTAAGAATTATTTGAATGTTTAAATCAGACTGTATGTACAGTATAATGCAATATAGTTTAAGTAATGAGGTAAGGAATATGGAATGGAGAGTATAGTATCGTAGCCCAATAATTAATTATAATTACTGTTTTAATGGTTATTTTGTGTGACTATCAGACCCCCCAGAGGGAAAGGGAGGCGTACAAACAACCCCAGGCAAAAGGTATACACTTTAGCATTAATCATCTCCCCTCTTAATCTCCTCTTTTCCAATGTAAACATGCCTAGCCTAGCAAGCCTTTCTTTGTATTCCAGCTTCTCCATCCCTTTGATCAGTTTGGTAGCCCGCCTCTGAAACTTTTCTAGTTCCACGATATCCTTTTTGTAGTATGGCGCCCAAAATTGTGCACAGTTTTCAAGATGTGGTCTCACTAGGGATTTATATTATGGGAGTATAACAATCTTATCCCTTGCATCAATTCCCTGCTTAATGTATGCTAATACCTTATTTGCCTTCTTAGCTGTACTAATTGTACTTTGGTTACCGCTGCTAAGTTTGTTATCTACTGTACAGTATGGGAATGCCTTAGTCTTTTTCCAACACAGAATTCTGTAATGTTACCCCGTTTACAGTATAGTAGTGTGTACTGCACTGTAGGTGGTATTTTTATTCTTGCTTACCAAAGTGCATTACTGTATCTTACACTTGTCTGTATTGAACCTCATTCTCCATTTTGCTGCCCATGCTTCCAGTTCAAATAGGTTGTTCTGAAGGGACTCTGCATCTCCCTCCGAATTTATAACCTTACAGTTTGGTATTGTCTGCTAAATTTTACGCCATGCTCTCTAGACCCACTGCTACAGTAGATCATTTATGAAAATGTTGAACAGTAGTCGCCCAATACAGACCCTTCTGGCACTAAATTTACAGTAGTACTTCAGTCCAATTTGAAAAAGTTCCATTTACCACAACTCGGTGTTCCCTCCACATATTGTCCTTACTGTGAAGAACCCTTTTTGCCTGTGTGCGAAATCTCCTCTCCTCCAATCTGACTCATTTTTTTTTTCAACACAAAAAGCGTGTTGAAAAGAGTATTTCATGGAAAGAGTATTTCATGTTTTTTTCTGTAATACAGAGCCAATGATTTATGGGAATGCCCAGACCGCGCCAAAATAAGAGGGCTGACCCGGGCACTGGCACTCAGCAGCCCTCTTATACTAGAGGTAAACTATAGAAAAGCTTACAGTACCTTGACAGCATACAGTAGTGTTCCATTTACTGTAGTGACAATACAGTATATTGTGAATATCAAGATTTTCTAATATAGAGTACTGTATTACCACTACTACACTGTACAGTATACTTGTGTTGTAATACCGTCCTTTTTCCCCCCCACAGAACAGTTGCAGATGGCCCTCCAGGCCCTGAGGGTGGTGTATCACTTATTAGTGGACCACTTTTTTAATTTCATTTTACGTATGATTTAATTCGTTTTTTCTTTATTACAGTTCTTTCCTTTTTTTCATTATACTGTATTTGTAAAATACAATTATTTGTTCTACTCCATTGTATCTTGTTAGTTTTTTCTGCATGGGACAGTACCTTACTGTATGACAATCTCAGGTAATTTATAAACTAGGCATACTGTACTGTACTGTACATCATACAATTATCTGGCAGATAATCTGCCAGATCTGGCTGTTTGGAATTAAATTCTTGTAATGGATAAGACCAAATGACAATCATCCGTTACAAGAATTTTAATCCAAACATCCAATAGGCACACTTCTTCATTTTATCACTGTTTCAAACTGTACATCTACCTACAGTACCCCATGTGTGCAGTGCAGTGCGTTTGCTTTACGCAGAGTGCAGAAAGGTGCATCAAGGGACACAGCAGCAGTACAATGCAAGGGACTAGGACACTATTTTACAGATTAAACATACAGTACTGTAGATTGAATATACTGTACTGTACATTGTAGCAATACAATCTCCCAACCACACTTAATTGAATTTTCCCCATACAGTAGTACTAATTTATAGAGTACAGTATATGAGGCAGTTGGGAATACAAAAATTGGACACCACATCAGGTTTATTTTAAGAAACACTTTATAATTTACAGCAGAGGACTTGGGACAAAATCAGTACGAACATGTAACATCACACATATAGTAATTAAAAAGCCTACATCACACATACTGTATGGTACTTTAATACAAAGGTAACATCACAAATACAGTAACAAAATCAACTTTTACATTTTTCATATTTTTTGTGTTTTTTGGGGGGGTGGGGGGGATGTTTATTTATTTTTGTTTTTTGTATTATTTTTTATTTTTGTATTTTGAATTTGGAACACTGGCGCATACGGACACCAGAATGGAGAAAGGAAACAGACGACAACAGCCCCACGTGGAACAAAATCAGTACTGTAATGATTTTTTTGTATTTGTTTTTTATTTTTATTTTTGTATTTTTATTTTGGAACACTGGCACATATGGACATCAGCCCCTGGATAGACACAGCACACCTGGATGGACACAGCACAATGGACTCAGCCACTACTAGATAGATACAGCAGCACAAAAAAATCAATTTATGCCAGGTGACTGGGGAATAAAAGGGGCAATTTGTACCAGGGCCTTACATTACCAGGGCCAGACACTCCAATCAGGAATCTGGTGAGCCAAGTTCATGCATCCCTCTTGTTTGAGTACACAGTGCATGCAGCCCCAGAAAATTTACTGTACTGTAGGTCATTCTCTATATAGTACAGTGACACATTTCTTTTTTTTAACTTTAGCTGTGTCCGGATGATGTGCTGAAGCTACCCCTAGGAATAACGGTGGGTAAGGATCTTGTTCCTTCAACCTGAATCTTCCAAGGCATTTTCCTCCTCATTCGCAGCACAGCATTTATGGTATCCCGTATCTTCTTCTTTTCAGGATCACCAATCCTTACACGCCGTTCACACCTTGACATGATGTCATTTACCAGATTATTGGGAAGCGGAATTTTCCCCTTGGCACCATCAAAGTTCACGCGATTGGTCCATGTCAAGTATGTGTCGTATGTCACATGGTATTGGAAAAGAGCATGTGCATATTTGTGAATATGTCCTTGTGCAGCTCTGTACAGATTGTCATCCAGGTCACTGGAGATGACAGCAAGGGGAATATCAGTCAGAGTGCTGCTGAATGTATTGTAAAGTGGCCTGTGAGCAGGTGTGTTGGTCATCATTGGTGTTCCTGGCAACAGCACACTTGAACTGCTGACCAATGCTGGACCTTCAACTATCAAGTTCGGCACTGAAAGCAGTGTTGTATGGACACTCAAATTATCCTGACGCCGATCCAGGTCTTCATATCCTCCCATGTCCATCCAGGCATCCAGGCCTCCACTACCATCCAGGCCTCCGCGTCCATCTCCACTGACTTGAACTGCTTGGTGGTTCGTTGTAATCATGGTCCGGTCAACTGCATCTTGCCATTCAACCCTTGTATGTTGAATGGCTTGCTTCATGGCTTCCACCATCTGTTCCTTTAGGCCTTCTTTAAGATCAGCAATTTCAGTCTGCAGCTGACTGACCTGACCCAAAAGATGACTTACCTGTCCACCAAGTTCTGCCTCCAGATGGGTCACCTTGTTGATTAGCTCCTTTACTAAACCAACACAGGTACACTGGCAGTCCTTCACATTGGTTATCACATCTGTGAAATCTAACATTCTTCGTGGCGAATGTGCCATGTCTTCTTGTCCAGGGGTGGCAACATGATCCAAAAAGAAAACTTCCTGATTTAGCGTGTTTGTCACATTCTCTAGCACCGGTGTTTCAATGTTCATTGGCTGAACATCCTGATCTGAAAAAGATGGAACAATTAAATTGTTTGGCATCAAACCACATATCTGCCCCAAAACATTATTCTTTGGCTTGGCATTTTTCCGTGGTTTCACCACATTTTTTCTTTGAACCTTCGTGGGTATTTTCTTCACCATCTGTGGGACTGATGCAGCCAGTCTCTGTGCCACTGATGTATGAGTTTTGGCACTCCCATAGAATCTTGAAGCCTGAATTGTCACTCTTCTTTTGTCTAAAAAAAAAAAATACAGTAAGGAAACATGTAAAGCACAATATGATGAAAATAACATTATCAACTGTACATTTTCAAATAAAGTACACAACTGTACATTTTCAAATACAGTATTATACCTTTCTCCCTGTACTACAGCATACTGTACTGTGCCTCCCAACATGACCCTCTCCAGGAGGAACAGAATGCTCTGTTACTGGACTTCAATTTTAATGTACAGTATGATTGCCATCTCCTGTGTTGAACTACAGTACTGTGGTAATTTGATAAGAAAGGTGTTTCACCACAGGTGATGGCAATCATACAGTACATTAATATAGAAGTCAAGGAACATAGCATTCTGTCCCTCTTTGAGGGTCATTTTGGGTGGTGTGCTGTATACTGTAACCAATGGCGCCTGAATCAACAAAATAGTTTTGGGTAAGGGGGTTTCATAAAAGGGGCATAATATAGGTTTTGCATGAATCTGGGCAAGGATGTACAGTACAGTACAAGCATCTCATTCTGCTAGTTTCAACACACAGGATCACAAGAGCGGGTTCACAAAATGGCTGCCACTTGTGACCCCTTCCCTCATGGAAGCCCTCAGCTATGGAGCCGGCAATGGCATTGGTTTTATAAGAATCAGGGCAATGCTGAAGGAGCGTATCAATACCCTTGCTAAAATACAGTACGCAGGGGTGACAGAGATAAGCGAGCTCTATGCACATTGATACACTAAACCCGATTGCATAGCAAATTGACAAAATGGCTTCCACCTGTGACCCCGAGCCTCGTGGAAGCCCTCAGCCAACGGCATAGGTTTTGCAAGTTACAGAGCAATGCTGAAGGAGCTTCTCAATCCCCTAGCTAAAATACACAGGGGTGATAGGGATAAGCGTGCTCTATGCACATTACGATACACCGGACTCAACCGCATAGCAAACTGACAAAATGTCTACAGCCCGAGTCTCCCCACCTCATGGCAGCCCTCAGCTATGGAGCGAGTGACGGCATAGGTTTTGCAAGTTACAGAGAAATGCTGAAGGAGCGTCTCAATATCCTAGCTAAAAATACACAGGGGTAACAGGGTTAAGCGAGTTCTATGCACCATACATTACACTGGACTCGACGGCGTAGCAAACTGTCAAAATGGCTGCCGCCTGAGTCTCCACGCCTCGTGGCAGCCCTCAGCTATGGAGTGAGCATCGGCATAGGTTTGCAGGCTACAGGACAATGCTGAAGGAGCATCTGAATCCTCTAGCTAAAATATACACACACGTGCAGTATTGTACAGGAAGGCTATGAATTTAAATACATAAACAAGTGAAAGCAGTAAATGAAAGAATTACCGAGCAAGTACTGTATGAAGAAACTGTAGAAATGAGCTGGATCAAGTGAGACCAGCAAAGATTTCAACAGCAGGAAAACAGAGAGCAAATTAGCAGAAGGTATAGTACAATAGATACAAAAATAAAAAAATTAATACAGAGTCAGGAAAAAATGAACATGCATTCGCACTTTGGGAATCGAACACGGGACTCTAAGCATGGGAAGCGGCACACTTCACCACTCAGACATGTCGCCGCATGACAGATGCATAAACCCATTGGTTCTTATTATGCCGTAATGGCTACGGGATTTGGACGCTCACATATCTGTAACATCAATAGACCATACCTGTAACATGTTCGTTTGCATCTGTATACACTACTATTTTTATGTGTTGATTTCAGGACTTGAACGCTCACATATTCCTAACATCAATGGACTACACTGTGGCTTTATCACGTTCATTTGTATCTGTATAAACTGTACTACTGTATTTGCGTCTGTACACTAATATACTGTATGACATACTGTAGCATACTGTAGCGTAATGAGACGCACCAGTAAAGTAGTTCTTATGCTGTAGTTCAGTATTGTATTTTAATGGAGAGCACACGCATGTGCAATGGTGATTTTAAAAAGCAACATCTGGTGGATGATCACAGGTATTACACTTAAAGGTAACACCAAACGCTCTGTGTGCCTCCCTATGACTAGGCAAGCCTCCTTGTGCCCAGACATGCTGCTTATGACTGATAACGACTAACGCCGCAGCCAGCAAAGATAATGGAGGCTCCATCTGTATTCTCTGAAATATTACCTGTGCCACACGCTAGCCTAGGGAGGCAGAAGGGGATTAGGGAGGTAAATGTATGGCTTTCAGACTGGTGTAGGAAAGAAGGGTTTGTGTTCCTGGAACACTGGGCGGACTTCTCAGTCAGGTGCCATCTTTTTTTGTCGCAATGGATTGCACCTGAATGAGAAGGGGGCAGCAGTGCTGGGGGGGGGGGGATTAGGAAGAAACTACGGGATCATTAGGGAGTACAGCAAGGGGGGAGGCATTAAGTATAATGGGGGTGGAGAAGGGGGAGGGGAAGATCAGTAAGAATTATAAAATCAGAGAATACTAAAATAAGAAGAGAAAGGATACCAATGAATAGACAAATAGAGAAGGGTATTACTAACCTAAAATGTATGCTTGCCAATGCAAGAAGCCTTGCAGGCAAAATGGGGGAATTAGAAATGCTTGCAATGAAGGAGCATTACGATATTATAGGTATCACGGCGACATGGTTGGATGATTCTCACAATTGGGAAGCTAATTTGGAAGATTATACTATTTCAGGAGAGACAGGGCTACTAAAAGAGGGGGTGGTGTATGTCTTTATGTTAAACCATTTGTAAAACCATACTTAAAGGAGGGTATTTATGAGGGAACTAGAGATATTGTAGAGACATTATGGGTTGAAATTTCTATGGGAAAGAAAAGCACAGAAAAACTTTTAATAGGGACATGTTATAAAGCGCCTGATATTAGTGCGACTTAGGAAGCGCAACTCTTGGTGCAAATCAAGAAAGCTACAGGGCTGGGGGAGGTCCTAATCATTGGGGACTTTATCCGGACATAAATTGGGCAAGCGAATCATGTAATACAGCTTGGGGTAAAAGCTTCTTAAATATGCTAAAGGATAACTACTTGTTGAAAATAGTCGAGGAACCAATCAGATTAGGGACTATACTGGACCGGATACTAACTAACAACATGGAAATAATAGCGAATACCGCAACAGGCATGACCTTGGGTAACAGTGATCATAATATGATCACATTCAACATTAACATTCAAAAGCAGCACTCTAAGGGTACAACTAAGACTCTTAACTTTAAAAAAGCAAATTTTAACATGCTGAAACACGCACTAAAGGACAGATTGGGAAACTTTGTTTCAGGAAAAAAACATGGCCAAAATGAGAGATGTTTTTAAAATATTGCTTGACAACTATACACACAAGTGCATCCCCTTGGGCAGTAAAAATAAGAGTACTAGATTCAAACCAATGTGGTTAAACAAAAAAGATAAGGAAGAAAATGATTTTTATCAGTTGGTTTCTGACATGTTGAAATGCTTACTTGATTGTTGAGTCTGCACAAGGTGGACATTGAGATAATTAACATGTATGTGAACCTAAAATGTTTATTTAGCTGATTAATAGACTCTTAGAAAAATAAATGGTTCTACTACCAGTCCATGAAATCAATAAGTCATCAATGTATCTTATGTAAATAAAATGTTCTTAGAAATCACTGGATTACTAAAAAGAATAGCTTTGCATGTTTGAAAACATAATGTGTTCACATAAGCAGGGGCAACATTACAGCCTATTGCCCATCTATCCTTTTAATTATTAAATGCCCCATCAAACCAGAAACTACAGGTATTTTGGTGTAGAATCAGATATAGCTATTTTAATGTACAATGAAGATGGGAACCTAGTTATCTTTAATTATATGTTAACAATTCCTGGACCGCTTGTAGTCAAAACTGTGTGGTATTGAAAACTACACACCTGCTATATCGAGTGTACACAACAGTGTACTGTCTGGATACAGTAATTCCAAGTTGGTATAATTTAAGAAAAACCCAGGTAGTATCCTTAAGGTAATTGATTTCATTCACCGCTCATGGTTGCAACACAGCATCTACAAATTGTCAAGTGGGCTGGAATAACGACCCTGTGAACTGGTGATCCTTTACTAATGCTTCCTGAAGATCAGATGAGAATGTGATTTTCTTTTGTTATGATGAATGTCTAACATGCCAGTGTAAACTCTCAATTTGATAGATTCCTTTATGTGTCATGAATCTGTATTGTTTTTATTTGTTGTAGCAAAGTAGACCTGGATCTAATATTGAGGTGAGCGAAAAGGAAAAGGGGGAGTAGCTGCATCCCAATTGGACCCAAGCTGACTATACAAAACAGAACACTGGGTCTCATACCATAGTGTAAAGGGCCCTACAAACATGCCGATCCGCCGCCGAGCTGCCCGACGGCGGATACATCCGACGGGCGACCCGGCGGCGGGGGGGCAGTGACGGGGGGAGTGAAGTTTCTTCACTCCCCCGTCACGCGGCTCCATTGAAGTGCAGGCAAATATGGACGAGATCATCCATATTGGCCTGCATGCACAGCCGACAGGGGACCAGCGATGAACGAGCGCGGGGACGCGCATCGTTCATCGCTGGAGCCTCCACACTGAAAGATATGAACGAGTTCTCGTTCATTTATGAACGAGATTGTTCATATCTTTCAAACAAATCGGCATGTGTGTAGGGCCTATTAATCAAACATAATTCCAAAGTTGCTCTAATTAGGGGAGGAAGGGCATTTAGTTAAGCTCTCCCAGGTCTAAGTGAAACTCTTAATTAGCCTCTCTTTTTACAAAGCGCAATCTAATCAACCAGTCCAAAGACATGGAAACTCTTCTAAAAAAGAACAAGGTGGTGATGTGTGTGTGTGTGTGTGTGTGTGTGTGTGTGTGTGTGTGTGTGTGTGTGTGTGTGTGTGTTTTTGGGGAAGGGGGTTGCAGCAGATACCACTGTGACCAGTTTTCTAACATTCTTGGTTACCCACAGGCTCATTGGTAGTGTCCTAAAATGTCCCGCTTGGGTATTAAAGGTAAATGATAAGCTAGATCAGGCCTGGCCAACCTGTGGCTCTCCAGCTGTTGTAAAACTACAAGTCCCATCATGCTTTGCCACAGTTTTGCTATTAAGGAATGCTAAAACCATGGCAGGGCATGCTGGGATGTGTAGTTTCACAACATCTGGAGAGCCACAGGTTGGCCAGGCCTGAGCTAGATGATGGATGAAAAACTGCCCCATTTGCACCCATAAACACTGTGTCATGGGGCACCCTAAAGACAATGTACGAAGTCCACCATAGGACAGGAATGATCCTCAGCCAATCTTACAAAGCACTTGCAGTTGGAGGAGAGGTATGTTCCTATGGAATACAATAGTAGTTTAACATATAATGCTGGTCTCAACCTAATGGAATCACAGAGTGCACATTATATTTGGAGTGTGGTCAGAGTGGAAAAGTACTCTCTCCATTGTGGCAATCCAGCTTTCAATGTGTCATATTTTAGAGATTCATATAGAAAAGAGTAATGTATAGAAATTGTCCTGTGAGAGGGAGTAGTAGAAAATAGTACGTGATCCAAAGGGTTATCCTGGCCAAGAGTGGACACCACCTGAAAAACTACAGCCTCATAATGTGGAGCTTGAAGGTAGGCTAGAGGAAAGGGTTTAACCATACTGTACTGCTCAATGGCCTGTGAGAATGTCATGGGTTTTTCTTGTTAACTAGTTAAAAAATTGTCTAACAGAGTTCAGAAGACCCGCAGCAGACCAAGCAGTGAAGGTATAGCTTTCCCATTTTGGAAACTGGGATTGTCTAGTAAAGGAAAAAAGAGGAAATGTAAAAGTTCAGTTTATGTTTGTGTTGCAAAAATGTGCCAAACCTTTGTAGTGGACATCAGCATTGGGTTGTATTGGGCCAATATGTGTAGAACAAATAAAGCTAATCCACTGGAAAATCCAGACTCCAACATGAAAGTAGTATAAGTATTGCCACCATGACGCCAATCCTGTAGGTAATGAAGATGAGCAGCATGGCTATATGATTTATATTAGTCAAATTAATAGCTCCAGTGTATTTGGATTGTCAGAGTTTCAGTAAGCTTATAGGAGGTATTTTACCATTCCACATGTAGGTATGTATTGCTTATCAACAACCAGGATATCCCATCATTAGAGAAAGGTTGAGTATTCTGAAGAAGGTAAAGCAGTCTAGGAAACTGGATCATTTTCACTAGGTTGATCTTGTTTAAATATAGGAAAGCTGGAGATGACTCCACTCCTCTAAGTCCCTAGTGATGTCTTAAAGAATTTTAACCATATTAGATGTGTAAAAATTATTACAATTTTGGGCAGTTGGATTCCCTTATACATTATAGCTTTTTCAGCCCGCAAAATGGGGCTAGACCTGGTCCAGGTTGGCACAAGTGACACACTTGAAGGTACTGGGTGATAGTTTTACCAAAATTGACTGAAGTCAGAAACAGTCCCATAATCTCAGAAACAAGTCATTATGGGTTCAAGGATATCCCTCACATTTGATATAAATCATCCACAATAGCCAATATTTTCACCATTTAATCAATCACTAAATACAACTACACAAGGGCGGAAATATAAAAATATAAAAAAAGTAGGGTATAAAAAATGTTAATGAGGGGTAGAAAATAAGGACCAAACCCATCTAGCCAGATTCTCGTATAGATAAGGCCAGAAGACCATAAAAAATAAACAAAAGATTAAGCACTGCCAGTATTTAATCAATCACAATGTATATATACAATTACACAATGGCGGTGTTGTAAAATTATTTAAAAAATTATCTTCTGAGAAAGCCGCTGAAGGAGTGAGGTGGAGAAGAGCATAAAGAACATTGGGGCAGATGTATTAACCTGGAGAAAGTATAAGGAAGTGATAAACCAGTGATATGTGCAAGGTGATACACACACCAGCCAATCAGCTCCAATATGTAAATTAACAGTTAGGATCTGATTGGCTGGTGCCTTTATCACCTTGCACATATCACTGGTTTATCACTTCCTTATGCCTTCTCCAGGTTAATACATCTGCCCCCTTATTCACTGCTGCACACTGGGTCCATGAATTTAACTTGTATTTAATATGCAACAAGGACCTGTATGTATAGTGAATACTCTATTGATCTCTTTGAACTGCTGTTAATTGTTGGGGCACTAACAACTATATATTGTGGAGTATTTAAGTGAAGAGATAGGACATATATGCACTATAAAGACTTCACATGCTCCCTTTTTTCCCATACAGTGAACTAGCTGGATATTACTACTACTCTCTATCTATTTAATTTAGTCTAGTAATTTATATTCCAATGGTGTGGACTAATATGCATTTGGAGGATTTAAAGGATTAAGAATTCACTTTATGTGCTTTTAACTGCTGTTTATGGCTGGACTGTTTTCCCCTGACAAAACCCAGCTGATGGTCTGTAAGAATGGAAGATAGGTAAGTATGCAATTTATCAACCATGACATCAATTTAAAATCAACATTGAGTATGGTCATTTGGCGATAAAAGGAGGGCAGGATAGGATTCTTGTCTGGTTTGGGAATAAGGCTTCATTAAAATCAGAAAAAAAAGGAATACATTTATGGACATATTGAAATAATTCATGCAATATTGGCACAATATCATGTTTTACAAGTTAAAATATTCTGTGGCATAGCCATTGGGTTAAGGGGATTTATTGGTGTGGGTAGAGATGTAATTAGCTATTTCAGTCTTACGCTAGTGATCTATCAGACCAACTTTCCTCTAACTGATCAACTGTCCAACACCTAACTAACTTTTTTATCTAACTAGCCAACTGTTCTCCAACTTTGATGTCACAGAAGTAGGAGGACAGGTTAGGCCTACTTCTGAATGTTTCGGAAAGGGGACATTTTATATATATATATATATCAATAGAGGAATGGGCGCCCTTGGGCTATATTGTTAGCCAATAATTAGACCGGACTCTAAAAAGATCTCCCAAATATGCCTACTCACGATATTTTAAAAGATCATAATAACATGTTCCATATAAAATTTCTTAAAACATAAAAACACAAGCAATAGTACAGAGATGATAAAGTATCCTTTTTTGACAAATGACACCAAACAGTTGTATAGAGGACATGTAGAATTATCTTTACAGACTACTCCTTCTCCTTATTAGAAATATGGAAATTGGTGTTACAGAAATAGACAATCCAACGCGTTTCGTCTTACTCCAAGACTTCATCAGGGGCACATCTCGAAAGCTTGGCAAGTACTGATAGTGAGTCAATGAAATGGCATATAAGCATTCAGGATACTTGAAACAAACCCATATACCACTGGGGTATATAGATGAGTATTAGATTAGGCCTTATGAATCAAATGCTTGGACAAAAAGTACAGATACTCAGGTCTAACAGGAGTTCATATACGTATAAGACCCTCCAGCAGATCAGTAGTTTGAGCTCAGTACCAGTGCAATGGCTTTATTTTACCAATGTACCCATTGCACTGGTACTGAGCTCACACTACTGATTTGCTGGAGGGTCTTAAACGTATATGAACTCCTGTTAGACCTGAGTATCCAAACTTTGTTCAATGTGGTGCACAAAGAGAAACAATATAACAATATAACTTGTGTTATTTATTTTTAATATTATTATTAAAGTTAAAAACCTGCAATATATAAGAGAAGAAAATTTGTGTCAAAGAGATGTGATTTAACATTTCTATGCACCGAGTCTCTGTATGGTATTAGTATCAAAACATAAAAATTCTAACCCCAAGAAGATATCTTATTTTTATTATTCCTAGTTATTCAGATAATGTCATAGAATGAATTGTCCTTCTATACCATAATATCCAGCAATCATGGTCTATAATTGCTCTCACTCACTAAGGATAATAACTACTGTGTGACACTATAATGATCACAGATGAAGTGATACTAAAATAACAATTTGTTGTATAAGTTTTTCTTATTCACAT
The DNA here is from genome assembly GCF_028390025.1 of Pseudophryne corroboree. Lineage (NCBI taxonomy): Eukaryota > Metazoa > Chordata > Amphibia > Anura > Myobatrachidae > Pseudophryne > Pseudophryne corroboree. Next base: position 149,485,350 of record NC_086455.1, read on the forward strand.
TTACACATGTCATACAGTGTCTCTAATGCAGGGATAATACATATGAGGTGTGTTGTTAGAACTTTATAGTGTGTACAAACCCTGTTTCATGCATTAACCTCTATGTCTATTCACGTATTACAGGGTCACTCCCCTGATAGTCTGTCAAGTATACATTCTATACTCCATGTACATCATTATTATTAGCAATTTCTTATATAGTGCCGCATATTCCGTTGCGCTTTACAATTATAACAACAATTATAGAACAAAACTGGGCAAAGACAGACAGATATAGAGGTAGGAAGGCCCTGCTCACAAGCTTAAAATCTATAGGGAAATAGGCATTGATACACAAGGATAGATGCTACCTATAATGGTCCACCAGATTTCTAGGTTCTTAATGGGTTGTATGATATAATCACCCAGCAATATTGGAAGACAAAATATGTGAGGTTATGTGGACTGTACAGAGAGGATGTAATTGGATAGGGAAGCATTGAAGGTTATGTGGGTGTGTCTGGAATTTGATACGTTTGTCTGAAGAGGTGAGTTTTCAGGGAACGTTTAAAGATTTGGAGACTAGAGGTGAGTCTTATTGTTCGTGGGAGGGCATTCCAGAGTAGGGGAAGCCCAGATAAAGTCCTGTAATTTTGAGTGGGAACAAGTAATACATGTGGATGAGAGACGCAGATCTTGTGCAGAGCGGAGAGGTCTGGTAGGGAGATATTTTGAGATGAGTGAAGAGAAGTATGATGATGCAGTTTGGTTAATAGCCTTGTATGTAAGTAAAAATAAGAATTTACTTACCGATAATTCTATTTCTCGGAGTCCGTAGTGGATGCTGGGGTTCCTGAAAGGACCATGGGGAATAGCGGCTCCGCAGGAGACAGGGCACAAAAAGTAAAGCTTTAGGATCAGGTGGTGTGCACTGGCTCCTCCCCCTATGACCCTCCTCCAAGCCAGTTAGGTACTGTGCCCGGACGAGCGTACACAATAAGGGAGGAATTTTGAATCCCGGGTAAGACTCATACCAGCCACACCAATCACACCGTACAACTTGTGATCTAAACCCAGTTAGCAGTATGATAACAGCGGAGCCTCTGAAAAGATGGCTCACAACAATAATAACCCGATTTTTGTAACTATGTACAAGTATTGCAGATAATCCGCACTTGGGATGGGCGCCCAGCATCCACTACGGACTCCGAGAAATAGAATTATCGGTAAGTAAATTCTTATTTTCTCTATCGTCCTAGTGGATGCTGGGGTTCCTGAAAGGACCATGGGGATTATACCAAAGCTCCCAAACGGGCGGGAGAGTGCGGATGACTCTGCAGCACCGAATGAGAGAACTCCAGGTCCTCTTTTGCCAGGATATCAAATTTGTAGAATTTTACAAACGTGTTCTCCCCTGACCACGTAGCTGCTCGGCAGAGTTGTAATGCCGAGACCTCTCGGGCAGCCGCCCAAGATGAGCCCACCTTCCTTGTGGAATGGGCCTTAACCGATTTAGACTGTGGCAGGCCTGCCTCAGAATGTGCAAGTTGAATTGTGTTACAAATCCAACGAGCAATCGACTGCTTAGAAGCAGGCGCACCCAACTTGTTGGGTGCATACAGTATAAACAGCGAGTCAGATTTTCTGACTCCAGCTGTCCTGGAATATATTTTCAGGGCCCTGACAACTTCTAGCAACTTGGAGTCCTCCAAGTCCCTAGTAGGTGCAAGGCACCACAATAAGCTGGTTCAGGTGAAACACTGACACCACCTTAGGGAGAGAACTGGGGACGAGTCCGCAGCTCTGCCCTGTCCGAATGGACAAACAGATATGGGCTTTTTTGAGAAAAAACCACCAATTTGACACTCGCCTGGTCCAGGCCAGGGCCAAGAGCATGGTCACTTTTTATGTGAGATGCTGCAAATCCACATATTTGACTGGTTTTAAACCAATGTGATTTGAGAAATCCCAGAACTACGTTGAGATCCCACAGTGCCACTGGAGGCACAAAAAAAAAAAAGGTTTGTATATGCAATACTCCCTTGACAAACTTCTGGACTTCAGGAACTGAAGCCAATTCTTTCTGGAAGAAAATTTACAGGGCCGAATTTGAACCTTAATGGACCCCAATTTGAGGCCCATAGACACTCCTGTTTGCAGGAAATGCAGGAAACGACCGAGTTGAAATTTCTTTGTGGGGCCTTCCTGGCCTCACACCACGCAACAAATTTTCGCCACACGTGGTGATAATGTTGTGCGGTCACCTCCTTTCTGGCTTTGACCAGGGTAGGAATGACCTCTTCCGGAATGCCTTTTTTCCCTTAGGATCCGGCTTTCCATCGCCATGCCGACAAACGCAGCTGCGGTAAGTCTTGGAACAGACATGGTACTTGCTGAAGCAAGTCCCTTCTTAGCGGCAGAGGCCATAAGACCTCTGTAAGCATCTCTTGAAGTTCCGGGTACCAAGTCCTTCTTGGCCAATCCGGAGCCATGAGTATAGTTCTTACTCCTCTACGTCTTATAATTCTCAGCACCTTAGGTATGAGAAGCAGAGGAGGGAACACATACACCGACTGGTACACCCACGGTGTTACCAGAACGTCCACATCTATTGCCTGAGGGTCCCTTGACCTGGCGCAATACCTGTCCCGTTTTTTGTTCAGACGGGACGCCATCATGTCCACCTTTGGTATTTCCCAACGGTTTACAATCATGTGGAAAAAACTTCTCAATGAAGTTTCCACTCTCCCGGGTGGAGGTCGTGCTGAGGAAGTCTGCTTCCCAGTTTCCATTCCCGGGATGAAAAACTGCTGACAGTGTTATCACATGATTTTCCGCCCAGCGAAAAGTCCTTGCAGTTTCTGCCATTGCCCTCCTGCTTCTTGTGTCGCCCTGTCTGTTTACGTGGGCGACTGCCGTGATGTTTTTCCCACTGGATCAATACCGGCTGACCTTGAAGCAGAGGTCTTGCTAAGCTTAGAGCATTATAAATTTACCCTTAGCTCCAGTATATTTATGTGGAGAAAAGTCTCCATACTTGATCACACTCCCTGGAAATTTTTCCCTTGTGTGACTGCTCCCCAGCCTCTCAGGCTGGGCTCCGTGGTTACCAGCATCCAATCCTGAATGCCGAATCTGCGGCCCTCTAGAAGATGAGCACTCTATAACCACCACAGGAGAGACACCCTTGTCCTTGGATATTGGGTTATCCGCTGATGCATCTGAAGATGCGATCCGGACCATTTGTCCAGCAGATCCCACTGAAAAGTTCTTACGTGAAATCTGCCGAATGGAATTGCTTCGTAGGAAGCCACCATTTTTACCAGGACCCTTGTGCAATGATGCACTGTTTTTAGGAGGTTCCTGACTTGCTCGGATAACTCCCTGGCTTTCTCTTCCGGGAGAAACACCTTTTTCTGGACTGTGTCCAGAATCATCCCTAGGCACAGCAGACGTGTCGTCGGGATCAGCTGCGATTTTGGAATATTTAGAATCCACCCGTGCTGATTGTAGCAGTATCCGAGATAGTGCTACTCCGACCTCCAACTGTTCCCTGGACTATGCCCCTATCAGGAGATCGTCCAAGTAAGGGATAATTAAGACGCCTTTTCTTCGAAGAAGAATCATCAATTCGGCCATTACCTTGGTAAAGACCCCGGGGTGCCGTGGACAATCCAAACGGCAGCGTCTGAAACTGATAGTGACAGTTCTGCACCACGAACCTGAGGTACCCTTAGTGAGAAGGGCAAATTTGGGACATAGAGGTAAGCATCCCTGATGTCCCGGGACACTATATAGTCCCCTTCTTCCTGGTTCGTTATCACTGCTCTGAGTGACTTCATCTTAATTTGAACCTTTGTAAGTGTTCAAAAAAAATTTTTTAGAATAAGTCTCACCTAGCCTTCTGGCTTCAGTACCACAATATAGTGTGGAATAATACCCCTTTTCTGTAGTAGGAGGGGTAATTTAATTGTCACCTGCTGGGAACACAGCTTGTGAATTTTTTCCCATACTACCTCCTTGTCGGAGGGAGACTTGGTAAAGCAGACTTCAGGAGCCTGCGAAGGGGAAACGTCTCGACATTCCCATCTGTACCCCCGGGATACTACTTGTAGGATCCAGGGGTCCTGTACGGTCTCAGCGCCATGCTGAGAACTTGTCAGACGCGGTGGAACGCTTCTGTTCCTGGGAATAGGCTGCCTGTTGCAGTCTTCTTCCCTTTCCTCTATCCCTGGGCAGATATGATCTTATAGGGACGAGAGGACTGAGGCTGAAAAGACGGTGTCTTTTTCTGCAGAGATGTGACTTAGGGTAAAAAACGGTGGATTTTCCAGCAGTTGCCGTGACCACCAGGTCCGATGGACCGACCCCAAACAAGTCCTCTTCCTTTATACGGCCATACTGTGCCGTTTGGAATCTGCATCACCTGACCACTGTCGTGTCCATAACATCTTCTGGCAGTTATGGACATCGCGTTTATTCATGATGCCAGAGTGCAAATATCCCTCTGTGCATCTCGCATATATAGAAATGCTCTATAGTCAATAAAATACTGTCCCTGTCAAGGGTATCAATATTTTTAGTCAGGGAATCCGACCAAGCCACCCTAGCTCTGCACATCCAGGCTGAGGCGATCGCTGGCCGCAGTATAACACCAGTATGTGTGTATATACTTTTTATTATATTTTCCAGCCTTGTCAGCTGGTCCTTGAGGACGGCCCATTCTATAGACGGTACCGCCACTTGTTTTGATAAGCGTGTGAGCGCCTTATCCACCTTAAGGGGTGTTTCCCAACGCGCCCTAACTTCTGGCGGGAAAGGGTATACCGCCCATAATTTTCTATCGGGGGGAACCCACGCATCATCACACACTTTATTTAATTTATCTGATTCAGGAAAAACTATGGTAGTTTTTTCACATCCCACATAATACCCTCTTTTGTGGTACTTGTAGTATCAGAAATACGTAACACCTCCTTCATTGCCTTTAACGTGTGGCCCTAATAAGGAATACGTTTGTTTATTCACCGTCGACACTGGATTCAGTGTCCCTGTCTGTGTCTGTGTCGACCGACTAAAGTAAACGGGCGTTTTAAAACCCTTGACGGTGTTTTTGAGACGTCTGGACCGTACTAATTGTTTGTCGGCCGTCTCATGTCGTCAACCGACCTTGCAGCGTGTTGACATTATCACGTAATTTCCTAAATAAGCCATCCATTCCGGTGTCGACTCCCTAGAGAGTGACATCACCATTACAGGCAATTGCTCCGCCTCCTCACCAACATCGTCCTCCTACCTGTCGACACACACGTACCGACACACAGCACACACACAGGGAATGCTCTGATAGAGGACAGGACCCACTAGCCCTTTGGAGAGACAGAGGGAGAGTTTGCCAGCACACACCAAAAACGCTATAATTATATAGGGACAACCTTATATAAGTGTTTTCCCTTATAGCATCTTAATATATATATAAGCATATCGCCAAATTAGTGCCCCCCCTCTCTGTTTTAACCCTGTTTCTGTAGTGCAGTGCAGGGGAGAGCCTGGGAGCCTTCCCTCCAGCCTTTCTGTGAGGGAAAATGGCGCTGTGTGCTGAGGAGATAGGCCCCGCCCCTTTTTCGGCGGCCTCGTCTCCCGCTCTTAACGGATTCTGGCAGGGGTTAAATATCTCCATATAGCCTCCGGAGGCTATATGTGAGGTATTTTTAGCCAAAATAGGTATTCATTTGCCTCCCAGGGCGCCCCCCTCCCAGCGCCCTGCACCCTCAGTGACTGCCGTGTGAAGTGTGCTGAGAGGAAAATGGCGCACAGCTGCAGTGCTGTGCGCTACCTTTAGAAGACTGAGGAGTCTTCTGCCGCCGATTCTGGACCTCTTCTTACTTCAGCATCTGCAAGGGGGCCGGCGGCAAGGCTCCGGTGACCATCCAGGCTGTACCTGTGATCGTCCCTCTGGAGCTGATGTCCAGTAGCCAAGAAGCCAATCCATCCTGCACGCAGGTGAGTTCACTTCTTCTCCCCTAAGTCCCTCGTTGCAGTGATCCTGTTGCCAGCAGGACTCACTGTAAAATAAAAAACCTAAGCTAAACTTTCCTAAGCAGCTCTTTAGGAGAGCCACCTAGATTGCACCCTTCTCGGCCGGGCACAAAATCTAACTGGCTTGGAGGAGGGTCATAGGGGGAGGAGCCAGTGCACACCACCAGATCCTAAAGCTTTACTTTTTGTGCCCTGTCTCCTGCGGAGCCGCTATTCCCCATGGTCCTTTCAGGAACCCCAGCATCCACTAGGACGATAGAGAAAGTATTTTATATTTAACACGGTAGAATACCGGTATCCAAAGGAGGGACTGGCAGAGCAGATCAGCAGATGAAGAACATCTAGTGAGGAAGATTAGCTTTGCAACTGCATTTAAAATGGATTGTAGTGGTGAGAGCCTATGTTTGGGAAGACCAGTAAGTAGACTATTACAATAATCAATGCAGGAGATGATGAGTGCATGGATTAGAGTTTTTGCAGGGTCTTGTGTAAGATAAGGATGCATTTTGGATATGTTTTTAGGTGCATATAACATGATTTAGAGACAGATTGAATGTGTGGAACAAAGGACAGTTCAGAGTCAAGGAAGACACCTAGGCAGCGAGCTTGTGGGGTAGGGTGGATAGTCGCATTGTCAACAGTTATGGAGATTTCAGGTTGGTAACTACTGTGGGCTGATGGGAAAATAATTTTTTGGAAATGTTGAGTTTGAGGTGGCAAATTACATCCAAGATGAAATGGCAGACAGGCATTAGGTGACACAAACCAATACAGATGGTGATACATCTGGGGAGGATATGTAGATTTGAGTATCATCAGCGTACAAATGATACTGAAATCCAAAGGAGCTGATTAGTTTGCCAAGAGAGGAAGTATAGATTGAGAAAAGCAGAGGACCTAAGACTGAGCCTTGGGGTACTCCAACTGATAGAGGTAGAGAAGAAGAGGTAGAATCAGAGAAGTGAACACTGAAAGAGCAATTAGATAGGTAAGATGAGAACCAAGTAAGGGCTGAGTCCTGAAGACCTAGGGATTGTAGTGTTTGTATGAGAAGGGAGTGGTCAACAGTGTCAATGGCAGCAGAGAGATCTAGAAGAATAAGAAGTGTGTAATAGCCTTTCGATCTAGCAGTGCCCAGATCATTCACTACTTTGGTCAGTGTCGTCTCTGTGGAGTGTGGGCACGAAAGCCTAACTGAAGTGGGTCCAACAAGTTGTGGGAGTTGAGAAAATGTGAGTGATGGAACCTGAGGCAGAACTGTGTATGTGAAAAATTGGGACAGTAATATTCCAACTCCACTACCTTTACTATTACAAGGCCTGGATGTGTATGTGAAGTGGAAACCACTGTGTTACAGTGCTGCAGGGGAGGCTGCATCTGATTGTGTGAGCCATGTTTCTGTTATAGCCAGCAGATTAAAGTTGCGAGAGATAAAGAGGTCATGGATGGATGTTAATTTGTTACAATCAGAGAGTGCATTCAATAAGGCACATCTTAGTGACTTGGAAGGGGATGGTAGACATGTGATATTTATGAGGTTAGATGAATTTCTATGTTGTTTTGAGACAGCTGAGTGTGAGTGGGACAGATGGTTGGGGCCTGGATTTGGTGATACGCCACAAGCTAATAAAAGCAGAAGAGCGAGATAAATATTGCTGGATGTTGACATGAGCAGCCATCTGCTATGTCATACACATACATGGGTCTGTGTATTACATCCTCCTCGGTTTTAAACATCCTGCTATGGAAACATAAATTATATGATACTCTGACTGAATGGGTATACTCTGACTGAATGGGACCCATTCGGTGTGCAGCTTAAGAGCCAATATTTGATATGGCTATTTATTCCTATCATCACAACTATCCCCTTTTGTCTCTCTCATGTTCTCCATCCCTTCCCGACTCATTCCATTCATCCCCTCCTGTCTCTCATTATTTTTCCATACAATTGTGCCTCTAATACTATCCATATACTTCGTTCTGATTCTTTCCATCTTGAATTTCATTCTACCCATTTCTTCTTCGCATTCCAATAATCCCTTCCTTTGTCACATTCTATCAACTTATTCATATTATTATATCCATCCCCTCCTGTCTCTCAATCTATCCATTTATTCCTATCATTCCAACTATCCCCTTCCGTCACTCATTTTATCCATCCCCTACTGACTCTCTTTCTATCTATCCATCCCCTTCTGTCTCTTTCTATCCATCACCTCCGGTCTCTCATTCTACCAATATCCTACTATTTCCATTCTTTCATGATCTCCATTTCTTGCTCTCATTCTAACATTCCCTCCTGTTTCTCATGCCATCCATTCACAGTTGCATTTTCCCGGACCTCTCTTGCTTCATTCTACCAGTATATTTGGCCAAACTGGAGTCTACACAATGGTCTAGCATGATTATAGGGTCTCAGGTGCAACAGGAGGGGGTTACCGGGAAGGAAAGAGGGGAATTGGGATGCAGGAGTACTGGGAGGGCATAATGCCCACAATGAGGACTCCACAGGTGAGCATTTACGAAGCGTGGAGAGGTTCCAGGTGCTGCAAGAGTAGGGAGGGTAAATCAGGGTGCCAGACACAAATACCTACCAGTTCCCTAACAGGCAGGAGCTCGGCTGGAGTTTACAGCTCTGTGATGTCCCTGCAGCTGCAGTTTGCAGCACTATAAGGACCCTGTGGCTGCAGAGGTGCGGCGGTGATGTGGTCTCTGGAGGTCACAGAGGATCACTGATTCGTGCCCAGGATCGGAGGAGCTGGTGAGTATTCTGCTATCCCAGTGTGTAGGCAAACACTAGCAGAAGAAAGTAACTCCTACACCTGAATGATTAGTTGGGTAAAATTAAGCAAGTTTGATTTTCTCAACTAGTTGAACCAACCATTTTTGGGCATTTTTCTGCATGCGGGAGCAAATGGCTGATTATCATTTATCCCGCACAATACACAGATTATCATTCCAACCAGCCATGATTGCATCCAGGAAGGATGTGATCGCAATTTAGGAACATAGTTTCTGAGGTTGAAAAAAGACAATTTGTCCATCGAGTTCCACCTGTTTATGGTCTCCTACGCTGTATTATTTTTAGGACTAAAATTATTATGTTGGCCGTTGTGTTAATTTTTTCTCTTTTGTTAACTATAGTGCATGATCTACCCACCATAAGCCTGTATATCCTTATCCATTAGGAATTTATCTAGCTCATTCTTAAAAGTATTGACTCTGCCATTACTACTTTCTCAGGCAGGAAATTCCAAACACGTATTGTCCGTACTGTGAAGAAACCTTTTTGCCTCTGTGTGCGCAATCTCCTCTCCTCTAACCTAAGCGGATGTCCACGTGTTCTCTGTGTCGATCTTATCGAAAACAGATCCTTCGTAAACTCTGTATATTGTCACCTTATATATTTGTAAGTGTTAATCATGTCCCCTCTTAATCTAATCTTTTATAATGTAAAAATGTCTAGCCTAGGATGCCTTTCTTCGTATTCCATCTTCTCCATCCGCTTTATCAATTGGTCACCTGCCTCTGAACCTTTTCTAGTTCCAGGATATCCTTGTTGTAGTATGGTGCCCAAAATTGTGTACAGTATTCAAGATGAGACCTCACTAGGGATTTATATAATGGGAGTATAACACTCCCATCTCTTGCATCAATTCCCTGCTTAATTCATGCTAATATCTTGTTTGTCTTTTTTGCTGCATTCCTACTTCATGTACTGCTGCTAAGTTTATCTATGTGAACACCTAAGTCTTTTTCCAGTACAGAATCCCCCAATTTTACCCAATTTAGTGTGTAGGTGGTATTTTTTTCTTTGCTACCAAAGTGCATTACCTTACACTTGTCTATATTGAACCTCATTCTCCATTTTGCTGCCCATGCTTCCAATTTAAATAAATCGTTCTGCATAGACTCAGCATCCCCCACCAAATTTATAACCTTACACAGTTTGGTGTCATCTGCAAAAATCGACACCATGCTCTCTAGACCTACTGCTAGATCGTTTATGAGAATGTTGAACAGTAGTGGTTCAAGTACAGACCCCTGTGGCACACCACTAACTACTTTAGTCCAATTTGAAAAAGTTAATTTACCACAACTTGCTGCTCCCTATTATCTAATCAATTTCTAACCCAAGTGCATATTGTGCTCCCTAGCCCCAGTTCTTGTAACTTATAGATAAATCTCATGTGCGGTACTGTGTCGAAAGCTTTAGCAAAGTCTAAAAAGATTACATCCACCTCCTTACCCTGCCTTCAAAAATCCATGTTGGTTCCTATTAATAACCTTATTGGCTTCAAGGAACTTCTGTATACTATCCCGTAAAATACCTTCCAGTTCTTTCCCCACTGTAGATGTAAGACTAACTGGTCTATAGTTACCCGGTTCAGATTAACTTCCCTTTTTGAATATCGGCACTACTTCCGCCATATGCCAATCTTTGGGAACCATGCCTGATGTGAGTCAATGAAAATCAAATATAGGGGTCTAGCTAATTCGGAGTGTAGCTCCATGAGAACCCTTGAGTGAAATCCGTTGGGACCAGGTGATTTGTTCATCTTAATTTCTTTTAATCAGTCATAGACTATTTCCTCACTTAAAAAAGTACTTAGTAGTGGGACATTATTACTCATTTTTTTGCTGACCATGGGAATACATTTATGAGTATAATTATCAAGCAGCATTTTTAATACCTCCCATTTCTCTGTAGTATTTTTACCTTGAAACACAATTTCCCATTCAATGTCCCTTAAAGCTTCCCTCATCATGTCAAAGTTGTCTTTGTTAAAGTTTAGAGTCCTAGTTGAGCCTATACAGGACTGTTTATGAAAACGGATATTGAATGTTAACCATATTGAGGTCGCTGTTTCCCATGGGCTCCCCTACTATAATATTTGATACCAATTCCCATTGTTTGTTAATACCAGGTCTAAGATTGCATTGTACCTAGTTGGTTCCTTGATTAGTTGAAGTAAGTAGTTATCATTTAGTGTATTTAAAAACCTATTAACCCTAGCAGTATCACATGACTCATTTGTCCAATTTATCTCTGGATAGATAAAATCTTCCATCAGTATTACATCACCTAATACTGCGCTTTTTCAATTTGCTTCAGTAACAATTCATCAGACATATTAATACTAGGCGGCTTGTAGCATAGCCCTAATACTATCTTTTTTTATCTAATTTGATTAATAACAGCGACGCAGCATTAGGGGAGAGTGGCCCAGACACTCAGTCATTCTGCATATGTGGGGGGGGGGGGGGGGGGGTACCACAATTCCTGGCACCTACAATTGTATTTTTTTTTATTCAATAATTTTTATTGAAAAAAAATGTGTACAATTTTTCAAAACAACACCATTTAAAAGATCTCAACACTAACACCTTGTCACTGTGTATGTTAACTGACGATTTATTTCGCCGAAAACTGCTCCGGAATTGTGGTTTTTTTTAAATTAATGAATAAGGTGAAGAACATGACTTTAACCCTATCCCAAGTGATTTTAGTAAAAAAAAAAAAAGGAAAAAAAATATTTATTGTTTATTTTTTTATATATAAATTTTTTTCCCCTCAAACATCGAAACATTGCGGCTTTTATTTTGAAAGCCAGACAGCCTGCAGGTATACAGGGGTGTCTGGGGGTGGCTTGGGAGGGTTCATTTACTCTCCCCAGCGGCTGCCATTGTCTGTTTCTCTTCCCTGTCGCTGCTAACACTCTCTGACTGGTCGCATCCTGTGCGACCAGGTCAGATAAAGCACTTGCAGGCATGGACGCATCTGATGCCACCATGCCAGGTAAGTGGTTAACAATGCTGTTATCACATTGTCAAAATATAAACAAATGTCATAACTTTTACAATTGTGGTCTCTCTGTAATTTAATACAGGTGACATATATCAGAGTCTTTCTACATGAGTATTCACATCCCTAAATTTTCTATCGTGTACATTCTATAAATCACAACTTAACCCAGAAATTGAGTGCAGTAACTAACATGAGTACTTCCTTTAAGATTTATTAGGATGTCTTTAATCCTGACTCCCATGGTATTGCACAAGAGGAGACTCAAGCCATCTGTCCCAGATTTTATAATACTTACTGAGGGTCATTCCGAGTTGATCGCTAGCTGCATTAGTTGAGGCAAAAAAACTGCACTTCTGCGCATGCGCATGTGGCGCAATGCACACAACGTACTATTACAACGAACAATGTAGTTTCACACAGGGTCTAGCGAAGCTCTTCAGTCGCACTGCTGACCGCAGAGTGATTGACAGGAAGAGAGCGTTTCTGGGTGTCAACTGACCGTTTTCAGGGAGTGTTCAGAAAAACGCAGGCGTGCCAGGAAAAATGCAGGCGTGGCTGGGAGAACGCAGGGCGTGTTTGTGACGTCATAACAGGAACTGAACAGTCTGAAGTGATCGCAAGCGCTGGAGTAGGTTTTGAGCTACTCTGAAACTGCACAAAAAAAACTTTGTAGCCGCTCTGCGATCCTTTCATTCGCACTTCTGCTAAGCTAAAATACACTCCCAGTGGGAGGCGGCATAACGTCTGCACGGCTGCTAAAAACTGCTAGCGAGCGATCAACTCGGAATGACCATCACTGTCCGCATGCCTGGAAATATATACACATTTTTCATATTTTATGACCTCATTCGTTAATGCGATCCATGTACTTATATTAGGTCCAATAGGTGCCAACCTTAATCCAGCTATACATACCTTCACCAGGGTACATAAGTTGACAATATACCACTGAGTATTTTTATCAAGAGCATCATTTTCGAAGGATGCAAACACACAGACTTTAGGGGTGCACACATCCAATGGGATCCCCAATTGAGACTATGAATTTAAAAGCTTACTTCCAGAATGAGTTGACTACTGGACAGGACCATAGCAGGTGCCAAAATGTGGCATCCAATGAATTACACTTGGGCCATTTGGAGTCTTCCCTGCCTCCCATTTTAAGTAAACGTTCAGGTGTTAGATAAACTCTATGCAATATAAAAAGTTGGATTTGCTGAAATCTAGTCGATGCAGAAGAAATACGGGAGCTGCTCCTCTTCTTCCTTAAGTTGCATCAAATTTTCCCCATGATATGCAGTTAATACTGTAGAATAAATTATGGAAATCAAGTGTTTATTGTCGAGTGATAACAGTAATTGTTTGACCGGGGACTCCTGTATATTAAGGGGAATTGGGCTGAGCAAGCATGTCAGAGCTGAGACATTTATAGAAATAGGTATCTGGGATAGGATAATTTATTTGCAGTTGTTGTAAAGTCATGAACACATTCTCAGAGTATAATTGCCCAATAGCAGTAATGCCCCATTTCCCAAAAATTTCACGCAGCTGTAGCCCAGTTAGTTCCTTAAATGCTACAGTACCATCTAGAGGAGTATCTGGATCCCACCCCTCCTCATGTAAAATGGAGTCAGCGTGCTTCCAGAATGGCCTGCTTGAAAATTGGTAGTTTAATCCAAAGGTTCTCAAACTCGGTCCTCAGGACCCCACACGGTTCATGTTTTGCAGGTCACCTGTAGATTTTTAAAATGCGATAGTTGGTGATACACAGAGCAGCTGCTGGGTGACATGGAAAACGTGAACCGTGTGGGGTCCTGAGGACAGAGTTTGAGAACCACTGGTTTAATCAACTTAACATTGCCACTTAACAGCAGATTCAGTGGTTTAAAACCCGGTAATGTCTCAGATACTATCAGTGTAGGCAGTGCCACCCCCATCGTATCTTTGACCCACTCAGATATATGTGCTGGCGCCGGGATTTTGACTGCCGGGATCCTGAACGGATTTTGTACAACGATTGAAAAAATCCAACTTTTAAAGCCAACATTTTACAATAAGATCTCTTTATTGCAGAGTTACAGTATTTAAAAAAATAATAGCTCAGTTGCACACCATTCAAAAGTTAATAAGCATTAACATAACATTTAAATTAAAATTTGACCATTTAAATATGCAAGAGAACATAATTTTAATAACCTTTGCGGCTTTAAATTTTTTTGACAGATGTGTAAAGAGTAGCTAGATGTGTAGATCGAAAAAAAATGTCCCCTTTCTTCTGTTCAAGTTGTGTTTTTGTAACACATTTTTGTGATGATCTTTACTTGAATATTTTATATCATCTGTCTGTTTATCAAATAAAAATGGTTGACATGGACTAACTGGTATAGTACATTTATTAAGCCAAACAGCGTAATGGAGTGACTCCCAAGGGTGAAGGACATACTTGAGAACTCTATAGTGACTCCATCTACAGCTGTGTCCTCATACACCTATCCTTTGTGGGTGATATGATACAAGGTGCAAGACAATATTATTGTGCTGCATTTTTTTTCCACATTTTGCATCTTAGTTCGCTTACAGGTACTTCGGAGTAGTGGTTTGGTGCGGCTAGGTAGCAAATTCCACGGTGCTATAACCGGGGCTATATGGCACGATTTGAGAACAGGTATGTGGACTAGGGAGGCCAATTCCGGGATCGTGATCGGCGGGATCCCGGGATTTAGGGTAAAAAATGGCCGGGATTCAATCCCAGGTTTGGAAACTCCAATCCTGGGGCTTGAGGGATCAGCATTGAGCGTCCTCAGGACCCTAATGTGGACACACATGGGCTGAAAAAGTAGGAATGTAATACTACCGGTAATTCCTTTCTTGTAGTCCGTAGTGGATACTGGGGATCTGTACTTTAGTACCAAGGGGTATAGATTGGGTTCATTGGAGCCTGGCACTTTAGGACCTTTAGTGTGTGTATGTGTGTGCTGGCTCCTCCCCTCTATGCCCCTCCTACCAGACTCAGTCTAGAAAACTGTGCCCGAGGAGACGGGCATACCACGAGAGAAGAAAACTGGTACAACAGCGGTGAGGCCAGTGGCGGAACTACTGCCAGTGCAAGCTGTGCCTTGCACTGGGGCCCGCCACTGTCAAGGGGCCCAAAGCCATCGGCATGTAATGAGTCAAACGGACTCATTACATGCCGCTGTTTGCTGCGGGACACCGCCACCCACCGAGGAGAGGAACGCAGCGGCCACGGGGGGAGGCGGAGGAGGGAGCCGCCGCAGCGCTTGGTAATTGGTGGAGGCGCTGCTGCAGCTGTCCCTCTCCTTCACCATAGGCTGTCCTCCGCTGCTGTGAATGCTGGGAAGCGCATTAAGTCTTTCATGTCTTGGTACAGGTACAGCTCGGTGTGTTGGGGGACACCAGGGGTTAATCCCCAATGTATATTTAAAGCAATATAGTACAAGCTCTTACACTTCGCTTCCCCAATCTGTCATCCAGCTTGGCAAGCCTACCACGAGTATCATACCCGCATCTCTCCATCCAGGTCAAGGATGTGCAAATTCCATCAAAAGAAAAATGGAAGGAACTCAGAATAAAATTGAAGAATGTGAACAACTCATCAGGTTTAATGAGACATATCAAACAAATAAAAACTCATTACAGATTTTTTTAGACAAGAGAATACAATTTGTATACTAAACAGGGTAGGACTGTAACAGTTTTTTGAGTCGATGCTGAAATTAGAGGTATTTGGTTGTAATAAGAGAGTCTAGACAGGCCTGATGTCTTTGTGACATTTTTGAAGATGTTTAAGAAGCTGTGGCCTCTGGGTAAATCTTCTCATGCATTTAGTACAACTATATGGCCTCTCCCCGGTGTGCTTACGCTTGTGTAGAACAAGATGTGTGCTATGCTTAAAGGCCATTCCACATTCCTTGCATGGATACGGCCTTTCACCGGTGTGGGTTCTATGGTGGGTAATTAAGTGGGAACTGGAAGTAAAGCTCTTCCCACACTCAATGCAAGCATATGGTTTTATGCCTGTATGTACTCTTTTGTGGGTAATAAGATGAGAACTTTGTGAAAAACTTTTCCCACAGTCGCCACATACATAAGGTTTCTCCCCTGTGTGCGTTCTCTGGTGGACAATAAGATATGTGCTGATGGTAAACGTTTTCCCACACTCCGAACACTTAAATGGCTTCTCACCCGTGTGAATTCTCTGATGTTTTAGCAATGTTGAGCTATCGCTGAAGCTTTTCCCGCAGTCAGAACAAGCAAAGGGTCTGTCCACTGTGTGTATTCTCTCGTGCCTCACTAAATTTGATCTTTGCGTGAAGCATTTATCACACTTTAAACAGACAAAGAGCGAAATTCCTGTATGCTCCTTTTGGTGATTGACCAGGGTTGCTTTTTGCTTGTACTTTTTCCCACATTCAGAACAAGCATAAGAACCGAATACCTTTGATTCTATTTTTGCAAAACTCATCTTCGATAATAAACTCTTGTGAGGTTTAAGTTCTATAATTTCATCGTCGTAAAATAAGGAATACTCTACAGGAACACGTTCTCGAAAGTTGTACCGACGTCTGCTGGAGAGGCTTCCATCCACATTTAATGGAATTTTCATATCTTCGATCAAGTCATCGTTTAAATGTACACCTTCTACCGCCAGTCCATCAGGTGTAAACAAGGATGTATACAGCTCTTCTGTTTGGTATCTGGAGACATCTATAAAGGCATACACTGTGAGTACCTGGCCAACCAAAAAGTACACCAGTCAAATGATAGCCACTGGAGAAATTGTGTATAATTGAGTAAGCTAAGAATTCTGGATAGTCCAGTTCCTAATGTTTATTACGGGTATTGGAAGCCACAGAAGAGTCCAGTGGACTCATAAAACCACAAAGCTACAAATATTGTTTTTTTAGGACTTCATTTCTGTAATCATCTAGACTAGGGTGCACTATTCCACAGAATCCACAAGTTTTCCTAAGAACATCTAAACAAACTGATAGACACCAATATAATTGACAGGTGTGTAACTTAATTTTTGTAACACATTTAATAAAACCCACTTGTACAGCACTGAAGAGTATGCTAGCACTGTAATATAAATGATAAAGTAGAAATTATACATTTTAGTCTGTAAGAGTAGGTATTTAGTTATACCATACGCCAGTGGTTCTCAAACTTTTTGAATCACGGCACCCTAGAATATAAAAAAAATTGTTTACGTCACCCCTAGGCCAAAAGTTTCTTTTTCAGAATTTTTTTCCCCTAATAAATATTACATTACGGAAATTGTGTTTATACGTCATCCTTAGGATCAATTGTGTGGTGACGCAAAGGATTTGCTTCTGTTTGTCAACATATTTTATGACTGACAATCATCAGCACTGGTTTTGCCTATTACATTGACCATAAATCATTTGAATTAGTCCTGGACCACCAATCTGAGGCACTCCACGGTGCCATGGCACACAGTTTGAGAACCACTGCCATATGCTGCAGCAGACACTTGCATTTTGTAAATGTTAATATGTCATACATCAATAAATACAAAATAGCCCATTACAGTTATACTTTTCTCTTTTTTGTTGGAATGGGGGGGTCATTCCGAGTTGATTGTAGCTGTGCTAAATTTAGCACTGCTATGATCATTCACACTGACATGCGGGGGGGACGCCCAGCACAGGGCTAGTCTGCCCCGCATGTCAGTGCCGCCCCCCCCACAGAAGTACAAAGGCATCGCACAGCGGCGATGCCTTTGCACATCAAGAGTAGCTCCCGACCAGTGCAGCTTTAGCGTGCTGGCCGGTAGCTACTCGTCGCTCCCCCCCCCCCCCCAACGGTCTGGCCATGCCACCTAAATGGCGGCTTAACGCCGCCGTCCAGCCCCCTTTTCTGCCTCAGAGGCGAACGCTAGGCAACAACGGCTGCCATGTGCGGCGCACTGCGGCGCCGGCGCAGTTCCGACCCGATCGCTGCGAGAAACTGCAGCAAGCGATCGGGTCGGAATGACCCCCATGGTTACCTAAATAACACCAAATAGATTGTCATAACATTTTGGGGGGGAATGATTCAATTCTCTGTGATGACTTCAAAGTATCTACAAGAATTGATACTTTTTCCCTCACACACCATGTTCAGCGAACTTCCTAATGTTTAGATATCATACAGTAGTATACAGTGATGTGCACAGCCCGGACACTGCGCAGCAAGTCGCCAAGAATTGAATCCCCTCTGACTGTATTTTGTAATATGCTCTGTTCACACACTGTATGGTGGTGCAGAATTTTGTTGTATTTAATACTTACATGTATATTTATAGAGAGCAGAGGTTATCTGTGACTTACATATCTACGTATATGTATCAAAGAATTTTTCAATTAATTAAACTCCACCTCCCCATTGTCCTTTACATATATCACCCCAAAGAGTAGCACAATTCAAAAGCTACAAAAGATGTTGAAGACCTGGAATATTATTTGCAGAAAAAATAAAATTTTCGGGAATTTGAGCAGAATTGCAATTATAATTTTAACATCATTTCACATATTTTCTTAGTTAGAATTATTATTTTCCAAATATAGATAATATCATGTTGCAATACAAGTAACGTAAAATAAAACACTATTGTTAGTAAAAAGTATTTCGCCATAAAAACCTTCAATCCCCTATATCTTTTATTTTTTGGGGGATTAGCGGATTAGAGTAAAGATGGCCATACACCTAAAGATTTAGGGGGAGATACAACTGTTTGAAAAGTCGGTTGGGCATCTGTTTTTTCCTATCTATTAGACAGGAAAGAAACAGACTCCCAACTGACTTTTCAAACATTTGAATCTCCCCCTTATTGTCCAATCTGGCTGGTGAGAATGAAAATCTGGTTTTGTATGGGAGCAAATGACATTTGACCATTTGCTCTGAAATGCCAGAAAACTGACAAAAACGGGCATTCAGACAAATTTGACAAATCAAATTGTCCAATTGACCATTTTTGTCAGTTTCCAACCAGCCAGATTAGATAATTAATCTTTAGGTATATGGCCAGCTTTAGCCAATGAAACAGAATTAAAGATAGTCTATCAATTGCTGATTAGAAATTTAGCTATATACAAATTAGTCCAGTGAAGTTCTAAGCCGATAAGAGGTGGATTCACCAAGTATACTCTTAATTGATAGAAAAAGATCAGCACAGACTTCATCTGCAAATTGTTCTAATTCCTTATTGAAAAACAGAAGTTACGGTAGACTTACCGTTGATAACTGTTTCTCCGAAGTCCACAGTATCCACAGGATATTATTTGGGTTGTAGGTGGTATCAGAAGATCGGGCAGCAAACGGTTAAAGCTTTTGGGACTCCCAGCACGCAACGGTCCAGCCTCCCTATAACCCCGCCTCCTGGCCAAGGGAATTCAGTTTGTCATAAAGCCCAGGTAGGAGCAGGATCAGAGCGAGAAGGAAGACCTATTCAGGTGAGAAGAACACACACACTTCCATACCAGAAGGAAGGAGTTAGTAAGTGTTTAGATTCTCAAATCAGGAG
Source organism: Pseudophryne corroboree (assembly GCF_028390025.1). Classification (NCBI taxonomy): domain Eukaryota; kingdom Metazoa; phylum Chordata; class Amphibia; order Anura; family Myobatrachidae; genus Pseudophryne; species Pseudophryne corroboree. The sequence continues at coordinate 149,504,726 of NC_086455.1, forward strand.
CGTCAGGGTGGGATCCCTGTGGATACTGTGGACTTCGGAGAAACAGAGTTATCAACAGTAAGTCTACCATAACTTCTGTTTTCTCCTTCCGGGTCCACAGTATTATCCACAGTATATAAATTGGAATGTCCCAAAGCAGTAATTAAGAGAGGGGATGCTCCAGATTGGACAGGAGAATCCTACGCCCAAATGCAGCATACTGAGAAGCATAGGTATAAAAGGCATAATGTCTAATAAATGTATTTATGGATGACCATGTGGCTGCCTTACAGAGTTACTAAGCTGAGGCACCATTGTGGGCTTCCCATTAAGGACCTACTGAACGGGTAAAGACATTGGTGGTCATTCCGAGTTGTTCGCTCGCAAGCTGCTTTTAGCAGCTTTGCACACGCTAAGCCGCCGCCTACTGGGAGTGAATCTTAGCATAGTAGAATTGCGAACGAAAGATTAGCAGAATTGTGAATAGATACTTCTTTACAGTTTCTGAATAGCTTGAGACTTACTCTGCCATTGCGATCAGTTCAGTCAGTTTAGTTCCTGGTTTGACGTCACAAACACTCCGTTAGCCCAGAAACTCCACCGTTTCTTCAGACACTCCCGCGTTTTTACCAGGAACGGCAGCGTTTTTTCGCACACACCCATAAAACGACCAGTTTCCGCCCAGAAACACCCACTTCCTGTCAATCACATTACGATCACCAGAACGAAGAAAAAACCTCGTAATGCCGTGAGTAAAATACCTAACTACATAGCAAATTTACTTGGCGCAGTCGCACTGCGGACATTGCGCATGCGCATTAGCGACTAATCGCTCCGTTACGGAAAAAAATAACGAGCGAACAACTCGGAATGACCACCATTATCCGGGATAGGGCGATATGCTTATGAATATGCTTCTGAGATAGTCATCCAGAGCCATCTAGCCAATGTTTGCTTATTGGCAGGCCATCCTCTCTTGTGAAATCCGTACAGCACAAATAGAGAGTCTGTTTTTCTGATGGCACTGGCACGATCCACTTAGATCCTTAGTGCACAAACTACATCCAATGATGCATCTCCACAGAGATTGATATTGAAAGGCCGTAACTACTATTTCTTCATTGAAGTGGAACTTTGAGACCACCTTAGGAAGATACCCAGACTTGGTTCAGAGGACCACTCTGTCTGGATGAAATACCAGAAATGGGGCGACGACACAACAGTGAACCTAAATCTGATATTGATCTAGCTGAAGCAATTGCCTGTATTTCTTCCACTGACAATATGGATGTCACCGCACAAATTAACTCAGAGATATCCACTTGGGTGCGGTGCTCCTCCTCTTTTGAGGCAGACTAAGAGGTCTAGATGCATTATCACTTAGAGAGTGATAAAATGGAGAAAGAAAAAGTTCTAGCATATCAGGTCCTAACTGACGTTTTTCAAACACAGCCTGTGACATGGCAGTTAGAAAAAGTTCTAGCCAATCGGGTCCTAACTGCCATGTCACAGGCTGTGTTTGAAAAGGGTTTGAAAAGGGATACAGTCTCTAGGTCAACAGTAACTAGGTCGACCACTGTTGGTCGACATGTTCTAGGTCAACAGGTCAAAAGTCGACATGCGTTTTTCACAATTTTTTTCTTTTTTTGAACCTTTTCATACTTAACAATCCACGTGGACTACGATTGGAACGGTAATCTGTGCCGAGCGAAGTGGTAGCAGAGCCCGAAGCATGGTGAGCGAAGTGAGCCATGCGAGGGGACACGGTGCACTGATTGGGGTTCCCGGTCACGCTACGAAGACAAACGACACCAAAAACAAACAAACTCATGTCGACCTTTTGACCTGTCAACCTAGACCCTGTCAACCTAGAGACCCTATCGACCAATAGTGGTCGACCTAGTTACTAGCTACCTTCCATACCACACCCGTTTGAAAAACGGCAGTTAGGAGCTGATTGGCTGGTATTTTTTCACTCTCCATTTTATCACTTTCCAAGCGATGATGCATCTGGCCCAGATGGAGAAGATTCGGCTTCATCTGCTGAAGTATCCTCGGATTCTGAAAACTGCGTAGATTGTGAGGGAGGCGCCCTATATCTATCCGTTTTAACATTCCTAGGCCTGTCTGCCTGTAAAATTTGCAGAGCTCTGAGCCAAATCTTGGACTGAGTGTGACAGCACATTTATCCATGGGGGTTGTTGTATAAATGCAGAAGGGATTTGTGGACAACCTATAACCGGAGATCTAGCCAGAACAGCCAACAATCCGCTATATTCGATAGAACCTGTGCAAAAGATGCCCACGGGGGTTCTTGCTTGTATAGGTTCCTGGTCTAAAGCCGGTTCGTCAATATGTTTAAGGTTTGTAAACCTATGACAGTTTGAGGACAACCCATCCTGCATCGGGTTCACTACGATCTGCCGGCGGCCGACCTCCCGGCGACCAGCATACCGGCGCCGGGAGGCCGGCCGCCGGCTTACCGACAGTGTGGCGAGCGCAAATGAGCCCCTTGCGGGCTCGCTGCGTTCGCCACGCTACGGGCACGCTACGCGCGCCACACTATTTTTTCTCCCTCCAGGGGGGTCGTGGACCCCCACGAGGGAGAATAAGTGTCGGTATGCCGGCTGTCGGGCTCCCGGCGCCGGTATGCTGGTCGCCAGGAGCCCAACCGCCGGCATACTGAAGACCACCCCCTGCATCCTGAGGGCCTAACCCTGGTTTACAGGACAAACATGATATGAATGTACTGTAGGTGCAGGTGCTGCATCATTACCCTTGCCTCGTGAGGACATAGCAGCAATATTCTTCACACATCAGCGTAAAAATACTGTATGCAGCAATGTGACAGCCTTTATTTATTATAGTTAAAGTGAAGTGCAATCAGAACCTACCCTGTTTGCACCAGCCTTGAATGTATGAAAATGAAAGACAAGCTGACAGGAAAATGGAGAATTTTTAGTCAGACAGCAGCACTAGCAAACAGTCACATACAATGCATAAATATACACTTGCAAATGGGCACTTATTCAACTACACAGTACCGCAAAGGTAGGTAGGAAATCAGTGCTGTATCACCTGCCTATGGAGAGCGGGTTACAGGGAGACTAGAACCCGGCTTCCTTAGTTTGATATTGCCGCCAGAAAAACGGCTATCAGTAACAGACACTCCAGGGAACACAGCCGCAGAGCGACTATAACGCACCACATGTACTTCGTATCGCTGCGTCTCACACGGAAGCGGGGTAAATACAGTTTATGGTGGGAAACGCAAAGGAGGCTGGCCATGAACTGGGGGGGGGGGGGGGAGGGGGGACCAGGGGAGGGTCATACTCCCCACTGCTGATATCCACTCCAGGGTTCTGCAGCCTCACTAATCCCCAGAGCCTATGATCCATGAGGTCTAGCGCTGGTGCACCAGAGGTGGACGACCACGTCAGCGACTGTCCGGAAGTCTCCAACCCGAGTCAGTAAGACTGCTTTAAATGCGACTTAGACCAATAAGCGGTCAAGACACCTTACCTTCTCCCCATACTCGCCTGGGATCGCCAGCGTAGACCTGATAGTACGTCCCGCTGGCGCCTACCGTAACACCAGCGTCTACGTGAGGGTAATTGTTGTTGCGACACCGGCAGGAAGTTGTTGGAGCGACCCCTGCAAAAAGTGTTTTGAACACATAGCAAAGGCGCTCAAAAAAAAACAAAACTATATAAAATAAAAAAGTTTCTAAAAACCAAAACCTTGTGGCTGTAAAACAGCCACAACGTTTCTACAGTGGTCTGGCTCCTGCCGCACAAAACAAAAAACTGAATTACCTGGACCAGGAGGCGGAATGTGAGGAGGCTGTACCGAGGAATCCTGGAAGCTCAAAAGTTTAAACCGTTTGGTGCCCGATCCTCTAATGCCACCTGCAACCCATTGTAGATCCTGTGGATCTACTGTGAACCCCAAAGGAGAAATTAAAATTTCACTTGCTCAACCCAGATAGCTGATTTAGGTAATACTCATCCATGCTAGCAATTATTATTATTATTTTTAAGGCCGCTTATTGAAGATTCTAATACTCTGAATAGCTGTATGTCTGTCTATCCCTGTAAGAGAGTCCTCACTAGCTAGTAGTGTGCTGTTTGACAAATAATGTAGTTTATGTATTGGCTAACGGGTGATTCTCCAGAAAGTGAACATAAGATTCCGCAACCCACTTTTCAATTTGTTTTCCTTTTAAACTGGTCTGTTAAGAAAGTGTTGTGAGAAAACGTAATTGCTTAGCAGCAATACCTTAACCTATACTTTAAGACGGAATACATACTTTTGACCAGGGGCCGAGATCCCGGCTGTCATGATCCCGACAGCGGGATCCCAGACACCAGTATGGCGGGTAGTGAGGCGAGCACCAGAAAGCCCGTTGCGGGCACGGTGGCTCGCTGCGCTCGACACAGGATCTATTCTCCCTCTATGGGTGTCGTGGACCACCTGTCGGGATTCCGGCGCAGCACTGTGACCGACGAGATCCCGACAGGCATTGCGGTGATTGCCTCCACTTAAGACCCACCAAATTCTTGGTATTTTGGAGATGTCGTTTGAATTTGTGTAGCTGTCCCGTGCATCACGAAGAATCGCCCTAATGGTTCATTCTAAGGGGTAAAATGTCTTGCAACACTGCAGCGTTAAAAATGGAGGGGAAATCTGCTGAAAGTGCCTGTTTAAACATGCAGGGATAACTCCCATTCTGAAAAAACAACATTCTGACCCAAACTCTCTCTGAAATTAACATGCCAGTTCTCACAGCCCTTTCTTGCTTTTCAACCTATCTGTCTTACTGCTCTTTCAGTGTTTGTTTCTCTGACTCCACCTCTCTCAGTTGGAGTACCACAAGGCTCAGTCTTAGCTCCTCTGCTTTTCTCAATCTATACCTCATCTCTTGGCAAACCAATCAGCTCTTTTGGATTTCAGTATCATCTGTATGCAGATGATGCTCAAATCTACTTATCCTCCCCAGACTTGTCACCATCTGTATTGGGGGGATGGTATCGCGATGCCGGCGCCAGTCAAAATACCAACAGCTACATCCCAACACAAAAGGTGGTAAGTAGACTAGCTCTGATCCCCAACCATAACACTAACCCCCTTTTCCCCTCAGCCTAAGCCACCAACATAGGGGGTCATTCCTACCCGTTCGCACACAGCGGTTTATCGCTGCGGTGCGAACGGGTGCGGAATGCGCATGCGCGGCGGCCGCAGTGCGCGACGTTGCCCGGAGAGGGGTTGCCGGGTTACGTCACGACTAAAGAAGGAAGCAGTCGCAGAGCGGACCGCAAAGACTGACAGGAAGAAGGCCTACCTGGGTGGATCCGGAGCGCTGAGGACCGTTTTCGGGGAGTGGTAAGGAAAACGCAGGTGTGTCCAGCAGAACGGTGGCGAATGTCCGACGTCAGAGCCGGCTCCAGCATCGCAGGGATTGTCGCACAGGGTAAGTAGGTCCAGGGCTAGTCTACATCTGCTTGAAATTTTTTTTAGCCTAGCAGGGCTGCACAAGCGATCGCAACCCTGCTAAGCTAAAATACACTCCACCATAGGCGTGTACTAGTTGATCGCAGCAGCAGCAAAAAGTTGCTGGCTGCGATCAACTCGGAATGACCACCATAACCTTCAATGCCTCCCCATCTAATCGCATCCCCATTGTACAGTCCACACATAACCTCACATATTTTGTCTTTCTTCACTTCACATCCTCCTGACCCCTGGCCAACATTGCTGAGTGACAATATCATGCAGCACATTAAGACCCTTTGCAATCTGGTGGACCATTATGCAATAGGTAGCACCTATCTTTGTGTACCAATGTTCCCTACAGATTGTAAGCTTGCGAACAAGGCTTTCCTATCTCAGGGTCTGTCTGTTTTTACCCAGTTTTGTTCTATTACTGTTGTTCAAATTGTAAAGTGCAACGGAATATGCTGCGCTATATAAGAAACTGTTAAAAAATAAATAAGTGCCAGTTTTGAAAACCCACAGCGCGATACATGTATCCTTAAATCTGTACTTTTAACTGTTACATACAAATAAGACAATGGTGGTCATTCCGAGTTGATCGCTCGCTAGCAGTTTTTAGCAGCCGTGCAAACGCTATGCCGCCGCCCACTGGGAGTGTATTTTAGATTAGCAGAAGTGCGAACGAAAGGATCGCAGAGCGGCTACAAAGTTTTTTTGTGCAGTTTTAGAGTAGCTCAAAACCTACTCAGCGCTTGCGATCACTTCAGACTGCTCAGTTCCTGTTTTGATGTCACAAACACGCCCTGCGTTCGCCCAGCCACGTCTGCGTTTTTCCTGGCACGCCTGCGTTTTTCCGGACACTCCCTGAAAACGGTCAGTTGACACCCAGAAACGCCCACTTCCTGTCAATCACTCTGCGGCCAGCTGTGCGACTGAAAAGCATTGCTAGACCCTGTGTGAAAGTACATCGCTCGTTGTAATAGTGCGACGCGCATGCGCATTGCGCCGCATACATATGCGCAGAAGTGCCGTTTTTTTGCCTCAACGCTGCACAGCAAACGACTGCAGCTAGCGATCAACTCGGAATGACTACCAATATACAGTAATCAAACTTATTTAATAAGGAAGAATTCTCCTTACATAATAAATTCTAATATAATAGAAAAATAAAGTTATTACTGTTTTAGGTTAAAAGTAAAAAAAAAAAAAAAAAACTTACCCAGCGTCTTGGCCTGTTTACTCACATCTGTTAAACATGGGTCTATGCCTTGCTCAATGTGTGATATTAACTTGGGCTTTTTACTCTGGTACCCTGTAAAAGCATGTTAGAGAAATAACAAAAGATATACAATTGTTTTCTCAAGACTATAACAAAGCTTCAATTTTATATTAATTATAAATAAATACACTTAGCTCTGAAACTGCAAACCACCAATAAACACAAATATCTATCAAATTATTTTACTTTGCATTTCATCACGTCAAACAATCTGCTGATTTGAGAATGTGATCAGAATGAATCTACCAGATATTTTGACTTTACTAAATGACAGTTGTGTTGTTTAAATGACTGTTAAGGGGGGTACACACGGAGAGATCCGTGCTTAAAATCTAAGCAATCTTGCTAGATTGCTTAGATTTTAAGCACGGATCTGCCGTGTGTATGCCCTCCAGCGATAGCGATGCGCGGCCCCGCACATCGCTATCGCCGGTGCTAGATTGAGCTGCATGCAGGCTCAATCTAGCGGGTCGCTCACTTCACCGTTGTGTGAAGTGAGCGGCCCCCCGTCGGCTTTCCCCCTCGCTCAGCACATCGCGCTGTGCTGAGCGGGGTGAGAGATGTGTGCTGAGCGGTCTGTGTTAAGATCGCTCAGCACACATCTCTCCCGTGAGTACCCCCCCTTTAGAAACTTTTTATCTGCTCCACTCCAAAGAGGGGAATTGATTTCTGATTTATGCTAATAAAAGTTCCCTAAGGCAGTGCTTTTTGTTCTGGCAGATAAATGTTACAGTAGGTGACTATTGGTCATAGAAAATGTGTGGGTATCCAGCAAAAAAAAGAAACCACAACATACAGTATTTGGAGATTTACAGATGGAGCCTTCCTTCTCTTTGCCTGCCTAGTCCCAGCATGACTAAGCCATCCGTCCGCTTAGTCACGCACATAGACGCTTCCGATTGTAAGTAGTGTTCACTGTAGGCTGTTTTAGCAGGGTGCCGCGCCCTGCCCGATTTTATTAAGGCAAAACCCGCCCTGCCCTTTCTGCGGCACCCTGCTAAACAGCCTGCCCGCTTCCTGCTCTCCCAGCGTGTATAGATGCCGTGCGCATGCGCATACGCATAGCACCCATTCACACTACGGGAGAGCGCTTGGGGGAAGCCCAGTACCTCTGTAGGTGCTAGGCACGCCTCTTTTAGTGACGCCGCCAGCCGCCTTTAGTGACGCTGCCAGCTGCCCACGTCCCCTTTAGTGACGCCGCCGCCCGCGCCCCGTTTTCAGACGCGTGCGCAAGTGCCCCCACAGACCAGCGCCCTGCCCTGAAAAATTCCTAGGGGGAACACTAGTAAGCATCTCTGTCCGGGCGGGCTGGACGGAGGCACTCTCCATTCAAGTGAATGGGGAGCGCCTCCGTCCGGGCACGCACCCGTCCAGACGGAGACACTTGCAGGTGGGCGTGCCTAGTCACAGACTAGCGTGGCTCCATCTGTACACGAATTTAGAGAATCCTCAGAATGTATCTAGGGGGTGACTGAAGTAGATATCTGAGACATCAGCTGTGGTCCCCCATTTAAGCTGACACAAGCAACTCCCATAGGCTTCTATGGGGCCTACTATAATGCGAGATTAGTCATGCTGGACACTGTAGCTCAGTCTTCAGGTGGCATTAGCACATATTTAACTACAGGGTACTGTTCTGCATGCTCCCTACTGACACATGTGCGGTGCACAATAGACACCTGCATCTATACCCGGAAGCATAGCAAAATCGTTACGTGGCATGGTTGCACGGAATGCAGCCCCAGACAGCTGGGCATTCTCCGACATGACTGCATCCCATACTCGGCTCCCTCCTTATCTACACTCCATATCACTCTGTGTGATGGAGATGGGGGAAGGGCAAGTGCAGGAGGGGGTATTATACACAGATACAGTGGCACTGTTTGGGGTATTGAGGGGTACTTATATATATATATTAGCCAGTCGTGTGGTTAAAATGCTGTATGTAATAGGCCAATTAAAAACTAATGTTAGTTTATGTCACAAAGCACCTCCTGAATATACTTGCTACATAATTATAAAAGGATTGCCTTTAAAAAAAATATAAACTCTTGAAAGAGTGCTGTCTTATTCTTATGAGACTACCGTTTATTGTGTGAGGTTTTTTTTTTGGAGTCCATGGTTGAGATTTCATTTTAACTCAGCAGGAAAATCAACAGTGTTAAACTTTCAGTAATGGTTTGGGACTCGTACATCTATACGTTGTCAGGGCAATTCCGCATCCTGTTGACGCCAAGGTCGGTGATCGGAGAAATCCGACATGTTGGATTTCCCAGTCTTTATGATCCCGGACAAAAAATGATCATGATAGGCGAGTCTGTATCCTTTGAATCCGACGGTTATTGATGGCTGCAGATCGGTGAATCGGATCGCGTATCTGTAGAACGGGGAATCGGGTGTAATGCCCGCTTAAGTTAATTCAATTATGTAACTGAGGAAGTCTATTAGCACAAAGAAACCATATTGTTGGGGTTTCATTTTGGTATGTATTTATTCAGGTTTGTTTAAACATAGATTTTCAGGATTTTCCCAGCCAGGAAACCTACCTAAAGTGCAGATGGTTTGGTAATTATCCATCATTACTTGTCGATAGAGCTCTCTCTGTCCTTCTTCTAAATATCTCCATTCTTCCTTTGTAAAATATACAGCAATGTGCTCGAACTCTGTTGTAGTCTTAATAAATTATATAAAAAAAATAAAAATAAAAAAAAAAGTAAAATATTTGTACTTTATCACTTTGCTTAACAAACAAAGCTTTATAGCCTAATATTACATTGTCTACATTTCTTTAATGTTTATACAGTGGATTTTCCTTTTCTGATAAACCAGCTATCACACTTTACAATATGCCAATAATTGAAGAAATACAGGTATGAACAGAAATATAGCATGGGTCTGCTGAGTACTGGAGTTTAATTTAGGGGCCTACGTCCAGCCTTACTGGTGGGACCTCAAAATAAAAGACAGTTGTTTAGCTGTTCATCTAAAGTAAAAAAGAAAATCCATATACGAGCATAGGAAAACACATTATGTAACGCTACACCTCTTAGCAAGGACTTTAATTAAGGTGTCCTATTTATTTATTTTTTTAAAAGCAAAAGACAAAGATAACTGTAAGTATCCCTGAAAAGTGTTACCCAGTAATATTCTAGTGGATAGCAGACTAAGCTTATGTGTCCGAAGACGCAGTAATGGATCAACATCGCGACCATCGGCCGCAGCATCGGAAATTGGACAATGTTACGCAATATCCACCATATCTAAGCTGCCAAGGCCAGTGCACATGTCCGAGACGGACAGGCTAACAGAATTATATAATATACAGTACTGTGCCAAGGTTTTAGGCAGTTGTGGAAGAAATGCTGCAACGTAATAATGCTTTCCAAAACAGAAGTGTTAATAGTTAATTTTATAAATTAACAAAATGCAAAGTGAATGAACAGAAGAGAGACCTAAATCAAATCAATAATTTGGTGTGACCAACCTTTGCCTTTAAATCAGTATCAATTCTTCTAGGTACACTTGCACACAGTTTTTGAAAGAACTCGGCAGGGAGGTTGTTCCAGACATCTTGGAGAACTTGCCACAGATCTGCTGTGGATGTAGGCTTGCTCAAATCCTTCTGTCTGCTCATGTAACCCAGACAGACTCGATATTGTTGAGATCAGGGCTCTGTGGGAGCCATATCATCACTTCCAGGACTCCTTATTCTTCTTTACGCTGAAGATAGTTCTTAATGACATTGGGTCCGATTCAGACCTGACCGCTGTTGTGCGAAATTGCACAGCGGACGACTATCGAATGACTGCGCATGCACCCCAATGTGCGGGCGCGGCACCAAACAGCGAAAGAATGGTGCGAAAATTTCAATCGCTAGGCGTACGCAAGGTGATTGAAAGGAAGCAGACATTTGGGGGTAACTGGCCATTTTCTGTGAGTGTCTGGAAAAATGCAGGCGTTCCCAAGCATTTTCTGTGAGGGTGTGTGACGTCAGCTCTGGCCTGAACAGCCTAATTTTATCAGACTGTAGGAGTAAGTCCTGGGATACACACAGACTGGAAAAATCATTAGATGGAGAGCGAGTTGCAAACGGATTTTCAGATGTTCGCTGTCTGGCAAAGTTTCCTGCGGCATACACATGCATTCCCACACTTGCACGGGGTGGGTTTTCACTCTCTTTGGAAGGCGGCTATCTGATCGCAGCCCTCTGCAAATCAGGTCTGAATTAGGCCCATTGGCTGTATGTTTAGGGTTGTTGTCCCTGCAGAATAAATTTAGAGCCAATCAGACGCCTTCCTGATGGTATTGCATGATGGATAAGTACCCTCCTGTATTTCTCAGCATTTCTTAGGTGATCACACCAAATATTGGGGCAGATTTATTAAGCTCGGTGATATGATAAAGTGGAAGGTGATAAAGGACCAGCCAATCAGATCCTTACTGCCATGTCACAGGCTGGGTTTGAAAAAGGACAGTTAGGAGCTGACTGGCTGGTGCTTCATCACCTTCCACTTTATCACTTCACCGAGTTTAATAAATCTGCCCCACAGATTTGATTTAGACTTCTCTTCTGTTCCTTTACATTGCATTTTGTTCACTGATAAAAATTAACAATTATCACTTCTAATTTTGAAAGCATTCTTACGTTTCTTCCACAACTGCCTAAAACTTTTGCACAGTACTGTGTATGAACAAAAGATGTTACTACACGATAGGCAAAGCAGTGCATATATCTAATCTAGATTACTGACTCATCTTAAGGTGCCTACACACTAGGACGATATCCGTACAATGTACCCGATTCGGACACATCGTTCACGATATCGTCCAGTGTGTATGCACTATGTCGACGATACGCACTCCTTTGTGCGACATCGCTTGCAAAAGCAATGCTGCCAAATGCAACATGGGCCCCGCTCCCCCCCCCTGCCATCATCGACAAGTGTACCCACTTTTATAAAAAGTAATGGGGGGGCCATTCCGACCCGATCGCTTGCTGCAGTTTGTCGAAGCGCAGCAATCGGGTCGGAATTGCGCATGCGCCGCAGTGCGCCGGATGGCCGAAGGCCGTCGTTCAGTAGCGATCGCCTCTGCCTGATTGACAGGCAGAGGCGGTCACAGGGTGGGAGGGGGCTGGACGGCGGCGCGGTGCGGCCAACGCAGGCGTGGCCTGACCATTGGGAGGGCGGGCCGCGGCGGCTGCATGCGTCTCACGCAGCCGCTGCGGCTAGTGGCAGCAACAATCAACTCCCGGCCTGCCGGAAGTTACTCCACAAATACAAAAGCATCGCCGCTGTGCAATGCTTTTGTATTTGTGCAGGGAAGGGGGGGGGGGGGGCGGCACTGACATGCGGGGCGGACTAGCCCTGTGCTGGGCGTCCCCCCGCATATCGGGGAAGATGATCGTAGCTGTAAATTTAGCACAGCTACGATCAACTCGGAATGACCCCCAATGTTGCAAAATTAGATAAAATTATGAAATTGAATTAAAAAACATACAACCTGTACAGATGTTTTCTTTAAATGTGTATCAAGTTTTTTTTTGATGGCTCTCGTGTTTAACATCTTCTTTCTTGTGATCTTTAACCTGGGCATCTTGGAGAGCTGTGTCATATGTGAATATATACGTGAAAAGAAAGAGACAATAAACCAGAATATATACAGGGGCTGATTCAGAGTAAGAAACACAGCAAATAAAATAGGAATTTTAAATACCTACCAGTAATTGCTTTTCTTGTAGTCCGTAGTGGATACTGGGAATACTAGATTACCATGGGGTATAGATCGGGTCCACTGGAGCCTGGCACTTTAAGAAACGAATAGTGTGTGCTGGCTCCTCCACTCTATGCCCCTCCTATCAGACTCGGTCTAGGAAACTGCACCCTAGGAGATGGACATACTTTGAGAGAGGTATATAACACAAAAGCGGTGAGGTAACGAACCAACACACAAACAATAGAATAGCAGAGCTAACCAGAACAGAGGAAAGCAACACTAACTATAGAAGGATAGCAACGCTAATCAAACATGGAACAGGGAAAGCAACAGCAAACCCAACCATAACCCGTACAACCAAGTAAGCAGAAACGAAGCACTGAGGCGGGCGCCCAGTATCCACTATGGACTACAAAAAAAAGGAACTACCGGTAGGAATTAAATTCCTATTTTCTCTTACATCCAGTGGACACTGGAGAATACTAGATTACCATGGGGACGTCCAAAGCTCCCAGAACAGGTGGGAGAGTGCTGAGACCCCTGCAAAACCGCCTGACCAAAGTGAAGGTCATCTTTGGCCAAGGTGTCAAACCTGTAGAATTTAACTAAGGTGTTCACACCTGAACAAGTTGCTGCATGGCACAACTGTAATGCCAGGCCCCGCCCAGGAAAAACCCACCGACCTTGTGGAGTGGGCCTGAACAGAACTCGGCAGCGGCAGAGCCGCCGAAGTGTAGGCTTGTTTGATAGTCAATTTGAGCCAACGAGCAATGGACTGTTTGGAGGCAGGATGACCAATTGTCTTAACATCATAAAGGACGAAAAGCGAGTCAGACTTCCTGTGACGAGTTGTCCTTTTGATGTAAATCCTCAAAGCCCTCACAACACCTAGGGACTTTGGAGCAACTGAAGTGTTTGATAAGACTGGAACCACAATAGGCTGATTTACATGAAAGGCCGATACCACTTTTGGCAAAAACTGTGGCCAAGTTCGGAGCTCCGCCTTATCCTCGTGAAACACCAAGTAAGGGATCTTACAGGAAAAGGCCCCCAATTTCGAAAACACGCCTGGCAGCGGCCAAGGCCAGTAACATAACCGTCTTCCACGTCAGGTATTTCAAGACAACCCTCTGCAAGGGTTCAAACCAATCCAACTGGAGAAAGGTCAACACCACATTGAGGTCCCATGGAGCAGTGGGAGGAACAAATGGTGGCTGAATATGCAACACCCCCTTAAAAAAGCCTGTACTTCAGGAAGTACCGCTAGTTGTTTCTGAAAGAAGATAGAGAGGGGCGAGATCTTAACCTTGATGGAGCCTAATCGTAAGCCCGTATCCACTCCTGCTTGCAGGAACAGCAGAAACCGGCCCAGACGGAATTCCATAGGAGAACATTTTCGACCCTTACACCAACAAACATACTTCTTCTAAATACAGTGATAATGTTTGGAGGTAACTACCTTATGTGCCTGAACCATAGTGGAAACTACCTTAGATGGAAGACCCTTCCTGGTTAAAATTTTCCTCTCAACCTCCAGGCCGTCAAACGTAGCCGCTGTAAGTCTGGATAGACGAAGGGTCCTTGTTGAAGAAGGTCCTAGAGAAGCGGCAGTGGCCAAGGTTCCTCCAACGACAGGGTCAGGAGGTCCGCATATCAGGCCCACCGAGGCCAATCCGGGGCAATGAGAACTGCCTGAACCCTTTCATTTTTGAGTCTTTTCAGAACTCTTGGGATTAAAGGAATCGGAGGAAACAGGTAAACGAAGTCCATGGCGCCTACCGCAACCGCCTGCGGGTCCCTCGTTCTGGAGCAGTAACGACGGAGCTTCTTGTTGAGATGAGAAGCCATCAGGTCTATCTGTGGACAACTCCACCGGTGAACGAGTTGTTGAAACACCTGAAAGTGGAGGTCTTATGCCCCCAGATGGAGGTCATGCCTGCTTAGGAAGTCCGCTTCCCAGTTGTCCACTCCAGGAATGTAAGTGGCCGAGATGGCTCGTGTTGCCTTCCGCCTAGAGGAGTATTCTTGACACCTCTCGCATTGCGGCCCTGCTTCTGGATGTACTCCACCACCGTGGTGTTGTCCGACTGCACCTGGATGGTCTGATTCCGAAGGAGGGATGAGGCCTGTATGAGTGCGTTGTAAATCGCCCCGAGTTCCAGGATGTTGACTGGAAAAGCAGATTCCTGAAAGGACCACGTCCCCTGGAACTGCGCCCCTTGAGTCCCAGCCTTCCTACCCCGGAGGCTGGTATCGGTTACCAACAGCATTCATGATAGGGTGTTAAAACTCCGACCCTCCATCAGATGGGAAACTTGAAGCCACCATATAGGGATATTCGTGCTTTTGGTGACAGGGTTATATGCTGATGCATGTGCAGTTGAGATCACGACCATTTGTCCAACAAATCCAGTTGAAACGGTCACGCATGGAACCTACTGTACTGTATTGCCTCATAGGAGGCCACCACCTTGCCCAGCAAGCGGATACAAAGGTGGAATCGAGACCACACGAGGTTTCAGCACCATCCAGACCATAGACTGAATAGTCAAGGCCTTGTCCCTGGGAAGGTAAAACCTTCTAAGACACCGTATCCAGGATCATCCCCAGGAACTGAATTCTCTGAGACGATTCCAAGTGAGATTTGTAGAAATTGAGAATCCATCCATGCTCCGTAAGCAAACGAGTAGTCAAGTCGATGCTGTGCAGAAGCTGTTCCCTGGACACTGCCTTTATCAGATCGTCCAGGTACAGAATTATTTGTACACCCCACATGCGCGGTTGTAGCATCATTTCTGCCATAACCTTTGTGAATACCCTTGGCGCTGTGGAGAGACCGAAGGGTAAGGCCTGAAACTGGTAATGCTGGTCCAGAATCGCAAACCTGAGGAACGCTTGATGAGGGGGACAAATTGGGATCTGCAGGTATGCGTCCTTTATATCCAGGGACACCAGAAACTCCCCCTCCTCCAGATTCACTATCACTGCTCTTAGAGATTCCATCTTGAATTTGAACACCCGAAGATACGGGTTCAGAGATTTGAGATTCAAGATCGGTCTTACCGAGCCGTCCGGCTTCGGAACCACAAGGAGACTTGAGTAAAACCCGTGTGTGTGCAGTTGAGGTGGCACTGGAACAGTAACTCCTGTAGAAAGCAGTTTTGCACTGCCTGTTGTAAGGAAACCCTGGCGTCCTGTGAAGCTGGTAAGCCTGACCTGAAGAATCTGAGAGGAGGGAGTTCCCGGAATTCCAGCCGGTATCCTTGGGATATGAGGTCCCTTACCCAAGGATCCCAGCAGAACTCTGCCCATATGTGGGCGAAGTGTTGAAGGAGAGCACCTACCTGAAAGTCGTCTTGCTGCTGGGTCCAACCGTCACGTGGAGGGCCTCGTGAGAGAGGATCCTGAGGCCTGGTCTGCAGGTCCAGCAGCAGCTGGTTTACAGGACTTACTGCGAGATCCTCTAGCAGCACTGAAGGAACCTCTGGCTCGGCCTCTGAATCTGGCCACCCGAAAGGAGGGTCCAGGATAGGGACGCCTGGCAGGTGGCGGAGCAGACGGCAGATATGTAGATTTACCTGTCATTGCCTGAGATACTCCACTTGTTTAGTTCTTCCCCAAACAAGGCATCACCTGTAAAAGGAAGGTTTTCAACTCCTTTTTTGGAATCAGCATCCGCTGATCATTGACGCAGACACAGGGCTCTACGAGCCGATACTGCAATAACAGTGGTACGGCCAATAATGATACTAAGTTCCTTAACGGCCTCACTCAAAGTTTGCAGCATCCTGGATGTGTTGTAGTAATATAACTATCTCTTCTTGAGGTAGTGTGAGAAACCCTTTCAAAATTTCATCAGACCATTTTACCATGGCTCTAGAAATCCAGCCGCATACTATGGTTAAGCGTTGGGCTACATCTGCTGCAGTATCAAATCCTTTTCTCGTAGTCCGTAGAGGATACTGGGGTCTATTTAGTAGCATGGGGTATAGACGGGTCCACAAGGAGCCATGGACACTTTAAGAATTTGATAGTGTGGGCTGGCTCCTCCCTCTTTGTCCCTCCTACCAGACTCAGTCTAGGAAACTGTGCCCGAGGAGACGGACATACTTTGAGAGAAGGACAGTGGTGAGATTCCAAACCAACACACACACACACAACAAGAGGAAAGCCAAGCTAACCAAACTTGAAACAGGAACAGCAACGGCTGAACCAACATTACTTAACCAAGGAACAGTGCAGGAAGAATGAAGCACTGGGCGGGCGCCCAGTACCCTCTACGGACTACGAGAAAAGGATTTACTGGTAGGTAATTAAAATCCTATTTTCTCTTACGTCCTAGGGGATACTGGGGTCCATTTAGTACCATGTACCAAAGCTCCCAAATCGGGTGGGAGAGTGCTGAGGTTCCTGCAGAACCGATTGACCAAACTGAAGGTCCTCAGAGGCCCAAGTATCGAATTTGTAGAACTTAGCAAACGTGTCCGAACCTGACCAAGTAGCTGCTCGGCAGAGCTGTATAGCTGAGACACCCCGGGCAGCCGTCCAGGAAGAAGCCACCGACCTAGTAGAGTGGGCCTGTACAGATTTTGGACATGGCAAACCTGCCATGGAATAAGAATGCTGGATAGTAAGTCTGATCCAGCGTGCAATTGTCTGCTTTGAAGCAGGACACAGAATCTTATTGGGATCATAAAGAACAAACAGCAAGTCTGTTTTTCTGTAACGAGCTGTTCTTTTCACATACACCTTCAAAGCCCTTACAACATCCAAAGACTTTGAAGTAGCAGAGGTGTCGTTGACAATCGGAACCACAATATGTTAGTTGATGTGAAATGTGGACATCACTTTAGGAAGAAACTGCTGACAAGTTCTGAATTCAACTCTGCCCTCATGAAAAATTAAATAGGGACTTTTGTGAGACAAAGCCCCCAGCTCCGACACACGTCTTGCTGAAGCCAAGGCCAACAGTGTGACGGTCTTCCACGTAAGATATTTTACGTCCACCTCCTGTAATGGTTCAAACTAGTCCGATTGGAGGAACTGCAACACCACGTTGAGATCCCAAGGTGCCGTGGGAGGCACAAAGGGAAGTTGGATGTGTAGAACACCTTTCAAGAACGTCTGGACCTCAGGGAGAGAAGACAATTGCTTCCGAAAGAAAATGGACAAGGCCGAAATCTGGACTTTTATGGAGCCCAAACGCAGGCCCACATCCACGTCTGCCTGCAGAAAAAGCAGGAATCGTCCCAGATGAAATTCCACCGCAGAATAATTTCTGCTCTCACACCAAGAGACGTATTTCTTCCAAATATGATGGCAATGCTTAGACGTTATCCCCTTCCTGGCTTGGATCATAGTCGGGGTAATCTTTTTAGGGATCCCACTCATGGCTAGAATCAGCCGTTCAACTTTCATGCCGTCAAACGTAGCCGCGGTAAGTCCTGATAGACGAACGGGCCCTGTTGCAGAAGATCCTCACGAAGAGGTAGAGGCCACGGATCTTCGAGGAGCATCTTCAGAAGGTCCGCGTACCACGCCCTTCTTAGCCAGTCCGGAGCAATGAGTATTGCTTGAACCTTTTCCCTTTTTATTCATTTTAGAATTCTTGGGATCAGAGGAAGTGAAGGAAACACGTACACCATCTGATAGACCCATGGAGTTGTCAGGGTGTCTACCGCCACTGCCTGTGGGTCTCTCGACCTGGAACAATACCGCCTGAAATTCTTGTTGAGACGAGAGGCCATCATGTCGATCTGTGGATATCCCCATCGACTTGTCAAGCACCTGAACACTTCCGGGTGAAGGCCCCATTCACCCCATTCACCCGGGTGCACATCGTGCCTGCTAAGGAAGTCCGCTTCCCAGTTGTCTACTCCCGGAATGAAAACCGCTGACAACGCCACAGCGTTTCTTTCTGCCCAGAGGAGAATTCTTGACACCTTTGACATTGCTGCTCTGCTTTTTGTATTGCCCTGTCGGTTTATGTACGTTACTGCCGTCGCATTGTCCGACTGGACCTGAATTGCCCAATCTTGAAGAAGATTTGAGGCCTGCAGAAGGGAGTTGTATATGGCCCTGAGTTCCAGAATGTTGATTGGAAGGATGACTTCCTGACTTGACCATCTTCCTTGAAACTGCACCCCATGAGTGACTGCTCCCCAAACTCTGAGGCTTGCGTCTGTGGTTAACAGAATCCAATTCTGAATTCCGAACCTCCGTCCTGCGACAAGGTGAGAAGACTGTAGCCGCCACAGAAGGGAGATCCTGGTCTTTGGCGACAGACGGATCCACTGGTGCATGTGAAGATGCGATCCGGACCATTTGTCCAACAGATTGAGCTGGAAGGATCTTGTGTGAAACCTTCCGTATTGAAGTGCCTCGTAAGAGGCCACCATTTCCCCCAGAAGGCGAATGTATAGATGCACAGACGCCCGGGTTAGCTTCAGGACCTCCCAAACCATCGACTGGATTAACAATGCCTTTTCCCACGGAAGGAACACCTTTTGGGACTCCGTGTCCAGTATCATTCCGCGGAATGGGAGCCTCCGTGTTGGCACTAGGTGAGATTTTGAAAGGTTCAGAATCCACCCGTGATCCTGGAGGAGTTTGGCTGAGAGACCAATGCTGTCCAGCAACCTCTCACTGGATGGCGCTTTTATCAGGAGATTGTCCAGGTACGGAATTATGTTCACTCCCTGTTTGCGGAGTAGAAACATCATCTCTGCCATCACCTTGGTGAACACCCTCGGTGCCGTGAAAAGACCAAATGGCAGGGCCTGGAACTGGTAGTGACAGTCCTGCAGTGCAAACCGTAGATAAGCCTGATGAGGCATCCAGAACGGAATATGAAGCTAAGCATCCTTGATATCCAGAGACACTAGGAATTCCCCCTCCTCCAGACCTGAGATCACCACTCTCAGAGACTCCATCTTGAATTTGAACACTCGTAAGTATGGGTTCATAGACTTGAGGTTCAGAATCGGTCTTACCTAACTGTCTGGCTTTGGTACTACGAAAAAGTTGGAATAGTACCCCTTGTTTAGTAGAGTCTGTACCAGTTTTTGGATGGCATGCTGTAAAGTTATACTTGCCTCTTGTGAAACTGGCAAGCCTGATTTGAAGAATCTGTGAGGTGGGAGCTCTGGAACTCCAGTCTATAGCCCTGGGAAATAAGATATTTTACCCAGGGATCCTGCCACAAATTTGACCAGATCTGACTGAAGAATTGTAGTTGGGATCCCACCTGACAGCCTTCCACGCATTCCGATCCACCGTCATGTTAAAGCCTTTGAGGATGCAGAGCCTGAGCTCTGTTCCTGAGCACCTGCAGTTGCGGGTTTGCGTGGTTTACCTCTTGCGCCGTTGAAGGACGTAGAAGCACCCCTGAATTTTCCCTTGAACTTGGCCGTCAGAAAGGACTGCAACTTAGAAGCTGAATAAGTCTTCTTGGTCGGGGGGGAGGGGAGGGGCTGAGGAAGGAAGATATGTAGACTTAACCGCAGTAGCTGTGGAGATCCATTTGTCTAGTTCCTCTCCAAACAAGGCCTCTCCTGTGAATGGTAGGCCTTCCACGCCTTTCCTGGAGTCTGCGTCAGCAGTCCACTGGCATAGCCACAACCCCCGGCGTGCTGACACTGCCATAGCAGTGGTGCATGCGTTAAGCACGCCTATTTCTTTTATGGCTTTCACCATAAAGTTTGCAGAGTCCTGTATACGCTGCAGGAGTAAGACAACATCCCCCCTAGATAAGGAATCTAACCCCTCAATTAGGCTACCTGACCATTTCACAATGGCTTTAGTGAACCACGCACATGCAATAGTGGGTCTTTGGGCCACCCCAGCAGCTGTGTACAATGATTTGAGTGTAGTCTCAATTTTACAACCAGCCGTGTCTATTAGGGTGGCTGCACCAGGAACAGGCAATACAATTTTACGTGACCGCCTAGAGACTGATGCATCCACTATCGGTGGATTTTCCCATTTTTTCCTATCCTCCAGAGGAAAAGGAAAAGATGATAGCAACCTTATATGGATCTGAAACTTCTTATCAAGATTAACACATGGTTCTTCAAACAGGGTATTCAATTCCTTTGACACAGGAAAAGTAACTGAGGATGACTTCTTTACATTAAAATAAGATTCCTCACTCTCCTCTGACACCTTATCAGGAATATGCAGAACATCTCTGATAGCCTCTATAAGAGCATCTATTCTCTGTGACAGAGCTACATCCCCCCCTCCAAGTCTACCTCACCCTCCTCCAAGTCTGACCCATCAGCGTCTGTCAGACTACAGGATATGGGCCAGAGATCGCTTTTGCGGACAAATGGGAGGGGACTGAGATGCTTTTTTGGGGACTGCGTCTCTGTTCATAAAATCATCCACAGTTTGTTTTAAGTATTGAGTCTCTTTCTCATTGCGGGACAATTTTGTAGAAAGAGTGGAAATCATTCCCTTGAGAGAATTAACCCACTCCGGTTTAGCCCCGCTAGCTTGTGAACCCTGAGTACCCAGTAGTGAGCCCCCTGGTGAAGAGGAATTTTCCGCTGTACAAGAAACACACTCTTTGCCTGACAATGTAAATGTGACAGAACACACAGGAAAAGGTTAAGCACAATTAACCCACAAAGAGCCCTTAAGGGAGACAGAGTTGTTTGGAGCCAGCCCCCACCGCGCCATTATCGCTAATGCCAAGCTTAGCCGCAGACTAAGTACCCTGATAGGGGACTTAGTACACTAATAGTCGCTCCCCCCCTGCTATGACCCACTGTTACCGCTGAGGTAATCTGGAGTCACACCGGAGGTGCTGCGTGTCCCTGTCTTGTCAGCGTCTGTGTACACTGCAGAAGGAAAATGGCGCTGGTGAGCTGCTGGATACTCTCATAGTGAAGCCCCGCCCCATCAATGGCACGTGGTCTTCCCGCTTTTTTCATACTGGCTACGGAAACCGGTGCTTAAAATAGAGAGAAACCGTTTTAAGGCTGTGCTGCCAGTCTGGGTACTGTGTACTGAGACGCAGTTTTGTACTGTGTCTGGAGACGCATTCCGCCCCGTTTAGAAGCCGTTGCGTCTTTGTACCCTCATGCCGCCATAATGGCCGGCGCCCCGCTAACCGAGACGCCGGTTCAGCACTCACCACTCTTCATTCTTCTGGCTCTGTTAGGGGTGGCGGCGTGCTGCGGGAATGTACGCTCGCTGTGGTGGGGCTTGCGAATAGAGTTCCCTCAGGAGCTCAGTGTCCTGTCAGCGGGGAATGGGACCATTAACCCTTGAAGAGGTTGGGCCATTTCCCTCCCCCCTCCCCCCCTCCCTAAAGTACCATGAAGCAGGCAGGCTGGTGTCAACCAGCCGTGCCTGAAATTAACAAACATAGAAAATAAATGCAGTAAACTCAGCAGCTTCAATAAGCGTGACCGGCTCCTCCGGGCACATTTTCTAAACTGAGTCTGGTAGGAGGGGCACAGAGGGAGGAGCCAGCCCACACTACCAAATTCTTATAGGTGCCCATGACTCCTAATGGACCCGTCTATACCCCATGGTACTAAATGGACCCCAGTATCCTCTAGGACAGTGCTTCTCAAACTCGGTCCTCAGGACCCCACACAGTGCATGTTTTGCAGGTAACCCAGCAAGTGCACAGGTGTATTGATTACTCACTGACACATTTTAAAAGGTCCGCAGGTGGAGCTAATTAGGTCACTTGTGATTCTGTGAGGAGACCTAGAAAACATGCACTGTGTGGGGTCCTGAGTACCGAGTTTGAGAACCTGTGCTATAGGATGTAAAAGAGAATTGATTTAAGAGTGCTTTCAATTTTGCGATCAGCTGAGTCTTTAAGGGAAACAGCCCCAGGTACAAGTAAAACGATCTTACGTGACTTCCTGGACACAGAGGTATCCACTGTCGGTGGGGTTTCCCAGACTTTCCTAACCTCTGTAGGGAAAAGGAACGAATTTAACACCCTTTTAGGTGTAATAAATTTATTTTCAGGATTAATCCATGCTGCCCTAGCCATGGAATCTAATTCTTTAGAAACCGGAAAGGTTGCAGAGGACTTTGGCTTCACATTAAAATACAATTCCTCTGCCTGTCCTTCCTCCTTATTAGGGATATTGAGCACCTCTCTAATGGCATAAATGAGGGCTTCAACACCCGGGGACAAGGAATCCTCCTCGTCCACCTCAGCCTCTCCCTCATCAAGCCCTGGTAGTTCAGAAAAAGAGTCAGATTTTAAAAATTGAGGGAGAGTGCGTTTGTGAGAGACCAACAGGGGGGGCTGAAGAGCCTTTCTGTGGTCGGCAGCAGGCACCATAAATGTGTCTATAGTTTGTTTCAGGGTTTGCCTTTCCTGCTTAGCCGTAGCCAACTCTGAATTAATATTGGAAATCATAGTTTTAAATGATGCTATCCACTCTGGTGCCTGCATGATGGAATGGAGCATTGGGTACACATAAGTGACCCCTGTGAGGAAGGTGTAAACCTAGCCTTGCATAAAGTACACACAGATTTACTAGCAGACATGCCTGAGCAGAAAGCACAGATTAGTGTGAAATACACAGAAGTATTAGTGAGATATGAACACTAACCCAGACCACCCAGAATGAAGTGACACAGAGAGATATGGGAACCAGCACACTACACCACAGACTGAGCAGCGCCCCATAGGGTGACCTCTGAGTGTAATTGTCCACACAGCTGTAAAATCACGGATAATGAGCTCCCCCCCTCACTATAACCCCCTGGTATCAGTTTACAATGGTGATTCAGTGGGTCCTGGAGGAGCAGTGTCCTCGTGCAGCCTGTGTAGCAGCAGCAGCAGGAAATGGCACCATTTGGCTTCTGGTCCCGACCTCCGGGAAGCCCCGCCCCCATAACGGCGCGGTCCCTGCATTGTTTTTATACTGGCTCTCCTTATGTGTGTAAAACGAGACTTTATAGCCCCCATTTACTGTTGCCAGTCTGGGTAGTCAGTGTGCACGACGGCCCAGAGCCAGGTGAACACTATTCCTCATGCCATCATGCACTGGGGACCCGCTAACCGGGTCCCCGGTGTAACACTCACTGCACTGGGTCTGTTTTCGGCATCTTTAAGGGATGGCGGCATGATGCCAGCGTGGGCTCACCCTCTGGGAGAGTGAGAACATAACCTCAGGTGCTCAGCGTCCTGTCAGCTGGGATGACAAACCATTAAATCTAAAGAAGTTGGTTCGGTAGCCCCCTTAAGTCCCACGACGCGGGCAGACTGGTTGCCAACCAGCGCTGCCTGAAAATAATAATTAAAGAAAACTCTCTGGAGAACAAACAGAATGCATCTGGCTCCTTGGGCACATTTTCTAAACTGAGTCTGATAGGAGGGGCATAGAGGGGAGGAGCCAGCACACACTATTAGTTTCTTAAAGTGCCAGGCTCCAGTGGACCCGATCTGGGGTATGCTGTCCATAGATCTACAGTGTCTAGTTAGACAGTTAATAGGTTAACATAGTCAAAAGGTCAACCTAGGAAAGGATGACAGTACTTATGGTCGACAAGTACAAAAGGTCGATAGCTTCACATGGTCGACATGCCAACGGTCAACATAAGTTTTGCTAAAAAAAAATCTTTAAACTTTTTTCATACTTTACTATCCACATGGACTACGACTAGGAATAGTAACCTGTGCAGAGCACAGAGGCAGTGTAGCGAGGCACCTTGGCTGAAGCATAGCGAGACATTCGAGGGGATGCGCTGCCCTAATTGGGGGTCCACGTGCTGAGACAGCAAAAACGACACCAAAAAATGGGAAAAAATTGGTGTGTTAACCTTTTTCTGTGTCGACCATTTTTCATGTCGACCTTCTTAATGTAGATCTATTGAACCATAGCCACTTCTGGACAGTTTTATTTGTACATTGTAATTTACATTTCAGCTAAGACACACTCTTCCCAGCTCTAAAACACTTTGCACATTTTAAATCTGCCCTCCCGCAAATCAGCATGGTTTTGTGGAAAAGTTTTGGAATATATGTGTTCTTGGTTTAATATGGTATTTAACGCTTTGTAAATGTGGTATTATTTAGAGTTGCGTGCACGTCGGTTTTGCCGACAGATCTTGCAGTGTTTTGCACTGCGCATTCACCATACAGTATCCGAACATTCACAGCTGTGAGCAAACCACAGTCGATTCAAATTACGCATCTCAACGGAAACTTCGCTTGCGGCCGAGTGGTTGTAACTGGGCAGCAACGGAAACACATGCTAATATTTGGAGTTTCAAGCATCTATGCAGCTGAAAGACCCCTCTCTATTCTCTTATGCAAGTAGCGGTCATCAGCATCAGTGCAGATTTCCACCATCCTTTATAACCTGGTGCTAGAGATCAACTATTGGTGGCCATACAGTGATTTATCCTCCAATGCTACGTAACTTTGGAAAGAGCCACTAACATTACATGGCTAGCTCCAAAACACTGCTATTGTCTTATCGGCAATCATGACATTCCGAATGGAACCATGGTCATTACCTTTTTATTTAGAATTGAACAAAATATTCTGCAGTAACCAATAGGGAGACAAAGCAAGCAGCAGCAACACAAATAGACACACAAATTACATTACACATATATCTGTATACCAGAGGTATTCAACATTTGGCCCCCACATAGGCAAACGCAGGGGGAGGTTTCCGGTTGCCCAGAAACCCCCCTCCTCTTGGCCAGTGGCTCAAATTATGACAACTGTAGCATATAATATGATTACTAGAGTTGCTGCCACATCATGCAGTGTAAGACGCAGAGCAAAGCTGCTGCATATGCCGAGTGGTAGCAGCTTCTTCTACCTAGTTTGCCGTGTGTGGCTCTGTGCCCTCAATAAGTGCACTGGACCAGAGAGTAACTACCAGGAAGAGGAGATAGGAGCCCTAACATGAGGTGGGAGAATGTGTGCTTAGAAAGTGCATAATAACTGGTTTTATTATGTTTGTGTTTTTATGTATTATTTAAATACTGTATGTTTGCTACAGCCTGCACTATTGTGTTAAATATTAATACTGTATTCTATTTAGTATCCAGTGTATAAAAAGACCAATGTTTTCATAAATATCCACGATCGTTACTAGGTTCTTCTACTACTCTCCCAAACTCCTGCACTTGCGCCAATGTTCCGCAGATTAGGAGATTGTGGGCTGCATTTGGAAATCCTCCTCTAGAAATCCTTTGTTTGCCACTGCTCCAGCTGCTGTGGAACTACACATCTCAGCACACCCTGCAGAGCCATATGTTGTATACACCCGAGACATACATATTACATATTTGTTTTAAAGCATCCCCTTTAGACCGCCAGAGGCGGGTCGCACCCGGGAGGCTGACACGGGAGCCCCCAGGGTGCATATTGCCGGGTTGGTGATGGCAGCGGTGACGGTGCTTGCAGACCACATGATCTCCAAGCGCCGCCCGTCAACACACAGTGAACTCATGGACCCGGCAACCGTTCACACCACACGCGTGTTCAACCCTGCTCGCTACCAAAGTTGTAATACTGGGTCACTCGACCCAGTATTTCAACCCTGGCACCCTTCAGACCGCACCTGGACACGGGTTGTGTGCGCTCATGCGCCAATAACCCGTGTTCATAGCTGGCGGTCTGAAAGGGGTATCATTAAAATACATACAGCATAGGAGGCTAATCCATAGCCATAGTGACGTGTAGCAATCTGTACAACCACAATACACAGTGCTATAGTATAATGCCATGGCTGTTCACCAGCAGTAGGGACACACAGCACGAGCCTACACAAACACACACACACACGTTACACAGCCCTATACTGCACTCACTGACATTGTCACAACAGTCAGCCCCGCCTGCCCCCTGTGTAACGTACCGGTCCTGGCAGCAGCTGTGCTGGGCCGGGAGTCAGTGACCCGATAGTATGGGCAGAGAGCCGCCGCCCCGCTCTAGTAATGGCGGAAGTAGCGGCAGCCCACACACACAGAGCTCCAGCCACGCCCACACCTATCGCATCCATTAATTGACCGGGCAGATGTGACAGGAGAGCGGCGATTGGCTTTCCCCACATGTGACGGCTGCGTGACGATGGAGAGATCAGCCGTAAGAATGGCCATCGAAGCGATATCATCGATGGTTAAACTGACAGTGGCCATCGATGGAAGCGCTCTGTACTGGAGGACCATCCAGGGTTTCGGCCTCTTCTGCTCACTGGCCAGTGGACCAATCAGAACCGAATGTCGGGGTGCAGAACGCTGCTAGGGCATTTTGCATCTCTCCATTTCTGGAAAAACTTTCACACCAATTGAAAGTTTTACATTCACACTGTTGTGTTGAAATTGTATGTTACCCTATCTTATCTTCCTTACAATAGCTTTCTATATGAGTAATCATCAGTGTTCTTAGATAATTATTTGATTGTATGTATTATGGAACTAATTATGAGAAGCCTTTCACAAACTATAGTATTTCCGATGTGTGCGTATTTTGTAAAAAAGGTTCGCTTTATTTTACCTAAACAAAAGCAATTAATATTAATACCTTGATCATTCGGAGTCAGTATTGTTATATTTTTAACCATCATTTGTATATTCAACACCATTGTATCCGTGTAGAGCACGCGCAGTGCGGCCGCCGCGCATGCGCATTCCGGACCCGTTCGCACTGCAGCGACAAACCGCTGCGTGGGAACGGGTCGGAATGGCCCCCATTGTCGGAAAGGATCCGACAAAGCAGTACTCAGTGAACTTCAATAAGTACTGGATAGGATGCACTAGTTGTATTGTATATTACACATGCAGCCTGTATAGGAAACTCACACCCTGCTAGTTACATGCCTGTGCAAGGGACTACTGTGTATCCATATTACAGCGTGCAACTGCAGTCAGTCAGTGTGCCTGGGACGTACCTGCCTCCTCCAGCCGCTCCCTTAGGGAGAGCTGTCACTCGGGTGACGACAGAAACCCTCTCTTCTACTGACATCCCTCCCATGTCGCCACCACCAGCCCTGGTCTGCTCCGGTACCGCCTCCCCCGGTCAGCCTCCTGCCTACTACTTCCACCCACGGATACAACACACACACGGCGTGAAGCTGGAGTGGCATTGCCCCATCGCCCCCGAGCAGCGTGAGCGAGGTGAGAGGACCAGGATCCAACAAAGTCTCAACAATGCCAATCCGACTTTTTTAAAACCTGACGGATTTGGCCGCGTTTCCGACAAAAGCACGTGGATCCGTGGCTAATCTGCCGTTACACGTGTTTCCCAACAAGTCGGAAAAAATGAAGCCCCATTGAATAGGTCGACCTAAAATAGTCGGAAACTGCCGTCTTTCCGACAAGACGGCAGTTTCCAACTTCAATTGAATACCCCCCATAAGATGTGCAAATAAGAGCCAAGGGAATAGGTAGAAAATCTAGATCTGTGGACCAGTGTTTCTCATACCAATTTCAGACATACAGCAAAAACCAGGGTTTTTACCCATGAACGGGCATCGATCCGGGTCTTAAGTTTGAGTTATTGGTTGTAATCATTCCCACAAAGTTACTTCAGGATATCTAGAGAAACCACAAAATGATTGACCCATAAACATCTACATACAGTATGGGGGAAATGTACCAAACCTTCTAAAGAGGGTGAAGATGCCCATTAGCTTCTAGTTTTCTAGCAACTAACCAGCCTCTGGTTCCGTATCATTTATCAAGTACAATATATAAAATGATAGGGACAAGATGATAGGTTGATGTGGGCAACTCCTCCACTTGTACTTTTTAGAAGATTTGGTACACCTCCCCCATGTTCACTGTTGCAGAGAGAGAATATAGGATTTGAATGCGTATTCTCAATATTTTCAAACTTTTCTTTTACAAGTAGATTGATAGATAGATAGATAGATAGATAGATAGATAGATAGATAGATAGATAGATAGATAGATAGATAGTTGTGTGTGTAATAATTCACCAGATTTAGGTAAAGCTTTTTTCATATTTATTAACATGTTTCTTGCAGTTACAATACTCTGTAAAACAGGTATGATTATCCATAATCAGTTGAATTTTAGACTTCAGGAAATCAAGTCAATATTTTCCTACAACCAGAAAGAGAAAAAAAAATGGTTGCGCTAAGTAATTTTTTGAGAATATAAATATATTTCCATAATAAGAAATGCCTATTTTGTACACACCCATATCATTGATTGCTTTGTTCTTTAGGCAGACCTGTCATAATCAGGCACATCAAATGAGGTGGAGGCCCGTGTACTGTCTCCATCTGGGTCAGGGGCGTTTCAGCAGAGGAGGGGTCCCATGTGCTCCTCTGGGTGGGTCCCCTCTTCTGTACAGCGCTGTAGACTCCGGCATTGTGCCAGAGTCTACTGTGCTTGCGCAGGTCTCTAGAAACATGGCCCACCATGATCCGAAGACCAATTTGGCTGCTGCACATGTGCGTCCGCCATTTTGGCGGTGATATCCGCCGCGATCTCAGCGACCGATGCTGGACTCCGGAAAGGTAAGTCTTAAAATGGGTGCACGGTGGCCAGAGTGGGCCCCCCCTGGACCCAGGGGCCTGTGTACACCGCACACATTGCACCCATTATAGAAACGCCAATGATCTCCGCCTAGGAATCGGAGCGTTGCCGCCCCCCTCCCGCCCTGCAAACGCCTCTACCTGATTGTAGATATTGCCAATGGGATTGTAAATCTACAGAGCTTGATGATCTGACGCCTATACATTTGTGACCACTAGAAGGAGGCATTTTCCCATAAATACAAATCGGTGTTTCATGGAATAAGACACTGAGGGTGGAATTCGAATGTTTTAAAAGTCGGTTGGGTGTCTGTTTTTTCTTGTCTATTAGATAGGAAAAATCAGACTCCCAACTGACTTTTCAAACATTTGAATCTCCCCCTAATGGGCCCTACACACTGGCCGATATCAATGCACGATATGAACGATCTTGTTCATTAATGAACGAGATAACGTTCATATCGTGCAGTGTGGAGGCACCAGCGATGAACGATGCGCGGCCCCGCGCTCGTTCATTGTTAACCATGTTGGCATTAGGAATTTTGACATGTGACTTTCGACATAATATACTGAACCCAAGTTAGAGTAGGGGGCGGGGTTGTTGAAAAGGAACTAGAACTATCATATGGCCACTATACAATAGTTTCTGGCAACCAGTGCTTCAGATGTGCCTGTTTATCGTACTTACTTAATAATTAATGTTTTTGGTGTTAATCTCATAACAAAATAAAAAAAGATCACACACCTATGTTTTTTCACTTGTTCAGGGTAATAGAAATTCCAAAATTGACAATTTTGACCGCTCCATTTTTGTCTAACGCTTATGTTGTTCATTTTCA
The DNA here is from genome assembly GCF_028390025.1 of Pseudophryne corroboree. Taxonomy (NCBI): domain Eukaryota; kingdom Metazoa; phylum Chordata; class Amphibia; order Anura; family Myobatrachidae; genus Pseudophryne; species Pseudophryne corroboree. Next base: position 149,534,536 of record NC_086455.1, read on the forward strand.
GTATTGCATGATTTTGGTCTCCAGTGGAATAATGTGGCCAAACAAATCCATCATCACTAGGATTTCTGCATTGTAAGAAGGAAAAAAGAAAACAACCATCTATCATTAAGGTAAAGTAATGTGACTCATTTCCGTTCCTTCTGTCCTCAAGGACTGCCCATTTTAAACTTGTAAAATGAATTACGACGTCTTGAACCCTCTATCCTCATCAACACCCTACAGCAGAGGTGGGGAACTTTTTTCTACCAAGGGCCATTTGGATATTTATAAAATCCTTCGGGGGCCATACAAAAATTATCAACTTAAAAATTAGCCTGCCCCCAGTAGATATGCCCTCAGTAGTTATGCCCCAAGTAAGTAGTTATGCCCCGAGTAGATATACCCCCAGTCGATTGTTATGCCCCAGTAGATATGCCCCCAGTCACTTGTCATACCCTGTTAGATATGCCCCCAGTCACTTGTTATGTCCCATTAAATATGCCCCCTAGTAGCAACGCCTACACATACACATTAAAAGAAAAAAAACCACAATACTCACCAGCCCCACTTCTGCTTCCGGACCATTGCTCACCGCCTGGCCGCCCGCTCCTCAGAACTATGGGAGAGATGTCATGACATCTCTCCCATAACACTGCTCAGCAGCACACGCACACTGCCAGAGCCGAAAGCCAGAGCTCAGAAGTGAGCTCGTGCATCCGACTGTTGCTGAGGGAAAGAAGCCGGCGTCTGCTAGTAACAAAATCTCAGCGGGCGCCCAGCATCTCCCTTGTTTAGGTGATCCTGGCCAGGCCGGATCAAGTGGCTCTGCGGGCCTTATACAGCCCACGGACCTGAGGTTCCACAACCCTGGCATACAGTCTTGAAAAGAAGGTATTTTTTTCTGTAGAAAATATTGTCAGGGGTGTGATATTGGGTGTTATTTCAAATGTCAAAAAATTACACCCAACTCTTAGGGCGGGTTGTAATGCCACACGGTGATGTTTTTTTAAAGGAGCAATCACTTACAAGGCAAAACTGTGCCTTGTAAGTGATTGCCCCTTTAAATAAATGTACAAGTTCATCCGGCATCCCGCGTAGACGCCAAACTCGGGCGACATTACATCCCGCCCCTATACTGAATCAGGGCCCAAGGAATAAAGTTACTGTATTCCACTAAATTGGTATGTGTACAGTATACAGTATGTGTCATTTGCTTTGTCAGTACGATGTGGCTTATGTAAAGTTGTTTTTATAATTTAATTTAGAGGAATATGCCTCGCTGACAGATGTTGTCTGCTCTTGTGTGACACAGTGTCTTAATATTTGTGTTATACAACATGTATAACTGTGAAAAAATGCAAACAAATTGCAAGGAAAAAAATTGACAAAATATATCAGACTCTGAATTGATTGACTAATGAGAAGGGTCTTTCATCATGTGACTGCAATTATAATAAAGAGAAAATCCAGGAATAGAGCTTTGTAACTGTCCTACTGAGTGTGTAATGTTAACGCTTGATACTTGATACTTAATATTATTTTCAGAAATTTGCAAATAAAAAGTTGTCATACCCTTCTCTTGCAAAGTTGGCCCACATTTTCATAATCCGCTTACTAAATGCTTGCTCTTCTTGCGAGAATTCCTGAGGCGCAGAAAATGGATTTCCAAATATTATAGGCAATTCTGCACCATGTATCGCACCCATCCACTGTGGCCAAACTTCATTTGATGGACGATGGTCATATTCATAGACAAATACATTATTTGTAGTCTCTGCTGCAAAGCTAGCAAAGTACTTTGAAGGACAAGTAAAGTAATAGTCTTTCAGGATTTTCGCTAAGGCATCTCGATTTTTCTCTTGGTTTCCTTCATCATCCCAGTCTATGTATAGCAATTTAAAGGATTCTATAGCAAGTTCTTCTCCAGGTGGGAAGAACTGTCTTAACCCTTGTTCAAGTTGTTCTGTAGTGATTAAACTAAGATATTTTGTGCTAATTCCTTGCCCAGCGAACACTGGAAATGGATTTCCATCATCCTTGGTGACTCCTATTAAAATGTCAATGTGTTTGTTTGTTTGATTTACTAAGTTTTTTGGAACATCCAGTAAAAAATCATTATCTATGGTGGGAACAAAATATGTCAGTTCAAATTTAGAATCAGTTGGAAGTTGTTTATGAATTATTTCCTTAGCATCTACATTTTTTAAACAGGCTATTGTTGAATTATCATCTTCTGTAGGGCATCCAATTCTCTGGGCTAATTTTAAGGATAATATCCTAGCCCTTTCTTTAGAATTGAATGCCCAGTCTGCTGTTGGTGATCCACTTTGGATTATGACTCTTTTGAAATAAGAATGACTTCCAGTACTTAACACATGATATCCAACAGAAGCGGCTCCAGCACTTTGTCCAAAAAGAGTGACACTACCTGGGTCTCCACCAAAAGCTGCAATGTTATCGTGAACCCATTGTAGAGCCAACCTCTGATCAAACAAGCCAGAATTGCCAGGAACATCTTTACTTCCTGGAAAAGCCAGAAATCCCAGTGCCCCAACTCTGTAGTTCATTGATACCACAATTACTTTCTCAGTAGCAGCTAGCACACTCCCATCATATACAGCCAAGGATGATGTTCCAGAAATAAACCCTCCTCCATAGATGAACACCATGACATGTGCTGGCTTTGAAATTGATTGTGGAACCCATACATTCAGGTTAAGACAGTCCTCACTCATTTCATTTTTAACAAGCCACTTATCAACCCCAGGCAACTCACTATACGCTTCTGATTTACTCTGGTAACATGAGTTTCCAAATTTGGTAGCTTTGTGTATGCCAAGCCATGGTTTCCGTGGCTCCGGTTTTTGGAATCTTTTGAAGCCTATTGGGGCCTCTGCATATGGTATCCCAGTGTAGGCTGTGACAGTATCAGATAATACCGATAATGTAAAGCCACTCACTTTTCCTTGTTTTGTTTCTATGATTGTGTCATCTTCTGCATTAGTACATATTGCCACAAAAGACAATATTAAAATGAGCCACGTTATTTTGCGTTCTGGAGTCATGTTCGTAATCTTCAAATAAAAAATAAAAATTATATTGTAGCACATCATGCAGTTTAAAACACACAAAAGCATTCCAAAGTACAAGCAAATAATAAAACAACACACTCAACACTTTTCTACTGTTTCAGTTAGAGATGTGCGCAGACCCCTGTGTTTTTGTTTTAGCTAAACCACCCTCAAGTGTTTTGGTTTTGGATCTGGATTTCTTTACAAATTGATTAAAACAGCTAAAATCATAATGTTTGTTCCTATAGTAAAATAAACAGCAAGCATTCATTTCCAGTCAATTCTAACCAATTTTGACACATAAAAACATGAGGGAGGGTCTAACATGCAATCAAAAACATGGAAAATCTGTTTTTGAGATCCAAAATCCGAACTTGCGTGAAGACCCTAGCCAGGACTCGGTTCAACTGGGAACTCCCAAGTTCGAGTGTGATCAGCTTTCAGCAATAACGAACCGTTTATCTCTAGTTTAGTTTTAGGATAGGAAGACAACTTTTGTTTTGATTCATTTTGATATTTAAAATGGCAGACACTTCATGCCTACAGTGATATACGTAGACTTAACATCAGCTAATTAGCTAGACACCTGCACCCATGTAATCTTTTCCCAGATCATGCAGCATTATCCTTATGAAGATCATAGTCTGAGGTATAAGACAAAATGTTTTTCTCTACCAGCTTTAAGGATGGCAGGGTCGGACATACTAAAGAAGGCAATAATTGGCAGTAAAACAGATATTGCAGTGGTCACAGTTGAATCTGAGTCACAAGTGTACAGGTGACTGATCTGATAATTACTCTCAACTGCTTGCTGGCTCTTTACTTACTGTATTACACACTTCACAGCTATTAGATTGGGGCCCTCTCTCCTATTTTGAATGCCAACAAGATGGGAAGTTGGGCTTAGAGCACAGGTTCTCAAACTCGGTCCTCAAGACCCCACACAGTTCATGTTTTGCAGGTCACCTGTAGATTTTAAAAATGTGACAGTTGGTGATACACAGTGCAGCTGCTGGGTGACATGGAAAACATGAACCGTGTGGGGTCCAGAGTTTGAGAACCACTGGCTTAGAGAATAGAGACAATGTGGCAGTTCTGAAAAATGAGGAGATCCTAGACTCCTGTAGCTCAATTAGTGTCTCAATATTTAGAAAATTGGTATTGCTCTTCTTGGTAATGGAGAAGTCCTAGGTGCAAAAGGAGGTCTCACACCAGAAGGAAAACATAAATGAAGAACAAAGGTGGTTTCTAATAACAAAAGGATGGGATACTTCTCTTAGAGTGTGCAAACAGAAGAACTTTGTATGTGTAAATTGAAGAAGTCTCAGTGTAAATTAGGTAGAAGGAATATATTCAAGAGGGTGGGAGTGGAAGTACAGTACAAGGTGAATTTTTGTTCAGTGCATCTTGCATTGTCCAGTATATATTACAACTTAAAATAGCGACTAGGCATTAATAGGAGCATTGGTAAGTGAGAAGTCTAAACCTATGTCACTGGTTAATGGGGTAACCCATGTGAGAGTTAATTAGTGTCTGGGCATCTTACTTTACGGTCAATATGCTCCATCGGAGCCACACAGCTGATCACACTGCTGGCTGCCCGCACAGCTTTCTCTGGCAGGAGGCAGAGAAAGCTGTGCAGAGGTACTCACATTGCAGTGCTGCCCTGTGATTATGCCAGCTTCATCTGGCGTAATTATCACAGGGCACACTGCAATATTTTTTTTTATTTTTTTTTCAATAAATCCAGCCAGATTGCATTTGATATTATAAGTATATGAAATGTGATCTGGGATACTAAGAAAATGTGAATTAAAGGGTTTGGAGCAGGGTTACTTTTTTTTTTTTAACTGCTCCAAAAGCTTTTTAAAACATTTGAGTGAAACTAAAATAATGTGAAAAGGGTGTGAAAACACCCTTTTTCACATTATTGTAGTAAAAAAAAGCTTGCTGAATTGGCCCCATGGACGTGAATGGGTCAATACCCATAGTGACCACAAACATAATATGCTATTAATATAATATTGTATTATTTACTAATAGTTGCAAAATTTTCTTTTGTACACTTTCAATGTGTATAGCAGCCAGTGCTCTATAAATATGTATTGCTTTTAATAGTGGTTCCATATCATTCACTATTAAATTAAAAGTACTTACACTGTTTACAAAAAAAGATTAAAGGGGGACCATATAATAATAATAATAATAATAATATATTATTATTATTATTATTATTATTATTTTTTTTTTTATTATTATTAATACTCTGTGTACAAGTTTAAATGTTGTTAACATTGTCTAATACAGACTCTACCTTCACCATTTAAAAGGACAAAATCAGACTAAGTACAGAAATATGAATAAGAATATGAATAATGTTCTAGGTATTGTTCTATGACTTAAAACAACAGTTTCTACAATGTAAAAATTGGATCTACAAAATTATTTGTACTCACCAATCTGTGTTCTGTTTGTGCTTTGCCACAGATAATCACCTTCACTGTTATTTATTGACAATTTTGACTCCACCTTTGGTAATGTTGTAAGTCTATGTTTTACCATGCAAGCTACAAATATTATTGGGTTGCACAAGCCTGTTAGCAAGATAAGCAAACAAAATACAACTTGTGTTCTGGGCTAATAGTCAGATGTAAAATGTTTAAAAATGAATATTTTCAACGTTAAAAAAAAAATGAATACACTTTTTATGTAATTAATGGAAGAACCAGGACAATTTCAAATTCTTTAAAAATTGAGTGAAGTATTTATCAATATTTATTGGGTATTTTCAACAATTTTCCATATTGTTTTCAAAAATAATAACCTCGCTTGAATGCTGCGCTATGAGCAAAGACTTCTATAGTGTGGCTACAACAAGATTCAAAGAGCTCTCCAACAGGTAAGTACAATTTTGGGGGTGTCAGATGCAAGTAGTGGGGATTATGATACTGTAGGTACAGTAATAGTAAGAATAAGGGGTAAGGAGTTTGATTCTTTATTCTGGTTAAATAAGATGGCGGGTTTTCTATAAGACTGAGGGAGGTAATTAGTGGGTTAATGTAGTGTACATAAATGTAAGTAGTTCATGATGTTGGGGCTAATTAGTGATGTGGATTATGAAGGTTATGATTGTAAAAAAGTTCATTATATTAATTGAATTGAATGGGTTTGTTACTGTGATTCTGAAGGGTTAATTATTGAATAGGAATTGATATTGTTAAAAAATCAAGAATACGCTGTACAATATGGCGGTCACTGATGCTTTCTGTTTTGTATGGCAGTCAATGTAATGATTTGTGTTGTGTGAGTTTTTTTTATATAGTAAGGCATGCATGTTCCTTTTAAAACTGAAGATACCCTAAGACCACAGAATGATTACAGCATTCACTGGCAGTTATTCCAATGGCCTATGCTCTCTCCAAACAACCATTTCAGTCATTATAACTTGGATGCTGTATTGTGGAGGGTGACAACAATCTATGGGGGTTGAGGGCACTGAGCCGAGTCTTTGCCCCGGGTAACAGATAGTCTAGCTTCATCTCTGAGTGTGCGTATATTTGAGGAGAAATATTTGCATGAGCTTCTGATCTCCGATGGATTCCAAGGTCAATCATATTCTGCCTGGAATCTGTAAACCTTTGTAGTGGTGCTCCTCATCATCCCTTCATTTTCCTTAAAAATACTTACAGCAACCACCTGAACATGCCCATCCAACAAGTTCGTTATAACTGCCCTTTTTCAGACTGACAGTGGGGCAAATGTATTAACCTGGAGAAGGCATAAGGTAGTGATAAACCAGTGATATGTGCAAGGTGATAAACGTGCCAGCCAATCAGCTCCTAACTATTAATTTACATATTGGAGCTGATTGGCTGGTTCGTTTATCACCTTGCACATATCACTGGTTTATCACTTCCTTATGCCCTCTCCAGGTTAATACATCTGCCCCAGTGTTTGTAATTCATAGACCAATCACACCACTCAAAGTAACAGAGTGTTTTAAAAAATTGTAGTAAATATAATGGCTTGAAAACTCGAGTTTCACGAAATCACACTTTAGTAAATTTCCCCCCTGTGTTATGAGCCTAATTCAGACCTGATCACTAGGCTGCGTTTTCGTACATCGGGCGATAAGGTCTAAACTGCGCATGCGTATGCACCGCAATGTGCAGGTGCGTCACATGGGTACAAAGCGGATCGCTGCTCAGCGATGGGTTTGTGCGAAGAATCCATTTGCACGGGGCGTTCACAAGGAGATTGACAGGAAGAAGGCGTTTGTGGGTGGAAACTGACCGTTTTCTGGGAGTGGTTGGAAAAATGCAGGCGTGTCCATGCGTTTGCATGGAGGGTACCTGACTTCAGTTCTCGTCCCGGACAGGCTGATGTGATCGCAGCAGCTGATTAAGTCCTGGGCTACTCAGAGACTGCACAAAATCTGTTTGTACAGCTCTGCTACACATGCAATCGTACACTTGCAAAACGAAAATACACTCCCCTACCGGCTACGACTATGCAAATGCAGGACTGCAAAAAAAACCTAGCGAGCGCAGGTCTGAATTAGGTCCTATGAGAGGTAAATAATTTTGGTGATGAAGTCTATCGTCAAATTAACACTTATCTCAGCGCATTATAAATATATTAATTTAGGTCAGTGTTATCTGACATCATCAACTGAACTGCAGTACTGTATCCAGGCCCCAGCTTTGTACAGAAGAAATTAATGTTTTGGACAGGTGTGAAAATAGACCCACAGGGACAACAGGTAAATCTAAAGCTCTGAGGCCAAATGTAATAGTGGGCCTGATTCACAGTCTTACGCTATGCCGATATTGACACAGGTGAGTGATGAGTGGCACTGTTCTATGAATATCTTGCGATGGTGGCCACAGTGAAGATTTATTTGCAAAGTGATTAAAAGTCAGGGACCATTTCTGGGTGGCAATGGGGGTGCTCGGACTTAAGTGCAGATACATCGCAGCCATTTTCATGGAGTGTCTCAGCCTACAATCCCGTACACAGTAAAGGATCTAGGGTCTTACTTCCGGCTGCCAGGCTGCGTGACCATAGGGTTACCTGAAACTCCGATAATCGGATGATCTGCAGCGGATGGCTCATCTTTATATGCAGATGCTGAGATTTGCAAAGCTGCTGGTGGGCATCTCAATGTACAGATGGTGCCGCACTCCATCGAATACGAGCGCTGCTGACGTGACTAGGCGATCCGTCCACCTAGTCACGCCGGGAGCACGCAGAGACGCTCCCATTCAAGTGAATGGGGTACGTCCGCATCATGGACGGACGCACATGCGCCCCAGACTTGGCAGTAGGCACAGAGACGGAGCCACGATTAGCATGGCTCCATCTGTATTTCCAGACAGTTACAGCATTAATATATTTTTGCACATTATCTGTGTACAAATTTTAAGCTGCGAATGCATTAGCGTACATATCTGAATCAGACTCAGTGTGAGGGATTCTAAGGGTGGTATTCAAATGATATATCACCCCTAATCTCCTTTCTAAAGTGATCCCCGTTATCGAGCATATCGCGCCCATAGTGATCAGGTTTAGCTGCGTAACGGGTTGGGTGCCATCGCTATCGCGGGGGTAGTGAGCTGAAATTGTTATACCACGCCCGTCAGCAGAAACAGAACAGGTATGGAAGGGGGTGAAAAGAATTGAATACCGCCCTAAAACTGACAAGATTCCGATGAATTAGAAGTTACGTTTAAAAGTGGAAAAGTTTAGTAAGGCAAACCCTATCTTGTTTTGCCATACTAAGCATCACAACTTTAAATGTAACAATTGACTCAAAGAAATCCTGGCAGTTTCAGAACCTGCACACTATTATACTGTATCGTGCCCTCTAACTTTGTGAGAAAAAGATGACACATTTTCACAAATAAAAATATTTGTGGGTCTGATTTTAAGATATTGACACTTCTTGCATTATTTTGAAACCTATTTTGATTGCTGAATTGAATATTCAATGTTCTACATACTGACCTAGAGAACAGTGATGTGCAGTCAGGGGAGGCAGGAGAGGCAGAGCCTCACCTGTCATACTCTAGTATACGCCAGAGTTTTGAATATAAAAATGAATAGAATAATACAAAGATATTTCTAACTTATACATATTATCTTTATATTATTCATATCATCATTGTATTATGCTAATCATTTTTATAGTCAAAACTCACCACCAGATCACACATTAAACTTTCTTATCCAATTTCATCTCCACTGTACAGTTCACACATATCCTCATATGCAGGGTCGGACAGGCCCACAGGGGTACCAGGGAAACCACCGGTAGGCCCCACTGCCTAAGGGCCCACTCCTTCCTCTAGGGATCAGGTTCGAGACTGTGCACTTGTATTATACTTGGTAGATATGTTGCATTACACTGCACTGAACTATTGTGTATTTAAAGCCTCTCTGGAGGATGGCCACACCCCTTTTGTAAGCTGGCCACACCCCTAAGTATGGTCCCCTATAACTGCATTGTCCTGGTGGGTCCTCCATGCCCCAGTCCGACACTGCTCACATATTTCCTATCTTTGTTGACCCCTGGCCAACATTGCTGTGTGACCATGTCATACAGCCCACCGTGAACCTTTGCAATTTGGTAGAATGCAATGGAATTGCAATAAATAACACCTACCCTTTTGTATCAATGCCTATATCAGTATAAATTGTACGCTTGTGAGCAGGGCCTTCCTACCTCTATGTCTGTTATTATTACCCAGTTTTGTTTGATCACTGTTGTTTCCAATTGTAAGCACAATGTTTTTTTTTGTGCTATATAAGAAACTGTTAATAAATAATGCACTGACCTCAATGCACCTCACTGCTAGAGGAAAAATGACGACTTATCCAAAATGAAAACCTTGTACTTTGGATTTTCAAATAGAGCATAAATAAGGTGTCACAATACATTGTTTTTATTTTCTTTTATAGCTTTTCAGATATACTGTACATAGGAAGGTCATTATATCGTCAGAGAAACCTTAACCATTCAGAATCAGGAAAAGAGGACAGTATCATTTTATACTGTGTATTTGTGATAGATAAGGCTTTCTTCGGGAAGAATAGTAGAATAACTATATATTTTCATTAGGGATGAGAGGGTTCATTTCCAGAGGTACCAACCCCCCCCCCCCTCCCCCCGAACTTTGCGATCCCAGCCTGGCTCAGGACTTTCCACCTTTCTCGGATCCCAAAACGAGGCAAAACATCATCATCCTGGTGATCGGCGCCATCTTCACTCTGGCACTGGAGATTGTCCTGGACGGACATGTCCGTCTCAGTACTGTGTGTGGCTTGGGGCAGGTGCTCTGTCTGCTGCATCTAAAGGGGTGCTTCTGTATCTGAAAGGGGTGCTCTGCTGTATCAATACTGGGGTGCTCTGTCTGCTGTATCAATACAGGGGTGCTCTGTCTGCTGTATCAGTCCTGGGGCGCCCTATCTTCTGTATCAGTCCAGGGCTGCCCTGTCTGCTGTATAAGTCCAGTAGTGCCCTGTCTGCTGTATTATCCAGGGGTGCCCTGTTTGCCGTATCAGTCCAGGGGTGCTGCTAATTCTGCCATATCTGTCCAGGGGTGCTTTTAAGTCTGCCATATTAGTCCAGGGGTGCCCTGTCTGCCGTATCAGTCCAGGGGTGCTGCTAAGTCTGCCATATTAGTCCAGGGGTGCCCTGTCTGCTGTATCAGTCCAGGGGTGCTACTAAGTCTGCCATATCTGTCCAGGGGTGCCCTGTCTGCTGTATCAGTCCAGGGGTGCTTTTAAGTCTGCCATATCAGTACCGGGGTGCCCTCTCTGCTGTATCAGTGCAGGAGTGCTGCTAAGTCTGCCGTATAAGTCCAGAGGTGCCTTGTCTGACGTATCAGTCTTGGGGTGCTGCTAAGTCTGCCATATCAGTCCAGGGGTGCCTTGCCTTCTGTATCAGTCCAGGGGTGCTGCTAGTCTGCTGTATCAGTCCAGGGGTGCTGCTAGTCTGCTGTATCAGTCCAGGGGTGCTGCTAGTCTGCTGTATCAGTCCGGGGATGCCCTGTCTGCTGTTTCAGTCCAGGGGTGTCCTGTCTGCCATATCAGTCCAAGGGTGCTGCTAAGTCTGCCGTATCAGTCCAGGGGTGTCCTGTCTGCCATATCAGTCCAGAGGTGCTGCTAAGTCTGCCATATAAATTCAGGGGTACCCTGTCTGCCATATCAGTCCAGGGGTGCTGCTAAGTCTGTCGTATCAGTCCTGGGGTGCCCTCTCTGCCATATCAGTCCAGGGGTGCTGTTAAGTCTGCCGTATCAGTTATGGGGTGCCCTGTCTGCCGAATCAGTCATGGGGTGCTGCTAAGTCTGCCGTATCAGTCCACAGGTGCCCTGTCTGCCATACCAGTACAGGGCTGCCCTGTCTGCCGTATCAGTCCAGCGGTGCTACTAAGTCTGTCATTTCAGTACCGAGGTGCCCTGTCTGCAAGAATCAGTCCAGGGGTGCCCTGTCTGCTGTATCAGTCTAGGGTGCTCCCCTCTCTGCCAAATCAGTCCAGGGGTGCCCTCTCTGCCATATCAGTCCAGGGGTGCTGCTATGTCTGCTGTATCAGTCCAGGGGTGCCCTGTCTACCGTATCAGTTCAGGGGTGCTGATAAGTCTGCCATTTCAGTCCAAGGGTGCCCTCTCTGCCGTATCAGTCCAGGGGTGCTGCTATGTCTGCCGTATCAGTCCAGGGGTGCCCTGTCTACCGTATCAGTTCAGGGGTGCTGATAAGTCTGCCATTTCAGTCCAAGGGTGCCCTCTCTGCCGTATCAGTCCAGGGGTGCTGCTATGTCTGCCGTATCAGTCCAGGGGTGCCCTGTCTACCGTATCAGTACAGGGGTGCTGCTAAATCTGCCATATCAGTCCAGGGGTGCCCTGTCTGCCATATCAGTCCAGGGGTACTGCTAAGTCTGCTGTATCAATCCAAGGGTGCTCTGCATGCTGTATCTGAATAAGGGGTGCTCTGTCTGCATATCTGAAAGGGGTGTGATCTGTCCATCCATCCAGGGGCTCTGCCCAAGTGTAAAATGAAAATAATAAATGCTAAAAACAAAAAGCCTAACATTATAAAACAAAATATAATTTTTTGTTCATGCTGTACCCCAGTGTACTATACAAATTTTATTTTCATAAGTACTGTGACACTGCCAGTCAGACTGCAGTATATTATTTCCTACTCATACACGTATTGTGCAACGCTGTCGGTATAGGCAAACGCAGTATGTAAGTATTATATACATTTCTGATTCATTTGATATAAATAATACTTCTAAATATTTTTGACTCATTTTGCGACACTGTAACCGCAGTGTGTGATATAAAAATTAATATATATATATATATATATATATATATATATATACAAAACCACGTTACCCGGCACTCCTATGTATTCCCTCCGTCAAGTAACAGCTGCTCCCGTGCCTTCTTAAACGAGAGTGTATGCTCCCGTACACAAAACATCCATGAAAGCGGCACTTGGAGACTTGGTTAAAGTGATGAAAAAAAGTGCTTTTATTGTAGCATCATCGATCTACGTATCGGGGTCGCAGCCCCTTCGTCAGGATAAATGCTTACATGAAATAAAGTGCTTAAATACCTAGTGAAATATCGGAGTCCTCCCCGCTGCTCCCTGTCACGCTGCCCGGTTTCCGGTCCTGTATTCACTACACCCCCGGAAGTGACACAGCTCCGGTCCGTCCGGCTAACATGCTGGGGCTGTGGAGAGTAACCATAGCAACCATAAACAACTCATGTTCAATGTTGCCATTGTGGCAAACTCAATCACATTGTAACTTAGTACAAAACAAAGTGCATAGATTAAAAAATATAGCATTAATGTAACAAACAGCTGACACATTCATTTGTACAAACAAAATAAAACTTGTTAAACATATTATTGCAATTAGCTAATATACTGAAATCTTCTATAAAAAGCATCTCAGATTTAACGACTCATTCAGGCCCTTCGGGTATTGAGTATCCAACTCATATATCCATTTGGCCTCAATCTGAAGGAGTTTTTTAGACCGATTACCACCCCTGAGATTTTTAGGAACATGATCTATAATTTTGTAGCGCAAAGTCGCCATACTGTGCCTTGCTTGAACAAAATGGCGGGCAACCGGTTGTTCACTGTTGCCTGTTTTTAAAGCCTCTCGGATGGCATACCGGTGTTGTGCCATCCTAGTTTTAAATTCACAGTCGGTCTTGCCTACATATACCAGTCCACATGGACACGTTAGTAAATAAATTATGAATCGTGAACTGCACGTGAGGAAATGATTAATATTATATTTCCTCCCTGTGTGAGGGTGCTGAAATGAATTCCCCGGGATAAGGTAACTGCACGTAGTGCACCCACTACATCTGTAACAGCCATGTTTGCGTTTCAAAAAATTCCTAGTATCAGGGCCTGTGGAAAAGCCTGAAATATCGGTCTTAACTACATAATCTCTGATACTACGTTTCTTCGAATAACTAGACAAAAGTTTTGTCTGGTATACTTCTCCCAAATCTTTGTCAGTAGCTACTATTGGCCACAGCTGACGTGCCTTTTTAGCTATGTATGTGCTACTGGTATTGTATTCTGTAACCCATGGGAATCGGCCTTTTAATGATTTTCGTTTATTGGATTTGAGTAATTGTTTCCTTGATATTTTTATTGCTTTTTCCCGTGCCAACCTAAGCTCATTCAGCGGATAACCTCTCTGTAAAAATTTATCCTGCATTGCATCTAGCAGAGCATCCCTGGTCAGTTCCTGATTATTAATACGACATACACGGATGAATTGTGAAAAAGGAAGGCCTTTTAATGTAGATCTTGGATGGAAGCTATCAAATTTAAGCAGGTTGTTTCTATCAGTCGGTTTTGTGAACATACTAGTGTTAATAACACCATCTGTAATTTCTATTAATATGTCCAAGAAATGAATCTGTGTCTTTTGGGTCTCCATAGTAAATTTAATCGGGCTGTCAGTGTTATTATGCAGTTCTACTAGAGAAATAAGATCCGATTCTTGTCCCAACCAGAATATTAACACATCATCTATGTATCTCTGGTATAGTTGTAAACGTGTAGATACATGGATGTCTTGCAAAAAGATCTCTCTTTCAATTTCCCACATAAATGAATTGGCAAAGGCCGGGGCTACAGCCGACCCCATGGCACAGCCAGTGCGTTGTATATAAAACATTTTGTCATATAAGAAATAATTGGGAGAAAGAGAAAACTCTAAGAGAGATAGAAAAAAAAGGAACAGGTATTTGATACTACAACTGGGTCCACTCATGAGGACCACTATAGAGATTTGTTTAAACTGAGGAAAAGAGAAATAGACTTTTTATACCACGCAATGACTCTTTCTGATTATCATAGAGCCAAACAAATACCTAAGGGCTTTAGAATTCATAATACACCGACTATTGGTAGATTCGATGCCACTTTCTGTAAGAAGTGGATTTCAGTTCTGAACAAATGTTCGATGGATCTAATGGTTTTAGTGATAGAGGAGTCAACTCGTGAGTTAAATATAACTAAGGAGAAGATAGCCAATTTTGAACGGGAACATGGAATTACAACAGACTCTCCACCTGATTGGTTAAGTAAGCTTTCGGATGAAGTTGAAGTATATAAAGCAAATTTGATTAAATTTAAAAAACAGAAGAAACAACGGGTACAACAAGATTATGACCTACACAGGGTGTACACATGGTTGGGGAGTAATACCTCCAAACCGCAATCTGAACATGTGACACAATACAGAAAACGGTATCAACATGCACATCATTCCAGTACTTCGATGAGTGAATCAGAGGAATTAACCCATGGAAATCCACGAAAGGAGAGAGATGTCCCTTTAGGTGTGCGCACCAGGGCAATCCTGGCAGGAAGAGAAGTGCCCCGACGAGGAGAGGGGGGCAGACGAGGCGGCAGGAGAGGATCAGGCGCAGGATCGAGGCCACCTCGAGTGAAAAACAACTAATATTTAATCTTTCCTCTAAACCTTTGTCCACAGCGGAGGAGGCAGTACTCAGCAGAGGACTATCATTTGTGCCGACAAGCACACTGGACTCATTTCAGTGGAAAATAGAGACTTATAAACTTACAAGGTCTCTTAAATTAAAAGAACATTTTGCTAAACAGTGTCCATCTAATGTGGACACAGGTAATACATTGATTCCTCCACAGGTGAGAAAACTGTCTAAGTCTAATTTTGAACCGAATACTGTGAATTCATCCATTAGGACATTTAGCCGAATGCTAGAAACAGCTAAAGATGAGTGTCATGACAAAATCTATCCCAATTTGCCTAAAGCTGAATATGAAGCATTAAAAAACTTGGGCAAAAGGGAGGACATTGTCATCAGAAATGCAGATAAGGGGGGAGGTGTAGTGGTATTAGATATTGAAAATTATAAGATCGAATGTACCAGACTTTTATCTGATGTGAATACTTATGGTGTATTGTCTGCTGACCCCATCAATGTTTTTAAACGTGAATTAGAGGAATTATTAGATAATGCGATTAAATCAAACATAATTTCAGAAGGTATCAAGAAAGCTCTGTTGGTAGAATACCCGATTGTGCCTATATTCTATATTATTCCCAAATTACACAAGGATATGGCTAATCCACCTGGCAGGCCTATTATATCAGCCAGGGGCTCCTTGTGTGAAGCCATTTCCCGATACTGTGATTACTTTTTACAACCGTGCATACAAAATACACCCACACATCTTAAAGATACCTCAGCATTATTGCGCAAACTGGAAGGGATGGGACAATTGAGACAGGAGGTTGTGTTGGCATCTATTGATGTCACGAGTTTATACACTTGTATACCACATGGGGCGGGTGTGGCTGCAGTCAGACACTTAATTACAAATAACCCGCTGTATACAGGTCCAGATATTAATTTTTTTCTATCTCTCTTAGAGTTTTCTCTTTCTCACAATTATTTCTTATATGACAAAATGTTTTATATACAACGCACTGGCTGTGCCATGGGGTCGGCTGTAGCCCCGGCCTTTGCCAATTCATTTATGTGGGAAATTGAAAGAGAGATCTTTTTGCAAGACATCCATGTATCTACACGTTTACAACTATACCAGAGATACATAGATGATGTGTTAATATTCTGGTTGGGACAAGAATCGGATCTTATTTCTCTAGTAGAACTGCATAATAACACTGACAGCCCGATTAAATTTACTATGGAGACCCATAAGACACAGATTCATTTCTTGGACATATTAATAGAAATTACAGATGGTGTTATTAACACTAGTATGTTCACAAAACCGACTGATAGAAACAACCTGCTTAAATTTGATAGCTTCCATCCAAGATCTACAGTAAAAGGCCTTCCTTTTTCACAATTCATCCG
The DNA here is from genome assembly GCF_028390025.1 of Pseudophryne corroboree. Taxonomy (NCBI): domain Eukaryota; kingdom Metazoa; phylum Chordata; class Amphibia; order Anura; family Myobatrachidae; genus Pseudophryne; species Pseudophryne corroboree. Next base: position 149,551,002 of record NC_086455.1, read on the forward strand.
TGTATGTCGTATTAATAATCAGGAACTGACCAGGGATGCTCAGCTAGATGCAATGCAGGATAAATTTTTACAGAGAGGTTATCCGCTGAATGAGCTTAGGTTGGCACGGGAAAAAGCAATAAAAATATCAAGGAAACAATTACTCAAATCCAATAAACGAAAATCATTAAAAGGCCGATTCCCATGGGTTACAGAATACAATACCAGTAGCACATACATAGCTAAAAAGGCACGTCAGCTGTGGCCAATAGTAGCTACTGACAAAGATTTGGGAGAAGTATACCAGACAAAACTTTTGTCTAGTTATTCGAAGAAACGTAGTATCAGAGATTATGTAGTTAAGACCGATATTTCAGGCTTTTCCACAGGCCCTGATACTAGGAATTTTTTGAAACGCAAACATGGCTGTTACAGATGTAGTGGGTGCACTACGTGCAGTTACCTTATCCCGGGGAATTCATTTCAGCACCCTCACACAGGGAGGAAATATAATATTAATCATTTCCTCACGTGCAGTTCACGATTCATAATTTATTTACTAACGTGTCCATGTGGACTGGTATATGTAGGCAAGACCGACTGTGAATTTAAAACTAGGATGGCACAACACCGGTATGCCATCCGAGAGGCTTTAAAAACAGGCAACAGTGAACAACCGGTTGCCCGCCATTTTGTTCAAGCAAGGCACAGTATGGCGACTTTGCGCTACAAAATTATAGATCATGTTCCTAAAAATCTCAGGGGTGGTAATCGGTCTAAAAAACTCCTTCAGATTGAGGCCAAATGGATATATGAGTTGGATACTCAATACCCGAAGGGCCTGAATGAGTCGTTAAATCTGAGATGCTTTTTATAGAAGATTTCAGTATATTAGCTAATTGCAATAATATGTTTAACAAGTTTTATTTTGTTTGTACAAATGAATGTGTCAGCTGTTTGTTACATTAATGCTATATTTTTTAATCTATGCACTTTGTTTTGTACTAAGTTACAATGTGATTGAGTTTGCCACAATGGCAACATTGAACATGAGTTGTTTATGGTTGCTATGGTTACTCTCCACAGCCCCAGCACGTTAGCCGGACGGACCGGAGCTGTGTCACTTCCGCGGGTGTAGTGAATACAGGACCGGAAACCGGGCAGCGTGACAGGGAGCAGCGGGGAGGACTCCGATATTTCACTAGGTATTTAAGCACTTTATTTCATGTAAGCATTTATCCTGACGAAGGGGCTGCGACCCCGATACGTAGATCGATGATGCTACAATAAAAGCACTTTTTTTCATCACTTTAACCAAGTCTCCAAGTGCCGCTTTCATGGATGTATATATATATATATATATATATATATATATATATATATATATTATGCTGGGTCATCCCAGTATACATCCTGGGACTGCAACTGCTCTGTCCATCTAGGGGTGTTTTGTCAGTCCACCCAAAATAAAAGACATACTTTTTTTATATATTTTGTGCTGTATCCACCCAGTATCCATCCATTTCAGGGTGTGGTGTCTGTAGCTCATATTCTTATGTTATAACTTATTGTCCTATTTTCATAATTCTTCTTGTCACCACATTGTGATTAATTGAAATTAATATTATTAATAATAATCATAAATTAATTAAAATAATATAAATGAACTCTTCACACACTTGTATACCGAAAGGTGGTACCACAATAATATATTTTCATACTCATACACTTATTGTGCTACACTGTGGGCAAAGATGGTACCACAATAATATATTTTCATACTCATACACTTATTGTGCTACACTGTGGGCAAAGGTGGTACCACAATAATATATTTTCATACTCATACACTTATTGTGCTACACTGTGGGTGAGGGTAGTACCACAGTAATATATTTTATTTTGTACTCATACACGTATTGTGCAACAATTTGGGTGAAAGTGGTACCACAGTAATATATTTTCATACTCCTACACATATTGTGCAACACTGTGGGCAAAGGTGGTACCACAATAATATATTTTCATACTCATACACTAATTGTGCTACACTGTGGGTGAGGGTGGTACCACATTAATATATTTTATTTTGTACTCATACACGTATTGTTCAACAATTTGGGTGAAGGTGGTACTACAGTAATATATTTTCATACTCATACATTATTCTGCGACACAGTGGGTGAAGGTGGTACTACAGTAATATATTTTCATACTCAAACACGTATTGTGCGACACTGTGGGTGAAGGTGGTACTACAGTAATATATTTTCATACTCAAACACGTATTGTGCAACAATGTGGGTGAAGGTGGTACCACAGTAATATATTTTCATACTCATACATGTATTGTGTGACACTATGGGTGAATGTGGTACTACAGTAATATATTTTCATACTCATACATGTATTGTGTGACACTATGGGTGAATGTGGTACTACAGTAATATATTTTCATACTCATACATGTATTGTGCGACACTGTGGGTGAAGCTGGTACTACAGTCATATATTTAATTTCGTACTCATACACATATTATGCGACACTGTTGGTTAAATTAAATGGCAGTGTTTGATTAGTATTTCTGACTCATACACGTACAGATGGAGCCCCGCTAGTCGTGGCTCCATCTGTGCCTAACGCCGAGAGCATCTCCGGCGCGCCCGGATGGAGATGCTCTGAATGGGAGCGTCTCTGTGCACTCACGGCGTGACTAGGCGGATGGATTGGCTAGTCACGCCGGGAGTACACACCTGCGATGGAGCTGCCTCAGATGAGCACGGCTCCATCTGTATTGGGTAAATTGTGTATTGTTAAACTGTGCATGGTCTGTTAAAGATTTACAATATAAGGGTGGGTGGGAGAGAAAAGGACAATTCCATATTGCACCTTTTTTCTTTGCATTATGCACTGTTTGGAGCATTGCTGACTGTTTTGGGTTTTTTTTGCATAGTTTATTAAACTGCCATCCTGTTTGCCACTGGAGTGCCACTCCTAGATGTGCTATGTTGGAAGTTTAAGCGCCACATGTTTGTGCCGCCCACTGCTATCACTTAGCATAGTCATCCAGCTACCTTGGTGCCAGCTTTTGGCCTAAAGAGGATGAAACTAATGGTTACAACACATGCATGCATATATATATATATATAGATATATATATCGGTACAGTGGATATTATGTTTAATTCTCAGTGATCAACTTTGCATGCTTTAAGTACGTGTAGGAGGCTATTTCCATATTCTTCACAGGAATTAACAGTCCTGCATTCAAGCACAGTGTTTTCTACAGAAATGGATAATTTTGACCCTACTCTGAGTCTTTCCAGCATTCCCCTTGAATGCCTGTTTTCTCTTCTGTAACTTTGTTTACTCAGTGGGAGCACCACCACCTATTCTGACCTTGAAATATCCCTTTAAAAAATGGATGAGTAGTAGTCTATGATATAATTTTGAAATATACATCTCTAATTCTCTGGACCAGTGCAGTGAGATGCCCTCTCTACTCTCTTTCACTGTTTGAAAAATGACAGGATCAGGTTGGCTGGGATTTTATCTCCCTCCACTTTATCTCTCTACAAGGCTTAGCTCATAGACCCTTTTGTCTGGAGAACTGGATGTGCTGTGTTTCCAAACAGTAATGTGCCGATGATACCACTGATGTCTCGTGGCATGTGAAAGACAGCAGGACTTCTTCCAGTGACTCTCTAGAGCAGTGGTTCTCAAACTCGGTCCTGAGGACCCCATACGGTTCACGTTTTCCATGTCACCAGGCAGCTGCACTGTGTATCACCAACTGTCACATTTTAAAAATCTACAGGTGACCTCCAAAACATGGACCGTGTGGGGTCCTGAGGACCGAGTTTGAGAACCTGTGCTCTAGAGGTCACTCTGGATGGTGTTGATGTTTTCCTATCACATATCAAACCAACATGGGTACTTTGTAATGGATGCAGCTTCTTGACACAGCTGATATACAAACCAAAAAACGTGCTTGACAGCGCCTCTAAGACTAGAAATCAATGTAATTAAATTCACCTGATCCAGTGCGCTACCGTCTAAACACAGTGTATATGTTTATAGAAAGACCGATAAAATAAAAATAAAAAACGGCTGCGCAATGGAGCAGGGAAAGGATGGAAAACAGAGAACTGACGTGTAGAAAAAAAGAAAATGTATTATACAAAAAAATTAAGACATATGTGTGGTATACAATGATACGTTGGTATCACTAAATAATACAATAAAAATATGTAAGCGGTTACCCAAGTGAATTGACTAGACAGTCTGTTATGAGACCAGTGGTAAAGGTGAAATAGCGGCAATAGTGACGGATAAAAAAGATGTAGATAATTAAAATAAGTCCTACGTGTGGATGCTTTTCATCATCGAATGAAAAAAGCATGAATGATCCATCCACTAATTGCAATGTGCAAGTGTTGCAGTCCCGCAGGTAAAGTAAGAGCTCCCCGTGCTGTTTAATGAGGTCCGATGAATGAAATGGTAAAGAAGAATTACCTCTTCCGTGGGCTGGTACAACCGAGCGTCCTCGGTTGATGTGTCCTGCAGTGCCCACTATGTAGCTGTGCGGAGAGGATAGGTACACTGTTGCGCTAGACGGACCGTTGTGGCTGGAAGCCGCGTGAGTGGGAGAAAGGTGTACCGCCTTCGGGAACTGCAATGCCGGTGTCACTCACGCTCATATAAATCTTGGTGCTGGTTGAGCAGGGTAACTGATCCATGGTATCGGCAAGTGAGGGATCCTAACGCGTTTCGTCACGCTCCACGTGACTTTTTCAAAGGTATATACCCTCATCCTTAGATGTCGGTATTTAAGGCGGGTGGCCACAAACAAACAGGTGTAATGGATAATTAATTAAAAGGTTTACTACACGTCAGCTCTCAAGAGAAATAGATACATTTGTAATCCATAATAAATGTAACCAGTATAGTTTATACCACAGGTTCTCAAACTCGGTCCTCAAGATCCCACACGGTGCATGTTTTGCAGGTCTCCTCACAGAATCACAAAATAAATAATTAGCTCCACCTGTGGACCTTTTAAAATGTGTCAGTGAGTAATTACTACACTTGTGCACCTGCTGGGTTACCTGAAAAACATTTACTGTGTGGGGTCCTGAGGACCGAGATTGAGAACCTGTGGTTTATACAATAAAAAGGAACACAGGGGGTAATTCCAAGTTGATTGCAGCAGGAAATTTATTAGCAGTTGGGCAAAACCATGTGCACTGCAGGGGAGGCAGATATAACATGTGCAGAGAGAGTTAGATTTGGGTGGGTTATTTTATTTATGTGCAGGGTAAATACTGGCTGCTTTATTTTTATACTGCAAATTAGATTGCAGATTGAACACACCACACCCAAATCTAACTCTCTCTGCACATGTTAAATCTGCCTTCCCTGCAGTGCACATGGTTTTGCCCAATTGCTAACAGAATTCCTGCTGCGATCAACTTGGAATTACCCCCACAGTTCTTAGATACATTAGTACAGAATATAATCTACATAAAGACCAAATTCGTCACGTGTCATAAAGGAAGCCATAGATAAAATTATTTTATTATTTATATATACATATATATATATATATATATATATATATATATACACACACTGCTCGAAAAAATAAAGGGAACACTTAAACAACACAATGTAACTCCAAGTCAATCACACTTCTGTGAAATCAAACTGTCCACTTAGAAAGCAACACTGATTGACAATCAATTTCACATGCTGTGTGCAAATGGAATAGACAACAGGTGGAAATTATAGGCAATTAGCAAGACACCATCAATAAAGGAGTTGTTCTGCAGGTGGTGACCACAGACCACTTCTCAGCTCCTATGCTTTCTGGCTGATGTTTTGGTCACTTTTGAAAGCTGGCGGTGCTTTCACTCTAGTGGTAGCATGAGACGGAGTCTACAACCCACACAAGTGGCTAAGGTAGTGCAGCTCATCCAGGATGGCACATCAATGCGAGCTGTGGCAAGAAGGTTTGCTGTGTCTGTCAGCGTAGTGTCCAGCGCATGTAGGCGCTACCAGGAGACAGGCCAGTACATCAGGAGATGTGGAGAAGGCCGTAGGAGGGCAACAACCCAGCAACAGGACCGCTACCTCTGCCTTTGTGCAAGGAGGAACAGGAGGAGCACTGCCAGAGCCCTGCAAAATGACCTCCAGCAAGCCACAAATGTGCATGTGTCTACTCAAATGATCAGAAACAGACTCCATGAGGGTGGTATGAGGCCCGACGTCCACAGGTGGGGGTTTGCTTACAGCCCAACACCGTACAGGACGTTTGGCATTTGCCAGAGAACACCAAGATTGGCAAATTCGCCACTGGTGCCCTGTGCTCTTCACAGATGAAAGCAGGTTCTCACTGAGCACATGTGACAGACGTGACAGAGTCTGGAGACGCCAAGGAGAAATGTTCTGCTGCCTGCAACATCCTCCAGCATGACCGGTTTGGCAGTGGGTCAGTAATGGTGTGGGGTGGCATTTCTTTGGGGGGCCGCACAGCCCTCCATATGCTCGCCAGAGGTAGCCTGACTGCCATTAGGTACCAAGATGAGATCCTCAGACCCCTTGTGAGACCATATGCTGGTGCGGTTGGCCCTGGGTTCCTCCTAATGCAAGACAATGCTAGACCTCATGTGGCTGGAGTGTGTCAGCAGTTCCTGCAAGACGAAGACATTGATGCTATGGACTGGTCCACCCGTTCCCCAGACCTGAATCCAATTGAGCAAATCTGGGACATCATGTCTCGCTCCATCCACCAAAAGGCTGCACCACAGGCTATCCAGGAGTTGGCGGATGCTTTTGTCCAGGTCTGGGAGGAGATCCCTCAGGAGACCATCCACCACCTCATCAGGAGCATGCCCAGGCATTGTAGGGAGGTCATACAGGCACGTGGAGGCCACACACACTACTGAGCCTCATTTTGACTTGTTTTAAGGACATTGTATCAAAGTTGGATCAGCCTGTAGTGTGACTCCAAATCCAGACCTCCATGGGTTAATAAATTTGATTTCCATTGATAATTATTGTGTGATTTTGTTGTCAGCACATTCAACTATGTAACGAACAAAGTATTTAATAAGAATATTTCATTCATTCAGATCTAGGATGTGTTCTTTTAGTGTTCCCTTTATTTTTTTGAGCAGTATATATATATATATATATATATATATATATATATATATACACAAGTCCACAATGACCGGCACTCCATGCAAATAAATTTTAAGTACCTGGGTGCCTTCCCATGATCCAGAAGGAACATGCAGAGAGAGAGAGCGAGACAGGCGGCACTCCACGGATTCCAAAAATAGAGCAGCTACACAAGCTTAGTTTCAACGTTTCAGGTGTACTTTATTGACACCTTTCGTCAGGATACAAACATAAGTGATAAGAACATGCTTTGTATAGATGCCCAGAACCAACTGACAAAACCCACCTACTTCCGGTCACGGGTAACGCCGCGTCACGCCGGCCCGTCACAGGAAGCAGGAAACGTTACAACGTTGGTGTGTTGCTATGGTAACGTTTCCTGCTTCCTGTGACGGGCCGGCGTGACGCGGCGTTACCCGCGGTCGGAAGTAGGTGGTTTTGTGAGTTGGATCTGGGCATTGTGATCTATATAAAGCATGTTCTTATCACTTATGTTTGTGTCCTGACGAAAGGTGTCAATAAAGTACACCTGAAACGTTGAAACTAAGCTTGTGTAGCTGCTCTATTTTTGGAATCCGTGGAGTGCCGCCTGTCTCGCTCTCTCTCTCTCTCTCTCTATATATATATATATATACTCAGAGAGTAGGTGCGGCACTCCAATGATTTTTGTCATGAAACTCGGTTAAACACAACGTTTCAATGCCTTTTATTTGTTAGGCATTTTCATCAGGATATACAACACATAATGAAACAACATACCTTATATAGCAAGTATCACCCTGTGTGGCGCCAAACAACGCAATGGGACTGCACACCCAGCGAGAGCGCACTTCAGATGACGTAATGGCGTCCTATGAGAGGAAGCCAGACGTTGGTGAAAAGACCATCACCATAGCAACCAGTATAAACAACATAGTAGCACACATGAGCATTCAATGTACGACTGATTATTAGAATATTCCTACAGCATGCATACAAGGAATGATACATTTAGAAACAATAAGTGATATAATGCAATAAATTTATGTCAATGAAGAAGTTACCGATCGGACACAGCATACAAACAAATTTAGCAATATGCTAGAGCCGATCCCAACTAGATCCAAATAGTATACCACTACAATAAATATATGGTAGATAATAACTAATCACATAATAAGCAAGAATTACTACAAAGCCAACCCGGCAGACTGACATCTGGTGAGCGTCCGTACACTGACGCGTCACTGGAGTTCAGGGCCGGGTGGCTTGATCAGTCCCCCGTCCAGACAGTTCGTGCTTCAGCGTGTGACTGAGATCCGGCGAGCGTCCGTAGACCGTTGCGCCACCGGAGTTCAGAGCCGAGGCAGCTTGACTAGTCCCCGGGTGGAGTAGTTTGACAGACCCTATCTGTACGGCGGGGAACACAGCGAGCGTCGCACACAGCCGCTGCCGTGATACACTCCCTGCCGAGACAGGTCCCTGCTTTCACAGCACACGATCACCCAGGGAGTGCTGGTGAACCGGCGCCCTGCAGGGGAATGGGGCTGCAATAGGGCGGACCAGCCCGGAGGGTATTGCTCCCAACACACACTTATGGCTATCAGCCCGGCACCCACCGCCCAGGGGTGCTGGGGACAGCCTCGGACTTTACCCCTGGCCCTTGGGTGCCTGGAGGGGGGGGACCTCTTGATTTAAGGGGTCCCCACTCCTCCAGGGAACCCCGGCCAGGGGTGACTAGTTGGGGGGGTAATGCCACGGCTGCAGGGACCTACATAAATGTATCCCCCGACTGTGGCATTATGTCCCTGGCTAGTGGAGCCCAGTGCTTGTTTTAAAAATAAGGGGGACCCCTACATCTTTTGTCCCCCATATTTTTGGAACCAGGACCGGTCTAAGAGCCCGGTGCTGGCTGTCTAAATACGGGGAACCCCTGTCCAATTTTTTCCCAGTATTTAAACAACCAGGACCGGCTCAAAGAGCCCGAGGCTGGTTATACTTAGGAAGGGGGATACTCGGTGCGCAGAGTCACAAAGTTTCTGTATATTTACTAATGTTCGATTTTCTATTCGGTTTTAAGTTCAATTTAAATTGACTGAAATCAAATCGACATTCTTTTTCACTCATCAAATTCCACATATACCAAGATTCAATTTTGAATTCTATCTCTTTTAATAGTGATGTTGTATACTGTTAAGGATATTCGTTTAACAAAAAACAATAAAATTACCTGAAAAATCGAATACAAAATCGAACAAAAACTCATTTATTTTTATTGGTCCAAATATATCACATACAAGATGCTGCGTACATATCCGATGGTGAGGACATGTTCTGTGCATGTCCAGAATGGGTACTGTGTTACACATAGTGCCCACTAAGCCACAGTCTATCACCATTTGAGCGATGTGCATGTGCAAGTGTTGGAAACAGCCATCCCATCCAGCCATGCATATGGCTAAATCCAACATGTCATTTATTGTTAACATGGTGAAAATTAATGTTTCTCTCCATTATAAAATGGACATGTTAACCAGGTTTACATTTGCTGCAGATTCTATTCCCCACGACTGAAATCTATTTCAGTGCCCTTGACTATTATTACTATCTTTTTCACCCTGAATATGGTGTTTCCTGAGCTTGGCCTCCATTTCTCCCCTTCTTTCTTTTTTTTTCTCTATACCCTCCACCTCTTTCTTTTCTTTTCTAAATACTTTTTTATTTTATTTTCTCTTTCTTCACGTAATGGTTATCTTTGAAAATTTGTTGAATATCTTTTTGAGTGTTTTTTTGTCTTTTTTATAGTTTTATTTTTGTTATTAGGATCACAGTCTTAACTCTGATTGTATTAGTTTACTCCTTAGAGTTGCTTTTACATATTTTTGTATTTTTAATAAAAAAAGTAAATTTTTTAAAAAGAATAAAATATATGCACAAAAAAATGAAACACGCAAAATGTATCTATGGGTACTATTTTGCTCTAAGATATTATGTTTCTGTATTTATATAAGAAGCTTTTTCATCAAAGTACACAAAGCAGAGCTTTGAATAACTAGTAATTTGATAAAGTAGTTCAGTTTTTGCATTGTAAATGAATCAATTTGAATGTCCTACGATATATAGTTTATTTCCTACTCACAGAAGGACAAATCTGAATGATCAGCTTCTTTGAGTGACAGAAATCATAAATCAAACTTGTTGACTAAAAATTATCAATATGGGCAAAAACATTGATATTTTCACATGCACAGTAAATGTGGTAGTGTTTATGGCTTTGTGCCCAGGAAACATTTTCATTCTTTATGTAAACATCATGGAATTTATCAAGAGGAAGACACTTAATACTGGTGACCAACTTATTTTTAGCATTAGTCTCTGCAGTTTCTTACAACAGTTGCTGAAAGTTACCGAAGGAATCAGTTCAGCGATGGAGGTAGACGTGTTCTTGAAGGGTCAAAATGACATATATGTTGAGCTTCTACCACCAGTAATAATAAATTGCACTGTCTGTTATAACACATGGCTCTGCATTCACTTCTGCCTGAAGATCGTAAACATCAACAAAAGATTTTACATCTGTTTACAAAGATTCTTCCCCAAGTTATTTCCATGGCTACTATCTTTCCCAATTCTATTTACTATAATAACAATTTTATGTGTACTGCATGTAGACAAAATGTTTTCACCAAATCAAAATGCATCATCTCCTTTTAAGTTACGCAGAGACTTATCTAACAGACTTGTAATGTTTTTCCTCCCTACAATACTGTATACACTGTTCTTCATCTGTGCTTTGACAATCATTATCTCTCTCCATAGACACATAAAGCGCATGCAACACAATAGTAACGAAATCTCCAGACCCAACTTGACTGTCTATGCTTATGTAAACAAAATGGTATCATCTCTTTTAGTCATTAATATGTCTTATTTCATTGCTGTGATTCTTATCATGTTTGTAAATGCAAATAATGTATTGATATATGTTGCCACTATTTTAACTTCTGTCTGTCGTTTGCTAAACTTGCTTGTAATGATTAAAGGGAACAGTAAGGTGGAAAAAGAACTGAAAATATTTTTAAAATCATGTTCTTGCATGAAAAATGTCACAATTCAGTAGCTATATAAGTAGGGATTTACAGGAAAGTGGTAATTAAGCCATTGTGTTTCATTCTTACACTTTAATATTATTCAAAAAATATGCACCAATACTTTTATTTACAAAAACAGACATCAGATACTTTGAATCAGACATATGCATATATTTACTATTTAACTGATAAATATTTTTGACAAAAATGTCCTCAGAAATTGGATATTACAAAATATATTTAGCTATTTTAGTAATAAAAACAAATGTGCCTTGTGAGTGTCGAGCACTGTTTTGTAGACTTCTTAGAACCCCCACTCACACCTGCTGTAGCAGTTTCTCATTATGCTTGTAGCTATAGATTGTCTGTAATTGATCCATCCTGTATCTTTACCTCCATAATTCCTTTGACAAAAATTGTTCCCACCCAGCCGTATAATGACAGTCCTTGGGGCCCCAAGTCACTCAGCTGACCTATTCAGGAAAGGTATTAAAGCAAAACTGGAAATCCAACAAAGCATAGCAGAGGGAGCTGTAGGGGGAAATAACTTTACCTGAGATAAAAATTGACAAAAACCTGCAGAATTTTTCAAAATATATGTTATTTGTTTTAGTAGACTAGCAAATCAGTGTTCAAAGCATGGAAAAAACAGGGCAAAATCCCTCGAGGCCACCACTAGGGGACGGTGATGAGCGTCCAATGTTCTCAAGATAAAGACGAACAAAAAACAGAACAGTAGGAAGAGCAGTAATTTATTGAAATGATTATAGCTCTTATATACATCGGACTTCCATCTCCCAAGAGCTTCATCTCGGGAACTGAAATTATAGTTGATGCAGTCATAGTCGCAGCATCAATTCTAAATAAATTGGTGCCATACTCAGCCAGGAGCAGGCCTAGATGCTAAATGCAATACCAAAATAACCAAAATTGAAACTTGGTGTGATGACACTAGTAGGACTTTCACTTTGCTCAGGTTGCACCTCATGTTGCACAATGTTAGAATACAAGCAGTTACTTTCCTAGCCCTGGTCATACACAATGAACTCCACTAATTGACATTATGTTATTAGTTTTGTGCTGGCCAATATTGAATTGGATTTTGTTGTTGTTGTTGTTATTATTATTATATTGAATAGTTATATGGTATCTGTTATATTTGCAATATGTAGTGTATTTGGTTATACTGTGTTCATTGTGTGTAATTGTTAATAGGAATAATTTTATGCCAGAGAATTTCACAGACAAATAGCAGGTGAAATCCCTTGCATGTTACAAATGCATGTAAGGGATAAAGGGGTCTATTTAATAAGCCTTGGATGAAGATAAAGTGCCAGCCAATCGGCTCCTAACTGCCATGCCATAGGCTGTATTTGAAAAATGACAGTTAGGAGCCGATTGGCTGGTACTTTATCTCCAGCTACTTTCTCTCCATCCAAAGCTTAGTAAATAGACCCCTTATTCTGTTAGTGAATGGACACTATCTGACACTTGGAGAAAGGCTAACTTCATTAACATCTATTGCTCTCTCCTTGATATGTGTAGACATACAGAGGGGATCAGGTTTTAACTTGCACTGAACCTGACCTTCCCCACTCCTATTTCCAACCCATATTTCCGTGCAGTCAGTGGGGAGTATTCGGAGTGAAGGGCGCTGTGTGAGCTGGTATCCCAGGCCAGCAGACACAGAACTGCTGCCAGCATGTAACAGCAGGAGTTCACAGACACCTGTAATCATATACTACTGTGTGGACCTACAGTAGTTAGTGAGATACCATCCTGAGGCAGCTGCTGACAAACATAGGATGCGGAGAAACACATACTGTAAAGTGATTAGTAGCGAGTGGATTTGGTGACTGAACATGGCTCAACAATACCACAGTCAGCAGGATTAACCCATGCCCAAGGACTGGTGAGACAAGTTTCTGTTCAAAAAGTGTTTTGATACCTGAAGCTGTTGGAATGGAGTACTGGAAAGCATGGCTATCTGGACATTAATCACAAACAGTGTGGGAGAGTGCTGGGAAGTCTAACGGTAAACTGATGTTTGTTTGGACCTTTTGGTCTGGTTTCAATTTCAAATGTGTCTATTCTATAGCTGATTTAGAGGAATTGTGTTATGTAATGCTCAAGTAAATATATTGTTCCATCTTTATCTGTCTCCTGTTTGTGTGACCTAGCTCAGAAGTCCTGGGGTACACTCTGAGTTTAATCTCTAATACTCCATGTCTTCATACTTTGTCAGAAGGGTCCCATCTTAGTGGATCAACCAAGCACGGGAGGGTTATAAAGGTAAACCAACAAGCGTTGGACACGTGAGCAAGACAAAGCCAAAACTAAGCACTAGGTAGCTAAAACACCTATCAACTGCCACCCAGCTGATCTGCTTTGAATGCTGAATCTGGCAAAACATGGAGTCATGGAGAAGAACATGGGAAACAAATGTGAAAAGCACCATGAAAGCCCATCACAAAAGTGAGGCTAAATGATAAAACTTCAAACTGGGAAGAACAAACAAAACTTAGTATCTTAGGGGTACATTTACTAAGCAGTGATAAGAGCAGAAAAGTGAGCCAGTGGAGATATTTCCCCATCAACCAATCAGCAGCTCTGTATCATTTTATAGTATACAAATTATAGATGTTACTTCAGTGCTGATTGGTTGATAGAGCAACTTCTCCACTGGCCCACTTCTCCGCTCTTATCACTGCTTAGTAAATGTACCCCTTAATCACCTATGATAACATAGCCCAACTAATTGGGTGACAATAATCATCCAATGCAGGGACAATTCTGGCCCAACCTTGAAGACAATGGCTCTCAAACTAGAGCCCCAAACAGTTCACATTTTCCAGATAACCAAGCAGATGAACAGGTGTATTGCCAACTGTTAAATTTTAAAGATCCACCAGTGAACTGGAGTCCTGAAAACTGAGTTTGAAAACTACTGCTTTAAGATGATGGGGATACCACTGCACACACAGTAAGAACATATGCTGTATTTAAAAAAAACACACTATGTATTTTTTTTTTCATTTGATTGCAAAAGACTAGCTATTTTTTCACATAGAAAAGACTGCAGCATTTTTTTTAAGTTAAAGAAAAAAATAATTTCATTGAAATTATAATGATTACTTTTATAATACAAAAAAGGTTTTTCTTTGGACTGCAGCTCAATCAGACACCGCACAGTATACTTTTTTGGACCAATAATCTTGAAGTCAGTACTCTATGGGGGTCATTCCGAGTTGATCGTAGCTGTGCTAAATTTAGCACAGCTACGATCATTCACAATGACATGCGGGGGGACGCCCAGCACAGGGCTAGTCCGCCCCGCATGTCAGTGCCGGCCCCCCTGCAGAAGTGCAAAGGCATCGCACAGCGGCGATGCCTTTGCACTTCAAGAGTAGCTCCCGGCCAGTGCAGCTTTAGCGTGCTGGCCGTGAGCTACTCATCGCTCCCCGGCCCGCAGCAGCTGCGTGTGACGTCATGCGGCCCGCCCCCCCATTCGGTCCGGCCACGCCTGCGTTGGCCGGACCGCTCCCACGAAACGGCGGCCAAGCGCCACCGTTCCACCCCCTCCCGGCCAGCGATCGCCTCTGCCTGTCAATCAGGCAGAGGCGATCGCAGCCCTGCTACGGCCTTCGGCCGTCTGGCATGTGCCGAGCGCACTACGGCGCATGCGCAGTAGGGACCCGTTCGCTCGGCTGTGACAAAAAGCAGCAAGCGAACGGGTCAAAATGACCCCTTGTGGGTGGTATTCCATTGTTTGAAAAGTCAGTTGGGTGTCTGTTTTTTCCTATCTAATAGGAAAAAACAGACACCCAACCGACTTTTCAAACAATTGAATTCCGCCCTATAAGTGAAATCAACATTCATACACAAGTGGCCAAGTATACTGCAGTGAAGCTAGTTTTTTTTGTGAAAAAAGTGCAAGTTAACTTTTAAAAATCAAGAGCGTATTTGAAGAACCACACACAATAGTCTGTTTGTCAGTTTGCAGTTTGTGTCAAACAAACACACATACAGTACACAGTAACACTTACGAATGCAGCCATTCTTCCCACCCATCCCATCTACCTACTTACTTGCCCTAATGGCAACCTACTGTAATGTTTTTTTTAATGCAAAGCACATAGTTCCACACCCTTCTGTCCACTCTCCATCATGAAATGGTGCCTGATCATGAGATAGGGACTCTTATATGCAATCCAAACCATGTGAGATCTGAGATTACTCATTTTGAGATCCGAATTTGGCAGGAAGACCCGAGCCGAGACTTGGTTCTCCTTAGAAACCATGAGAGTGGGTTTATTTTCTAAATGAATGTGCGCATCTCTAGTTTTTACCTCCAACCCGCCTCCTTTATTATACAATATGCTTAACAATATTTTATTATTTGTTAACAATTTCTATATAGTGCAGCAAATTTCACTGTACTTTACGACTGGAAACAACAGTGATAACACAAAACTGGGTAATAACAGTCATAGAGATACAGTAGGAAGGCAAGCTTACAATCTATAGGGAAATAGTAATTGATACACAAGGTAGGTGTTATCTATTGCATAATGGTACACCAGATTGCAAAAGTTTTTGGTTGGCTATATGATATGGGCACACAGCAATGTTGGCCTGGGCTCAGGAGGATGGAAAAGTGAAGAAAGAGAAAATATTTGAGGATACATATGTGTGGACTGTACACTGGATATGTAATTGGATGGAAAAGTTTGTGAGGTTATGTGGGCAGTTCTGGAATTTGACAAGTGTGCCTGAAGAGGTGAGTTTTCAGGGAACTCTTGAAATTTTGGAGTCTAGAGAAGAGTCTTATTGTGTGTGGGAAGGCATTCCACAGAGTAGGTGCAGCCTGAAAAAAGTCCTGCAATCATTAATGAGTGTGGATGAGAGTCATAGATATTATGAAGAGTGAAAAGGTCGGGTTGGGAGATATTTTGCGATAAGCGAAAAGATGTTCATTGGTGCAATTTGGTTAATGGCCTTGTGTGTGAGTAAAAGTTATTTATAATGAATACGGTAGAATACAGGAAATCAATGGAGGTACACACAGAGTGGATCTGCAGACAATTAACATCTAGTGAGGAAGATTTGCCTCACAGCTGCATTCAAAATGGATATTAGTGGTAAGAGTTTCCTTTTGGTAAAACCAGTAAGAAGACTATTACAATAATCAATGTGGGAGATAATGGGAGTTTAGTTTAAAGTTTCTGCAGTGTCTTGTGTAAGGTGGTAATGGTCATATTTTGGATAGTTTTTAGGGTCTAATTCAGACCTGATCGCAGCAGCAAAATTGTTCTCTAATGGGCAAAACCATGTGCACTGCAGGTGGGGCAAATATAACATGTGCAAAGAGAGTTAGATTTGGGTGGGGTGTGTTTATACTGAAATCTAAATTGCAGTGTACAAATAAAGCAGCCAGTGTTTACCCTGCACAGAAACAAAATATCCCACCCAAATCTAAATTTCTCTGCACGTTATATCTGCCTCCTCTGCAGTGCTTCATGGTTTTGCCCATTAGATAACAATTTTGCTGCTGCAATCAGGTCTAAATTAGGCCCTTAGCTGCATGTAACATGATTTGAAACAGAATGAATGTGTGGAACAAAGGACAGTTTAGAGTCAAGGATGACACCTAGGCAGCGAGCTTGTGGGGTAGGATTGATTGTCTAGTTCTCAGCAATGATAGAGGTATTAGGTTGGTAACTATTATTGGTTGGTGGAAATATGATTAATTCCCTGCTGTCAGGATCCTGGTAGTCAGAATACTGATGCTGGAATACCGCCACTATTCAAAATGGCGACACCAGCATCCCGAATAGGTTCACCAACCCGGCGCCGGAATCCCGACACCTGGGATGCCAAACAAGCACCCACTGGACCACAGGAGAGCTAAGCCATGGGGGAGGGGGGTTAGGTTTAGGCTGCAGGTAGGTTTATGGTTAGGCTTTGCCCAGTAATGGTTCTGTTGCAGTGATGGGATGGTTAGGTTTAGGCACCACCACCGAGTGTTAGGGTTGGGCTGTGGGGAGGAGGAGGTTTGGTTTAGGCTGCAGGTAGGGTGGATTAGGGTTAGGGGGCCAGGAAGGGAAGGTAAGTATACTTACCTTCCCCTGTCAGGATTTCGATCATCAGGATGCCGTGGTCGGTATTTTTACCACCTAATACGCATGCTCAAACATATATTTTTGTGGATGTGTGAACCATCACAATGCTTTTTTCATCAAATTATTTTGATGCAATGGTTAGTTACCATCACTTTAACATTTTTGATTGAAAGCCTGGCCACCATTCATGGTGGAATTCTACTGTCATCCCTACTCCCTAACCCTGTTTTTAATGTAGTAAGCTGTAATCATAGATAAAAACAGATAAGACCATGAGGTACACCTCACTGACTCTATATACAAAGATAAGTTCAAAAACTCTCATTTTTAGATTGCACTGTTTTTTAGCATTGTAATGGTATTATATGTTTTTATGTATCTTATGTCCCATTTTTTTATAGTCCAATACGCATCTTTTTACGGTCTATAAACTTTTTAAATGTGGCTACCTATGTATTTAAATTAAAATATTGTTATTATCTTCTACCTAAAAAACTGGGCTTGCTTTTATCCACATAGAATATCCCCCATCTTTTATTAATATTTTATTCTCTGGGCCCTTTTTGCCTTCTAATTCAGAATATAGCAGCTTAAACACCGTTGGTCACTTTTTTCCCTATCCCTATACCGATATTCCATTTTATAGCATTTTACCCATGCTAAATATTTAGGGATTAGCTGACGCCCTATATAGTTTAAGGGAGTGTTTTTTAGCAGTCAACACTGACCAAGGTTTTTATAATGTTATCACATACGCCTGTGGCGCCATACTTCTATTGTTACATACAGTATATACAGGGCCGGCAACAGAAATCTTGGGGACCGGTACAGTGATATCTCTGGGGCCCCCTCAGAGATATATATATGTATTAAAGTGCAATGGAATTTGCTGCACTGTATAATAAACTGTTAATAAACAAATATAAGTGTGTGTGTATATATATATATATATATATATATACATATATATATATATATACACACACACACACACACACACACACACACACACACACACACACAAATCTATATTTATTTTTATACATATATAAATATGTATATCTTTTTGTCAGTCTCCCCCCAATGACTCCATGAGGCATTCCCATCTCCCCCACCAAGCCACTTTAACAACCAGGAGAGACTCTCCTGCACTGTCACCGGCCCTGTATATGCAGTATATATATACACTGCTCAAAAAAATAAAGGGAACACTAAAATAACACATCCTAGATCTGAATGAATGAAATATTCTTATTAAATATTTTGTTCTTTACATAGTTGAATGTGCTGACAACAAAATCACACAAAAATTATCAATGGAAATCAAATTTATTAACCCATGGAGGTCTGGATTCGGAGTCACCCTCAAAATTAAAGTGGAAAAACACACTGCAGGCTGATCCAACTTTGATGTAATGTCCTTAAAACAAGTCAAAATGAGGCTCAGTAGTGTGTGTGGCCTCCACGTGCCTGTATGACCTCCCTACAACGCCTGGGCATGCTCCTGATGAGATGGCGGATGGTCTCCTGAGGGATCTCCTCCCAGACCTGGACTAAAGCATCCGCCAACTCCTGGACAGTCTGTGTTGGTGGATGGAGCGAGACATGATGTCCCAGATGTGCTCAATTGGATTCAGGTCTGGGGAACGGGCGGGCCAGTCCATAGCATCAATGCCTTCGTCTTGTAGGAACTGCTGACACACTCCAGCCACATGAGGTCTAGCATTGTCTTGCATTAGGAGGAACCCAGGGCCAACCGCACCAGAATATGGTCTCACAAGAGGTCTGAGGATCTCATCTTGGTACCTAATGGCAGTCAGGCTACCTCTGGCGAGCACATGGGGGGCTGAGCGGCCCCCCAAAGAAATGCCACCCCACACCATTACTGACCCACTGCCAAACCGGTCATGCTGGAGGATGTTGCAGGCAGCAGAACATTCTCCTTGGCGTCTCCAGACTCTGTCACGTCTGTCACATGTGCTCAATGAGAACCTGCTTTCATCTGTGAAGAGCACAGGGCCCCAGTAGCGAATTTGCCAATCTTGGTGTTCTCTGGCAAATGCCAAACATCCTGTACGGTGTTGGGCTGTAAGCACAACCCCCACCTGTGGACGTCGGGCCCTCATACCACCCTCATGGAGTCTGTTTCTGATCGTTTGAGTAGACACATGCACATTTGTGGCTTGCTGGAGGTCATTTTGCAGGGCTCTGGCAGTGCTCCTCCTGTTCCTCCTTGCACAAAGGCGGAGGTAGCGGTCCTGCTGCTGGGTTGTTGCCCTCCTACGGCCTCCTCCATGTCTCCTGATGTACTGGCCTGTCTCCTGGTAGCGCCTCCATGCTCTGGACACTACGCTGACAGACACAGCAAACCTTCTTGCCACAGCTCGCATTGATGTGACATCCTGGATGAGCTGCAGTACCTGATCCACTTGTGTGGGTTGTAGGGAGGTCATACAGGCACGTGGAGGCCACACACACTACTGCGCCTCATTTTGACTTGTTTTAAGGACATTACATCAAAGTTGGATCAGCCTGTAGTGTGTTTTTCCACTTTAATTTTGAGGGTGACTCCAAATCCAGACCTCCATGGGTTAATAAATTTGATTTCCATACTTAAACTCTGCTGCCTCCAATAAAGACCTCAGTTTACTATGCCTTGAAAATGTAGTTAACACTTGAATCTATTAAATTATAGTATGATGCAGTCCTGCAATTGCAATTGTCCTTAATCAGGCATCCAGCTAAGTAAATAGCCCTTGCCCGTAGACTCTGTTAGAGGCTCCTTAGTTACTGTTAAATATACAGTATGAACAATATATAGTTGGACCACTAGATGGAGGTGTATCACCAGCAGTAACAGATACAATAAAGCAGAGAGAGCTGGTAGTGCCTGTCACAGAACTTTTACATGGCAGCCTTCTGACACAGCATCCTCCCGATTCTTGTATAATGAGTAATAACTATACTGCCTGAGGTGAGTGTGGTGCACTTTGTAGATTTCACCACCTTGATGACAGCTGTCAATCACTCAGAGCTTCGGCTCCCTTACTGGCTGCCGGTAAATTCACCACTCACACATCGGCTTACTCATGCGCCAGCATTGGTGATCAGCGGAGTGCCTGGCTTGTGTCTTACTCCAGCTCTGCCCTGCTGCTCTAGCAGGTAGCGACTTCTGTAGACACCTCTGCCTCCTCACAGACGTCTGCAGCCAGTAGCTGACCCCTTCGTCAACTGACTGTAGGCACTCACCCCTCCGCTTCCACCCTCAGCCTGCTGGACCGCCGGGAAGGCTACACCATACTCAATGCCTGGCCGCCGCTTCTACAGCTCTGTCCACAGCTTTTAGCCAGTGTATGCAGGGCCGAAACTGCGTCACATGCCCCACCAGCGTGTTCAACTACATGCTCCTCTGTGTGTCCCCATACATTGCACTATATCATAACACTTCATCACTGCACTACATTCCTCTATCCACTGCACTACATCACTATACTACATCCCCTACATGCTGAACTACAACACTACACTACATGCCCCTATGCACTGCACTACATACCGTATATGCTACTCTACATCACTACACTGCATCCCCTTATATGCTACACCACATTGGTGCACTACATGCCCCTATATACTGCAATACATGACCACACTACATACCCTATATAGTACACTACATCACTGCACTACACCCCCCTATAAGCTACACCAAATCCCCCCATCTGGGAGGCAAAGCGTAGGTTGATACTGCTAGCTGGGTGCACAGTGCGCTTCTATAGTAGCTTGTATGGTGCACTGCATGCTAGTCGCAGCATTGCATGGCAAAGAAGAGAGTTTAAGACAGTAGCCAACATGGGAGAGATCCGAGGTACTGGAGCTCACCCGTACAGCGTCGGAGCCAGCTGCGGGCAGACAGGTGAGTCAGATACATTGCCCTGGGAGCTGTCTGCTGTCTCACTGGAGCAGCACAGCACTGCCAGTAAAATAACTAAACAAAAAAAACTCTGCTCCTCTGTAACTCCTCGGCACCCCCTCAAATCCTGCACCCGGGGCGCATGCCCCCTTAGCCCCCCCTAGTTACGGCCCTGGTGTATGACATTGTGATAGCAAGCACTGGAGGGGCAAAAGCAATTATATACCCCCTTAAAACAGGTAACATGACCTCTACTGCTCAGCGAGAGGGGGTCAGTTTTCCCACCGCTGTCTCATGCTCCCTGGTTACTTTAATTGACAGCAAGGGCTTCTAGAGCCTTCTAACTCAGGGGGTAAGTCAGACCTGATCACTAGGCAGCGAGTTTTGCACTGCTGCAATCAGATAGTCGCCGCCTATAGGGGGAGTGTAATTTAGCTGTGCAAGTGTGCGACCGCATGTGTAGCAGAGCTGCACAAATTGATCTTGTGCAGTCTCTGCGCAGCCCAGGACTTACTCAGCCGCTGCCATCACTTCAGCCTGTCCAGGACCGGAAATGATGTCAGGAACCCTCCCTGCAAACGCTTGGACACACCTGCGTCTTTCCAAACACTCTCAAGAAATGGTCAGTTGCACACCCAGAAATGCCTTCTTCCTGTCAATCTCCTTGCGATTGCCCGTGCGAATGGAAATTTCGCTCCATCCCGTCACTGGCCGGCAATTCCAGTTGCTGCGGTCCGTTGCGCCTGCGCATAGTGGTGCATACACATGCGAAGTTCACATCTGATCACAGGCTGTGAGAAAACGCAGCCTAGCGATCAGGTCTGAATTGTCCCCTCAGTTTCCTACCTGATGAATTAAGTTCCAGGTGTTAATAATACATGTTTTTTTGGTTTGTTTCTTTATAATTTATATATGGCTTTCTGTTTGTTTCCATGAGAACCTGTTGATAAAAAAAACGAAGATTGTCCTGTACTATGGTATTCACCAAAATGGCATTGAATATGATACAAATGACTATAAGAAAATGTCCGCCGCGATGCATGTCACAGTACCGCCGATACCTGGGCTCTACGAACGTCCACCTCCGGAGTCCACAGCGGGTATATGCGCGGAAGGGCCCCGGAAACAGGGTGGAAGCAATGGGCGTGCGCAAAATGCGCGCCAGTACACCAGAAGAGAGGAGGAAATACCGCTCCTCTTTGACTTAACATGAATTTCTGTATTTTAAAAGTATTTAACACGCTCTTTTTTGTAAACCAATTATTTGAATATCCTTCACTATGGATACAGACTATTTAACCCTATTATCAACTCCAGTAACAACTATTCTAATTTCTAGACAGGATCAGTGGCGTAACTAGAAATTTTTCTCCCCCAAGCCAAAAAATTATTCGCCACCCCCCCCCCCCCCCCCCGATAATTGGCAATAGAAAAGGGATAAACATGTGCGCGCCGCAAAACGGGGGCGTGGCTTCGTTGAAATGGGCGCGGTTACGCATAAAGGGGCGTGGCATTGCAGGAAAAGACTACCTCATACCCCAGTTTTGCAACCTGCACGCCCAGACGTTAGCCACCACAGGAAAGAAAAATAATCCTGATTCATGCCCCTTACATTATTTGTCATTTTTCCTCCTTATAGTAATGCCCAGTATACATTATGCCACATACTGCAATGGCCCTTAGACATTATGCCACATACTGCAATGGCCCTTAGACATTATGCCACACACAATAATGCACACACCGTAATGCCCCCGACACACTATGCCACACACCGTAATGCCTGTGACACATTATGACAGGAATCGCAATGCCCGTTATACATTATGCTACACACTGCAATGCCCCTGATACATTATAGCACATACAATGTCTGTGACACATTATGACACACACCGCAATGACCCTGAGACATTATACCACATACCACAATGCTCGTGATATAGTATACAACACACCGTAATGCCTGACACATTATGACACACACCGCAATGTCCGTGATACATTATGCCACACACTGCAATGACCCTGAGACATTATACCACATATCACAATGCCCGTGATATAGTATACCATACACCGTAATGCCTGTGACACATACTGCAATGCCCGTTATACCCTATGCCACACACTGCAATGCCCGTTATACATTATGCCACACTGCAATGCCCCTGAGACATTATACCACATACCACAATGCCCGTGATATAGTATACCACACACCATAATGCCTGTGACACATTATGATACACACCGCAATGTCCGTGATACATTATGCCACACACTGCAATGACCCTGATACATTATACCACATATCACAATGCCCGTGATATAGTATACCATACACCGTAATGCCTGTGACACATACTGCAATGCCCGTTATACCCTATGCCACACACTGCAATGCCCGTTATACATTATGCCACACTGCAATGCCCCTGAGACATTATACCACATACCACAATGCCCGTAATATAGTATACCACACACCATAATGCCTGTGACACATTATGACACACACCGCAATGTCCGTGATACATTATGCCACACACCGTAATGCCCATTACACATTAAGTCCTACAGTAAGTCTTCTAATTACTTTTAAATTACCTGCTCGTTGCCAGGGGTTTCATGCTCTTGGTTCCATGCACGGTGCCAGGGGTTTTCATGCTCAGGGTGTCATGCTCGTTGCCAGGGGTTTCATGCACTCGGTGTCATGCTCGTTGCCAGGGGTTTCATGCACTGGGTGTTATGCTTGTTGCCAGGTGTTTCATGCACTGGGTGTCATGCTAGTTGCCAGGGGGTAGTGCTTGTTGCTAGGGCTGTGCTCTCCCAGTGCCACATATGCCCCCAGTGCCAGATATTCCCCCATAGTGCCAGGTACTCACATGCCCCCCAGCCAAATACAGCCCCCTTCCCCCCATGTGCCAGGTACACATATACCCCCCCAGTGTCACATAAGCCCCCCTCCCCCTGTGCCACATATGCCCCCAGTGCCACATAAGCCCCCCTCCCCCTGTGCCACATATGCCCCCAGTGCCACATAAGCCCCCTCTACCCCTGTGCCGCATATGCCCCCAGTGCCACATAAGCCCCCCCCCGTGCCGCATATGCTCCCCCAGTGCCCCCCATGCTCCCCCAGTGTGCCCCCGCTCCCCCCTGTTTTGTGTTGGAGGGACACGGAGGAGGGCACAGCGCGCGCCTCTCCTGTGTCCCTCCGTCCTGCGTCTCCAGCGGGTCTGTTAAAGGAAGTGCCATTCGTGAGCCAATCAGAGCTCACGAACGGCACTTCCTTTATTAGACCCACCGGAGACGCAGGACGGAGGGACACGGGAGAGGCGCGCGCTGTGCTCTCCTCCGTGTCCCTCCTTACAGCAGCGGAGGGAAGGAGACCGCAGATTGACATGCGGACGGTTCGTCCGCATGTCAATCTGCTAAATCAGTGGCGCCCCCGCAGCCCCTCGCCCCCAAGCCACCGCAAGGACTGCGGGGGCAGTAGTTACACCACTGGACAGGATATGATGTCATGATTGAGTTTTGATCAGTACCAGTATAAATAGGTATCCAGGCCCATTCTGCCTTTACCCCTTGATGCAGTCTGTGAGACGAAACGCGTTGGTAAAACTGTACTGACCTCTAATCCAGATAAGATACTTACCTGTTTTTAAAAAAACTACACATTACTTATAACATAGATTTTTTTATGTGTACTTTTCATCCCATTTTTTTAAATTGTATATTAATGTGGTATTTTAGAACATTGTTAATAAATTGTTTTTACATTTTTAATACTGGGTATACTTTATTTTAGACACTATTGGTCGCTTTTACCCCCCCCCCCCCCCCCCATCTTTTTGCATTAGATCCATTTGTTTCAGGGACTTACCATCTCCGTATCTTTGGGGGACAGCAAACGCCCTATATATCGTTTAGGGAGTGTCATCAAATATTAAATAAATTCTTCTGAGACTGTTGTCTTTTTCACACATGGTGCAGTATTATTCCTTGGTCCCTATATATATATATATATATATATATATATATATATCCTATTTTTTATATGTGAACAAAGATGTGGACTAACAATGGCCCTCATTCCGAGTCGTTCGCTCGGAAATAATCTTCGCATCGCAGCGTTTTTGTTAGGGTCTCCTGCCCTGTGCTGCCACGTCGTCATGGCAACCGGGAGACAAGTGCTAGCGGAGTAACCTGAGCGCAGCTGATACTCCGGTTCGGGTCTTTTGCTGTGCAGTGGTTATAGGCTCTGTGCATGGCAGGGGATCCGGTGCTGGTTTTTGTGCTCACAGTCTGTGAGGTCTGAGTGGGGCGTGGACAGCACCTGCTTTATAAGGCCTCTTCTCAGGGTAAGCAGATGCTGCTGAATCTTTGTTGGTTAGTCAGTTCCTGAAAGTTAGCCAGTACTGTGTAGCTTTGTATTTGTTTGTTGCTTACTGCATATAGGCCTGGGGATTTGGTATTACACTCTGCCAATCCAGACCTAGCAGTAAGACTGGAGTCAGTCGTTTAGCTTGCTGGGGTTCTGTTACTACTCTGTGAACTTAGCAAGTTTGCGGCTGTATTCTAAGACTTGCCTGTCTAATCCTGTCTCACTGTGCTAGGTGTCAGGGGTCAGTTTAGTGGCAGTAAGCTGAACCTGTGCACTGCAAGTGAGAATTAGGATTGTGGAGACTCTCCTTGTGTCTATCATTCCATCTCTGACCAAGGAGTTTACTGCCACACCCGTTGGTAACCCTTTAGGGTTTTGCTGTTGCCCTTAGCAACAGCATTTCGGGTTCTCTACGTATTAAAACACAACATCTTGCTTTTCCCATCTGAGCATTTCTAATACAAGGGAGATACCCAGTTCCTTAGCCTCTGGGCTTCTCTGTTCACTTTGTGTGTATTTTGTTACCCTATCACCTTCTGTGTACGTTATGTCATATTCCCCAGTCTGTCTGTGAGTCCATTTGTTTTGCATAACAGTTCAAACACCAGTACATTCCTGCAGGCACTGGAGTGCATAACAGTTCTGACACCAGTACTTTCCTGCAGGCACTGGTGTGCATAACATATTCAGCAGCCTATTACTCCTGTTGAAATTTTGTGGGAATATGGAGCATACCCCTCAAAATACGTTGCAACAGGTGGTCGATCAGGTGCAGGTCCTGAGTCGACAATTTAATGATTTTTCCATTAAAATGCACACCTCCCAGGCTGCTGGCGGAGCTCCCGCAGCAGCAGCACCTGCAGTGGTTAAGGAGCCAAAAGTAAATCTCCCGGATCGTTTTTCTGGAGATCGCTCGCAGTTCTTTTGTTTCAAGGAGAGCTGCAAGCTATACTTCCGGCTTAGGCCTCAGTCTTCTGGGTCGGAGATTCAGCGGGTGGGCATAGTGATTTCCTTGCTACAAGGAGACCCACAGGTCTGGGCATATGGGTTGCAGCCTGACTGTCCATCGCTTAAAAGTGTTGATGCTTTTTTTACGGCACTGGGCATGTTGTATGATGACCCTGACAAGACGGCCTCAGCCGAGGCTCAGATTTCGATCCTTAAGCAAGGGCGAAGGCCAGTTGAGGTTTACTGTACGGAGTTTCGGAGGTTGGCCCATGATACCCAGTGGAATGACCCAGCCCTGAGACACCAGTACCGAAGAGGTCTTTCTAACCAGATAAAGGACCAACTGGTACAATATCCCTTGCCTGATAGCTTGGATCAGCTCATGCAGTTATCCATCCGGGTGGATAGACGGCTGAGAGAGCGTAGGCTTGAAAGGGAGACAGAGATTTCCTTCCTTCCCAAGGGAACCTCAGACTCTGAGGAATTTTCCGAGGAGCCTATGCAGATTGGGGCTACCCGCCTCTCCTCGCGTGAGAAGACGCGGAGGAGACAGCAGGGGTTGTGTTTGTACTGTGGGAATAAAGGTCATGTGGTAGTATCATGCCCAGAAAAGCCGGAAAACTTCAGGGCCTGAGGGTGATGGGAAATATCCTGTCAGGCCAGAAGTCAGAATTTCCCAAGAAGACTTTTATCATTCCGGTGACCTTGAAGATCCTCGGTCAAACTGTCAAGACTGAGGCCTTTGTGGACAGTGGGGCCGACGGGGTTTTTATGGACCGCCAATTCGCCCTGAAACACTCTGTTCCCTTAGTACCCTTGGCATCGGAAATTGAGATTTGTGGGTTAAACGGGGAACCATTATCCCAAGGTAAAATTACCTCTTGCACTAGCCAGATTTCTTTGTTTATTGGAGCCACACACTCTGAAAAATTGTCCTTTTATGTGACTGTCTGTACTTTTGCCCCATTGGTGTTGGGGTTACCCTGGTTAAGGGCCCACAATCCTCAATTTGACTGGGTCTCTGGGGAGATTCTTAGTTGGGGTACTGATTGTTTCAGGAGTTGCTTGAGCCTTCCAGTCAGGCTCTCGCAGCTAAGTTTGCCAGGATTGCCAGGGTGTTATGCAGATTTTGCGGACGTGTTCTCCAAAAAAGTTGCAGAGGTACTACCTCCCCATCGCCCCTATGACTGTGCCATTGATTTGTTGCCAAATGCTAAGCTTCCCAAGAGTAGGTTGTACTCCCTGTCACGTCCTGAAACTCAGGCTATGGCAGAGTACATTCAGGAGAACTTGGCTAAGGGATTTATCAGACCTTCACAGTCTCCAGTTGGGTCGGGGTTCTTCTTTGTGGGTAAAAAGGACGGTTCGTTGCGACCCTGCATCGACTTCAGGGAATTGAACCGTATCACGATTAAAAACTCATACCCACTGCCTCTCATTTCGGTCTTGTTTGACCAGCTTCGTACTGCCACCATTTTTTCTAAGATTGACCTACGCGGTGCGTACAATCTAATCCGAATAAGAGAGGGGGATGAATGGAAGACTGCCTTTAATACCCACTCAGGGCATTATGAATATTTGGTGATGCCTTTTGGGCTCTGTAATGCCCCGGCAGTCTTCCAGGATTTCATGAATGATGTGCTCAGGGAATATTTGGATAGATTCTTAGTTGTATACTTAGATGACATCCTAATCTTCTCCCATTCCCTGGAGGAACATCGGAAGCTTGTACGCTTAGTCCTCCAGAAACTCAGAGACCACCGGCTTGGGGCGAAGCTGGAGAAGTGCGAATTTGAAGTTCAGCAAATCGCATTTCTAGGATATATTATCTCCCCAGAAGGTTTCCAAATGGAGGGTTCCAAGGTACAGGCAGTCCTGGATTGGGTGCAGCCCACTAGTTTGAAGGCGCTTCAGCGTTTCCTGGGCTTTGCGAATTTTTATAGACGATTTATCGCTGGATTTTCGTCTATAGTGGCGCCCTTGGTGGCACTCACTAAGAAAGGGGCGGATGTTGCTCACTGGTCTTGTGAGGCTAAAGCGGCTTTTGCCCGTCTCAAAAGGGCATTTGTTTCGGCCAAGGTGCTGCAACACCCAGATCCAGAGCGTCCTTTTGTGGTGGAGGTGGATGCCTCTGAGATGGGTATTGGGGCAGTGCTATCTCAGATGGGAGTGTCTGATAATCGCCTTCATCCCTGTGCTTACTTTTCCCGTAAATTTTCGCCTGCCGAGATGAATTATGACGTGGGTAACCGGGAATTGTTGGCTATTAAGGATGCACTCGAGGAGTGGAGACACTGGCTTGAGGGGGCTAAGTTTGTGGTCTCAATTCTCACTGACCATAAGAATCTGGCATATTTAGAGTCAGCGAAGCGTCTCAATGCCAGGCAGGCACGATGGGCTTTGTTTTTTGCTCGCTTTAATTTTTTGATAACATATCGCCCTGGGTCAAAAAACATCAAGGCTGATGCGCTCTCGCGGAGTTTTGCTCCAATCCAGGAGACCACCGAGGAGCCGTTGCCCATTGTTTCCCCATCATGTATTAAAGTGGGCATTACCCAGGACCTCTTATCATTAGTCCTTAGAGCACAGGAGCAGGCTCCTCCAGACCTTCCGGTAGGTCTTTTGTTTGTGCCTCCTAGGTTAAGACAGCGAGTGTTCCTGGAATTCCATGCCAAGAAGTCGGCAGGTCACCCGGGTATTGCCAGAACTCGGGAGTTGCTATCTAGGGCGGTGTGGTGGCCCTCGGTGGCTAAGGATGTGGATCAGTGGGTTCGGGCATGTGACATCTGTGCCCGAAATAAGACTCCTAGAGGGGTTCCTGTTGGCCCATTACATCCACTCTCTATCCCATCTAAGCCATGGACCCACATTTCAATGGATTTTGTGGTGGACTTACCCAAATCCTCGGGGATGACAGCCATCTGGGTTGTCGTTGACAGGTTTTCGAAGATGGCGCACTTCGTTCCACTGGTTGGGCTGCCATCGGCCAGACGCCTGTCTGAATTATTTATGCTGCATGTTGTGCATCTCCACGGGTTGCCACTTGATGTGGTCTCTGACCGCGGATCCCAGTTTGTGGCCAAATTCTGGAGGGCATTTTGTTCCGATCTCCAGATTTCTGTCAGCTTGTCGTCAGGCTACCATCCGCAGTCTAATGGGCAGACTGAAAGGGTGAACCAGTCCTTGGAGCAGTTCCTCAGGTGTTATGTCTCCAAGTGTCAGACTGACTGGGTTGCTCATCTGTCCATGGCGGAGTTTGCCTATAACAACGCGGCTCACTCTGCTACAGGGATCTCTCCCTTCCTTTGTGTGTATGGGCATCATCCTAAGGCCAATTCTTTTGACCCCCTGGACTCCACGCCTGGTGGTTCCTCTGTGGTTTCGGTCCTTAGAGGTATTTGGCGGAAAGTGAAGAAAGCCCTTGTGTCTGTGTCATTAGTGACCAAAAGGGTTTTTGATAAGCGGAAAAGACCCTGCAGCTTCAAATTAGGAGACTTCGTCTGGTTGTCTACCAAGAATTTGAAGTTGAGACAGCCATCTCATAAGTTAGGCCCCCGGTTCATCGGCCCTTATAAGATCACCAGGGTTATCAATCCGGTGGCATTTCAGTAAGATCTGCCCCGTTCTTTGGGTATCAATAAAACATTTCATTGTTCCCTTTTAAAACGGGCGATTAGTAATCCTTCTTCCAGTGGAAGACCTTCCCCTCTTCTGATACGTGGCCAGAGGGAGTTTGTTGTTGAAAGGATTCTTGACTCCAAGGTGGTTCGGGGTCATTTTTGGTGCACTGGAAGGGGTATGGCCCGGAGGAGCGGTCGTGGGTGCGCAGTTGTGATCTTCATGCCCCCAGACTGATACGCTCTTTCTTCTCGCAGTTCCCCGATAAACCCGGTGGTAGGGGTTCTTTGACCCCTCGTCAGAGGGGGGGTACTGTTAGGGTCTCCTGCCCTGTGCTGCCACGTCGTCATGGCAACCGGGAGACAAGTGCTAGCGGAGTAACCTGAGCGCAGCTGATACTCCGGTTCGGGTCTTTTGCTGTGCAGTGGTTATAGGCTCTGTGCATGGCAGGGGATCCGGTGCTGGTTTTTGTGCTCACAGTCTGTGAGGTCTGAGTGGGGCGTGGACAGCACCTGCTTTATAAGGCCTCTTCTCAGGGTAAGCAGATGCTGCTGAATCTTTGTTGGTTAGTCAGTTCCTGAAAGTTAGCCAGTACTGTGTAGCTTTGTATTTGTTTGTTGCTTACTGCATATAGGCCTGGGGATTTGGTATTACACTCTGCCAATCCAGACCTAGCAGTAAGACTGGAGTCAGTCGTTTAGCTTGCTGGGGTTCTGTTACTACTCTGTGAACTTAGCAAGTTTGCGGCTGTATTCTAAGACTTGCCTGTCTAATCCTGTCTCACTGTGCTAGGTGTCAGGGGTCAGTTTAGTGGCAGTAAGCTGAACCTGTGCACTGCAAGTGAGAATTAGGATTGTGGAGACTCTCCTTGTGTCTATCATTCCATCTCTGACCAAGGAGTTTACTGCCACACCCGTTGGTAACCCTTTAGGGTTTTGCTGTTGCCCTTAGCAACAGCATTTCGGGTTCTCTACGTATTAAAACACAACATCTTGCTTTTCCCATCTGAGCATTTCTAATACAAGGGAGATACCCAGTTCCTTAGCCTCTGGGCTTCTCTGTTCACTTTGTGTGTGTATTTTGTTACCCTATCACCTTCTGTGTACGTTATGTCATATTCCCCAGTCTGTCTGTGAGTCCATTTGTTTTGCATAACAGTTCAAACACCAGTACATTCCTGCAGGCACTGGAGTGCATAACAGTTCTGACACCAGTACTTTCCTGCAGGCACTGGTGTGCATAACAGTTTTTCTGCTTAGTACGCATGCGCAATGTTCGCACTGCGACTGCGCCAAGTAATTTTGCTATGAAGATAGTATTTTTACTCACGGCTTTTTCTTCGCTCCGGCGATCGTAGTGTGATTGACAGGAAATGGGTGTTACTGGGCGGAAACACGGCGTTTTATAGGCGTGTGGATAAAAACGCTACCGTTTCCGGAAAAAACGCGGGAGTGGCTGGAGAAACGGGGGAGTGTCTGTGCGAACGCTGGGTGTGTTTGTGACGTCAAACCAGGAACGACAAGCACTGAACTGATCGCAGATGCTGAGTAAGTCTGAAGCTACTCTGAAACTGCTAAGTAGTTTGTAATCGCAATATTGCGAATACATCGTTCGCAATTTTAAGAAGCTAAGATTTACTCCCAGTAGGCGGCGGCTTAGCGTGTGTAACTCTGCTAAAATCGCCTTGCGAGCGAACAACTCGGAATGAGGGCCAATATAAGAAACGCATATCCCTAGTTATACATTAACATTATACTTGTCATTAAAGTGTAAATATATGAATTTTAAAACTGTACCTTTTCCCTATAATTTATTTAAATATAATTTCCTTTAACCCTTCAGAGAGTTGAAGGAAATGAATACAGCAAATCATCAGCCTAATTGCTGCTCCATTGTGTTTCTTAGCTATAAAAAAAGGGGTGTGGATCATAGGGTCGACCACTTTTGGTCGACAGTAACTAAGTCGACACCTGAAATAGGTCGACACAAGCATTATGTTGATATGAACAAGGTCGACATGAGGTTTTTTTTTTAAAAAAAGGTGTTTCCTTCGTAGAGTGACCGGGAACCCCAATTAGTGCACCGTGTCCCCTCGCATGGCTCGCTTTGCTCACCACACTTCAGGCAAGGTGCCTCACTCCACTACCACTGCGCTTGGCACAGGTTACTGTTCCCAATTGTAGCCCATGTGGATTGTAAAGTATAAAAGTAAAAAAAAAAAAATTGTGAAAAACCCATGTCGACCTTTTGTCATGTCGACCTAGAGACCTAATGTATGTCGACCAATGGTGGTGCACCTAATGCATGTCAACCAATGGTGGTACACCTAATGCATGTCGACCAATAGTGGTGCGCCTAATGCATGTCGACCAATGGTGGTACACCTAATGCATGTCGACCAATGGTGGTGCACCTAATGCATGTTGACCAATGGTGGTGCACCTAATGCATGTTGACTTAAGTGTGGTCGACCTAGAGACTGGATACCAAAAAAGAGTATACCATAGCAATAAGAGTAAAAAACATGAAACGCTATTGAATACTTTTCTTTATACAGTATGTTGATAAGCAAAAACATAGATGCACATATACTTAGAAAATTAAGAATCCGACAGAAGTAGTCCCAGAATAAGCAATTTAGATCTTATGGACCCTACACACTGGCCGACATCATTGCACGATATGAACGATCTCGTTCATAAATGAACGAGATAACGTTCATATCATGCAGTGTGGATGCACCAGCGATGACTGATGCACGGTCCCGCGCTTGTTCATCGCTGGTGCCCCGTCGGCTGTGCATGTGTTATGAGCCACGGCTGTGGCTCATTCCTGTTTTGCATTTTTGTTATGTATTTTATGTTATACTTCTGTTTATGTTCCCCGTGGGTGTCATGGGGTGCTCGGAGCTCACCCTTAAGGAGGGGATACTGTTATGAACCACAGGTAGTGGTTCATTCCTATTTTATGTTTATTTAGTTGTCTTGCATGCCAGGATTTCCCATTGCTCTGTTTTGGATTACTCTTGTCTGCTGCCGCTGGTGAGTCTGTGCAATTGCAGCTTGTTCCCATGTGTTCAGCCTCATCTGGCTGCTGATTGCATCTTGTCAGCGTAGTCGTGCAGCAGGCCAGCTGCTAGAGATAATTAATTAGGCCTCTCTGATATATGCTGGCTCACTGCAGTTAGCAGATGCTGATGATATTCCTTGGTTTGCAGTCTGCTTTAAGTTTGAGCTGGTTCTTGTCAGTCCCTGTGTGGATTCCTGTGTCAGTCCCTGTGTGGATTCCTGTGTCAGTCCCTGTGTCTGATCCCGTGTCCTACCCTGAGTTCCAGTGGATTCTGCCTGTCCTCCAGTTCTGAAAGTCGGTGTCGGCAGCTTCCTGTTTGCCTATGTCAGTTGCAGAAAGTATCCAGTCCTGCTCAAGCCGGTTGTTCCTGTCCTCAGTGGTCCTGTACTCAGAGATTTGTCATCTTTTCCTGGAGTCTGACTGAGCACCTTTAACATCCTGTGGTGTTCGTGAGTCACGGCGCAGCCGTGTGTTGTGGCTTGTCCGCTTACTGTTTATTATTTAGTATATTTGTGTCCTGGAGCTTTTGCGGAGGATTCCGCTCTCCCTGATCCACTCTGGTATCCAGCGGTGCTGGATAGGAGTAACGGATCAGTGGATCTTTGGTTGTCCTTTTCCCTGGCGGCTAGTCCGCACATACCTTTTGATTTAGTTAGTTAGCTTGTAACCCCTGGCCTGGTTGCTTAGTCAGAGGGCCCCTTGTTATCACCCTGTCTCGGATTTCCCTTTGTCTCCCATTAAGACCTGAGGGGGCATCGGGGTTGGGCAGACATAATCCGCCCTTCGAACGCGGCTGCCATGGGCTCAAGCAACCATAGTCTCGCAGGGGATTTCTGATAACACGGGCGAGACAACGGAGTTAGGGCGCCAGGGGTTACTAGGCTTTCCTGCTCCCACAACCTGTATTTCATTCCTGTACTCAGATCTCTGCCATAAGATCTTCTCCAGTCTGGAGTACAGGAATCGTAACATTATCATCAGCCATACCACAAAAAAGAAATAAAACTTTTTTTTTCTTTTTTGGCCCAGTCCAGTGTTTAGTCTAGAATCCAGTCCTGTCTAGAATTCAGTGTGCAGAATCCAGTCCGGTGTTTAGAATCCAATCCAGTCCGGTGTTTAGAATCCAATCCAGTGTTTAGAATCCAGTCCGGTGTTTAGAATCCAGTCCGGTGTTTAGAATCCAGTCCGGTGTTTAAAAAAAAAAAAAAAAAGTCTTGTTTTGTTTAGCAAAATTTAGTCTTGCCTAGTCTTGCCTTGCCTTGCCTTGTCTTGCCTTGCCTTGCCTTGTCTTGTCTTGCCTTGTCTTGCCTTGTCTTGCCTTGCCTTGCCTTGTCTTGCCTTGTCTTGTCTTGTCTAGTTTTAAATCCTCCTATGTCAACTATGCAAGCCCTGCAGGCATCTCTCGCAGCCCTGAACTCTGTATTCAGTGCTTTGAGACCAGAGCGACTTGAAGTTTTGCAGCAATCCCTAAAGCAACTGCAAAACCTTCTGACTAAAATCTTGCTTATTTTGCCAGAAGTCGTTGAGAGTACATCTATCTCTAAAGAGACTCTTGTTCACTTAATGGTGACAAGAGAATCCTCTGGTTTAATTGAAGAGAAAAAGTTTAAAAGTTTTCTGCGGCCCAGGCTCTCAGAAGAGGAGCGTCTGCGTCGCAGAAACTTAAACTTATGCCTATATTGTGGGGGTTTAGGCCATTATCTGCAGACCTGTGAGTTGCGCAAGCCAAAGTGTGGTGACGAGTCTTGCCCTCTGGCCAAGTTGAGTCATGATACAAGACCTACTCCTGTCTCTACTGTGGCAGAGGTACTTGTCACACAACCCACACAAAAAAACTCTCTGTCCTATAATTGGGGTCCTTGGGCAAGGGAGCCCCATTATAGATTCAGGAATCAAAAGAGAATGTTTCTCTCCTCTCTTGAGGTTCCTGTGGAAGCGGAGTTGCAAGTCCCTGGAGTGGTGCCCGTAGCCCAGGGTCCTGGAGTGGTGCCCGTAGCCCAGGGTCCTGGAGTGGTGCCCGTAGCCCAGGGTCCTGGAGTGGTGCCCGTAGCCCAGGGTCCTGGAGTGGTGCCCGTAGCCCAGGGTCCTGGAGTGGTGCCCGTAGCCCAGGGTCCTGGAGTGGTGCCCGTAGCCCAGGGTCCTGGAGTGGTGCCCGTAGCCCAGGGTCCTGGAGTGGTGCCCGATGCCCAGAGTGCTGGAGCGGTGCCCGATGCCCAGAGTGCTGGAGCGGTGCCCGATGCCCAGAGTGCTGGAGCGGTACCCGATGCCCAGAGTGCTGGAGCGGTACCCGATGCCCAGAGTGCTGGAGCGGTACCCGATGCCCAGAGTGCTGGAGCGGTACCCGATGCCCAAGCTTATAGAGGGACATCAAATATTGTAGCTCAGGTTTCCATACCAGATGGGGTCTCAGAAGCTGTTACCCCAGGTAGGGACTTGAGGAGCGCAACCTCAGAAAGGGTATCTAAAACCATAGTTCTTGAAGGGAACTCGAGAAGCAAAACCCCAGAAGGGATCTTTGAAGTAATATCCCCAAGTGGGGTCTCGAGAGACGCAGCCCCAAAGAAGGGTCTAGAAGTCGCTTCCCCAGGAAAGAACTTAAGAAGCATAGCATTAGTGGAGGATCTGAACGTTATTGCTTCAGCAAAAGTCCCGGAAGTCATAGTCCCGGGAGAACTTTCGATTATTATCGACTCAGAGAGGGAGGCCGATGGCCCGATCCCAGTCAGGGAGGCCAACGACCCGGTCCCAGTAAAAGAATCCGAGGTGCTGGCCCCAGCGGGGTTCCCGGAGGCCACTGCCCCAGCGGGGTTCCCGGAGGCCACTGCCCCAGCGGGGTTCCCGGAGGCCACTGCCCCAGCGGGGTTCCCGGAGGCCACTGCCCCAGCGGGGTTCCCGGAGGCCACTGCCCCAGCGGGGTTCCCGGAAGTCACTGCCCCGGGTGGGGTTCAGAAAGTCACTGCCCCGGGTGGGGTTCAGAAAGTCACTGCCCCGGGTGGGGTTCAGAAAGTCACTGCCCCGGGTGGGGTTCAGAAAGTCACTGCCCCGGGTGGGGTTCAGAAAATCTCAGCCCCGGGTGGGGTTCAGAGAGTCTCAGCCCCGGGTGGGGTTCAGAGAGTCTCAGCCTCGAGTAAGGTCAATAGTGACCAGGTCCTAGCAAAGCACTCCAGTCAGTCAGATGAGAAGGAAACAGATCCTGACTCTGATATCTCAACATCCATAATCTTTGATGGGGACTTAGCCCAATTTCTGGCGCTTTACAAACACTATTACATTATTATGTTGTCTAGACCATTTCTGGGCATCACTCCAGAGAACCTTGTGCTCTATCTTATTTATTCTTTTAGAGGAGAGCCTTTTGAGTGGGCGACCAGCCTAATGAAAGCTGAAGATCCCATTCTTCAGGATCCCCCAGCATTCAGTGATGCAATTATTAAAAGATATGGTTCCAAAGAAATTGGTTCAAGTTCCTCTAAATCACCCGTCTTGTCTGCTGAGAGTCCACAAAATACTGTAAACTCGGCACAGGAGTCTCAGCCCGTTGTTGTGACTGCAGGATGTGCTTTTCTGACTACTTCTTCTAATAATAGTACTTTACCAGAAAGTTCAGCTCCCAAGGGTAAGAGACCTGTCTCTGATTTGAACGCAGCCTTGCTGGGTGGTACCATCAGTTCAGACAATGTTTGGGGAATTACCTTGGTCAGACCTAAAGAGCTTTGTAAAAAGAAGAAGAAGAAAAAGAAATAATTTTTTGACTCTTGCCTTGATAAAAAAAAAAAAAAAGAGATTTTTTTTCCCTTGTCTTGTGTCCAGTGGCCACCATCAAGGGGAGGGCACTGTTACAAGCTGTGGTTGCAGCTTGTTTCTGTTTTCGTGTCTGTTAGACCAATGTGTCAGGTTTTTTTTTTTGTATCCCTTGTTCTGGATAGTCTGAATTTTGGGGTCTTTTGACCCCTCCTCAAGGGGGGGGTAATGTTATGAGCCACGGCTGTGGCTCATTCCTGTTTTGCATTTTTGTTATGTATTTTATGTTATACTTCTGTTTATGTTCCCCGTGGGTGTCATGGGGTGCTCGGAGCTCACCCTTAAGGAGGGGATACTGTTATGAACCACAGGTAGTGGTTCATTCCTATTTTATGTTTATTTAGTTGTCTTGCATGCCAGGATTTCCCATTGCTCTGTTTTGGATTACTCTTGTCTGCTGCCGCTGGTGAGTCTGTGCAATTGCAGCTTGTTCCCATGTGTTCAGCCTCATCTGGCTGCTGATTGCATCTTGTCAGCTTAGTCGTGCAGCAGGCCAGCTGCTAGAGATAATTAATTAGGCCTCTCTGATATATGCTGGCTCACTGCAGTTAGCAGATGCTGATGATATTCCTTGGTTTGCAGTCTGCTTTAAGTTTGAGCTGGTTCTTGTCAGTCCCTGTGTGGATTCCTGTGTCAGTCCCTGTGTGGATTCCTGTGTCAGTCCCTGTGTCTGATCCCGTGTCCTACCCTGAGTTCCAGTGGATTCTGCCTGTCCTCCAGTTCTGAAAGTCGGTGTCGGCAGCTTCCTGTTTGCCTATGTCAGTTGCAGAAAGTATCCAGTCCTGCTCAAGCCGGTTGTTCCTGTCCTCAGTGGTCCTGTACTCAGAGATTTGTCATCTTTTCCTGGAGTCTGACTGAGCACCTTTAACATCCTGTGGTGTTCGTGAGTCACGGCGCAGCCGTGTGTTGTGGCTTGTCCGCTTACTGTTTATTATTTAGTATATTTGTGTCCTGGAGCTTTTGCGGAGGATTACGCTCTCCCTGATCCACTCTGGTATCCAGCGGTGCTGGATAGGAGTAACGGATCAGTGGATCTTTGGTTGTCCTTTTCCCTGGCGGCTAGTCCGCACATACCTTTTGATTTAGTTAGTTAGCTTGTAACCCCTGGCCTGGTTGCTTAGTCAGAGGGCCCCTTGTTATCACCCTGTCTCGGATTTCCCTTTGTCTCCCATTAAGACCTGAGGGGGCATCGGGGTTGGGCAGACATAATCCGCCCTTCGAACGCGGCTGCCATGGGCTCAAGCAACCATAGTCTCGCAGGGGATTTCTGATAACACGGGCGAGACAACGGAGTTAGGGCGCCAGGGGTTACTAGGCTTTCCTGCTCCCACAACCAGCATATCTTCCCAGTACTCTGACCTCAGCCATACGATCTCCTCTGGTCTGGAGTACGGGAATCATAACAGCATGCAGGCCAATATGGACGAGATCGTCCATATTTGCCTGCAAGTCTACGGAGCCGGGTGACGGGGGGAGTGAAGAAACTTCACTCCCCCCGTCACTGCCCCCCCCCCGCCGCCGGGTCGCCCGTCGGCCGTATCGGCCATCGGGCACCTTGGTGGCCAATCGCCAAATGTGTAGGGCCTATAAAAATGTATATTTGTACTTAATTTTCACCTGTGTTGCAGTAGTTGTAAAATTAATTTTAATGTACATGTATTCCAATACCAATTGCTCTACAGTAGAAGCCAGGATTATTCAGTTCTACTTTATTACGTCATACACATTATTCTTAAATATAACACGGCATATATTTTTACTCACTATATCAAATTATTGAAAAATAAATAAAATAATTAAAAAAACTAAATATACAAATCACTGAAAAACGAATACAGATATGTACACTTATATTGTGGCTTCTGTGGTGCCAAACAGCCATTCTTGATGTACCGGTACCCATGCAACTCGCTCACGCCAAGCGTAAAATATCCATCTTATAACCAGTAATGCAAGTAGTTTTTTTATTACTTCCTGGTACTATCCGTGGACAATTGCTCAAGGTACACACATGAAAAATAAGTGTGAGTCCTTATCATGGGGGCACATCACAAGGGCATATCTGCATGATGCCCCCATTTCTCATCACTCTGAGGGCATGCCCACTGCTCTCAAAGCTGCTCAGATGCTCCCAGTGACAGTCACTAATGGAGTCCATCGTGACACTGAGGGGCAGATTTATTAAGCTCGGTGAAGTGATAAAGTGGAAGGTGATAAAGGACCAACCAATCAGATCCTAACTGCCATGTCACAGGCTGGGTTTGAAAAATGTCAGTTAGGAGCTGATTGGCTGGTGCGTTATCACCTTCCACTTTATCACTTCACCAAGCTTAATAAATCTGCCCCTGAGTGCTGTGACTCTCTCGATGGTGCACCTTATGGTGGCAACAGTAATAGTATGCCATACTGACTTGCACCACTGTTTATATGCATAAATAAAACAACTGGAAATAAAAAAAAGCATTACTAGCTGACACTGATCACTGGGATTTGCGATATTTGCCCATCTGTTCGAGTGAGTCCAAATCCATGTAAAATAGGCTCCAATGAGAGCATATGTGACTTTTGCTCACACCAAGTTCATTTGTGCTTCATCTGTAACTATGTACGTGTGTAACACCGATTACTGTGTGGTTACAGCCTAGCATCCCTAGTTCCCCGTGTTCAGCTTTTCTCAGCTTCTGTGATGTGACTGAGATGCAAATTGTAAAGAAAAATTACAGTCCGCTGCTCATCTTTGAGCTTCTCAGTTGTGCCGGGTGTCTCACAGGCATGGCATAAGGATGCTTAGTGTATTAAAACACATCTACATACAGTGTCAGACTGGGGCATGTAGGGCCCACCGGAGGAATGCAATTGTAGGGGCCCATGTTTAGGGGTGTGGCCAGTCTCCAGAGGGGGTGTGCCCAGCCACCACATTGATTTCCCTAACCATTTTGCAAGTGTTGGTCCCCTAGATAAATATATATGCTGTAGTGCATGCAAGATAATGTACTAGATTAGTATCAGCACAGTCTGGAACCTGATCCCTAGAGGAGGGGGTGGGGCCCCAGGCAGTAGGTCCCACCGGTGGTTTCCTCTGTACCCCTGTGGGCCAGTCCAACCATGTCTACATATGTATAAAAAGAAAGTAATGATTTCAATGTTGATACAATAATGTATATACAGTACCAGTTGTTGAACAATATATGTAGTATTATGCATCATTAGATAACCGGGGACAAGAGCAGCCATGTAAGAGTCCTTGAAGTGCTTTATCTAGTTTGCTGTTTCCTTTAATAAGAATCCAAGGGCTAAGAATCTGACCTAATGCTAAACTTGTCAATGTAAAATACTCAAAAATCTTCTGGTAGTTTACAGGAA
Organism: Pseudophryne corroboree; assembly: GCF_028390025.1. Classification (NCBI taxonomy): domain Eukaryota; kingdom Metazoa; phylum Chordata; class Amphibia; order Anura; family Myobatrachidae; genus Pseudophryne; species Pseudophryne corroboree. The sequence goes on from NC_086455.1 coordinate 149,591,457, forward strand.
AACAGTTAAGTCCATCAATAAAATAAAATACATAAATTACTAAGAGACAGAGAATGGTTCTAGTAGCCCGAACATGCGCTTCCATGCTAGGAGTTCTGGAGCCTGCAGCATTGTCTTGAATCCTTTTCATGTGTCTACAGAGAGCGATGATGATTGTCAGGGCTGAAGTAAATAAAACTAGAATGGCCACGGGGGATGTCACACTATGCAATGCACTGGAGAATAAATCTTTTTCATAAACTGGTTGACCATATTCCATGAAAGTATTATTATATGAAGTAAGTTTTAGACTGCTCCACATTGTTGGAAAACTGATCAGAAATGATCCCAGGAAAGTTGAAATTAGAATCCATTTAAATGTTTTGGGAAACACTTTCTGTAGATAAATGTAACATCTGTGGTTAATGTTCACAAGTTTTATACAGAAGTGCACACAGAGCCAGGTAGAAAGCCAGATGTTGCAGGATGTTAAAGTCCGAAACAATATTGAAAAGTACATTGTAACTGTGTCATCCGATTCTTCGTTTGTTAGTGCTAAAAATACAAAATCTGCAACATAGAAGAATTGTTGTAGCATGTTGACTGCAGAGATGCTACAAATGAGCTGGTCACTTAAATTAAGTGTTTTCAAATGGACAGCATCCAAAATATTCACCAGGAGAATGAATATGTTTCCTGGGGCAGAAAGCAACAATATAGCCGCATCCACAGATCCCACTGAAATTAATGAAGTATAAGACATCTTGTATGAATGATTGGTAGAAGCTTCTCACTCTCACTGGTACAAGTGGAATTGTAAGTAGACATCTGCTGCCTGTATCATTTCCATGACATTTGTACTATTGCTATGTGATATGGGAATGAAATCTGATGTACTAAAATGCAAATTACAATATATTTCGATTCCAGTCTCTCCATCCAAGATATTTTACAGATGTTTTATTCCAAGTCACTCTGCCTGCTATAAACAATAATTTATTAGTACAGGTTGAGTATCCTATATCCAAATATTCCGAAATACGGAATATTACGAAATACAGACTTTTTTGAGGGAGAGTGAGATAGTGAAACCTTTGTTTTCTGATGGCTCAATGTACACAAACTTTGTTTAATACATAAAGTTATTAAAAATATTGTATTAAATGACCTTCAGGCTGTGTGTATAAGGTGTATATGAAACATAAATGAATTGTATGAATGTAGACACACTTTGTTTAATGCACAAAGTTATAAAAAATATTGGCTAAAATAACCTTCCGGCTGTGTGTATAAGGTGTATATGAAACATAAATGTATTCTGTTCTTAGACTTAGGTCCCATCACCATAATATCTCATTATGGTATGCAATTATTCTAAAATACGGAAAAATCCCATATCCAAAATACCTCTGGTCCAAGCATTTTGGATACGGGATACTCAACCTGTATTCACATCAGGCTGAAATAAATAAATTAGGCTAAATCCATGACAATTAACCTTAATTATGCTTTGCTTATATGGCACCACAAGGTGTTCAAAAAGTATACAAACAGAAACAAAAACAAGAAAAAGAAAAAGAAGACTTACAGTACAAGACATTACAGAACATGGACCATAAGGTTTGCAAGCATCGCCGTATCAGCAATAATAATAACCATAAACGTGATGCTGGCTCTACCCAGTGGCGTAACTACCGGGGAGCAGATGCTGCAGCTTGTATACGGCTTGAGATGCTTTCAAGGCCTGCAGCTCCACCCCGTCCCCACCTGTCCTTCAGGAAGACCATGACGAATTGGCTCAGGTGCCCTCCTTCCCTCTCAGAAGTAGCAGGGTCCCCAACCCCGCCCCTTCCCCCCATGCCGTAGCTGCAGTAGTTCAGCTGCAGAGAGCCATGGAGCCGGGGGAGAGGGCTCCCCTCCGCCTGCTCTTATCCTCTGCACCCTGGTCGCCCCCCTGGACACCTGCCTGGGCAGACTGTGATTGCAGTTGCTGACAGCTGCGGATCACATGAAGAGGAGGACAGCCTCCCAATGCAGGTACACCGGGTCCCTGTCTCAGGGGTGTGCATGTGTGCTTCCTATGCAGGTACACGGGATGGGGAGGATTAGGGGGTGTTTCCAAGGCAGATACACGGGGGTAGAGGGGTCTGAATAAAGTTTGCAAGGAAGGAACACTTTATTTATTTTTTTATATATCACATTAAGAGGTGGTCTACTGTCATGAAAGATGAAGTCAGCAATAATTCAATGTTTAGTAGTATAAACAATGTATTATTTAATATGATTGTCCTGTTGCCTCTCTCTGTCCCTACATCTCTGCTGTTTTTCTCTGTCCCTATGTCCGGGACCGTGTCAGGGCCGTCTTATTGTATGGGCTCAATGGGCACTTGCCCAAGGGCCCTAGGAGTCTAAGGGCCCCAGTATGATAGCTGAGGGTCCCCTCTTTCTAGGGGTACCAGATTTTTGAAAATCGGCTCTGGGGAACCGGAGATATCTGACTTTAAAGCAGTGGACCCCATCCAAGACTGTTAATTGTTCTTCCCAGCCAGATATCTCGGGTTCTGTCTGACTTAGAGTTTTTATGAGGGTATTATCCAAAAGCTGTGACTCTCCCCTTTCAGTGGACACTGGCAGTTTGTCTCTACTATGCCCAGAACTGGAGATATAAGCCTTCAAGAAGCTGGTCCCTGCTCCTTCTCCACACATCTGGTTTGCAGTTTTATATTTTCGCCAGTGGATTGCTCTGGCTCCTGAACTCTGATCCCCAAGTCCCCAGTACCTCCTGACAGGTGAAACTCTTTAGTTTTTAATCACATTCAAAGCTAAGAAATTTATTTCCAGGAACTGGAGATATCTGCAGTCAGGGAAGCTGCCCTCCCACTGGAAAATGATGAATATTAAGCCCACTCCACTATCTACCCCTCCCCTGCGTATTACACACCCCCCTACCACCCTGGAAGTCATGTACCGGGGCCACTTCATTTATCCCATTGCCTCTTCTACAGTTTAGTGTTCTCCCTCCCTCCAGGTCCTACATGCTGAGAGGAAGATAGAACACCCCCTACCGCCCTCAGGACATCAAAACTGCTGCTGATAGCACCCCCACCCCTATCGCTGGAAGATGGGTAGGGGGCCCAGTAATTTGCTGTGCCCAGGGGCCTACACTGCTGTTAAGACGGCCCTGTATGTCCCTGTTCCTCCCCTCTTTTTGTCCCTATGTCTTTGCCGGCACTCTCTCTGTCCGTACTGCTCCTCTCTCTGTCCCTATGTCCCTGCTGCCTCTCTCTCTGTCCCTACATCCCTGCTGCCTCTCTCTGTCACTACGTCCCTGCTGCCTCTCTCTCTGTCCCTACGTCCTTGCTGCCTCTCTCTCTGTCCCTACGTCCCTGCTGCCTCTCTGTCGCTACATCCCTGCTGCCTCTCTCTTTGTCCCTACATCCCTGCTGCCTCTCTTTCTGTCCCTACATCCCTGCTGCCTCTCTATCCGTCCCTGCATCCCTGCTGTTTCTCTCTCCATCCTTACATCCTGCTGCATCTATCTGTTCCTACGAGATCTGGACAGGAGGCAGGTAAGCCATGGTCGGGGGGAGGGTGAGTTTAGGCTGTGGGGGAGTGTTAGTGAAAGGGAGGGTTAGGGTTAAGCTGCGGATGGGGCGGGTTAGGTTAGGCATTCCCGGGGAGGGTTAGGCTGTGGTTCCTGCTGTCACTGTCTGTCTCTGTGTCTCTGTTACTCTCAGTGTCCCTTTCACCACTATCTCTGTCTCTATGTCCCTGCTGCCCATCGGTTCTGGAGATCTGAGTTGGGGGGGCCCTTAAAAATTTGCTATGGGGCCCACAAAGTTCTAGTTATGCCTCTGACTGTAACCAAAGGTACCCATGTCAATGAATCTGATGAAACTTAATAAAACGGAAGATATCTATTGATTGATATACAGAAATAATGACACAAGTCTGATGTTAAGTTAAGATCTGCTACTACTGAGATATTTTCTGCAATAGTTATACTGTGCTATGTGATATGGTAATTAAGGGCCTAATCCAGAGATGTATGCAATGCTGATATTTACACAGTACAGCAATTATGGGCTGACTGTGCATGTGTTGTGGTTGCACTGCGCCAAGTTTCCTTAGAAAAGTTCTATGCAGTGAAGATTTCTTTGCAAGTGATTGACAGTCAGGGACCATTTGGGGTAGTAAAAAACACAGATGTGTTGTGATAATTTTCAGGGAGTGTCTCAGTCCCTAAATTTGCTGTTCAAAAATATTAATTATATTTATATTCCAGTATCCCCAACCAAACAGTTTTATAAAAAACTTTTTACTCCAAGTATTTTTTCCTAATATAGAAAATAATGTATTATTATTATTATTATTATTATAATACTAAAAAAAAATTAATACACTAAGGGCCTAATTCAGTAAGGATTGCAAATTCTGCTAAGTAGCAGAATTTGCAATCCTTGCGATTGCATGCTGGTGGCTGCTCATTGCAGGGCAAGGCCTCCCAGCATGCTGACCACCGCTCCTCCCCCTTGACCAAACAGAAATTGCAGTTGCACCACAATTTCAGCTTGATCACAAAACATGGGGTAGCCTCCTGTTGCCGCCATTTTTCTGATCTCTGCGGCTGCGTGTGACGTCACGCAGCTGCCCTGATCACACCCCCACCTTGCCATGCCTGCATTCGTGCCACCACGCCCCCTTTTTGAAGCCACGACCCTGCAATGCTTCGGCTCCTTCTAGGAAAAGGAGCGTTGCCATATCCCATCCCCCACCCCGCGAACCCCTCTGCCTTATTGACAGGCAGAGGCTCTCACAATTTCTGTGGGCTACTGCAGAAAATGCGGGCGCATGCGCAAGACGGGTCCTGTTCATGCGCCCGCATCCTCATCATACTTTTTGCAGTTGGATCGCTTATAGCGATCCAACATGAATTAGGCGCCATATCCATGACCATTCACCTTAATTTGGTTTTTATGTGTGCTTATTTAAGACCTGCAGTAATTTATGACTAATTCTACTAAGCAGTGAAGTTGAAGGGTATTAGAAACCTATGAGACCAGACGCAGGTTGTAGGTTTGGTGCTATGTTAAAGCCACAGTATAGTATTTACTATAGGATATTTTGACCTAAACAGAACCCACTGTGAAGCCCTGTCCATTCCTAAACCATGATCCAGCAGTGGCTTAGAATCAATAGGGATCCAGACAGGTCTCTATATATTTATATGTTGAAATAGGAAAAATGGGGCACTGTAGTAGGGGCAGGGTGGCGGCCACAGAAATCTTGGGGCCCGGTACAGTGATATCTCTGGGGCCCACTCATATTACAGTATATGTGTTAGCGGCGGGTCGCGCCAGCTCCCGGCCGTTGCTAGGCAACGGGGACGGCGCGTCACCTCCGCCGCTAACTCCCTGCTCCCGGCCGGTTGCCTAGCAACCGAAGACGTTGGGTGGCCACCCGGCACTGCAGTCCCGGCTGTTGCTAAGCAGCCAGGACACCGCGCGCTGCGCACCAGCTAACAGCTAGATAATTAGGATCTGGGGCTGGGCTGCCTGCTGATTGGGCTACAGGGGTTTTTTATGGGAGCCAGATTAGGACAGCCCCGCTGGTGATAGCTTCCTGTGGAGCTGTGTCCTGCCCCGGGATTGTTCCTGTGCAGCCATTTTATCCTGTATCCTGAGTCCTGGTGTCCGGAGCCCGATCATTGGAATTTTATCCGCCTTCCAGTACTGTTATCCGGTATCTGCAGCCTTGGGGTTCTGTTCCTTTACCGGTGTCGTGAGTAGCGGCTCTGCCGCATCTTACGGCTGTGGCCGTATTTATTCTTACTTTCTGGCGTTTGTGTTTCTCTGCGGAGGTTTCCGCTATCGCTGTCCTCGCCGAATTACGACGGTGTCGTGTTTGGTGTTTGGGCAGCATTACCTTGGTTACAGTTTTGTTGGCGGCCGCGCCGCACATATACTAGTTTATTGTTCTGTAGTGGTTTCCCCCTATTTTCTTGTGTGTCTGTCTTAGTTAGTTTCCCCCTTGTTCTCTCTCTGTCTCGGTTAACGCCTTGTCACCTACTAAGACCGGGGGGCATCGGAGTTGGGCAGACCTAATCCGCCCGTCAAACACGGCTGCCGTGGGCCCAAGAAACCATAGTCTCGGAGGCGTTGACCGACCACTTGGGAGAGACAATGGAGTCAGGATTCCCGTTAGGTATTGCTGTGTATCCCAGTTCTGTCGCAGCTTCACGCATCTGTACTTGGAACTCTTCTGCTGCCACCCTATCTCCTGGGTTCCAAGAACAGAGATCGTAATAATATGTATATACGGGGCCGTAACTAGGTGTGTGCCGATGGTGCATTGCCCACACTGCTACTGCAGTGAAGGCGCACCATCTGGCATCACCCCCCCCCCCCCCCCCGTATGGCCGTTTTCGTCACTATTGCTAATCCTTGCGCTGCCGCTTGTGTCCCGGCTTGTGTCCCCGCCACTGAGAGCTGTCGTACGTAGCTGCCATCTGGCAGCACACACCTTCCCCCCTCCCCCCGTGCTTGAGTCCCGGCGCCACCGCCGCACCTAAGTCCGGTGGTGTGTGCAAGGGACTGGCGCAGCCGGCAAGTGAGATCAGCATCCCTCCACTCCGAGGCTGAGTACCGCTGGCGCCGCCGGCGGTGTGTAGCTGCTGCCGGAGCACGTTGTGTGGCTGCTGGATCGTGGTTTACCCCCAGACGAGTAACAAACACACACACACACACGTCAAAAAGGGGGACTGCTGTTGTAATGTGTAAACACGGGAGAACTCTGCTTGCTTACTGTGTAAAAAGGGGGACTACACACACACACGACTCTGCTGATGACACACACACCTCTGCCTGCTTAATTTGTAAAAAACGGGAGACCCTGCCTAATGTGTAAAAAAGAGGGACCCTGCCTAATGTGTAAAAAAGGGGGGGACGAAGCTGCCGTAATGTGTAAAATGGGGACTCTGCTGCTGTAATGTGTAAAAGGGGACTATACCTGCCGTACTTTGTAAAAGGGAGCTCTGCCTAACATAATGTGTAAAAGGGAGCTCTGTAGCCATGCCCCTTCCCCATGAAGCCTCACCCCTATATTTTTGGCACGCGCAGTGACTTTGTTTTGTATATGGGGGGGGAGGCGCCGATGCTGTTTCTCGCACACAGCGCTAAAATGTCTAGTTACGGCACTGTGTGTATGTATATATATATATATATATACATACATACAAATGAACAAGAAGAGGCGGCACTCAGCAGGCTTAAGAAAACTTCAAAGTGATGTATTCAGTGCAGTCACTGTGACTGCACTGAATACATCACTTTGAAGTTTTCTTAAGCCTGCTGAGTGCCGCCTCTTCTTGTTCATTTGTATGTATACTAAGGGTCTTATCCCTGAGGAGGGCACCGGAGCGAGTTACACCCATTACTTGGGGAGGCCATGAGTGCCGGAGTACTGTTTGTTTATATATATATATATATATATATGCCAAAAGATCGAAGAAGCAGGGAGCGCCAATAGTGCATTAAAAGAGTACAGCAATTTTATTTTAAAAATCCAGATCGGTCACAAGTATAAACCGTCCTGCGCAGTGGCGTAACTAGAAATTTTTCTCCCCCAAGTCAAAAAATCCTGCGGCGTCCCCCCCCCCCCCCCCCATACCCCTCATAATTGGCACTAGTAAAGGGACAAATATGCGCGCGTCGTAGGCGCGCGCCACCAAAAAGGGTGTGTGGCTTTGTTGAAATGGGCGTGGCTTTGCGTAAAGGGGCGTGGCATTGCAGGAAAAGACTACCTTATACCCCAGTTTTGCAACCTGCACGCCCAGATGTTAGCCACCACAGGAAAGAAAAATAATCCTGATTCATGCCCCTTACATTATTTGTCATTTTTCCTCCTTATAGTAATGCCCAGTATACATTATTCCACATACTGCAATGGCCTTAGCCATTATGCCACACACAATAATGCACATGACACAATATGCACACACTGTAATGCCCCCGACACATTATGCCACACACCGTAATGCCTGTGACACATTATGACAGGAATCGCAATGCCCGTTATACATTATGCTACACACTGCAATGCCCCTGATACATTATAGCACATACAATGTCTGTGACACAGTATGACACACACCACAATGATCCTGAGACATTATACCACATACCACAATGCCCGTGATATAGTATACAACACACCGTAATGCCTGACACATTATGACACACACCGCAATGTCCGTGATACATTATGCCACACACCGTAATGCCCATTACACATTAAGTTCTACAGTAAGGCTTCTAATTACTTTTAAATTACCTGCTCGTTGCCAGGGGTTTCATGCTCTTGGTTCCATGCACGGTGCCAGGGGTTTTCATGCTCAGGGTCTCATGCTCGTTGCCAGAGGTTTCATGCACTGGGTGTCATGCTTGTTGCCAGCGGTTTCATACTCTTGGTTCCATGCACGGTGCCAGGGGTTTTCATGCTCAGGGTGTCATGCTCGTTGCCAGGGGTTTCATGCACTGGGTGTCATGCTCGTTGCCAGGGGTTTCATGCACTGGGTGTCATGCTTGTTGCCAGGGGTTTCATGCACTGGGTGTCATGCTCGTTGCTAGGGGGTAGTGCTTGTTGCTAGGGCCATACTCCCAGTGCCACATATGCCCCCAGTGCCAGATATTCCCCACAGTGCCAGGTATATGCCCCCAGTGCCAGATATTCCCCCACAGTGCCAGGTACATGCCCCCAGTGCCACATATACCCCCCCAGTGCCACATATGCCCCCTCAGTGCCTGCTCCCCCCAGTGCCAAATATTCCCCCACAGTGCCACATATGCCCCCTCAGTGCCTGCACCCCCCAGTGCCAGATATTCCCCCACAGTGCCAGGTATATGCCCCCAGTGCCAGATATTCCCACACAGTGCCACATATGCCCCCTCAGTGCCTGCTCCCCCCATTGCCAAATGTTCCCCCACAGTGCCAGGTATATGCCCCCAGTGCCAGATCTTCCCCCACAGTGCCAGGTATATGCCCCCAGTGCCAGGTATATGCCCCCAGTGCCAGATATTCCCCCACAGTGCCACATATGCTCCCTCAGTGCCTGCTCCCCCCAGTGCCAAATATTCCCCCACAGTGCCAGGTATATGCCCCCAGTGCCAGGTATATGCCCCCAGTGCCAGATCTTCCCCCACAGTGCCAGGTATATGCCCCCAGTACCAGATCTTCCCCCACAGTGCCAGGTATATGCCCCCAGTGCCAGATCTTCCCCCACAGTGCCAGGTATATGCCCCCAGTGCCAGATCTTCCCCCACAGTGCCAGATCTTCCCTCACAGTGCCTGCTCCCCCCCACCCACCCACCCCCCGCTCCTTTGCGTTGGAGGGACACGGAGCGCATAGCGCGCCTCTCCTGTGTCCCTCCTGGCTCTCCTGCCGGTCTAATAAAGGAAGTGCCGGTTCGTGAGCCAATCAGAGCTCACGAACGGCACTTCCTTTATTAGACAGGCCGGGGGAGAGCCAGGGAGGGACACAGGAGAGGCGCGCGATGTGCGCTCCGTGTCCCTCCTTACAGCAGCGGAGGGAAGGAGACTGCAGATTGACATGCAGACGCTCATCCGCATGTCAATCTGTGCAAAGTCAGTGGCGCCCCCGCAGCCCCTCGCCCCCAAGCCACCGCGAGGACTGCGGGGGCAGTAGTTACGCCACTGGTCCTGCGTCTCCAGCGGGTCTGTTAAAAGAAGTGCCGGTTCGTGAGCCAATCAGAGCTCACGAACGGCACTTCCTTTATTAGACCCACCGGAGACGCAGGACGGAGGGACACGGGAGAGGCGCGCGCTGTGCCCTCCTCCGTGTCCCTCCTTACAGCAGCGGAGGGAAGGAGACCGCAGATTGACATGCGGACGGTTCGTCCGCATGTCAATCTGATAAATCAGTGGCGCCCCCGCAGCCCCTCGCCCCCAAGCCACCGCGAGGACTGCGAGGGCAGTAGTTACACCACTGGACAGGATATGATGTCATGATTGAGTTTTGATCAGTACCAGTATAAATAGGTATCCAGGCCCATTCTGCCTTTACCCCTTGATGCAGTCTGTGAGACGAAACGCGTTGGTACAACTGTACTGACCTCTAATCCAGATAAGATAATTACCTGTTTTTAAAAAACTACACATTACTTATAACATAGATTTTTTTATGTGTACTTTTCATCCCATTTTTTTTAAATTGTATACTAATGTGGTATTTTAGAACATTGTTAATAAATTGTTTTTACATTTTTAATACTGGGTATACTTTATTTTAGACACTATTGGTCGCTTCCCCCCCCCCCCCCCCCCCATCTTTTTGCATTAGATCCATTTGTTTCAGGGATTTACCATCTCTGTATCTTTGGGGGACAGCAAACGCCCTATATATCGTTTAGGGAGTGTCATCAAATATTAAATAAATTCTTCTGAGACTGTTGTCTTTTTCACACATGGTGCAGTATTATTCCTTTGTCCCTATATATATATATATATATATATATATATATATATATATATCCTATTTTTTAAATGTGAACAAAGATATGGACTAACAATATAAGAAACGCATATCCCTAGTTATACATTAACATTATACTTGTCATTAAAGTGTAAATATATGAATTTTAAAACTGTACCTTTTCCTTATAATTTATTTAAATATAATTTCCTTTAACCCTTCAGAGAGTTGAAGGAAATGAATACAGCAAATCATCAGCCTAATTGCTGCTTCATTGTGTTTCTTAGCTATAAAAAAAGGGGTGTGGATCATAGGGTCGACCACTATTGGTCGACAGTAACTAAGTCGACACCTGAAATAGGTCGACACAAGCATTATGTTGATATGAACAAGGTCGACATGAGGTTTTTAAAAAAAAAAGGTGTTTCCTTCGTAGAGTGACCGGGAACCCCAATTAGTGCACCGTGTCCCCTCGCATGGCTCGCTTTGCTCACCACACTTCAGGCAAGGTGCCTCACTCCACTACCACTGCGCTTGGCACAGGTTACTGTTCCCAATTGTAGCCCATGTGGATTGTAAAGTATAAAAGTAAAAAAAAAATTGTGAAAAACCCATGTCGACCTTTTGTCATGTCGACCTAGAGACCTAATGTATGTCGACCAATGGTGGTGCACCTAATGCATGTCAACAAATGGTGGTACACCTAATGAATGTCGACCAATGGTGGTGCGCCTAATGCATGTCGACCAATGGTGGTACACCTAATGCATGTCGACCAATGGTGGTGCACCTAATGCATGTTGACCAATGGTGGTGCACCTAATGCATGTTGACTTAAGTGTGGTCAACCTAGAGACTGGATACCAAAAAAGAATATACCATAGCAATAAGAGTAAAAAACATGAAACGCTATTGAATACTTTTCTTTATACAGTATGTTCATAAGCAAAAACATAGATGCACATATACTTAGAAAATTAAGAATCCGACAGAAGTAGTCCCAGAATAAGCAATTTAGATCTTATGGACCCTACACACTGGCCGACATCACTGCACGATATGAACAATCTCGTTCATTAATGAACGAGATAACGTTCATATCGTGCAGTGTGGAGGCACCAGCGATGACTGATGCACGGCCCCGCGCTCATTCATCGCTGGTGCCATGTCGGCTGTGCATGCAGGCCAATATGGACGAGATCATCCATATTTGCCTGCAAGTCTACGGAGCCGGGTCGCCCGTCGGGCACCTCAGTGTCTAATCACCAAATGTGTAGTGCCTATTAAAATGTATATTTGTACTTAATTTTCACCTGTGTTGAAATAGTTGTCAAATTAATTTCAATGTACATGTATTCCAATACCAATTGCTCTACAGTAGAAGCCAGGATTATTCAGTTCTACTTTATTACATCATACACATTATTCTTAAATATAACACGGCATATATTTTTACTCACTAAATCAAATTATTAAAAAATAAATAAAATAATAAAAAAACTAAATATACAAATCACTGAAAAACAAATACAGATATCTACACTTATATTGTGGCTTCTGTGGTGCCAAATAGCCATTCTTGATGTACCGGTACCCATGCAACTCGCTCACGCCAAGCATAAAATGTCCATCTTATAACCAGTAATGCAAGTAGTTTTTTATTACTTCCTGGTACTATCCATGGACACTTGCTCAAGGTACACACATGAAAAATAAGTGTGAATCCTTATCATGGGGGCACTTCACAAGGGCATATCTGCATGATGCCCCCATTTCTCATCATTCTGAGGGCATGCCCGCTGCTCTCGAAGCTGCTCGGATGCTCCCAGTGAAAGTCACTAATGGAGTCCATCGTGACACTGAGTGCTGTGACTCTCTCGGTGGTGCACCTTATGGTGGCAACAGTAATAGTATACCATACTGACTTGCACCACTGTTTATATGCAGAAATAAAACTACTGGAAATAAAAAAAAGCATTACTAGCTGACACTGATCACTGGGATTTGCGATATTTGCCCATCTGTTCGAGTGAGTCCAAATCCATGTAAAATAGACTCCAATTGGAGAAGATGTGACTTTTGCTCACACCAAGTTCATTTGTGCTTCATCTGTAACTTTGTACGTGTGTAACACCGATTACTCTGTGGTTACAGCCTAGCATCCCTAGTTCAGCTTTTCTCAGCTTCTGTGATGTGACTGAGATGCAAATTGTAAAGAAAACTTACAGTCCGCTGCTCACCTCTGAGCTTCTCAGTTGTGCCGGGTGTCTCACAGGCATTGCATAAGGATGCTTAGTGTATTAAAACACATCTACATACAGTGTCAGACTGAGGCATGTAGGGCCCAGCGGGGGAATTCAGTTGTAGGGGCCCATGTTTAGGGGTGTGGCCAGTCTCCAGAGGGGGTGTGACCAGCCACCACATTGCTTTACCTAACCATTTTGCAAGTGTTGGTCCCCTAGATAAATATATACAGTAAATGCTGTAGTGCATGCAAGATAATGTACTAGATTAGTATCAGCACAGTCTGGAACCTGATCCCTAGAGGAGGGGGTGGGCCCCCAGACAGTAGGGCCCACCGGTGGTTTCCCCTGTACCCCTGTGGGTCAGTCCAACCCTGTCTTCATATGTATAAAAAGAAAGCAATGATTTCAATGTTGATACAATAATGTATATACAGTACCAGTTCTAGAACAGTATATGCAGTATTATCCATCATTAGATATCCGGGGACAAGAGCAGCCATGTAAGAGTCCTTGAAGTGCTTTATCTAGTTTGCTGTTTCCTTTTATAAGAATCCAAGGGCTAAGAATCTGACCTAATGCTAAACTTGTGATAGTAAAATACTCATAAATCGGCTGGTAGTTTACAGGAAACCAATGAAGTCCATCAATAAAATAAAATACATAAATTACTAAGAGACAGAGAATGGTTCTAGTAGCCCGAACATGCGCTTCCATGCTAGGAGTTCTGGAGCCTGCAGCATTGTCTTGAATCCTTTTCATGTGTCTACAGAGAGCGATGATGATTGTCAGGGCTGAAGTAAATAAAACTATAATGGCCACAGGGGATGTCACACTATGCAATGCACTGGAGAATAAATCTTTTTCATAAACTGGTTGAGAAACGTTTTGACCATATTCCCTGAAGGTACTGTTATATGAAGTAAGTTTTAGGCTGCCCCACATTGCTGGGAAACTGATCAGAAATGATCCCAGGAAAGTTGAAATTAGAATCCATTTAAATGTTTTGGGAAACAGTTTCTGTAGGTAAATGTAACATCTGTGGTTAATGTTCACAAGTTTTAGACAGAAGTGCACACAGAGCCAGGTAGAAAGCCAGAAGTTGCAGGATGTTAAAGTCCCAAACAATATTGGAAAGTACATTGCAACTGTTTCAGCAGACGCTTCTTTTGTTAGTGCTAAAATTGCAAATTTTACTACATAGAAGAATTGATGTAACATGTTGACTGCAGAGATGCTACAAATGAGCTGGTCACTTAAATTAAGTGTTTTCAAATGGACAACATCCAAAATATTCACCAGGAGAATGAATATGTTTCCTGGGACAGAAAGCAACAATATAGCCGCATCCACGGATCCGATTAAAATGAATGAAGTATAAGACATCTTGTATGAATGATTGGTAGAAGCTTCTCACTCTCACTGGTACAAGTGGAATTGTAAGTAGACATCTGCTGCCTGTATCATTTCCATGACATTTGTACTATGCTATGTGATATGGGAATGAAATCTGATGTACTAAAATGCAAATTACAATATATTTAAATTCCAGTATCTTCATCCAAGATATTTTACAGATGTTTTATTCCAAGTCACTCTGCCTGCTATAAACAATAATTTATTAGTATTCACATCAGGCTGAAATAAATAAATTAGGCTAAATCCATGACAAGTAACCTTAATTATGCTTTGCTTGTATGGCACCACAAGGTGTTCAAAAAGTATACAAACAGAAACAAAACAAGAAAAAGGAGTATTACATTACAAAACATGAACAAGTGAGAGCAGGGACAGGGAGAGTGACAGATGGACAGGGAAAGTGACAGAGTGACAGGGAAAGTGACAGATCTAGACAGCTCACCTACACACACAATGAGGCAATTATAGGTTTTAGCTCCTCTCTCCGTGCCTGCTCCTCTGCTGCTGTAAAAATGGCGTCAGCCTGCCCCTGAATGAAATGTTTTCTTGGCGTCCACAAATGCCTACAGCGCATGACAGTGTTTGTCATTGCGCAGAGGCATCATATCACTGAGGAGGAGGAGGAGCCAGAGCGGCTGGGACAGGGTTGTGTCTATGCTCCCTTCGTGATCAAAACCTGGAAGGTCCTCTCCATGCATAGAAACTAGATGCTACCTCTAGGACAGGGGACAGGGGACTGGGGAGCCGGGAGCGGTGGAGAAGACATTGAGTAACACACTGCTTGCTCTGGGCTTCAGCCCCCTGCACTTACTAGTCTCTCACTCAGTCAGACACTCAGCGGTGGTGGGCTGTGTTAGTGCTGCCACAGCCCACTGGACCCGGCCATTTGTCCTGCCGCAATATGTGTAGGGGGGGAACGTTCGCCCTTTTCGCCCCGTTTGTATCCGCCGATGCCATAAGGTTTGCAAACATCGCCGTATCAGTAATAATAATAACCATAAACGTGATGCTGGCTCTACCCAGTGGCGTAACTACCAGGGGGCAGATGGTGCAGCTTGTATGGGGCTTGAGATGCTTTCAGAGCCTGCAGCTCCCCCTGCAATTCCACCCCCCCCACACACACCACCTGCCCCCCAGGAAGACTATGAAGAATGGCCACAGGTACCCTCCTTCCACCTCAGATGTAGCAGCGTCCCCGGCCCACCACAGTGGCAGCCCCGCCCCTTCCTCCATGCCGGAGCTGCAATAGTTTGGCTGCAGAGATCCATGGGGCTGGGGGAGAGGGCTCCCCTCCACCTGCTAATATCCTCTGCACCCTGGTCGCCCCCCTGGACACCTTCCTGGGCAGACTATGACTGCAGTTGCTGACAGCCGCAGATCACATGAAAAGGAGGACACCCTCCCAACGCAGGTACACAGGGTCCCAGTCCCAGGGGTATGTGTGTGTTACCTATACAGGTACGTGGGGGGTGCTCTGTGGGTGCTTGGTGGATGTGCTCCCTGTGCAGATACAAGGGGGGGGGTGCTCCCTATACAGGTACATGGGGGGTGCTCTGTATGTGCTTGGGTGGTATGCTCCCTGTGCACATACGAGGGGGGTGCTCCCAAGATAGATACACGGGGTGGATGGGGTCTAAATAAAGTTTGCAAAAAGGAACACTTTTTTTTTTAAATACAGTATATCACATTAAATACTGTCGGGAAAGATGAAGTCAGCAGTAATTCAATGTTTAATAGTATAATTAAGGAATTATCTAAAATGATCGTCCTGCTGCCTCTCTCTGTCCCTACATCTCTGCTGCCTCTCTCTGTCCCTATGTCCTTTCTGCCTCTCTCTGTCCCTGTGTCCTTGTTGCCTCTGTCTGTCCCTATGTCCTTTCTGCCTCTCTCTGTCCCTGTGTCCTTGCTGCCTCTGTCTGCCCCTATGTCCTTTCTGCCTCTCTCTGTCCCTGTGTCCTTGCTGCCTCGGTCTGTCCCTATGTCCTTTCTGCCTCTCTGTCCCTATGTCCTTGCTACCTCTCTCTGTCCCTATGTCCTTGTTGCCTCTGTCTGTCCCTATATCCTTTCTGCCTCTCTCTGTCCCTGTGTCCTTGCTGCCTCTCTCTGTCCCTATGTCCTTTCTGCCTCTCTCTGTCCCTATGTCCTTGCTGCCTCTGTCTGTCCCTATGTCTCTGCTGTCTCTCTCTGTCCCTACGTCCCTGTTGCCCTTTTCTCTGTCCCTATGTCCTTGCTGCCTCTCTCTCTCCCTATATCCTTTCTGCCTCTCTCTGACTCTTTAACCCTGTCCACAATTAGCAGTATTTAGACTCTTTATTGCGCATCGCCGTATGCGCCTGAACTGGATATAATTATGTGATGACACCGCCGTGTGTCTAAGGTACTGTTTAATTGAAGTAGTTTTGCTATTTACATTGGGGCACCGCCGAGTGCCATTTATTTAGCTATATCTGGTGGAGGAGAACAGGAAGGTGCATGACCTACGTACAGTCAATGTGTGCCTAGGATTTTGTTTCTATTTACTACAGCTAGACCTTGCTGGAAATGCCCAATACCCATCTGATCTTGGAAGCTAAGCAGTGATGGGCCTGGCCAGTACCTTGATGGGAGACCTCTAGGGAATACCGGGTGCTGTATTGAGTGGACAGTTGTATTTGACTCCCAATCAGAGAAGGATAAAAGGTTCTCTGGGGCATGTGCCTACTTTGCGTCTGCACCTGATAATCATTTTATATTTATTGTCTATGCTGGTGGCCACTGTTAGATGCATCACGGCCTTTTTCACGTCCCACCAACATTGCACTTTATAGAGCTGTTTTGCACTAAATGGTGTAGTTTGGTTTTGTGTATATTCGAAAGGTTCGGGAACTGGTGTTCTTTTTCACACTTCACTAATATGCTAATCCGGGCATTGTTTACCTGTTCACAGCGATGTCACACCTCAGGGGTGTGTTATGTGATAGAAGTAATAATGTGTCTTCCTCTTACCTGGTGTTTAAGCCGGGGGGTGAATTTGTTTACATTTTGGTCTCCGCCCACACTGTCACAACATTTGGACCAATGGGAGCGCGGACAGCTCTGGGTCATACTGGTGACATGGGAAGCAGTTTGGCTGTTTTGTAGCCTTTTTTCTATAAATAAGCACACCTGGTGATGAGTCTCTTTTAGCCCCTGAGGAAAACCACAGAAGCGTGGTTGAAACGGTCGTCGGGCCGCCACTGATTATTACTGTGTTATGCTGTTGGACCAATAAACCCTGCTTAAATGTGAGTGCTGTTCTGTTATCTTTTCATCCTGCTGTGAAAAGTGACTGTGTGTGTGTGTGTGTGTGTGTGTGTGTGTATATATATATCCTATTTTTTAATTGTGAACAAAGATGTGGACCAACAATATAGGAAACAGCAGGGAGGGGATGCACAGGCGCGGGGCAGCAGGGAGGGGATGCACAGATGCGGGGCGGCAGGGAGGGGACGCACAGATGCGGGGCGGCAGGGAGGGGATGCACAGACGCAGGGAGGGGGCACGGCGGCAGGGAGGGGACGCAGGGAGGGGACACAGAGGCAGGTTGGCAGGGAGGGGACACAGCGGCAGGGAGGGGAGACAGATGTAGGGTGGCAGGGAGGGGAGACAGAGATGCAGGGCGGCAGGGAGGGGACGCAGAGATGCGGGGAGGGGACGCAGAGCGGCAGGGAGGGGACACAGAGACGCGGGGTGGCAGGGAGGGGACGCAGAGACGCTGGGTGTCAGGGAGGGGGCACAGAGAGGTGGGGCAGCAGGGAGGGGACGCAGAGACGCAGGTGGCAGGGAGGGGATGCAGATATGCGGGGCGGCAGGGAGGGGATGCAGAGACGCGGGGCGGCAGGGAGGGGATGCAGAGACGCAGGGAGGGGACACAGAGACGCTGGGCGGCAGGGAGGGGACGCAGAGACGATGGGAGGGGACTCGATGGCAGGGAGGGGATGCAGGGAGGGGACAGAGGCAGGTTGGCAGGGAGGGGACTCGGCGGCATGGAGGGGACACAGAGACGCATGGCGCCAGGGAGGGGACGCAGAGACGCATGGTGCCAGGGAGCGGTCGCAGAGATGCAGGGCGCCAGGGAGAGGACGCGGGGTGGCAGGGAGGGGACGCAGAGATGCGGGGCGGCAGGGAGGGAACGCAGAGACGCGGGGCGGCAGGGAGGGGATGCACAGATGCGGGGCAGCAGGGAGGGGACGCACAGATGCGGGCCGGCAGGGAGGGGATGCACAGACGTGGGGCGGCAGGGAGGGGACGCACAGACACAGGGAGGGGACAGCAGGGAGGGGACACAGAGGCAGGTCGTCAGGGAGGGGACACAGCGGCAGAGAGGGGAGACAGAGGCAGGGCGGCAGGGAGGGATACAGAGATGCGGGTCGGCCGGGAGGGGATGCAGAGATGCGGGGAGGGGACGTAGAGCGGCAGGGAGGGGACACAGAGACACAGGGCGGCAGGGAGGGGACGCAGAGACACAGGGAGGGGACGCAGAGACGCTGGGCGGCAGGGAGAGGACGCAGAGACACAGGGAGGGGACACGGTGGCAGGGAGGGGACGCAGGGAGGGGACAGAGGCAGGTCGGCAGGGAGGGGACACGGCGGCAGGGAGGGGACACAGAGACGTAGGGCGCCAGGGAGGGGACGCAGAGACGCAGGGCACCAGGGAGGGGACGCAGCGATGCAGGGCACCAGGGAGAGGTCGCGGGGCGGCAGGGAGGGAACGCAGAGACGCGGGGCGGCAGGGAGGGGACGCAGAGACGTGGGGCGGCAGGGAGGGGACGCAGAGCGGCAGGGAGGGGATGCAGAGACGCGGGACACCAGGGAGGGGACGCAGAGATGCGGGGCGACAGAGAGGGGATGCAGAAATGCGGGGCGCCAAGGAGGAGACGCAGAGACGCGGGGTGCCAGGAAGAGGACGCAGAGACGTGGGGTGCCAGGTAAGAGACGCAGAGACGCGGGGCGCCAGGGAGGGGATGCAGAGACGAGGGGCGCCAGGGAGGGGACGCAGAGACGCGGGGCACCAGGGAGGGGACGCAGAGACGCGGGGGGCGCCAGGGAGGGGACGCAGATACGCAGCCAGGGAGGCGACGTAGAGACACGGGGCGCCAGGGAAGGGACGCAGAGACGCGGGGCGCCAGTGAGGGGATGCAGAGACGCGGGGCGCCAGGGAGGGGACGCAGAGAGGCTGGGCGCCATGGAGGGGAGGCAGAGAGGAGAGGTGCCAGGGAGGGGAGGCAGAGAGGAGCGGCACCAGGGAGGGAAGGCAGAGAGGCGGGGCGCCAAGGAGGGGAGGCAGAGAGGTGGGGCCCAGGGAGGGGAGGCAGGGAGGCGGGGTGCCAGGGAGGGGAGCCAGAGAAGCGCGGCGGCAGGGAGGGAAGTAGAGAGGCGCGGCGGCAGGGAGGGGAGGCAGAGAGGCGCGGCGGCAGGGAGGGGAGGCAGAGAGGCGCTGCGGCAGGGAGAGGAAGCAGAGAAGCGTGGCGGCAGGGAGGGGAAGCAGAGATGCGCAGCAGCTGGGAGGGGAAGCAGAGACACGCGGCGGCAGGGAGGGTACGCAGAGAGGCGGCGCAGCAGGGAGGGGACGCAGAGACGCGGGGCGGCAGGGAGGGGACGCAGAGGTGCGGGATGGCAGGGAGGGGGCGCAGAGACGCGGGGCGGCAGGGAGGGGACCCACAGATGCGGGGTGGCAGGGAGGGGACGCGGGGCGGCAGGGAGGGGACGCGGTGCGGCAGGGAGGGGACGCAGAGATGCGGTACGGCAGGGAGGGGACGCAGAGACGCGGGCGGCAGGGAGGGGAGGCAGAGACGCGGGGCGGCAGGGAGGGGAGGCAGAGAGCCGCGGCGGCAGGGAGGGGAGGCAGAGAGGCGCGGCAGCAGGGAAGGAAGCAGAGAGGCGGGGAGGGGACGCAGAGCGGCAGGGAGGGGACACAGAGACGCGGGGCGGCAGGGAGGGGACGCAGAGACGCTGGGTGTCAGGGAGGGGGCACAGATAGGTGGGGCAGCAGGGAGGGGACGCAGAGACGCAGGCGGCAGGGAGGGGATGCAGATATGCGGGGCGGCAGGGAGGGGATGCAGAGACGCGGGCGGCAGGTAGGGGATGCAGAGCCGCAGGGAGGGGACACATAGACGCTGGGCGGCAGGGAGGGGACGCAGAGACGATGGGAGGGGACTCGGTGGCAGGGAGGGGACGCAGGGAGGGGACAGAGGCAGGTTGGCAGGGAGGGGACACGGCGGCATGGAGGGGACAGAGAGACGCAGGGCGCCAGGGAGGGGACACAGAGACGCATGGCGCCAGGGAGCGGTCGCAGAGATGCAGGGCGCCAGGGAGAGGACGCGGGGTGGCAGGGAGGGGACGCAGAGATGCGGGGCGGCAGGGAGGGAACGCAGAGACGCGGGGCGGCAGGGAGGGGATGCACAGATGCGGGGCAGCAGGGAGGGGATGCACAGACGCGGGCCGACAGGGAGGGGATGCACAGACGCGGGGCGGCAGGGAGGGGACGCACAGACACAGGGAGAGGACACAGCAGCAGGGAGGGGACGCAGGGAGGGGACACAGAGGCAGGTCGTCAGGGAGGGGACACAGCGGCAGGGAGGGGAGACAGAGGCAAGGCGACAGGGAGGGAGACAGAGATGCGGGTCGGACGGGAGGGGATGCAGAGATGCGGGGAGGGGACGCAGAGCGGCAGGGAGGGGACGCAGAGACACAGGGCGGCAGGGAGGGGACGCAGAGACACAGGGAGGGGACGCAGAGACGCTGGGCGGCAGGGAGAAGACGCAGAGACACAGGGAGGGGACACAGTGACAGGGAGGGGACGCAGGGAGGGGACAGAGGCAGGTCGGCAGGGAGGGGACACGGCGGCAGGGAGGGGACACAGAGACGTAGGGCGCCAGGGAGGGGACGCAGAGACGCAGGGCACCAGGGAGGGGACGCAGTGATGCAGGGCACCAGGGAGAGGTCGCGGGGCGGCAGGGAGGGAACGCAGAGACGCGGGGCGGCAGGGAGGGGACGCAGAGACGCGGGTGGCAGGAAGGGGACACAGAGACGCGGGGCGGCAGGGAGGGGACGCAGAGCGGCAGGGAGGGGATGCAGAGACGCGGGACACCAGGGAGGGGACGCAGAGATGCGGGGCGACAGAGAGGGGATGCAGAAATGCGGGGCGCCAAGGAGGAGACGCAGAGACGCGGGGTGCCAGGAAGGGGACGCAGAGACGTGGGGTGCCAGGTAAGAGACGCAGAGACGTGGGGCGCCAGGGAGGGGACGCAGAGACGAGGGGCGCCAGGGAGGGGACGCAGAGACGCAGGGCACCAGGGAGGGGACGCAGAGACGCGGGGCGCCAGGGAGGGGACGCAGAGACGCGGGGCGCCAGGGAGGGGACGTAGAGACACGGGGCGCCAGGGAAGGGACGCAGAGATGCGGGGCGCCAGTGAGGGGATGCAGAGACGCGGGGCGCCAGGGAGGGGACGCAGAGAGTCTGGGCGCCATGGAGGGGAGGCAGGGAGGAGAGGTGCCAGGGAGGGGAGGCAGAGAGGAGCGGCACCAGTGAGGGAAGGCAGAGAGGCGGGGCGCCAAGGAGGGGAGGCAGAGAGGCGGGGCCCAGGGAGGGGAGGCAGGGAGGCGGGGTGCCAGGGAGGGGAGCCAGAGAAGCGCGGCGGCAGGGAGGGAAGTAGAGAGGCGCGGCGGCAGGGAGGGGAGGCAGAGAGGCGCGGCGGCAGGGAGGGGAGGCAGAGAGGCGCTGCGGCAGGGAGAGGAAGCAGAGAAGTGCGGCGGCAGGGAGGGGAAGCAGAGATGCGCAGCAGCTGGGAGGGGAAGCAGAGACACGCGGCGGCAGGGAGGGTACGCAGAGAGGCGGCGCAGCAGGGAGGGGACGCAGAGACGCGGGGCGACAGGGAGGGGACGCAGAGGTGCGGGATGGCAGGGAGGGGACGCAGAGACGCGGGGCGGCAGGGAGGGGACCCACAGATGCGGGGTGACAGGGAGGGGACGCGGGGCGGCAGGGAGGGGACGCAGAGATGCGGTACGGCAGGGAGGGGACGCAGAGACGCGGGCGGCAGGGAGGGGAGGCAGAGACGCGGGGCGGCAGGGAGGGGAGGCAGAGAGCCGCGGCGGCAGAGAGGGGAGGCAGAGAGCCGTGGCGGCAGGGAGGGAAGCAGAGAAGCGCAGCGGCAGGGAGGGGAGGGGAGGCAGAGATGTGGGGCGGCAAGGACGGGAGGCAGAGATGCCGGGAAGCAGGGAGGGGAGGCAGGGAGGGGACGCAGAGACGCGAAGAGGCAGGGATGGGATGCAGAGACGTGGGGCGGCAGGTAGGGGACGCAGAGACGCAGTGCTGCCTGTGCACTCTCTCTCACCTGTGAAGTTGGTGCAGTGTCCACAGTACCAGGAGCGCTGTCCCCCGTCTCTGGCCTGTGGAGCCGGCAGCCCAGTCCCTGTGGTGTGCAGTCCGGGTCTCTAGGGATGGTGGGAGGCAGCGTTTTCTTAGGTGTGCGGAGGAGCGGCGGGTTTCTGTACGCGGCGCAGGGAGGGCTATGAAGCCTTCTCCTGCGCCACCCGACCCTCCTAATGTGTATGGCAGTGGCAGCAGTCAGGCGCGGTAGATGCTGCGCCGTAACTGCACTGTCTTCGTCCGTTGTGCGGACGGCATCTGGCGGGACAGTGGGTCCCAGACGCGGCTGCAATGCGGGAGCTGGCGCTGGGGGCGTGCGGAGGGGTGGTGCGGGCTGCGGCTGTCTGGTCGGCCATGGTGCGTCAGGCGGGGCCCGGCCACCGTGTCCGTGCCGCGGATGGCTGTGGGAGATGCTGGGCTTGTGCGGCGGGTGGGATCGTTATGCGTCGGGTGTGGGGGTGTCTGGGCCGTCAGTGGCTGCATGTGGGAGCTGGTGGAGGGTGGGTTTAGGGGTGTGTGGTGCGGGTGGCATTGGGGTGTAGGTGGCTGTGTTTGTGGGGAAACCAAGGGAGGGGTCCATGGTTACCTGGCACTGTGGTGGGTCCGTCCCCTGGTGGCTTGTGGCTGGGGATGGTGGGTGGATTCTGTGGCTGCTGCTCCGTTCTGCTAGTGGTGTGCTGGGACAGGGCAGGAGCTGCTAACTCCACCCAGCCCTGTGACTCCACCCAGCGTTAGAGCGCCAGGCACAGAGTCACAGGGCTATTATATATGATATATATATATATATATATATATATATATATACTTAAACTCTGCTGCCTCCAATAAAAACCTCAGTTTACTATGCCTTGAAAATATAGTTAACACTTGAATCTATTAAATTATAGTACGATGCAGTCCTGCAATTGCAATTGTCCTTAATCAGGCATCCAGCTAAGTAAATAGCCCTTGCCCGTGGACTCTGTTAGAGGCTCCTTAGTTACTGTTAAATATATAGTATGAACAATATATAGTTGGACCACTAGATGGAGGTGTATCACCAGCAGTAACAGACTACAATAAAGCAGATAGAGCTGGTAGTGCCTGTCACAGAATTTTTACATGGCAGCCTTCTGACAGAGCATCCTATCGATTCTTGTATAATGAATAATAACTATACTGCCTGAGGTGAGTGTGGTGCACTTTGTAGATTTCACCACCTTGATGACAGCGGTCAATCACTCAGAGCTTCGGCTCCCTTACTGGCTGCCGGTAAATTCACCACACACCAATCGGCTTACTCATGCGCCGGCATTAGTGGTCAGCGGGATGCCTGGCTTGTGTCTTACTCCAGCTCTACCTGCTGCTCTAGCAGGTAGCGACTTCTGGAGACACCTCTTCCTCCTCACAGACTTCTGCAGCCACTAGCTGACCCCTTCGTCAACTGACTGTAGGCGCTCACCCCTCCGCCAGGGCCGTAACTAGGGGGGGGCTAAGGGGGGCATGTGCCCCGAGTGCAGGATTTGAGGGGGCGCCAAAGAGTTACAGAGGAGCAGGTTTATTATTATTTATTAACAGTTTTTTATATAGCGCAGCAAATTCCATTGCGCTTTACAATTGGAAATAAAATGATATAACAAAACTGGGTAATAACAAACAGTCATAGAGGTAGGAAGGCCATGCTCGCAAGCTTACAATCTATACATAGTTATTTTATTTTGGTTTTTTTACCGACAGTGCTGTGCTGATCCAGTGAGACAGGAGACAGCTCCCAGGGCAATGTATCTGACCCACCTGTCTGCCAGCAACTGGCTCCGACACTGTGTGGATGAGCTCCAGTACCTGGGATCTCTCCTATGTCAGCTACTGTCTTAAACTCTCTTCTTTGCCATGCAGTGCTGCGACTAGCGTGCGGTGCACCATACAAGCTACTATAGAAGTGCACTGTGCTCCCTTTTAGCAGTTTCAACCTCCGCTTTGCCTCCCAGATGGGGGGATTTAGTGTAGCATATAGGGGGGTGTAGTGCAGTGATGTAGTGTACCATATAGGGTATGTAGTGTAGTAATGTATTGCAGTATATAGGGGCCTGAAGTGCACTGATGTGGTGTAGCATGTAAAGGGATGTAGTGTAGCAATGTGGTGTAGCATATAGAGTATGTAGTGCAGTGTATAGGGGCATGTAGTGTAGTGATGTAGTTCAGCGTGTAGGGGATGTAGTATAGTGATATAGGGCCTAATTCAGACCTGATCGCTCGGTAGGGTTTTTTTGCACTGCTGCGAACAGATAGTCGCCGCCCACAGGTGAGTGTATTTTCGCTTTGCTAGTGTGCGAACGCATGTGTAGCAGAGCTGAACAAACAGATTTTGTGCAGTCTCTGAGTAGCCCAGGACTTACACAGCCTCTGCGGTCACTTCAGCCTGTCCAGGACCGGAATTGAGGTCAGGAACCCTCCCTGCAAACGCTTGGACACGCCTGCATTTTTCCAACCACTCCCTGAAAACGGTCAGTTGCCACCCACAAACTGCCGTGCGAATGGATCCTTTGCACAAACCGATCGCTGATTGGCGATCCACTTTGTACACATGCGACGCGCCTGTGCATTGCAGTGCATACGCATGCGCAGTTCTGACCTGATCATAGCGCTGCAAAAAAGCTAGCGAGTGATTAGGTCTGAATTACCCCCATAGTGCAGTAGATAGGGGAATGTAGTGCAGTGATAAAGTGTTATGACATAGGCCCTCATTCCGAGTTGTTCGCTCGCTAGCTGCTTTTAGCAGCATTGCACACGCTAGGCCGCCGCCCTCTGGGAGTGTATCTTAGCTTACCAGAATAGCGAACGAAAGATTAGCAGAATTGCTAATACATAGGCCCTCATTCCGAGTTGTTCGCTCGCAAGGCGATTTTAGCAGCATTGCACACGCTAAGCCGCCGCCTACTGGGAGTGAATCTTTACATCTTAAAATTGCGAACGAAAGATTCGCAATATTGCGAAAAAAACATCTCTGTGCAGTTTCTGTATTTCTTGTATATTTAATGTTATGTGACCACTCCTTTTATGTGATGTTATTAATGTTATGTGATCACGTGTCTCTTATTCACGTTACATCGCACATTATTACCATGTTACTCCTCACAGTAGTGCCCCTTATTCACATTAAACCACACCATATTGATCTATGGGGGTAATTCAGAGTTGATCGCAGCAGCAAATTTGTTAGCAGTTGGGAAAAACCATGGGGGTCATTCCGAGTTGATCGCTCGCAAGCTGATTTTAGCAGATTTACTAACGCTAAGCCGCCGCCTACTAGGAGTGAATCTTAGCTTCTTAATTTTGCGAACGACGTATTCGCAATATTGCGATTACACACTTCTTAGCAGTTTCAGAGTAGCTCGAGACTTACTCGGCATCTGCGATCAGTTCAGTGCTTGTCGTTCCAGGTTTGACGTCACAAACACACCCAGCGTTCGCCCAGACACTCCTCCGTTTCTCCAGCCACTCCCACGTTTTTCCCAGAAACTGTAGCGTTTTTTCCCACACGCCCATAAAACGGCCTGTTTCCGCCCAGAATCACCCACTTCCTGTCAATCACACTACGATCGCCTGAGCGATGAAAAAGCCGTGAGTAAAAATCCTAACTGCATAGCAAATTTACTTGGCGCAGTCACAGTGCGGACATTGCGCATGCGCACTAAGCGGAAAAACGCTGCGATGCGAAGAAATTTACCGAGCGAACGACTCGGAATGACTTCCATAATTCTTAGCAGTTTCTGAGTAGCTCCGGACCTACTCACAGATTGCGATCAGTTCAGTCCGTTTAGTTCCTGGTTTGACGTCACAAACACGCCCTGCGTTCGGCCATCCACTCCCCCGTTTCTCCAGCCACTCCCGCGTTTTTCCCTGGCACGCCGGCGTTTTTCCGCAAACGGCGTGAAAATGCTGAGTTGCCGCCCAGAAACACCCACTTCCTGTCAATCACACTACGAACACTTCAGCATGGAAAAAACGTAGTTCGCTCGTGAGTAAATCTACTAAGTTCTTAGTTAAAAAACTAAGCGCATGCGCTCTGTGAACCATGCGCATGCGCATTTTCCACCTGTTCGCAGCGTAGCGAAAATCGGCAATGAGCAAACAACTCGGAATGACCACCATAGTGCAATGTGTGGGGACACACAGAGGAGCATGTAGTTGAACATGCTGGGGGGCATGTGACGCTTAGGGCATTTGAGGCACATAGGAGAATATTGTCCAGTAGTATTCCCCTTTTTTTTATTTTTTTTATTATTATTTATTTTTTTGTGTGGGGGCGGGCGCCAAATTACTGCCTTGCCCCGGGTGCCGAAAATCCTAGTTTCGGCCCTGCCTCCGCTTCCAGCCTCAGCCTGCTGGAGCGCCGGGAAGTCCCCGCAGGCTACACCATACTCGATGCCTGGCCGCCGCATCTACAGCTCTGTCCACAGCTTTTAGCCAGTGTATGACATCGTTATAGCGAGCACTGGAGGGGCAACAGCAATTATATACCCCTTGAAACAGGTAACATGACCTCTACTGCCCAGCTAGAGGGGGTCAGTTTTCCCACCGCTGTCTCATGCTCCCTGGTTACTTTAATTGACAGCAAGGGCTTCTAGAGCCTTCTAACTCAGGGGGTAAGTCAGACCTGATTGCCAGGCAGCGAGTTTTGCACTGCT
Source organism: Pseudophryne corroboree (assembly GCF_028390025.1). Taxonomy (NCBI): domain Eukaryota; kingdom Metazoa; phylum Chordata; class Amphibia; order Anura; family Myobatrachidae; genus Pseudophryne; species Pseudophryne corroboree. The sequence goes on from NC_086455.1 coordinate 149,618,639, forward strand.
GCGATCAGAGAGTCGCCGCCTATAGGGGGAGTGTATTTTAGCTGTGCAAGTGTGCAACCGCATGTGTAGCAGAGCTGCACAAATTGATCTTGTGCAGTCTCTGCACAGCCCAGGACTTACTCAGCCGCTGCGATCACATCAGCCTGTCCGGGACCGGAGTTGACGTCAGGAACCCTCCCTGCAAACGCTTGGACACACCTGCGTCTTTCCAAACACTCTCAGAAAATGGTCATTTGCCACCCAGAAATGCCTTCTTCCTTTCAATCTCCTTGCGATCGCCCGTGCGAACGGAAATTTCGCTCCATCCCGTCACTGACCGGCGATCCCAGTTGCTGCGGTCCATTGCACCTGCGCATAGCGGTGCATACACATGCGCAGTTCACATCTGATCTCAGGCTGTGAGAAAACGCAGCCTAGCGATCAGGTCTGAATCGTCCCCTCAGTTTCCTACCTGGTGAATTAAGTTCTAGGTATTAATAATACACATTTTTTTTTTATTATTATTATTATTTATACGTCTTTCTGTTTGTTTCCATGAGAACCTGTTGATAAAAAAACGAATATTGTCCTGTACTATGGTCTTCACCAAAATGGCCATCGCATTGAATATGATACAAATGACTATAAGAAAATGTCCGCCGCGATGCATGTCACAGTACCGCAGATACCTGGGCTCTACGGACATCCACCTCCGGAGTCCACAGCGGGCATATGCGCGGAAGGGCCCCGGAAGCGGGGTGGAAGCAACGGGCGTGCGCGCAATGCGCGCCAGTACACCAGAAGAGAGGCAGAAATACTGCTCCTCTTTGACTTAACGTGAATTTCTGTATTTTAAAAGTATTTAACATGCTCTCTTTTGTAAACCATTTATTTGAATATCCTTCACTATAGATAAAGACTATTTAACCCTATTATCTACTCCAGTAACAACTAGTCTAATTTCTAGACAGGATATGATGTCATGATTGAGTTTTGATCAGTACCAGTATAAATAGGTATCCAGTCCCATTCTGCCTTTACCCTTTGATGAAGTCTGTGACGCGTTGGACAAACTGTACTGACTTCTAATCCAGATAAGATACTTACCTTTTTTTTAAAAAAAAACTGCACTTCACTTATAACAGAGATTTTTTATGTGTACTTTTCATCCCATTTTTTTTTAATTGTATGTGAATGTGGTATTTTAGAACATTGTTAATAAATTGTTTTTACATTTTTAATACTGGGTATATTACTTTATTTTAGACACCATTGGCAGCTTTTACCCCCCCCCCCCCCCCACCCACCACCCATCTTTTTGCGTTAGATCCTTCAGAGGGTTAAACGAAATGAATACAGCAAATCATCAGCCTAATTGCTGCTCCATTGTGTCTCTTAGCTATAAGAAAGGGGTGTGGATCATAGGGTCGACCACTATTGGTCGACAGTAACTAAGTCGACACCTGAAATAGGTCGACACAAGCATTATGTTGACATGAACAAGGTTGACATGAGTTTTTTTTTTTTAAATGGTGTTTCCTTCGTAGAGTGACCGAGAACCCCAATTAGTGCACTGTGTCCCCTCGCATGGCTCTCTTTGCTCACCATACTTCGGGCACTGTGCCTCACTCCACTACCACTGCGCTTGGCACAGGTTACTGTTCCCAATTGCAGCCCACGTGGATTGTAAAGTATAAAAGTTCAAAAAAATGAAAATTTTTTTTGTGAAAAACCCATGTCGACCTTTTGTCATGTCGACCTAGAAACCATGTCAACCTAATGCATGTCGACCAATGGTGGTGCACCTAATGCATGTCAACCAATGGTGGTACACCTAATGCATGTCGACCAATGGTGGTGCACCTAATGCATGTTGACCAATGGTGGTGCACCTAATTCATGTTGACTTAAGTGTGGTCGACCTAGAGACCGGATACCAAAAAAAAGTATACCATAGCAATAAGAGTAAAAAAATGAAACCCTGTTGAATACTTTTCTTTATAAAGTGTATGTTGATAAGCAAAAACATAGATGCACATATACTTAGATAATTAAGAATCTGACAGAAGTAGTCCCAGAATAAGCAATTTAGATCTAAAAATGTATATTTGTACTTAATTTTCACCTGTGTTGCAATAGTTGTAAAATTAATTTCAATGTACATGTATTCCAATACCAATTGCCCTACAGTAGTAGCCAGGATTATTCCGTTCTACTTTATTACGTCATACACATTGGCCCTCATTCCGAGTTGTTCGCTCGTTCTTTTTCATCGCATCGCAGTGAAAATCCGCTTAGTACGCATGCGCAAAGTTCGCACTGCGACTGCGCCAAGTAACTTTACTATGAAGAAAGTATTTTTACTCACGGCTTTTTCTTCGCTCCGGCGATCGTAATGTGATTGACAGGAAATGGGTGTTACTGGGCGGAAACACGGCGTTTCAGGGGCGTGTGGCTGAAAACGCTACCGTTTCCGGAAAAAACGCAGGAGTGGCCGGAGAAACGGTGGGAGTGCCTGGGCGAACGCTGGGTGTGTTTGTGACGTCAACCAGGAACGACAAGCACTGAACTGATCGCACAGGCAGAGTAAGTCTGGAGCTACTCTGAAACTGCTAAGTAGTTAGTAATCGCAATATTGCGAATACATCGGTCGCAATTTTAAGAAGCTAAGATTCACTCCCAGTAGGCGGCGGCTTAGCGTGTGTAACTCTGCTAAATTCGCCTTGCGACCGATCAACTCGGAATGAGGGCCATTATTCTTAAATATAACACGGCATATATTTTTACTCACTAAATCAAATTATTAAAAAATAAATAAAATAATAAAAAAACGAAATATACAAATCACCGAAAAACGAATACAGATATGTACACTTATATTGTGGCTTCTGTGGTGCCAAATAGCCATTCTTGATGTACCGGTACCCATGCAACTCACTCACGCCAAGCATAAAATGTCCATCTTATAACCAGTAATGAAAGTAGTTTTTTATTACTTCCTGGTTCTATCCGTGGACACTTGCTCAAGGTACACACATGAAAAATAAGTGTGAGTCCTTATCATGGGGGCATGGCGGCACATCACAAGGGCATATCTGCATGATGCCCCCATTTCTCATCACTCTGAGGGCATGCCCACTGCTCTCGGAGCTGCTCAGATGCTCCCAGTGACAGTCACTAATGGAGTCCATCGTGACACTGAGGGGCAGATTTACTAAGCTCGGTGAAGTGATAAAGTGGAAGGTGATAAAGTACCAACCAATCAGATCCTAACTGCCATGTCACAGGCTGGGTTTGAAAAATGTCAGTTAGGAGCTGATTTGCTGGTGCGTTATCACCTTCCACTTTATCACTTCACCAAGTTTAATAAATCTGCCCCTGAGTGCTGTGACTCTCTCGGTGGTGCACCTTATGGTGGCAACAGTAATAGTACACCATACTGACTTGCACCACTGTTTATATGCATAAATAAAACAACTGGAAATAAAATAAAGCATTACTATCTGACACTGATCACTGGGATTTGCAATATTTGCCCATCTGTTTGAGTCAGTCCAAATCTATGTAAAATAGGCTCCAATGGGAGCAGATGTGACTTTTGCTCACACCAAGTTCATTTGTGCTTCATCTGTTACTTTGTACGTGTGTAACACCGATTACTGTGTGCTTACAGCCTAGCATCCCTAGTTCCCCGTGTTCAGCTTTTCTCAACTTCTGTGATATGACTGAGATGCAAATTGTAAAGAAAAATTACAGTCCGCTGCTCATCTTTGATCTTTTCAGTTGTGCCGGGCGTCTCACAGGCATGGCATAAGGATGCTTAGTGTATTAAAACACATCTACATACAGTGTCAGACTGGGGCATGTAGGGCCCACCGGAGGAATGCAATTGTAGGGGCCCATGTTTAGGGGTGTGGCCAGTCTCCAGAGGGGTTGTGCCCAGCCACCACATTGGTTTCCCTAACCATTTTGCAAGTGTTGGTCCCCTAGATAAATATATATGCTGTAGTGCATACAAGATAATGTACTAGATTAGTATCAGCACAGTCTGGAACCTGATCCCTAGAGGAGGGGGTGGGGCCCCAGCTAGTAGGGCCCACCGGTGGTTTCCCCTGTACCCCTGTGGGCCAGTCCAACCATGTCTACATATGTATAAAAAGAAAGTAATGATTTCAATGTTGATACAATAATGTATATACAGTACCAGTTGTAGAACAATATATGTAGTATTATGCATCATTAGATATCCGGGGACAAGAGCAGCCATGTAAGAGTCCTTGAAGTGCTTTATCTAGTTTGCTGTTTCCTTTAATAAGAATCCAAGGGCTAAGAATCTGACCTAATGCTAAATTTGTCAATGTAAAATACTCAAAAATCTGCTGGTAGTTTACAGGAAAACAGTTAAGTCCATCAATAAAGTAAAATACATAAATTACTAAGAGACAGAGAATGGTTCTAGTAGCCCGAACATGCGCTTCCATGCTAGGAGTTCTGGAGCCTGCAGCATTGTCTTGAATCCTTTTCATGTGTCTACAGAGAGCGATGATGATTGTCAGGGCTGAAGTAAATAAAACTATAATGGCCACAGGGGATGTCACACTATGCAATGCACTGGAGAATAAATCTTTTTCATAAACTGGTTGACCATATTCCATGAAAGTATTATTATATGAAGTAAGTTTTAGACTGCTCCACATTCTTGGAAAACTGATCAGAAATGATCCCAGGAAAGTTGAAATTAGAATCCATTTAAATGTTTTGGGAAACACTTTCTGTAGATAAATGTAACATCTGTGGTTAATGTTCACAAGTTTTAGACAGAAGTGCACACAGAGCCAGGTAGAAAGCCAGATGTTGCAGGATGTTAAAGTCCGAAACAATATTGAAAAGTACATGTCAACTGTGTCATCCGATTCTTTGTTTGTTAGTGCTAAAATTGCAAATTTTACTACAAATAAGAATTGTTGTAGCATGTTGACTGCAGAGATGCTACAAATTAGCTGGTCACTTAAATTAAGAGTTTTCAAATGGACAGCATCCAAAATATTCACCAGGAGAATGAATATGTTTCCTGGGGCAGAAAGCAACAATATAGCCGCATCCACAGATCCGACTGAAATGAATGAAGTATAAGACATCTTGTATGAATGATTGGTAGAAGCTTCTCACTCTCACTGGTACAAGTGGAATTGTAAGTAGACATCTGCTGCCTGTATCATTTCCATGACATTTGTACTATGCTATGTGATATGGGAATGAAATCTGATGTACTAAAATGCAAATGACAATATATTTAGATTCCAGTCTCTCCATCCAAGATATTTTACAGATGTTTTATTCCAAGTCACTCTGCCTGCTATAAACAATAATTTATTAGTATTCACATCAGGCTGAAATAAATAAATTAGGCTAAATCCATGACAATTAACCTTAATTATGCTTTGCTTATATGGCACCACAAGGTGTTCAAAAAGTATACAAACAGAAACAAAAAAAAGAAAAAGAAGACTTACAGTACAAAACATTACAGAACATGGACCATAAGGTTTGCAAGCATCGCCGTATCAGCAATAATAATAACCATAAACGTGATGCTGGCTCTACCCAGTGGCGTAACTACCGGGGAGCAGATGGTGCAGCTTGTATACGGCTTGAGATGCTTTCAAGGCCTGCAGCTCCACCCCGTCCCCACCCGTCCTCCAGGAAGACCATGACGAATTGGCTCAGGTGCCCTCCTTCCCTCTCAGAAGTAGCAGGGTCCCTGACCCCGCCCCTTCCCCCCATGCCGTAGCTGCAGTAGTTCAGCTGCAGAGAGCCATGGAGCCGGGGGAGAGGGCTCCCCTCCGCCTGCTCTTATCCTCTGCACCCTGGTCGCCCCCCTGGACACCTGCCTGGGCAGACTGTGATTGCAGTTGCTGACAGCCGCGGATCACATGAAGAGAAGGACAGCCTCCCAATGCAGGTACACCGGGTCCCTGTCTCAGGGGTGTGCGTGTGTGCTTCCTATGCAGGTACACGGGATGGGGCGGATTAGGGGGTGTTTCCAAGGCAGATACACGGGGGTAGAGGGGACTGAATAAAGTTTGCAAGGAAGGAACACTTTATTTTTTTTTTTATATATCACATTAAGAGGTGGTCTACTGTCATGAAAGATGAAGTCAGCAATAATTCAATGTTTAGTAGTATAAACAATGTATTATTTAATATGATTGTCCTGTTGCCTCTCTCTGTCCCTACATATCTGCTGTTTTTCTCTGTCCCTATGTCCGGGACCGTGTCAGGGCCGTCTTTTTGTATGGGCTCAATGGGCACTTGCCCAAGGGCCCTAGGAGTCTAAGGGTCCCAGTATGATAGCTGAGGGTCCCCTCTTTCTAGGGGTACCAGATTTTTGAAAATCGGCTCTGGGGAACCGGAGATATCTGACTTTAAAGCAGTGGACCCCATCCAAGACTGTTAATTGCTCTTCCCAGCCAGATATCTCGGGTTCTGTCTGACTTAGAGTTTTTATGAGGGTATTATCCAAAAGCTGTGACTTTCCCCTTTCAGTGGACACTGGCAGTTTGTCTCTACTATGCCCAGAACTGGAGATATAAGCCTTCAAGAAGCTGGTCCCTGCTCCATCTCCACACATCTGGTTTGCAGTTTTATATTTTCGCCAGTGGATTGCTCTGGCTCCTGAATTCTGATCCCCAAGTCCCCAGTACCTCCTGACAGGTGAAACTCTCTAGTTTTTAATCACATTCAAAGCTAAGAAATTTATTTCCAGGAACTGGAGATATCTGCAGTCAGGGAAGCTGCCCTCCCACTGGAAAATGATGAATATTAAGCCCACTCCACTATCCACCCCTCCCCTGCGTATTACACACCCCCTACCACCCTGGAAGTCATGTACCGGGGCCACTTCATTTATCCCATTGCCTCTTCTACAGTTTAGTGTTCTCCCTCCCTCCAGGTCCTACATGCTGAGAGGAAGATAGAACACCCCCTACCGCCCTCGGGACATCAAAACTGCTGCTGATAGCACCCCCACCCCTATCGCTGGAGGATGGGTAGGGGGCCCAGTGCATTGCTGTGCCCAGGGGCCTACACTGCTGTTAAGACGGCCCTGTATGTCCCTGTTCCTCCCCTCTTTTTGTCCCTATGTCTTTGCCGGCACTCTCTCTCTCTCTGTCCGTACTGCTCCTCTCTCTGTCGCTACGTCCCTGCTGCCTCTCTCTCTGTCCCTACGTCCTTGCTGCCTCTCTCTCTGTCCCTACGTCCCTGCTGCCTCTCTGTCGCTACATCCCTGCTGCCTCTCTCTTTGTCCCTACATCCCTGCTACATCTCTTTCTGTCCCTACATCCCTGCTGCCTCTCTCTCCGTCCCTGCATCCCTGCTGTCTCTCTCTCCATCCTTACATCCTGCTGCCTCTATCTGTTCCTACGAGATCTGGACAGGAGGCAGGTAAGCCATGGTCGGGGGGGAGGGTGAGTTTAGGCTGTGGGGGAGTGTTAGTGAAAGGGAGGGTTAGGGTTAAGCTGCGGACGGGGCGGGTTAGGTTAGGGTTAGGCTGTGGTTCCTGCTGTCACTGTCTATCTCTGTGTCTCTGTTACTCTCAGTGTCCCTTTCACCACTATCTCTGTCTCTATGTCCCTGCTGCCCATCGGTTCTGGAGATCTGAGTTGGGGGGGGCCCTTAAAAATTTGCTATGGGGCCCACAAAGTTCTAGTTATGCCTCTGACTGTAACCAAAGGTACCCATGTCAATGAATCTGATGAAACTTAATAAAATGGAAGATATCTATTGATTGATAAACAGAAATAATGACACAAGTCTGATGTTAAGTTAAGATCTGCTACTACTGAGATATTTTCTGCAATAGTTATACTGTGCTATGTGATATGGTAATTAAGGGCCTAATCCAGAGATGTATGCAATGCTGATATTTACACAGTACAGCAATTATGGGCTGACTGTGCATGTGTTGTGGTTGCACTGCGCCAAGTTTCCTTAGAAAAGTTCTTTGCAGTGAAGATTTCTTTGCAAGTGATTGACAGTCAGGGACCATTTGGGGTAGTAAAAAACACAGATGTGTTGTGATAATTTTCAGGGCGTGTCTCAGTCCCTAAATTTGCTGTTCAAAAATATTAATTATATTTATATTCCAGTATCCCCAACCAAACAGTTTTTTAAAAAACTTTTTACTCCAAGTATTTTTTCCTAATATAGAAAATAATGTAGTATTATTATTATTATTATTATTATTATACTAAAAAAAATTAATACACTAAGGGCCTAATTCAGTAAGGATTGCAAATTCTGCTAAGTAGCAGAATTTGCAATCCTTGCGATTGCATGCTGGTGGCTGCTCATTGCAGGGCAAGGCCTCCCAGCATGCTGACCACCGCTCCTCCCCCTTGACCAAACAGAAATTGCAGTTGCACCACAATTTCAGCTTGATCACAAAACATGGGGTAGCCTCCTGTTGCCGCCATTTTTCTGATCGCTGCGGCTGCGTGTGACGTCACGCAGCTGCCCTGATCACACCCCCACCTTGCCATGCCTGCATTCGTGCCACCACGCCCCCTTTTTGAAGCCACGACCCTGCAATGCTTCGGCTCCTCCTAGGAAAAGGAGCGTTGCCATACCCCCCCCCCCCCCCCACCCCGCGAACCCCTCTGCCTGATTGACAGGCAGAGGCTTTCACAATTTCTGTGGGCTACTGCAGAAAATGCGGGCGCATGCGCAAGACGGGTCCTGTTCATGCGCCCACATCCTCATCATACTTTTTGCAGTTGGATCGCTTATAGCGATCCAACATGAATTAGGTGCCATATCCATGACCATTCACCTTAATTTGGTTTTTATGTGTGCTCATTTAAGACCTGCAGTAATTTATGACTAATTCTACTAAGCAGTGAAGTTGAAGGGTATTAGAAACCTATGAGACCAGACGCAGGTTGTAGGTTTGGTGCTATGTTAAAGCCACAGTATAGTATTTACTAAAGGATATTTTGACCTAAACAGAACCCACTGTGAAGCCCTGTCCATTCCTAAACCATGATCCAGCAGTGGCTTAGAATCAATAGGGATCCAGACAGGTCTCTATATATTTATATGTTGACTTGAAATAGGAAAAATGGGGCACTGTAGAAGGGGCAGGGGAGGCCACAGAAATCTTGGGTCCCGGTACAGTGATATCTCTGGGGCCCACTCATATTACAGTATATGTGTTAGCGGCGGGTCGCGCTGGCTCCCGGCCATTGCTAGGCCACAGGGACGGCGCGTCACCTCCGCCGCTAACTACCTGCTCCCGGCCGGTTGCCTAGCAACCGAAGACATTGGGTGGCCACCCGGCACTGCAGTCCCGGCTGTTGCTAAGCAGCCAGGACGCCGCGCGCTGCGCACCAGCTAACAGCTAGATAATTAGGATCTGGGGCTGGGCTGCCTGCTGATTGGGCTACAGGGGTTTTTTATGGGAGCCAGATTAGGACAGCCCCGCTGGTGATAGCTTCCTGTGGAGCTGTGTCCTGCCCCGGGATTGTTCCTGTGCAGCCATTTTATCCTGTATCCTGAGTCCTGGTGTCCAGAGCCCGATCATTGGAATTTTATCCGCCTTCCAGTACTGTTATCCGGTATCTGCAGCCTTGGGGTTCTGTTCCTTTACCGGTGTCGTGAGTAGCGGCTCTGCCGCATCTTACGGCTGTGGCCGTATTTATTCTTACTTTCTGGCGTTTGTGTTTCTCTGCGGAGGTTTCCGCTATCGCTGTCCTCGCCGAATTACGACGGTGTCGTGTTTGGTGTTTGTGGAAAAGAGAATGGACAGCGCACTTGGGGATGCGGGTACCAGGGGGGGGGCGGGGGGGGGAAGGAGGGGGGGGGGTATGAACGATGGGAAGGGGAGGTGATGAGTCCTGTATGTGTATTAATGAGGTGAGACGTAGTGAGATTTATTTGTTTATTGTTAGGGTTTGTGTACAAGACTCTCCAGGTTTGTCATATAGGATATCCCTTATGGCTATCCCTTCTGAGTGGTGCACTTATGCCCTGATGTGAGTAGTCAATTGGTCTAGATGCCACTATCAGGTGTGTCTTGACAGACTACCCTTTATTTGTATACCCTCCAAATGGTATACCCTGTGCAGAGTAGATCCCGGCTGGGTTCAATGTCAGGTGTACCCTGGTAAGGGTCGCCTTTACCATAGGTGTGGTCTGCCTATGTGACTCTGAGTGTTCTCCGTTCAGCTGGTGTGGGATGAGCGTGACAGTTGCGGCGTCCCGCCTGTCAGACTCTCCCTGTGTGCTCAGGTGGAGGTGGCGGGTGTACGGCTGTGTGGAAGTCACTTACCGCCGGGGGCAGGTGGATGTGCCTGCCGTCGGTTGCCACAGTCCCGTCCCTCGTCCCGCACTGCCTCCGTGTTTGTCTGTCTGCAGCTCCGGTCCCGGGTCCGATAGCAGGCGCTCCTGTTCGCGGGTCCCGTCTGCTTCCTGGTTGCCCGCGTCACGTGATTGGTCACGTGAGCGGACGAAGTGTCTCGATTCATGCACTCTCCCTCTCCGGCCTGAGAGGGGGATCTGCAATGCGATGATAATGAAAAACGGTCTGTGTTAGAGTGTGTGGTGGGTCTCCAACGCGTTTCAGCATACGTGCCTTTTTCTAGGATTACGACCCCCATGTTCTGGATTGCTTTTAAGTCAGTGTCTATCCCGTGATTGGTTGCTTGTTGGTGCCGCCCTCTTTACTGATGGGATGTTCCTTATCCATAGTTGTAAATGGAGTTCAATGTGATTGTGTAAAGCCAGTCCCATTTGTCTCAATGTCCAATTAATTAATGAATAATAAATGAATAATAAATACTGTTTGTGTGCATATTTTGAAGCCATGGGTGACGGATGTTGTTGAGGGTTGCAGAGTGTGTATATAACCCCCTTAGAAGGTGTGATTAGTTGCAGATCCTTTATTTTGAATTCTGAGGAATGTGTATGGGCAAGGTAAATATTATCACTTGTCCTGGGTAGATTGTTCTGGTATGCCTGAGATCTAGTGATTATGTGATGGAATATTAACCCTCACACAATTATAATATGGATGACTTTCTACATGAGGCCTTGTGTTGTCCCTTAAATGACGCCTGTTAATATTGCAGTGTATCTTCGGTTAGGATATGACTGAGGGACCTGATGTCCCCCACTGTGCATAAGTCAAGGTCCATATTTGTGTGAATCGGTGGGTGATATTGTGTAGTGAACGGCAATGATTTGGGAAGATATATTTTTTGTGTAAACCTTTCAGTGGGGTTCTGCCTTATAGCATGACTGAGGTGATGTTGTATTCTATATTCAGACCCTTTGGTGTAAGGGTCTTCAAGGTGAATATCCATTTGAGTTCTTCCTTGTTGATCTTTTTTATGTAGTCTCCTCCTCGCCAGTTCTTGGTTGCTTGTTGTATGGCCATGAATTGTATATGTGTGGGATCTTGCCCGTGTTTCTCTTTGAAGTGTTGTGATACGCTATGTTTCTCGTAGCCCCTTTTTATGTTATGTATATGTTCTGCTATCCTGATCTTGAGTGACCTGATCGTGCGTCCAATGTATTGCAGTCCGCATGGACATGTAATGAGGTATATGACCCCTTTTGTGTGACATGAGAGCTCTTCCTTAACCATATATTTTTTTCCTGTGGTGTTTGAGAAAAATTCTGTGATGCTCTTGGTGGTTCTTGTGCATGTGGTCCTACAGCCTAGACATGAACCACAGTAGTGGAACCCCTGTCTTTTGGCCTCACTGTATATCTTCATCTGATGGGTCACTGGTGGGGGAATGTGGTTGTGTACTAATTTGGTGCTTATATCAGGGGCCTTTTTGTACACCACTTTTGGCTGCGGGGGTAGGATTCTTGCTAATGTCTCGTCCTGCATTAGGATGGCCCAGTGTTTCTTTATGCTCTGTTTAATTCTTCCGGCTGCGCTGTTGTATTGTGTCACAAAATAGATATCGTCCCCCTTCTTTGATTGGTTCCTATCCTTGTATGTTAGGAGTGTTCCTCTATCTGTGTCCTCCAGTTTCTGATATGCCTTATCTACGATGTCTTTGTCATATCTTTTCTCAAGGAATTTCTGTTTTAGTTCCTGTCCCTGTTCCTTGTAGTCATTGATCTGTGTGCAGTTTCTCCTCAGTCGGGTAAATTGTCCTAGCGGAATGCTTTTGAGCCAATTGGGATGGTGGCTGCTGGTCGATAGAATATAGCTATTCACGTCTACTGGTTTGTGGTGTGTGCGTGTTTCTATTCTGTTATTGACAATGTGGATGTCCAGATCCAGAAATATCACCTTCTCTCTGCTATACGTGGTGGTGAATTGTAGATTTCGATCGTTGTTGTTAATGTAAGATATAAATGCCTGTAAGTCATTTACGGTCCTCGCCGAATTACGACGGTGTCGTGTTTGGTGTTTGGGCAGCATTACCTTGGTTACAGTTTTGTTGGCGGCCACGCCGCACATATACTAGTTTATTGTTCTGTAGTGGTTTCCCCCTATTTTCCTGTGTGTCTGTCTTATTTAGTTTTCCCCTTGTTCTCTCTCTGTCCTGGTTAACGCCTTGTCACCTACTAAGACCGGGGGGCATCGGAGTTGGGCAGACCTAATCCGCCCGTCAAACACGGCTGCCGTGGGCCTAAGAAACCATAGTCTCGGAGGCGTTGACCGACCACTTGGGAGAGACAATGGAGTCAGGATTCCCGTTAGGTATTGCTGTGTATCCCAGTGCTGTCGCAGCTTCACGCATCTGTACTTGGAACTCTTCTGCTGCCACCCTATCTCCTGGGTTCCAAGAACAGAGATCGTAATAATATGTATATACGGGGCCGTAACTAGGTGTGTGCCGATGGTGCATTGCCCACACTGCTACTGCAGTGAAGGCGCACCATCTGGCATCACCCACCCCCCCGTATGGCCGTTTTCGTCACTATTGCTAGTCCTTGCGCTGCCGCTTGTGTCCCGCCTCGTGTCCCCGCCACTGAGAGCTGTCGTCCTTGCGCTGCCGCTTGTGTCCCGCCTCGTGTCCCCGCCACTGAGAGCTGTCGTACGTAGCTGCCATCTGGCAGCACACACCTTCCCCCCTGCCCCGGCGCTGCCCTGCTTGAGTCCCGGCGCCACCGCCGCACCTAAGTCCGGTGGTGTGTGCAAGGGACTGGCGCAGCCGGCAAGTGAGATCAGCATCCCTCCACTCCGAGGCTGAGTACCGCTGGCGCCGCCGGCGGTGTGTAGCTGCTGCCGGAGCACGTTGTGTGGCTGCTGGATCGTGGTCTACCCCCAGGCGAGTAACAAACACACACACGTCAAAAAGGGGGACTGCTGATGTAATGTGTAAACACGGGAGGACTCTGCTTGCTTACTGTGTAAAAAGGGGGACTACACACACACACACGACTCTGCTGATGACACACACACCTCTGCCTGCTTAATTTGTAAAAAACGGGGGACCCTGCCTAATGTGTAAAAAAGAGGGACCCTGCCTAATGTTTAAAAAAGGGGGGGACGAAGCTGCTGTAATGTGTAAAATGGGGACTCTGCTGCTGTAATGTGTAAAAGGGGACTATACCTGCCGTACTTTGTAAAAGGGAGCTCTGCCTAACATAATGTGTAAAAGGGAGCTCTGTAGCCATGCCCCTTCCCCATGTAGCCTCACCCCTATATTTTTGGCACGCGCAGTGACTTTGTTTTGTATATGGGGGGGAGGCGCCGATGCTGTTTCTCGCACACAGCGCTAAAATGTCTACTTACGGCACTGTGTGTATGTATGTATATATATATATATATATATATATATATATATATATATATGCCAAAAGATTGAAGAAGCAGGGAGCGCCAATAGTGCATTAAAAGAGTACAGCAATTTTATTTTAAAAATCCAGATCGGTCACAAGTATAAACCGTCCTGCGTCTCCAGCGGGTCTGTTAAGAGAAGTGCCGGTTCGTCCGCATGTCAATCTGCTAAATCAGTGGCGCCCCCGCAGCCCCTCGCCCCCAAGCCACCGCGAGGACTGTGAGGGCAGTAGTTACACCACTGGACAGGATATGATGTCATGATTGAGTTTTGATCAGTACCAGTATAAATAGGTATCCAGGCCCATTCTGCCTTTACCCCTTGATGCAGTCTGTGAGACGAAACGCGTTGGTACAACTGTACTGACCTCTTATCCAGATAAGATACTTACCTGTTTTTAAAAAACTACACATTACATATAACATAGATTTTTTTATGTGTACTTTTCATCCCATTTTTTTAAATTGTATATTAATGTGGTATTTTAGAACATTGTTAATAAATTGTTTTTACATTTTTAATACTGGGTATAGTTTATTTTAGACACTATTGGTCGCTTTTACCCTTACCCCTCCCCCCCCCCCCCCATATTTTTGCATTAGACCCATTTGTTTCAGGGATTTACCATCTCTGTATCTTTGGGGGACAGCAAACGCCCTATATATTGTTTAGGGAGTGTCATCAAATATTAAATAAATTCTTCTGAGACTGTTGTCTTTTTCACACGTGGTGCAGTATTATTCCTTTGTCCCTATTTATATATATATATATATATATATATATATATATCCTATTTTTTAAATGTGAACAAAGATGTGGACTAACAATATAAGAAACGCATATCCCTAGTTATACATTAACATTATACTTGTCATTAAAGTGTAAATATATGAATTTTAAAACTACCTTTTCCCTATAATTTATTTAAATATAATTTCCTTTAACCCTTCAGAGAGTTGAAGGAAATGAATACAGCAAATCATCAGCCTAATTGCTGCTCCATTGTGTCTCTTAGCTATAAAAAAAAGGGGTGTGGATCATAGGGTCGACCACTATTGGTCGACAGTAACTAAGTCGACACCTGAAATAGGTCGACACAAGCATTATGTTGATATGAACAAGGTCGACATGAGGTTTTTTTTTTTTTTAAAAAGGTGTTTCCTTCGTAGAGTGACCGGGAACCCCAATTAGTGCACCGTGTCCCCTCGCATGGTTTGCTTTGCTCACCACACTTCAGGCAAGGTGCCTCGCTCTATATATTTCCCTTTTTACAGGTACTATATATACAAGTGGATAATTATTCCAATCAACAATAAATGTATACCATTTAGATATATCCGCTTGTATATATAATTTCAGGCGCAATACAAACAAAACCAATTAGCTCTATAAATTATTATTCTAAAAAAAAAAAACCCTCTTACTAAAAACTGGTCACTTATGAAGGTTTATAGACCTATAGGCTGCTCCCACATGGTACTCTGAAATTGTACCAATATAAAATTAATTATAATCCTGTTGAGCATATATACATATATATCTCTCTGAGAGCGCTTTTGTCTTTCAACCATTTATTATACAATAAAAATACAATTGACTTTGCATTAATCAATTACCATACATAAAATATCATAGGGCTACTTTGAACACTATAATATACTATAATTCTGGGACTATATATATTGTATCCTCTCATTTAATAATCATTGCTTTAAATTCTATAGCCGGCTGTTACTTGAATGAGAAAAGATACTTTTAAATCCTTTTAGTTTCCACTGCTGTGACTTGAGATGTTAAAAGTCCAGATTTAACAGATAGAAAGTCTCTCCATTAGATTATTTAGCACAGTTATGGCACAGTTGTTAGGACAGCTTTCAGATTATGGATGTTTTATAGATAGTGTATTCTCACCTCACCACAGTCACACACTTAGATGTATAAATCCGGAAAAAAGCAGGTATACCTTCTGAGGAAACTGTTATAAGGACACAACGGAGAAACGCGTTAAGGACAATCCACCATTTGGGCTTTTGAAACACCTGTACACCTGGGACATTGTCTTCATCTCTGAGCCGCAGCGGAAACACTGACTACCACTTTAGTAAGAGAAAGAGCAGAGCGGCACCTAACGAGGAGAGGCTTGGCGGCGTGTAGCTGCAGACGGACATCGCCACTCATACCAAATACACCGCTGACCCCGGCTGGGGAATGAAAAGGTGACTGGCTCCAGAAAATAAGCGACTCCAGCAAAAGGTACATCTAGCGGCGTGCGACCGCAGCTGGGCACTGCTTTTTTCCGGATTTATATATCTAAGTGTGTGACTGTGGTGAGGTGAGAATACACTATCTATAAAACATCCATAATCTGAAAGCTGTCCTAACAACTGTGCTATAACTGTGCTAAATAATCTACTGGAGAGACTTTCTATCTGTTAAATCTGGACTTTTAACATCTCAAGTCACAGCAGTGGAAACTAAAAGGATTTAAAAGTATCTTTTCTCATTCAAGTAACAGCCGGCTATAGAATTTAAAGCAATGATTATTAAATGAGAGGATACAATATATATAGTCCCAGAATTATAGTATATTATAGTGTTTCAAAGTAGCCCTATGATATTTTATGTATGGTAATTGATTAATGCAAAGTCAATTGTATTTTTATTGTATAATAAATGGTAAAAGACAAAAGCGCTCTCAGAGAGATATATATGTATATATGCTCAACAGGATTAAGGTGCCTCACTCCACTACCACTGCGCTTGGCACAGGTTACTGTTCCCAATTGTAGCCCATGTGGATTGTAAAGTATAAAAGTTAAAAAAATAAAATTGTGAAAAACCCATGTCGACCTTTTGTCATGTCGACCTAGAGACGTAATGTATGTCGACCAATGGTGGTGCACCTAATGCATGTCGACCAATGGTGGTACACCTAATGCATGTCGACCAATGGTGGTGCACCTAATGCATGTTGACCAATGGTGGTGCACCTAATGCATGTTGACTTAAGTGTGGTCGACCTAGAGACTGGATACCAAAAAAAGAGTATACCATAGCAATAAGAGTAAAAAACATGAAACGCTATTGAATACTTTTCTTTATACAGTATGTTGATAAGCAAAAACATAGATGCACATATACTTAGAAAATTAAGAATCCGACAGAAGTAGTCCCAGAATAAGCAATTTAGATCTTATGGACCCTACACACTGGCCGACATCACTGCACGATATGAACGATCTCGTTCATTAATGAACGAGATAACGTTCATATCGTGCAGTGTGGAGGCACCAGCGATGACTGATGCACGGCCCCGCGCTCATTCATCTCTGGTGCCATGTTGGCTGTGCATGCAGGCCAATATGGACGAGATCGTCCATATTTGCCTGCAAGTCTACGGAGCCGGGTGACGGGGGGAGTGAAGAAACTTCACTCCCCCAGTCACTGCCCCCCCCCCCGCCGCCGGGTCGCCTGTCGGCCGTATCGGCCGTCGGGCACCTCTGTGGCCAATCGCCAAATGTGTAGGGCCTATAAAAATGTATATTTGTACTTAATTTTCACCTGTGTTGCAATAGTTGTAAAATTAATTTCAATGTACATGTATTCCAATACCAATTGCTCAAAAAGTAGAAGCCAGGATTATTCAGTTCTACTTTATTACGTCATACACATTATTCTTAAATATAACACGGCATATATTTTTACTCACTAAATCAAATTATTGAAAAATAAATAAAATAATAAAAAAACTAAATATACAAATCACTGAAAAACGAATACAGATATGTACACTTATATTGTGGCTTCTGTGGTGCCAAATAGCCATTCTTGATGTACCGGTACCCATGCAACTCGCTCACGCCAAGCGTAAAATGTCCATCTTATAACCAGTAATGCAAGTAGTTTTTTATTACTTCCTGGTACTATCCGTGGACAATTGCTCAAGGTACACACATGAAAAATAAGTGTGAGTCCTTATCATGGGGGCATGGCGGCACATCACAAGGGCATATCTGCATGATGCCCCCATTTCTCATCACTCTGAGGGCATGCCCACTGCTCTCAAAGCTGCTCAGATGCTCCCAGTGACAGTCACTAATGGAGTCCATCGTGACACTGAGGGGCAGATTTATTAAGCTCGGTGGAAGGTGATAAAGGACCAACCAATCAGATCCTAACTGCCATGTCACAGGCTGGGTTTGAAAAATGTCAGTTAGGAGCTGATTGGCTGGTGCGTTATCACCTTCCACTTTATCACTTCACCAAGCTTAATAAATCTGCCCCTGAGTGCTGTGACTCTCTCGATGGTGCACCTTATGGTGGCAACAGTAATAGTATACCATACTGACTTGCACCACTGTTTATATGCATAAATAAAACAACTGGAAATAAAAAAAAGCATTACTAGCTGACACTGATCACTGGGATTTGCGATATTTGCCCATCTGTTCGAGTGAGTCCAAATCCATGTAAAATAGGCTCCAATGAGAGCATATGTGACTTTTGCTCACACCAAGTTCATTTGTGCTTCATCTGTAACTTTGTACGTGTGTAACACCGATTACTGTGTGGTTACAGCCTAGCATCCCTAGTTCCCCGTGTTCAGCTTTTCTCAACTTCTGTGATATGACTGAGATGCAAATTGTAAAGAAAAATTACAGTCCGCTGCTCATCTTTGAGCTTTTCAGTTGTGCCGGGCGTCTCACAGGCATGGCAAAAAGATGCTTAGTGTATGAAAACACATCTACATACAGTGTCAGACTGGGGCATGTAGGGCCCACCGGAGGAATGCAATTGTAGGGGCCCATGTTTAGGGGTGTGGCCAGTCTCCAGAGGGGTTGTGCCCAGCCACCACATTGGTTTCCCTAACCATTTTGCAAGTGTTGGTCCCCTAGATAAATATATATGCTGTAGTGCATGCAAGATAATGTACTAGATTAGTATCAGCACAGTCTGGAACCTGATCCCTAGAGGAGGGGGTGGGGCCCCAGGCAGTAGGGCCCACCGGTGGTTTCCTCTGTACCCCTGTGGGCCATTCCAACCATGTCTACATATGTATAAAAAGAAAGTAATGATTTCAATGTTGATACAATAATGTATATACAGTACCAGTTGTAGAACAATATATTAGAGATGAGCGCCGGAAATTTTTCGGGTTTTGTGTTTTGGTTTTGGGTTCGGTTCCGCGGCCGTGTTTTGGGTTCGACCGCGTTTTGGCAAAACCTCACCGAATTTTTTTTGTCGGATTCGGGTGTGTTTTGGATTCGGGTGTTTTTTTCAAAAAACCCTAAAAAACAGCTTAAATCATAGAATTTGGGGGTCATTTTGATCCCAAAGTATTATTAACCTCAAAAACCATAATTTCCACTCATTTTCAGTCTATTCTGAATACCTCACACCTCACAATATTATTTTTAGTCCTAAAATTTGCACCGAGGTCGCTGGATGACTAAGCTAAGCAACCCTAGTGGCCGACACAAACATCTGGCCCATCTAGGAGTGGCACTGCAGTGTCACGCAGGATGTCCCTTCCAAAAAACCCTCCCCAAACAGCACATGACGCAAAGAAAAAAAGAGGCGCAATGAGGTAGCTGTGTGAGTAAGATAAGCGACCCTAGTGGCCGACACAAACACCGGGCCCATCTAGGAGTGGCACTGCAGTGTCACGCAGGATGTCCCTTCCAAAAAACCCTCCCCAAACAGCACATGACGCAAAGAGAAAAAGAGGCGCAATGAGGTAGCTGACTGTGTGAGTAAGATAAGCGACCCTAGTGGCCGACACAAACACCGGGCCCATCTAGGAGTGGCACTGCAGTGTCACGCAGGATGGCCCTTCCAAAAAACCCTCCCCAAACAGCACATGACGCAAAGAAAAAAAGAGGCGCAATGAGGTAGCTGACTGTGTGAGTAAGATAAGCGACCCTAGTGGCCGACACAAACACCGGGCCCATCTAGGAGTGGCACTGCAGTGTCACGCAGGATGGCCCTTCCAAAAAACCCTCCCCAAACAGCACATGACGCAAAGAAAAAAAGAGGCGCAATGAGGTAGCTGACTGTGTGAGTAAGATAAGCGACCCTAGTGGCCGACACAAACACCGGGCCGATCTAGGAGTGGCACTGCAGTGTCACGCAGGATGGCCCTTCCAAAAAACCCTCCCCAAACAGCACATGACGCAAAGAAAAATAAAAGAAAAAAGAGGTGCAAGATGGAATTGTCCTTGGGCCCTCCCACCCACCCTTATGTTGTATAAACAGGACATGCACACTTTAACCAACCCATCATTTCAGTGACAGGGTCTGCCACACGACTGTGACTGATATGACGGGTTGGTTTGGACCCCCCCCAAAAAAGAAGCAATTAATCTCTCCTTGCACAAACTGGTTCTACAGAGGCAAGATGTCCACCTCATCATCATCCTCCGATATATCACCGTGTACATCCCCCTCCTCATAGATTATCAATTCGTCCCCACTGGAATCCACCATCTCAGCTCCCTGTGTACTTTGTGGAGGCAATTGCTGCTGGTCAATGTCTCCGCGGAGGAATTGATTATAATTCATTTTAATGAACATCATCTTCTCCACATTTTCTGGATGTAACCTCGTACGCCGATTGCTGACAAGGTGAGCGGCGGCACTAAACACTCTTTCGGAGTACACACTTGTGGGAGGGCAACTTAGGTAGAATAAAGCCAGTTTGTGCAAGGGCCTCCAAATTGCCTCTTTTTCCTGCCAGTATAAGTACGGACTGTGTGACGTGCCTACTTGGATGCGGTCACTCATATAATCCTCCACCATTCTTTCAATGTTGAGAGAATCATATGCAGTGACAGTAGACGACATGTCCGTAATCGTTGTCAGGTCCTTCAGTCCGGACCAGATGTCAGCATCAGCAGTCGCTCCAGACTGCCCTGCATCACCGCCAGCGGGTGGGCTCGGAATTCTGAGCCTTTTCCTCGCACCCCCAGTTGCGGGAGAATGTGAAGGAGGAGATGTTGACAGGTCGCGTTCCGCTTGACTTGACAATTTTCTCACCAGCAGGTCTTTCAACCCCAGCAGACTTGTGTCTGCCGGAAAGAGAGATCCAAGGTAGGTTTTTAATCTAGGATCGAGCACGGTGGCCAAAATGTAGTGCTCTGATTTCAACAGATTGACCACCCGTGAATCCTTGTTAAGCGAATTAAGGGCTCCATCCACAAGTCCCACATGCCTAGCGGAATCGCTCCGTGTTAGCTCCTCCTTCAATGTCTCCAGCTTCTTCTGCAAAAGCCTGATGAGGGGAATGACCTGACTCAGGCTGGCAGTGTCTGAACTGACTTCACGTGTGGCAAGTTCAAAGGGCATCAGAACCTTGCACAACATTGAAATCATTCTCCACTGCACTTGAGACAGGTGCATTCCACCTCCTATATCGTGCTCAATTGTATAGGCTTGAATGGCCTTTTGCTGCTCCTCCAACCTCTGAAGCATATAGAGGGTTGAATTCCACCTCGTTACCACTTCTTGCTTCAGATGATGGCAGGGCAGGTTCAGTAGTTTTTGGTGGTGCTCCAGTCTTCTGTACGTGGTGCCTGTACGCCGAAAGTGTCCCGCAATTCTTCTGGCCACCGACAGCATCTCTTGCACGCCCCTGTCGTTTTTTAAAAAATTCTGCACCACCAAATTCAAGGTATGTGCAAAACATGGGACGTGCTGGAATTTGCCCATATTTAATGCACACACAATATTGCTGGCGTTGTCCGATGCCACAAATCCACAGGAGAGTCCAATTGGGGTAAGCCATTCTGCGATGATCTTCCTCAGTTGCCGTAAGAGGTTTTTAGCTGTGTGCGTATTCTGGAAAGCGGTGATACAAAGCGTAGCCTGCCTAGGAAAGAGTTGGCGTTTGCGAGATGCTGCTACTGGTGCCGCCGCTGCTGTTCTTGCGGTGGGAGTCCATACATCTACCCAGTGGGCTGTCACAGTCATATAGTCCTGACCCTGCCCTGCTCCACTTGTCCACATGTCCGTGGTTAAGTGGACATTGGGTACAACTGCATTTTTTAGGACACTGGTGAGTCTTTTTCTGACGTCCGTGTACATTCTCGGTATCGCCTGCCTACAGAAGTGGAACCTAGATGGTATTTGGTAACGGGGGCACACTGCCTCAATAAATTGTCTAGTTCCCTGTGAACTAACGGCGGATACCGGACGCACGTCTAACACCAACATAGTTGTCAAGGCCTCAGTTATCCGCTTTGCAGCAGGATGACTGCTGTGATATTTCATCTTCCTCGCAAAGGACTGTTGGACAGTCAATTGCTTACTGGAAGTAGTACAAGTGGGCTTACGACTTCCCCTCTGGGATGACCATCGACTCCCAGCAGCAACAACAGCAGCGCCAGCAGCAGTAGGCGTTACACGCAAGGATGCATCGGAGGAATCCCAGGCAGGAGAGGACTCGTCAGACTTGCCAGTGACATGGCCTGCAGGACTATTGGCATTCCTGGGGAAGGAGGAAATTGACACTGAGGGAGTTGGTGGGGTGGTTTGCGTGAGCTTGGTTACAAGAGGAAGGGATTTACTGGTCAGTGGACTGCTTCTGCTGTCGCCCAAAGTTTTTGAACTTGTCACTGACTTATTATGAATGCGCTGCAGGTGACGTATAAGGGAGGATGTTCCGAGGTGGTTAACGTCCTTACCCCTACTTATTACAGCTTGACAAAGGGAACACACGGCTTGACAAATGTTGTCCGCATTTCTGGTGAAATACTTCCACACCGAAGAGCTGATTTTTTCACCAGGCATGTCAACGGCCATATTCCTCCCACGGACAACAGGTGTCTCCCCGGGTGCCTGACTTAAACAAACCACCTCACCATCAGAATCCTCCTGGTCAATTTCCTCCCCAGCGCCAGCAACACCCATATCCTCCTCATCCTGGTGTACTTCAACACTGACATCTTCAATCTGACTATCAGGAACTGGACTGCGGGTGCTCCTTCCAGCACTTGCAGGGGGCGTGCAAATGGTGGAAGGCGCATGCTCTTCACGTCCAGTGTTGGGAAGGTCAGGCATCGCAACCGACACAATTGGACTCTCCTTGTGGATTTGGGATTTCGAAGAACGCACAGTTCTTTGCGGTGCTTTTGCCAGCTTGAGTCTTTTCAGTTTTCTAGCGAGAGGCTGAGTGCTTCCATCCTCATGTGAAGCTGAACCACTAGCCATGAACATAGGCCAGGGCCTCAGCCGTTCCTTGCCACTCCGTGTGGTAAATGGCATATTGGCAAGTTTACGCTTCTCCTCCGACAATTTTATTTTAGGTTTTGGAGTCCTTTTTTTACTGATATTTGGTGTTTTGGATTTGACATGCTCTGTACTATGACATTGGGCATCGGCCTTGGCAGACGACGTTGCTGGCATTTCATCGTCTCGGCCATGACTAGTGGCAGCAGCTTCAGCACGAGGTGGAAGTGGATCTTGATCTTTCCCTAATTTTGGAACCTCAACATTTTTGTTCTCCATATTTTAATAGGCACAACTAAAAGGCACCTCAGGTAAACAATGGAGATGGATGGATACTAGTATACAATTATGGATGGACTGCCGAGTGCCGACACAGAGGTAGCTACAGCCGTGGACTATTGTACTGTACTGTGTCTGCTGCTAATATAGACTGGATGATAATGAGATGTAGTATGTATAAAGGAGAAAGAAAAAAAAACCACGGGTAGGTGGTATACAATTATGGACGGACTGCCGAGTGCCGACACAGAGGTAGCTACAGCCATGGACTACCGTACTGTACTGTGTCTGCTGCTAATATAGACTGGATGATAATGAGATGTAGTATGTATAAAGAAGAAAGAAAAAAAAACCACGGGTAGGTGGTATACAATTATGGACGGACTGCCGAGTGCCGACACAGAGGTAGCTACAGCCGTGGACTACCGTACTGTACTGTGTCTGCTGCTAATATAGACTGGTTGATAAAGAGATGTAGTATGTATGTATAAAGAAGAAAGAAAAAAAAACCTCAGGTAGGTGGTATACAATTATGGATGGACTGCCGAGTGCCGACACAGAGGTAGCTACAGCCGTGGACTACTGTACTGTGTCTGCTGCTAATATAGACTGGTTGATAAAGAGATGTAGTATGTATGTATAAAGAAGAAAGAAAAAAAAACCACGGGTAGGTGGTATACAATTATGGACGGACTGCCGAGTGCCGACACAGAGGTAGCTACAGCCGTGGACTACCGTACTGTACTGTGTCTGCTGCTAATATAGACTGGTTGATAAAAAGATGTAGTATGTATGTATAAAGAAGAAAGAAAAAAAAACCACGGGTAGGTGGTATACAATTATGGATGGACTGCCGAGTGCCGACACAGAGGTAGCTACAGCCGTGGACTACTGTACTGTGTCTGCTGCTAATATAGACTGGTTGATAAAGAGATGTAGTATGTATGTATAAAGAAGAAAGAAAAAAAAACCACGGGTAGGTGGTATACAATTATGGACGGACTGCCGAGTGCCGACACAGAGGTAGCTACAGCCATGGACTACCGTACTGTACTGTGTCTGCTGCTAATATAGACTGGTTGATAAAGAGATGTAGTATGTATGTATAAAGAAGAAAGAAAAAAAAACCACGGGTAGGTGGTATACAATTATGGATGGACTGCCGAGTGCCGACACAGAGGTAGCTACAGCCGTGGACTACTGTACTGTGTCTGCTGCTAATATAGACTGGTTGATAAAGAGATGTAGTATGTATGTATAAAGAAGAAAGAAAAAAAAACCACGGGTAGGTGGTATACAATTATGGACGGACTGCCGAGTGCCGACACAGAGGTAGCTACAGCCGTGGACTACCGTACTGTACTGTGTCTGCTGCTAATATAGACTGGTTGATAAAGAGATGTAGTATGTATGTATAAAGAAGAAAGAAAAAAAAAACACGGGTAGGTGGTATACAATTATGGATGGACTGCCGAGTGCCGACACAGAGGTAGCTACAGCCGTGGACTACTGTACTGTGTCTGCTGCTAATATAGACTGGTTGATAAAGAGATGTAGTATGTATGTATAAAGAAGAAAGAAAAAAAAACCACGGGTAGGTGGTATACAATTATGGACGGACTGCCGAGTGCCGACACAGAGGTAGCTACAGCCGTGGACTACCGTACTGTACTGTGTCTGCTGCTAATATAGACTGGTTGATAAAGAGATGTAGTATGTATGTATAAAGAAGAAAGAAAAAAAAACCACGGGTAGGTGGTATACAATTATGGATGGACTGCCGAGTGCCGACACAGAGGTAGCTACAGCCGTGGACTACTGTACTGTGTCTGCTGCTAATATAGACTGGTTGATAAAGAGATGTAGTATGTATGTATAAAGAAGAAAGAAAAAAAAACCACGGGCAGGTGGTATACAATTATGGATGGACTGCCGAGTGCCGACACAGAGGTAGCTACAGCCGTGAACTACCGTACTGTGTCTGCTGCGACTGGATGATAAATAATGATATAAAAAATATATATATATCACTACTGCAGCCGGACAGGTATATATTATATAATGACCGAC
Organism: Pseudophryne corroboree; assembly: GCF_028390025.1. NCBI lineage: Eukaryota > Metazoa > Chordata > Amphibia > Anura > Myobatrachidae > Pseudophryne > Pseudophryne corroboree. The sequence goes on from NC_086455.1 coordinate 149,643,997, forward strand.
CTGCTGGACACTGTCTGTCAGCAGAATGAGTTTTTTATAGAATAAAAAAAAAAACACCACACAAGTCACACGACGAGTGTTTAACTTTTTCAGGCAATCACAATATAGTATACTACTAACTATACTGGTGGTCAGTGTGGTCAGGTCACTGGTCAGTCACACTGGCAGTGGCACTCCTGCAGCAAAAGTGTGCACTGTTTAATTTTAATAATATGTACTCCTGGCTCCTGCTATAACCTATAACTGGCACTGCTCCCCAGTCTCCCCCACAATTATAAGCTGTGTGAGCACAGTCAGATATATACATAGATGATGCAGCACACTGGGCTGAGCAGTGCACACAGATATGGTATGTGACTGAGTCACTGTGTATCGTTTTTTTCAGGCAGAGAACGGATTATATTAAATAAAACTGCACTGTCTGGTGGTCACTGTGGTCAGTCACTACTAAACTCTGCACTCTCTACAGTACTCCTAAGCTCCAGTAAATCAAGTGTCTCTGTCTCAAATCAATCTCACTCTCTCTCTTCTAATCTAAATGGAGAGGACGCCAGCCACGTCCTCTCCCTATCATTCTCAATGCACGTGTGAAAATGGCGGCGACGCGCGGCTCCTTATATAGAATCCGAGTCTCGCGAGAATCCGACAGCGTCATGATGACGTTCGGGCGCGCTCGGGTTAACCGAGCAAGGCGGGAAGATCCGAGTCGCTCGGACCCGTGAAAAAAAACATGAAGTTCGGGCTGGTTCGGATTCCGAGGAACCGAACCCGCTCATCTCTACAATATATGCAGTATTATGCATCATTAGATATCCGGGGACAAGAGCAGCCATGTAAGAGTCCTTGAAGTGCTTTATCTAGTTTGCTGTTTCCTTTAATAAGAATCCAAGGGCTAAGAATCTGACCTAATGCTAAACTTGTTATAGAAAAATACTCAAAAATCTGCTGGTGGTTTACAGGAAAACAGTAAAGTCCATCAATAAAATAAAATACATAAATTACTAAGAGACAGAGAATGGTTCTAGTAGCCCGAACATGCGCTTCCATGCTAGGAGTTCTGGAGCCTGCAGCATTGTCTTGAATCCTTTTCATATGTTTACAGAGAGCGATGATGATCGTCAGGGCTGAAGTACATAAAACTATAATGGCCACGGGGGATGTCACACTATGCAATGCACTGGAGAATAAATCTTTTTCATAAACTGGTTGACCATATTCCATGAAAGTATTATTATATGAAGTAAGTTTTAGACTGCTCCACATTCTTGGAAAACTGATCAGAAATGATCCCAGGAAAGTTGAAATAAGAATCCATTTAAATGTTTTGGGAAACAGTTTCTGTAGATAAATGTAACATCTGTGGTTAATGTTCACAAGTTTTATACAGAAGTGCACACAGAGCCAGGTAGAAAGCCAGATGTTGCAGGATGTTAAAGTCCGAAACAATATTGAAAAGTACATGTCAACTGTGTCATCCGATTCTTTGTTTGTTAGTGCTAAAATTGCAAATTTTACTACAAATAAGAATTGTTGTAGCATGTTGACTGCAGAGATGCTACAAATTAGCTGGTCACTTAAATTAAGTGTTTTCAAATGGACAGCATCCAAAATATTCACCAGGAGAATGAATATGTTTCCTGGGGCAGAAAGCAACAATATAGCCGCATCCACAGATCCGATTGAAATGAATGAAGTATAAGACATCTTGTATGAATGATTGGTAGAAGCTTCTCACTCTCACTGGTACAAGTGGAATTGTAAGTAGACATCTGCTGCCTGTATCATTTCCATGACATTTGTACTATGCTATTTGATATGGGAATGAAATCTGATGTACTAAAATGCAAATTACAATATATTTCGATTCCAGTATCTCCATCCAAGATATTTTACAGATGTTTTATTCCAAGTCACTCTGCCTGCTATAAACAATAATTTATTAGTATTCACATCAGGCTGAAATAAATAAATTAGGCTAAATCCATGACAATTAACCTTAATTATGCTTTGCTTATATGGCACCACAAGGTGTTCAAAAAGTATACAAACAGAAACAAAAAAAAGAAAAAGAAGACTTACAGTACAAAACATTACAGAACATGGACCATAAGGTTTGCAAGCATCGCCGTATCAGCAATAATAATAACCATAAACGTGATGCTGGCTCTACCCAGTGGCGTAACTACCGGGGAGCAGATGGTGCAGCTTGTATACGGCTTGAGATGCTTTCAAGGCCTGCAGCTCCACCCCGTCCCCACCCGTCCTCCAGGAAGACCATGGCGAATTGGCTCAGGTGCCCTCCTTCCCTCTCAGAAGTAGCAGGGTCCCCGACCACGCCCCTTCCCCCCATGCCGTAGCTGCAGTAGTTCAGCTGCAGAGAGCAGTGGAGCCGGGGGAGAGGGCTCCCCTCCGCCTGCTCTTATCCTCTGCACCCTGGTCGCCCCCCTGGACACCTGCCTGGGCAGACTGTGATTGCAGTTGCTGACAGCCGCGGATCACATGAAGAGAAGGACAGCCTCCCAATGCAGGTACACCGGGTCCCTGTCTCAGGGGTGTGCGTGTGTGCTTCCTATGCAGGTACACGGGATGGGGCGGATTAGGGGGTGTTTCCAAGGCAGATACACGGGGGTAGAGGGGACTGAATAAAGTTTGCAAGGAAGGAACACTTTATTTATTTTTTTATATATCACATTAAGAGGTGGTCTACTGTCATGAAAGATGAAGTCAGCAATAATTCAATGTTTAGTAGTATAAACAATGTATTATTTAATATGATTGTCCTGTTGCCTCTCTCTGTCCCTACATATCTGCTGTTTTTCTCTGTCCCTATGTCCGGGACCGTGTCAGGGCCGTCTTTTTGTATGGGCTCAATGGGCACTTGCCCAAGGGCCCTAGGAGTCTAAGGGTCCCAGTATGATAGCTGAGGGTCCCCTCTTTCTAGGGGTACCAGATTTTTGAAAATCGGCTCTGGGGAACCGGAGATATCTGACTTTAAAGCAGTGGACCCCATCCAAGACTGTTAATTGCTCTTCCCAGCCAGATATCTCGGGTTCTGTCTGACTTAGAGTTTTTATGAGGGTATTATCCAAAAGCTGTGACTTTCCCCTTTCAGTGGACACTGGCAGTTTGTCTCTACTATGCCCAGAACTGGAGATATAAGCCTTCAAGAAGCTGGTCCCTGCTCCATCTCCACACATCTGGTTTGCAGTTTTATATTTGCGCCAGTGGATTGCTCTGGCTCCTGAATTCTGATCCCCAAGTCCCCAGTACCTCCTGACAGGTGAAACTCTCTAGTTTTTAATCACATTCAAAGCTAAGAAATTTATTTCCAGGAACTGGAGATATCTGCAGTCAGGGAAGCTGCCCTCCCACTGGAAAATGATGAATATTAAGCCCACTCCACTATCCACCCCTCCCCTGCGTATTACACACCCCCTACCACCCTGGAAGTCATGTACCGGGGCCACTTCATTTATCCCATTGCCTCTTCTACAGTTTAGTGTTCTCCCTCCCTCCAGGTCCTACATGCTGAGAGGAAGATAGAACAACCCCTACCGCCCTCGGGACATCAAAACTGCTGCTGATAGCACCCCCACCCCTATCGCTGGAGGATGGGTAGGGGGCCCAGTGCATTGCTGTGCCCAGGGGCCTACACTGCTGTTAAGACGGCCCTGTATGTCCCTGTTCCTCCCCTCTTTTTGTCCCTATGTCTTTGCCGGCACTCTCTCTCTCTCTGTCCGTACTGCTCCTCTCTCTGTCGCTACGTCCCTGCTGCCTCTCTCTCTGTCCCTACGTCCTTGCTGCCTCTCTCTCTGTCCCTACGTCCCTGCTGCCTCTCTGTCGCTACATCCCTGCTGCCTCTCTCTTTGTCCCTACATCCCTGTTACATCTCTTTCTGTCCCTACATCCCTGCTGCCTCTCTCTCCGTCCCTGCATCCCTGCTGTCTCTCTCTCCATCCTTACATCCTGCTGCCTCTATCTGTTCCTACGAGATCTGGACAGGAGGCAGGTAAGCCATGGTCGGGGGGGAGGGTGAGTTTAGGCTGTGGGGGAGTGTTAGTGAAAGGGAGGGTTAGGGTTAAGCTGCGGACGGGGCGGGTTAGGTTAGGGTTAGACTGTGGTTCCTGCTGTCACTGTCTATCTCTGTGTCTCTGTTACTCTCAGTGTCCCTTTCACCACTATCTCTGTCTCTATGTCCCTGCTGCCCATCGGTTCTGGAGATCTGAGTTGGGGGGGGCCCTTAAAAATTTGCTATGGGGCCCACAAAGTTCTAGTTATGCCTCTGACTGTAACCAAAGGTACCCATGTCAATGAATCTGATGAAACTTAATAAAATGGAAGATATCTATTGATTGATATACAGAAATAATGACACAAGTCTGATGTTAAGTTAAGATCTGCTACTACTGAGATATTTTCTGCAATAGTTATACTGTGCTATGTGATATGGTAATTAAGGGCCTAATCCAGAGATGTATGCAATGCTGATATTTACACAGTACAGCAATTATGGGCTGACTGTGCATGTGTTGTGGTTGCACTGCGCCAAGTTTCCTTAGAAAAGTTCTTTGCAGTGAAGATTTCTTTGCAAGTGATTGACAGTCAGGGACCATTTGGGGTAGTAAAAAACACAGATGTGTTGTGATAATTTTCAGGGCGTGTCTCAGTCCCTAAATTTGCTGTTCAAAAATATTAATTATATTTATATTCCAGTATCCCCAACCAAACAGTTTTATAAAAAACTTTTTACTCCAAGTATTTTTTCCTAATATAGAAAATAATGTAGTATTATTATTATTATTATTATTATTATTATACTAAAAAAAATTAATACACTAAGGGCCTAATTCAGTAAGGATTGCAAATTCTGCTAAGTAGCAGAATTTGCAATCCTTGCGATTGCATGCTGGTGGCTGCTCATTGCAGGCAAGGCCTCCCAGCATGCTGACCACCGCTCCTCCCCCTTGACCAAACAGAAATTGCAGTTGCACCACAATTTCAGCTTGATCACAAAACATGGGGTAGCCTCCTGTTGCCGCCATTTTTCTGATCGCTGCGGCTGCGTGTGACGTCACGCAGCTGCCCTGATCACACCCCCACCTTGCCATGCCTGCATTCGTGCCACCACGCCCCCTTTTTGAAGCCACGACCCTGCAATGCTTCGGCTCCCCCTAGGAAAAGGAGCGTTGCCATACCCCCCCCCCCCCCCCACCCCGCGAACCCCTCTGCCTGATTGACAGGCAGAGGCTTTCACAATTTCTGTGGGCTACTGCAGAAAATGCGGGCGCATGCGCAAGACGGGTCCTGTTCATGCGCCCACATCCTCATCATACTTTTTGCAGTTGGATCGCTTATAGCGATCCAACATGAATTAGGCGCCATATCCATGACCATTCACCTTAATTTGGTTTTTATGTGTGCTCATTTAAGACCTGCAGTAATTTATGACTAATTCTACTAAGCAGTGAAGTTGAAGGGTATTAGAAACCTATGAGACCAGACGCAGGTTGTAGGTTTGGTGCTATGTTAAAGCTACAGTATAGTATTTACTAAAGGATATTTTGACCTAAACAGAACCCACTGTGAAGCCCTGTCCATTCCTAAACCATGATCCAGCAGTGGCTTAGAATCAATAGGGATCCAGACAGGTCTCTATATATTTATATGTTGAAATAGGAAAAATGGGGCACTGTAGAAGGGGCAGGGGAGGCCACAGAAATCTTGGGTCCCGGTACAGTGATATCTCTGGGGCCCACTCATATTACAGTATATGTGTTAGCGGCGGGTCGCGCCGGCTCCCGGCCATTGCTAGGCCACAGGGACGGCGCGTCACCTCCGCCGCTAACAACCTGCTCCCGGCCGGTTGCCTAGCAACCGAAGACATTGGGTGGCCACCCGGCACTGCAGTCCCGGCTGTTGCTAAGGAGCCAGGACGCCGCGCGCTGCGCACCAGCTAACAGCTAGATAATTAGGATCTGGGGCTGGGCTGCCTGCTGATTGGGCTACAGGGGTTTTTTATGGGAGCCAGATTAGGACAGCCCCGCTGGTGATAGCTTCCTGTGGAGCTGTGTCCTGCCCCGGGATTGTTCCTGTGCAGCCATTTTATCCTGTATCCTGAGTCCTGGTGTCCAGAGCCCGATCATTGGAATTTTATCCGCCTTCCAGTACTGTTATCCGGTATCTGCAGCCTTGGGGTTCTGTTCCTTTACCGGTGTCGTGAGTAGCGGCTCTGCCGCATCTTACGGCTGTGGCCGTATTTATTCTTACTTTCTGGCGTTTGTGTTTCTCTGCGGAGGTTTCCGCTATCGCTGTCCTCGCCGAATTACGACGGTGTCGTGTTTGGTGTTTGGGCAGCATTACCTTGGTTACAGTTTTGTTGGCGGCCACGCCGCACATATACTAGTTTATTGTTCTGTAGTGGTTTCCCCCTATTTTCCTGTGTGTCTGTCTTATTTAGTTTTCCCCTTGTTCTCTCTCTGTCCTGGTTAACGCCTTGTCACCTACTAAGACCGGGGGGCATCGGAGTTGGGCAGACCTAATCCGCCCGTCAAACACGGCTGCCGTGGGCCCAAGAAACCATAGTCTCGGAGGCGTTGACCGACCACTTGGGAGAGACAATGAAGTCAGGATTCCCGTTATGTATTGCTGTGTATCCCAGTGCTGTCGCAGCTTCACGCATCTGTACTTGGAACTCTTCTGCTGCCACCCTATCTCCTGGGTTCCAAGAACAGAGATCGTAATAATATGTATATACGGGGCCGTAACTAGGTGTGTGCCGATGGTGCATTGCCCACACTGCTACTGCAGTGAAGGCGCACCATCTGGCATCACCCACCCCCCCGTATGGCCGTTTTCGTCACTATTGCTAGTCCTTGCGTGTCACAACTGAGGGCCTGAGCTGACGGGAGGCAGCCTCAGTTGTAGGGGCTGAGATGTACCGGAACCTGGGAGGTTGTATCAGACCCCTGGACATGTAAGTAACATGAAGAATAACTGCCCGAAGGCGTGACCACGACAACTTAGATAAAAGTCAATGATGTTTATTATGACAACTCCGCAACACAGCAGCAGTAAAAGAAAACATAAAAGTCAGCAAAGAATAAATACAGTTCCTGGGTACTACAGGGTGGCAAGAGCCACAGGGCACTGGTAGTGTGAGATAGTTCTTAATATCTTCTAGATGGAAAGTCCTTACCAGGCCCGACTGTAGCAATGGAGATAACCCAGGATTGTACCAGCTGGTGTTCCAGGAAAAGCTGGGCTGCTGTAGATAAAACGGCTGCTGTGGATACTGGCTGGAACCAGACTGTTGTTAGCACGGAGTGGATACTGGCTGGAACCAGTTAAATAATAAATGAACTTGAGAGCGATGAAATAAGCTGAAGTTTTGGAGTTTGAGAGCGGTGAAATAATAATACCGGTGATAAATGATATCTGTAGAAAAGGGTACCGGCACTTTAAGAAGAGCTGACCTCTGCTGGAAGCTGTATGCTGAAAGCAGGTAGATCTGTAGCTGGAAACAGATGAGTTCCAATGGATGGAAAAGTCAGGCTACACCGCAGGTGGAATGCTGGTGCGGGTCTCTGTAGTGGAAGTCTTGAGACAGGAGCTGGAACCTGGAAGACAGTCACAGGAGAGAGACAAACTGGAACTAGGTTAGACAACCGAAGCACTGACGCCTTCCTTGCTCAGGCACAGTGTATTTATACCTGCAGCAAGGAAGGGATTGGCTAGGCAATTATGCAGATTAACAATACAGACAATGGATTGGTGGAAATGATCAGCTGACAACATCCAAGATGGCTGCGCCCATGCAGACACTTGGAGGGAAGTTTGGTTTGTAATCCATGTGGTAATGAAGACAGTAATGGCGGCGCCAGCCACCGGAGACAGGAGACGCCAGGCTGACAAGTGCACATCCAACCACGCGGACACACGGAGGTCGCGGCTGACGTAATCGCCACTCTGACACTCTGCATGCAGAAGCTCAGGGACGGCGGTGGAGGCCGCGGGAGACGCCATGCCAGATGTATTATGGCGTTACTGTGACAGCGTCTCAGAGAGACAGGAGAGGATGCAGGGATGTGAACATTAGGATAACAGATGGGATCCGGTCCTGGAGCGCTGAGCCAGCCTTAGGAGGCATCTGATGGGTAAGAAGTGGCGTCCAGATACCCGGATCGTGACAGCACCCCCCCCTTTAGGAGTGGCCCAAGGACACTTCTTTGGCTTTTGAGGAAACTTGGAATGGAATCTCCGGACCAAGGCAGGAGCATGGACATCAGAAGCATTGGTCCATGAACGTTCCTCAGGGCCATAACCCTTCCAGTCAATAAGATACTGCAGTTGACCGTAACGGTGACGTGAGTCCAGGATCTTGGCCACTTCATACTCAACGCCTCGTTGAGTTTGGACTTTCGGAGTTGGAGGAAGTGAGGAATGAAACCGATTCAAGATCAGCGGTTTCAACAGGGAAACATGGAATGTCCTGGGTATCTTTAAGAAGGGAGGCAACTGGAGTCTGTAAGCCACAGGATTGATGACTTGTTCAATTTTAAAAGGACCAATGTAGCGAGGTGCAAACTTCATACTGGGAACTCTTAACCTCAAATTCTTCGTGGATAACCATACCCGATCACCCACCTTGAGAGCAGGAACTGCTCGACGCTTCTTATCCGCAAACTTCTTGTACCTGAATGATGCCTTGAGCAGAGCTGATCGTACGCTCTTCCAGATATTGGCAAACTGATGCAAGGTGATATCCACTGCTGGAACAGAAGTTGCTGGAAGCGGTTGGAACTCAGGGACTTTAGGGTGGAATCCAAAGTTAGTGAAGAATGGTGTAGAAGAAGATGAGGAATGATACTGGTTGTTATGACAGAACTCGGCCCAGGGAAATAATTGAACCCAGTCATCTTGAGAGGAGGACACATAGATGCGGAGGAAGGCCTCCAAGTCCTGATTCACCCTCTCAGTTTGACCATTGGTCTGAGGATGGTAAGCCGTGGAAAACTTTAGCTTGACTTGGAGGACTTGACATAAACTTCGCCAGAATTTGGCTGTGAATTGAACTCCTCGATCAGAGATAATTTCTTCAGGAAGACCGTGGAGTCGGAAGATCTCTTGTATGAATACTTGAGCCAACTTGGAAGCTGACGGAAGACCGGTGAGAGGAATGAAGTGTGCCATCTTGGTGAACCGGTCAACTACCACCCAGATGGTATTGAACTTGTTGCACATGGGTAAGTCTGTAATGAAATCCATCGACAAGTGGGTCCATGGTCGACGGGGAACGGATAGTGGAACCAGTTGCCCCGCAGGCGACTGGCGGGATACTTTATGTTGGGCACACTTTGGGCAAGATGTAATAAACTCCAAGACGTCCTTTTTCAGAGTTGGCCACCAATAGGACCTAGAGATAAACTCCAGGGTTTTTTGGATACCTGTATGTCCGGCAAAACGGGAAGCATGGGCCCAATGCATGAGCTTCTTCCTTAGCATCGGCTTCACAAAACTTTTCCCTGATGGGGACGTAGAGTCCATCCCTACCGTGGAGAATGCCAACGGATTTATAATAGGATGCTTGTCTGAAGACTCTGACTCATTTTCTTGCTCCCATGAGCGGGAAAGGGCATCGGCCTTGCGATTCTGAGAGCCCGGACAGAACTGGAGTTTAAAGTCGAACCTGGAAAAGAAAAGTGCCCATCTGGCCTGACGAGGGTTGAGACATTGTGCGCCCTTCAGGTATAAAAGGTTCTTGTGGTCTGTAAGTATAGTGATTGAATGAGAAGCTCCCTCCAACAGATATCTCCACTCCTCCAGAGCGAGCTTGATGGCTAGCAACTCCTGGTCGCCAATGGCATAGTTGCGCTCTGCTGGGGAGAACTTCCGGGAGAAGAAACTGCAAGGATGTACATGGCCATCTTTAGCCCTCTGAGATAACACCGCTCCTACTCCCACGGAGGAGGCATCCACCTCTAAGATGAAAGGAGAGTCGATGTCGGGCTGTTTCAGAACTGGTGCCGAGATGAACCTTTGTTTTAACAGATGAAAGGCTTGCATAGCTTCCTCAGACCACTTGGACGGGTTAGCACCCTTCTTAGTTAAAGCAGTAATAGGCGCCACAATGGTGGAAAAGTCTCGTATAAACTTTCTGTAATAATTGGCGAACCCTAGGAACCTCTGGACCCCTTTGAGGGTTAAGGGTACCGGCCAATTCCGGATTGCTTGTAGTTTCTCAGGATCCATCTCTAGTCTGGAACCGGACACAATGTACCCAAGAAACGGAATGGACTTGACTTCAAAGACGCATTTCTCTAATTTGCAATAGAGATGATTGACACGGAGACGGGACAGAACCTCCTTTACCCAAAAACGATGTTCCTCTAAATCAGGCCTGGCCAACCTGTGGCTCTCCAGCTGTTGTGAAACTACAAGTCCCAGCATGCTTTGCCACAGTCTTTGCTATTAGGGAATGCTAAATCTGTGGCAAGGCATGCTGGGATATGTAGTTTCACAACAGCTGGAGAGCCACAGGTTGGCCAGGCCTGCTCTAAATCGTTGGCAAAAATGAGGATATCATCTAGATAGACCACGACATGACGATATAAAATGTCTCTGAAGATCTCATTGACAAAATGCTGGAAGACAGCTGGAGCATTGCTCAATCCGAAGGGCATGACGAGGTACTCATAATGTCCGTCACGGGTGTTAAAGGCGGTCTTCCACTCGTCACCCTCACGGATCCGGATGAGATTATATGCACCTCTCAAGTCCAGCTTTGTGAAGATGGTAGCTCCGCTAGCTCTATCAAAGAGCTCAGTAATCAGGGGTAAAGGATAGCGGTTCTTGATGGTAATGTCGTTCAAACCTCTGTAGTCAATGCACGGCCGCAGACCACCATCTTTCTTCTTTACAAAAAAGAAGCCTGCGCCGGCTGGAGAAGAAGAAGGTCGAATGAACCCCTTTGCTAGGTTCTCTTTAATATATTCCTCCATGGAATGCGTCTCAGGCAGAGACAATGGATAAGTTCGGCCTCGAGGTGGAACCTTCCCTGGAACGAGATCAATCGGGCAGTTCCATTCTCTATGAGGAGGAAGGATATCAGCAGAGGCTTTACTGAACACATCCGTGAAATCTTGATATGGAGGAGGTGGCACATCAGACGACCTGGGGGAGGAAGAACAGACAGGCAATACTTTAAACAAACATGTCTCAGCACAGGAGGAACCCCATGCCAGAATTTGCGTAGTCGTCCAATCAATTGTAGGATTGTGAAGACGGAGCCATGGAAGGCCCAGGACCACAGGATGTGTGGCTCTTGGAATCACTAAAAAAGAAATAAGTTCGGAATGAAGAACTCCCACTCTCAGACGAACTGGTAGAGTCCTTAGAGAAATAACTGCATCAAAAATCTTGCTGCCATCCACGGCAGTTAGGGAAATAGACGAAGGAAGTCTCTCGGTGGGTAGGGACCACCGTTTAACATAGGCTTCAGAAATAAAGTTCCCAGCTGCTCCGGAATCAAGGAGGGCAATGACGTTCCGATAACGTTGAGCAACTTGAAGCGAGACTGGGAGATTACAATCTTGAGGAGATGGAGAGGAGATCATTACTCCTAGCCGGCCCTTTCCTTGGCGAGCTAGGATTTGGAGTTTCCCGGACGTTTGGGACAGGCATTAATGGTGTGAGACGGAGCTGCACAATAAAGACAGAGAGACTCGGAGAGACGTCTTCGGCGCTCAGCAGGAGTTAAACGGGAACGGCCAAGTTGCATGGGCTCATCTTTAGATGGTGACAGTTGACGAGGAGGAGGAGCAGAAGATTTTGGAGCAGATGATCTTCCATGCTCAGTTGCTCTCTCTCTGAAACGTAAATCAACTTTCGTGCAGAGTGAGATTAGCTCATCTAACTTAGAAGGTAAGTCTCTGGTAGCTAACTCATCTTTAATGCGCTCAGATAAGCCATGCCAGAATGCAGCATACAGGGCCTCGTCGTTCCATGCCAGTTCGGATGCCAGGATCTGGAACTGAATTAGATATTGTCCTACAGTACGTGATCCCTGGCGTAAACGGAGAATCTCAGATGAAGCTGAAGTTACCCGGCCTGGCTCGTCGAAGATACGCCTGAATGTTGACACGAAGGCAGTGTAGGAGGATAGCAGGATGTCGGACCTCTCCCATAACGGTGATGCCCAATCAAGGGCTGAGCCACTGAGAAGAGAGATAATGTAGGCAATTTTTGTACGGTCACTGGGAAAATTGCCAGGTTGTAGCTCAAACTGTATCTCACACTGGTTGAGAAATCCCCTGCAGAACCTTGGAGATCCGTCAAATTTTGCTGGCGTTGGTAGATGAAGACGTGGAGCAGAAATGGGTAAGGTGGGTGGGGTTATAGCTGGAGTCACTGTGGTTGACGCACCAGACGCGCCTGATCCACGGAGAGTTGTCTGAATCCCATCCAGCCGAGTAGAGAGATCCTGGAGACAGCGGATGATGTGGCCCTGTGCAGCCTCCTGATGTTCAAGTCGGGCTGCCAGTTCTTGCATCGGCCTGGCCGCTTGATCCTGGTCTCTGGCTGGATTCATTAGGTCAGTGCTTACTGTCACAACTGAGGGCCTGAGCTGACGGGAGGCAGCCTCAGTTGTAGGGGCTGAGATGTACCGGAACCTGGGAGGTTGTATCAGACCCCTGGACATGTAAGTAACATGAAGAATAACTGCCGAAGGCGTGACCACGACAACTTAGATAAAAGTCAATGATGTTTATTATGACAACTCCGCAACACAGCAGCAGTAAAAGAAAACATAAATGTCAGCAAAGAATAAATACAGTTCCTGGGTACTACAGGGTGGCAAGAGCCACAGGGCACTGGTAGTGTGAGATAGTTCTTAATATCTTCTAGATGGAAAGTCCTTACCAGGCCCGACTGTAGCAATGGAGATAACCCAGGATTGTACCAGCTGGTGTTCCAGGAAAAGCTGGGCTGCTGTAGATAAAACGGCTGCTGTGGATACTGGCTGGAACCAGACTGTTGTTAGCACGGAGTGGATACTGGCTGGAACCAGTTAAATAATAAATGAACTTGAGAGCGATGAAATAAGCTGAAGTTTTGGAGTTTGAGAGCGGTGAAATAATAATACCGGTGATAAATGATATCTGTAGAAAAGGGTACCGGCACTTTAAGAAGAGCTGACCTCTGCTGGAAGCTGTATGCTGAAAGCAGGTAGATCTGTAGCTGGAAACAGATGAGTTCCAATGGATGGAAAAGTCAGGCTACACCGCAGGTGGAATGCTGGTGCGGGTCTCTGTAGTGGAAGTCTTGAGACAGGAGCTGGAACCTGGAAGACAGTCACAGGAGAGAGACAAACTGGAACTAGGTTAGACAACCGAAGCACTGACGCCTTCCTTGCTCAGGCACAGTGTATTTATACCCGCAGCAAGGAAGGGATTGGCTAGGCAATTATGCAGATTAACAATACAGACAATGGATTGGTGGAAATGATCAGCTGACAACATCCAAGATGGCTGCGCCCATGCAGACACTTGGAGGGAAGTTTGGTTTGTAATCCATGTGGTAATGAAGACAGTAATGGCGGCGCCAGCCACCGGAGACAGGAGACGCCAGGCTGACAAGTGCACATCCAACCACGCGGACACAGCGGAGGTCGCGGCTGACGTAATCGCCACTCTGACACTCTGCATGCAGAAGCTCAGGGACGGCGGCGGAGGCCGCGGGAGACGCCATGCCAGATGTATTATGGCGTTACTGTGACAGCGTCTCAGAGAGACAGGAGAGGATGCAGGGATGTGAACATTAGGATAACAGATGGGATCCGGTCCTGGAGCGCTGAGCCAGCCTTAGGAGGCATCTGATGGGTAAGAAGTGGCGTCCAGATACCCGGATCGTGACATTGCGCTGCCGCTTGTGTCCCGCCTCGTGTCCCCGCCACTGAGAGCTGTCGTACGTAGCTGCCATCTGGCAGCACACACCTTCCCCCCTGCCCCGGCGCTGCCGTGCTTGAGTCCCGGCGCCACCGCCGCACCTAAGTCCGGTGGTGTGTGCAAGGGACTGGCGCAGCCGGCAAGTGAGATCAGCATCCCTCCACTCCGAGGCTGAGTACCGCTGGCGCCGCCGGCGGTGTGTAGCTGCTGCCGGAGCACGTTGTGTGGCTGCTGGATCGTGGTCTACCCCCAGGCGAGTAACAAACACACACACGTCAAAAAGGGGGACTGCTGATGTAATGTGTAAACACGGGAGGACTCTGCTTGCTTACTGTGTAAAAAGGGGGACTACACACACACACACGACTCTGCTGATGACACACACACCTCTGCCTGCTTAATTTGTAAAAAACGGGGGACCCTGCCTAATGTGTAAAAAAGAGGGACCCTGCCTAATGTGTAAAAAAGGGGGGGACGAAGCTGCCGTAATGTGTAAAATGGGGACTCTGCTGCTGTAATGTGTAAAAGGGGACTATACCTGCCGTACTTTGTAAAAGGGAGCTCTGCCTAACATAATGTGTAAAAGGGAGCTCTGTAGCCATGCCCCTTCCCCATGTAGCCTCACCCCTATATTTTTGGCACGCGCAGTGACTTTGTTTTGTATATGGGGGGGAGGCGCCGATGCTGTTTCTCGCACACAGCGCTAAAATGTCTACTTACGGCACTGTGTGTATGTATATATATATATATATATATATATATATGCCAAAAGATTGAAGAAGCAGGGAGCGCCAATAGTGCATTAAAAGAGTACAGCAATTTTATTTTAAAAATCCAGATCGGTCACAAGTATAAACCGTCCTGCGTCTCCAGCGGGTCTGTTAAAAGAAGTGCCGGTTCGTCCGCATGTCAATCTGCTAAATCAGTGGCGCCCCCGCAGCCCCTCGCCCCCAAGCCACCGCGAGGACTGTGAGGGCAGTAGTTACACCACTGGACAGGATATGATGTCATGATTGAGTTTTGATCAGTACCAGTATAAATAGGTATCCAGGCCCATTCTGCCTTTACCCCTTGATGCAGTCTGTGAGACGAAACGCGTTGGTACAACTGTACTGACCTCTTATCCAGATAAGATACTTACCTGTTTTTAAAAAACTACACATTACATATAACATAGATTTTTTTATGTGTACTTTTCATCCCATTTTTTTAAATTGTATATTAATGTGGTATTTTAGAACATTGTTAATAAATTGTTTTTACATTTTTAATACTGGGTATAGTTTATTTTAGACACTATTGGTCGCTTTTACCCTTACCCCTCCCCCCCCCCCCATATTTTTGCATTAGACCCATTTGTTTCAGGGATTTACCATCTCTGTATCTTTGGGGGACAGCAAACGCCCTATATATTGTTTAGGGAGTGTCATCAAATATTAAATAAATTCTTCTGAGACTGTTGTCTTTTTCACACGTGGTGCAGTATTATTCCTTTGTCCCTATATATATATATATATATATATATATATATATATATCCTATTTTTTAAATGTGAACAAAGATGTGGACTAACAATATAAGAAACGCATATCCCTAGTTATACATTAACATTATACTTGTCATTAAAGTGTAAATATATGAATTTTAAAACTACCTTTTCCCTATAATTTATTTAAATATAATTTCCTTTAACCCTTCAGAGAGTTGAAGGAAATGAATACAGCAAATCATCAGCCTAATTGCTGCTCCATTGTGTCTCTTAGCTATAAAAAAAGGGGTGTGGATCATAGGGTCGACCACTATTGGTCGACAGTAACTAAGTCGACACCTGAAATAGGTCGACACAAGCATTATGTTGATATGAACAAGGTCGACATGAGGTTTTTTTTTTTTAAAAAAGGTGTTTCCTTCGTAGAGTGACCGGGAACCCCAATTAGTGCACCGTGTCCCCTCGCATGGTTTGCTTTGCTCACCACACTTCAGGCAAGGTGCCTCGCTCTATATATTTCCCTTTTTACAGGTACTATATATACAAGTGGATAATTATTCCAATCAACAATAAATGTATACCATTTAGATATATCCGCTTGTATATATAATTTCAGGCGCAATACAAACAAAACCAATTAGCTCTATAAATTATTATTCTAAAAAAAAAAAACCCTCTTACTAAAAACTGGTCACTTATGAAGGTTTATAGACCTATAGGCTGCTCCCACATGGTACTCTGAAATTGTACCAATATAAAATTAATTATAATCCTGTTGAGCATATATACATATATATCTCTCTGAGAGCGCTTTTGTCTTTCAACCATTTATTATACAATAAAAATACAATTGACTTTGCATTAATCAATTACCATACATAAAATATCATAGGGCTACTTTGAACACTATAATATACTATAATTCTGGGACTATATATATTGTATCCTCTCATTTAATAATCATTGCTTTAAATTCTATAGCCGGCTGTTACTTGAATGAGAAAAGATACTTTTAAATCCTTTTAGTTTCCACTGCTGTGACTTGAGATGTTAAAAGTCCAGATTTAACAGATAGAAAGTCTCTCCATTAGATTATTTAGCACAGTTATAGCACAGTTGTTAGGACAGCTTTCAGATTATGGATGTTTTATAGATAGTGTATTCTCACCTCACCACAGTCACACACTTAGATGTATAAATCCGGAAAAAAGCAGGTATACCTTCTGAGGAAACTGTTATAAGGACACAACGGAGAAACGCGTTAAGGACAATCCACCATTTGGGCTTTTGAAACACCTGTACACCTGGGACATTGTCTTCATCTCTGAGCCGCAGCGGAAACACTGACTACCACTTTAGTAAGAGAAAGAGCAGAGCGGCACCTAACGAGGAGAGGCTTGGCGGCGTGTAGCTGCAGACGGACATCGCCACTCATACCAAATACACCGCTGACCCCGGCTGGGGAATGAAAAGGTGACTGGCTCCAGAAAATAAGCGACTCCAGCAAAAGGTACATCTAGCGGCGTGCGACCGCAGCTGGGCACTGCTTTTTTCCGGATTTATATATCTAAGTGTGTGACTGTGGTGAGGTGAGAATACACTATCTATAAAACATCCATAATCTGAAAGCTGTCCTAACAACTGTGCTATAACTGTGCTAAATAATCTACTGGAGAGACTTTCTATCTGTTAAATCTGGACTTTTAACATCTCAAGTCACAGCAGTGGAAACTAAAAGGATTTAAAAGTATCTTTTCTCATTCAAGTAACAGCCGGCTATAGAATTTAAAGCAATGATTATTAAATGAGAGGATACAATATATATAGTCCCAGAATTATAGTATATTATAGTGTTTCAAAGTAGCCCTATGATATTTTATGTATGGTAATTGATTAATGCAAAGTCAATTGTATTTTTATTGTATAATAAATGGTTAAAAGACAAAAGCGCTCTCAGAGAGATATATATGTATATATGCTCAACAGGATTAAGGTGCCTCACTCCACTACCACTGCGCTTGGCACAGGTTACTGTTCCCAATTGTAGCCCATGTGGATTGTAAAGTATAAAAGTTAAAAAAATAAAATTGTGAAAAACCCATGTCGACCTTTTGTCATGTCGACCTAGAGACGTAATGTATGTCGACCAATGGTGGTGCACCTAATGCATGTCAACCAATGGTGGTACACCTAATGCATGTCGACCAATGGTGGTGCGCCTAATGCATGTCGACCAATGGTGGTACACCTAATGCATGTCGACCAATGGTGGTGCACCTAATGCATGTTGACCAATGGTGGTGCACCTAATGCATGTTGACTTAAGTGTGGTCGACCTAGAGACTGGATACCAAAAAAGAGTATACCATAGCAATAAGAGTAAAAAACATGAAACGCTATTGAATACTTTTCTTTATACAGTATGTTGATAAGCAAAAACATAGATGCACATATACTTAGAAAATTAAGAATCCGACAGAAGTAGTCCCAGAATAAGCAATTTAGATCTTATGGACCCTACACACTGGCCGACATCACTGCACGATATGAACGATCTCGTTCATTAATGAACGAGATAACGTTCATATCGTGCAGTGTGGAGGCACCAGCGATGACTGATGCACGGCCCCGCGCTCGTTCATCTCTGGTGCCATGTTGGCTGTGCATGCAGGCCAATATGGACGAGATCGTCCATATTTGCCTGCAAGTCTACGGAGCCGGGTGACGGGGGGAGTGAAGAAACTTCACTCCCCCCGTCACTGCCCCCCCCCCCCCGCCGCCGGGTCGCCTGTCGGCCGTATCGGCCGTCGGGCACCTCTGTGGCCAATCGCCAAATGTGTAGGGCCTATAAAAATGTATATTTGTACTTAATTTTCACCTGTGTTGCAATAGTTGTAAAATTAATTTCAATGTACATGTATTCCAATACCAATTGCTCAAAAAGTAGAAGCCAGGATTATTCAGTTCTACTTTATTACGTCATACACATTATTCTTAAATATAACACGGCATATATTTTTACTCACTAAATCAAATTATTGAAAAATAAATAAAATAATAAAAAAACTAAATATACAAATCACTGAAAAACGAATACAGATATGTACACTTATACTGTGGCTTCTGTGGTGCCAAATAGCCATTCTTGATGTACCGGTACCCATGCAACTCGCTCACGCCAAGCGTAAAATGTCCATCTTATAACCAGTAATGAAAGTAGTTTTTTATTACTTCCTGGTACTATCCGTGGACAATTGCTCAAGGTACACACATGAAAAATAAGTGTGAGTCCTTATCATGGGGGCATGGCGGCACATCACAAGGGCATATCTGCATGATGCCCCCATTTCTCATCACTCTGAGGGCATGCCCACTGCTCTCAAAGCTGCTCAGATGCTCCCAGTGACAGTCACTAATGGAGTCCATCG
Organism: Pseudophryne corroboree; assembly: GCF_028390025.1. Classification (NCBI taxonomy): domain Eukaryota; kingdom Metazoa; phylum Chordata; class Amphibia; order Anura; family Myobatrachidae; genus Pseudophryne; species Pseudophryne corroboree. The sequence continues at coordinate 149,662,857 of NC_086455.1, forward strand.
TGACACTGAGGGGCAGATTTATTAAGCTCGGTGGAAGGTGATAAAGGACCAACCAATCAGATCCTAACTGCCATGTCACAGGCTGGGTTTGAAAAATGTCAGTTAGGAGCTGATTGGCTGGTGCGTTATCACCTTCCACTTTATCACTTCACCAAGCTTAATAAATCTGCCCCTGAGTGCTGTGACTCTCTCGATGGTGCACCTTATGGTGGCAACAGTAATAGTATACCATACTGACTTGCACCACTGTTTATATGCATAAATAAAACAACTGGAAATAAAAAAAAGCATTACTAGCTGACACTGATCACTGGGATTTGCGATATTTGCCCATCTGTTCGAGTGAGTCCAAATCCATGTAAAATAGGCTCCAATGAGAGCATATGTGACTTTTGCTCACACCAAGTTCATTTGTGCTTCATCTGTAACTTTGTACGTGTGTAACACCGATTACTGTGTGGTTACAGCCTAGCATCCCTAGTTCCCCATGTTCAGCTTTTCTCAGCTTCTGTGATATGACTGAGATGCAAATTGTAAAGAAAAATTACAGTCCGCTGCTCATCTTTGAGCTTTTCAGTTGTGCCGGGCGTCTCACAGGCATGGCAAAAAGATGCTTAGTGTATGAAAACACATCTACATACAGTGTCAGACTGGGGCATGTAGGGCCCACCGGAGGAATGCAATTGTAGGGGCCCATGTTTAGGGGTGTGGCCAGTCTCCAGAGGGGTTGTGCCCAGCCACCACATTGGTTTCCCTAACCATTTTGCAAGTGTTGGTCCCCTAGATAAATATATATGCTGTAGTGCATGCAAGATAATGTACTAGATTAGTATCAGCACAGTCTGGAACCTGATCCCTAGAGGAGGGGGTGGGGCCCCAGGCAGTAGGGCCCACCGGTGGTTTCCTCTGTACCCCTGTGGGCCATTCCAACCATGTCTACATATGTATAAAAAGAAAGTAATGATTTCAATGTTGATACAATAATGTATATACAGTACCAGTTGTAGAACAATATATTAGAGATGAGCGCCGGAAATTTTTCGGGTTTTGTGTTTTGGTTTTGGGTTCGGTTCCGCTGCCGTGTTTTGGGTTCGACCGCTTTTTGGCAAAACCTCACCGAATTTTTTTTGTCGGATTCGGGTGTGTTTTGGATTCGGGTGTTTTTTTCAAAAAACCCTAAAAAACAGCTTAAATCATAGAATTTGGGGGTCATTTTGATCCCAAAGTATTATTAACCTCAAAAACCATAATTTCCACTCATTTTCAGTCTATTCTGAATACCTCACACCTCACAATATTATTTTTAGTCCTAAAATTTGCACCGAGGTCGCTGGATGACTAAGCTAAGCAACCCTAGTGGCCGACACAAACATCTGGCCCATCTAGGAGTGGCACTGCAGTGTCACGCAGGATGTCCCTTCCAAAAAACCCTCCCCAAACAGCACATGACGCAAAGAAAAAAAGAGGCGCAATGAGGTAGCTGTGTGAGTAAGATAAGCGACCCTAGTGGCCGACACAAACACCGGGCCCATCTAGGAGTGGCACTGCAGTGTCACGCAGGATGTCCCTTCCAAAAAACCCTCCCCAAACAGCACATGACGCAAAGAAAAAAAGAGGCGCAATGAGGTAGCTGACTGTGTGAGTAAGATAAGCGACCCTAGTGGCCGACACAAACACCGGGCCCATCTAGGAGTGGCACTGCAGTGTCACGCAGGATGGCCCTTCCAAAAAACCCTCCCCAAACAGCACATGACGCAAAGAAAAAAAGAGGCGCAATGAGGTAGCTGACTGTGTGAGTAAGATAAGCGACCCTAGTGGCCGACACAAACACCGGGCCCATCTATGAGTGGCACTGCAGTGTCACGCAGGATGGCCCTTCCAAAAAACCCTCCCCAAACAGCACATGACGCAAAGAAAAAAAGAGGCGCAATGAGGTAGCTGACTGTGTGAGTAAGATAAGCGACCCTAGTGGCCGACACAAACACCGGGCCCATCTAGGAGTGGCACTGCAGTGTCACGCAGGATGGCCCTTCCAAAAAACCCTCCCCAAACAGCACATGACGCAAAGAAAAATAAAAGAAAAAAGAGGTGCAAGATGGAATTGTCCTTGGGCCCTCCCACCCACCCTTATGTTGTATAAACAGGACATGCACACTTTAACCAACCCATCATTTCAGTGACAGGGTCTGCCACACGACTGTGACTGATATGACGGGTTGGTTTGGACCCCCCCCAAAAAAGAAGCAATTAATCTCTCATTGCACAAACTGGCTCTACAGAGGCAAGATGTCCACCTCATCATCATCCTCCGATATATCACCGTGTACATCCCCCTCCTCACAGATTATCAATTCGTCCCCACTGGAATCCACCATCTCAGCTCCCTGTGTACTTTGTGGAGGCAATTGCTGCTGGTCAATGTCTCCGCGGAGGAATTGATTATAATTCATTTTAATGAACATCATCTTCTCCACATTTTCTGGATGTAACCTCGTACGCCGATTGCTGACAAGGTGAGCGGCGGCACTAAACACTCTTTCGGAGTACACACTTGTGGGAGGGCAACTTAGGTAGAATAAAGCCAGTTTGTGCAAGGGCCTCCAAATTGCCTCTTTTTCCTGCCAGTATAAGTACGGACTGTGTGACGTGCCTACTTGGATGCGGTCACTCATATAATCCTCCACCATTCTTTCAATGTTGAGAGAATCATATGCAGTGACAGTAGACGACATGTCCGTAATCGTTGTCAGGTCCTTCAGTCCGGACCAGATGTCAGCATCAGCAGTCGCTCCAGACTGCCCTGCATCACCGCCAGCGGGTGGGCTCGGAATTCTGAGCCTTTTCCTCGCACCCCCAGTTGCGGGAGAATGTGAAGGAGGAGATGTTGACAGGTCGCGTTCCGCTTGACTTGACAATTTTCTCACCAGCAGGTCTTTCAACCCCAGCAGACTTGTGTCTGCCGGAAAGAGAGATCCAAGGTAGGTTTTTAATCTAGGATCGAGCACGGTGGCCAAAATGTAGTGCTCTGATTTCAACAGATTGACCACCCGTGAATCCTTGTTAAGCGAATTAAGGGCTCCATCCACAAGTCCCACATGCCTAGCGGAATCGCTCCGTGTTAGCTCCTCCTTCAATGTCTCCAGCTTCTTCTGCAAAAGCCTGATGAGGGGAATGACCTAACTCAGGCTGGCAGTGTCTGAACTGACTTCACGTGTGGCAAGTTCAAAGGGCATCAGAACCTTGCACAACGTTGAAATCATTCTCCACTGCACTTGAGACAGGTGCATTCCACCTCCTATATCGTGCTCAATTGTATAGGCTTGAATGGCCTTTTGCTGCTCCTCCAACCTCTGAAGCATATAGAGGGTTGAATTCCACCTCGTTACCACTTCTTGCTTCAGATGATGGCAGGGCAGGTTCAGTAGTTTTTGGTGGTGCTCCAGTCTTCTGTACGTGGTGCCTGTACGCCGAAAGTGTCCCGCAATTCTTCTGGCCACCGACAGCATCTCTTGCACGCCCCTGTCGTTTTTTAAAAAATTCTGCACCACCAAATTCAAGGTATGTGCAAAACATGGGACGTGCTGGAATTTGCCCATATTTAATGCACACACAATATTGCTGGCGTTGTCCGATGCCACAAATCCACAGGAGAGTCCAATTGGGGTAAGCCATTCTGCGATGATCTTCCTCAGTTGCCGTAAGAGGTTTTTAGCTGTGTGCGTATTCTGTAAAGCGGTGATACAAAGCGTAGCCTGCCTAGGAAAGAGTTGGCGTTTGCGAGATGCTGCTACTGGTGCCGCCGCTGCTGTTCTTGCGGCGGGAGTCCATACATCTACCCAGTGGGCTGTCACAGTCATATAGTCCTGACCCTGCCCTGCTCCACTTGTCCACATGTCCGTGGTTAAGTGGACATTGGGTACAACTGCATTTTTTAGGACACTGGTGAGTCTTTTTCTGACGTCCGTATACATTCTCGGTATCGCCTGCCTACAGAAGTGGAACCTAGATGGTATTTGGTAACGGGGGCACACTGCCTCAATAAATTGTCTAGTTCCCTGTGAACTAACGGCGGATACCGGACGCACGTCTAACACCAACATAGTTGTCAAGGCCTCAGTTATCCGCTTTGCAGCAGGATGACTGCTGTGATATTTCATCTTCCTCGCAAAGGACTGTTGGACAGTCAATTGCTTACTGGAAGTAGTACAAGTGGGCTTACGACTTCCCCTCTGGGATGACCATCGACTCCCAGCAGCAACAACAGCAGCGCCAGCAGCAGTAGGCGTTACACGCAAGGATGCATCGGAGGAATCCCAGGCAGGAGAGGACTCGTCAGACTTGCCAGTGACATGGCCTGCAGGACTATTGGCATTCCTGGGGAAGGAGGAAATTGACACTGAGGGAGTTGGTGGGGTGGTTTGCGTGAGCTTGGTTACAAGAGGAAGGGATTTACTGGTCAGTGGACTGCTTCTGCTGTCGCCCAAAGTTTTTGAACTTGTCACTGACTTATTATGAATGCGCTGCAGGTGACGTATAAGGGAGGATGTTCCGAGGTGGTTAACGTCCTTACCCCTACTTATTACAGCTTGACAAAGGGAACACACGGCTTGACAAATGTTGTCCGCATTTCTGGTGAAATACTTCCACACCGAAGAGCTGATTTTTTCACCAGGCATGTCAACGGCCATATTCCTCCCACGGACAACAGGTGTCTCCCCGGGTGCCTGACTTAAACAAACCACCTCACCATCAGAATCCTCCTGGTCAATTTCCTCCCCAGCGCCAGCAACACCCATATCCTCCTCATCCTGGTGTACTTCAACACTGACATCTTCAATCTGACTATCAGGAACTGGACTGCGGGTGCTCCTTCCAGCACTTGCAGGGGGCGTGCAAATGGTGGAAGGCGCATGCTCTTCACGTCCAGTGTTGGGAAGGTCAGGCATCGCAACCGACACAATTGGACTCTCCTTGTGGATTTGGGATTTCGAAGAACGCACAGTTCTTTGCGGTGCTTTTGCCAGCTTGAGTCTTTTCAGTTTTCTAGCGAGAGGCTGAGTGCTTCCATCCTCATGTGAAGCTGAACCACTAGCCATGAACATAGGCCAGGGCCTCAGCCGTTCCTTGCCACTCCGTGTGGTAAATGGCATATTGGCAAGTTTACGCTTCTCCTCCGACAATTTTATTTTAGGTTTTGGAGTCCTTTTTTTACTGATATTTGGTGTTTTGGATTTGACATGCTCTGTACTATGACATTGGGCATCGGCCTTGGCAGACGACGTTGCTGGCATTTCATCGTCTCGGCCATGACTAGTGGCAGCAGCTTCAGCACGAGGTGGAAGTGGATCTTGATCTTTCCCTAATTTTGGAACCTCAACATTTTTGTTCTCCATATTTTAATAGGCACAACTAAAAGGCACCTCAGGTAAACAATGGAGATGGATGGATACTAGTATACAATTATGGATGGACTGCCGAGTGCCGACACAGAGGTAGCTACAGCCGTGGACTATTGTACTGTACTGTGTCTGCTGCTAATATAGACTGGATGATAATGAGATGTAGTATGTATAAAGGAGAAAGAAAAAAAAACCACAGGTAGGTGGTATACAATTATGGACGGACTGCCGAGTGCCGACACAGAGGTAGCTACAGCCATGGACTACCGTACTGTACTGTGTCTGCTGCTAATATAGACTGGATGATAATGAGATGTAGTATGTATAAAGAAGAAAGAAAAAAAAACCACGGGTAGGTGGTATACAATTATGGACGGACTGCCGAGTGCCGACACAGAGGTAGCTACAGCCGTGGACTACCGTACTGTACTGTGTCTGCTGCTAATATAGACTGGTTGATAAAGAGATGTAGTATGTATGTATAAAGAAGAAAGAAAAAAAAACCTCGGGTAGGTGGTATACAATTATGGATGGACTGCCGAGTGCCGACACAGAGGTAGCTACAGCCGTGGACTACTGTACTGTGTCTGCTGCTAATATAGACTGGTTGATAAAGAGATGTAGTATGTATGTATAAAGAAGAAAGAAAAAAAAACCACGGGTAGGTGGTATACAATTATGGACGGACTGCCGAGTGCCGACACAGAGGTAGCTACAGCCGTGGACTACCGTACTGTACTGTGTCTGCTGCTAATATAGACTGGTTGATAAAAAGATGTAGTATGTATGTATAAAGAAGAAAGAAAAAAAAACCACGGGTAGGTGGTATACAATTATGGATGGACTGCCGAGTGCCGACACAGAGGTAGCTACAGCCGTGGACTACTGTACTGTGTCTGCTGCTAATATAGACTGGTTGATAAAGAGATGTAGTATGTATGTATAAAGAAGAAAGAAAAAAAAACCACGGGTAGGTGGTATACAATTATGGACGGACTGCCGAGTGCCGACACAGAGGTAGCTACAGCCGTGGACTACCGTACTGTACTGTGTCTGCTGCTAATATAGACTGGTTGATAAAGAGATGTAGTATGTATGTATAAAGAAGAAAGAAAAAAAAACCACGGGTAGGTGGTATACAATTATGGATGGACTGCCGAGTGCCGACACAGAGGTAGCTACAGCCATGGACTACTGTACTGTGTCTGCTGCTAATATAGACTGGTTGATAAAGAGATGTAGTATGTATGTATAAAGAAGAAAGAAAAAAAAACCACGGGTAGGTGGTATACAATTATGGACGGACTGCCGAGTGCCGACACAGAGGTAGCTACAGCCGTGGACTACCGTACTGTACTGTGTCTGCTGCTAATATAGACTGGTTGATAAAGAGATGTAGTATGTATGTATAAAGAAGAAAGAAAGAAAAAAACACGGGTAGGTGGTATACAATTATGGATGGACTGCCGAGTGCCGACACAGAGGTAGCTACAGCCGTGGACTACTGTACTGTGTCTGCTGCTAATATAGACTGGTTGATAAAGAGATGTAGTATGTATGTATAAAGAAGAAAGAAAAAAAAACCACGGGTAGGTGGTATACAATTATGGATGGACTGCCGAGTGCCGACACAGAGGTAGCTACAGCCGTGGACTACCGTACTGTACTGTGTCTGCTGCTAATATAGACTGGTTGATAAAGAGATGTAGTATGTATGTATAAAGAAGAAAGAAAAAAAAACCACGGGTAGGTGGTATACAATTATGGATGGACTGCCGAGTGCCGACACAGAGGTAGCTACAGCCGTGGACTACTGTACTGTGTCTGCTGCTAATATAGACTGGTTGATAAAGAGATGTAGTATGTATGTATAAAGAAGAAAGAAAAAAAAACCACGGGTAGGTGGTATACAATTATGGATGGACTGCCGAGTGCCGACACAGAGGTAGCTACAGCCGTGAACTACCGTACTGTGTCTGCTGCGACTGGATGATAAATAATGATATAAAAAATATATATATATCACTACTGCAGCCGGACAGGTATATATTATATAATGACGGACCTGCTGGACACTGTCTGTCAGCAGAATGAGTTTTTTATAGAATAAAAAAAAAAACACCACACAAGTCACACGACGAGTGTTTAACTTTTTCAGGCAATCACAATATAGTATACTACTAACTATACTGGTGGTCAGTGTGGTCAGGTCACTGGTCAGTCACACTGGCAGTGGCACTCCTGCAGCAAAAGTGTGCACTGTTTAATTTTAATAATATGTACTCCTGGCTCCTGCTATAACCTATAACTGGCACTGCTCCCCAGTCTCCCCCACAATTATAAGCTGTGTGAGCACAGTCAGATATATACATAGATGATGCAGCACACTGGGCTGAGCAGTGCACACAGATATGGTATGTGACTGAGTCACTGTGTATCGTTTTTTTCAGGCAGAGAACGGATTATATTAAATAAAACTGCACTGTCTGGTGGTCACTGTGGTCAGTCACTACTAAACTCTGCACTCTCTACAGTACTCCTAAGCTCCAGTAAATCAAGTGTCTCTGTCTCAAATCAATCTCACTCTCTCTCTTCTAATCTAAATGGAGAGGACGCCAGCCACGTCCTCTCCCTATCAATCTCAATGCACGTGTGAAAATGGCGGCGACGCGCGGCTCCTTATATAGAATCCGAGTCTCGCGAGAATCCGACAGCGTCATGATGACGTTCGGGCGCGCTCGGGTTAACCGAGCAAGGCGGGAAGATCCGAGTCGCTCGGACCCGTGAAAAAAAACATGAAGTTCGGGCGGGTTCGGATTCCGAGGAACCGAACCCGCTCATCTCTACAATATATGCAGTATTATGCATCATTAGATATCCGGGGACAAGAGCAGCCATGTAAGAGTCCTTGAAGTGCTTTATCTAGTTTGCTGTTTCCTTTAATAAGAATCCAAGGGCTAAGAATCTGACCTAATGCTAAACTTGTTATAGAAAAATACTAAAAAATCTGCTGGTGGTTTACAGGAAAACAGTAAAGTCCATCAATAAAATAAAATACATAAATTACTAAGAGACAGAGAATGGTTCTAGTAGCCCGAACATGCGCTTCCATGCTAGGAGTTCTGGAGCCTGCAGCATTGTCTTGAATCCTTTTCATATGTTTACAGAGAGCGATGATGATCGTCAGGGCTGAAGTACATAAAACTATAATGGCCACGGGGGATGTCACACTATGCAATGCACTGGAGAATAAATCTTTTTCATAAACTGGTTGACCATATTCCATGAAAGTATTATTATATGAAGTAAGTTTTAGACTGCTCCACATTCTTGGAAAACTGATCAGAAATGATCCCAGGAAAGTTGAAATAAGAATCCATTTAAATGTTTTGGGAAACAGTTTCTGTAGATAAATGTAACATCTGTGGTTAATGTTCACAAGTTTTATACAGAAGTGCACACAGAGCCAGGTAGAAAGCCAGATGTTGCAGGATGTTAAAGTCCGAAACAATATTGAAAAGTACATGTCAACTGTGTCATCCGATTCTTTGTTTGTTAGTGCTAAAATTGCAAATTTTACTACAAATAAGAATTGTTGTAGCATGCTGACTGCAGAGATGCTACAAATTAGCTGGTCACTTAAATTAAGTGTTTTCAAATGGACAGCATCCAAAATATTCACCAGGAGAATGAATATGTTTCCTGGGGCAGAAAGCAACAATATAGCCGCATCCACAGATCCGATTGAAATGAATGAAGTATAAGACATCTTGTATGAATGATTGGTAGAAGCTTCTCACTCTCACTGGTACAAGTGGAATTGTAAGTAGACATCTGCTGCCTGTATCATTTCCATGACATTTGTACTATGCTATTTGATATGGGAATGAAATCTGATGTACTAAAATGCAAATTACAATATATTTCGATTCCAGTATCTCCATCCAAGATATTTTACAGATGTTTTATTCCAAGTCACTCTGCCTGCTATAAACAATAATTTATTAGTATTCACATCAGGCTGAAATAAATAAATTAGGCTAAATCCATGACAATTAACCTTAATTATGCTTTGCTTATATGGCACCACAAGGTGTTCAAAAAGTATACAAACAGAAACAAAAAAAAGAAAAAGAAGACTTACAGTACAAAACATTACAGAACATGGACCATAAGGTTTGCAAGCATCGCCGTATCAGCAATAATAATAACCATAAACGTGATGCTGGCTCTACCCAGTGGCGTAACTACCGGGGAGCAGATGGTGCAGCTTGTATACGGCTTGAGATGCTTTCAAGGCCTGCAGCTCCACCCCGTCCCCACCCGTCCTCCAGGAAGACCATGGCGAATTGGCTCAGGTGCCCTCCTTCCCTCTCAGAAGTAGCAGGGTCCCCGACCCCGCCCCTTCCCCCCATGCCGTAGCTGCAGTAGTTCAGCTGCAGAGAGCAGTGGAGCCGGGGGAGAGGGCTCCCCTCCGCCTGCTCTTATCCTCTGCACCCTGGTCGCCCCCCTGGACACCTGCCTGGGCAGACTGTGATTGCAGTTGCTGACAGCCGCGGATCACATGAAGAGAAGGACAGCCTCCCAATGCAGGTACACCGGGTCCCTGTCTCAGGGGTGTGCGTGTGTGCTTCCTATGCAGGTACACGGGATGGGGCGGATTAGGGGGTGTTTCCAAGGCAGATACACGGGGGTAGAGGGGACTGAATAAAGTTTGCAAGGAAGGAACACTTTATTTATTTTTTTATATATCACATTAAGAGGTGGTCTACTGTCATGAAAGATGAAGTCAGCAATAATTCAATGTTTAGTAGTATAAACAATGTATTATTTAATATGATTGTCCTGTTGCCTCTCTCTGTCCCTACATATCTGCTGTTTTTCTCTGTCCCTATGTCCGGGACCGTGTCAGGGCCGTCTTTTTGTATGGGCTCAATGGGCACTTGCCCAAGGGCCCTAGGAGTCTAAGGGTCCCAGTATGATAGCTGAGGGTCCCCTCTTTCTAGGGGTACCAGATTTTTGAAAATCGGCTCTGGGGAACCGGAGATATCTGACTTTAAAGCAGTGGACCCCATCCAAGACTGTTAATTGCTCTTCCCAGCCAGATATCTCGGGTTCTGTCTGACTTAGAGTTTTTATGAGGGTATTATCCAAAAGCTGTGACTTTCCCCTTTCAGTGGACACTGGCAGTTTGTCTCTACTATGCCCAGAACTGGAGATATAAGCCTTCAAGAAGCTGGTCCCTGCTCCATCTCCACACATCTGGTTTGCAGTTTTATATTTTCGCCAGTGGATTGCTCTGGCTCCTGAATTCTGATCCCCAAGTCCCCAGTACCTCCTGACAGGTGAAACTCTCTAGTTTTTAATCAAATTCAAAGCTAAGAAATTTATTTCCAGGAACTGGAGATATCTGCAGTCAGGGAAGCTGCCCTCCCACTGGAAAATGATGAATATTAAGCCCACTCCACTATCCACCCCTCCCCTGCGTATTACACACCCCCTACCACCCTGGAAGTCATGTACCGGGGCCACTTCATTTATCCCATTGCCTCTTCTACAGTTTAGTGTTCTCCCTCCCTCCAGGTCCTACATGCTGAGAGGAAGATAGAACAACCCCTACCGCCCTCGGGACATCAAAACTGCTGCTGATAGCACCCCCACCCCTATCGCTGGAGGATGGGTAGGGGGCCCAGTGCATTGCTGTGCCCAGGGGCCTACACTGCTGTTAAGACGGCCCTGTATGTCCCTGTTCCTCCCCTCTTTTTGTCCCTATGTCTTTGCCGGCACTCTCTCTCTCTCTGTCCGTACTGCTCCTCTCTCTGTCGCTACGTCCCTGCTGCCTCTCTCTCTGTCCCTACGTCCTTGCTGCCTCTCTCTCTGTCCCTACGTCCCTGCTGCCTCTCTGTCGCTACATCCCTGCTGCCTCTCTCTTTGTCCCTACATCCCTGTTACATCTCTTTCTGTCCCTACATCCCTGCTGCCTCTCTCTCCGTCCCTGCATCCCTGCTGTCTCTCTCTCCATCCTTACATCCTGCTGCCTCTATCTGTTCCTACGAGATCTGGACAGGAGGCAGGTAAGCCATGGTCGGGGGGGAGGGTGAGTTTAGGCTGTGGGGGAGTGTTAGTGAAAGGGAGGGTTAGGGTTAAGCTGCGGACGGGGCGGGTTAGGTTAGGGTTAGACTGTGGTTCCTGCTGTCACTGTCTATCTCTGTGTCTCTGTTACTCTCAGTGTCCCTTTCACCACTATCTCTGTCTCTATGTCCCTGCTGCCCATCGGTTCTGGAGATCTGAGTTGGGGGGGGCCCTTAAAAATTTGCTATGGGGCCCACAAAGTTCTAGTTATGCCTCTGACTGTAACCAAAGGTACCCATGTCAATGAATCTGATGAAACTTAATAAAATGGAAGATATCTATTGATTGATATACAGAAATAATGACACAAGTCTGATGTTAAGTTAAGATCTGCTACTACTGAGATATTTTCTGCAATAGTTATACTGTGCTATGTGATATGGTAATTAAGGGCCTAATCCAGAGATGTATGCAATGCTGATATTTACACAGTACAGCAATTATGGGCTGACTGTGCATGTGTTGTGGTTGCACTGCGCCAAGTTTCCTTAGAAAAGTTCTTTGCAGTGAAGATTTCTTTGCAAGTGATTGACAGTCAGGGACCATTTGGGGTAGTAAAAAACACAGATGTGTTGTGATAATTTTCAGGGCGTGTCTCAGTCCCTAAATTTGCTGTTCAAAAATATTAATTATATTTATATTCCAGTATCCCCAACCAAACAGTTTTATAAAAAACTTTTTACTCCAAGTATTTTTTCCTAATATAGAAAATAATGTAGTATTATTATTATTATTATTATTATTATACTAAAAAAAATTAATACACTAAGGGCCTAATTCAGTAAGGATTGCAAATTCTGCTAAGTAGCAGAATTTGCAATCCTTGCGATTGCATGCTGGTGGCTGCTCATTGCAGGCAAGGCCTCCCAGCATGCTGACCACCGCTCCTCCCCCTTGACCAAACAGAAATTGCAGTTGCACCACAATTTCAGCTTGATCACAAAACATGGGGTAGCCTCCTGTTGCCGCCATTTTTCTGATCGCTGCGGCTGCGTGTGACGTCACGCAGCTGCCCTGATCACACCCCCACCTTGCCATGCCTGCATTCGTGCCACCACGCCCCCTTTTTGAAGCCACGACCCAGCAATGCTTCGGCTCCTCCTAGGAAAAGGAGCGTTGCCATACCCCCCCCCCCCACCCCGCGAACCCCTCTGCCTGATTGACAGGCAGAGGCTTTCACAATTTCTGTGGGCTACTGCAGAAAATGCGGGCGCATGCGCAAGACGGGTCCTGTTCATGCGCCCACATCCTCATCATACTTTTTGCAGTTGGATCGCTTATAGCGATCCAACATGAATTAGGCGCCATATCCATGACCATTCACCTTAATTTGGTTTTTATGTGTGCTCATTTAAGACCTGCAGTAATTTATGACTAATTCTACTAAGCAGTGAAGTTGAAGGGTATTAGAAACCTATGAGACCAGACGCAGGTTGTAGGTTTGGTGCTATGTTAAAGCTACAGTATAGTATTTACTAAAGGATATTTTGACCTAAACAGAACCCACTGTGAAGCCCTGTCCATTCCTAAACCATGATCCAGCAGTGGCTTAGAATCAATAGGGATCCAGACAGGTCTCTATATATTTATATGTTGAAATAGGAAAAATGGGGCACTGTAGAAGGGGCAGGGGAGGCCACAGAAATCTTGGGTCCCGGTACAGTGATATCTCTGGGGCCCACTCATATTACAGTATATGTGTTAGCGGCGGGTCGCGCCGGCTCCCGGCCATTGCTAGGCCACAGGGACGGCGCGTCACCTCCGCCGCTAACTACCTGCTCCCGGCCGGTTGCCTAGCAACCGAAGACATTGGGTGGCCACCCGGCACTGCAGTCCCGGCTGTTGCTAAGGAGCCAGGACGCCGCGCGCTGCGCACCAGCTAACAGCTAGATAATTAGGATCTGGGGCTGGGCTGCCTGCTGATTGGGCTACAGGGGTTTTTTATGGGAGCCAGATTAGGACAGCCCCGCTGGTGATAGCTTCCTGTGGAGCTGTGTCCTGCCCCGGGATTGTTCCTGTGCAGCCATTTTATCCTGTATCCTGAGTCCTGGTGTCCAGAGCCCGATCATTGGAATTTTATCCGCCTTCCAGTACTGTTATCCGGTATCTGCAGCCTTGGGGTTCTGTTCCTTTACCGGTGTCGTGAGTAGCGGCTCTGCCGCATCTTACGGCTGTGGCCGTATTTATTCTTACTTTCTGGCGTTTGTGTTTCTCTGCGGAGGTTTCCGCTATCGCTGTCCTCGCCGAATTACGACGGTGTCGTGTTTGGTGTTTGGGCAGCATTACCTTGGTTACAGTTTTGTTGGCGGCCACGCCGCACATATACTAGTTTATTGTTCTGTAGTGGTTTCCCCCTATTTTCCTGTGTGTCTGTCTTATTTAGTTTTCCCCTTGTTCTCTCTCTGTCCTGGTTAACGCCTTGTCACCTACTAAGACCGGGGGGCATCGGAGTTGGGCAGACCTAATCCGCCCGTCAAACACGGCTGCCGTGGGCCCAAGAAACCATAGTCTCGGAGGCGTTGACCGACCACTTGGGAGAGACAATGGAGTCAGGATTCCCGTTATGTATTGCTGTGTATCCCAGTGCTGTCGCAGCTTCACGCATCTGTACTTGGAACTCTTCTGCTGCCACCCTATCTCCTGGGTTCCAAGAACAGAGATCGTAATAATATGTATATACGGGGCCGTAACTAGGTGTGTGCCGATGGTGCATTGCCCACACTGCTACTGCAGTGAAGGCGCACCATCTGGCATCACCCACCCCCCCGTATGGCCGTTTTCGTCACTATTGCTAGTCCTTGCGTGTCACAACTGAGGGCCTGAGCTGACGGGAGGCAGCCTCAGTTGTAGGGGCTGAGATGTACCGGAACCTGGGAGGTTGTATCAGACCCCTGGACATGTAAGTAACATGAAGAATAACTGCCCGAAGGCGTGACCACGACAACTTAGATAAAAGTCAATGATGTTTATTATGACAACTCCGCAACACAGCAGCAGTAAAAGAAAACATAAAAGTCAGCAAAGAATAAATACAGTTCCTGGGTACTACAGGGTGGCAAGAGCCACAGGGCACTGGTAGTGTGAGATAGTTCTTAATATCTTCTAGATGGAAAGTCCTTACCAGGCCCGACTGTAGCAATGGAGATAACCCAGGATTGTACCAGCTGGTGTTCCAGGAAAAGCTGGGCTGCTGTAGATAAAACGGCTGCTGTGGATACTGGCTGGAACCAGACTGTTGTTAGCACGGAGTGGATACTGGCTGGAACCAGTTAAATAATAAATGAACTTGAGAGCGATGAAATAAGCTGAAGTTTTGGAGTTTGAGAGCGGTGAAATAATAATACCGGTGATAAATGATATCTGTAGAAAAGGGTACCGGCACTTTAAGAAGAGCTGACCTCTGCTGGAAGCTGTATGCTGAAAGCAGGTAGATCTGTAGCTGGAAACAGATGAGTTCCAATGGATGGAAAAGTCAGGCTACACCGCAGGTGGAATGCTGGTGCGGGTCTCTGTAGTGGAAGTCTTGAGACAGGAGCTGGAACCTGGAAGACAGTCACAGGAGAGAGACAAACTGGAACTAGGTTAGACAACCGAAGCACTGACGCCTTCCTTGCTCAGGCACAGTGTATTTATACCTGCAGCAAGGAAGGGATTGGCTAGGCAATTATGCAGATTAACAATACAGACAATGGATTGGTGGAAATGATCAGCTGACAACATCCAAGATGGCTGCGCCCATGCAGACACTTGGAGGGAAGTTTGGTTTGTAATCCATGTGGTAATGAAGACAGTAATGGCGGCGCCAGCCACCGGAGACAGGAGACGCCAGGCTGACAAGTGCACATCCAACCACGCGGACACAGCGGAGGTCGCGGCTGACGTAATCGCCACTCTGACACTCTGCATGCAGAAGCTCAGGGACGGCGGCGGAGGCCGCGGGAGACGCCATGCCAGATGTATTATGGCGTTACTGTGACAGCGTCTCAGAGAGACAGGAGAGGATGCAGGGATGTGAACATTAGGATAACAGATGGGATCCGGTCCTGGAGCGCTGAGCCAGCCTTAGGAGGCATCTGATGGGTAAGAAGTGGCGTCCAGATACCCGGATCGTGACAGCACCCCCCCCTTTAGGAGTGGCCCAAGGACACTTCTTTGGCTTTTGAGGAAACTTGGAATGGAATCTCCGGACCAAGGCAGGAGCATGGACATCAGAAGCATTGGTCCATGAACGTTCCTCAGGGCCATAACCCTTCCAGTCAATAAGATACTGCAGTTGACCGTAACGGTGACGTGAGTCCAGGATCTTGGCCACTTCATACTCAACGCCTCGTTGAGTTTGGACTTTCGGAGTTGGAGGAAGTGAGGAATGAAACCGATTCAAGATCAGCGGTTTCAACAGGGAAACATGGAATGTCCTGGGTATCTTTAAGAAGGGAGGCAACTGGAGTCTGTAAGCAACAGGATTGATGACTTGTTCAATTTTAAAAGGACCAATGTAGCGAGGTGCAAACTTCATACTGGGAACTCTTAACCTCAAATTCTTCGTGGATAACCATACCCGATCACCCACCTTGAGAGCAGGAACTGCTCGACGCTTCTTATCCGCAAACTTCTTGTACCTGAATGATGCCTTGAGCAGAGCTGATCGTACGCTCTTCCAGATATTGGCAAACTGATGCAAGGTGATATCCACTGCTGGAACAGAAGTTGCTGGAAGCGGTTGGAACTCAGGGACTTTAGGGTGGAATCCAAAGTTAGTGAAGAATGGTGTAGAAGAAGATGAGGAATGATACTGGTTGTTATGACAGAACTCGGCCCAGGGAAGTAATTGAACCCAGTCATCTTGAGAGGAGGACACATAGATGCGGAGGAAGGCCTCCAAGTCCTGATTCACCCTCTCAGTTTGACCATTGGTCTGAGGATGGTAAGCCGTGGAAAACTTTAGCTTGACTTGGAGGACTTGACATAAACTTCGCCAGAATTTGGCTGTGAATTGAACTCCTCGATCAGAGATAATTTCTTCAGGAAGACCGTGGAGTCGGAAGATCTCTTGTATGAATACTTGAGCCAACTTGGAAGCTGACGGAAGACCGGTGAGAGGAATGAAGTGTGCCATCTTGGTGAACCGGTCAACTACCACCCAGATGGTATTGAACTTGTTGCACATGGGTAAGTCTGTAATGAAATCCATCGACAAGTGGGTCCATGGTCGACGGGGAACGGATAGTGGAACCAGTTGCCCCGCAGGCGACTGGCGGGATACTTTATGTTGGGCACACTTTGGGCAAGATGTAATAAACTCCAAGACGTCCTTTTTCAGAGTTGGCCACCAATAGGACCTAGAGATAAACTCCAGGGTTTTTTGGATACCTGTATGTCCGGCAAAACGGGAAGCATGGGCCCAATGCATGAGCTTCTTCCTTAGCATCGGCTTCACAAAACTTTTCCCTGATGGGGACATAGAGTCCATCCCTACCGTGGAGAATGCCAACGGATTTATAATAGGATGCTTGTCTGAAGACTCTGACTCATTTTCTTGCTCCCATGAGCGGGAAAGGGCATCGGCCTTGCGATTCTGAGAGCCCGGACAGAACTGGAGTTTAAAGTCGAACCTGGAAAAGAAAAGTGCCCATCTGGCCTGACGAGGGTTGAGACATTGTGCGCCCTTCAGGTATAAAAGGTTCTTGTGGTCTGTAAGTATAGTGATTGAATGAGAAGCTCCCTCCAACAGATATCTCCACTCCTCCAGAGCGAGCTTGATGGCTAGCAACTCCTGGTCGCCAATGGCATAGTTGCGCTCTGCTGGGGAGAACTTCCGGGAGAAGAAACTGCAAGGATGTACATGGCCATCTTTAGCCCTCTGAGATAACACCGCTCCTACTCCCACGGAGGAGGCATCCACCTCTAAGATGAAAGGAGAGTCGATGTCGGGCTGTTTCAGAACTGGTGCCGAGATGAACCTTTGTTTTAACAGATGAAAGGCTTGCATAGCTTCCTCAGACCACTTGGACGGGTTAGCACCCTTCTTAGTTAAAGCAGTAATAGGCGCCACAATGGTGGAAAAGTCTCGTATAAACTTTCTGTAATAATTGGCGAACCCTAGGAACCTCTGGACCCCTTTGAGGGTTAAGGGTACCGGCCAATTCCGGATTGCTTGTAGTTTCTCAGGATCCATCTCTAGTCTGGAACCGGACACAATGTACCCAAGAAACGGAATGGACTTGACTTCAAAGACGCATTTCTCTAATTTGCAATAGAGATGATTGACACGGAGACGGGACAGAACCTCCTTTACCCAAAAACGATGTTCCTCTAAATCAGGCCTGGCCAACCTGTGGCTCTCCAGCTGTTGTGAAACTACAAGTCCCAGCATGCTTTGCCACAGTCTTTGCTATTAGGGAATGCTAAATCTGTGGCAAGGCATGCTGGGATATGTAGTTTCACAACAGCTGGAGAGCCACAGGTTGGCCAGGCCTGCTCTAAATCGTTGGCAAAAATGAGGATATCATCTAGATAGACCACGACATGACGATATAAAATGTCTCTGAAGATCTCATTGACAAAATGCTGGAAGACAGCTGGAGCATTGCTCAATCCGAAGGGCATGACGAGGTACTCATAATGTCCGTCACGGGTGTTAAAGGCGGTCTTCCACTCGTCACCCTCACGGATCCGGATGAGATTATATGCACCTCTCAAGTCCAGCTTTGTGAAGATGGTAGCTCCGCTAGCTCTATCAAAGAGCTCAGTAATCAGGGGTAAAGGATAGCGGTTCTTGATGGTAATGTCGTTCAAACCTCTGTAGTCAATGCACGGCCGCAGACCACCATCTTTCTTCTTTACAAAAAAGAAGCCTGCGCCGGCTGGAGAAGAAGAAGGTCGAATGAACCCCTTTGCTAGGTTCTCTTTAATATATTCCTCCATGGAATGCGTCTCAGGCAGAGACAATGGATAAGTTCGGCCTCGAGGTGGAACCTTCCCTGGAACGAGATCAATCGGGCAGTTCCATTCTCTATGAGGAGGAAGGATATCAGCAGAGGCTTTACTGAACACATCCGTGAAATCTTGATATGGAGGAGGTGGCACATCAGACGACCTGGGGGAGGAAGAACAGACAGGCAATACTTTAAACAAACATGTCTCAGCACAGGAGGAACCCCATGCCAGAATTTGCGTAGTCGTCCAATCAATTGTAGGATTGTGAAGACGGAGCCATGGAAGGCCCAGGACCACAGGATGTGTGGCTCTTGGAATCACTAAAAAAGAAATAAGTTCGGAATGAAGAACTCCCACTCTCAGACGAACTGGTAGAGTCCTTAGAGAAATAACTGCATCAAAAATCTTGCTGCCATCCACGGCAGTTAGGGAAATAGACGAAGGAAGTCTCTCGGTGGGTAGGGACCACCGTTTAACATAGGCTTCAGAAATAAAGTTCCCAGCTGCTCCGGAATCAAGGAGGGCAATGACGTTCCGATAACGTTGAGCAACTTGAAGCGAGACTGGGAGATTACAATCTTGAGGAGATGGAGAGGAGATCATTACTCCTAGCCGGCCCTTTCCTTGGCGAGCTAGGATTTGGAGTTTCCCGGACGTTTGGGACAGGCATTAATGGTGTGAGACGGAGCTGCACAATAAAGACAGAGAGACTCGGAGAGACGTCTTCGGCGCTCAGCAGGAGTTAAACGGGAACGGCCAAGTTGCATGGGCTCATCTTTAGATGGTGACAGTTGACGAGGAGGAGGAGCAGAAGATTTTGGAGCAGATGATCTTCCACGCTCAGTTGCTCTCTCTCTGAAACGTAAATCAACTTTCGTGCAGAGTGAGATTAGCTCATCTAACTTAGAAGGTAAGTCTCTGGTAGCTAACTCATCTTTAATGCGCTCAGATAAGCCATGCCAGAATGCAGCATACAGGGCCTCGTCGTTCCATGCCAGTTCGGATGCCAGGATCTGGAACTGAATTAGATATTGTCCTACAGTACGTGATCCCTGGCGTAAACGGAGAATCTCAGATGAAGCTGAAGTTACCCGGCCTGGCTCGTCGAAGATACGCCTGAATGTTGACACGAAGGCAGTGTAGGAGGATAGCAGGATGTCGGACCTCTCCCATAACGGTGATGCCCAATCAAGGGCTGAGCCACTGAGAAGAGAGATAATGTAGGCAATTTTTGTACGGTCACTGGGAAAATTGCCAGGTTGTAGCTCAAACTGTATCTCACACTGGTTGAGAAATCCCCTGCAGAACCTTGGAGATCCGTCAAATTTTGCTGGCGTTGGTAGATGAAGACGTGGAGCAGAAATGGGTAAGGTGGGTGGGGTTATAGCTGGAGTCACTGTGGTTGACGCACCAGACGCGCCTGATCCACGGAGAGTTGTCTGAATCCCATCCAGCCGAGTAGAGAGATCCTGGAGACAGCGGATGATGTGGCCCTGTGCAGCCTCCTGATGTTCAAGTCGGGCTGCCAGTTCTTGCATCGGCCTGGCCGCTTGATCCTGGTCTCTGGCTGGATTCATTAGGTCAGTGCTTACTGTCACAACTGAGGGCCTGAGCTGACGGGAGGCAGCCTCAGTTGTAGGGGCTGAGATGTACCGGAACCTGGGAGGTTGTATCAGACCCCTGGACATGTAAGTAACATGAAGAATAACTGCCGAAGGCGTGACCACGACAACTTAGATAAAAGTCAATGATGTTTATTATGACAACTCCGCAACACAGCAGCAGTAAAAGAAAACATAAATGTCAGCAAAGAATAAATACAGTTCCTGGGTACTACAGGGTGGCAAGAGCCACAGGGCACTGGTAGTGTGAGATAGTTCTTAATATCTTCTAGATGGAAAGTCCTTACCAGGCCCGACTGTAGCAATGGAGATAACCCAGGATTGTACCAGCTGGTGTTCCAGGAAAAGCTGGGCTGCTGTAGATAAAACGGCTGCTGTGGATACTGGCTGGAACCAGACTGTTGTTAGCACGGAGTGGATACTGGCTGGAACCAGTTAAATAATAAATGAACTTGAGAGCGATGAAATAAGCTGAAGTTTTGGAGTTTGAGAGCGGTGAAATAATAATACCGGTGATAAATGATATCTGTAGAAAAGGGTACCGGCACTTTAAGAAGAGCTGACCTCTGCTGGAAGCTGTATGCTGAAAGCAGGTAGATCTGTAGCTGGAAACAGATGAGTTCCAATGGATGGAAAAGTCAGGCTACACCGCAGGTGGAATGCTGGTGCGGGTCTCTGTAGTGGAAGTCTTGAGACAGGAGCTGGAACCTGGAAGACAGTCACAGGAGAGAGACAAACTGGAACTAGGTTAGACAACCGAAGCACTGACGCCTTCCTTGCTCAGGCACAGTGTATTTATACCCGCAGCAAGGAAGGGATTGGCTAGGCAATTATGCAGATTAACAATACAGACAATGGATTGGTGGAAATGATCAGCTGACAACATCCAAGATGGCTGCGCCCATGCAGACACTTGGAGGGAAGTTTGGTTTGTAATCCATGTGGTAATGAAGACAGTAATGGCGGCGCCAGCCACCGGAGACAGGAGACGCCAGGCTGACAAGTGCACATCCAACCACGCGGACACAGCGGAGGTCGCGGCTGACGTAATCGCCACTCTGACACTCTGCATGCAGAAGCTCAGGGACGGCGGCGGAGGCCGCGGGAGACGCCATGCCAGATGTATTATGGCGTTACTGTGACAGCGTCTCAGAGAGACAGGAGAGGATGCAGGGATGTGAACATTAGGATAACAGATGGGATCCGGTCCTGGAGCGCTGAGCCAGCCTTAGGAGGCATCTGATGGGTAAGAAGTGGCGTCCAGATACCCGGATCGTGACATTGCGCTGCCGCTTGTGTCCCGCCTCGTGTCCCCGCCACTGAGAGCTGTCGTACGTAGCTGCCATCTGGCAGCACACACCTTCCCCCCTGCCCCGGCGCTGCCGTGCTTGAGTCCCGGCGCCACCGCCGCACCTAAGTCCGGTGGTGTGTGCAAGGGACTGGCGCAGCCGGCAAGTGAGATCAGCATCCCTCCACTCCGAGGCTGAGTACCGCTGGCGCCGCCGGCGGTGTGTAGCTGCTGCCGGAGCACGTTGTGTGGCTGCTGGATCGTGGTCTACCCCCAGGCGAGTAACAAACACACACACGTCAAAAAGGGGGACTGCTGATGTAATGTGTAAACACGGGAGGACTCTGCTTGCTTACTGTGTAAAAAGGGGGACTACACACACACACACGACTCTGCTGATGACACACACACCTCTGCCTGCTTAATTTGTAAAAAACGGGGGACCCTGCCTAATGTGTAAAAAAGAGGGACCCTGCCTAATGTGTAAAAAAGGGGGGGACGAAGCTGCCGTAATGTGTAAAATGGGGACTCTGCTGCTGTAATGTGTAAAAGGGGACTATACCTGCCGTACTTTGTAAAAGGGAGCTCTGCCTAACATAATGTGTAAAAGGGAGCTCTGTAGCCATGCCCCTTCCCCATGTAGCCTCACCCCTATATTTTTGGCACGCGCAGTGACTTTGTTTTGTATATGGGGGGGAGGCGCCGATGCTGTTTCTCGCACACAGCGCTAAAATGTCTACTTACGGCACTGTGTGTATGTATATATATATATATATATATATATATATGCCAAAAGATTGAAAAAGCAGGGAGCGCCAATAGTGCATTAAAAGAGTACAGCAATTTTATTTTAAAAATCCAGATCGGTCACAAGTATAAACCGTCCTGCGTCTCCAGCGGGTCTGTTAAAAGAAGTGCCGGTTCGTCCGCATGTCAATCTGCTAAATCAGTGGCGCCCCCGCAGCCCCTCGCCCCCAAGCCACCGCGAGGACTGTGAGGGCAGTAGTTACACCACTGGACAGGATATGATGTCATGATTGAGTTTTGATCAGTACCAGTATAAATAGGTATCCAGGCCCATTCTGCCTTTACCCCTTGATGCAGTCTGTGAGACGAAACGCGTTGGTACAACTGTACTGACCTCTTATCCAGATAAGATACTTACCTGTTTTTAAAAAACTACACATTACATATAACATAGATTTTTTTATGTGTACTTTTCATCCCATTTTTTTAAATTGTATATTAATGTGGTATTTTAGAACATTGTTAATAAATTGTTTTTACATTTTTAATACTGGGTATAGTTTATTTTAGACACTATTGGTCGCTTTTACCCTTACCCCTCCCCCCCCCCCCCATATTTTTGCATTAGACCCATTTGTTTCAGGGATTTACCATCTCTGTATCTTTGGGGGACAGCAAACGCCCTATATATTGTTTAGGGAGTGTCATCAAATATTAAATAAATTCTTCTGAGACTGTTGTCTTTTTCACACGTGGTGCAGTATTATTCCTTTGTCCCTATATATATATATATATATATATATCCTATTTTTTAAATGTGAACAAAGATGTGGACTAACAATATAAGAAACGCATATCCCTAGTTATACATTAACATTATACTTGTCATTAAAGTGTAAATATATGAATTTTAAAACTACCTTTTCCCTATAATTTATTTAAATATAATTTCCTTTAACCCTTCAGAGAGTTGAAGGAAATGAATACAGCAAATCATCAGCCTAATTGCTGCTCCATTGTGTCTCTTAGCTATAAAAAAAGGGGTGTGGATCATAGGGTCGACCACTATTGGTCGACAGTAACTAAGTCGACACCTGAAATAGGTCGACACAAGCATTATGTTGATATGAACAAGGTCGACATGAGGTTTTTTTTTTTTTTAAAAGGTGTTTCCTTCGTAGAGTGACCGGGAACCCCAATTAGTGCACCGTGTCCCCTCGCATGGTTTGCTTTGCTCACCACACTTCAGGCAAGGTGCCTCGCTCTATATATTTCCCTTTTTACAGGTACTATATATACAAGTGGATAATTATTCCAATCAACAATAAATGTATACCATTTAGATATATCCGCTTGTATATATAATTTCAGGCGCAATACAAACAAAACCAATTAGCTCTATAAATTATTATTCTAAAAAAAAAAAACCCTCTTACTAAAAACTGGTCACTTATGAAGGTTTATAGACCTATAGGCTGCTCCCACATGGTACTCTGAAATTGTACCAATATAAAATTAATTATAATCCTGTTGAGCATATATACATATATATCTCTCTGAGAGCGCTTTTGTCTTTCAACCATTTATTATACAATAAAAATACAATTGACTTTGCATTAATCAATTACCATACATAAAATATCATAGGGCTACTTTGAACACTATAATATACTATAATTCTGGGACTATATATATTGTATCCTCTCATTTAATAATCATTGCTTTAAATTCTATAGCCGGCTGTTACTTGAATGAGAAAAGATACTTTTAAATCCTTTTAGTTTCCACTGCTGTGACTTGAGATGTTAAAAGTCCAGATTTAACAGATAGAAAGTCTCTCCATTAGATTATTTAGCACAGTTATAGCACAGTTGTTAGGACAGCTTTCAGATTATGGATGTTTTATAGATAGTGTATTCTCACCTCACCACAGTCACACACTTAGATGTATAAATCCGGAAAAAAGCAGGTATACCTTCTGAGGAAACTGTTATAAGGACACAACGGAGAAACGCGTTAAGGACAATCCACCATTTGGGCTTTTGAAACACCTGTACACCTGGGACATTGTCTTCATCTCTGAGCCGCAGCGGAAACACTGACTACCACTTTAGTAAGAGAAAGAGCAGAGCGGCACCTAACGAGGAGAGGCTTGGCGGCGTGTAGCTGCAGACGGACATCGCCACTCATACCAAATACACCGCTGACCCCGGCTGGGGAATGAAAAGGTGACTGGCTCCAGAAAATAAGCGACTCCAGCAAAAGGTACATCTAGCGGCGTGCGACCGCAGCTGGGCACTGCTTTTTTCCGGATTTATATATCTAAGTGTGTGACTGTGGTGAGGTGAGAATACACTATCTATAAAACATCCATAATCTGAAAGCTGTCCTAACAACTGTGCTATAACTGTGCTAAATAATCTACTGGAGAGACTTTCTATCTGTTAAATCTGGACTTTTAACATCTCAAGTCACAGCAGTGGAAACTAAAAGGATTTAAAAGTATCTTTTCTCATTCAAGTAACAGCCGGCTATAGAATTTAAAGCAATGATTATTAAATGAGAGGATACAATATATATAGTCCCAGAATTATAGTATATTATAGTGTTTCAAAGTAGCCCTATGATATTTTATGTATGGTAATTGATTAATGCAAAGTCAATTGTATTTTTATTGTATAATAAATGGTTAAAAGACAAAAGCGCTCTCAGAGAGATATATATGTATATATGCTCAACAGGATTAAGGTGCCTCACTCCACTACCACTGCGCTTGGCACAGGTTACTGTTCCCAATTGTAGCCCATGTGGATTGTAAAGTATAAAAGTTAAAAAAATAAAATTGTGAAAAACCCATGTCGACCTTTTGTCATGTCGACCTAGAGACGTAATGTATGTCGACCAATGGTGGTGCACCTAATGCATGTCAACCAATGGTGGTACACCTAATACATGTCGACCAATGGTGGTGCGCCTAATGCATGTCGACCAATGGTGGTACACCTAATGCATGTCGACCAATGGTGGTGCACCTAATGCATGTTGACCAATGGTGGTGCACCTAATGCATGTTGACTTAAGTGTGGTCGACCTAGAGACTGGATACCAAAAAAGAGTATACCATAGCAATAAGAGTAAAAAACATGAAACGCTATTGAATACTTTTCTTTATACAGTATGTTGATAAGCAAAAACATAGATGCACATATACTTAGAAAATTAAGAATCCGACAGAAGTAGTCCCAGAATAAGCAATTTAGATCTTATGGACCCTACACACTGGCCGACATCACTGCACGATATGAACGATCTCGTTCATTAATGAACGAGATAACGTTCATATCGTGCAGTGTGGAGGCACCAGCGATGACTGATGCACGGCCCCGCGCTCGTTCATCTCTGGTGCCATGTTGGCTGTGCATGCAGGCCAATATGGACGAGATCGTCCATATTTGCCTGCAAGTCTACGGAGCCGGGTGACGGGGGGAGTGAAGAAACTTCACTCCCCCCGTCACTGCCCCCCCCCCCGCCGCCGGGTCGCCTGTCGGCCGTATCGGCCGTCGGGCACCTCTGTGGCCAATCGCCAAATGTGTAGGGCCTATAAAAATGTATATTTGTACTTAATTTTCACCTGTGTTGCAATAGTTGTAAAATTAATTTCAATGTACATGTATTCCAATACCAATTGCTCAAAAAGTAGAAGCCAGGATTATTCAGTTCTACTTTATTACGTCATACACATTATTCTTAAATATAACACGGCATATATTTTTACTCACTAAATCAAATTATTGAAAAATAAATAAAATAATAAAAAAACTAAATATACAAATCACTGAAAAACGAATACAGATATGTACACTTATATTGTGGCTTCTGTGGTGCCAAATAGCCATTCTTGATGTACCGGTACCCATGCAACTCGCTCACGCCAAGCGTAAAATGTCCATCTTATAACCAGTAATGCAAGTAGTTTTTTATTACTTCCTGGTACTATCCGTGGACAATTGCTCAAGGTACACACATGAAAAATAAGTGTGAGTCCTTATCATGGGGGCATGGCGGCACATCACAAGGGCATATCTGCATGATGCCCCCATTTCTCATCACTCTGAGGGCATGCCCACTGCTCTCAAAGCTGCTCAGATGCTCCCAGTGACAGTCACTAATGGAGTCCATCGTGACACTGAGGGGCAGATTTATTAAGCTCGGTGGAAGGTGATAAAGGACCAACCAATCAGATCCTAACTGCCATGTCACAGGCTGGGTTTGAAAAATGTCAGTTAGGAGCTGATTGGCTGGTGCGTTATCACCTTTCACTTTATCACTTCACCAAGCTTAATAAATCTGCCCCTGAGTGCTGTGACTCTCTCGATGGTGCACCTTATGGTGGCAACAGTAATAGTATACCATACTGACTTGCACCACTGTTTATATGCATAAATAAAACAACTGGAAATAAAAAAAAGCATTACTAGCTGACACTGATCACTGGGATTTGCGATATTTGCCCATCTGTTCGAGTGAGTCCAAATCCATGTAAAATAGGCTCCAATGAGAGCATATGTGACTTTTGCTCACACCAAGTTCATTTGTGCTTCATCTGTTACTTTGTACGTGTGTAACACCGATTACTGTGTGGTTACAGCCTAGCATCCCTAGTTCCCCGTGTTCAGCTTTTCTCAACTTCTGTGATATGACTGAGATGCAAATTGTAAAGAAAAATTACAGTCCGCTGCTCATCTTTGAGCTTTTCAGTTGTGCCGGGCGTCTCACAGGCATGGCATAAGGATGCTTAGTGTATGAAAACACATCTACATACAGTGTCAGACTGGGGCATGTAGGGCCCACCGGAGGAATGCAATTGTAGGGGCCTATGTTTAGGGGTGTGGCCAGTCTCCAGAGGGGTTGTGCCCAGCCACCACATTGGTTTCCCTAACCATTTTGCAAGTGTTGGTCCCCTAGATAAATATATATGCTGTAGTGCATGCAAGATAATGTACTAGATTAGTATCAGCACAGTCTGGAACCTGATCCCTAGAGGAGGGGGTGGGGCCCCAGGCAGTAGGGCCCACCGGTGGTTTCCTCTGTACCCCTGTGGGCCATTCCAACCATGTCTACATATGTATAAAAAGAAAGTAATGATTTCAATGTTGATACAATAATGTATATACAGTACCAGTTGTAGAACAATATATGCAGTATTATGCATCATTAGATATCCGGGGACAAGAGCAGCCATGTAAGAGTCCTTGAAGTGCTTTATCTAGTTTGCTGTTTCCTTTAATAAGAATCCAAGGGCTAAGAATCTGACCTAATGCTAAACTTGTTATAGAAAAATACTCAAAAATCTGCTGGTGGTTTACAGGAAAACAGTAAAGTCCATCAATAAAATAAAATACATAAATTACTAAGAGACAGAGAATGGTTCTAGTAGCCCGAACATGCGCTTCCATGCTAGGAGTTCTGGAGCCTGCAGCATTGTCTTGAATCCTTTTCATATGTTTACAGAGAGCGATGATGATCGTCAGGGCTGAAGTACATAAAACTATAATGGCCACGGGGGATGTCACACTATGCAATGCACTGGAGAATAAATCTTTTTCATAAACTGGTTGACCATATTCCATGAAAGTATTATTATATGAAGAAAGTTTTAGACTGCTCCACATTCTTGGAAAACTGATCAGAAATGATCCCAGGAAAGTTGAAATAAGAATCCATTTAAATGTTTTGGGAAACAGTTTCTGTAGATAAATGTAACATCTGTGGTTAATGTTCACAAGTTTTAGACAGAAGTGCACACAGAGCCAGGTAGAAAGCCAGATGTTGCAGGATGTTAAAGTCCGAAACAATATTGAAAAGTACATGTCAACTGTGTCATCCGACTCTTTGTTTGTTAGTGCTAAAATTGCAAATTTTACTACAAATAAGAATTGTTGTAGCATGTTGACTGCAGAGATGCTACAAATTAGCTGGTCACTTAAATTAAGTGTTTTCAAATGGACAGCATCCAAAATATTCACCAGGAGAATGAATATGTTTCCTGGGGCAGAAAGCAACAATATAGCCGCATCCACAGATCCGACTGAAATGAATGAAGTATAAGACATCTTGTATGAATGATTGGTAGAAGCTTCTCACTCTCACTGGTACAAGTGGAATTGTAAGTAGACATCTGCTGCCTGTATCATTTCCATGACATTTGTACTATGCTATTTGATATGGGAATGAAATCTGATGTACTAAAATGCAAATTACAATATATTTCGATTCCAGTATCTCCATCCAAGATATTTTACAGATGTTTTATTCCAAGTCACTCTGCCTGCTATAAACAATAATTTATTAGTATTCACATCAGGCTGAAATAAATAAATTAGGCTAAATCCATGACAATTAACCTTAATTATGCTTTGCTTGTATGGCACCACAAGGTGTTCAAAAAGTATACAAACAGAAACAAAAAAAAGAAAAAGAAGACTTACAGTACAAAACATTACAGAACATGGACCATAAGGTTTGCAAGCATCGCCGTATCAGCAATAATAATAACCATAAACGTGATGCTGGCTCTACCCAGTGGCGTAACTACCGGGGAGCAGATGCTGCAGCTTGTATATGGCTTGAGATGCTTTCAAGGCCTGCAGCTCCACCCCGTCCCCACCCGTCCTCCAGGAAGACCATGGCGAATTGGCTCAGGTGCCCTCCTTCCCTCTCAGAAGTAGCAGGGTCCCCGACCCCGCCCCTTCCCCCCATGCCGTAGCTGCAGTAGTTCAGCTGCAGAGAGCAGTGGAGCCGGGGGAGAGGGCTCCCCTCCGCCTGCTCTTATCCTCTGCACCCTGGTCGCCCCGCTGGACACCTGCCTGGGCAGACTGTGATTGCAGTTGCTGACAGCCGCGGATCACATGAAGAGAAGGACAGCCTCCCAATGCAGGTACACCGGGTCCCTGTCTCAGGGGTGTGCGTGTGTGCTTCCTATGCAGGTACACGGGATGGGGCGGATTAGGGGGTGTTGCCAAGGCAGATACATGGGGGTAGAGGGGACTGAATAAAGTTTGCAAGGAAGGAACACTTTATTTATTTTTTTATATATCACATTAAGAGGTGGTCTACTGTCATGAAAGATGAAGTCAGCAATAATTCAATGTTTAGTAGTATAAACAATGTATTATTTAATATGATTGTCCTGTTGCCTCTCTCTGTCCCTACATATCTGCTGTTTTTCTCTGTCCCTATGTCCGGGACCGTGTCAGGGCCGTCTTTTTGTATGGGCTCAATGGGCACTTGCCCAAGGGCCCTAGGAGTCTAAGGGCCCCAGTATGATAGCTGAGGGTCCCCTCTTTCTAGGGGTACCAGATTTTTGAAAATCGGCTCTGGGGAACCGGAGATATCTGACTTTAAAGCAGTGGACCCCATCCAAGACGGTTAATTGCTCTTCCCAGCCAGATATCTCGGGTTCTGTCTGACTTAGAGTTTTTATGAGGGTATTATCCAAAAGCTGTGACTTTCCCCTTTCAGTGGACACTGGCAGTTTGTCTCTACTATGCCCAGAACTGGAGATATAAGCCTTCAAGAAGCTGGTCCCTGCTCCATCTCCACACATCTGGTTTGCAGTTTTATATTTTCGCCAGAGGATTGCTCTGGCTCCTGAATTCTGATCTCCAAGTCCCCAGTACCTCCTGACAGGTAAAACTCTCTAGTTTTTAATCACATTCAAAGCTAAGAAATTTATTTCCAGGAACTGGAGATATCTGCAGTCAGGGAAGCTGCCCTCCCACTGGAAAATGATGAATATTAAGCCCACTCCACTATCCACCCCTCCCCTGCGTATTACACACCCCCTACCACCCTGGAAGTCATGTACCGGGGCCACTTCATTTATCCCATTGCCTCTTCTACAGTTTAGTGTTCTCCCTCCCTCCAGGTCCTACATGCTGAGAGGAAGATAGAACACCCCCTACCGCCCTCGGGACATCAAAACTGCTGCTGATAGCACCCCCACCCCTATCGCTGGAGGATGGGTAGGGGGCCCAGTGCATTGCTGTGCCCAGGGGCCTACACTGCTGTTAAGACGGCCCTGTATGTCCCTGTTCCTCCCCTCTTTTTGTCCCTATGTCTTTGCCGGCACTCTCTCTCTCTCTGTCCGTACTGCTCCTCTCTCTGTCGCTACGTCCCTGCTGCCTCTCTCTCTGTCCCTACGTCCTTGCTGCCTCTCTCTCTGTCCCTACGTCCCTGCTGCCTCTCTGTCGCTACATCCCTGCTGCCTCTCTCTTTGTCCCTACATCCCTGCTACATCTCTTTCTGTCCCTACATCCCTGCTGCCTCTCTCTCCGTCCCTGCATCCCTGCTGTCTCTCTCTCCATCCTTACATCCTGCTGCCTCTATCTGTTCCTACGAGATCTGGACAGGAGGCAGGTAAGCCATGGTCGGGGGGGAGGATGAGTTTAGGCTGTGGGGGAGTGTTAGTGAAAGGGAGGGTTAGGGTTAAGCTGCGGACGGGGCGGGTTAGGTTAGGGTTAGGCTGTGGTTCCTGCTGTCACTGTCTATCTCTGTGTCTCTGTTACTCTCAGTGTCCCTTTCACCACTATCTCTGTCTCTATGTCCCTGCTGCCCATCGGTTCTGGAGATCTGAGTTGGGGGGGGGCCCTTAAAAATTTGCTATGGGGCCCACAAAGTTCTAGTTATGCCTCTGACTGTAACCAAAGGTACCCATGTCAATGAATCTGATGAAACTTAATAAAATGGAAGATATCTATTGATTGATATACAGAAATAATGACACAAGTCTGATGTTAAGTTAAGATCTGCTACTACTGAGATATTTTCTGCAATAGTTATACTGTGCTCTGTGATATGGTAATTAAGGGCCTAATCCAGAGATGTATGCAATGCTGATATTTACACAGTACAGCAATTATGGGCTGACTGTGCATGTGTTGTGGTTGCACTGCGCCAAGTTTCCTTAGAAAAGTTCTTTGCAGTGAAGATTTCTTTGCAAGTGATTGACAGTCAGGGACCATTTGGGGTAGTAAAAAACACAGATGTGTTGTGATAATTTTCAGGGCGTGTCTCAGTCCCTAAATTTGCTGTTCAAAAATATTAATTATATTTATATTCCAGTATCCCCAACCAAACAGTTTTATAAAAAACTTTTTACTCCAAGTATTTTTTCCTAATATAGAAAATAATGTAGTATTATTATTATTATTATTATTATACTAAAAAAAATTAATACACTAAGGGCCTAATTCAGTAAGGATTGCAAATTCTGCTAAGTAGCAGAATTTGCAATCCTTGCGATTGCATGCTGGTGGCTGCTCATTGCAGGGCAAGGCCTCCCAGCATGCTGACCACCGCTCCTCCCCCTTGACCAAACAGAAATTGCAGTTGCACCACAATTTCAGCTTGATCACAAAACATGGGGTAGCCTCCTGTTGCCGCCATTTTTCTGATCGCTGCGGCTGCGTGTGACGTCACGCAGCTGCCCTGATCACACCCCCACCTTGCCATGCCTGCATTCGTGCCACCACGCCCCCTTTTTGAAGCCACGACCCTGCAATGCTTCGGCTCCTCCTAGGAAAAGGAGCGTTGCCATACCCCCCCCCCCCCACCCCGCGAACCCCTCTGCCTGATTGACAGGCAGAGGCTTTCACAATTTCTGTGGGCTACTGCAGAAAATGCGGGCGCATGCGCAAGACGGGTCCTGTTCATGCGCCCGCATCCTCATCATACTTTTTGCAGTTGGATCGCTTATAGCGATCCAACATGAATTAGGCGCCATATCCATGACCATTCACCTTAATTTGGTTTTTATGTGTGCTCATTTAAGACCTGCAGTAATTTATGACTAATTCTACTAAGCAGTGAAGTTGAAGGGTATTAGAAACCTATGAGACCAGACGCAGGTTGTAGGTTTGGTGCTATGTTAAAGCCACAGTATAGTATTTACTAAAGGATATTTTGACCTAAACAGAACCCACTGTGAAGCCCTGTCCATTCCTAAACCATGATCCAGCAGTGGCTTAGAATCAATAGGGATCCAGACAGGTCTCTATATATTTATATGTTGAAATAGGAAAAATGGGGCACTGTAGTAGGGGCGGCCACAGAAATCTTGGGGCCCGGTACAGTGATATCTCTGGGGCCCACTCATATTACAGTATATGTGTTAGCGGCGGGTCGCGCCGGCTCCCGGCCGTTGCTAGGCAACGGGGACGGCGCGTCACCTCCGCCGCTAACTCCCTGCTCCCGGCCGGTTGCCTAGCAACCGCAGCCAGGACGCCGCGCGCTGCGCACCAGCTAACAGCTAGATAATTAGGATCTGGGGCTGGGCTGCCTGCTGATTGGGCTACAGGGGTTTTTTATGGGAGCCAGATTAGGACAGCCCCGCTGGTGATAGCTTCCTGTGGAGCTGTGTCCTGCCCCGGGATTGTTCCTGTGCAGCCATTTTATCCTGTATCCTGAGTCCTGGTGTCCAGAGCCCGATCATTGGAATTTTATCCGCCTTCCAGTACTGTTATCCGGTATCTGCAGCCTTGGGGTTCTGTTCCTTTACCGGTGTCGTGAGTAGCGGCTCTGCCGCATCTTACGACTGTGGCCGTATTTATTCTTACTTTCTGGCGTTTGTGTTTCTCTGCGGAGGTTTCCGCTATCGCTGTCCTCGCCGAATTACGACGGTGTCGTGTTTGGTGTTTGGGCAGCATTACCTTGGTTACAGTTTTGTTGGCGGCCACGCCGCACATATACTAGTTTATTGTTCTGTAGTGGTTTCCCCCTATTTTCCTGTGTGTCTGTCTTATTTAGTTTTCCCCTTGTTCTCTCTCTGTCTCGGTTAACGCCTTGTCACCTACTAAGACCGGGGGGCATCGGAGTTGGGCAGACCTAATCCGCCCGTCAAACACGGCTGCCGTGGGCCCAAGAAACCATAGTCTCGGAGGCGTTGACCGACCACTTGGGAGAGACAATGGAGTCAGGATTCCCGTTAGGTATTGCTGTGTATCCCAGTTCTGTCGCAGCTTCACGCATCTGTACTTGGAACTCTTCTGCTGCCACCCTATCTCCTGGGTTCCAAGAACAGAGATCGTAATAATATGTATATACGGGGCCGTAACTAGGTGTGTGTCGATGGTGCATTGCCCACACTGCTACTGCAGTGAAGGCGCACCATCTGGCATCACCCCCCCCCCCCCCCCGTATGGCCGTTTTCGTCACTATTGCTAGTCCTTGCGCTGCCGCTTGTGTCCCGCCTCGTGTCCCCGCCACTGAGAGCTGTCGTACGTAGCTGCCATCTGGCAGCACACACCTTCCCCCCTGCCCCGGTGCTGCCGTGCTTGAGTCCCGGCGCCACCGCCGCACCTAAGTCCGGTGGTGTGTGCAAGGGACTGGCGCAGCCGGCAAGTGAGATCAGCATCCCTCCACTCCGAGGCTGAGTACCGCTGGCACCGCCGGCGGTGTGTAGCTGCTGCCGGAGCACGTTGTGTGGCTGCTGGATCGTGGTCTACCCCCAGGCGAGTAACAAACACACACACACACGTCAAACAGGGGGGACTGCTGATGTAATGTGTAAACACGGGAGAACTCTGCTTGCTTACTTTGTAAAAAGGGGGACTACACACACACACACACACACACACACGACTCTGCTGATGACACACACACCTCTGCCTGCTTAATTTGTAAAAAAACGGGGGACCCTGCCTAATGTGTAAAAAAGAGGGACCCTGCCTAATGTGTAAAAAAGGGGGGGACGAAGCTGCCGTAATGTGTAAAATGGGGACTCTGCTGCTGTAATGTGTAAAAGGGGACTATACCTGCCGTACTTTGTAAAAGGGAGCTCTGCCTAACATAATGTGTAAAAGGGAGCTCTGTAGCCATGCCCCTTCCCCATGAAGCCTCACCCCTATATTTTTGGCACGCGCAGTGACTTTGTTTTGTATATGGGGGGGAGGCGCCGATGCTGTTTCTCGCACACAGCGCTAAAATGTCTAGTTACGGCACTGTGTGTATGTATATATATATATATATATATATATACATATATATGCCAAAAGACTGAAGAAGATGGAGCGCCAATAGTGCATTAAAAGAGTACAGCAATTTTATTTTAAAAATCCAGATCGGTCACAAGTATAAACCGTCCTGCGTCTCCAGCGGGTCTGTTAAAAGAAGTGCCGGTTCGTGAGCCAATCAGAGCTCACGAATGGCACTTCCTTTATTAGACCCACCGGAGACGCAGGACGGAGGGACACAGGAGAGGCGCGCGCTGTGCCCTCCTCCGTGTCCCTCCTTACAGCAGCGGAGGGAAGGAGACCGCAGATTGACATGCGGACGGTTCGTCCGCATGTCAATCTGCTAAATCAATGGCGCCCCTGCAGCCCCTCGCCCCCAAGCCACCGCGAGGACTGCGGGGGCAGTAGTTACACCACTGGACAGGATATGATGTCATGATTGAGTTTTGATCAGTACCAGTATAAATAGGTATCCAGGCCCATTCTGCCTTTACCCCTTGATGCAGTCTGTGAGACGAAACACGTTGGTACAACTGTACTGACCTCTAATCCAGATAAGATACTTACCTGTTTTTAAAAAACTACACATTACTTATAACATAGATTTTTTTATGTGTACTTTTCATCCCATTTTTTTAAATTGTATATTAATGTGGTATTTTAGAACATTGTTAATAAATAGTTTTTACAATTTTAATACTGGGTATACTTTATTTTAGACACTATTGGTCGCTTCCCCCCCCCCCCCATCTTTTTGCATTAGATCCATTTGTTTCAGGGATTTACCATCTCTGTATCTTTGGGGGACAGCAAACGCCCTATATATTGTTTAGGGAGTGTCATCAAATATTAAATAAATTCTTCTGAGACTGTTGTCTTTTTCACACATGGTGCAGTATTATTCCTTTGTCCCTATATATATATATATATATATATATATATATTGAGCCCTAATGGTTCCTAGGGAGGATATGGCACTCTCCCAATGGCAAAAAGAACCAGGCGGCACTCAGAGGACTTGTGCAAAAAGGCAAATTTTTGTGAGAAATCACAAAAGTGTATGGCATAGCTTTGCCAACGTTTCAGCGCCGCGCAGGGCGCTTTTGTCAAGGCTGTATGCTAAAACAGGGAACAAGACAGCACAGTGTAAGTTATCTTACCTTTATAGGTCCCCTCATCAGTGAGTCCGTGACAGCGTGCAGCAGGAGCTGGCGTGCGGCCGGGTTTCCGGTAAGTCCCAGCGTGTGGTATCCAGGAAGTGACGTCTTCTGGTATCCACGGCAACCTCGGGCGTCCCCGCCGACGAGGGTAACCCGCTGTAGCTGGCGGTCTGTATGATGAGGAGATAAATAGTGATGTGCAAAAAGAACTAACAGATTGCTAGCGTGTGTGACAAGTGGTTGCTAGCGGTAACTAGAAAAGCACAAGAATGCTCCAAAAGAAGCCCAAATATAAAGTGATAGTACCAGTGAACAGAAGAGTGTTACGTAGAAATATAAAAGGTTAAAAACATGAGTGCAACACTGTCTGTCATCAAGACATGGATACATGTAAATGAATGTATATGTTATCGATAAGATCATACAAACAATGAACAGGTTGAGACAAGCAGTGAAAGCAAGGGAGAATCAAGAGCCCCATTAGCATAGATCAATGGTGAGAGGGAAGCTGGATAGGTACATGCATAGCTATAGATACCACAAAGAGCCCAGTGAATAGTATGACCATAAACACATGAGCTAAATATAATAAATCTAATCATAGAAACACACTCCAAGCTATGTGTTCGTTGAGTCCGTCTGGTGCTAAAGCAGATAAACGATGAATCCATTCGATCTCTCTTTGTGCTAATACTTTAGACCGATCACCTCCTCGTATATGAGGGGGAATATGGACAATGATCATGTACCGGAGTTGCTGTAATTTGTGAGATGCATTTTTAAAGTGCCGGGCGACCGGCTGGTCATTCGGCTTACCCTCCAATGCAGCCTTCATGGCTGATCTGTGCAGGGCCATCCTTTCACAGAAGGTTCGTATAGTCTGTCCCACGTAGATCAACCCACATGGGCACGAGATGACGTAAATGATGAACTGGGATGTACAGGTGACGTGATGTTTAATCTTAAAGACTTGTTCCGTTTTGGGATGTTTAAAAACTTAACCAGTGTCCATAAATTTGCAAGTTGTGCAAGAGAGGCATCTTTGGCATCCTGGTTTGGACAACTGTTTCCTACTCTGTGTAATGTCAGTTTTGACAAGAATGTCCCGTAAATTACGACCCCTCTTGTAACAGGGCATGATGGACGTCTGTTGAAAACAGGGTAAAGCTGGATCAGTGCTAACAATAGGCCACAGAGCCTTAGTAGCACGGGTTATCACAGAACTCGCTGTCATATATTCTGTTATAAGAGGAACCTTGTGCTTATTATTTTTGGTCGTCTGTACAAGGAGTGTTTCCCGCGGGATGTGCAGAACTTCTTGTTTAATGGATTCCAATGTGCGTTTTTCATATCCCCTCTGGATGAATTGTGCCACAACATGATCGAGTGCTGGTGTAAGCTGTGTCGGGTCGCTTGTAATTCTGGCAATGCTGAGCATCTGGGATCGGGGAAGACCCTTCTTGAGTGCCGGGGGATGGAAACTATTATACATCAATAAAGTGTTACGATCCGTGGGTTTATAATAGACGGATGTATGAATGCTGTTATTGATGATGCTGATTTAAACATCCAGAAAGTGTATAGATGATGGGCTGGATTCAAAGTTAAACTTAATTGGAGAGTCCCTCATGTTAATATTGGCACATAGATTAACTAGTGCAAAAGCACCCCCGGTCCAAAAGAGCAACAAATCGTCTATGTACCGTTTGTACAGTAAAATATTGGCTTGTAGTGTGTCTGAGCTAAAGAGTGCCCGTTCTTGGGAGAACATGTATACATTGGCGTAACTAGGCACCACGTTCGATCCCATGGCGCAACCGGTGAGTTGGACATAGAAGTCGCCATTGTGTAAGAAATAATTGTGCGTAAGTGTGTATTCCAAAAGTTGCAGAAAGAGTGGGATATGTAACCCCTGAAAATTTTCGGACTGTAAGAATTCCTTCATGGCTGATAGTCCGTCCGCGTGAGGAATGACGGTGTACAAACTGTGAACGTCCATGGTGCACATAATCGTGCCGTGAGGAATGTCTGCCATGTCGTGTAGTAGACATAATAAATGTGAAGTGTCCTTTAAATATGTAGTTTGTCTGGTAATTAAAGGCTGAATAAGGAGGTCAAGAAACTGAGAGATTGGCTGTGTCAATGAGCCGCGGGCTGAAGTAATCGGACGACCTGGCGGATTCACACAATCCTTATGTACCTTAGGTACCGTGTATAGTACAGGAATGGTTGGGTGTGCTTGCATGAGGGAATTTGCCTGCTTCGAACTGATGAGTCCATCATGTACAGCTGTTTTAAGAATGGCATCAATCTCGGTCTTATAAGCTGCAGTGGGATTGTAGCGTAGTTTCTTATAGGTGGTAGTGTCCGCCAGTTGTCGATCAATTTCCTGTATGTAGGCGCTCTTGTCTTGTATGACAATTGCACCCCCCTTGTCTGCCGGCCGGATTGTAATATCGTTGTAGAAGGCCAAATCTTTAATGGCTCGATGTTCCTGTGTAGACAGATTGCGGTATACTTGCGGCTGTGCACTGTCATACTTGCGAATGGACTTGTCCAGGAGTCTAGTGAAAGATTTGATGGATGCATTGTTGGATTGTGAATCGAACGTGGATTTAGTAGAGAGTGCACTGCGTTGTAACTGGTCAGTAGGTGTAGGGTGGTGCTGAAAAAATTCCTTGAGCCGAAGATTTCTGGAAAAACGGTATTGTTCAACTGTCCATTTAAATTCATTATATGGATTGGTCGGCACAAAGGATAAGCCTTTACTAAGGACCCGTTGTTCTGGGTCAGTGAGTGTCCTCGAAGATAAGTTAAAAATTAACTATTTTTCTTGTCTTTGGGATTGGTTGGTGGTTTTCTGGATCCTTTGAGTTTGTCCGCCTCTCCTTGTGGGCCAGGGCCTGCTGGTTCTATTCGTGCCCTGGTGTTGACCCCTAAAGGGATGTTTCTAGGTGATTTGCTTCCTTCAGAATCATTGCAGACGAAGTCACTGTCCGAATTAGATGAAAATGTCCGTTTCTTGGAACGGGCCCTCCTGTCCCTCCAAGATTGTCGCTGTCGTGGCCCCCAAGAGTTCGCATTGTCAGATGCTCCAAAAAGCCAGCTGTATACCCGGTTATCATCATAGTCTGCATTAACTGTTTGTAGCTTTTTTTTTTGGATGGCACCGGGGCAGTTGCTTCATATTTAACAGGAGTGCCAGCCATATGCGTCCCTATATATATATATATATATATATATATATATATATATATATATATCCTATTTTTTAAATGTGAACAAAGATGTGGACTAACAATATAAGAAACGCATATCCCTAGTTATACATTAACATTATACTTGTCATTAAAGTGTAAATATATGAATTTTAAAACTGTACCTTTTCCCTATAATTTATTTAAATATAATTTCCTTTAACCCTTCAGAGAGTTGAAGGAAATGAATACAGCAAATCATCAGCCTAATTGCTGCTCCATTGTGTTTCTTAGCTATAAAAAAAGGGGTGTGGATCATAGGGTCGACCACTATTGGTCGACAGTAACTAAGTCGACACCTGAAATAGGTCGACACAAGCATTATGTTGATATGAACAAGGTCGACATTAGGTTTTTTTAAAAAAAAGGTGTTTCCTTCGTAGAGTGACCGGGAACCCCAATTAGTGCACCGTGTCCCCTCGCATGGCTCGCTTTGCTCACCACACTTCGGGCAAGGTGCCTCACTCCACTACCACTGCGCTTGGCACAGGTTACTGTTCCCAATTGTAGCCCATGTGGATTGTAAAGTATAAAAGTAAAAAAAAAAAAATTGTGAAAAACCCATGTCGACCTTTTGTCATGTCGACCTAGAGACCTAATGTATGTCGACCAATGGTGGTACACCTAATGCATGTCGACCAATGGTGGTGCGCCTAATGCATGTCGACCAATGGTGGTACACCTAATGCATGTCGACCAATGGTGGTGCACCTAATGCATGTTGACCAATGGTGGTGCACCTAATGCATGTTGACTTAAGTGTGGTCGACCTAGACACTGGATACCATAAAAGAGTATACCATAGCAATAAGAGTAAAAAACATGAAACGCTATTGAATACTTTTCTTTATACAGTATGTTGATAAGCAAAAACATAGATGCACATATACTTAGAAAACTAAGAATCCTACAGAAATAGTCCCAGAATAAGCAATTTAGATCTTATGGACCCTACACACTGGCCGACATCACTGCACGATATGAACGATCTCGTTCATTAATGAACGAGATAACGTTCATATCGTGCAGTGTGGAGGCACCAGCGATGACTGATGCACGGCCCCGCACTCGTTCATCGCTGGTGCCATGTCGGCTGTGCATGCAGGCCAATATGGACGAGATCGTCCATATTTGCCTGCAAGTCTACGGAGCCGGGTGACGGGGGGAGTGAAGAAACTTCACTCCCCCCGTCACTGCCCCCCCCGCCGCCGGGTCGCCTGTCGGCCGTATCGGCCGTCGGGCACCTCGGTGGGCAATCGCCAAATGTGTAGGGCCTATAAAAATGTATATTTGTACTTAATTTTCACCTGTGTTGCAATAGTTGTAAAATTAATTTCAATGTACATGTATTCCAATACCAATTGCTCAAAAAGTAGAAGCCAGGATTATTCAGTTCTACTTTATTACGTCATACACATTATTCTTAAATATAACACGGCATATATTTTTACTCACTAAATCAAATTATTGAAAAATAAATAAAATAATAAAAAAACTAAATATACAAATCACTGAAAAACGAATACAGATATGTACACTTATATTGTAGCTTCTGTGGTGCCAAATAGCCATTCTTGATGTACCGGTACCCATGCAACTCGCTCACGCCAAGCGTAAAATGTCCATCTTATAACCAGTAATGCAAGTAGTTTTTTATTACTTTCTGGTACTATCCGTGGACAATTGCTCAAGGTACACACATGAAAAATAAGTGTGAGTCCTTATCATGGGGGCATGGCGGCACATCACAAGGGCATATCTGCATGATGCCCCCATTTCTCATCACTCTGAGGGCATGCCCACTGCTCTCAAAGCTGCTCAGATGCTCCCAGTGAAAGTCACTAATGGAGTCCATCGTGACACTGAGGGGCAGATTTATTAAGCTCGGTGAAGTGATAAAGTGGAAGGTGATAAAGGACCAACTAATCAGATCCTAACTGCCATGTCACAGGCTGGGTTTGAAAAATGTCAGTTAGGAGCTGATTGGCTGGTGCGTTATCACCTTTCACTTTATCACTTCACCGAGCTTAATAAATCTGCCCCTGA
This sequence comes from Pseudophryne corroboree, assembly GCF_028390025.1. Classification (NCBI taxonomy): domain Eukaryota; kingdom Metazoa; phylum Chordata; class Amphibia; order Anura; family Myobatrachidae; genus Pseudophryne; species Pseudophryne corroboree. The sequence continues at coordinate 149,703,455 of NC_086455.1, forward strand.
GTGCTGTGACTCTCTTGATAGTGCACCTTATGGTGGCAACAGTAATAGTATACCATACTGACTTGCACCACTGTTTATATGCATAAATAAAACAACTGGAAATAAAAAAAAGCATTACTAGCTGACACTGATCACTGGGATTTGCGATATTTGCCCATCTGTTCGAGTGAGTCCAAATCCATGTAAAATAGGCTCCAATGAGAGCATATGTGACTTTTGCTCACACCAAGTTCATTCTTCATCTGTTACTTTGTACGTGTGTAACACCGATTACTGTGTGGTTACAGCCTAGCATCCCTAGTTCCCCGTATTCAGCTTTTCTCAGCTTCTGTGATGTGACTGAGATGCAAATTGTAAAGAAAAATTACAGTCCGCTGCTCATCTTTGAGCTTTTCAGTTGTGCCGGGCGTCTCACAGGCATGGCATAAGGATGCTTAGTGTATTAAAACACATCTACATACAGTGTCAGACTGGGGCATGTAGGGCCCACCGGAGGAATGCAATTGTAGGGGCCCATGTTTAGGGGTGTGGCCAGTCTCCAGAGGGGTTGTGCCCAGCCACCACATTGGTTTCCCTAACCATTTTGCAAGTGTTGGTCCCCTAGATAAATATATATGCTGTAGTGCATGCAAGATAATATACTAGATTAGTATCAGCACAGTCTGGAACCTGATCCCTAGAGGAGGGTGTGGGGCTCCAGGCAGTAGGGCCCACCGGTGGTTTCCCCTGTATCCCTGTGGGCCAGTCCAACCCTGTCTTCACATGTATAAAAAGAAAGCAATGATTTCAATGTTGATACAATAATGTATATACAGTACCAGTTCTAGAACAGTATATGCAGTATTATGCATCATTAGATATCCGGGGACAAGAGCAGCCATGTAAGAGTCCTTGAAGTGCTTTATCTAGTTTGCTGTTTCCTTTAATAAGAATCCAAGGACTAAGAATCTGACCGAATGCTAAACTTGTCAATGTAAAATACTCAAAAATCTGCTGGTAGTTTACAGGAAACCAGTTAAGTCCATCAATAAAATAAAATACATAAATTACTAAGAGACAGAGAATGGTTCTAGTAGCCCGAACATGCGCTTCCATGCTAGGAGTTCTGGAGCCTGCAGCATTGTCTTGAATCCTTTTCATATGTTTACAGAGAGCGATGATGATCGTCAGGGCTGAAGTAAATAAAACTAGAATGGCCACGGGGGATGTCACACTATGCAATGCACTGGATAAATCTTTTTCATAAACTGGTTGACCATATTCCATGAAAGTATTATTATATGAAGTAAGTTTTAGACTGATCCACATTGTTGGAAAACTGATCAGAAATGATCCCAGGAAAGTTGAAATTAGAATCCATTTAAATGTTTTGGGAAACACTTTCTGTAGGTAAATGTAACATCTGTGGTTAATGTTCACAAGTTTTAGACAGAAGTGCACACAGAGCCAGGTAGAAAGCCAGAAGTTGCAGGATGTTAAAGTCCCAAACAATATTGGAAAGTACATTGCAACTGTTTCAGCAGACGCTTCTTTTGTTAGTGCTAAAATTGCAAATTTTAGTACATATAAGAATTGTTGTAACATGTTGACTGCAGCGATGCTACAAATTAGCTGGTCACTTAAATTAAGTGTTTTCAAATGGACAGCATCCAAAATATTCACCAGGAGAATGAATATGTTTCCTGGGGCAGAAAGCAACAATATAGCCGCATCCACAGATCCGATTGAAATGAATGAAGTATAAGACATCTTGTATGAATGATTGGTAGAAGCTTCTCACTCTCACTGGTACAAGTGGAATTGTAAGTAGACATCTGCTGCCTGTATCATTTCCATGACATTTGTACTATGCTATGTGATATGGGAATGAAATCTGATGTACTAAAATGCAAATTACAATATATTTCGATTCCAGTCTCTCCATCCAAGATATTTTACAGATGTTTTATTCCAAGTCACTCTGCCTGCTATAAACAATAATTTATTAGTATTCACATCAGGCTGAAATAAATAAATTAGGCTAAATCCATGACAAATAACCTTAATTATGCTTCATTTATACGGCACCACAAGGTGTTCAAAAAGTATACAAACAGAAACAAATACAAGAAAAATAAAAATGAGTCTTACAGTACGGGATCAGTACTAAATCCCGCTGGACGGGATCCCGGCGGTTGAAATACCGACGCCGGAATCCCAACCACACAATCCCGACAGGGGTGGCGAGCGGAACGCAGCCCCTTGCTGGCTCGCTGCACTCGCCACGCTGCGGGCACGGTGCCTCGCTACGCTCGGCACACTAATTTACTCTCCCTCTATGGGTGCCGGTCGGGATTCCGGCGTCAGTATTTCGACCGCTGGGTTTCCGTCCGGCGGGATCTTGACCGCATCCCTACTGTACAAAACATTACAGAACATGGACCATAAGGTTTGCAAGCATCGCCGTATCAGCAATAATAATACGTAAACGTGATGTTGACTCCACCCAGTGGCGTAACTACCGGGGGGCAGATGGTGCAGCTTGTATACGACTTGAGATACTTTCAAGGCCTGCAGCTCCACCCCGTCCCCACCTGTCCTCCAGGAAGACCATGGCTTAGGTGCCCTCCTTCCCTCTCAGAAGTAGCAGGGTCCCCGACCCCGCCCCTTCCCCCATGCCGTAGCTGCAGTAGTTCAGCTGCAGAGAGCCATGGAGCCGAGGGAGAGGGCTCCCCTCCGCCTGCTCTTATCCTCTGCACCCTGGTCGCCCCCCTGGACACCTGCCTGGGCAGACTGTGATTGCAGTTGCTGACAGCCGCGGATCACATGAAGAGGAGGACAGCCTCCCAATGCAGGTACACCGGGACCCAGTCCCAGGGGTGTGCGTGTGTGCTTCCTATGCAGGTACACGGGATGGGGAGGATTAGGGGGTGTTTCCAAGGCAGATACACGGGGGTAGAGGGGTCTGAATAAAGTTTGCAAGGAAGGAACACTTTATTTTTTTTTAAATATATCACATTAAGATGTGATCTACTGTCATGAAAGATGAAGTCAGCAATAATTCCATGTTTAATAGTATAAACAATGTATTATTTAATCTGATTGTCCTGTTGCCTCTCTCTGTCCCTACATCTCTGCTGTTTTTCTCTGTCCCTGTGTCCCTGTTCCTTTCCTCCCTTTGTCCCTATGTCTTTGCCAGCACTCTCTGTCTCTGTCCGTACTGCTCCTCTCTCTGTCCCTATGTCCCTGCTGCCTCTCTCTCTGTCCCTACGTCCCTGCTGCCTCTCTCTCTGTCGCTACGTCCCTGCTGCCTCTCTCTCTGTCCCTACGTCCCTGCTGCCTCTCTCTCTGTCCCTACATCCCTGCTGCCTCTGTCTCTGTCCCTACATCCCTGCTGCCTCTCTTTCTGTCCCTACATCCCTGCTGCCTCTCTTTCTGTTCCTACATCCCTGCTGCCTCTCTCTCGGTCCCTGCATCCCTGCTGCCTCTCTCTTCATCCCTACATCCTTCTGCCTCTATCTGTTCCTACGAGATCTGGACAGGAGGCAGGTAAGCCATGGGTGGGTGGGGGGGGGGAGTTTAGGCTGTGGGGGAGTGTTAGTGAAAGGGAGGGTTAGGGTTAAGCTGCGGACAGGGCGGGTTAGGTTAGGCATTCCCGGGGAGGATTTGGCTTTGGTTCCTGCTGCAACTGTCTGTCTCTGTGTCTCTGTTGTCACTCTCAGTGTCCCTTTCACCACTATCTCTGTTTCTATGTCCCTGCTGCCCATTTCTTTCTGGAGCTCTGACTTGGGGGGCCCTTAAAAATTTGCTATGGGGCCCACAAAGTTCTAGTTATGCCTCTGACTGTAACCAAAGGTACCCAAGTCAATGAATCTGATGAAACTTAATAAAATGGACGATATCTATTGATTGATATACAGAAATAATGACACAAGTCTGATGTTAAGTTAAGATCTGCTACTACTGATACATTTTCTGCAATAGTTATACTGTGCTATGTGATATGGTAATTAAGGGCCTAATCCAGAGATGTATGCAATGCTGATATTTACACAGTACAGCAATTATGGGCTGACTGTGCATGTGTTGTGGTTGCACTGCGTCAAGTTTCCTTAGAAAAGTTCTTTGCAGTGAAGATTTCTTTGCAAGTGATTGACAGTCAGGGACCATTTGGAGTAGTAAAAAACACAGATGTGTTGTGATAATTTTCAGGGCATGTCTCAGTCCCTAAATTTGCTGTTCAAAAATATTAATTATATTTATATTCCAGTATCCCCAACCAAACAGTTTTATAAAAAAACTTTTTACTCCAAGTATTTTTTCCTAATATAGAAAATAATGTATTATTATTATTATTATTATTATTATACAAAAAAAAATGAATACACTAAGGGCCTAATTCAGTAAGGATTGCAAATTCTACTAAGTAGCAGAATTTGCAATCCTTGCGATTGCATGCTGGTGGCTGCTCATTGCAGGGCAAGGCCTCCCAGCATGCTGACCACCGCTCCTCCCCCTTGACCAAACAGAAAAGAGGATTTTGGTACTTACCGATAAATCCATTTCTCTGAATTCTCTAGGGGACACTGGAGCATTCTTAGACAGTAGGGGTGTGAAGCTTGCAACCGGAGGTGTGGCACAATCTAAAAATTAGCATTGTCTGCACAGCCGGCTCCTCCCCCTTCACATCCCTCCTCCCTCAGTTTTGAAAATTTGACTGAGAGAATAGGACATGATACTAAAACACATGGCGAGGAACCGAACCGTACAACATATCAAACAGCATCCAAGAAACTCTGAATAGAAAACCGAACGCTGTTTGCACGAACTGTTTGAACAAGAACTTTGAACACAGCAGGTTGATAGCACCGAGGCGGGCGTCCAGTGTCCCCTAGAGGATTCAGAGAAATGGATTTATCGGTAAGTACCAAAATCCTCTTTTCTCTTTCATCCACTAGGGGACACTGAAGCATTTTTAGACAGTAGGGGACGGCCCAAAGTTATCCCCAGGGAGGGAGTGCTGTCGGTGGCCTGCAAAACTAAACGTCCGAACTTAGAATCTTCGGACGCAAAGGTATCAAACTTGTAAAATTTTGCGAACGTGTGGGCTGAGGACCACGTCGCCGCTCTGCAAAGTTGCGTAGTGGAAACACCTCAGGCAGCCGCCCATGAAGCACCCACTGATCGGGTGGTATGAGCACCCGACTGAACTGAAACCTGCCTGCCACAGGATATATAAGCCTGCCGAATGGCAAGTCTAATACATCGAGACAGAGACTGCTTAGAAGACAGCCAACCTTTCTTTGGCCCATCATAAAGAACAAACAAGAACAAACAAATGGTCCGACTTTCTGAAGGATGACGTAACTTGTACATACACCCGTAAAGCTCGGACAACATCCAAGGACACGTACCCATCTGCGAGACCCAGGAAAGATGGGACCACGATTGGTTGGTTTACGTGAAACCCCGAAACAACCTTAGGAAGGAAATCCGTTCTTGTACGGAGTTCGGCCCGCTCCACATGAAAAATCAAAAAAGGACTCTTACACGATAAGGCTCCCAACTCAGAAACCCGCCTGGCCGAAGCCAAGGCAAGCAACAACATTACCTTCAAAGAAAGATATGTCAGGTCTGTTCTTGCTAACGGCTCAAAGAGTGGTGATCCTAACAATTCCAACACCAAATTTAAATCCCATGGTGCAATGGGAGGACAAAAAGGGGGCTGTATCCTCAGAACCCCCTGTAAAAAGGTTTGAAGCTCTGGCAAGGATGCCAACCGTTGTTGAAAAAGGATGGAAAGAGGTGAAACTTGAACCTTCAGAAAGCCCAGCCGCAAACCTACCTCTAGACTGGCCTGAAGGAAAAGTAAAAGTCTGGATAAATGGAAGGTCGTCTAATTCCACCCACATTCCTGACACCAGGCCATGTACTTCTTCCAAATCCTGTAGTAGTGCATGGCTGTAACCGGCTTCCTAGCGGCAATCATTGTAGGAATGGCCGTTCTTGGTATCCCTCTGCTTCTTAAGATCAGGGCCTCAATAGCCACGCCATTAAATGCATCCTGTTCAGGTCTGGGTAGTGGAACGGTCCCTGAGATAGTAGGTCCTCTCTCTGAGGAAACCGCCAAGGATCGTCTGCTAGTAACCCTCGTAGGTCTGAGTACCAACTCCTGCGGGGCCAATCTGGTGCGATTAGAATCGCCCACACTTGTTCTCATTTCAACCTCTTCAGAACCCTGGGTATGAGTGGGAAAGGTGGGAAGATGTAAACCTTCCTGTAACCCCAAGGAAGTGTCAATGTGTCCACTCCTTCTGCTGCTTGATCCCTTGTCCTGGACACATAGCTGGGCAGCTGGTGGTTCTGCCGAGACGCCGTTAGGTCCACTTAAGGAAGACCTCATCTCCTCACCACATGTCGAAAATCCGTGGAAGTAGGCACCACTCTTCCGGATGCATGTCCTGTCGACTGAAATAATCTGCTTCCCAGTTCTCCACACCTGGAATGAACACTGCCGAGAGGATGATGTTTCGCCTTTCTGCCCACAACAAGATCTTTGTGGCTTCTTTAAACACCATCCTGCTATTTGTTCCTCCTTGACGGTTTATGTAAGCCGTCATCTTGACATTATCCGACTGTATCCTTACGTATTGACCCATGACTAGGTCTTCGGCTAGGAGTAGCGCATTATAGACTGCTCTTAGTTCGAGAATGTTTATGGGTAATCTGCTCTCCTGTGACGTCCATCTTCCCTTAAACTGATGGTCCTCTAAGACGGCACCCCAACCTCTGAGACTGGTGTCCGTTGTCAGGATCCTCCAATCCCAAATGCCGAATCTCTTCCCTGCTGCGAGATTCTTGTATAACGACCACCAAATCAAGGAGATTCGTACGTGCAGTGAAAGTCGGATTCTCCGATGAAGAAGCCAGTGCGAACCTGCTCCCTGAGCAATGAGGTTCATCTGGAATGGTCGTGAATGAAGTCTGCCATACTAGAGAGCTTCGAACGACGCCACCATTTTCCCGGGAAGTTGCACACAGAGGTGCAGAGAAACCGTCTGTGCCCTTAGTACCTGAGCCACTAACTTCTGTATGTCCTGGATCTTGGTAGGAAAATTCTCAATTGCACCCTGTCACGAACCGATCTCTCACCTCTGCGGGTTCTGGGGTTCATCCGTTGCCGGTGCGGTTGCTCGCGGTGCTGTGCGGCCGTGTGGGGACGCGGCGTGATCAGTGGCACAGGTGTTGCAGGATCTGGGAGCTAGGAGTGCGGGGACCGAATGGCCAAAGGCACCGCTGTGTGTCTGCAGTATAGGAGGTGGCCATGTTGGAGACCAAATAAGCAATTCAGAGCACTTGTGACAACACCTGTGGGTAAGTGTGAGCCAATCCCGTGCTTGTGCTGCCTTTAAGTAGGCTGGGATTACACTACTCTGAGCCAGTGCTTTGTTGTATCTACCCTATGCCCTAGCTCTGTGCTCTCTCCGTGCATTCCTGTGTGATTCCCGTGGTCCAAATAACGCCTCCGTTCCCAGAGGTCCGTCTGCAGCCTTCACTGCTAAAAGAACCACCAGCTCCCTGCTGTGCTGTCAGTCAATCAATCACTCACCCAGTGGCAAACGATTGGATTCACAGAGTCTTGTATGAGGTTACCCTGTCTGCCTGCTTCAACCACACAGACTTTGGAGGATTTCTACTAACATCAGCTGTTCGTTTGTTCTGCTCCAAACTTAACCCATTCATCACCAATGTTGTCTGCTGCAGTTTCACAGTGATCTTCAGAACTCGCAAGTAACCCATTTCAGTATTATATTATCTGTGTTGCTACAAACAAGGACAATTCTCCATAGCCTTTCACTTAAAACTCTAAACTTCATTACAAGTCTCTACAGTTACTCATTTATGTCTGCATTATCCAGATTAACACTCTATACCAGGGGTGGGCAATTATTTCAGCTGAGGGGCCACTTGACATTTCCTGTCAGTATCCGAGGGCCACATACAAAATAGCAGCTCGCCCCACTTGCCAAAAATATAGGGATGTGGCTTCATGTGGAAGGGGTGTGGGCAAAAAATAATACAGATTCATATTAAGCTGCACAAAAGTCTCCATTATTCAAATTGCGCCACACAGCGCCACTTACACACATTATGACAGGTAGAGAGCCTTTTTACACATTAACATTCTATTTAGGATAATTATTGTGCAGCAAGCAAATTATCCAGTGTCTTATGGCCCCTGGCGAAAGGTGTGACACGGCGACAGAACACGGTGGGGGTGACACGGTGACAGAACACGGTGGGGGTGATACGGTGACAGAACACGGTGGGGGTGACATAACACGGTGGGGGTGACAGAACACGGGGGATGTGACACAGTGACAGAACACGGTGGGGATGACACGGTGACAGAACATGGGGGGTGTGACACGATGACAGAACACGGGGAGGGGGGGTGACAGTGACAGAACACGGGTGTGTGACACGGTGACAGAACACGGTGGGGGTGACACGGTGACAGAACACAGGGAGGGGGGGTGACAGTGACAGAACACGGTGGTGTGACACAGTGACATAAAATGGTGGGGGTGACACAGTGACAGAAAACGGGGAGGGGGGGGTAACAGTGACAGAACACGGATGTGTGACACGGTGACAGAACACGGGGGGTGTGACACAGTGAAAGAACACGGGGAGGGGGGGTGACAGTGACAGAACATGGTGGGGGTGACACGGTGACAGAACACGGGGAGGGGGGTGACAGTGACAGAACACGGGGGGTGTGAGACAGTGACAGAACACGGTGGGGGTGACAGTAACAGAACACGGGGAGGTGACACAGTGACAGAACACGGGGGGTGTGACATAGTGACAGAACACGGGGGGGGTGACATAGTGACAGAACACGGGGGGGTGACAGTGACAGAACACGGGGGGGTGACATAGTGACAGAACACGGGGGGTGACAGTAACAGAACACGGGGAGGTGACACAGTGACAGAACACGGGGGGGTGACATAGTGACAGAACACGGGGGGTGTGACATAGTGACAGAACATGGGGGGGTGACAGTGACAGAACACGGGGGGGTGACATAGTGACAGAACACGGGGGGTGACAGCGACAGAACACGGGGGGTGACATAGTGACAGAACACGGGGGGGTGACAGTGACAGAACACGGGGGGGTGACATAGTGACAGAACACGGGGGGTGACAGCGACAGAACACGGGGGGTGACATAGTGACAGAACACGGGGGGGTGACAGTGACAGAACACGGGGGCTGACAGTGACAGAACACGGGGGGTGACACAGTGACAGAACACGGGGGGGTGACACAGTGACAGAGCACGGGGGGGGGGGGTGACATAGTGACAGAACATGGGGGTGACATGGTGACAGAACACGGGAGGGGTTGGTACAGCGAGAGCTAAAGATCTCTCCCCCAAACCTAAAAACAGTCTGACGCCACTGCCCGCACACACAAATATATGCACACTATCACACACACACACACACACACAAATATACACACACACACACACATACACACACACACACACACACTCTTTCACTTTTCCCATTAACTTACTGATCTGGCTGGCAGTGGCAGGAAGGATGGATCTGTAGCAGTCTGGCTCTTGTCCCGTGTAGCTCCGCCCCCTGAGGCCCCATGTAACCACGCCCCCTCATCGGCACGTAGCCCCGCCCCCTTCTCAGCTGAACACAGCCGTTGTCACTGGGGACTCTGGAGGAGGCTGCTACAACGCACAACGCAGCAGCAGGAGCAGCAAGGGAGAGAGGCGCCGCTGGCAGCTTGGAGGTACTGCAGTGCAGAGCAATGACAAGCAGCTCAGCCGGTCGGGCCGCTTGTCATTGCTCGCTGGTGGGAGGCAGTGGGCCGGGCAGGATCGGTTTGCGGGCCGCATCCGGCCCGCGGGCCGTATTTTGCCCACCCCTACTCTATACAGTTCTGCATCAAATCTTGTTGCTTTTGGACAATTCATCATTCATTCAAGCCTGTCTTAAACTCAGTTTTATGAACATTTCCTCAATGTATCTTTAAGACTGTTCCTGTTTATCATTTTACCACTTCATGCAATACGTCAGTTTATATATGGTGATTTATAATTTGTCATTCAAAACTTCTTACTGAAATTGTTGCTTTCAATAAAATATGAAACGGAACTTTCTTCGTCCTCCCTGCTTCCATTATCCACCAGCACCAACACCTGTGGTTGGTCCAGGGTTAACGGATTCACAAAAACACCCGGCCCTGACACACCCTGTCCAAGATGAGACCGAGGAATTGAATCCGTTGAGTTGGAATGAGGTTGGATTTGTGGAAGTTCACAATCCACCCATGTTGAACGAGAAAATCGGTGAGATGTCTGAGCATCCTTTATCAGCTTTTCTTGAGAGGAGGCTTGATCAGTAGATCGTCTAGATAAGGTATTATCGTGACCCCTAATAGCCTCAATCCTGCAACCATGATTGCCATGATCTTCGTGAAGATTCTTAGGGCTGATGATAGACCGAATGGTAGGGCTTTGAATTGGTAATGATCCTTCACCAGTGAAAACCTTAGGTAAGCTTGGTGGGGAGTCCAAATTGGGATATGCAGGAATGCATCCTTTATGTCCATGGACACCCTGAACTCGCCTTGTTCCAAACCTGCAATGACCGACTGGATTGATTCCATCTTGAATTTGTAGACCTTTAGAAACTGGTTTAAAACTTTTAAATTGAGTATCGGCCTGACCGCCCCGTCTGGCTTTGGCACGACAAAAAGATTTGAGACCCGTTCCTCTCTGAGAGACAGGAACTGGAGCAATGACCTCTGACCGTAGTCATTTTGTAATTGCTTTTGCCATCTGAGGGCACCGAGGCAACCCCGTTGTAAAAAACTGACTGTGAGGTCTCTGTTGAAAATCCATTTTGTACCCCTGGGAGATTATATTGTTTATCCAAATTTCTGTGGGAGGTTTTGGCCCATATGTCCCAAAAACCTTCCAGACGTGCGCCCACCAGGGGGGACCCCAGGTGAGCTGGGAGACCGTCATGCCACGGTCTTGTCAGCAGGCTTTTCCTGCTTTCTGGTCATTGCCTGTGAGCGGCCTCTACCTCTGCCCCCACGTGCCTGCGTACTGAACCCTCTTCCTCGGGTTCGAAAGGACTGAGATCTAAATTAATTAAACATTGGATCCGAATAACCTCTCTTAACCAGTTGAGTGGTTCTCGTATAAGGAGTAGGTAGGAATGTGGATTTCCCTGCCGTCGCCTGTGCAGTCCATTTGTCCAACTCTGGACCAAAAAGCATTTCACCCCCAAAGGGGATGGATTCCACTTCCTTCTTGGTGTCAGAGTCTCCTTGCCATTCTCTGAGCCATAAAATCCATCTAGCTGACATGGCCGATGAGGAGATGCGCGATGCTATCCTGCTAATATCCTTGGAGGTTTGACACCAGTATGAAGCAGATTCTCGAATGTGTTCAGACAGTTGGATAATTTCTTCCAAGCTATTCTCCTCAATAGCCTGTACAATATGGCTAGCCCATGCTCCCATGGCCTTGTTAACCCACACACATATGAGCGTAGGTCTCTGTGCTGCTGCTACAAATATTGACTTTAAAGCACTGTCAACCTTATGATCTGAAGCATCCTTTAAAGTCGTTACATTAGGTATTAGTAAGATTGTCTTTTTTGACAACCTACCTAGGGAAGCATCCACTACCGGTGGAGTCTCCCACTTATCCATTACACCCTTAGGTAAAGGGTAAGTTACTTGAAACCGCTTCGGAAATGGAAAGCATTTGTCAGGTTGCTTCCAAGCCTCCTCCATTTGAGCTTGGAGAGATTTAGGGATGGGAAAAACTGCTGAATGCGTGTTTTTTTTGTGTGTTTCTTTTGGGATTCGAATAATTCAAAATCCTCAGGCTCCTTAACCTCTTCTCCCTTAAAGTTCAGGATTTCGTTCACCGCGTTAATTAGTGAATCAAGACCCGAGATTGCCGTGTCCTCTTCCAGAGAATCGGCGTCTAGGTTAGAGTCAATCAACTCACCTGCCTCCGTGTCCATAATAAGACCCTCCTCCTCCTCTGATACTGGTACAACAGGAAGAGGTCTTTTAACTGCCTTGCGCACATTAGTTTCTGCTTGTGCGGGCGGCATTAACTCGATGAAAAATTCTTCCATCGTTTTTGAGAATCCCGCAGCCAATTCCGATTGCTGGTTGCGAGATTCCGCCATTTCCTTGGCGATTCCGTCTGCAAGGTTTTCCTCCCATTACCTAGACGGAGCACTGCTCCCGGGTGGAGCGACCTTGTCTAAACAGGTTTCGTACAAACATAATAAGTCTTAAAGGCCTTGGTTGGTGCTTTAGACATGCTGTTTAAACCCCGTTTCAGACTACGCAGTGCTTTCACCCTTAAACTAGGAAGAGAAACAGTGCGACATGTGACGGAAGCAAAGGTATACAGAGCCGGCTGGAAGTACTTGTCCCTTTTAAATATAGAAAGGGAAGAGCACCAAAAAAAAAAAAAAATTACACCAGCCGACTTGCAACCCTCACACACACACACAACTGTAAATCAGCTATGACGGTAGGGTTGTCCACTTGCTTCCCTGTCTTTTCTTCAGGATCTTTGTATAGAAGTCCCATGAAAATATAAATAGTAAAGCAGTAATTTGCTTGTCCAGGAGATCCTCATCTCTGACTAAACATATCTATGTAACATTTCACCAGCAGAGGGAGCCGTTATACTAATAAAAATCCTTGTGGGCTATAGGATTGGATACCTAAAATAGGGGAGGGCTAATCCCTGCCCCTCAGATTGGCACCCTTATGTATGATTAAAATGGCCGCCATTGAAATAATTAAGACACTTCTTTCAATGAAAACAAAGCCCCTGTAAGCCCTGCCTAGGAGCGCTCCATCCTTCCATTGCTCCGCGCTTCTACACTACCCACACGCGGCTCAGGAATCCCTCCTGCCGCGCTGATCTATGCGGTGCCTTTCCCCCTCAGCCCGCGCGCTGCGGGACCATTCTCACCCGGTCCCACAGCGGCACGTCTTCCGCTATTACAGCCTCCTTTCTGTGCACTGGAGAAGAACAAACTGAGTCGCGGGGAGAGGCCAGGCAGGAGCTGCAGAGTGCATCAGAGCGTCTCAGCCGCGCGGTGTACCGCGGAATCTCTCCCCGCCGGTGTGCGCGGTACAGGACCCTGCTCACTCGGTCCCTCAGCGGCGCTGCTGTTAACCGGGGAGACCTTTAACTATGCGGCCTTTACCTTTCCACCTGAATTGCATCATAAACAGACACTCTACCATTACTCTATGGCAGCTCCTGTTCTCATGCTGTCCTAAACTAGTCTTGGTATCCCTCTTATCACCAGTACTCACTGTACCCTTCTAAGGAGGATCTCCTGTTGAGAGATGCAGGTCCCTTCAAAAGGGATCTTTGTCTCTCAGGATTCAATGGTCTTTGTCTCCCTTTTCATTAGGGTGACGCAGCCAATCTCAAAAAAATAATCCTTTGGATTTTAGTCAGGAGCTCAATGCTCCACGTGCTGTACCTCCAGCACAATTTTTAAAACTGAGGGAAGAGGGATGTGAAGGGGGAGGAGCCGGCTGTGCAGACAATGCTAATTTTTAGATTGTGCCACACCTCCGGTTGCAAGCTTCACACCCCTACTGTCTAAGAATGCTCCAGTGTCCCCTAGTGGATGAAAGAGAAATTGCAGTTGCACCACAATTTCAGCTTGATCACAAAACATGGGGTAGCCTCCTGTTGCCGCCATTTTTCTGAACGCAGCGGCTGCGTGTGACGTCACGCAGCCGCCCTGATCACACCCCCACCATGCCATGCCTTCATTCGTGCCACCCCGCTTTCTTTTTGAAGCCACGACCCTGCAATGCTCCGGATCCTCCTAGGAAATAGAGCGTTGCCATACCCCCCCCCCCCCCCCGCCCCGCGAACCCCTCTGCCTGATTGACAGGCAGAGGCATTCACAATTTCTGTGGGCTACTGCAGAAAATGCGGGTGCATGCGCAAGACGGGCCCTGTTCATGCGCCCGCATCCTCATCATACTTTTTTGGATCGCTTATAGCGATCCAACATGAATTAGGCGCCATATCCATGACCATTCACCTTCATTTGGTTTTTATGTGTGCTCATTTAAGACCTGCAGTAATTTATGACTAATTCTACTAAGCAGTGAAGTTGAAGGGTATTAGAAACCTAAGAGACTAGACGCAGGTTGTAGGTTTGGTGCTATGTTAAAGCCACAGTATAGTATTTACTAAAGGATATTTTGACCTAAACAGAACACACTGTGAAGCCCTGTCCATTCCTAAACCATGATCCAGCAGTGGCTTAGAATCAATAGGGATCCAGACAGGTCTCTATATATTTATATGTTGAAATAGAAAAAATGGGGCACTGTAGTAGGGGCAGGGCCAGCAACAGAAATCTTGGGGCCCGATACAGTGAGATCTCTGGGACCCACTCATATTACAGTATATGTGTTAGCGGCGGGTCGCGCCGGCTGCCGGCCGTTGCTAGGCAACAGGGACGGCGCGTCACTTCCGCCGCTAACTCCCTGCTCCCGGCCGGTTGCCTAGCAACCGAAGACGCTGGGTGGCCATCCAGCACTGCAGTCCCGGCTGTTGCTAAGCAGCCAGGACACAGCGCGCTGTGCGCCAGCTAACAGCTGGATAATTAGGATCTGGGGCTGGGCTGCCTGTTGATTGGGCTAAAGGTGGTTTTTATGGGAGCCAGATTAGGACAGCCCCGCCGGTGATAGCTTCCTGTGGAGCTGTGTCCTACCCCTGGATTGTTCCTGTGCAGCCAGTTTATCCTGTATCCTGAGTCCTAGTGTCCGTAGCCTAATCATTGGAATATTATCCAGCCTTCCAGTCCTCTTATCCGGTATCTGCAGCCTTGGGTTTCCTGTTCCTTCTGCGGGCACCTTTACCGGTGTCGTGAGTATCGGCTCTGCCGCACCTTACGGCTGTGGCCGTATTTATTCTTACTTTCTGGCGTTTGTGTTTCT
Organism: Pseudophryne corroboree; assembly: GCF_028390025.1. NCBI lineage: Eukaryota > Metazoa > Chordata > Amphibia > Anura > Myobatrachidae > Pseudophryne > Pseudophryne corroboree. Next base: position 149,718,490 of record NC_086455.1, read on the forward strand.
CTGCGGACGTTTCCGCTATCGTTGTCCTCGCCGAATTACGACGGTGTCGTGTTTGGTGTTCGGGCAGCATTACCTTGGTTACAGTTTTGTTGGCGGCCGCGCCGCACATATACTAGTTTATTGTTCTGTAGTGGTTTCCCCCTATTTTCTTGTGTGTCTGACTTAGTTAGTTTTCCCCTTGTTCTCTCTCTGTCTCTGTTAACGCCTTGTCACCCCAAAGGCTAAATATACTGTAGTATCAAGGGTACTGTAATGGAAACTACTGAGGAGGAAAGGGATTTAGGAGTCACTATTTCAAGTGACTTAAAGGCAGGAAAGCAATGCAACAAAGCAATGAGGAAGGCTAGTCAGATGCTTGGCTGCATAGGGAGAGGAATCAGTAGCAGGAAAAGAAAAGTAATAATGCCACTGTATAGGTCATTGGTGCGGCCTCATCTGGAATACTGTGTCCAGTTCTGGAGACCATATCTCCAGAAGGATATTAATACATTAGAAGTGTACAAAGAAGGGCAACTAAAATGGTGCATGGCCTACATCACAAAACTTACCCAGAAAGGCTAAAATATCTTAACATGTATAGTTTGGAGGAGAGAAGGGAAAGGGGGGACATGATAGAAACTTTCAAATATACCAAGGGTTTTAACAAAGTTCAGGAGGGAAACATTCTTCAAAGGAAGAGAAGTATTAGAACTTGAGGACATGCACTGAGACTGGAGGGGGGGAGGTTCAGGGGAAATTTAAGGAAAAAATACTTCACAGAAAGGGTAGTGGATAAGTGGAATAGCCTCCCATCAGAGGTGGTAGAGGCTAAGACTGTAGAGCAATTTAAACATGCTTGGGATAGGCATATGAATATCCTTACAAAGAATTAAGGTTCAAAAAGGGTTGAGATTACCTAGAGGATAAAAAAAAAAGGGGGCAGACTAGATGGGCCAAGTGGTTCTTATCTGCCGTCAAATTCTATGTTTCTATGTAGGACCGGGGGGCATCGGAGTCGGACAGACCTAATACGCCTGTCAAACGCGGCTGCCGTGGGCCCAAGAAACCATAGTCTCGGAGGCATTGACCGACCACTTGGGAGAGACAACGGAGTCAGGATTCTCGTTAGATATTGCTGTGTATCCCAGTTCTGTTGTAGCTTCACGCATCTGTACTTGGAACTCTTCTGCTGCCACCCTATCTCCTGGGTTCCAAGAACAGAGATCGTAACAATATGTGTATATATATATATATATATATATATATTTAGAGTGCAACGGAATTTGCTGCACTACATAAGAAACTGTTAATTAATAAATATATTTATTTATTTATTATCTATACACGTGTATATTGGTTTATCTCTCCTTCCTCCCCGATATACACCACAGTCTGTGTATCCCTTTCTCCTTCCACCCACACACCCCACAGTCTGTCTCTCCCCAATGACTTCATGCAGCTCCCCCATACCATCCCCTGATAAATCCACTCTTACCCTGGGATGGTGCGATTCTCCAATCACTCTGATGCTCAGCCCACACCACCTACAGGTCGCTGTCCTATTTGGACAAGATGGCTCACATCCTTGCCAGGCACTAAGTGGCATATACTTGGGGCCCCTCTGAACCTTGGGGCCCAGTACAGGTGTCCGCTTTGACCCCCCTGTCGCCGGCCCTGAGTAGCGGGACATGAATCAAGGGGTCCCCCACTATAGTGCCAACCAGTCTTAGGCCAGTCAGCACAAAGATGTGATCTCCAGTAAAGAGAGACCTGCAAATCTTAATGCGAGCCACATACATGTAGATACAATTAACCTCATGCTGAAAGCACTGAGGCTATATCCCACAACCCTTTGATGATGGTTGTGGACAGGGGCAGATTTAGGGGTGGGGGCGCACAGAGGCACAACAGTAATGACCCCCCCCCAACACCCCCACCTGCCTAATTTTATTATTTGTATTGGTTCTAAGCCCTCATTTGATGATAGCTAATTTAATAGAATATAAAAAAAAACACTGACATTTTTTTATTTTTAGTTATGCATACATTACTAAGTATGACAGGTTACATCACTTCTGGTTCCGGGTGCATGGAGTGAGCAGCTCTGTCTCACAGCTCCGCTCCGTACCCGGCCTCTGTGATGCTTTTCACGGCTACTTTAGCCTCCAATCCTCCCCACAATTGCTTACTCCATCTACCGCCTTTCCAAGATGTATAAATATGTTACCTCCTTACAACCGCCATGCTCCCAGTAGCAGGCGCTGCGGCAGGTGAAGAGAGGTGCGGATCCTGTCCTATTGCCAGATGAGGACACGCACGCTGCCACCCCGGCGTCCAAGAAGTCTGCGACGGACGCATAGGACACTAATCCTGCCTCCCCTCACTGGCAACAAGACAGCCCACTCTCATATGGGGATTTAGTGGACGCCATTACCTCCACTGTGGGACCGCTGCTCACCAAGGCGGTAAGTGACATTACCACACAGCTACAGCAGTTAAATACACGTGTCTCCACTGCTGAGAACAGGATTGGCTCTATAGCCCATAACGTGGCTGATGTACAGTGTGAAGTCAAAAGACTTGGAAAGGAAAATTATGCTATAATCAATAAAATGGAGGAAATTTTAAATCGCTCCAGGCACAATAATATTAGGATAGTTGGCCTGCCTGAATCACTGAAAGGGCCCTCGCTGGATCAATTTATGAATCACACTCTATCACAATTATTAGGTATTCAAGACCTCTGTGAAGATATGATAATAGACAGAGTTCACAGAATCGGGCCAACGCTACGTCCCAATGACTCCTGCCCTAGAGTCACCATCTTTAAATGTCTGAGTTATACACATAAACTGGATACATGGTGAGCCTCCAGAAAGTACGCGTCCTTAATTGGGAGGGTAAGAATTTAAGCCTATCCCAAGATTTCTCAGCTGAATTAACAAAAGCTGAAATACCCTGAAGTATTACAGGAATTGGGGACCCCCTTGTTTTTTTTTACATAGAGGAACTACAAAGCCCAGTGTAGAACAGGGCTGAACTTTGGTGCTCCCTGTCAGATTGGGACAGGGAGTTTGGTGCCACTGTTATTGGAAGAATTCCCCGTCCTTAGCAACAACAAAATCTGGGAAACTGGGCCCCTTATTGATTGGCCCCCTGGGTTGTAGGGCAGAATTGGCCTGGGGAGGGCTGTTGCTGGGGCTCAGGAGCCAGTGGGGACCCAGAAGATGTGAGGTCTGCCAGGAGAGGTCCTTTAAAAGAGGCACCACTGCGCGGGAGAAGGGAGAGCCCCCGGAGGAATGGGAAGATTACCTGGGAAGGTGTCATGATGCAGCCACCAGGAGTCCCTCACCGAAGTCTGCTTGCTGCATCAGCCGAGCCGCCGCCAGGATGTAGATCGATGACCTGCCTGGGGAAGAAGAGAAGCCGCCTGCCACGCCGTGGAGATCATCAGCGCTGAAGAGGACCGGAGACCCTGCCTGAGGGGAAGAGCTGGCCGCGGCAGTGCCAGCAGGGACGGAACGTGGAGAAGAGCCGCCGCTGCTGAGAGACTGGAGCGCTGAAACAGATGAACCGCAGCCCATCCAGGTATGCAGCAATGATCTCGGTCCCCTGGATTCGGCAGAAGAGCGGCCGCTGGGTTGGTGAGAAGCACGTAGGCATCGCGGAGGACGAGCCCGGCAGAGAAGACCCCAGCGAAGACCCCGGGCAGTGTCACTAGAGAACACTGCTGCTGGAGCAGAGAGGACCCGGAGAAGACCCCTGGCTGGCAGTGAGAAGATGGCGCAGACCAGTGTGAGGACAGCACGGACCGGAGCCTGCAGAAAGAAAGAAGACCTCCCCGGAGCACAGCCGACTTCAGGACAGGAGCGCAGCCCGGTGCGGTGCTCAGCATCCTGGGCAGCGCTGAAGATTCTAATGATCGGAGGTGGCAGAAGCGCCACAACGAGTGGTGAGAGTACTGGCACACCTTCCGCTGCATAACTCTGCAAATGGGGAAGAGTTATTTAAAAAGGGGGTAGGCTCCCCTTCACCACTGCCCTGCATATTAATTTAGTAAGAGGGTAGGCACCCCTTCATCTGTGCCCCGCAGGACAGCTTAGTAAAGGGGGTAGGCTCCCCTATAGCTGTGTCACCCCCCCTGTTAGTGCCCTCCACTGCAAAAACTCTGCAATGGGGGAACAAGTTAATAAGGGGGTAGGCTCCCCTTCAGCAGTGCCCCACAAGACAAGTTTAATGGAGGGGGTGAGCTCCCCTCATCACCAGTGTCCCACATATTAATGTATTAAAGGGGGTAGGCACCCCTATATTTGTGTTTCCCCTGCAACCCTTCCGCTGCCAAAACTCTGCTCTGGGGAAACATGTTGTTTTAAAGGAAAGGTTATAGTTAAAAGGGGGTAGGCTCCCCTTCAGTGTTGTGCCCCACAAGTTCTCGTTTAAAGGGAGTAGGCTCCCCTGTTGGTTGGTTGTTAGAAAAGGGGGTGGGCTCCCCAGATTGAATGAGATGTCAGGAGTGAGATATATTTATATTTATGCAACTGTCTGCTATTCTGCAAATGCTTTAGTACCTACGAAGGTGGCTGATTATTGACTGTATTATACAAGCTCCACCCACCAGTGCTTATGCAAGATAATATCTGTGTGCTGTGTATTACTACAAAGGCGGATTCTTATGGACTGTGTTATACAAGCTCCGCCCAGCAGTGTCTTTCAAAGCTAATATACCTGTGTGCTTATTGCTACTTGGAAGGCGGGTTATAATTGACTGTTATGCAAGCTCCGCCCAAAAGTGTCTTTCAAAGCTAATATACCTGTGTGCTTATTGCTACTTCAAAGGCAGATTCTTCAAAGGCGGGTTATAATTGACTGTGTTATGCAAGCTCCGCCCAGCAGTGTCTTTCAAAGCTAATATACCTTTGTGCCTATTGCTACTTCAAAGGCGGGTGATAATTGACTGTGTTATGCAAGCTCCGCCCAGCAGTGTCTTTTAAAGCTAATATACCTGTGTACTTGCTTGCTACTTGTTCCCGCAACTCACCTGTACAAGTGCTACTGCTGGCTATACAAGACTGTGCTATTTCAAGATGACGCCCGCTTGCTACCTGTACCCGCAATTCACCTGTACAAGTGCTACTGCTGACTATACAAGACTGTGCTATTTCAAGACGATGACGCTTGCTACCTGTCCCCGCAGTTCACCTGTACAAGTGCTACTGCTGACTATACAAGACTGTGCTATTTCAAGACGATGACGCTTGCTACCTGTCCCCGCAGTTCACCTGTACAAGTGCTACTGCTGACTATACAAGACTGTGCTATTTCAAGACGATGACGCTTGGTACCTGTCCCTGCAGTTCACCTGTACAAGTGCTACTGCTGACTATACAAGACTGTGCTATTTCAAGACGATGACGCTTGCTACCTGTCCCCGCAGTTCACCTGTACAAGCGCTACTGCTGGCTATGCAAGACTGTGCTATTTAAAGACGACGCTTGCTTGCTGCCTGTTCCCGCAGTTCACCTGCACAAGTGCTACTGCTGGCCATACAAGACTGTGCTATTTAAAGACGACGCTTGCTTGCTACCTGTTCCCGCAGTTCACCTGTACAAGCGCTACTGCTGGCTATACAAGACTGTGCTATTTAAAGACGACGCTTGCTTGCTACCTGTTCCCGCAGTTCACCTGTACAAGTGCTACTGCTGGCCATACAAGACCTGTACCATGTGTGTTCATTGTGTCTGAGGGGTAAAGCAGGTCTGCCGCTCTGATCACCCGAACCTGATTTATCTTAGTACCCCACACTCAGTTTAAGTTTCCGGCACTGTATTTGTGGGCGTTACAAAGCCGGTAGAGCCTTTTCTCCTATATGCACTCGTCTGATAGCTGACAATCGGAAATTTGCTTTAATTTACCCCGCCAATCTACGCCTGTTTGCCAAGGACAGACAATATGATTTCATGTCACCTGCAGATGCTGTTGAATGTCTACGTGAAAGAGACCCATGCTCTGAATCTGATATCACGGATCCGGCCTAATGTTCCTTATACTACTCCTCCACTTCACCAACACAGACGTGTCGGTTCTTGAGTGGCTGTGATAGTACTCTCAAACTCCCGCTCACCGTTTTGATTGTTGCATTTGTTGCATCTGTTGTACTTTTGTCCACATTTTTTCCTCCCCTCTCCTTAGATTTTTCTTTTCTTACAAAGCGATATTCTCAGGGTACCAGGGTACTTACATACACCTCTATTGTTATGCAACATGTCTGAGATTAAAGTAGGGTCCCTCAATCTAGGGGTATCCAATTCCACTGCGAAACGCAGGAAAATCCTGGTATACTGTAATAAGTTAGAATTGGACATAGTCTTTATTCGGGAAGCTCATGTAATACCTTCAGAAATGCTGAAACTTCAAATACTGGATTGGAAATTGTTGGCCAGTGCATCCTATAGCTCTATAGCCCGAGGTGTGGTCATTTTAATCAAACGCATGTTTCCATGTGAACTCACCAAAGTGACTTCTAATACTGAGGGTAGATTTGTTAAAGCTCATGTTTTACTATGCTCTAAACAGTTCACATTATGTAATGTGTATGCGCCAACGGTGTATAAGAAGCACGTCTTCCTGAAGTTGATTACTGTACTGATACCTTACATGGATAGGGCATTAATGATATGGGGGGACTTTAATCTTATTTCTGATAGATGCCTTGATAGATCCTCCTCTCCAAAAAATCCTTCTCCTTACGTAAATTCGGTATTCCCCATTTTGCTTCCCAACTGTCCCTAGTAGATATATGGAGAGTTTCCAACCCCATAACCAAAGAATACACCTGTCTCTCAGCCGCCTATCATACTTTGTCACGAATTGATTATATGCTACTTTCACAGACTTTACTCACAAGAGTTTCTGATGTAAAAATTTAACCGATCTCTATTTCAGACCACTTTATGCAGTGGTTCACTTTACATATTTCTGATGAACCGCCCTCTAAAGTTCTATGGCATTTCCCCACCCACCTTATGGCATCCCTAGACTTTACAAATATGTTAGTGGATAGCTGGGAGGATTTCTGTTCCAGCAACCAGTCCCATGCGAGCACTAAACACCCTTTATTTTGGCAGACAGCTAAATCAGTGCTGCAAGGCAGTATTTTATCCTATGTGGTGAAACTGAATAAAGCCTATGCTGCCTCCTATCTTAAACTACAGCATACTCTTTCTTCTACTTAGACTACTGCCAAAACCCAAATATGACTAATAAACAGAAATATTCTATAGCGAGGACTCATTTTAATGAATACTTACATAACAGAGGGAATAAATCTTTATACAATGTCACCTATCGTCACCACCATTTCAGGAACAAAACTGTCACGCTACTGACTAACATGCTGATTGGTACCAGGCTATCAGCGGTAGTTCACCCCCTTAAAAGCCCAGATGGGTCCCTCACTTCCTCAAACAAACAGATTGTGAATGTCATGAAGGACTTTTATGCTGCCCTATACTCCCCCGATCCTTTAGACTCTGATAAAGTTGAGTCATCCTATCCCAGATGGAACCCACTTTGGTCTAATGTTACTTTCCTTAAAATCACACCTGGATTGGAGAGAGATTTGGTTAACCCTATCACTCCTGTTGAAGTTTCAAAAACTATTAAAGCATTGAAACAAGGCACAGCTCGTGGCCCGGATGGGTTTGGTGGCAGCTTTTACAAATGAATGCTTTCTCACATTCTCGACACTCTGGTTCGTACCTTTACTCATATATTAGTGTCTGGTTTAACCCCTCTTTACTTTAACGTGGCATATATCAGGTTCCTGCCTAAACCTGGATGGAATTTAACTTTGCCTGGATGTTATAGGCCGATATCACTTTTGGACTCGGACTATATGATCCTGGCAAAGATACTGGCTCCAAAATTCTTCTGATTCTCCCCCCTCCAGGTGTAATTTTGTCACTAGATGCAGAAAAGGCCTTTGACCTAGTACTTTGGCCACATTTATACTCTACTATGGCCCGTTTTGGTTTTCCTCCTGTATTCATATCTTATATCAAACTGCTATATAATAACCCTCTCTCACAGATAATCTGTAATGGCCAAATTTTAGAATACTTTCTTTTATATAGAGGTACGTGACAAGGATGCCCCTTGTCGCCCCTTTTATTTGCCATTGCAATTGAACCCCTTGCTATTTTACTCCGCGCTTCGTCTGGGTTTAAAGGAATAAAAATATCAACCCATGAATTAAAAGTCTCCCTATTTGCAGACAATATGTTGCTTTTTGTTACTGATCCTTTAACCTCCATTCCCAGCATCATGTCATTGATAATGATTTTGGCAAGGAGTCAGGATACAAAATCAACATAGACAAATCAGAAATACTACCCATAGGCAAATATTCAATGGATCTTGCTTCCTCTCCAGTCTTCTCGCTTTTAAAATTAATATTTCCCAGATAAAATACCTAGGGGTCTACATTACCAACAAAGTGGAAAATCTATACAAGGCAAATTTTTCCCCTATTATTCAGAAGGTGTCAACACTAATGTTATCCTGGAACACTCTTCCCCTCTCCCTGTTGGGTAGGGCAGCGGCTGTAAAGATGGTGATCTTTCCAAAAGTATTTTACACCATCCAAATGCTGCCTGTTGCTCTTGGCTACAGAGACATTCTGAGCATTAATTCCTCTAGTTCCTCTTTCCTGTGGAAGGGGAATCGTCCTAAGATTGCAATTTCAAAACTGATGCTCCCCGAGTTGCAGGGAGGTTTTGGTATTCCAGATTTAAAATCATACACCATATCTGTATTCTTTCACTATGCAGGGAATTGGTTGCTGGATAAATCCACCTACACTGATATTATACTAGATCAGGCGATTTTTACTCCCTACTCCCCATCAGCACTACTGTATTACACCTAGAGATGAGCGGATTCGGTTTTACTCGGTTCTCAAAACCGAATCTTATTGGCTCACGGATGTCACGTGTTTTGGATAGCCAATAAGATTCGCTTTTGAGAACCGAGTAAAACCGAGTAAAACCGAATCCGCTCATTACACCTCAAATCTTCAGCTATTCCGAAAGATATTTACTCCAATGTCATTTTTCACGATACCTATATTTATTGGATAAGCTTAAATAAAAAATTGAAGTGGGACTTTAGATTCTCCCCCTACCTCCCCCTTTGGGGCAATCCTGACTTCTCCCCCTCCCTTTACAACCCATCTTTTCGGGACTGGAGACGCAAAGGTATAGCTCTTGTGAACAAGGTTTTTGACCCAGGTGGCAGAGTTCTTACCTTTGCTGACCTTCAGCAGCAATTTCTACTCCCAAATAATCACTTCTGCCTCTACCTTCAGGTGAGACATTATGTGCAGTCACTTCCACTCCCCACCTTCTTGACACATGACACACATATCATAATTAAATTGTTGCAACTTAGAGCCACCAAAGTGTATAAACTACAACATTTATACCCTCATTTGACAGAAGCAAAGGTCAACCTCCCCCTTTACTGCACAGAGGCTGCTTGCAAATTGGAATGCAGATATACCCAATCTTCCCGGGATGCAGTCAATTTACCTCCAATCAAAATCCCAACGGTCGAAATCCCGACAGCAATTGACCGACGGTCAAAATCCCGATAAGGTCAAAATACGGATATGTAAAATGCAGACAGGTCAAAATGCCGACATGAGTTTTTCATGATTTTTTTCATTGAAACCGACTTGTTCATACTTTACCACCCCAGTGGACCTGGAGGGGGAATATAATAGTGTGGCGAGCGCAGCGAGGCACCGTGCCCGAAGCATGGCGAGCTCAGCGAGCCATGCGAGGGGACGCGGTACACTTTTATATGGTGTCCATGTTGACCTATGTCGACATACACACACAAAAACCAATGAAAATGCATGTCGGTATTTTGACCTGTCGGCATTTTACATTACGGTATTTTGACCTTGTCGGTATTTTAAATGTCAGTATTTTGTCCATGTCGGGATTTTGACCTTGTCGGGATTTTGACCGTTGGTCAATTGCTGTCGGGATTTTGATTGGAGGTATTTCATACCGATCCCAATCTTCCGTACCGCCCTGAGGTCATCATGGACAATTATTGCAAATATTCTAAACATTTACAGTCAGCTTACCTACAGGAAACACACCTTAGGTTCATTCATAGGGCCTACATTTCACCCGCCCAACGAAAATACATGAGTACTGATGACTCTGAGAATTGCACAAAATGTTCTATGCTTAATGCTAAGTATTTTCATTGTATTTGGGAATGCGCTAAGGTTCGCAGATTTTGATCTAAAATAATTTACTATGTGAATACTGTTCTCAGTGTATCCTTGACACCTACCCCAGAAGCATGTCTTCTATTCTGTTTTGACAACTGGGATTTGGGAACCCATCCATCCCTTTGTATTCCTCTCATTGTCATAATTCTGACACTAGCCAAAAAATTAAACTTAATACACTGGACCAGGAAATCAGCGCTTACACTCCAAGAACTGAAATCGAGACTTCTCCAATTTTTTTATTTCGACATACAGTACATTCTATGCTTCTAAATGAGGCTCTTTCCATGAAATCTTTCCACAATAAATGGGACCTCTTATACAGGATGGGGACTCTCGATGCACAATTTCACATTACTTTGGCACTCAAAACTGGTCTAGAGCTATGTCTTATCTGATTCTATAGTCCCTAACTGAATATCTCATTGATTTCTTGACTACCCCAATTGAATTGACCTACCACATTCATACTGTTGTTCATTCCACTCTAGAGTTGACGTATAGCTTTAATAATGGTCCTTACAGTCTGCAACCTTTGCATGTGTACCTGTATTATATGTGATGGAACGACACCCTGTAATCTTTTGCTTTAAGCAATGTCGAATTATGCTCTTTGTACCTGCTTGCTGATATTGTATAATGGTATCTTGACTTATGCCTCCCTCCCTCCCGTATAGCTTCCTAAACCTCTTCTCCCCCTTTGTGTGAGTCTCGTGAATTGTATTGTTCTATTTTCTGGTTTGCTCCTTATCTCTCATTTTGCATTTTATAATTGTTACTGCATATGTACGTTGTATTTAACTCTTTGATTGAAAACTTGAAAATCTACCTCTGGGAAACACGCCTGTTGATTAATAGACAACTGCGCCCCCATACATATAAGTGAACACCTCCTTTTTTCACATTGTTCAAAAACCACACATGCAGCCCATACACACTCCCCCCGCAAAACACCCACCTTCACGCCCATTTTTGCTGTCCTGCGAAGCCTTGCCCCCGCACCGCCTTCAACATGCACAGACGTAATTTTTACAGCATACAAGACAGGGCCAGCACCCCTGTATTTTACAGCATACAGGAGGACAGTGTCCCTGCCCCCTGTACAACACAGTGACAGCAGGACAGCAACACCCATGTACAACTGCAACACCCCTAACAGCACATGAAACACCAGCGACAGCCAGGACAGCACCCCTAACATCACAGGGACACCACAGTGACTGCAGCAGCACCCCCCGAGAGCACACACTAACCTCACCCAACGCCACCACCCACAGAGAGAGACAGAGGTCTGTCTCCCTCATTCTCCAAGTCCGGAGCAAAAATGGTGGTGACGCGCGGCTGTTTATATGGAGTCCAAAACCCGCGAGAATCCGACAGCAGGATGATGTTTTGCCTCGTTCTGGTTTCCAAGTCTGGTGGGAAGTACCAAGTCGGACTCGGATTCTGGCTCGGAACGTAAAGTTCAGGGGGGTTCGGTTCTCTGAGAACCGAACCCGCTCATCTCTAACATAGACTTAGACAGTTAAGAATCTGACAGAAGTAGTCCCAGATTAAACAAATTACAACTAAAAATTAATATTTGTATTTGTCACCTGTGCAATAGTTGTTTAATTAATTTAAATTTGCATGTACACCAATTATATAATGCCCTGCAGTAGTAGCCAGGATCATTTATTCTACTTTATTACGTCATACACATTATTATCAAATACAACAGAGCATATTTTTTCAGTCACTAAATATAATTCTCTTATAATAAGACACAATAGAAAAGTGTGATGTGATATATTTAAAATCAAACAATATATACAAATCAATGGAAAAACATTTACACATATGTACCAGGGACGTGCGGTGAGCGAAATTGCTCAGGAGGCACTTGCTTGCACCAGAGACAGATTTACATGCAATATATGAGCCAAAGGGTACATGGGGGCATTATACACAGGTACAGCGGTAAAAACTCCTGAAAATTTTGTGAATTTTGATTTGAGATTTGCTTAAAAGATAGGCCTGCCATAGACTTTTTACTCCACAGTTTTGGCTATAAAAATGATTAGAATAATGCAAAGAAGATATTTCAAACATATTCTTTGTATTTTTCATATACTTTATACAGTAAAAACTCTGGCACGAACATTAGTATGACAGGAAAGGCTCTGCCTCACCCCACCGCACATCACTGGTATGTACTGTAGTCTTATATTGTGGCAACTGTGGTGCCAAATAGCTGCTCTTACTGCATCAGTTCCCATGCAACTTGTACTAGAGATGAGCGGGTTCGTTTTCTCGGAAACCGAACCCCCCCGAACTTCAGCCTTTTTACACGGGTCCGAGGCAGACTCGGATCTTCCCGCCTTGCTCGGCTAACCCGAGCGCGCCCGAACGTCATCATCCCGCTGTCGGATTCTCGCGAGGCTCGTATTCTATCGCGAGACTCGGATTCTATATAAGGAGCCGCGCGTCGCCGCCATTTTCACACGTGCATTGAGATTCATAGGGAGAGGACGTGGCTGGCGTCCTCTCCGTTTAGAGTAGAGTAGAGAGTAGAGAGTCTAGAGACACTTGATTTACTAATTTTGGGGAGCATATTAGGACGGAGTACTACTTGCTGATAGTGTGACCAGTGACCACCAGTTTAATTAATCCGTTCTCTGCCTGAAAAAAAACGATACACAGTGTGACACAGTCACATACCATATCTGTGCTCAGCCTCAGTGTGCCCTCAGTGTGCTGCATCATCTATGTAATACTGTATATCTGACTGTGCTGAGTGCTCACTGCTCACACAGCTTAATTGTGGGGGAGACTGGGGAGCAGTTATAGCAGGAGTACATATTTTAACAGTGCACACTTTTGCTGCCAGAGTGCCACTGCCAGTGCCAGTGTGACTGACCAGTGACCACTGACCACCAGTATATTGTGATCGTCGTGTGGTGTTTTTATTCTATAAACGCATTCTGCTGACAGTGTCCAGTATATACGTATATAATATATACCTGTCCGGCTGCAGTAGTGATATATATATATTTTTTATATCATTATCATCCAGTCTATATTAGCAGCAGACGCAGTACGGTAGTCCACGGCTGTAGCTACCTCTGTGTCGGCAGTCGCTAGTCCATCCATAATTGTATACCACCTACCTGTGGTGTTTTTTTTTTTTTTTTCTATCTTCTTGATACTACTAGTAGCTTACTTTAGGAGTCTGCAGTGCTGAGCTGACAGTGTCCAGCAGGTCCGTCATTATATAATATATACCTGTCCTGCTGCAGTAGTGATATATATATATATATTTTATATCATTATCATCCAGTCTATATTAGCAGCAGACGCAGTACGGTAGTCCACGGCTGTAGCTACCTCTGTGTCGGCAGTCGCTCGTCCATCCATAATTGTATACCACCTACCTGTGGTGTTTTTTTTTTTTCTATCTTCTTGATACTAGTAGCTTACTTTAGGAGTCTGCAGTGCTGAGCTGACAGTGTCCAGCAGGTCCGTCATTATATAATATATACCTGTCCGGCTGCAGTAGTGATATATATATATATTTTTTATATCATTATCATCCAGTCTATATTAGCAGCAGACGCAGTACGGTAGTCCACGGCTGTAGCTACCTCTGTGTCGGCAGTCGCTAGTCCATCCATAATTGTATACCACCTACCTGTGGTGTTTTTTTTTCTTTTCTATCTTCTTGATACTACTAGTAGCAGTGACGTGCGGTGGGGTGAGGCAGGTGAGGCAGAGCCTTTCCTGTCATACTAACGTTTGTACCAGAGTTTTGATTGTATAAAGTATATGAAAAATACAAAGAATATGTTTGAAATATCTTCTTTGCATTATTCTAATAATTTTTATAGCTAGAACTCTGGAGCAAAAAGTCTATGGCAGGTGAGGCAGTGCCTCACCTGGGTAACTTTTCTGCACATCTCTGATCAAAACTCACCAAATTTCCAGAAGTTTATACTGCTGCACCTGTGTATAATGCCCATATGAACCCTTTGGCTCATATATTGTGTTTAAATCTGGTTCTGGTGCTAGCCAGTGCCTCCTGAGCCATTTAGCTCACTGCACGTCCCTGACTAGTAGCTTACTTTAGGAGTCTGCAGTGCTGAGCTGACAGTGTCCAGCAGGTCCGTCATTATATAATATATACCTGTCCTGCTGCAGTAGTGATATATATATATATATATTTTTTATATCATTATCATCCAGTCTATATTAGCAGCATATGCAGTACGGTAGTCCACGGCTGTAGCTACCTCTGTGTCGGCAGTCGCTCGTCCATCCATAATTGTATACCACCTACCTGTGGTGTTTTTTTTTTCTATCTTCTTGATACTAGTAGCTTACTTTAGGAGTCTGCAGTGCTGAGCTGACAGTGTCCAGCAGGTCCGTCATTATATAATATATACCTGTCCTGCTGCAGTAGTGATATATATATATATATTTTATATCATTATCATCCAGTCTATATTAGCAGCAGACGCAGTACGGTAGTCCACGGCTGTAGCTACCTCTGTGTCGGCAGTCGCTAGTCCATCCATAATTGTATACCACCTACCTGTGGTGTTTTTTTTTTCTATCTTCTTGATACTACTAGTAGCTTACTTTAGGAGTCTGCAGTGCTGAGCTGACAGTGTCCAGCAGGTCCGTCATTATATAATATATACCTGTCCTGCAGCAGTAGTGATATATATATATATATATTTTTTATATCATTATCATCCAGTCTATATTAGCAGCAGACGCAGTATGGTAGTCCACGGCTGTAGCTACCTCTGTGTCGGCAGTCGCTCGTCAATCCATAAGTATACTAGTATCCATCCATCTCCATTGTTTACCTGAGGTGCCTTTTAGTTGTGCCTATTAAAATATGGAGAACAAAAATGTTGAGGTTCCAAAAATAGGGAAAGATCAAGATCGACTTCCACCTCGTGCTGAAGCTGCTGCCACTAGTCATGGCCGAGACGATGAAATGCCAGCAACGTCGTCTGCCAAGGCCGATGCCCAATGTCCTAGTACAGAGCATGTAAAATCCAAAACACCAAATATCAGTAAAAAAAGGACTCAAAAATCTAAAATAAAATTGTCGGAGGAGAAGCGTAAACTTGCCAATATGCCATTTACCACACGGAGTGGCAAGGAACGGCTGAGGCCCTGGTCTATGTTCATGGCTAGTGGTTCAGCTTCACATGAGGATGGAAGCACTCAGCCTCTCGCTAGAAAAATGAAAAGACTCAAGCTGGCAAAAGCACAGCAAAGAACTGTGCGTTCTTCAAAATCACAAATCCACAAGGAGAGTCCAATTGTGTCGTTTGCGATGCCTGACCTTCCCAACACTGGACGTGAAGAGCATGCGCCTTCCACCATTTGCATGCCCCCTGCAAGTGCTGGAAGGAGCACCCGCAGTCCAGTTCCTGATAGTCAGATTGAAGATGTCAGTGTTGAAGTACACCAGGATGAGGAGGATATGGGTGTTGCTGGCGCTGGGGAGGAAATTGACCAGGAGGATTCTGATGGTGAGGTGGTTTGTTTAAGTCAGGCACCCGGGGAGACACCTGTTGTCCGTGGGAGGAATAGGGCCATTGACATGCCTGGTGAAAATACCAAAAAGATCAGCTCTTCGGTGTGGAAGTATTTCAACAGAAATGCGGACAACATTTGTCAAGCCGTGTATTGCCTTTGTCAAGCTGTAATAAGTAGGGGTAAGGACGTTAACCACCTCGGAACATCCTCCCTTATACGTCACCTGCAGCGCATTCATCATAAGTCAGTGACAAGTTCAAAAACTTTGGGCGACAGCGGAAGCAGTCCACTGACCAGTAAATCCCTTCCTCTTGTAACCAAGCTCACGCAAACCACCCCACCAACTCCCTCAGTGTCAATTTCCTCCTTCCCCAGGAATGCCAATAGTCCTGCAGGCCATGTCACTGGCAATTATGACGAGTCCTCTCCTGCCTGGGATTCCTCCGATGCATCCTTGCGTGTAATGCCTACTGCTGCTGGCGCTGCTGTTGTTGCTGCTGGGAGTCGATGGTCATCCCAGAGGGGAAGTCGTACTCGTAAGACCACTTTTACTACTTCCACCAAGCAATTGACTGTCCAACAGTCCTTTGCGAGGAAGATGAAATATCACAGCAGTCATCCTGCTGCAAAGCGGATAACTGAGGCCTTGGCATCCTGGGCGGTGAGAAACGTGGTTCCGGTATCCATCATTACTGCAGAGGCAACTAGAGACTTGTTGGAGGTACTGTGTCCCCGGTACCAAATACCATCTAGGTTCCATTTCTCTAGGCAGGCGATACCGAAAATGTACACAGACCTCAGAAAAAGAGTCACCAGTGTCCTAAAAAATGCAGTTGTACCCAATGTCCACTTAACCACGGACATGTGGACAAGTGGAGCAGGGAAGGCTCAGGACTATATGACTGTGACAGCCCACTGGGTAGATGTATGGACTCCCGCCGCAAGAACAGCAGCGGCGGCACCAGTAGCAGCATCTCGCAAACGCCAACTCTTTCCTAGGCAGGCTACGCTTTGTATCACCGCTTTCCATAATACGCACACAGCTAAAAACCTCTTACGGCAACTGAGGAAGATCATCGCAGAATGGCTTACCCCAATTGGACTCTCCTGTGGATTTGTGGCATCGGACAACGCCAACAATATTGTGTTTGCATTAAATATGGGCAAATTCCAGCACGTCCCATGTTTTGCACATACCTTGAATTTGGTGGTGCAGAATTATTTAAAAAAAGAGAGGGGCGTGCAAGAGATGCTGTCGGTGGCCAGAAGAATTACGGGACACTTTCGGCGTACAGGCACCACGTACAGAAGACTGGAGCAACACCAAAAACGCCTGAACCTGCCCTGCCATCATCTGAAGCAAGAAGTGGTAACGAGGTGGAATTCAACCCTCTATATGCTTCAGAGGTTGGAGGAGCAGCAAAAGGCCATTCAAGCCTATACAACTGAGCACGATATAGGAGGTGGAATGCACCTGTCTCAAGCGCAGTGGAGAATGATTTCAACGTTGTGCAAGGTTCTGCAACCTTTTGAACTTGCCACACGTGAAGTCAGTTCAGACACTGCCAGCCTGAGTCGGGTCATTCCCCTCATCAGGCTTTTGCAGAAGAAGCTGGAGACATTGAAGGAGGAGCTAACACAGAGCGATTCCGCTAGGCATGTGGGACTTGTGGATGGAGCCCTTAATTCGCTTAACAAGGATTCACGGGTGGTCAATCTGTTGAAATCAGAGCACTACATTTTGGCCACCGTGCTCGATCCTAGATTTAAAACCTACCTTGGATCTCTCTTTCCGGCAGACACAAGTCTGCTGGGGTTCAAGGAACTGCTGGAGACAAAATTGTCAAGTCAAGCGGAACGCGACCTGTCAACATCTCCTCCTTCACATTCTCCCGCAACTGGGGGTGCGAGGAAAAGGCTCAGAATTCCGAGCCCACCCGCTGGCGGTGATGCAGGGCAGTCTGGAGCGACTGCTGATGCTGACATCTGGTCCGGACTGAAGGACCTGACAACGATTACGGACATGCCGTCTACTGTCACTGCATATGATTCTCTCCCCATTGAAAGAATGGTGGAGGATTATATGAGTGACCGCATCCAAGTAGGCACGTCAGACAGTCCGTACTTATACTGGCAGGAAAAAGAGGCAATTTGGAGGCCCTTGCACAAACTGGCTTTATTCTACCTAAGTTGCCCTCCCACAAGTGTGTACTCCGAAAGAGTGTTTAGTGCCGCCGCTCACCTTGTCAGCAATCGGCGTACGAGGTTACATCCAGAAAATGTGGAGAAGATGATGTTCATTAAAATGAATTATAATCAATTCCTCCGTGGAGACATTGACCAGCAGCAATTGCCTCCACAAAGTAGTACACAGGGAGCTGAGATGGTGGATTCCAGTGGGGACGAATTGATAATCTGTGAGGAGGAGGATGTACACGGTGATATATCGGAGGATTATGATGAGGTGGACATCTTGCCTCTGTAGAGCCAGTTTGTGCAAGGAGAGATTAATTGCTTCTTTTTTGGTGGGGGTCCAAACCAACCCGTCATTTCAGTCACAGTCGTGTGGCAGACCCTGTCACTGAAATGATGGGTTGGTTAAAGTGTGCATGTCCTGTTTATACAACATAAGGGTGGGTGGGAGGGCCCAAGGACAATTCCATCTTGCACCTCTTTTTTCTTTCATTTTTCTTTGCGTCATGTGCTGTTTGGGGGGTGTTTTTTGGAAGGGCCATCCTGCGTGACACTGCAGTGCCACTCCTAGATGGGCCAGGTGTTTGTGTCGGCCACTAGGGTCGCTTAGCTTACTCACACAGCTACCTCATTGCGCCTCTTTTTTTCTTTGCGTCGTGTGCTGTTTGGGGAGTGTTTTTTGGAAGGGCCATCCTGCGTGACACTGCAGTGCCACTCCTAGATGGGCCAGGTGTTTGTGTCGGCCACTTGGGTTGCTTAGCTTAGCCATCCAGCGACCTCGGTGCAAATTTTAGGACTAAAAATAATATTGTGAGGTGTGAGGTGTTCAGAATAGACTGAAAATGAGTGGAAATTATGGTTATTGAGGTTAATAATACTTTGGGATCAAAATGACCCCCAAATTCTATGATTTAAGCTGTTTTTTAGGGTTTTTGAAAAAAACACCCGAATCCAAAACACACCCGAATCCGACAAAAAAAATTCGGTGAGGTTTTGCCAAAACGCGTTCGAACCCAAAACACGGCCGCGGAACCGAACCCAAAACCAAAACACAAAACCCGAAAAATTTCCGGTGCTCATCACTAACTTGTAAACGCCAAGCATAAAATACCCATCTTATACCCAGTGGTGAAAGTAGTATTTTATTACTTCCTGGCCCTATTCGTGGACACTTGCTGATGACTTACCATCTTGGGGCCTTGGCCACACATCACAGTGGCGTATCTCCAGGACACTCCCACATTTCTCATAACTCTAGGGCATAGGTTCTCAAACTCGGTCCTCAGGACCCCACACAGTGCATGTTTTGCAGGTCTTATCAAAGAATCACAAGTGAAATAATTAGCTCCACCTGTGGACCTTTTACAATGTGTCAGTGAGTAATGAATACACCTGTGCACCTGCTGGGTTACCTACAAAACATGCACTGTGTGGGGTCCTGAGGACCGAGTTTGAGATCCTGTGCTCTAGGGGCATGACCAGTGCCCAGTGCCAGTCACTCACAAAGTCCACCATGCCACCAAGCGCTATGACTCTCTCGATGGTGCATCTTATGGTGGCAATGGTAATCGTACACCATACTGGCTTGTACCACCTTATTTGCACCACTGTTTATTAGAGATGAGCGGGTTCGGTTTCTTTGAATCCGAACCCGCACGAACTTCACTTTTTTTTCCACGGGTCCGAGCGACTCGGATCTTCCCGCCTTGCTCGGTTAACCCGAGCGCGCCCGAACGTCATCATGACGCTGTCGGATTCTCGCGAGGCTCGGATTCTATCGCGAGACTCGGATTCTATATAAGGAGCCGCGCGTCGCCGCCATTTTCACTCGTGCATTGAGATTGATAGGGAGAGGACGTGTCTGGCGTCCTCTCCATTAGAATAGAGATAGATAGATTAGATAGAGAGAGATTGTGCAGAGTCGCAGACAGAGTTAGTTTACCACAGTCAGTGACCAGTGCAGTTGCTAGTTAACTTTTATTTAATATAATATATCCGTTCACTTCTCTCTGCTATATCCGTTCTCTGCCTGAAAAAAAAAACGATACACAGCACAGTCAGTCACACAGTGTGACTCAGTCTGTGTGCACTCAGCTCAGCCCAGTGTGCTGCACAGTCATCAATGTATAAATTAAAAGCTTATAATTAATTGTGGGGGAGACTGGGGAGCACTGCAGGTTGTTAGCAGGAGCCAGGAGTACAATTATATTAATTAACAGTGCACACTTTTGCTGCAGGAGTGGTGACCAGTGCCTGACCACCAGTATAGTATTGTTGTATACTACTAATATCTCTTTAAATATCAACCAGTCTATATTAGCAGCAGACACAGTACAGTGCGGTAGTTCACGGCTGTGGCTACCTCTGTGTCGGCACACGGCAGGCAGTCCGTCCGACCAGAATTGTATTATTTATTATTATATACCTACCACCTAACCGTGGTTTTTTTTTCATTCTTTATACCGTCATAGTGTCATCCTAATTGTTACGAGTATACTACTATCTCTTTATCAACCAGTGTACAGTGCGGTAGTTCACGGCTGTGGCTACCTCTGTGTCGGCACACGGCAGGCAGTCCGTCCGACCAGAATTGTATTATTTATTATTATATACCTACCACCTAACCGTGGTTTTTTTTTCATTCTTTATACCGTCATAGTGTCATCCTAATTGTTACGAGTATACTACTATCTCTTTATCAACCAGTGTACAGTGCGGTAGTTCACGGCTGTGGCTACCTCTGTGTCGGCACACGGCAGGCAGTCCGTCCGACCAGAATTGTATTATTTATTATTATATACCTACCACCTAACCGTGGTTTTTTTTTCATTCTTTATACCGTCATAGTGTCATCCTAATTGTTACGAGTATACTACTATCTCTTTATCAACCAGTGTACAGTGCGGTAGTTCACGGCTGTGGCTACCTCTGTGTCGGCACACGGCAGGCAGTCCGTCCGACCAGAATTGTATTATTTATTATTATATACCTACCACCTAACCGTGGTTTTTTTTTCATTCTTTATACCGTCATAGTGTCATCCTAATTGTTACGAGTATACTACTATCTCTTTATCAACCAGTGTACAGTGCGGTAGTTCACGGCTGTGGCTACCTCTGTGTCGGCACACGGCAGGCAGTCCGTCCGACCAGAATTGTATTATTTATTATTATATACCTACCACCTAACCGTGGTTTTTTTTTCATTCTTTATACCGTCATAGTGTCATCCTAATTGTTACGAGTATACTACTATCTCTTTATCAACCAGTGTACAGTGCGGTAGTTCACGGCTGTGGCTACCTCTGTGTCGGCACACGGCAGGCAGTCCGTCCGACCAGAATTGTATTATTTATTATTATATACCTACCACCTAACCGTGGTTTTTTTTTCATTCTTTATACCGTCATAGTGTCATCCTAATTGTTACGAGTATACTACTATCTCTTTATCAACCAGTGTACAGTGCGGTAGTTCACGGCTGTGGCTACCTCTGTGTCGGCACACGGCAGGCAGTCCGTCCGACCAGAATTGTATTATTTATTATTATATACCTACCACCTAACCGTGGTTTTTTTTTCATTCTTTATACCGTCATAGTGTCATCCTAATTGTTACGAGTATACTACTATCTCTTTATCAACCAGTGTACAGTGCGGTAGTTCACGGCTGTGGCTACCTCTGTGTCGGCACACGGCAGGCAGTCCGTCCGACCAGAATTGTATTATTTATTATTATATACCTACCACCTAACCGTGGTTTTTTTTTCATTCTTTATACCGTCATAGTGTCATCCTAATTGTTACGAGTATACTACTATCTCTTTATCAACCAGTGTACAGTGCGGTAGTTCACGGCTGTGGCTACCTCTGTGTCGGCACACGGCAGGCAGTCCGTCCGACCAGAATTGTATTATTTATTATTATATACCTACCACCTAACCGTGGTTTTTTTTTCATTCTTTATACCGTCATAGTGTCATCCTAATTGTTACGAGTATACTACTATCTCTTTATCAACCAGTGTACAGTGCGGTAGTTCACGGCTGTGGCTACCTCTGTGTCGGCACACGGCAGGCAGTCCGTCCGACCAGAATTGTATTATTTATTATTATATACCTACCACCTAACCGTGGTTTTTTTTTCATTCTTTATACCGTCATAGTGTCATCCTAATTGTTACGAGTATACTACTATCTCTTTATCAACCAGTGTACAGTGCGGTAGTTCACGGCTGTGGCTACCTCTGTGTCGGCAGTCGGCAGGCAGTCCGTCCATCCATAATTGTATTATTATTATAATATATACCACCTAACCGTGGTTTTTTTTTCATTCTTTATACCGTCATAGTGTCATACTAGTTGTTACGAGTATACTACTATCTCTTTATCAACCAGTGTACAGTGCGGTAGTTCACGGCTGTGGCTACCTCTGTGTCGGCAGTCGGCAGGCAGTCCGTCCATCCATAATTGTATTATTATTATAATATATACCACCTAACCGTGGTTTTTTTATACCACCTAACCGTGGCAGTCCGTCCATAATTGTATACTAGTATCCAATCCATCCATCTCCATTGTTTACCTGAGGTGCCTTTTAGTTCTGCCTATAAAATATGGAGAACAAAAAAGTTGAGGTTCCAAAATTAGGGAAAGATCAAGATCCACTTCCACCTCGTGCTGAAGCTGCTGCCACTAGTCATGGCCGAGACGATGAAATGCCAGCAACGTCGTCTGCCAAGGCCGATGCCCAATGTCATAGTACAGAGCATGTCAAATCCAAAACACCAAATATCAGAAAAAAAAGGACTCCAAAACCTAAAATAAAATTGTCGGAGGAGAAGCGTAAACTTGCCAATATGCCATTTACCACACGGAGTGGCAAGGAACGGCTGAGGCCCTGGCCTATGTTCATGGCTAGTGGTTCAGCTTCACATGAGGATGGAAGCACTCAGCCTCTCGCTAGAAAACTGAAAAGACTCAAGCTGGCAAAAGCACCGCAAAGAACTGTGCGTTCTTTGAAATCCCAAATCCACAAGGAGAGTCCAATTGTGTCGTTTGCGATGCCTGACCTTCCCAACACTGGACGTGAAGAGCATGCGCCTTCCACTATTTGCATGCCCCCTGCAAGTGCTGGAAGGAGCACCCGCAGTCCAGTTCCTGATAGTCAGATTGAAGATGTCAGTGTTGAAGTACACCAGGATGAGGAGGATATGGGTGTTGCTGGCGCTGGGGAGGAAATTGACCAGGAGGATTCTGATGGTGAGGTGGTTTGTTTAAGTCAGGCACCCGGGGAGACACCTGTTGTCCGTGGGAGGAATATGGCCGTTGACATGCCAGGTGAAAATACCAAAAAAATCAGCTCTTCGGTGTGGAGGTATTTCACCAGAAATGCGGACAACAGGTGTCAAGCCGTGTGTTCCCTTTGTCAAGCTGTAATAAGTAGGGGTAAGGACGTTAACCACCTCGGAACATCCTCCCTTATACGTCACCTGCAGCGCATTCATAATAAGTCAGTGACAAGTTCAAAAACTTTGGGTGACAGCGGAAGCAGTCCACTGACCAGTAAATCCCTTCCTCTTGTAACCAAGCTCACGCAAACCACCCCACCAACTCCCTCAGTGTCAATTTCCTCCTTCCCCAGGAATGCCAATAGTCCTGCAGGCCATGTCACTGGCAAGTCTGACGAGTCCTCTCCTGCCTGGGATTCCTCCGATGCATCCTTGCGTGTAACGCCTACTGCTGCTGGCGCTGCTGTTGTTGCCGCTGGGAGTCGATGGTCATCCCAGAGGGGAAGTCGTAAGCCCACTTGTACTACTTCCAGTAAGCAATTGACTGTTCAACAGTCCTTTGCGAGGAAGATGAAATATCACAGCAGTCATCCTACTGCAAAGCGGATAACTGAGGCCTTGGCATCCTGGGTGGTGAGAAACGTGGTTCCGGTATCCATCATTACTGCAGAGCCAACTAGAGACTTGTTGGAGGTACTGTGTCCCCGGTACCAAATACCATCTAGGTTCCATTTCTCTAGGCAGGCGATACCGAAAATGTACACAGACCTCAGAAAAAGAGTCACCAGTGTCCTAAAAAATGCAGCTGTACCCAATGTCCACTTAACCACGGACATGTGGACAAGTGGAGCAGGGCAGGGTCAGGACTATATGACTGTGACAGCCCACTGGGTAGATGTATGGACTCCCGCCGCAAGAACAGCAGCGGCGGCACCAGTAGCAGCATCTCGCAAACGCCAACTCTTTCCTAGGCAGGCTACGCTTTGTATCACCGCTTTCCAGAATACGCACACAGCTGAAAACCTCTTACGGCAACTGAGGAAGATCATCGCGGAATGGCTTACCCCAATTGGACTCTCCTGTGGATTTGTGGCATCGGACAACGCCAGCAATATTGTGTGTGCATTAAATCTGGGCCAATTCCAGCACGTCCCATGTTTTGCACATACCTTGAATTTGGTGGTGCAGAATTTTTTAAAAAACGACAGGGGCGTGCAAGAGATGCTGTCGGTGGCCAGAAGAATTGCGGGACACTTTCGGCGTACAGGCACCACGTACAGAAAACTGGAGCACCACCAAAAACTACTGAACCTGCCCTGCCATCATCTGAAGCAAGAAGTGGTAACGAGGTGGAATTCAACCCTCTATATGCTTCAGAGGTTGGAGGAGCAGCAAAAGGCCATTCAAGCCTATACAATTGAGCACGATATAGTAGGTGGAATGCACCTGTCTCAAGTGCAGTGGAGAATGATTTCAACGTTGTGCAAGGTTCTGATGCCCTTTGAACTTGCCACACGTGAAGTCAGTTCAGACACTGCCAGCCTGAGTCAGGTCATTCCCCTCATCAGGCTTTTGCAGAAGAAGCTGGAGGCATTGAAGGAGGAGCTAACACGGAGCGATTCCGCTAGGCATGTGGGACTTGTGGATGCAGCCCTTAATTCGCTTAACAAGGATTCACGGGTGGTCAATCTGTTGAAATCAGAGCACTACATTTTGGCCACCGTGCTCGATCCTAGATTTAAAGCCTACCTTGGATCTCTCTTTCCGGCAGACACAGGTCTGCTGGGGTTGAAAGACCTGCTGGTGACAAAATTGTCAAGTCAAGCGGAACGCGACCTGTCAACATCTCCTCCTTCACATTCTCCCGCAACTGGGGGTGCGAGGAAAAGGCTCAGAATTCCGAGCCCACCCGCTGGCGGTGATGCAGGGCAGTCTGGAGCGACTGCTGATGCTGACATCTGGTCCGGACTGAAGGACCTGACAACGATTACGGACATGTCGTCTACTGTCACTGCATATGATTCTCTCAACATTGATAGAATGGTGGAGGATTATATGAGTGACCGCATCCAAGTAGGCACGTCACACAGTCCGTACTTATACTGGCAGGAAAAAGAGGCAATTTGGAGGCCCTTGCACAAACTGGCTTTATTCTACCTAAGTTGCCCTCCCACAAGTGTGTACTCCGAAAGAGTGTTTAGTGCCGCCGCTCACCTTGTCAGCAATCGGCGTACGAGGTTACATCCAGAAAATGTGGAGAAGATGATGTTCATTAAAATGAATTATAATCAATTCCTCCGCGGAGACATTGACCAGCAGCAATTGCCTCCACAAAGTACACAGGGAGCTGAGATGGTGGATTCCAGTGGGGACGAATTGATAATCTGTGAGGAGGGGGATGTACACGGTGATATATCGGAGGGTGAAGATGAGGTGGACATCTTGCCTCTGTAGAGCCAGTTTGTGCAAGGAGAGATTAATTGCTTCTTTTTTTGGGGGGGTCCAAACCAACCCGTCATATCAGTCACAGTCGTGTGGCAGACCCTGTCACTGAAATGATGGGTTGGTTAAAGTGTGCATGTCCTGTTTTGTTTATACAACATAAGGGTGGGTGGGAGGGCCCAAGGATAATTCCATCTTGCACCTCTTTTTTCTTTTCTTTTTCTTTGCATCATGTGCTGATTGGGGAGGGTTTTTTGGAAGGGACATCCTGCGTGACACTGCAGTGCCACTCCTAGATGGGCCCGGTGTTTGTGTCGGCCACTAGGGTCGCTAATCTTACTCACACAGCTACCTCATTGCGCCTCTTTTTTTCTTTGCGTCATGTGCTGTTTGGGGAGGGTTTTTTGGAAGGGACATCCTGCGTGACACTGCAGTGCCACTCCTAGATGTGCCCGGTGTTTGTGTCGGCCACTAGGGTCGCTAATCTTACTCACACAGTCAGCTACCTCATTGCGCCTCTTTTTTTCTTTGCGTCATGTGCTGTTTGGGGAGGGTTTTTTGGAAGGGCCATCCTGCGTGACACTGCAGTGCCACTCCTAGATGGGCCCGGTGTTTGTGTCGGCCACTAGGGTCGCTTATCTTACTCACACAGCGACCTCGGTGCAAATTTTAGGACTAAAAATAATATTGTGAGGTGTGATGTGTTCAGAATAGGCTGAAAATGAGTGTAAATTATGTTTTTTGAGGTTAATAATACTTTGGGATCAAAATTACCCCCAAATTCTATGATTTAAGCTGTTTTTTAGGGTTTTTTTAAAAAAACACCCGAATCCAAAACACACCCGAATCCGACAAAAAAAATTCGGTGAGGTTTTGCCAAAACGCGGTCGAACCCAAAACACGGCCGCGGAACCGAACCCAAAACCAAAACACAAAACCCGAAAAATTTCCGGCGCTCATCTCTACTGTTTATATGCAGAAATAAACCAACTGCAAGTGAAAACAACAGCATTACTGGCTGACACAAAGCACTGGGATTTGCGACATTTGTCCATCTGTGTGGACTAAAGGGGATGCACACGTAGCGACGTGTGCTTAATTTTTAAGCATACTTACTAGACTGCTTAGAAATTAAGCTCACATCGCTCCGTGTGTAGGTGTGCTGGCGACAGTGATGCATGACCCTGCACATCACTATCGCCGGCTATAGATTTGGCAGCTTGCATGCCAGATCTAGTCAGATCACTCACTTCACTGCTGGGTGAAGAAAGAATTTTTGCCCCCCTCGCTCAGCACACATCACGCTGTGTGCTGAGCATCCAGACATGTGTGCTGAGCGATCTGTGCTAGATTGCCCAGCACATATCTCTGGGAGAAATCGCTACGTGTGTACCCCCCCCCCCCCCCCCCTCAGAAGTCCGAAATTGCTGTAACATTGGGCCTAATTCGCAAAAGCAAAATCTTTCTCTAATGGGCAAAACCATGGGGGTAATTCTGAGTTGATCGCAGCAGCAAGTTTGTTAGCAATTGGGCAAAACCATGTGCACTGCAGGGGGGGCAGATATAACATTTGCAAAGACAGTTAAATTTGGGTGGGTTATTTTGTTTCTGTGCAGGGTAAATACTGTCTGCTTTATTTCTACACTGCAATTTAGATTTCAGTTTGAACACGCCACACCCAGATCTAACTCTCTCTGCACATGTTACATCTGCACCCCCTGCAGTGCACATGGCTTTGTCCAACTGCTAACAAATTTGATGCTGCGATCAACTCAGAATTAGGCCCCATGTGCACTGCAGGGGGGCAGATATAACATGTGCAGAGAGAGTTAGATTTGGGTGGATTATATTGTTTATGTGCAGGGTAAATACTGGCTGCTTTATTTTTACACTGCAATTTAGATTTCAGTTTGAACACACCCCACCCAAATCTAACTCTCTCTGCACATGTTACATCTGCCCCACCTGCACTGCACATGATTTTGCCCATTAGAAAAAAATGTTGCTGCTGTGATCAGGCCCATAGGCCCTCATTCCGAGTTGTTCGCTCGCTAGCTGCTTTTAGCAGCTGTGCAAACACTAAGCTGCCGCCCTCTGGGAGTGTATCTTAGCTTAGCAGAAGTGCGAATGAAAGGATCGCAGCGCTGCTACAAAAAAAGATTGTGCAGTTTCAGAGTAGCTCGAGACTTACTCCTAGCTAGCGATCATTTCACACTGTTTAGTTCCTGTTTTGACGTCACTAACACGCCCTGCGTTCGGCCAACCACGCCTCCGTTTCCCCGCCACGCCTGCGTTTTTATCTGTCACGCCTACGTTTTTCCGCACACTCCCTGAAAAGGTCAGTTGACACCCAGAAACGCCCACTTCCTGTCAATCACTCTGCGGCCAGCAGTGCGACTGAAAAGCGTCGCTAGACCTTGTATGAAACTACGTCGGCTTTTGTGAAAGTACGACGCGCATGCGCATTGCGCACCATACGCATGCGCAGAAATGCCGATTTTTTGCCAGATCGCTGCGCTGCGAACAACGGCAGCTAGCGATCAACTCGGAATGACCACCATAGACTCCTATGCGAGCAGCTGTGGCTTTTCCATTGTGCTTCATCTGTAACTTTGTACATGTATAGCACCGATGGGATCCGGATTGAAAGTCGACAGTAACTAGGTCGACAATGTCTAGGTCGACCACTATTGGTCGACAGTAACTAGGTCGACAGGGTGTCTAGGTCGACAGGGTCTTTAGGTCGACATGTTCTAGGTCGACAGGTCAAAAGGTCGACATGAGTTTTTCACAATTTTTTTCTTTTTTTGAACCTTTTCATACTTAACGATCCACGTGGACTACGATTGGAACGGTAATCTGTGCCGAGCGAAGCGGTAGCGGAGTGAAGGCACCATGCCCGAAGCATGGCGAGCGAAGCACTAATTGGGGTTCCCGGTCACTCTACGAAGAAAACGACACCAAAATAACATTAAAAACTCATGTCGAACTTTTGACCTGTCGACCTAGAACATGTCGACCTAAAGACCCTGTCGACCTAGACACCCTGTCGACCTAGTTACTGTCGACCAATATTGGTCGACCTAGACATTGTCGACCTAGTTACTGTCGACTTTCAATACCACACCCAGCACCGATTACTGTGTGGTCACAGCCTAGCATCTCTAGTTCCCCGTGTTCAGCTTTTCTCAGCTTCTGTTATATGACTGAGATGCAAACTGTGAAGAAAAATTACAGTCCGCTGCTCATCTCTGAGCTTTTCAGTTGTGCCGGGCGTCTCACAGGCATGGCATAAGAATGCTCAGTGTATAAAAACGCATCTACATATGAATAAGAAGAAAATAATGATTTCAATGTTGATACTGTACAATAATGCGTATACACCTTCTGGAACAGTATATTCAGTATCCCAATATTATGCATCATCAGATTTCTGGGAACAAGAGCAGCCATGTAAGAGTACTAAGAATCTGACCTAATGCTAAACATGTCAATTGAATATACTCATAAATCTGGTTGTTTACAGCAAACCAATAAAGTCCATCAATAAAATAAAATATGTTAATCAAGAAACTAACAGCTGCTCTTGTCACTGGATCAACATACTGTATGACATAGGACCCTGACTATTTCTATGGAAGATTGAAGGTTGTCATTGATTTCACTCAATATCTTTCTGCTAAAGTAAACTTCTAAATAAAGTTACCTAGTGCCATATGAAAGTCTGCAGCATATAACACAGTGCACACATATTATTTAAACGACAACTGCAGCATATAACACAGTGCACACAATATTTAAGTGACAAGTACTAATTGGAATGAATAAAATAGAGCAGCTAAACTGCAAGTTCATAATATCCAGCAGAACAGAATACTACTCTACCTGGGGAGGTCATTTTGATTCATGCAATTCAGACATTTATGATGGGTCCCTAAGGTAACAGTTTATTCCATACTATAGGAATATAGGGGGTCATTCCGAGTTGATCGCTCGCTAGCAGTTTTTAGCAGCCATGCAAATGCTATGCCGCCACCCACTGGGAGTGTATTTTAGCTTAGCAGAAGTGCGAACGGTTGTATCGCAGAGCGGCTACAAAGTTTTTTCGTGCAGTTTCAGAGTAGCTCAAAACCTACTCGGCGCTTGCGATCACTTCAGACTGTTCAGTTCCTGTTTTGACGTCACAAACACGCCCAGCCATACCTGCGTTTTTTCGGACACTCCCTGAAAACGGTCAGTTGACACCCAGAAATGCCCACTTCATGTCAATCACTCTGCGGCCACCAGTGCGACTGAAATGCTTCGCTAGATCCTGTGCAAAACTACATAATTGGTTGTGCCTGTACGACGCGCGTGCACATTGTGCAGCATACAAATGCGCAGAACTGCCGATTTTTAGCCTGATCGCTGTGCTGCGAACAAATGCAGCTAGCGATCAACTCGGAGTGACCCCCATAGTGCTAGATCAATTGCATTAATTCACCAGTTAGTGGATAAGGAGTCTATACAACTTTGATAAGTTTATCTGTAAATACCAGATTAGTATGTCCAGTGTATTAAGAGGACCCGTTCAGGATACCAGTGTTTGGCATCCCGGAATCCCAACAGTGCTCGGAATGCCAACGCCGGCATTCCAACATTGATTGTAATGCTAGCACTGGACCCCAATGCTGGAATCCCGATCGACCTCTGCCGCCGGGATACCTGATTGGTAAGCTGCAGGCAGGTGGGTTAGATTTAGGCTGTGGGGGGACGGTTAGGGTTAGGCTGCAGAGGGGAGGTTAGGGTTAGGCTGCAGGAAGGCAGGGTTGGGGGGGGGAGGATATACATACTTACCTGACCCCTGTCAGGTTTCTCTGCTTCGGGATGCCAATGCCCGTCATATAACCGCCGGCATCGCATCCACCAGGATATCGTATGTATCCCTATTAGAAGAGTGTATCTAAACACATATACCTGAATGGTTATGGTATAATAGGCCGACAGTCAAAAGGTTGACAGTGTTTAGGTCAACACCAAATGGCCGACATGCTCTATGCCAACATGGCCAAAAGGTTGATATGTAAATGGTCAACACATAAAAAGGCCGACATGAGATTTTATAGGGTTTTTCAGTATTACATTTTCCCTTCCAGCATGTGTAACCCCAATTGGTGTACCGCTTCCAAGCTTTGGTCAAGGTTCCCGTTCCTAATCGTAGTCCACTTTGATGGTAAAGTATGAAAATGTTTTCAAAAATGAAAACAAAAAACTCATGTCGACCTTTTCATGTGTTGACCATTGCCATGTCGACCTTTTGACCATGTTGACCATTTTGTCTCAACCTATTAACTGTCGATATTTTTACTGTCAGCCTATTATTCGTATACCTACAGTAGCTGTATGAATGAGTGAGTGTGGATCATTAGATCGATAGTGTCTAGGTCGACAGTGTTTAGGTTGACCACTATAGGTCGACAATCACTAGGTCGACAGGGTTTCTAGGTCGGCATGTTCTAGGTCAACAGGTCAAAAGGTCGACATCAGTTTTTCATGTTTTTTTTGTGTCGTTTTCTCCGTACAGTGACCGGGAAGCCCAATTAGTGCACTGTGTCCCCTCGCATGGCTCGCTTCGCTCGTCATGCTTCGGGCAAGGTGCCTCGCTCCGCTACTGCTGCACTCAGCACAGGTTACTATTCCCAGTCGTAGTCCGCGTCGATCGTTAAGTATGAAAAAGTAAAAAAAAAAAAGAATTAAAAAAAAAACCTCCTGTCGACCTTTTGACCTGTCGACCTAGAACATGTTGACCTAGAAACCCTGTCGACCTAGAGAACATGTCGACCTAGTGACTGTCGACCTATAGTGGTCGACCTAAACATTGTCGACTTAGACACTGTCGATCTTCAGGCCGGATCCCGAATGAGTTACTATATATAGTGAATGTGTAATAGCAGATGATTAATGAGGCAGCATAAATATTATTAGTAACAGATATTTATTCATCATTATTATATTGAGAATTTACTATAGCAGTGTTGTTATGATCTGAAGACTGTAGTGTATCTAGCAAAGAGTTAGAATATGGGGGGTCATTCCGACCCGATCGCTCGCTGCAGTTTATCGCAGCGCAGCGATCAGGTCAGAACTGCGCATGCACCGGGCGCCGCAGTGCGCCGACGCATGGCAGCTTTCATTGCCTAGCGATCGCCTCTGAGACAGAGGCAGTCGCTGGGCGGGATGGGGCAGAACAACGGCGTTAAGCCGCCGTTTAGGGGGAGCAGTCCGGCTAATGCAGGCGTGGCCAGACTGTTGGGGGGGGCAGGCCGTAACGGCTGCGTGACGTCTCACGCAGCTGCTGCAGCCAGCGGCAGCGACAATTCACTCCCATTCAGCCGTAGGAGCTGCGCTGGCCGGGAGTTACTCCTCAAATACAAAGGCATCGCCGCTATGTGATGCTTTTGTACTTGTGCGGCAGGGTAGGGCCTGACATGTGGGGCGGACTAGCCCTGTGCTGGGCGTCCCCTCCGCATGTCAGGGAAGATGATCGTAGCTGTGCTAAATATAGCACAGCTACGATCAACTCGGAATGACCCCCATTGTTTGAATCTATTATTAGAAAATTATGCACATTCCTATTATATAATAAAAACACCACAAAGAGTTTACAGTAAAAGGTTTTAATTCACATCAAATTTGTGTCAAATTAGAAAATCACGTGTTGTTTTTTTAACACCTATATATTGGTTTTTATTTTGCCTTGTATTGGTTTATGTATTAACTAATACATGAATAAAAGTTGTTTTATAACAGTGATCACCCATAAAAAAAAAAGAATCTGTGAGAGCCCAATATAAGAATACTAATTTCTTGTTTGTGTACTACTCTTGCTCGCTGACTGATCATATCCTAGCTTGTATTGAGGGCTTGATTCATTACCAATTGCAAATGTGAGATTGCACACAGTGAACAATTATCGGCAAACTGCGCATGTGCTGCGGATGCATTGTGTGTGCGCGAAGGGCAAATGCGATAGCCTTGCGTATGCAGCCTAATTGTAAAGTGAATGCATTTTGATTGACAGGAAGTGACCGTTTTTGGGTGGTAACATGGCATTTGTGAGGCATGATTGAGAAAACGCAGGCATGTTCTGGTTGTTTTCAGGGCGTGTAGCTGATGTCATCTGTGAATGCTGCGTTCAAAACATGGCACCCGGTGTGACTGCATTCTCATTGATTTGAGTATGCTGGGGTCAGCAGCAAATGCCAATAGTGTCCTTTTTTT
This sequence comes from Pseudophryne corroboree, assembly GCF_028390025.1. Lineage (NCBI taxonomy): Eukaryota > Metazoa > Chordata > Amphibia > Anura > Myobatrachidae > Pseudophryne > Pseudophryne corroboree. Next base: position 149,751,493 of record NC_086455.1, read on the forward strand.
GTGCATGCATTGCAAATCTGCTAATGCCTGCACAGATTTACAAATGCGTCAGTGGGCGTCTTTTATCCCTCCTGGGCGGCTCTCCACATGCAAATTTTAGCAATAGCAGACTTGTGAACATCGCTATCTCAGCCTCAGAAGCGATCCATAATGAATCAGGCCTTCACTCTGCTTTATCAACAGAATAATGATGTATACATCATCTATGACACTCCTGTCCAGTATTTACCCAGGGGGGCTGTGAGCTGCATAGTGTAACAGCAAAGAAGTCCGTATCCACTACGGCAGTCACTGGTGAACACACTAACTGCGTTTAACTCTGTGCCTTTGGGATAAATTGCACCAAACTGGGCTGACAAAACCACCAAGGTTCTGACTAGCTAAGTAGCTCATAACGCTAAATAAATTATTCAGAATGATTCATTGTGTTATCATGGATAAAATAAAAAGTTATATCATTGCAAAACTTTGGGTAAAACTTAAAGCTATAGCATAGCAATTTAGGATATTCCTTTATTTAATAACATAAAAAACACATAAGTGCACTCACACATACAAATAAACAATTTAAGGGATGATTAATCAAAGCTTGGAGAGAGATTGGGGGAGGGCACAATTGCCGGCGATGATCTCAACCTGCCAAATTTGCATGAAATCTGCCGAACCTTACCGTGGCGGGATCTCCTAACCTTCTAGTAGCTATACAACTATTTTTAACTCATATGTCAATTTTACAGTAGCCAGTAGTATACAGTCTATCTTATTGCAGTACTAAGGAGGTCATTCCGAGTTGTTCGCTCGCAAGGCGATTTTAGCAGAGTTGCTCACGCTAAGCCGCCGCCTACTGGGAGTGAATCTTAGCATCTTAAAATTGCGAACGATGTATTCACAATATTGCGATTACAAACTTCTTAGCAGTTTCAGAGTAGCTTCAGACTTACTCGGCATCTGCGATCAGTTCAGTGCATGTCGTTCCTGGTTTGACGTCACAAACACACCCAGCGTTCGCCCAGACACTCCCCCGTTTCTCCAGCCACTCCTGCGTTTTTTCCGGAAACGGTAGCGTTTTTTCCCACACGCCCATAAAACGGCCTGTTTCCGCCCAGAAACACCCATTTCCTGTCAATCACACTACGATCGCCTGAGCGATGAAAAAGCCGTGAGTAAAAATACTAACTTCATAGCAAAATTACTTGGCGCAGTCGCAGTGCGGACATTGCGCATGCACACTAAGCGGAAAATCGCTGCGATGCGATGAAATTTACAGAGCGAACGACTCGGAATGACCACCTTAATTCAAATAATTAACAAATTAAACAAACAAATGTTTTCCTTAACTCAATATAATTTTTCAAATGATTTAAACGTATCCGGACTCCAGGTCGACAACAAAAATGTCGACACACCTTAGGTCAATGGCAATTGGTCGACACACCTTAGGTTGGCATGGACAAAATGTCGACATGGACAAAAGGCCGACAGGAACAAGGTCGACATGGAAAAAGGTCGACATGAGTTTTTCGCAATTTTTTTTCTTTTTTGGAACCTTTTCATACTTAACGATCCACGTGGACTATGATTGGAACGGTAATCTGTGCCGAGCGAAGCGGAACGGAGCGAAGACACCATGCCCAAAGCATGACGAGCGAAGCGAGCCATGCGAGGGGACGCGGTGCACTAATTGGGGTTCCCGGTCACTCTACAAAGAAAACGACACCGAAAAAACATAAAAACCTCATGTCGACCTTGTTCCTGTCGACCTTTTGTCCATGTCGACCCAAGGTGTGTCGACCAATTGGCGTCGACCTAAGGTGTGTCGACCTTTTTGTTGTCGACCTGGAGTCCCAGACCCATTTAAACATGATAATACACTCTATAAAAATGATCAGAAATATAAAAAATAAACAATAACCACATTGTATACATTAAGCAATACTAATCTGCTACAGTGCCAGAATATAAAGAAAATACGTATTTCTATGTGGATACAATAATGTGCATACCAGTTCTGGAACAGAGCTATCCAGTATCACGTTATACAAACAAAAACAAATGTTTCCGCACCGGTATGGTATGGCCTAATCCCCATATAACATATTAATATAGAGATCTAGATATCTGCATGAGGGGACGTGCTACCTGCTACCTAAGAGATCGATATTTAATCAAAAAAGTAAAGAAAAAGGGTAGCGTTGTGGTGCACAGGGTCATAAGTTGGCTGTTTATTAATAAATTAAAACATAACTTTAAAAAAGTTATGTTTTAATTTATTAATAAACAGCCAACTTATGACCCTGTGCACCACAACGCTACCCTTTTTATTTTTATTTTTTGATTAAATATCTATCCAGTATCACGTTATGTATCATTAGATATTCGGGGAGAAGTGCAGCTATGTAAGACTTGCTGAAGTGCTCCATCTAGTTTGCTGTTTCCTTTGATAAGAATCCAAGGTTTAAGAATCTGACTAACTGATGAACATATCAATGATACGTAGTGATAAATAAGGAATGGTTTTACAATAAACCAGCGAAGTCCATCAATAGAATAAAGTATGTTTATCACTAAGAGTGAGAGAATAGTTCTAGTAGCTTGAACATGGGCTTCAACACTAGGAGTTATTGAGCCTTCCGAATTGTCTTGTATCCTTTTCATGTGTCTACTGAGAGAGATGATGATTGTCAGAGCTGAAGTACATAAAACTACAATGGACACAGAAAAAGTCAGACTATACAGTACAGTTGAAGATAACTGTTTCTCATATGCTGGTAGACCATAGTCATTGTAAGTCATATCAGATTGAGTAAGCATTAGACTTCCCAACACTGAAGAGAAACTGATCAGAGATGACCCCAGGATAGTAGACATCAGAATCCATTTAAATGTCTTGGGAAACATTTTCTGTAGATAAATGTAACATCTTTGCTTAATGTTGACAATTTTTATACAGAAGTGCACACAGAGCCAGGTAGAAAGCCAGAGGTTGCAGGATGTGATAGTCTGTAACATAAATATAAAGCATATAACAGCAGCTTCTTCGGAAAACATTTCTTTTGTTAGAGAGAAAGTTATAAACTCAAGTACATATAAGAACTGATGACAGATGGTGACTACAGAGATGCTACAAATGAGCTGGTCACTTAAATTAAGTGCTTTCGAATTGACAACATCCAAAATATTCACAAAAAGAATGAATGTGTTTCCTGGAGCAGAAAGCAAAAATATAGCCACATCCATGGATCCAGTAATAAGGAATAAAGTAGAAGACATATTTTTGAATGTTTTTTTTAGAAGCCTCTTACATGCACAAGTGCAGTTTTTAGGTACTGTATGCTTGTTTAATTTCAGTTTCTGGTCCCTGTATAAATTCAGTGACATTTGTACTATGCTATGTGATGTGGGAATGAAATCTGATGTACTAAAATGCAAATTACGATATAATTAGATTCCAGTATCTCCATCCAAGATATTTTACAGATTTGTTATTCCAATTCACTCTGCCTGCTCTAAAACATAATGTATTTGTATTCACATAAGGCTGAAATTAATTAATTAGGATAAATCCATGACAATGAACCTTAATTATTTTCATGTTTACTCATTTATGACCTGATATATATTTTTAAGTTTGTGTGAGTTCAGACTGGTGGGATAATCAAAACTGGCCACCTCTATAGACGGATTATCATTTGAAGGTCTCTAAATGATGGTAAGAGTACATGCTGATGGTAGAGACCAGTATGAACAGATATGTCCACATACACCTAGCCTCAATATGTCATGTGATGCGAGACACCTAGCGGAAGTGAGCTGTCAGGCCCCGTGTGGCTGTGCAAGCACCAACCATCTTTTTACCAGATATTCTCTGTTATACTCCTTTTCCACTGACAAGAAAATTATTATTGCATGTGAACCCAGGATTTCTGTCACTGGAAATGGCTGAACCCAGGTCCAGTGACCGGGAATCCAACCCTGCTAGAGAGCAGGGCCGGTTCTGGGGCTCTGTGCGCCCCAGGCGGCAATAGGGGGCGTGGCTTCGTAGAGGGGGCGTGGTCATTTACGCCCCCTGTACAGACTACTGTAGCGCTCTGAAATGTGCGGTGCGCGATGACGTCATCGCGCACCGCATAACAAAGGTCCTCTCCATGAAGGGAAACTAGACGCGCGTCTAGTTCCCATCGTGGAGAGGACCTTTGCTGTACGGTGCGCGATGACGTCATCGCGCACCGCACAGTAAAGGACCTCCCCATGAAGGGAAATTAGACGCGTAGCGTCTAGTTTCCCTTCACAGCGGCCAGCGGCAGCGGTGGGCAGCGGGCAGTGGCGGGCACAGCAGCAGCGGATCTTGCCCTGGTGTGGCGCCATCCGGATGGCGCCCTGCGCCCTTCGGGAGGCGGCGCCCCGGGCAAAAGTCCTGCTTGCCCATGGCAAGATCTGCTACTGCTAGAGAGCAGTGTTTTCACAGAAAGGACCTGGGTAAGGCTCAGTGTAAATGGGAATCCCAGGTCAATCCGACCTGGGACCCATTTACAGCATAGGAAGAGTTGTCACAATTAGCCCAGGTACTACTGCCAGTCTGAAAAGGGTCTCAGTTTGGTCGCATCCGGGTTGGAGCCATCTACAAAATCCCCGTACAACCCGGCATTTCAATCTGAAAGGGTTATCGGTTGCAATGTTCTGTGTCTCATAAACTACAATTTTTGAAATGCAAATAGCAAAATGCAAATATTTGCCAAACCTCTTGGAAAGGACAGTGGAATATTGTATTGCACACTGACTGCATTTGCATCATGTACAAATCAAATGCAATCCCCATATTGCATTCTAATGAGCCAGTGATATACACTACAAAAAAGAAATAATAGAGGTGGATGGTTGCGCTGTAAGGATTTGTGCAAGCCTGGGGGTAGTCTGGGAGTTCCCTGCAAACTCCAAACAGTAAAAATGCACTAAAAATGGTAAAGTGAGTCCTCCCACTTTGGCGCTAATCCAATGCTACACTTTTTGCAGGAACTTCTATTTTCTCAATAAAATGTAATGTACCGGCTTGATGTGAATAAAATATAAATTTAATACTACACAATGATTAAAAGTGAGACAAAAACAGAACCCAACATGGGAAACAGAGTCCTACCAAGATGATAATCGGAGCCGCAGGTGTTATGAATGCAAGGTATTTCCCGGGAACAATACCCTGCATGTGGCTCCATCAGGCGTGTTCCCCAGTGGTCCCTTTCACAGTCAAGGATGTCCAGAAGCACAGGAAAGTACTGGAAAGCAGGTGCCGACGCGTTTCGGGACATCAAAGTCCCTTTTTCAAGGCTGCAGTGCGCCAGAACATGCCAGATGGCCGAAGGCCGTCGGGCCACTACGATCGCCTCTGCCTGATTGACAGACACCTCTGCCTGATTGGGGGGAGTGGAACGGCGGTGTTTGGCTGCCGTTTCGTGGGTGCAGTCTGGCCAACGCAGGCGTGGCCGGACAAAATGGGGGGCGGGCCGCAGTGGCTGCGTGACGTCACATGCAGCTGCTGCGTTCCGGGGAGCGGTGAGTAGCTCTCGGCCTGCACCCTAAAGCTGCGCTGGTCGGCAGCTACTCTTGAAGTGCAAAGGCATCGCCGCTGTGCGATGCCTTTGCACTTCTGCGGGGAGGGGGGGGAGGGTGGCACTGACATGCGGGGCGGACTAGCCCTGTGCTCTGCGTCCCCATGCATGTCAGTGTGAATGATCGTAGCTGTGGTAAATTTAGCACAGCTACGATAATCTCGGAATGACCCCCATAGTCAAGTGCCGATGCACATTTTGTAGTAAGATTGTCATAGAAAACACTAGAACATACAGTCTAATAGGATGTCTCATACTATGTATATTTTTGTGCTGGCATTTTACTTAGTTGCAATCGTGGCTTCTGCTCCTGGAAATATATTCATTTTCAGAGTGAACATTTTGGGTTTGACCAATGGCAAAAGACTTCACTTAACTAATCAACTTATTTTTGGCATCAGTGTACAGTATTTGGCATTTGACATACATTTTCAAATTTATCTAAAGAGATATTGTTTGTGCTATATGAACATCTTTAGATTTTAAGTGAAAAGTATTTGGCATTTTTGTTATTGACTATTTTATTCCGCAATTCTTGCCTGTCATCTACTGTATGTTAAGCTGTCTATATCAGACCAAGGGGGACATTTACTAAGCAGTGATAAGAGCGGCGAAGTGAGCCGGTGGAGAAGTTACCCCATCAACCAATCAGCAGCTCTGTATAATTTTATAGTATACAAGTTATAGATGTTACTAAAGTGCTGATTGGTCGCCATGGGCAACTACTCCACTGGCTCACTTCTCCGCTCTTATCACTGCTTAGTAAATGTCCCCCCAACATTCCTCCAACCATCCAACTGACCAAACGTCTAACTTGTCTGACCAACTAAAATGCTGCCCCACAGCTCACCAACATTTTTATCAGAACAGCTAACCTGCCAACTTTTCCATCAGACCAGCCATGGCAGATCTCGGATGCAGCAGCGGATCAGAGACGCCTGCAGTGGACACCTTTTAACTCCTACAGATTTTAGCACCGCCACTGCCTACAAAGATGCAGGGGCTGCACAATTTATGTTTACCTTTGAATCAGCCCTTGTATTTAAACTGTCACTTTTAATATTGTGTTCAGTGTGATGTGTTTGTGCCCTGACTACAATAAGAAATCATAAATAAGAGAAAAACGTTTTTAAGGTATGTGTACAAGTTTCCAGCTCAAAAACAGAACTACAGTATTAGCGGTAGGCATACATCATGCATACAATTGTGTAGCCAAAATACTATTGATTTTCATACTATAAACTGAAATGGGATATATACATACTTACCGACTTTTTGGCTGCTCTCTCCGGGAGAGAGCAGCCAGGTCGGCTCAGCAGGGGGGCGGGGCTGGGATGTCCCGTGCAGAGGGGGCGGGCCAGAGTTGGAACGGGGGCGTGGTGGAGGCGAAAAGTGGGCGTGGCTGCGAGATTGCATCATGTAAGCCACGCCCTCCGCTGTGTAATGCCGCTATTACCGGCATTATACAGTAGGGGGCGTGGCTATGATGACGCGATTCAACAAGAATCGCATCATCGCCTGCCTGGACCGCCCACTTTACTCGCTAAGTGGGTGGCTGGGCAGGGGAGGACCCCAGAAATCGTGAGACCTGCCTGCTCTTCCGGGAGTCCGTGAGGGTCACACGATTTTCGGGAGCCTCCCGGCCATTCAGGGAGAGTAGGCAAGTATGGATATATACAGATGGGTCCATGTTTATCTTGACCTTTAATAGGATTAACTGAGAATGGCCAGTCGAACTTAATCCCCTGCTGTAATGACTTAATCCCCTGCTGTATTGTTCTCTGTATTGCAGCTGAGAACAATAGATGAAGGGTTTATGCTAATAAATCATGTTGTGCCTAGGCGCAGAAAACTAGTCAAGATAACCATGGACCCATCTGTACCAGCGGCCGGGATCCCAACTGCCAGCATGCCAGGAGGGGGCCCAGGCCTATTCCCACTCGTGGGTGTCCACAACACCCGTAGAGTGGGAATAGAACCTGTGGCAAGCGCAGCAAGCCACCAAGTCTGCACCGTGTCAAGCTCAGCGAGCCCGAAAGGGGCTTTGTTGCGCTCACCACCCTGCTGGCATTCTAGCGGCCGGGAACTCGGCATTGCATTTAGAGGCAGCTATATATAGAAGAGCTATTCACGGTCATCATCATCAGTGTATACCATTGCACCAACATTGCCAATTCTGATACCCTTTCCATTTTTACCTTAATTTAACATTCCTACTTGCAAATATGGGCCAAGAAGCACTCTAGTATACAGCCCAAAATTCTGCCGAGACTGCTGTCCGCAATCACCAGCCGCCGCCGCTGCCCGGCCAGGACGCAACGTTCCACAACCGTCTGGAACAATCTGTGAGGAGCAATGGCCCGGACTTTAGAGATGGGGTAGGGTCAGTTAGAACTTGGTTGGTGCAGCCAGACTTGTGGTCTCTCAAATAATACCCCTTCAAAGAAGGGTTGTAAACATTTATTTTAACTAGAGATGTGTAGAGATGAGCGCCTGAAATTTTTCGGGTTTTGTGTTTTGGTTTTGGGTTCGGTTCCGCGGCCGTGTTTTGGGTTCGAACGCGTTTTGGCAAAACCTCACCGAATTTTTTTTGTCGGATTCGGGTGTGTTTTGGATTCGGGTGTTTTTTTCCAAAAACACTAAAAAACAGCTTAAATCATAGAATTTGGGGGTCATTTTGATCCCAAAGTATTATTAACCTCAAAAACCATAATTTACACTCATTTTCAGTCTATTCTGAATACCTCACACCTCACAATATTATTTTTAGTCCTAAAATTTGCACCGAGGTCGCTGTGTGAGTAAGATAAGCGACCCTAGTGGCCGACACAAACACCGGGCCCATCTAGGAGTGGCACTGCAGTGTCACGCAGGATGTCCCTTCCAAAAAACCCTCCCCAAACAGCACATGACGCAAAGAAAAAAAGAGGCGCAATGAGGTAGCTGTGTGAGTAAGATTAGCGACCCTAGTGGCCGACACAAACACCGGGCCCATCTAGGAGTGGCACTGCAGTGTCACGCAGGATGGCCCTTCCAAAAAACCCTCCCCAAACAGCACATGACGCAAAGAAAAAAAGAGGCGCAATGAGGTAGCTGACTGTGTGAGTAAGATTAGCGACCCTAGTGGCCGACACAAACACCGGGCACATCTAGGAGTGGCACTGCAGTGTCACGCAGGATGTCCCTTCCAAAAAACCCTCCCCAAACAGCACATGACGCAAAGAAAAAAAGAGGCGCAATGAGGTAGCTGTGTGAGTAAGATTAGCGACCCTAGTGGCCGACACAAACACCGGGCCCATCTAGGAGTGGCACTGCAGTGTCACGCAGGATGTCCCTTCCAAAAAACCCTCCCCAATCAGCACATGATGCAAAGAAAAAGAAAAGAAAAAAGAGGTGCAAGATGGAATTATCCTTGGGCCCTCCCACCCACCCTTATGTTGTATAAACAAAACAGGACATGCACACTTTAACCAACCCATCATTTCAGTGACAGGGTCTGCCACACGACTGTGACTGATATGACGGGTTGGTTTGGACCCCCCCCCAAAAAAGAAGCAATTAATCTCTCCTTGCACAAACTGGCTCTACAGAGGCAAGATGTCCACCTCATCATAATCCTCCGATATATCACCGTGTACATCCCCCTCCTCACAGATTATCAATTCGTCCCCACTGGAATCCACCATCTCAGCTCCCTGTGTACTTTGTGGAGGCAATTGCTGCTGGTCAATGTCTCCGCGGAGGAATTGATTATAATTCATTTTAATGAACATCATCTTCTCCACATTTTCTGGATGTAACCTCGTACGCCGATTGCTGACAAGGTGAGCGGCGGCACTAAACACTCTTTCGGAGTACACACTTGTGGGAGGGCAACTTAGGTAGAATAAAGCCAGTTTGTGCAAGGGCCTCCAAATTGCCTCTTTTTCCTGCCAGTATAAGTACGGACTGTGTGACGTGCCTACTTGGATGCGGTCACTCATATAATCCTCCACCATTCTATCAATGTTGAGAGAATCATATGCAGTGACAGTAGACGACATGTCCGTAATCGTTGTCAGGTCCTTCAGTCCGGACCAGATGTCAGCATCAGCAGTCGCTCCAGACTGCCCTGCATCACCGCCAGCGGGTGGGCTCGGAATTCTGAGCCTTTTCCTCGCACCCCCAGTTGCGGGAGAATGTGAAGGAGGAGATGTTGACAGGTCGCGTTCCGCTTGACTTGACAATTTTGTCACCAGCAGGTCTTTCAACCCCAGCAGACCTGTGTCTGCCGGAAAGAGAGATCCAAGGTAGGCTTTAAATCTAGGATCGAGCACGGTGGCCAAAATGTAGTGCTCTGATTTCAACAGATTGACCACCCGTGAATCCTTGTTAAGCGAATTAAGGGCTGCATCCACAAGTCCCACATGCCTAGCGGAATCGCTCCGTGTTAGCTCCTTCTTCAATGCCTCCAGCTTCTTCTGCAAAAGCCTGATGAGGGGAATGACCTGACTCAGGCTGGCAGTGTCTGAACTGACTTCACGTGTGGCAAGTTCAAAGGGCATCAGAACCTTGCACAACGTTGAAATCATTCTCCACTGCACTTGAGACAGGTGCATTCCATCTCCTATATCGTGCTCAATTGTATAGGCTTGAATGGCCTTTTGCTGCTCCTCCAACCTCTGAAGCATATAGAGGGTTGAATTCCACCTCGTTACCACTTCTTGCTTCAGATGATGGCAGGGCAGGTTCAGTAGTTTTTGGTGGTGCTCCAGTCTTCTGTACGTGGTGCCTGTACGCCGAAAGTGTCCCGCAATTTTTCTGGCCACCGACAGCATCTCTTGCACGCCCCTGTCGTTTTTTAAAAAATTCTGCACCACCAAATTCAAGGTATGTGCAAAACATGGGACGTGCTGGAATTTGCCCATATTTAATGCACACACAATATTGCTGGCGTTGTCCGATGCCACAAATCCACAGGAGAGTCCAATTGGGGTAAGCCATTCCGCAATGATCTTCCTCAGTTGCCGTAAGAGGTTTTCAGCTGTGTGCGTATTCTGGAAAGCGGTGATACAAAGCGTAGCCTGCCTAGGAAAGAGTTGGCGTTTGCGAGATGCTGCTACTGGTGCCGCCGCTGCTGTTCTTGCGGCGGGAGTCCATACATCTACCCAGTGGGCTGTCACAGTCATATAGTCCTGACCCTGCCCTGCTCCACTTGTCCACATGTCCGTGGTTAAGTGGACATTGGGTACAACTGCATTTTTTAGGACACTGGTGAGTCTTTTTCTGACGTCCGTGTACATTCTCGGTATCGCCTGCCTAGAGAAGTGGAACCTAGATGGTATTTGGTAACGGGGGCACACTGCCTCAATAAATTGTCTAGTTCCCTGTGAACTAACGGCGGATACCGGACGCACGTCTAACACCAACATAGTTGTCAAGGACTCAGTTATCCGCTTTGCAGTAGGATGACTGCTGTGATATTTCATCTTCCTCGCAAAGGACTGTTGAACAGTCAATTGCTTACTGGAAGTAGTACAAGTGGGCTTACGACTTCCCCTCTGGGATGACCATCGACTCCCAGCGGCAACAACAGCAGCGCCAGCAGCAGTAGGCGTTACACGCAAGGATGCATCGGAGGAATCCCAGGCAGGAGAGGACTCGTCAGACTTGCCAGTGACATGGCCTGCAGGACTATTGGCATTCCTGGGGAAGGAGGAAATTGACACTGAGGGAGTTGGTGGGGTGGTTTGCGTGAGCTTGGTTACAAGAGGAAGGGATTTGGTCAGTGGACTGCTTCCGCTGTCACCCAAAGTTTTTGAACTTGTCACTGACTTATTATGAATGCGCTGCAGGTGACGTATAAGGGAAGATGTTCCGAGGTGGTTAATGTCCTTACCCCTACTTATTACAGCTTGACAAAGGGAACACACGGCTTGACACCTGTTGTCCGCATTTCTGGTGAAATACCTCCACACCGAAGAGCTGATTTTTTTGGTATTTTCACCTGGCATGTCAACGGCCATATTCCTCCCACGGACAACAGGTGTCTCCCCGGGTGCCTGACTTAAACAAACCACCTCACCATCAGAATCCTCCTGGTCAATTTCCTCCCCAGCGCCAGCAACATCCATATCCTCCTCATCCTGGTGTACTTCAACACTGACATCTTCAATCTGACTATCAGGAACTGGACTGCGGGTGCTCCTTCCAGCACTTGCAGGGGGCATGCAAATAGTGGAAGGCGCATGCTCTTCACGTCCAGTGTTGGGAAGGTCAGGCATCGCAAACGACACAATTGGACTCTCCTTGTGGATTTGGGATTTCAAAGAACGCACAGTTCTTTGCGGTGCTTTTGCCAGCTTGAGTCTTTTCAGTTTTCTAGCGAGAGGCTGAGTGCTTCCATCCTCATGTGAAGCTGAACCACTAGCCATGAACATAGGCCAGGGCCTCAGCCGTTCCTTGCCACTCCGTGTGGTAAATGGCATATTGGCAAGTTTACGCTTCTCCTCCGACAATTTTATTTTAGGTTTTGGAGTCCTTTTTTTTCTGATATTTGGTGTTTTGGATTTGACATGCTCTGTACTATGACATTGGGCATCGGCCTTGGCAGACGACGTTGCTGGCATTTCATCGTCTCGGCCATGACTAGTGGCAGCAGCTTCAGCACGAGGTGGAAGTGGATCTTGATCTTTCCCTAATTTTGGAACCTCAACTTTTTTGTTCTCCATATTTTATAGGCAGAACTAAAAGGCACCTCAGGTAAACAATGGAGATGGATGGATTGGATACTAGTATACAATTATGGACGGACTGCCACGGTTAGGTGGTATAAAAAAACCACGGTTAGGTGGTATATAATACAATTATGGATGGACGGACTGCCTGCCGAGTGCCGACACAGAGGTAGCCACAGCCGTGAACTACCGCACTGTACACTGGTTGATAAAGAGATAGTAGTATACTCGTAACAACTAGTATGACGACGGTATAAAGAATGAAAAAAAAACCACGGTTAGGTGGTATATATTATAATACAATTATGGTTGGACGGACTGCCTGCCGAGTGCCGACACAGAGGTAGCCACAGCCGTGAACTACCGCACTGTACACTGGTTGATAAAGAGATAGTAGTATACTCGTAACAACTAGTATGACTGACTATGACGGTATAAAGAATGAAAAAAAAACCACGGTTAGGTGGTATATATTGTAATACAATTATGGATGGACGGACTGCCTGCCGAGTTCCGACACAGAGGTAGCCACAGCCGTGAACTACCGCACTGTACACTGGTTGATAAAGAGATAGTAGTATACTCGTAACAACTAGTATGACTGACTATGACGGTATAAAGAATGAAAAAAAAACCACGGTTAGGTGGTATATATTATAATACAATTATGGATGGACGGACTGCCTGCCGACTGCCGACACAGAGGTAGCCACAGCCGTGAACTACCGCACTGTACACTGGTTGATAAAGAGATAGTAGTATACTCGTAACAACTAGTATGACGACGGTATAAAGAATGAAAAAAAAACCACGGTTAGGTGGTATATATTATAATACAATTATGGTTGGACGGACTGCCTGCCGAGTGCCGACACAGAGGTAGCCACAGCCGTGAACTACCGCACTGTACACTGGTTGATAAAGAGATAGTAGTATACTCGTAACAACTAGTATGACTGACTATGACGGTATAAAGAATGAAAAAAAAACCACGGTTAGGTGGTATATATTGTAATACAATTATGGATGGACGGACTGCCTGCCGAGTTCCGACACAGAGGTAGCCACAGCCGTGAACTACCGCACTGTACACTGGTTGATAAAGAGATAGTAGTATACTCGTAACAACTAGTATGACTGACTATGACGGTATAAAGAATGAAAAAAAAACCACGGTTAGGTGGTATATATTATAATACAATTATGGATGGACGGACTGCCTGCCGACTGCCGACACAGAGGTAGCCACAGCCGTGAACTACCGCACTGTACACTGGTTGATAAAGAGATAGTAGTATACTCGTAACAACTAGTATGACACTATGACGGTATAAAGAATGAAAAAAAAACCACGGTTAGGTGGTATATATTATAATACAATTATGGATGGACGGACTGCCTGCCGACTGCCGACACAGAGGTAGCCACAGCCGTGAACTACCGCACTGTACACTGGTTGATAAAGAGATAGTAGTATACTCGTAACAACTAGTATGACACTATGACGGTATAAAGAATGAAAAAAAAACCACGGTTAGGTGGTATATATTATAATAATACAATTATGGATGGACGGACTGCCTGCCGAGTTCCGACACAGAGGTAGCCACAGCCGTGAACTACCGCACTGTACACTGGTTGATAAAGAGATAGTAGTATACTCGTAACAACTAGTATGACACTATGACGGTATAAAGAATGAAAAAAAAACCACGGTTAGGTGGTATATATTATAATACAATTATGGATGGACGGACTGCCTGCCGACTGCCGACACAGAGGTAGCCACAGCCGTGAACTACCGCACTGTACACTGGTTGATAAAGAGATAGTAGTATACTCGTAACAACTAGTATGACTGACTATGACGGTATAAAGAATGAAAAAAAAACCACGGTTAGGTGGTATATATTATAATACAATTATGGATGGACGGACTGCCTGCCGACTGCCGACACAGAGGTAGCCACAGCCGTGAACTACCGCACTGTACACTGGTTGATAAAGAGATAGTAGTATACTCGTAACAACTAGTATGACACTATGACGGTATAAAGAATGAAAAAAAAACCACGGTTAGGTGGTATATATTATAATACAATTATGGATGGACGGACTGCCTGCCGACTGCCGACACAGAGGTAGCCACAGCCGTGAACTACCGCACTGTACACTGGTTGATAAAGAGATAGTAGTATACTCGTAACAACTAGTATGACACTATGACGGTATAAAGAATGAAAAAAAAACCACGGTTAGGTGGTATATATTATAATAATACAATTATGGATGGACGGACTGCCTGCCGAGTTCCGACACAGAGGTAGCCACAGCCGTGAACTACCGCACTGTACACTGGTTGATAAAGAGATAGTAGTATACTCGTAACAACTAGTATGACACTATGACGGTATAAAGAATGAAAAAAAAACCACGGTTAGGTGGTATATATTATAATACAATTATGGATGGACGGACTGCCTGCCGACTGCCGACACAGAGGTAGCCACAGCCGTGCACTACCGCACTGTACACTGGTTGATAAAGAGATAGTAGTATACTCGTAACAACTAGTATGACTGACTATGACGGTATAAAGAATGAAAAAAAAACCACGGTTAGGTGGTATATATTATAATACAATTATGGATGGACGGACTGCCTGCCGACTGCCGACACAGAGGTAGCCACAGCCGTGAACTACCGCACTGTACACTGGTTGATAAAGAGATAGTAGTATACTCGTAACAACTAGTATGACACTATGACGGTATAAAGAATGAAAAAAAAACCACGGTTAGGTGGTATATATTATAATACAATTATGGATGGACGGACTGCCTGCCGACTGCCGACACAGAGGTAGCCACAGCCGTGAACTACCGCACTGTACACTGGTTGATAAAGAGATAGTAGTATACTCGTAACAACTAGTATGACTATGACGACGGTATAAAGAAAGAAAAAAAAATACCACGGTTAGGTGGTATATAATTATACAATTATGGATGGACGGACTGCCTGCCGAGTGCCGACTGCCGACACAGAGGTAGCCACAGCAGTGAACTACCGCACTGTACTGTGTCTGCTGCTAATATAGACTGGTTGATAAAGAGATAGTATACAACAATATACTACTATACTGGTGGTCAGGCACTGGTCACCACTAGTCACACTGGCAGTGGCACTCCTGCAGCAAAAGTGTGCACTGTTTAATTTTAAATTAATATAATATTATGTACTCCTGGCTCCTGCTATAACAACCTGCAGTGCTCCCCAGTCTCCCCCACAATTATTATAAGCTTTTATACATTGATGTGCAGCACACTGGGCTGAGCTGAGTGCACACAGACTGAGTCACACTGTGTGACTGCTGTGTATCGTTTTTTTCAGGCAGAGAACGGATATAGCAGAGAACGGATATATTAAATAAAAGTTAACTTAACAACAACTGCACTGGTCACTGTGGTAAACTCTGTCTGCACAATCTCTCTCTCTCTCTCTCTCTTCTAATCTATTCTAATGGAGAGGACGCCAGCCACGTCCTCTCCCTATCAATCTCAATGCACGTGTGAAAATGGCGGCGACGCGCGGCTCCTTATATAGAATCCGAGTCTCGCGAGAATCCGACAGCGTCATGATGACGTTCGGGCGCGCTCGGGTTAACCGAGCAAGGCGGGAAGATCCGAGTCGCTCGGACCCGTGAAAAAAAAAGTGAAGTTCGTGCGGGTTCGGATTCAAAGAAACCGAACCCGCTCATCTCTAGAGATGTGCACCAGAAATTTTTCAGATTTTGTGTTTTGGTTTTGGATTCGGTTCCGCGGCCGTGTTTTGGATTCGGACGCATTTTGGCAAAACCTCCCTGAAATTTTTTTGTAGGATTCGGGTGTGTTTTGGATTCAGGTGTTTTTTTTCAAAACCCCCTCAAAAACAGCTTAAATCATAGAATTTGGGGGTAATTTTGATCCCATAGTATTATTAACCTCAATAACCAGAATTTCCACTCATTTCCAGTCTATTCTGAACACCTCACACCTCACAATATTATTTTTAGTCCTAAAATTTGCACCGAGGTCGCTGGATGACTAAGCTAAGCGACCCAAGTGGGCGGCACAAACACCTTGCCCATCTAGGAGTGGCACTGCAGTGTCAGACAGGATGGCAATTATAAAAATTAGCCCCAAACATCACATGATGCAGAGATAAATAAAAAAAAGAGGTGCAAGATGGAATTGTCCTTGGGCCCTCCCACCCACCCTTATGTTGTATAAACAGGACATGCACACTTTAACAAACCCATCATTTCAGCCACAGGGTCTGCCACACGACTGTGGCTGAAATGACTGGTTGGTTTGGGCCCCCACCAAAAAAGAAGCAATCAATCTCTCCTTGCACAAACTGGCTCTACAGAGGCAAGATGTCCACCTCCTCCTCATCCTCCAATTCCTCACCCCTTTCACTGTGTACATCCCCCTCCTCACAGAGTATTAATTTGTCCCCACTGGAATCCACCATCTCAGGTCCCTGTGTACTTTCTGGAGGCAATTGCTGGTGAATGTATCCACGGATTAATTGATTATAATTCATTTTGATGAACATCATCTTCTCCACATTTTGTGGATGTAACCTCGTACGCCGATTGCTGACAAGGTGACTGGCTGCACTAAACACTCTTTCGGAGTACACACTGGAGGGTGGGCAACTTAGGTAAAATAAAGCCAGCTTCTGCAAGGGCCTCCAAATTGCCTCTTTTTCCTGCCAGTATACGTACGGACTGTCTGACGTGCCAACTTGGATGCGGTCACTCATATAATCCTCCACCATTCTTTCAATGGTGACAGAATCATATGCAGTGACAGTAGACGACATGTCAGTAATCGTTGGCAGGTCCTTCAGTCCGGACCAGATGTCAGCACTCGCTCCAGGCTGCCCTGCATCACCGAGAGCGGGTGGGCTCAGAATTCTTAGCCTTTTCCTCGCAGCCCCAGTTGCAGGAGAATGTGAAGGAGGAGCTGTTGACGGGTCACGTTCTGCTTGACTTGACAAGTGTCTCACCAGCAGGTCTTTGCACCTCTGCACACTTGTGTCTGCCGGAAAGAGAGATACAACGTAGGCTTTAAACCTAGGATCGAGCACGGTGGCCAAAATGTAGTGCTCTGATTTCAACAGATTGACCACCCGTGATTCCTGGTTAAGCGAATTAAGGGCTCCATCCACAAGTCCCACATGCCTAGCGGAATCGCTCCGTTTTAGCTCCTCCTTCAATCTCTCCAGCTGCTTCTGCAAAAGCCTGAGGAGGGGAATGACCTGACTCAGGCTGGCAGTGTCTGAACTGACTTCACGTGTGGCAAATTCAAAGGGTTGCAGAACCTTGCACAACGTTGAAATCATTCTCAACTGCGCTTGAGTCAGGTGCATTCCCCCTCCTTTGCCTATATCGTAGGCAGATGTATAGGCTTGAATGGCCTTTTGCTGCTCCTCCATCCTCTGAAGCATATAGAAGGTTGAATTCCACCTCGTTACCACTTCTTGCTTCAGATGATGGCGGGGCAGGCTCAGGAGTGTTTGCTGGTGCTCCAGTCTTAGGCACGCGGTGGCTGAATGCCGAAAGTGGCCCGCAATTCTTCGGGCCACCGACAGCATCTCTTGCACGCCCCTGTCGTTTTTTAAAAAATTGTGCACCACCAAATGTACAGTCTGTGCAAAACATGGACGTGCTGGGATTTGCCCACATGTAATGCACGCACAATATTGGTGGCGTTGTCCGATGTCACAAATCCCCAGTAGAGTCCAATTGGGGTAAGCCATTCTGCGATGATGTTCCTCAGTTTCCATAAGAGGTTGTCAGCTGTGTGCCTCTTATGGAAAGTGGTGATACAAAGCGTAGCCTGCTTAGGAATGAGTTGGCGTTTGCGAGATGCTGCTACTGGTGCCGCTGCTGCTGTTCTTGCTACAGGAGGCAATACATCTACCCAGTGGGCTGTCACAGTCATATAGTCCAGAGTCTGCCCTGCTCCACTTGTCCACATGTCCATGGTTAAGTGGACATTGGGTACAACTGCATTTTTTAGGACACTGGTGACTCTTTTTCTGACGTCTGTGTACATTCTCGGTATCGCCTGCCTAGAGAAGTGGAACCTAGATGGTATTTGGTACCAGGGACACAGTACCTCAATCAATTCTCTAATTCCCTGTGAATTAACGGTGGATACCGGACACACGTTTAACACCAACACAGCTGCCAAGGCCTGAGTTATCCGCTTTGCAGCAGGATGACTGCTGTGATATTTCATCTTCCTCGCAAAGGACTGTTGGACAGTCAATTGCTTACTGGAAGTAGTACAAGTGGTCTTCCGACTTCCCCTCTGGGTTGACAATCGACTCCCAGCAGCAACAACAGCAGCGCCAGCAGCAGTAGGCGTTGCACTCAAGGATCCATCGGAGGAATCCCAGTTAGGAGAGGACTCGTCAGACTTGCCAGTGACATGGCCTGCAGGACTATTGGGGTTCCTGTCTAAGGAGGAAATTGACACTGAGGGAGTTGGTGGTGTGGTTTGCAGGAGCTTGGGTACAAGAGGAAGGGATTTAGTTGTCAGTGGACTGCTTGCGCTGTCACCCAAAGTTTTTGAACTTGTCAATGACTTCTGATGAATGCGCTCCAGGTGACGTATAAGGGAGGATGTTCCTAGGTGGTTAACCTCCTTACCCCTACTTATTACAGCTTGACAAAGGCAACACACGGCTTGACACCTGTTGTCCGTATTTCTGTTAAAATAATTCCTAACCGAACAGGTGATTTTTTTTGTCATTTGACCAGGCATGTCAATGGCCATATTCATCCCACGAACAACAGGTGTCTCCCCGGGTGCCTGACTTAAACAAACCACCTCACCATCAGAATCCTCCTTGTCAATTTCCTCCTCAGCGCCAGCAACACCCATATCCTCATCCTGGTGTCCTTCAACAGTGACATCTTCAATTTGACTATCAGGAACTGGACTGTGGGTGCTCCTTCCAGCACTTGCAAGGGGCGTGCAAATGGTGGTAGGTGCCACCTCTTCCCATCCAGTGTTGGGAAGGTCAGGCATCGCAACTGACACAATTGGACTCTCCTTGGGGATTTGTGATTTAGAAGAATGCACAGTTCTTTGCTGTGCTTTTGCCATCTTAACTCTTTTCAGTTTTCTAGCGGGAGGATGAGTGCTTCCATCCTCATGTGAAGCTGAACCACTAGCCATGAACATAGGTCAGGCCCTCAGCCGTTTCTTGCCACTCCGTGTCGTAAATGGCACATTGGCAAGTTTACGCTTCTCCTCAGACGATTTTAATTTAGATTTTTAGGTCATTTTACTGAACTTTAGTTTTTTGGATTTTACATGCTCTCTACTATGACATTGGGCATCGGCCTTGGCAGACGACGTTGATGGCATTTCATCGTCTCGGCCATGACTAGTGGCAGCAGCTTCAGCATGAGGTGGAAGTGGATCTTGATCTTTCCCTATGTTACCCTCCACATTTTTGTTCTCCATTTTTTAATGTGTGGAATTATATGCCAGTAATATATCAATAGCAATGGCCTACTGTACTGTACTATATATGTATACTGCTGGTCACCAAAATGCTGCACTGTCCTACTATATACTGCTCACAATAATGCAGCACAGAGATAGTATACTTGACACAGAGCTGCAAGATACAGCAATGGCCTACTGTACTGTACTATATATGTGTACTGCTAGTCACCAAAATGCTGCACTGTCCTACTATATACTGCTCACAATAATGCAGCACAGAGATAGTATACTTGACACAGAGCTGCAAGACACAGCAATGGCCTACTGTACTGTACTATATATGTGTACTGCTGGTCACCAAAATGCTGCACTGTCCTACTATATACTGCTCACAATAATGCAGCACAGAGATAGTATACTTGACACAGAGCTGCAAGATACAGCAATGGCCTACTGTACTGTAATATATATGTGTACTGCTGGTCACCAAAATGCTGCACTGTCCTACTATATACTGCTCACAATAATGCAGCACAGAGATAGTATACTTGACACAGAGCTGCAAGATACAGCAATGGCCTACTGTACTGTACTACTGTAATTATATACTGGTGGTCCCCAGTCCCCACAATGCAGCACACTGAGCACAGATATTTGCAGCACACTGAGCACAGATATGGAGCGTTTTCAGGCAGAGAATGTAGATATTTTCAGCACACTGAGCACAGATATTTGCAGCACACTGAGCACAGATATTTGCAGCACACTGAGCACAGATTGCTGAGCTATTCAGGCAGAGAATGCAGCCACGTCCTCTTCGTTCAATCTCCAATGCACGAGTGAAAATGGCGGCGACGCGCGGCTCTTTATATAGAATACGAATCTCGTGAGAATCCGACAGCGGGATGATGACGTTCGTCCGCGTTCGGATTAACCAAGCAAGGCTGGAAGATCCGAAGCTGCCTCGGACCCGTGTAAAATAGGTGAAGTTCGGGGGTTCGGATCTCGGAGAACCGAACCCGCTCATCTCTAATTTTAACCCTTATTTTTCTCTTTACAGGTGCCACTAGAATTACCACATTACACATAGCGCTCAACTTTCTGTTTTATATTTATGTATTTATATTGAGCAGCTTGTCCACATTGATATAAGCGCAGTGCACACGTTTTTTTCTGCCGAGACTGACTGAAGTGGAATGGGGAGCTTGGGCATACTCAATTTAAAGACTTGTTATTTCTTTTATGTGTATTTTACTCAGTGTATCCTCTGAAATAGTCAACCTTCTTCTAGGATATGTTCCTCTGTGGAAGCTGCAATTTAGGAGTGGCCTCAATGTCCTCCTTACTCTGGATCCCATGTCATCTACAGCAGAAATGTTTAAGTTCTCATCCCATTGTCGCTCATTCGCTAGCAACCTAGGATTGTGCCGTCAAATGTTTTGGCATTGCGCCTTCTCCTAATTCTATAATTCCCATTTTTTATGACCTAATCTTTCCTATGTGTTCAAACATTAGGAATTAAGGGCCTAATTCAAGTTTGATTGCAAAAGCAAAATCTTCCTGTAATGGGCAAAACCATGTGCACTGCAGGTGGGGCAGATATAACATGTGCAGAGAGAGTTAGATTTGGGCGGGTTATATTGTTTCTGTGTAGGGTAAATACTGGATGCTTTATTTTTACACTGCAATTAAGATTTCAGTTTTAACACACCCCACCCAAATCTAACTCTCTTTGCACATGTTATATCTGCCCCACCTGCACTGAACATGGTTTAGCCCACTAGAGGAAGTTTTGCTTTTGCGATCAACCTTGAATTAGGCCCTAAATAAATAAAATTCCAGAAAGAATTGCGATAATGACAAGTGATGATCTGGATATTGTGGCTATTATGGAGTCATGGTGCAATGAGAATCATGACTTGGACATACAGTAGCTATGCCTGGATATAATTTATTTAGTAAGGACAGAGTGGGAAGAATCAGAGAATGGGGTTGCAATGGATATGAAAATTGAAAACACGCACAAATACAACTATAATGGAAAATATTGAAGATAAAACTGAGGCCCTTTTGGTGACCACAGAAACGGGGGAGTTATTGGCAGTCATGGACTGTTTGATGGAGATGTTGGGAGTGCTGGCAAAAGCACAGTAAAACATGGCACCAGCGTCTCAATTACGGCTCCAATTCTGGGCAACCATATTGTTACTCAGGGAGTTGATTATTGAAGGATCTGCAACTGCTGCTACAGCATTAGTATATAATCGCATATTTGCTGAATACACATTCAAATACTGGGCCTAATTCAGACCTGGTCATTGCAACGGCAGCGATTGGAGGCTGAAGCACTATGCCATGTGCGCGCGCACACAGTGAGATGCAAAGGCATCTCATATGTTGGATTACCTCAGTCTGATTGACAGGCAGAGTTGGTTGCGGGGCAGTCGGGGGCATATCAACTGTGTTGGGACAACGCATTCGTGTCCGGACTGTTTGCAGTCAAAAACATGGCAGGTGCGAAAGCATCGCCACTGTGCAATGCTTTTGCATGTCTGTGGTGGGGTAGGGCCTGACATACAGGGCGGACTAGCCCTGTGGTGGGTGTCCCCCCGCTTGCCTAAGATTTTGATCGTATATGTGCGTTTTTTTGCACATCTACGAGCAGGTCTGAATTAGGCCCACTATACATTACCGTACATCCCTGAATCAGACTTAAAATACATAGACATAACAAAGGTGACAATAATTAAAGCAAAAAAAAAGGTTTTAGTTTTCATATGGGGCAGTCACAGAACATTTGCATTGAATCATACATCAAAACGGGCAGTCAGGATGCTGGAAGTCATGTGACCTATGCCAGAATCCTGACATCACTCGGAATCCTGGCACCAGAACATCGACTGCCAGTATCCTGGAGGTCAGTATCCAGGTCACTGTGGGGGGTTAGGGCCCATGGGGGGTTAGGGTTAGGCACTAGAGGAGTGGGTTAGCCTTTGCCGCCACCCTCTGACTCTTAGCCCTAGCCAAACTTGTCCCTGGTGTCTTAGCCCTAGCTGCCACCTTCTGAATCTTAGCCCTAGCTGTCATCCCAGGTGGGTTAGGGTAGGGGACAGGGGAGGAGTAAAATAATGACCCCATCCCCTTTTGACATTCTCATGGTCGGGATGGCGGTGTTTCTCATGTGACCCCCAGCATCCCGGTCACCGATATTCTGTATCACACCCATCAGTGGTTCTCAAACTGTGGGTCGTACCATCTCAGCATAGAGTTGCAACTAATGATCTGATCTCTCAGCCAGTTAACCGAGGAGTCTGAAAAATCAGTTATATTGTCATCAGGCAGCTCCATCCCCAACTCAAGCCAGTGCTCTGCCTCTCCTGTCCTGCCACAAGCAGAGTTCACTTCTGACTCCCCCATCTACATGCAAATTTCCACAGAGGGCACGCGACTGGCAGTGAGGGTGCTTCTGGGGATTCTGAGCTATAGGAAACTTACAGATGAAACAGGCAGCCAGCAGGGGACCGCAGTCAGACTCAGAGGAGCTAGCTCACAGAAAGCAGGATTCTGAGTCTGTGAAGAATCTCTCATAAGTAAGTGCAGCATGGGGAGGGGGGCCATTCAGAGGTGGCAGGGTGAGGGGTTCTGGGAAGCAGCATCAGTGGAGCATGAGGGTGAAGGAGGATATCACTGAGCACAGACTTTATGGGATGCATCTGTGGATGGGTAGAAAAGTGGACAACTCATTAATTATACACCCACTGCCTCTAGTTACCCTCTGCCATCCACTGCCTTCCTCTTCTATCCCCCTGTTCCTCTCTACCACCCACTGTCTCCCTCTGCAATCACCCATTACCCACTGCCTCATCACCCACTGTCTCCCATTGTCTTTCCCTAGTCACCCTCTGACATCCCCTGTCATCCACTGCTTCTCCATGCCAAACTATGCCTCCCTCTGTCACCCACTGACATCCCCTGTCAGGCACTGCCTCCCCCTGCCAACTTATGCCTTCCTCTGCCATTGCCTCTCACCCAGTGTTTCCCCATGCCACCTTCTGCCTCCCCATCATCCTATGCCTCCCTCTGCTTCACCGTAGTTACCAGTTGCCTCTCCCATCACCCACTGCCTCTCTCTAGTCACCCTCTGTCTCACAATGCCATCCCCTTGTCACCCTTTGCCTCCCCCTATAAAGCTCTACCTCTCCCCGCAGCCCTATACACCTTCCTGCCAGCCACTGCCTCAACCTCTCTACTAACCCAACCTCTGTCTCTCCCTACCACCCACTGCCTTTCTCTGTCATGCATTATCTCCATGGTCTCCCACCTGCTACCCTCTGCCTCCCTGTCACCGTTTGCCACCCACTGCCTCTTCACTTCCCTGGTCATCTACTGCCTCCCCATGTCATCTGCTGCCTCCCCCTGTCTCCATGCCACCTCCTAAGCCTTCACAGCAGGTATAAACAACATTTGCATGAATATATAAAAAAACACCTGCAGAGCAGGGACTCCAAAAAGAGCTTGTTCCTGCAATTGTGTAAGAAATGAAATTATCTTATTAGTGGTCACTTCACTTCTGTTTTGTGCCTCTGTAATGCTACTGTTCAAGTGCGGTATGCTGACCACACATGGCGGACATTTTGTGGTAACTTGCTAGGGCTCCTGTAATAATTTTTATTGTCTGTCGGGGTCAGAAAGAAAAAAAGTTTGAGAACCCCTGCAATAGATACTTACAGTGGAAAGTAAAAATGTTTTTTATTGGTAACGGAGATATTCAATAAGAGGGGCACTTTTAATGGAGCATAATTGTGTTCATTACAAAGATTATATAAATGGTACTTTTTCAAATGTGAAATGTTTTTATTGAGAAATGTGTCATGTGCTACAGCCTACATTATTTATACTAGATGCACGAGTATGTGCTACTGCATGTTGTAAGTACTGTACAGGTATGTCTGAGTTACCCCTTAACAGTGGTGCACGCATGGACCTTACATGAACCTGGTATGTACAGTAATGCTTTCCAGATAAGTGTCGTCTAAACACAATATTCTCTTTTCTGTGTATCTTTGTGCTCTTAGTATTTTTTCAAGAATATGAAAGCTGCATAAGTTTCTTATGCAAATGTGTTAGAATTATTAAAACTAAAATCAATAAATTAAGGCACTGAACTATAACCAAATATCCTATACAAGAACCGACCAAGACTTATAAAAAAAATAGGTCAATCCTGAATAGGGCACCTACTGTACACTATCTTAACATAGAACATTGAAAAAGCCAATGCAGGGTTAAATGAATCGTTCTTTTTTTTACCTTGAATAAATAGGGAGCTCAGCACAGAATTCTTACACCTTTATTCATATAGTGAATGGCAAGAATAGCAGTGATTGCAAGAAGAACATTTCACAACAAAATACACCCTTAAAACTGTTCTCTCTAGCAAGGTCCTATTCCCTCGTGTGCTTTTCCTTCCCTCACTTATACCATCATCTCCTCCACACTGGCAAAAACAGCACCAAATCAATGCCATTGGCTGCTTATTTGGTTCTTATGGCTGCTGCTGCAGCAATTCTATAAGCCTTGTCCATACCCTCCAACATTTTACACACAAAAATCGGTACATACTAGGAAAGGTGGCGTGGTCACGCCCCTTTTCCTATACTTTCAATGGAAGTTTGAAGAACCAAAAATCGGTACTGACCATAAAAAAAAGGTACAGTTGGAGGGTATGCTTGTCCATGCACGGCTATGTTTTGTACTGTACAGTAAATCACTTTTTTATTGTTTTGCTCGTACTGTTTCTCTTAAAGTATTATGTAAATATAATAAAAGATAATAATAATAATAATAATAATAATAATCATCATAATAATAATAATACAGGTAGAGTATCCCATATCCAAATATTCCGAAATATGGAATATTCCGAAATACGGCTCAAAGTACACAAACTTTGTTTAATACACAAAGTTATTAAAAAATATTGTATTAAATAACCTTCAGGCTGTGTATATAAGGTGTATATGAAACATAAATGAATTGTGTGAATGTAGACACACTTTGTTTAATGCACAAAGTTATAAAAAATATTGGCTAAAATGACCTTCATGCTGTGTGTATAAGGTGTATATGAAACATAAATGAATTGTGTGAATGTAGACAAACTTTGTTTAATGCACAAAGTTATAAAAAATATTGGCTAAAATGACCTTCAGGCTGTGTGTATAAGGTGTATATGAAACATAAATGAATTGTGTGAATGTAGACACACTTTGTTTAATGCACAAAGTTATAAAAAATATTGGCTAAAATGACCTTCAGGCTGTGTGTATAAGGTGTATATGAAACATAAATGCATTCTGTGCTTAGACTTAGGTCCCATCGCCATGATATCTCATTATGGTATCTAATTATTCCAAAATACGGAAAAATCCCATATCCAAAATAGTTCTGGTCCCAAGCATGTTGGATAAGGGATACTCAACCTGTAATAATAATAATAATAATATATTTGAACACATCGCAATGTATTCATTGAGTTTTAAAAAAAACTCACTTCTTCCTCACTTAAGGAAGATTTATCAAGGCTTGGAGAGAGATTAAGTGGAGAGAGATAAAGTATGAACCATTCCGCTTCTGACTGCTATTTTACAGACTGTGTTTGCAAAATGGCAGTTAGGAACTGATTGATAGTTTATCTCTCTCCAATATCTTTCTCTCAAAGCTTTGATACTGTAAATCTCCCTTTTAGCAACGTACATGCCACCTTTTAAATCTACCTCTCCAGGAGAATGCAATGCACAGTAACAATTATTTTTCCATCAGACAGCATACAATACGTATGTATTTGTTTAAATGCATGCAAATTGGAAAAAAAATCAGAAGCACTTTAATATCAGTGTAGGGTAGAAGGATCTTTATAAACTGTTTAAATAATAGAAAGTAGTCAAAACTTTAAGTGGAAGCAATAATTCTACACATTCTATAGACACTATCGAAGAAAAATCTTGAAGACCAATACATTTAGTACAAACCTTTGGAATATATTTAGTTTATACATAGGTTAAAGTAAATTTGAATAGGTATTCATGAGTTTAAAGCTGTGGAATGAAAAAATATGTCTTGCATAAGGCATTTAGTTTGTTGTCTTGACACAAAAATATCGGTCTACAGTGTAACGGAAAGCCTTCTCCAGCCTCCTATTTCCTTTTATAAGAACCAGAGACTTGAGAATATGAATAATGGCCAAGCTGATGTTTGCAGCATATTGATAGGTATATTTAGAGCTTGGAATAAAGAGTTGAATGACCGCCAGAAAATAAATAATGTCAATTGTCAAGAGCGAGAGGACGGTTTTGGTAGCTTGAACGTGATCTTCTACACTTGGACATTGGAAACCTTGATCATTATGTTGTATTTGTTTCAAATGTCTACAGAGAGAAATTATTATTAGCAGAGCTGTAACAGCGGTGACTGGTATAGGCACACAACTCATTGCTAAGAAAAATCTGCTTGCAGTAGCGTATTCCTTGGCTATCGAAGAACAATGTTCACTAAGAGTGTCATTAGAAATGTTATTCTTTATTGAGATTTCCCATGCAGGAGGAAGAGCCATCAGAAAACATCCAAAGACAATCACAATGTAGATCCATGGAAAGAACTTGGAGAACATCCTCTGAAGATAGATATAGTGCTGTTGGTTACAAATTACGTTTTTTAGACAGTAGTGCACACATAGCAAAGAAGAGAACCAAAGATTGCAGGACATGACAGTCAAAAACAAAACTGCTAAATACTTTTTAGCAGCATCGAAAATCAAAAGTTCATCTAGCACAAACAATACATCCTTGGGTAAAATTGAGAACAGATGCAAAGTACCAAATATACTGAGGCCAAAAATGAGTTGATCAGTTAAGTGAAGTCTTTTGCCATTGGCCAAATCCAAAATATTCACTTTGAAAATGAGTATATTTTCAGGTAGGGATGCCACCATTGCAATTAAGTCAAATGCCAGCACAAATATATTCATAATGTGAGACATCTTGTTAGAATGTATATCAACCTGTCTAGAATTCACTACGACAAGCTTACTAGAAAGTGTGCATCTGCAGTTGAATATACTTTTCATTTTCTTACACTGAATATTATATCACTGGCTCATTAGAATGCAATATGGGGATTACATTTGGTTTGTACTGTACAGGATGCAAATGCAGTCAGAGTACAACACAATATTCCACTGTCGTTTCCAAGATGTTTGGCAAATGTGTGCAGTTTGATATTTGCATTTCAAAAATTGTAGCTTTTACATCCGTCTATCCATCTGCATCTATGAAATATTTATCCTTATTGAAAAATGTAGAATACCACAAGGCCTTTTTATCCAAACAGCAATCTGTCCTTGTGAGGAGTGGCAAAGTAACTCACTTTAGTATTGTAGGCCTAATCCAGACATGTACAGTACATAAAACTGATGTTTACATACAGTACACATCTGATGTTTTCGGATCTGTTCGTGTGCAGAAGCCACACTGCACATGTGGAGATCTGGTGCTGTGACGTCACTCACAGTGCCCAAAATGCTGCAGCGTGATTGGCATGCTGCTGGGGTTTGGGGCAGGCGACAGGCAGCGTTGAAGAAAACGGAGGTCTAGGCCCACTTTTTCAGGGCGTGCTGATGCAAGTGGCACTGTCTTCAGCAACATGATTTTACCAGATATCCTGAATAACCAGAAGGTTACTCAGATGTCCTATGGTCACACAGTTGATCTGATGCTACATCCTCAAATGCAGCAGCATATCACAGAACCTGCAGTGGACATCTTTTAACTCAAGACACCTCTGTGGCTTTTGCATATTTTTGAAACCGATGCTAGGTGGTGAAACGAGTGGACTATGCCACTTCCTGCTGACCATGCATTGGCCTGCCATGTTTCCACTACTAAGGATAACATCACTGGAACCTCTCTCCATTGTGAGTGCAACCAAGGAAGCCCAGACCTCTACTTTCACACCAGCAGTGCCACATGCTGTGAGAACTGCCGGGAGCCTGCTAGCAAGCAGTCAGGCTCTGGGTCCTATTGAGGAATTATACACCTCTACTATAGACAGCAGTGACTCTGTTGTGTTACCACAGACACCTCCAAAGAAGTGTGGCCATGCTTAGATATTACTGGAGACCAGACAAACAAACTAAGTGGTAACTATTACTGCAAAGACCTGACGTGGTTATTTATTAATAATACACATATGGCTGCTTGCATTCATACTATATTCCTATAACAATATTAACTTATTATTAACTAATTAACTGCAACTTATAGGAGACCATTGTGCTCACTTAACCCTTGCTGGGACAGTAGTATAGGGTGTGTCATTACTAAACTAAAGAAAACTTCTCATTTCAAAAAGGCCTGTTTGGATATTACCTCTTTTAAGGCTTCTTTTCTATCTTACATTTTTGTGGGCTACTATCTGTTGGCATGCTTATATGCTTCTTTGGCCATGTACTTATTGTATTAATCTTACTGTACATCTTTATATTTCATTGAAGGAAGACAGAGAGATGTTGATTGTATATAGAGAATTCATCATTTCCATTGTTCATTTTATTTTTGTATGTATATCTCTGTGTATTTTACATGTCTTATATTGATAAACATCAAAGCAAATATTAATGTGCCTGTGTGTCATCACTTAATAGGAAGCAGATATGTTACCTTATACAAACCGCCTTTATCAGAGAGTACCTCAGCGCAGTGATATGTGTGGTGGTGTTTGTGATTTTTATCAAAGCTTAGAACACTTTATTCACTTGCAGCTAGGTACAGTAGCCTCCTCTATTTATTTAATTCTGGTTATACAGCGCCGAATGTGAAGAAAGATTGGCTAGCGCAATTCTCTGTGCATGTATTTTTAAAAATTTTAATGTTATGTTCATCTAAAGTTGGATGAAGTAGTGGCCTGACTACACTAAGAAATTACACATTAGAGAAAAGTGGGGCAGATGTATTAACCTGGAGAAGGCATAAGGAAGTGATAAACCAGTGATATGTGCAAGGTGATAAACACACCAGCCAATCGGCTCCAATATGCAAATCGACAGTTAGGAACTGATTGGCTGGTGGGTTTATCACCTTGCACATATCACTGGTTTATCACTTCCTTATGCCTTCTACAGGTTAATACACCTGCCCCAGTGTTCTTATCTGTACATGTTGCGTTAGATGCAATTTAAATAGCTTCCAACTCAAAATAGAACTAAAGTATTAGCAGCAACAATACCTCAGGCATACAAGTGTGTAGCAGCAATACTATCACTTTTCATACTATAAACTGGAATACATTATTGTGCATTTAGAGGCAGCTATATACTGTACTCAAACATCTATCAATGTGTACCATAATTGTACCCTTAAGTAGCACTTTAGAATACGGTTCAAAATTCTGCTGAGACTGACTCAAGTGGAATAGAGGGCTTGTGCATACCCAATTTCAAGACTTATTACCTTTATGGTATACCAAATGCTGCAGCATAATTGACATGCTGCTAATATTTTGGATGGTGACAGTGCAGCGACAGGCAATTCTGCAGAAAATGTTTTCGGTGTCCTGAAGCCAGTGGCTGTATCCTCAGATGCAGCTTCACTGGCCTCAGCAGCATTATTTCTACCGACATCTCAGATGTCCAGTGGTCATGCAGTTGATCCTTGGATAAAGCAGCAGGTCACATTAGCCTACAGTGGGGCATCTTTTAACTCAAGACGCCTCCTGCAGTTTTGCTCAATTTTGTGCCACCACTGCATACAAAGATGCAGCAGTTGTGTGATTTAGCTTTCACCTCTGAATCAGCTCTTGTTTTTCAACTGTCCATTTTAATATGAAGTTAAGTTAAAGTTGGAAACAGTTCCACTGACTGGACTATGGAATTATACATTAAAGCAGTGGTTCTCAACCTCGGTCCTCAAGTACCCCCAACAGTTCATGTTTTCCAGGTCACCTAGCTGGTGCACAGCTACTCATTGACACATTTTAAAAGACCCACAGGTGGAGCAAATTATTTCACTTGCAATCCTGTGAGGAGACCTGGAAAACATGAACTGTTGGGGGTACTTGAGGATCGCGGTTGAGAACCACTGCATTAAAGTGTTCTTATGTATACATGTTGAGTTAAACGCATCTCAAGAAGCTTCCAGCTCAAAAACAGAGCTACAATATTAGCATCAGGCATAGAACTGTAGCCACAAAGCTACCAATTTTCATGTTATAAACTGGAATATATAAAGGCAGCTATATACAGTAGGTCATCATCATTATGTATGCCACATGCTAGGGGTTCCCAGACTGATGGACTTTGAAAGAGAGATCCTGGCTGATCTTTAGGCATTCTATAACACCCCTACGGCAAACAGTATTGGCCAATGGTATGACTTGAGCTATGTTTGTTATTACTAATAGCACATGCTACCACATGTGCCCTTTAAAATTTGCAATCCCCATTGAACTCTTAGCTTCCTGTATTAGACACAATATGGATATCAATGGAATTAAACAGGGGAAGCCAGAACATAAAATACTGTAGCATTCCGAGTTGATCGCTAGCTGCCGTTGTTCGCTGCGTAGCGATCATTGAAAAAAAGGCTAATCTGCGCATGCGTATGCACCGCAATTCGCACGTGCGTCGTACAGGTACGAAGTCCATTGTGGTTTTGCACTGGTTCTAGTGACGATTCCAATCGCACATCCGAATGCAAGGAGATTGACAGAAAGAGGGCATTTATGGGTGTCAACCGACCATTTTTTGGGAGTGTTTGGAAAAATGCCTGGAAAAAAAATCTGACATCATAACCGTGTCACTCGTTGCAACAATCATCGAACAGGATAAGTAACTACAGGGCTGATCTTGTTTTGCACAAAATGTGTTTGCAGGCGCTCTCTACTGCACAGGCGTTCGCACTACTGCAAAGCGAAAATACACTCCCCCGTGGGCGGCGACTATGCGTTTGCACGGCTGCTAAAAACTGCTAGCGAGCGATCAACTCGGAATGACCCCCATTGTCACCAATTGTCTCAAGATACATTTCCCCTCATGCTTTCTCAATTTAAATTGAACTTTGTTAATATCCACTCCCATTTTTTCTTATGAATAGGCCATATCAATACTATTAAGATGAATGTCCTCCCCAAACTCATATACCTATTTCAAACATTGCCAATTTGGATCACCCTACCATTTTTAAACATTCATCGTTCCTCTGCAGACTAGGAGTTGGCCTTAGTGTCTTTCCTAGTGCCTCCCATTTCTGCTAGAGAGGGTATGATATGGTCTGAACTTTTCTTCATATTTGGTGCCAATGTTCTAAGCTTTACGGTCAAACATACAGAGCCTAGTGCTACCGGCTTTAAGTGTTGACATCCCACTTTCTCCAAAATACTTTCTCTTGATTCAGGGCTTTAGGGATGAGAAAAAATGCTTGAAAGGCCAGATAGGAAAGCAATAGGAAGTGTTTGTCAATTTCTGTTTCTGTTTCCATTGGATTCACATGTCTACTAGAAAGCAGAGTCTATAATGAACTAGAAATTCAACAGACTTTTAGAAAGAAAATAAGATGGGTAATACCATCGATGTTCAATAGATACTCAAAAATTATGCTTGTCCAGCATTTTGGTTTCGAAGTCAAACACAATGCACAATAAATTTAACCCTGGATCTTATTGTATCAGCATAAAATAGCCAAGTTACAGTGCAAATCCTCTTTGTGGTGCCAAACTGTTTCATTTAGCAAAGTGCACCTTGATTTCCAACTACAGTACATTTGGATGGCTGTGATCTGGGAAACAGGAGTTAGGTAAAGCCTCTTCACATTTGTCTAATATATCATACTATTAGTAAATATTACTACAGTATGGTGGTCATTCAGAGTTGTTCGCTCGCTAGCAGTTTTTAGCAGCCGTGCAAACGCTATGCCACCGCCCACTGGGAGTGTAGAACGAAAGGATCGCAGCACGGCTACAATTTTTTTTTGTGCAGTTTCAGATTAGCTCGAAACCTACTCAGTGCTTGCGATCAGATTGTTCAGTTCCTGTTTTGATGTCACAAACACGCCCTGCGTTCGCCCAGCCATGCCTGCGTTTTTCATGACACGCCTGCGTTTTTCCGAACACTCCCTGAAAACGGTCAGTTGACACCCAGAAATGCCCTCTTCCTATCAATCACTCTGCGCCTGCCTGTGCGACTGAATAGCACCGCTAGACCCTGTGTAAAAGCACATCATTTGTTGTAATAGTACGCCGCATGTGCACAATGCGCTGCATACGCATGCGCAGAAGTGCCATTTTTTTGCCTCATTGCTGCACAGCGAACGAATGCAGCTAGCGATCAACTCGGAATGACCCCCTATATTCACAGAAAGAGCTGTAAATGCAACTACTTCTATGATTATTATTTATTTATTCCAGTTGAAAGAAATCTTCTTAGAATGCTTGTGGACACAGTCAACTAAATTTTCTCTAATACATGTTACTGTAAAACAGAAATTTGCTGTTGAATTTTCTTTGACCCTGGAAAATATGTCACACCATCATTAGAATGCAATATAGGGATTACTGTACATGTAATTTATCCAAGATTCAAATGTGTGCAATACAATACTACAGCATCCTGTCCAAGTTATGGTACTTTGCAAGCATTTGTTTTCTGCATTTGCAAAACCAATTTGTTAATTTAAGTATATAAAGCTGAAATACACATACACTGTATCCATGGGGCATTTACCTTAGGGTAAACAAAATTAAAAGATGGGTGAGCCCTTTTACAACAGTGTGCTCTTGTGAAGAGCAGTATAGTAACATCTGTTATTTTTGTATTACAATCATTCTTCTTCTGGCCCGACTGAGAGTTTGACATCAATGTATTTATGCCATTTAAAAATGTACTTTGAATTACGGTGCATAGTGTACCCCAAACTTAGAAACAAATATGGAGTTAAACATACCTGTAACTTGCACATAGGGGGTCATTTCGACCCGATCGCTCACTGCAGTTTCTCACAGCGCAGCGATCGGGTCGGAACTGCGAATGCGCCGGCACCGCAGTGTGCCAGCGCAAGCCAGCCGTCGTTGCCTAGCGATCGCCTCTGATGCAGAGGCGGTCACTGTGTGGAAGGGGGCTGGACGGCGGCATTAAGCCTCCATTTAGGGGGCGCGGTCTGGCCAATGCAGGCGTGTCCGGACCGTTGGGGGGGGTGGGCCGCGGAGGCTGCGTGACATCACACGCAGCCGCTGCGGGCCGGGGAGCGACGAGTAGCTCCCAGCCAGTACGCTAAAGCTGCGCTGGTCGGGAGCTACTCTAGAAGTGCAAAGGCATCGCCGCTGTGCTGGGGGGGGGGGGGGCGGCGGCACTGACATGCGGGGCGGACTAGCCCTGTGCTGGGCATCCCCCCGCATGTCAGTGTGAATGATTGTAGCTATGCTAAATTTAGCACAGCTACGATCAACTCGGAATGACCCCCATAGTCTCCCTGACATCTGAAGAGCAAGACATCATCACAAAGGCATCTAGAGATACAGTAAATCATATGGACCCATCTTTATATATAGGATTATGGAACTAAAGCTGGGCCGAAACTAGGGTTTATGTCACCCGGGGCAAGGCAGTAATTCCCCCACACACCTCCGCCCCCCCCCCCCCCCAAAATAAATAAATAAATAAATAAAAATAAGAAGTTGGAAAAGAAAAGAAAACAACACAACTGTAGACTCTGCCCTTTCAGACATTTTTCAACCATTAAATATTGCCTTTCTGACATAAATGTAATATCCATCCCTTAAAAATATTACAGGTACAGGGCAGGAATCTTTTCTTACCTACTGTATATGGTGGTTTCTCTGTATTGGGGAACCTGCCAATAAATGGATCCTCCCTGGGCAGACGATAACTTCAGTCGGCAGTCGGTATCCACTCATAAAAGTGATCACATGGTCTAGAAGACGTCTGTTTATGTAGGAATATAACCAATGTCACACCATCATACAACAGAAGCCATGTCATTTTTTAAGTTTTTTTAGAATTGGTGTCTTAATAAAGATTATTGTTCCTCAGCCCCTTCCCCAACAGTCTCATCCCACTGCATCTCTCCATAGCCTTAGCTTCCTCCCACCCAGTGTCTCTCCAGCAACCTCAGCTTGCCCCCACCACTTCCTATGTCTCTCCATAGTCTCAGCACAAGAAGACTAATCACACATTGGTCCTCATTTCCGAGTTGATCGCTCGCTAGCTGCTTTTAGCAGCAGTGCAAACGCTAAGCCGCCGCCCTCTGGGAGTGTATCTTAGCTTAGCAGAAGTGCGAACGAAAGGATCGCAGAACAGTGCTGACATTTTTTCAAGCAGTTTCAGAGTAGCTGCAGACCTACTCCTTCCTTGCGATCACTTCAGTCTGTTTAGTTCTTGCTTTGACGTCACAAACACGCCCTGCGTTCGGCCAGCCACTCCCCCGTTTCCCCTGGCACACCTGCGTTTTTTAGCACACTCCCGGAAAACGGTCAGTTACCACCCAGAAACACCCATTTCCTGTCAATCACTCACCGATCAACAGAGCGACAGAAAAGCGTTGCTCGACCTTGTGTGAAACTGCATAATTTTTTTTGAAAGTACGTCGTGTGTGAGCACTGCGGCCCATACGCATGCGCAGAAATGCAGATTTTTAGCCTGATCACTGCGCTGCGAACAACGGCAGCTAGCGATCAACTTGGAATGACCCCCATTGTTCTAATAAGCAGGGCTGAAGCTTAAAGGGAATGGGATCGCCCTGCACAATCTGTGCTGCACACTTAAATGAAAAAAATACACTCCCCTCACTCACCGACTGCATTAAATATCAGTGTCCTCTCCTCACTGATTGCACCGTTACCCCCCATCCCCTGAGAGGAATGAGGCAGGTGTGTACTGTGCATTAGAGGGGATGGAATGATCTATCCATCCATCGATCTATCTATATGTATATGTTGTTGTAAATTATCCAGGCATTTATCCTCTATGTGGTCAAGCAAGTATCGTTATACCTAGGTACAGTATACTCAGGCGCATCTGGCATGAGGTGCTTTAATGAGCAGCTGCCTTATCCTCTATGTGGTACCTTACGTGCTCCGGTGCCCTCTTACTGTATGGCGGCTGGACATGTGTTTGTAAATAAATAAGGCGGAACTCACAAGTCTTTCAACACAAATAAATATATATATATATATATATATATTACAAATAGAAATGGATTCTCGTGGGAGCCAATATGCCTTTTGTATGACAATAATTAAAAGTTTTTATTGTACAGAAACAAACGATATTTATCCTAAGCGTTCGTTATTGACACAACCTTCTAAAAATTCATATAAAACAATATTACAATCTTATACATAAATTACAGTTGGATGTGAGGATTTTACAGCCAGGTGATCAAAGTCAGAACTCGAAATGGATGTATCTCCAACCAGATGCTTGTAATAAGGACTTTGTTAACCAGACGTTGCAAAACCCAACGCGTTTCGTCCGTTAGGACTTCATCAGGGGTTTGGAATCAGTTCTTATAGTAGGAGTAATTACCATTGATTAGAAAGGTTTAGAATATCCAATGATTACATCCAATCACATATTCAATTCGATAAATATAATATCTAGATAGACTTCAAAAAAAATATATATAAATTTGGTTGAAATTAGATGATGTTACGTTCCCTATTTTCAATCAAGAATGGTGGAACCTTATAGTCTACCTCTGTTTATACATGTCACCAAACAGAGAACTTAGGAAAATTTCAAATCCTGAACGAAACTATTCCTTTTTACAGGAACAAGTGCAACCTCACTGAATACCAACTACAGCTGCCTCAGCCCACACAGAGCACCGATGCTTAAGAGGATTTCCAAGCTGGGAAACATTTGGGGGCATGGCCTAATTGCGGGAGGCATGGCCATGCCCCCGTGTGAAAAAAAGTTTATTTACAAAATCTTTGTAGTGCCGTGCAGGGTGTAAAGGCCCAGGGGAGGCCCTGAGCCCCTCAGCCAAAGTCAATTTATGGGGGGAGTGTGATCACCTCCCCACACTACCCGAACATGCTTAGCAGTAGCAACAGCCTCACTGCAGCACAGCACACTGCAGCATGTGCTGTGCTGCCAAGATGAGTGCTTATGCTGCTGCTGCCCAGTAAGGAGGGAGGGGGTAGGGAGTGCGGTGGACCATGGTCTACACCGTGACCTCCATCAGTCCATGGCCCAAGTAATTAGTACCCAATCCCTCTCTCCCTCTCAGCATCACTGCCGACATCCTACAGAGCCACTGTTGTGGGGGTAACGGAGCCTCCGAGAGACATGAGGAGGAGTAGGCAGAGGAGGAGCAGCGCCAGAGACAGGACCTCCTGCAGGTGCTGTGGCAGTGCTGTGGAGGGAATGAGGGCTGTACCTGGCATAATGTGTATAAGGTGCTCTCCTGTGTGGCCTAACGTGTATAAGGGTACTACTATGCAGTATAATCTGACTAATGGACGCCACATTGCAGTATAATGTGACTAACAGACACTTCTGCACAGTGTAATGTGAATAACGACATTACTGTGTGGTGTAATGTGATAATGGACACTACTGTGCGGTTTAATGTGTATAATAGACACTACTATGTTGTGTAGTGTGAATAACAGACACTACTGTGCAGTGTAATGTGGCTACCAGAAACTACTGTGTGGTGTAATGTGACTAACAGACACTACTGTGTGGTGTAATGTGACTAACAGACACTACTGTGTGGTGTAATGTGAATAAATGACACTACTGTGCTGTGTAATGTGAATAACAGACACTACCATGCGGTGTAATGTGACTAACAGACACAGCTGTGTGGTGTAATGTGAATAACGGACACTACTGTGCAGTGTAATGTGAATAATGGACACTACTGTGGGGTGTAATGTGAATAACGGACACTACTGTGGGGTGTAATGTGAATAACGGACAGTACTGTGAGGTGTAATGTGAATAACAGACACTACTGTGTGGTGTAATGTGAATAACAGACACTACTGTGTGGTGTAATGTGACTAACAGACACTACTATGCAGTGTAATGTGAATAACAGACACTACTGTGCTGTGTAATGTGACTAACAGACACTACTGTGGGGTGTAATGTGACTAACAGACTCTACTGTGGGGTGTAATGTGAATAAATGACACTACTCTGCGGTGTAATGTGAATAATGGACACTACTATGGGGTGTAATGTGAATAACAGACACTACTCTGGGGTGTAATGTGAATAACAGACACTACTGTGCGGTGTAATGTGAATAACGGACACTACTGTGCAGTGTACTGTGAATAACGGACACTACTGTGAGGTGCAATGTGAATACCGGACAGTACTGTGAGGTGTAATGTGAATAATGGACACAACTGTGTGGTGTAATGTGAATTGGTACTATTCTGTGGCCCCTATACTTTTTGTGTGCACCTTCAGCGCGCACTGTCCCTGTATTGAGTATAGCGGGCACCAAAGGAAACATTTGCCCTGTGCTTCTCAAGGTCTAGAACTGCCCCTGTCACCAATTTTAAAATATATTTTTCTTTTCAAATGTAACATGCCCCCAATTCAGTATAGAGGAGGTGGCACTGAAACAAACCCTTGCTCCAGGCACCTAGCTACACCTCTGATAAGAGTCACTACTGTGGACATTGTGTATTTGCGATAGTACTGTGTGGCGTAACGTGCATACTATGTGGTGTAATATGAATCAGGGGCACTACGTTTGGGGTAATGGCAATGTGAATAAGTTTGTAATACTATGTGGCGTTATTTGAATTGTGGGTAGCATTGTGGCCGCTCCCCTCCCTTGTGTGACCACACCTCTTTTTGCAGTGCGCACTGTCCCTTTTTTATGGATGGGAGGGCGTAAATTTATCATTTGCAGGGGGGCACCAAACACTCTAGCACTGGCACTGTGTAAATGCATATATATATATATATATATATATATCCTCCATTGATGGCACTCGGTTTATATCAATAACCACTCGGACTACTGCTTGATACCTACCAAGCATTAGTCCGAGTGGTTATTGATATATCCCGAGTGCTGCCATTGGAGGATATGTAACAGGCAGCACGCGGGCTGATGCTGAGGAGGGCATCGGGTACAGTATACTGCCGTTTCCAAAGAGTGACAGAGCTTGGAGTATATATATATATATATATATCTAAAAAAAATATTGAGATTTTTACTGTGTAATACATTTTCAAATTGTTATGCACTCTCTTTATATATAATTTCTTGTATTTGTGTCGAGTAATTTCAGATTACTCCTGGGGAACAGCATACAATTAGTTTTTTAAGTGATCAGCATGTTAGAAGTCTTAATTGGATATTTTAGCTTGCGCCTGTATCAATATTTGTATTTGTGTGTGTGTCACACATCTGTGGTTTATATACATATATATATCTTGCCTATTTGCATGCTGTCATTAAAATAATCCTCCACCATTCTTTGGATGTTGACTGTATAAAATGGAGTCATGGTAGAGATGTTGCTAATTTTGGGCAATTCTTTTAGACCTGACCAGATGTCAAAATGTGTTGTTGACTCTTCAGCATCACCGGTGGATATCTTGGGAAAGCTCAGTTTTTTCATAGCAGCACCAGTTGCCAGAGAAACTGAAGGAGACATTGTTTTCATGTCTGCTGCAGCTTGATATGACAACTTGCTCATCAGGAGCTCTTTGCATCTGTCCATTGGAAAGAAAGACACAGCTTATGACTTATACCTAGGATCAGTACAGTCACCAAAATATATTGATCTGATTTCAAGACATTAATGGACCTTGGATCCTGGCGAAGTAAATAAAGGACTTGATCTACAAGTTCGACAAACTTAGTGAAATTGCTTAATTTCATTCACTCCTTCAGTTTCTGGAGCTGCTTTTTCAAAAGTCTGATTAGGGGAATCACCTGATTCAAGACGGCAGGGTCTGAACTCACTTCACAGGTGACTACTTTGAAGGGTTTCAGCACCTTACACAACACAGAACTTTTTTTCTCCACTGTTATGGAGTAAGGTACATTCCCCCTTTTCCCTTTATTTAATGGCTCATTGTGTTTCTTTAGATGGCTCTTTGCTGTTCTTAAGCATATAAAAGGGGAGAATTACACATTGCTTCATCTGATGGCAGTGCAAATTAAACTATTCCTGCAGGTGCTGCAGGTTTGTAAATGCAGTTGTTGATTGCCGAAAATGGCTTGGAATTTTTCTGGCCACAGACAGCATCTCCTTCAAGCACCTGTCATTTCTTTAAAAATTCTGCACCACCACATTGGTTGTGTGAACAAAGCTGTAATGTCCTCACATTATTTATGGCAGTATCAGAAATCACAAATCCTTAGGAGAGTACAAACGAGGTAAGCCATTTTGCAATGACATTTTTTAATTTTACCAAGAGGTTATCACCAGTATGCCTCTTAGTGAAATTGCTGATACAGAGAGTAGCCTGCCTCTGAATGAGCTGGTACTTGTTAGATGCTGCTGCTATTCTTGCTGCTGAAGGCAATTTACCCGCCCAGTGGGCTGTCACAATCAGTGATGTCAATTGCATTGCTTGCCTTTATGCAGATTGATTGACAGTCAGACCCCATTTGGGGGCGTTGGAGAAGAGTGGTGGCAAAAATGCAGGTGTGTTACTGTCATTTTTGGGGTGTGTTGATGGGTGTACCTGAAAATCCATACTCAAGCAGCCTGCCTCTGTCATCTCTGTTTAGGATTCCATACTGCATTGTAATTTATTTAATCTAGCTGCTGATTATTGAAGGATGTGCATATGTGCTGGCAATTGCTCCGCTGGATATCTCTGTACTTTGTCAGGCTACTAGGTTTTAATTCTGCACATTGTCAATATG
The DNA here is from genome assembly GCF_028390025.1 of Pseudophryne corroboree. NCBI lineage: Eukaryota > Metazoa > Chordata > Amphibia > Anura > Myobatrachidae > Pseudophryne > Pseudophryne corroboree. The sequence goes on from NC_086455.1 coordinate 149,792,250, forward strand.
CACAATTGCAGCTGCTATCGCCATAGCGTCCGTCAATGAATCAGGCCAGATAATAATAATGTAAAGGCTCTATGTGATAGGTCCAACTTACATGATTTTAGAAGTTTTAATCAAATTTAACCACTTGCCTGGCATGGTGGCATCAGATGCGACCGTGCCTGCAAGTGCTCTATCTGACCTGGTCGCACAGGACGCGACCAGTCAGATAGGGAGTGTTTGCAGCTGCAGGGAAGAGAAACTTCCATCCGCTGCTGCTGTCAGAGGGACCAGAAGGTCCCTCTCCCTCCCTGCACTCTCCCCCTATGTCTGCCGTGCTGTCGATCACTGCTGATCGGTCAGCACAGCAGGATCCCCCCTCTCCAGCGGCTGCAGACAATGGCAGCCGCTGGGGAGGGTAAATGAACCCTCCCAAGCCACCCCAGACCCCCCCTGTATACCTGCAGGCTGTCCCGGCTTTCAAAATGAAAATCGCGATGGTCGCGATATTCCCGATGTTCTGATGGTCGCGATGTTCCCATTCAATGTTTTGATGTTTGAAAAAAATATTTTTTTATTTTTTTTTAAATTTCCTTTTTTTAACTAAAATCATTTGGGATTGGGTTAAAGTCATGTTCTTCACCTAATTCACTCATTAAAAAACTTGACAATTTCGGAGCGGTTTTTGGCGAAATAAATCATCAGTTAAGTGGTTAAAAGAAATCAAGGCACCCTGTAGGATTTGCACACTTGGGATGCGGTCAAGATGCCGCCGGCCGGAATCCTGGCGGTCGAAATAACGACGCCGGAATCCCGACCGCCACAATCCCGACCGCCACAATCCCGACATATTCTCCCTCCGTGGGTGTCTACGACACCCATAGAGGGAGAATATAATAGTGTGCCGAGCGTAGCGAGGCACCGTGCCCGCAGCGTGGCGAGCGAAGCGAGCCCGCAAGGGGCTGCATTCCGCTCGCCAACCCTGTTGGGATTGTGTGGTCGGGATTCCGGTGTCGGTATTTCGACATGGACTAGTTCGACAGGTCAAAAGGTCAACATGAGGTTTTTTTAACCTTTTTTGGTGTTGTTTTCTTCGTAAAGTGACGGGGAACCCCAATTAGTGCACCACGTTTGCTCGCCATGCTTCAGGCAAGGTGCCTTGCTGCGTTCGGCACAGGTTACCGTTCCCAATTGTAGTCCACGTGGATCGTAAAGTCCGAAAAGTTCAAAAATTTATTTTTTTTGAAGAACTCATGTCGACATTTTTGAACTGTTGACCTAGTGCATGTCGACCTAGTGACCCTGTCGACCTAATGACTTTCGCCCTAAGTGGTGTCGACCTAATGACCGTATCCTAGTCCAGTGGCCTCACTTTTAATTCCTGGGAGGCAGCAATTGTTTACACTACCAATTCCATAGCCTAGAGAATAGTGATTGCAATTTTATTTGTATAAAAACATGAAATAGGCCCTATGTACTATGGTGGTCATTCTGAGTTGATCGCAGCCAGCAACTTTTCGCTGCTGCTGCAATCAACTAGTCCACGCCTGTGGGGGAGTGTATTTTAGCTTAGCCGGGCTGCGATCGCTTGTGCAGCCCTGCTAAGCTAAAATACATTTTAAGCAAAACAAGACCAGCCCTGGACATACTTACCCTGTGCGACGATCTCAGTGATGCTGGGGCCGGCTTTGACGTCAGACATCCGCACTCCGTTCTCCTGGACATGCCTGCGTTTTCTTCACCACTCCTCCAAAACGGCTCCAAACGGTCTGGTGACGCCCAGGAACGCCTTCTTTCTGTCAATCTTCTTGCGGTCGGCTCTGCGACCTCTTTCTTCATTGGCTCCAACGTAACCCGGTAACCCCTGTCGCCGGGCAACGACGCCCATGCGCATTGCGGCTGCCGCCATGCGCATTCCAGACCCGTTCGCACCGCAGCGACAAACCGCTGCGTGCGAATGGGTCGGAATGACCCCCAATGTTTTTGATGTCTGTATAGCGACTTTGAGCCCTGCTGGAGAAATGCATAATATAATTAAAATTATTATTATTATTACTATCATCATCATTAATATTATCTTACTGTCTTAAATATTCCCACATCCTTTTTATTCAGGAACATACAACCAATCAGCTACCAGAACAATATATTGTATAGACAATATACATTTGCCCAGGGTTTTTTTTTTTCTTTTAAATGGTTCAGGAGTAGAAAAAGATTGATGAACACAGCAGTTGTTCTCAGTTGGAATTTACAGGTTTTAAGTGTATCTCTATTGTCTTATCCAATTAGTAATTGAATGCTTTAATACATGCAACAATTATACGTCCCTCTGTTTACCACACCATGTAATTCCAAAGGACATTTAGACAACAAACAGAAACTGTTGCATAGAGACACTTGTGCATCCGGTTACCAATTGTTACTGTTTTGGAATATATAATTAATGGGATCACAAGTGTTTTGGGAAATTCCTATTCTGAAAATTCCAGCAAGACACAGAAACAACAGCAATGGTTTATGGTGCAGATTATAGACATTATAATGAACGTATCTTTGCATTATTAAAGATTAGGATATTGATATTATAAACCTTCTTGCATCTGTCAAAATATATATAATATATATATATATATATATAATATAATATATGGGAGGTAGAAATATTAATTTTAGAATTCTGTATATGGTAAATCCATATTGAGCTGCAAGTAGTGGGTGCTACATAGTGCAGATAGATTTAGTTGTGAGTGAGGCACATTGAGAGGATCAAATCTAAATTGCAGTATCAACATTAAGCTGCCCTGTATTTGTATTAACATTTATTTATATGCAAAACAGTCACCTCACGCAATGCAACACAGTTCATGGGCAAAACCAAGAGCTGGACTTGCTCTCAGTTGTATCTTATGCTATGTTATTATCTATCTAAATATCTGTCAGTAGAGATTTAAAACACATGTGATAGTGTGGATATTTATTAAACTAAAGGGAGTGATAGAAAAGCAGGAATATCACCAAATCACTCAGGAGCGGTTCTAGGCATGGGCAAGCAGGGCGGGCGCCCGGGTCACTGTGGCCCATGGGCGCAGTCACCCCGCAGGCACCCTCTGCCCACCCGCACCCAGCATCCCTCTCCCTGGCTGCAGTAGGCGCCGTGGGCTGTGTGGGCGCCGCTGTCAGATGCTAGAGGTAATAATTGACCTCTAGTGTCTGTGCAGCGCTGCTATGGGAGAGACGTCATGAGGTCTCTCCCGTAGAGAGAAGTGGGCGGCCAGAGACGGAGGGCAGCGCAGCAGCGGTTGGGAAGCAGGAGCGGGGCTGGTAAGTAAGTATTGTGTTTTTTTTCTGTGTTTGTAAGCGGCGCTACTGGGGGCACAACTACAGGGGGCAAATCTACTTGGGGCACAACTACAGGGGGCAAATCTACTGGGGGCACAGCTACTGGGGGCACAACTATAGGGGCAAATCTTCTGGGGGCACAACTACTTGGGGCAAATCTACTGGGGGCACAACTACTAGGGGCATAACTATTGGGGCACTACTACTGGAGGCAAATCTACTGGGGGCACAGCTACAGGGGCCATAACTGTGGCCATGCCCCTTCCCTATGAAGCCACACTCCATTGTCATGCATCAACTCTGATTTACCTATCTGGGGGGGTTGAGGGCCAAAGTAAACTTTCGCCCTGGGCACCATAAGGTCTAGAACCGGCCCTGAACTCACTGCATGTATACCAACACTGTTTAGAATGAGGATTGTTATAAGTAACAGTAATACTGCAAGTGTTTTTAGAGTTTTGAGCAACATTGTCTAGGTCGACCACTATTGGTCGACAGTAAGTAGGTCGACATGGTTGCTAGGTCGACAGGGACTCTAGGTTGACATGTACTAGGTCGACATGAGTTTTTAAAAAAATGTTTTCATTTTTTGAACGTTTTCATATTTGACGATCCAAGTGGACTACAATTGGGAACGGTAACCTATGCCGAGCGCAGCAGTAGCAGAGCGAGGCACCTTGCCTGAAGCATGGCGTCGCTTTGCATGCCATGCAAGGGGAGGCGGTGCACTAATTGGGGTTCCCGGTCATTGTATGAAGAAAAAGACAACCCAAAAAACCCCCCAAAAAAATCATTTCGACCTTTTTTCATGTCGACCTAGTACATATCAATCTAGAGTCCCTGTTGACCTAGAAACCATGTCGACCTACTTACTGTTGACAATAGTAATCAACCTAGGCACTGTCGACCAAAGTCTAGTCTTTTCCCTTGGAGATCACAGGGTTAAGAGTGCTTTACCCTCTATACGGACAGAAATTTAATACCAATCAGTTCAATGTACAAATACCATGAGAGAGTAAAAACATCACCCTTATATTTTCACCCATATGGTACCAACCAGTATACTGATTACTTAAGTCATCTGCCCCACCTGCAGTGCACCACTTGTTTAGCTTTTTTAGTTTGCTAACAAACCTGAATAAGGACCTGAATGTCAGTTATACAATGCACATGCAAAGGCTTAAAGCTCAATAAACTGTCAAATGTCCAGTGCCAAAAAAAAGCTACCTGCCGCGTCTTGGGTCACAGCAGCTGCGTGTGATGTCACACAGCTGCCGTGGCCCGCCCTCCCAACAGTCTGGATATGCCTCCGTTGTCCGGACTGCACCCTGCCAACGGCGTTCTAATGCTGTTGGCACGCCCCCTCCTGCACCGCGACTGCCTCTGCCTCCGCTTCTGCAATCACATCCCTGAGATGCTTTTAGCATCTCACTGGGCTCCCAGGGTGCGCACGCACAGTGCGGCAGCTGCGCATGCGCACTCCATAAAATAATTCAGACTGCAATCACCGCCGCTGCAGCGATCCAGTCTGAATTAGCCCCACAGATCCTATTACATGCAATAAGACAAGATGTAAGAAACAAAAGAATTTATCTACTGTATACAGTCCAAGCTAGTATAGGGAGAAGAGAGGACCTTCAGTGGGAATACCCCTACCTTCATTCAGTTAATCATCTTATTTATTGTAAGTAAATTACAAAAGATGGATTATGAAGACCAGTATGACAGAAAACAGCTTATGATCTTTATTGTATTGTGATATCCATTATAATCTTAAATGTGAGATATATCTAAGCACAGGGGCGTAACTAGAACTTTGTGGGCCTTATAGCAAAATTCTGAAAGGGCCCCCCCTACTACATAAAGAGGAGATATAGGGTGACACACTCACTGGGGTAGAGAGGGGTACAGGTTGACACACACAGGTAGAGTAAGGGTACAAGGTGTCAGAAATACAGAGTCACACACTGTGTCATATATGGAGGGGTAGATGGGTACAGGGTGACACACATACAGTGTGGTAGGGAGTGTACAGTGTGTCACCTTGTACAAGGCATAGCTGCTGTGCAATGCTTTTGCACCCTTGCCGGGAGAAGGAGGGCCTGACATGCGGGGTGGACTAGCCCTGTGCTGAGCGTCCCCCAACATTTCAGTGAAACTGATTGTAGATGTGCTAAATTAGCACATCTACGATCAGATCTGAATTACCCCATGTTCACATCACTTAAGCAGTGTAATAGGTAATTAAAAAAAAAAGTTCAAGTAAATAAGTAATACTATTGTATACCATACTTGTTTTTTTGGTACAACTTGTGTATGCTGTACCCCACTGCATTCACATAAATATAAGAACTGAGTCGATAAGGAGCATGATCAGTCAATAGAGAGCAGGAGTAGCAACTAAAGTACTAGCGCCGTGGCTGCTGCCAGTCATGATAGTATTACAACATCTAGTAAAGGTGGTCTGGGGGCAAAAAGTTTAGGAACAGACACTGGAAATCAAAATCTGTCACACTGTTAAAAAAGTGGTAGAGGTGTCACATTGAAAAACAACAATTAGTGTCCACAATAAGAAGACTAAGGCTGAAGAACAAACTGTGTTCAGAAATCCCTGAGGAGAGTGTAGGGGTGTCCACGTTAGCTTGCGTGAGACTGATATTGCTGATACTGTACTGTAGAGAAGCCTCCTTCCACAATTTCTGCACCATCTGCAAATGTGGGGATGAGCAGTACAAGTAAAGTTGGTGATGATAGCATACTAGAAATTGATGATGCTATTATGGATATTTGTGTACTATCTGATGCTACTGAGGATGACAAGAATGTTGATGATGTGGTTTGTGTAAGTCAGCCACCAGTGGCAGCAGTTCTTGCCCATGATAGAAAGAAAGCCATTGTGATGCCTGGGCATAAGACCAAAAAAGCCTCCTTTTGGGCGTGGGGACATTTTTACCCAAATTCTAACAGTTGTGAAGGAATCTGCTCCATTTTGAGGCCAAAGTTATTAGATATGGGGACGTTAACCATCTAGACACCTCCTTCCTGTTTTGTTATTTGCGGCAAGTTCATGAAATATATTTTACAAAATTGTATTTTTTTGTAATTAACACCCTCATCTTCAACCTCAACTGCCACCCTGCCTGCCACTGCAGAGCCACTCTGTTTCGCAGATGTGCCATGTTTGAAGTTAAAAAGACTTGTGGGTGTCGCTTAGCTTAGTCAGCCAGCTAGCTAGGTGCAATCTTTTGGCCTAAACTGGATGAAAACATTATTGTGAGCTGTGAGATGGTCAAGATTGACTGGAAATTACTGGAAATTAATGTTATTGATGTAAACAAAACTTTAGGAACAAGAAAGACACAAATTATGTGATTTTTAGCTGTTAGCAATTTAAAAAAAAAATGCAGTTTCAAAAACAAAAAGCTGTCAGGGCAGTCAAAACCCAGCAATGAATTACAGTAGAACTAAAACCACAAAAAATGGGTCGGCTCACATCTTTAATTTATTTATGACAATAAATAACTTTGTATAAATGAATTGTAAATTAAATTAAGTTTGTGCTTTATCTGGTACAAAATATATATAGTAAATATGAATCTCAGTCTAATGCTGGCTAGTTAAAATCACTAAAAAGGATTTTTTCTCTGTTTAACAACTTGTTATTTAAACTTGTCTAAAAGCAACACACAGAACTGCATCATACTCCATGCTATATACACTCATTTGTCCTAGAAATAAAATATAAAAAGATGTAATGATGCACAACAAAAATATTTGTTTATTATGCAAATTGATTAAGTTCTATGAAATGCATATCTGTACATGATTTGCAAATTCAAATACTGCTAAATAAAAATAAAGATATAGGAAATATGAAATACAACCTGAAATTGTATTACCTTCTATTTAAAGTGACTGCAAAAAATTTGAAGGCGGTAAAAATACAGTTCTGCAGTATAAATTCAAAAAGAGAAATAAACACTAGCCATCCATATTACAGGTCTTCCTATCACATTAGATCTACTTTAATTTGCAAATATGTAGTCAACTCTACCCATCTACGTATAGTAACTATCATTATAAGCAGTGCTTAAAGTGGTCCTAGAGAGGTGGTGGAACTTACCCCCCCTCCCCCTGGCGACCATGGAATAAAGGTATTGGGGGTCATTCCGAGTTGTTCGCTCGTTATTTTTTTTCGCTACGGAGCGATTAGTCGCAAACTGCGCATGCGCAATGTACGCAGCGCACCTGCGCCAAGTAAATTAGGACAAAAGTTTGGTATTTTACTCACGGCCTAACAAAGTTTTTTAATCGTTCTGCTGATCAGAGTGTGATTGACAGGAAGTGGGTGTATCTGGGCGGAAACTTGCCGTTTTATGGGAGTGTGCGGGAAAACGCTGGCGTTTCTGGGAAAAACGCGGGAGTGTCTGAAGAAACAGGGGAGTGTCTGGCCGAACGCTGGGTGTGTTTGTGACGTCAAACCAGGAATGAAACTGACTGAACTGATCGCAGTGTAGGAGTAAGTCTCGACCTACTCAGAAACTGCTAAGAAATTTCTATTCGCAATTCTGCTAATCTTTCGTTCGCAATTCTGCTAAGCTAAGATACACTCCCAGAGGGCGGCGGCTTAGCGTGTGCAATGCTGCTAAAAGCAGCTAGCGAGCGAACAACTCGGAATCACCCCCCTTGTGCACAGTAGGCGCGCCCCCCCTCAAAAAAAGGGGCATGGTCCCAAAAAGAAAGGGGCGTGGTCACACAATAGTAATAATGCCCACAGTAGTAGCACCCCTAATACACATAATGTCCACAGTAGTAGCACCCCATAATACACATAATGCCCACAACAGTAGCGCCCCTTATAAAATGCCCACAGTAGTAGTGCTCCTTATGCAATTTCCACTGTACTGGTAATGCCCAAAGTGGTAATGCCCCTTATATAGAGCCCAGTAGTGGTGCCCCTAATTCAATGCCCTCAGTAGTAGTGCCCCTTATGTCCAAGGAGTGATGCCCCTTATAAAGTGCCCCCTTTACAATGCCCTCATTAGTAGTGCCCTCAGTAGTAATGTCGCCTGTAGTAATGCCCCCAGTCATTTAGCCCCAGTAGTTATGCCCCCAGTAGTTTAGCCCCCACTGGTAATGCCCCTGTAGTTATGACCCCAGTAGTTTACCCCCTTTAGTTTAGCCTCCCAATGGTAATGCCCCCAGTAGATTAGCCCTCATGTAGTTTGCCCCATGTAGTTTAGCCCCCAGTGTTAATGCCCCCTAAAGTTTAGCCCCATGCAGTAATGTCCCCAGTAGTTTAGCCCATGTAGTTTGTCCCAGTTAGTAATGCCCCCAGTAGTTTAGCCCCCCTGTAGTTTGCCCCCTTGTAGTTTAGCACCTGTAGTTATGCCCCCAGTAGTTTAGCTCCCAGTAGTTTAGCCCCCTTGTAGTTTAGCCCCCAGTAGTAGTGGCCCCAGTAGTAATGCCCCTCTTTAATTTGCCTCCTTTTAGTTTAGCCCCCAAGTAGTAATGCCTTCAGTAGTTTAGCTCCTGTAGTTATGCCCCCAGTAGTTTAGCCCTCTTGTTGTTTAACCCCCGGTAGTAACAACCCCCTATAGTTTGCCCACTTGTAGTTTGCCTCCTTGTAGTTTAGCCCCCAAGTAGTAATGCCCCCAGTAGTTTAGCCCCCTTGTAGTTTAGCCTCCTTGTAGTTTAGCCCGCTGTAGTTTGTCCCCAGTAGTAATGCCCAATTAGTTATGCCCCCAGTAGTGATGCCCCTTGTAGTTAGCCCCCAGAAGTTATCCCCCTTGTAGTTAGCCCCCAAGTAGTTTGCCCCCCAGTAGTTTGCCCACCTGTAGCTTGCCCCCAGTAGACGCGCCGCTAATACACATATGTAAAAAAAAAACCCACCATACTCACCAAGCCCTGCTCCAGCGTCCGACCGCTGTAGTCCTCCGGGCATCCGCTCCTCGGCACTATGGGAGAGACGTTATGACGTCTCTCCCATAGCGCTCACTGACAGAGCCGGAAGCTGGAGCTCAGTAGTCAGCTCCTACCGCCGGCTTCCGCTGTGGAGAGGGAGCCGGGTGCCTGCTGGTAACACAATCTCAGCAGGCGTCCGGCATCTCCCTGCGGCTGCGGGCACACATCAGATTAGGTGAGCCGGAGGAGGCGGAACTGCGTTCCATCTCCAAGTGGAACTGGCGGAATGCAGTTCCACCCCGTTACGGCTCACTTTAACCCTTGATTATAAGTATCCAATATAATAAAAGGCTAACACTGTTTCTCACCTCTATGGAGGGAATTCAAGTGTTTTGCATGCCGACGCCCAGGAGACATTTACTGTAAGTATTGCCCTTTTTGGGTGGGCGCAGACACTGTCACTGACATTTCTGTTATGCTGTTCTATTATTTGGTTGGTCTGGTAACTAGTTTATTTATAAAGTGTCAGAATACAAACAGGGAATTCTAAATGGCAGATACAGTAAATGAAACATAAATTGTACAAAATGTGAATTTTTTTTATAAACTCCCTAATCTGACAAAAACAAGTTCACATGAGCTAGAAAAATATACACAAAAATATATAAAAAATATGATCAAACATCTAAAGCTGTGTATACACTAAGCCAACTTGATGGCGGACCCGCCAATGTGCCAACAGAGAGGCTGACTCAGGTAAGCATATACACTTATCATCTGCTTGATATGTCAGTCCTCGCATCACAGCTGGGTGGGCATTTGAATTTGCCCACCCAATTGGGACATCAGTCCCTGCAGCAAGTGAAAAGGTGGTTGGAGTTCCACCTGTACACTTGGCCAGATATGCCAATATATCTGCAGATATATCACTTGTCCTGCAGGGAGGATGCAACATGTCTGTGAATGACTTCATCCACACACCCGCCAACTTACTTGCGATAGATTGATTGTTCAATCGAATGGCTGATATATCATGTATCCGGGTTAAGGTATCAGTGGCCTTCACCAATTAGACTCTCCTGGGGATTTGTGATATCGGACAATGCTACCAATATTGTACATGCATTACATCTGGGCAAATTCCAGCACATCCCATGTTTTGAACATACAATTAATTTGGTGGTGCAGAATTTTTTGAAAAATGACAGGGGCTGTCAGTGGCCATAAAAATTGAGGGCCGCTTTCGGCATTCAGCCACCACATTCCAAAGACTAGAGCGTCAGAAAACACTCCTGAACCTGCCCAGGCATCACCTGAAGCAAGAGGTGGTAACAACGTGGAATTCAACACTCTATATGCTTCAGAGGATGGAGGAGCAGCAAAAGGCCATTCAAGCCTATACATCCACCTACGATATAGGCAGAGGGGAATGTCCCTGAGTCAAGCAAAGTGGAGAATGATTTCCATCTTGTGCAAGGTTCTCCAACCCTTCAATCTTGCCACACGTGAAGTCAGTTCAGACACTGCCAGCTTGAGTCAGGTCATTCACCTCATCAGGCTTTTGCAAAATCAGCTGGAGAAATTGAAGGAGGAGCTAAAATGAAGCAATTCTGCTAAGTATGTGGGACTTGTGGATGGAGCCCTTCATTCGTTTTGCCAGGATTCAAGGGTGGTCAATCTGTTGAAATCAGAGCACTACATTTTGACCACCATGCTCGATTCTAGGTTTAAAGCCTACGTTGTATCTCTCTTTCCAGCAGACACAAGACCTGCTGGTGAGACAATTGTCTACTCAAGCGGAACATGACCCGTCAACAGCTCCTCCTTCAATTTTTCCTGCAACTGGGGCTGCGAGGAAAATTATAAAATTTCCAAGCCCATCCGCTGGCGGTGATGCAGGGCAGTCAGGAGCAAGTGCTGACATCTGGTCCGGACTTAAGGAGCTGCCAGTGATTACTGACATGTCTACTGTCACTGCATATGATGCTGTCACCATTGAAAGAATGGTGGAGGATTATATGGGTGACAGCATCCAAATAGGCATGTCAGACAGTTCGTATGTATATTGGCAGGAAAAAGAGGCAATTTGGAGGCCCTTGCACAAACTGGCTTTATTTTACCTAAGTTGTCCCCCTCCAGTGTGTGCTCCGAAAGAGTGTTTAGTGCAGCCAGTAACCTTGTCAGCGATCGACGTAGGAGGTTACTTCCAGAAAATGTGGAGAAGATGATGTTCATCAAAATGAATTATAAATTACTCCAGGAAGACCTTTACCAGCAATTTCCTCCAGAAAGTACACAGGGACCTGTGATGGTGGATTCCAGTGGGGACGAATTAATACTCTGTGAGGAGGAGGAAGATGTACATGCTGAAAGGGGTGAGGATTCAGAGGATGAGGATGAGGACGACATCTTGCCTCTGTTTGTGCAAGGAGAGATGAATTGCTTCTTTTTTTGGTGGGGGGATTATTTGCTTCTTTTTTTGTGGGGGCCCAAACAAACCAGCCATTTCAGCCAGAGTCATGTGGTAGACCCTGTCATTGAAATTATTGGTTTGATAAAGTGTGCATGTCCTATTTATACAACATAAGGATGGGTGGGAGGGCCCAAGGACAATTCCATCTTGCACCTCTTTTTTTTCTTTGCATTACTGTATGTGCTTTTTGGGGCATAGTTTTTAAAAGTGCCATCCTGTCTGCCACTGCAGTGCCACTCCTAGATGGGCCAGGTGTTGTGTCACTTAGTAAAGTCATCCAGCTACCTCATTGCACCTCTTATCTTCTTTGCATCATGTGCTCTTCGGAGCCTATTTTTTAAATCTGCCATCCTGTCTGCCACTGCAGTGCACCTCCTAGATGGGCCAGGTGTTTGTGCCGCACACTTGTGTCGCTTAGCAAAGTCATCCAGCTACCTCGGTGCAACCTTTAGGCCTAAAAACAATATTGTGAAGTGTGAGGTGTTGAGAATAGACTGGAAATGAGTGGAAATTAATGTTAATGAGGTTAATAATACCGTAGGATCAAAATGACCCCCAAATTCTGTGATTTTAGCTGTTTTTGTGTTTTTATCAAAAATCATCCACATCCAAAACCAAAACCCGAAAGGGTGGTTTTGGCGAAAACCAATCCAGATCCAAAACACGAGCGGGGACCAAGATCCAAAACCAAAACACAAAACACGATAAGTGCCCGCCGCACATCTCTAAAATAATAGCACAACGTGTGTCCCACTTATAAGGTTATATAATCACAGTTAAATTAGGGACACATGACTGATGTTGTGACATACATTCTGTTGAGATTTATGGAATACCCATCTGTGTGAAAACATGCAGCCACGTTTGGGTGAATTAATAATAGTCAAACACAATTAAACTGTAACAACAAAGTTTACTTGGCTCAATAAACAGACACACACCATATTAATTAGCATAACGTTTATTGCTGCAAGAAATAGTTGCAGTGACAGGTGTTACTGAAAAGCAACAAAACATAGGGAACAACATTTGCTTTTTAAACCACACATTAAATTAATACGACAGTGGTACTGCAGTTGAGGAATACAGGGTGTTTCCCACATGAAGACAGAACTATTAAGAGCTTAAGTGGTGCTGCCATTGAAAAACACCTCTTGTGTTATGTATAACAAAAAGATATTAATTGGGAATCAGTGTGCTGCTATAATCTAAAGAGCAAGTTTTATAGCCTACAAAAGGATACATAATTACAGTTACACAGGCACAAAGTTAAACAATACTTACCAACACAGGTTACTAATGTTACATTGTTATGTGGAAACAACAGCCACTGTCAATTCAAAACAACTAAATATATTTGGCTGATCAAAAGCCATGGACAATACTTCCCAGTATAATTGAAGCATATTGAATATATCACTATGTCAATTAAAGATATGACAGTCTCATTTATTCAGAAATAATTTATATCTATTGTTGAATCACCTTAGAGCGGGGTACCTATAATGATTATTGAAAATTACAGTGATAATATAATAAGATGTCATACTTCTCCATGACCAATGGTTAATGGCCAATTGATATCAATATTGATACAGTCCGAAGTAACAGTACAGTATACTTTAAGGGTGTTTCTTGAGTGAGAAGCCAAGGCACCTGTGAATATACTCACCCATAGATAACTGTTTGGCGCTTGGTTCCCTTTTTGAAAGTATATGAATTAATCCCTATTATTGCAAAACTATTCCCCAGTACCTAAATAATCACACTTCTCTCACACATTTTGAGGGATATATGTGCATAACAACTTTAAAGATAGCGAATAAGTAGCGAGCCTTATAAAACTTGGGGGGATACCAGCTTCTTGCGCTTCTGGATATACTAGATCACTTAATCAATAGACACACTAGGGCTATTGGGCATGAACTTACATATTAGTTCAGTCCCGCGTTCACATAACAGTTTCTTTGTTTTTCACACAACTGGAACAAGTCTTAGTCTAAAATCAACTTACATTAAATTTCTGTCATGCATGCCCATAAGGGTTTCTTTCACTTTTCCTCAAAGGTACGAGTGTCCACACCAAAAGGATTTTGTTAAAAACCTTTTTTTTTATTGCTTAAAAAACAACATACTCCAAAAACAAGTCCCATAAAAATGGATAATAAAAATGAAGAAAGTGCACGCAAGTGAATTTTTCAGTGCCTGGATATCAGTTGGATTCCTATTGAAGAGAAGGATCTTGGTAACCCTCTGCAGCGGTTAGTTACCTCACACTCCTCGCCGTTTGGTTTCCAGTGAAACGTCCAGGACACAGGCGGCACAGAGGATCCACAGCAGCACGGCACAAAGCAACGCGTTTCAGAGCTACCTGCTCCTTCGTCAAGCTTGTGCCGACTGCTCTGCAAACTGGGTTTTTAGCTGTGCTGTGGTCCCTCCCATCATTATAAGTCACCCAATCCCCTATTTACAATGAGAGTGGTAACTAATTAGCGGCAATACCAATAATATATTTTTAAAAACAATGTAAATAACATTAACACAGAATGTAAGTAATCTACTACATTAAGCAATTCTTTACTAATCCATATGTATGTCCGATTCTATACACAAACTTTTTCCTTTAGTAAATCACCTGTTCTCCTGTTTTTAATAATATATTATTGGTATTGCCGCTAATTAGTTACCACTCTCATTGTAAATAGGGGATTGGGTGACTTATAATGATGGGAGGGACCACAGCACAGCTAAAAACCCAGTTTGCAGAGCAGTCGGCACAAGCTTGACGAAGGAGCAGGTAGCTCTGAAACGCGTTGCTTTGTGCCGTGCTGCTGTGGATCATCTATGCCGCCTGTGTCCTGGACGTTTCACTGGAAACCAAGCGGCGAGGAGTGTGAGGTAACTAACCGCTGCAGAGGGTTACCAAGATCCTTCTCTTCAATAGGAATCCAACTGATATCCAGGCACTGAAAAATTCACTTGCGTGCACTTTCTTCATTTTTATTATCCATTTTTATGGGACTTGTTTTTGGAGTATGTTGTTTTTTAAGCAATAAAAAAAAAGGTTTTTAACAAAATCCTTTTGGTGTGGACACTCGTACCTTTGAGGAAAAGTGAAAGAAACCTTTATGGGCATGCATGACAGAAATTTAATGTAAGTTGATTTTAGACTAAGACTTGTTCCAGTTGTGTGAAAAAAAAGAAACTGTTATGTGAACGCGGGACTGAACTAATATGTAAGTTCATGCCCAATGGCCCTAGTGTGTCTATTGATTAAGTGATCTAGTATATCCGGAAGCGCAAGAAGCTGGTATCCCCCCAAGTTTTATATATCTGTTTGAGAGCGGGTGCTCTCTCTTTTTACTGGCCGCCTGCTTGCATCTGGATTGGGTGCAAAAGGAGAATATTCTATTTCTTGTTTTTGCTATAAAGTAGTGAGCCTTGTTTTTACTTGTACTTTATACACTTATTATACTATATGTATTATATGTATGTATGTCCAATTTGTTGTCTTTATTTCGTGGCTGGATGTTTTAAGCAATTATATTAAAAGTTACAGTTTAACTATATCCATTTGCACCAACAAAGAGACATCCTTTTTTTCTTCTTTCTTGTAACCAATAATCTTGTCTCTGGCAGCACTCTCGATAACCTATTGATTCATACAGAAATTGGATGTTTATTAGTCGAGGTCATTATCAATGTACAACATTTGATTCACTTAACTAGTGCAGAGGTTCATCCCCTTCCCTACCCATTTGGTCTGTTTTTTATTGATCATATACAGGTATTTATAATTTCATTTGAGCACTTCCATCACTTTAATTTGCACACTTCCAGGCAGTGGCAGCTCCTACCTCAGTGGTGGAGGAGGGGGGCTGCTGCTGGTTGTGCTGCTGTGTCCCTCCTCCCTTGTCCCCAAGCCGGATCCCTTGTCCCCGCTGCTGACTGGGTCTCGGCATCTGTACAATCAGAGCTGTCTTTTTGTATGGGCTCAATGGGCTCTTGCCCAAGGGCCCCAGGAGTATAAGGGCCCTTGGCTGATAGCTGAGGGTCCCCTCTTTCCAGGGGTACCAGACTTTTGAAAATCAGCCCAAGGAACCGGAGATATTCGACTTGAAAGCAGTGGTCGCCATCCAAGCCTGTTAATTCCTCTTCCTAGCCGGATATCTCGGGTTCAGTCTGACTTAGAGTTTTTCTGAGGATATAATCCAAAAGCTGGGACTCTCCCCTTTTGGTGAACACTGGCAGTTTGTCTCTACTATGCCCAGAACCAGAGATATCAGCCTTCCAGCAGCCGGTCCCTGCTCCAGCTCCACACGCCTGGTATGCAGTTTTAGATTTTCGTGGGTGAATTGCTCTGGTTTCTGAACTCTGATCCCCAAGTCTCCAGAACCTTCTGAAAGGTGGAACTCTCTAGTTTTTTATCCCAAGGCTAAGAAATTTATCTTCAGGAACTTGAGATCTGCAGTCAAGCAGTCAAGCAAGCTGTCCTCCCACCGGAAAATTATAAATATTAAGCCCACTCCACTATCCACCCCTCCCCTACATATTAACTACCCCCCACCACCCTGGAAGTCATGTACCAGGGCTTCTTCATTCAGATCAATGCCCCCTTCTACAGTTTAGCCTCACCTGTGCAGTACAGGGGTAATTAGCAGAAATTACTGCTCCAGGTCCTACATGCTGAGCGGAAGACAGAACACCCCCTACCGCCTGCGGGACATCAAAGCTGCTGCTGATAGCATCCCCCACCCCTACCGCTGGAGGATGGGTAGGGGGCCCAGTGCACTGCCGTGCCCAGGGGCCTACACTGCTGTTAAGACGGCCCTGTGTACAATATAGTTCACAGATGCCGGTACCGGCGCATGTGCAGTAGTAGTAACAGTATCGAGCATGCACAAACCCATGGCTTCAATGGACTGCATCACCTGCAGTCCGTAGAGGCCAGGTAGTGCTGCCCGAAAGGCAGAGAGTGGATTCCTATAGGAAGCCAGATCTCTGCTACTCGCAGCTCGGTCTGGCAGTCCTGAGGGAGGAAACACCTCCCAATGCCTGTATTGTCTCTGACTGGCAGGTACTGTAGGACAATAGGAAGTCACTGTCAGTCTCAGTGAAGCCAGTGCAGTCCCATGGCTTCACAAACTCTTTGCTGAAGTGACGGATTTTACCTGGGGGGGTGCTGCAGTTCTGCAGCCCATAGGCAAAGTCTGCCACTGCCCTGCCAAACGATAAGGTGTGGTTTTGGAGGACAGCACTTAAACTGCATTATATTCCCCATACCGGCATGTACACCTCATTTAAAAGAGGGGAGTAACTTGTTTCAAATGATGTGCCCTTTTTGTTAGTTATTATCTGGTGATTCATCTAGCACTGCAGAAAAGTTCTCCCCCACCCTGGGCCAAATAAAAACAGAGTTTCTCTCAATTGATGCAGTATTCTTTCTAGTTTTGAAAATGTATTGTTGGTTCAATATAGTTATGATTATGGATTTAATTCAAGATGATGAAAAAAAAATAATGAATTTCCAATGTTATTAGTAACTTTTTGCTGTTTCGAAAAGTTTGTTTAATGTTGAAGTTGGAACCACAAAGTATTTCTCGGTGGTGTTTAAAAAAGCAAAAATACATTCGCTTGGTTTGAGCTCACTTTGTTGTACTGTCAATATAAACACTTGTTTGTCCATTTTTGTGTAGCTTGTATTTGTTGTGTTCAAAGGAAGGGTGGTATTCATGTGACCGACGGTCGGGAGACCGACGGTCACATGACCTCCTGCAGCTTCCCGACACCCACTATCCCGATGGTCGGCATGCCGACCAACAGGGACTATTTCCACTCGTGGGTGTCCACGACACCCATAGAGTGGGAATAGAACCCGTGGCGACCGTAGGTCGCCACCGAGCCCACAGCGTGGCGAGTGCAGCGAGCCCGCAAGGGGCTTGCTGCACTCGCCTCTCTCCGCCGGGATCCCGGCGTCGGTATGCTGCCGGGATCCCGGCGTCAGTAAGCTGACCGGCGGTCAGGAGACCGCCGGCCAGCCATACTACACCCCAAAGGAATTAGTAAACTAACAGTATTTTCTTTAAAAAAAATTAAAAATTAAAATAAATAAATATATATGTGTGTGTATATATATATATATATATATATATATAAAATACATTTGTTTGGTTACTGCATAGGATTTTTTTTTTCTTTTTGGCTGCTGTGCTATAGGAAAGTGACCACCATGAACAGTGCCAAAATAATCTAAGCACATGGCAAGAAGACCTCAGTGGTAAAGGGATTAACACAAATGTTGCCATGGTGAAATTGTGTAGCTTTTTTTTTTTTTTTTTTACCTCCAGGCAAAATATTGTGTAATTTTGCATGTACTACTTGGCTGCGATTAGGCACACTCGCAACTCGTTCACCATGGTGCACATGCATGTTTGCAGTTGTGTACGTATATTTGCACCTGTGATTTCATAAACTTTACATTATGCAATCGCTGGGGTGAATAGTCGTAGCAGGGCACAGCTAGTCTCACTCACGATTTGTTAACTTGTGCGTACGCATCTCTGGTAAGCTAAGCCCGCTTCATCTGTAGGACACAAATATAGGGAACTTTAATTTTGATACTGCAATCTAGAATGCTTTACCTAGTAAATCTGTTTGTATAATTTGACACACCTTGTGCAGTTCAACATGGATTTCCAGAAGTAAGATACAAGTATTGTACTTACTGTATATCATATTTTAAAGATTCCTTGTGTGCCTGCACTCTTCTTACAGATTCTTTACTTTAATTCTACATTTTCAATACTCTGCAAATAAATTATATTTTTACCTGACATGTTAGGGCAGTAGCAAGATATTTGATATAATATTATACTCTTAAAAAGTCTAAAAAATATATATTTCTGCCAAAGCTTACACTACGCTTGGTTCAAAATATTTTTCATAGTCTCCCTGTATTTTTCAGGAGCTGGTCGGCCAAAAATACAATTGCCCGAAATTAAAGAACATGTCTTGAATATTTATCCAAATAAATAGATATAATGTACAGTATACTGGTTAAGAAACAGATGGTACAGAAATTTTTTGGAGTTACAGTGTTTAGTTAATGATATCTGTGTACAGTATGTTATCTAAATTAACTTCTGGAGGACAAACAAGGTTATAGCAATATATACATTAACAAGTATCCCTATGCAACAGTTTCTGTTTTGAAATGTAGCCCTTTGGAATTACCTAGTGAGGTAAACATGGAAAGTTCCAATTGTTAGGTTCTTAAAGTATTACATTCCTAATGTAAAAAGACAATAGAGAGACATGTAAAATTTGGAAGTTTCAACTGAAATAATCACTAGGTTATACAGCTATCAACTCCTGTTTCAGTAGAAACCCCCCAGGGAAAAGTCTCTTTCCTATAGAATATGTTTTCCTGGTAGCTGATTGGTTGATTGTGTATTCTGTTGCTGAATATAAAGGACTCCAGGCAGAGAGATTGAGAGGTAGAGAGAGGAACAAGAACTGTATCTACAGACTGACGAGCAAGATGGAGGTAAACGGTGTCCTCTTCTTCCTGGCCTGTCTGATTGGTTCCACGGCAAGTAATCCTATACAGGTGAGATACGGAGGTTAGTTTTACATTAAAATTAAAAACTGCTTAGTTAAAGTAGGAGTAGTTAAAATATGAGTTTACAGTGTGCACTACTAATGTAAAATGAAATATTCTTAGACGTATATGAAATAATAATACAAGGTAACAGAAAAGCAGCACTATTACTGGACAAAGGGGAAATTATAAATGTAAACCTGTCTAACACAAGAGCCAAAGTTAATCACAAATATTAAAATTAAAAATGTTTTATAAAATGTACCTATCAGTGCTTATTTGAGTAAATAATTGATAAGTTACTTTGTATTAAAGTTTAAGATACTGTATATCTTAAATGTCTCCATAATGTGAAATGCTAACTACAGTATATAAAATATTTTAGAAGATCAAAAGAAATTCCAGTTTCCTAAAACTTACCTTCTGTCTAAATTGTGTGCAGCCCTAAAGTGAAAACAACTGCAGGTAAATTTACTAAGATGGGAGTTCTATTTAAGATGAGATGTTGCCCATAGCAACCAATCAGATTCCTGGTATTATCTTCTACAAGGTACTAGATAAATGAGAAATAGAAGCTGATTGGTTGCTATGGGCAACATCCCATCTTAAATAGAACTCCCATCTTAGTAAATTTACCCCTGAGTGTCTTACATCTAATTTAATTTGCGTTTGATGGTCAGGCACAACAGTATTTATTGGTGCACGTGAGATGTAGTGAATGTAATCCTCCAAGTACTTAGTAGAGGCAAAGCTCATCTGAACGCAGATGATACTGAAATCTACCTATGCTCCCCTGATTTGTCTCTATCTGTATTGGGCCATGTCACTGAAAACCTCTCTGCCATTTCATCTTGGATGTCATCTTGCCACCTCACACTTAATATTTCCAAAACAGAGTTAATTATATTTCCACTGGCCAATAGCAGTTGCTAACCTGATATTTCTATCACTGTTGAGAACTCGACAATCAACCCTACCTCACAAGATTGCTGCCTAGGTGTCATCCTTGACTCTAATGTTTCCTTTGTTCCCCACATTCAATCTGTCTCAAAATCATGTTACATGCATCTAAAAAACAAATCCAAAATATGATCATACCTTACCACAAGACACTGCTAAAACTCTTATCCATGTTCTCATTATCTCCCGCATTGATTATTGTAATAGTCTACTAACCGATCTTCCTAAAACGAGACTCTCACCATTACAATCCATTCTGAATGCTGCTGCAAGGCTAATTTTCCTCCATCGTCTGCAGACCCACTATGGCAGTCCCTCCATTGGTTACCTGTTACCGTATTCAATATAAAATACTTTTACTCACACACAATGCTATTAACCATACTACACCAACATACATCTTTTTACGTATCTCAAAATATCTCCCAACCCGGCCTCTTCACTCTTCGCAAGATCTATGTCTCTCATCCGCACTCATTACTTGCTCCCATGCACGATTTACAGGACTTTCTTCAGGCAGCACCCACTCTGTGGAATGCCCTACCACGCACAATAAGACTCTCCCCTAGTCTCCAAACCTTCAATCGTTCCCTGAAAACTCACCTACTGTATTAAGACAAATTCCAAATTATCAAATTCCAGAACTGCTCACATTACCTTCATAAGTTTTCCTATCCAATTATATCCCCACTGTACAGTCCACACATATCCGCAACATATTTTCTTTCTTCACTCTCTTCCTCCTGAACCCTGGTTCATCACTGCTGTGATGTGATATCATGCAGCCCACCAAGAAGCTTTGAAATCTGGTGGACAACTATGCAATAGATAGTACCTATCCTTGTGTATCAATGCCTGTTTCCCCATAGATCGTAAGCTTGCAAGCAGTGTCTTCCTACCTCTATAACTGTTATTACCCAGTTTTGTCATATCATTGTGTCCAGTTGTAAAGTGCAATGGAATTTGCTACACTATATAAGAAACGGTTAATAAATAAAATAATAATAATAATAATAATAATAATAAAATATACCTGCGATGTAAAGTAGACTCTGCCACTGCTTCCTGGCTGTACTAGTATTAGCATTACTAAATAAGGAACTGTAATGGTGCAAGGCCAGGCCTGTACAGTATGTAGTTACACCTCTGATCCTTTTTGTGGAATAAAATTATGCTCTCTTTACTCTCACTATGGGGGTCATTCTGAGTTGATTGCATGTAGCAACTTTTTGCTGCCCGTGCAATCAACTAGACGCCACCTCTGGGGGAGTGTATTTTAGCATAGCAGGGCTGCGATCACTTGTGCAGCCTTCCTATGCTAAAAAAGTTTTGTGCAGAACAAGACTAGCCCTGCAGTTACTTACCCTGTGCAAATGATCCAGCGATGAAGGTCCCGGAATTGATGTCAGACAACCGCCCTCCAAACGCCTGGACATGCCTGCATTCGAATCTCCACGCCCGGAAAACGGTGAGTATCCGCCCCGGAATGCCTCCCCGCTGTCAATCTTCTTGCGATCGCTCTAGCGATCGCCTTCTTCTTTCTTCTGGTCGTTGCCCTGCGACTTCTGTCGCTGGGCAATGGCGCGCGCGCGCATTGCGTGCGCCACGCATGTGCATTTCCGACCCATTTACACCGCAGCTTGCGAACGTGTCAGAATGACCCCCCTATGTCTTAGTATAGGTGGATCCTGCGTTAGTAATTACTGCACAATACATAGAAGTCTATCCAGAAACTAGAGCAAATAATAGTACTGTAATCCCAGTGAGTAAAGCAAAACACTTAAAATGATAGATACTTCCAATAACATGCTGTGGTGCTCTGATCACTTTGTTATAGTTAGTTGCTTTAACAATAAATAGATGATTTATAAGTCTCACAGGGCATGCAATAGTCTCTGTATTATTGAATATCTACAGTATGTCTGTAAATAGATTTGCATTCACTTACTCATGCTTTACTATGCTGACAGGCTGTGATTTTCCTTTTCCTTTTGACACAGCCTTGTCTACCTCTGTAATTGAACCTCAGGGATGGTTTGACTGACAGCCCCACACAGTCACTTAATCACCTGAAGGTTTCAAAGTTTCAGTGAGGGGAAAATACATTTAAAACTGAA
Source organism: Pseudophryne corroboree (assembly GCF_028390025.1). NCBI lineage: Eukaryota > Metazoa > Chordata > Amphibia > Anura > Myobatrachidae > Pseudophryne > Pseudophryne corroboree. Next base: position 149,814,622 of record NC_086455.1, read on the forward strand.
CCTGCAGCATTTATCCTTTTATGAGGTGTTTTATGCTTTATCAGTTCCCCAGTTAGGTGAGTGTCGCTAACTGCACTCTCAATATGTATACCTACTTAGACCAACAAAATGCATTGCATAGTAATTGTTGCTTAGAGACCTGCTCCAGTAGTCAGTCAGCACTGCCTCAGTCAGAGACGCAGAGCTTACCTCATTGCAAAGCTCCAGCTGTCCATCAACATGTAGGGAGGACTCTGTGGGTGGCCCCATGAAGTCTTACTGGTGCAGCTCCCTGGCAAACTGTCACAAGATGTCCCACTCACTCTCTGTAGCTGAGTCAAGGCATTCACTCCCTCACAGCACTGGTAATTAAACAGTCTATACCTGAGGTAGCACTCAGATAGCACAGCTCCCCTCCATTTGCCTGCTCCCTCAGGAGTTCTCCTGACAGGATGAATCACCCTCAGACTAACACTTGTCCCCTCTCCTTAGAGATCAGACACACTGCTGGCCCAGACTAGTACTTAAAGTATTTTTTTAGGGAATACCAATGACCAGTTTAGGACTGGGACTACAGCCCTCCCCTTCCCCCCACGGTAAAATCCGCCACATCTCTCAGTGTCAGTGAGCCAAATGCATTCCGTGACTGCACAGGCTTTACTGTGACTGCAGTAACTTCCTATTGGAAGGTCTCACTATCAGTCACAGACACACACACAGCAGTTCCATTGGGAGGTGTTTCCTCCTTTCGGGTCTGCCAGGCTGGGCTGCGGAAGCCACTACCTACCTTTGGTGCAGCTCAATCTGGCTTCCATGAGCTGCAGTTGATGCAGTACATAGAAGCCAGGGGACTGAGCATGTGCAGTTGCACCGTGATGTCTGCACATGAGTTGGTCCCAGCACCTGCTGTATCCATTGCACAGTTGCCAGGACCCGGGGCTGGCAGCTGGCTGTCTCCTCTCTGGGCATGGGGGTAGCAGTAGCCCCCCTACTAAATGTAAGTAGGAGCCACCGCTGGTGCTGATAGCCCTTTTCATAGAGGTTTGGTATAAACAACCCCTGCAATCATAGGTCTTTAGCAATGATGATGATGATGATGATAATCTTCAGCTTGTATTTCTGTATCAGCCTCTGGCACCAGCATTGCAGGCACGTTAGTGGGAATCTGAAGGGCATGTTACCTTTCTTATTATAAGGAAATCCATATTTAATATGTGTGCTGATTTGTTATAACACATTTGTGTATATTACGTTTTTGAGTATGCCCAGTGCAAAAATCACACTAGATATGCCACACCAAGTAACATAGGGCTCACTTTGCATCAATCCCATAGCTGCTTCTTCTTATTCTTTTTCTTTTTCTTCATCTTCTTTTTTCTTTTTTATTCTTCTTGTTCTTCTTCTGTAAACTTTGATTGTGAAAAGAAATGCATACATTTAGAAAAAAATATTTATATTGCAGTTTTTCCCAGCTGACTGGAATGACTTTGGTAAGTTTCATTTTTATATCTTTTATTTCAAAAGCCTTTTATCAATACTCTCCTTAATACTTGCCCTTGTCATATAATGTGCTCTCACCCTTGTACATCCATATGATTAAATAGTATGTGAACTGCAGAGAGGAGGGGGCCCGAATGGAGGAGGCTGCACCCGGGCCTCCTCCTCTCTTAAAACGCCCCTGTCCTAGTGTGTACGGTTGATTGCACGTTCCCATGGGTCTTTCCCTTGGTCAATCCATTTGGCATGCTGTACACCCTTTAGGATGGCCTAGGCAACAATGGCATGCATTTTAAATGCAACGGGTTACGATAAATTGTGGCATTATCCACTGCATCATGCAATGTGTACAGCAGTGTATTCTTATATTTGATCTTATGTTGTGTTATCACCATATTTCTTCTTTCCTCTGAGTCATTGTCTTTTTTGTGCCTTACTTCAGTGGTTCTCAAAATCAGCCCTCAGGACATCAGTCAGGTCATGTTTCCAAGGTCACCTGGCTGCTGCGTTAGTATAGTCATTACTTACTGACACATTTTAAAAGATTCGCAGGTGGAGCTAATTATTTCACTTTTTAATTCTGTGAGGAGCCCTGGTAAACATAAACTTTTTGGGGTCCTGGGGGCCGAGATTAAGAACCTATGCATTTCTTATCACTTACATTAGAAGATAATTTATGTTGCTGATTTTATAAATTGAACAAAACAAAGGAGGTTAGATTGATCACAAGAGTCGTGTGTATGTCTTGAAACCACACATTTCATTATATGATCAAGTGGTTGTTACAACTAATTTAATGAATAAACATTTTTCAGAGATTATGGGGCTTATTCAGTAGCAGTTGTAAAAACTGCTGAATCACTAACAGCCGATTGTCAGCCATCTGTGCATGCACAACATACACATTGTGTGTGCGTGACCTTTCACATTGCCAAAGGTCATCGTGGACTATGACACAATTCATGCTGAATCACATAATCATAGCCATGCCCCTGCTTTATAATGCTGGTAATCTCTGCATTGTATAGAGGGCGGTGTGGTAATGAGGGCACCATAGCACAGCCATGTCCCTTGCACAGCCTCCTTAGCATCTTGATGACCCTAAACACCCCTATACCAAGCCACCCCCCCCTGCTCTGACCCCCTCTGAGCTGACCTAGCTGACCCCTCCTGAAGGGGCAGTCAGAAAATCATCAGCTGTGGTAGACACAGTCATTGCTTATTCATATTACTAAAACAGTACACAGGCTTCTATTGATGTATTCTTGTAAGTTCACATACTATTTAATCATATGGATGTACAATGATTTAACAATCTATCTGTGTCTACCCAAGGGTGCACTTGTGTAATTAATAGGCACATTTGCATTTATACAGTATGTACAGTATTTGACAGAAACGTCAATGTACTGTATATCTGACACTGACATTTCTGCATTTATGGTGCATTTTCCCAGTAAGGAAACACAAATAACAGAGGTCTGTACAACTGTACATGGGCCCAATGATGTCATAGTGATAAAACATATGTACCTTGCCCTACAGAAAGCCATAGGTTATGAAGAACATTTTGAAAACACACCATTTATTACTTATCCTTTTAGCATAATTTATTTCCACTAAACAATAACACCCAGCAGACTACACTGATAAATTATATATACCTGCTATCACTTTGTTTGTGTGCTTATATTTACAGAAGTTTCTGATGCGGATGTCCCTTCTGATGCGGATGTCCCTTATATCTTCAGCAGCATTCTTATAGCCAACAAAGGTACTGTATTACTACTGTAAGTGCTAAAACACTATAAAGTAAATGTTACTTTAAAAAGAAAGCTACACCCCCTGCAACCCCAGAATACCAGTATTTCTTTAAAAGACTGGTATAACAATCAAACAAACCAGTAGGAAAAAGATGGTCAAGAACCAAGCCTCACATGACTGAGCATGAGGGAGGGAATGCGGCTTTCACCAGCCTGCTTTAGAGAAAAGGATTCAATGGTAAGTGACCAAATATTATTTTTTTCTCTATCAGCAAGGCAGGTGAACACTGGATCATGGGACATTCAACAGCCGCTCCAGGGGAGGCAATGCTCAGGCTGCCTGACTGGAGAACTGTATGCCCAAAGTGGGTGGCACTGGAGGCGAAAACCTAAAAATGTGTAGGCAGATGACTAGGTAGCTGCAGAACAAATTTGTTCAGCCAAAGCCCCTTGTCATGCAGCCGAGGAGGTAGCCACCACCATAGCAGAATGCATTGACCCCCAGAGTGGTGTCCGTTGCCCAGCACTAGAATAAGCTTGAGTGATGATTGAGCGTTGTACTGTGCAATTGCCTGTGTAGCAGGTATCTAACCATCATCCTGTAATTTATAAAGAAACAGTAGAAAATTTGTGTACAGAAGAAGTCCTCTCCAAGTACGTACTTCTGCATAGCTCAGCTATATGAGTAGCAGAGACAGAAAATGTAGGTCTTGGGAAATTGTCAAAGTGGGAAAATCAGGAAAGACAATTTCCTGGTTGAAGTGGTAGACTGAAACAAGTTTCAGCTGGAACATATGAACCGTACAGAGAACCACTTTGTCATCATGGAAGAAGAGAAAATGTGCTTAGAAGACAAAACTCCTAAGTTGGAAACAATTTGAGTTGAGGCAATGTTCATAAGGAAAACCAGCTTTCAAATAACGAATTGAATATCTGCCGAATGTAAAATCTGAAATAGACTCTGTGTGAGAGCTATTACAGTGGACCAGATTAAAATTTCACAATGCCACTGTCTGACAAAATGGTGATTGAATAAACACCTCATCCTATAAAACGGTTTGGACTTTCAGAAGAAAAGCCAAACACAGCTGAAAATAAATTGACAGGGCCTTTGAACCCCCTAAAGGGAGACCAAGAAATGAGAGAGGCAAAATCACATATAAGGGTATATGCAATTGCGGTCGAATTGCCGAAAATGTCGAAAAACGGGTCATTTTCGACACAAAAAAAACTGTCGAATTTGATTCGACAATGCAATACAGTACTTTTCGACAAAAAACCTGCCGTTTCATTTTCGACTTTTGGCAATTCGACATTTTTTCAATTCGACATGTCTGCAATGTTAAAATGCGGCTTTTCGACAAAAGTATATTCAATTGAAGAATGTCGATTCGACAACAGTGCTTTTCGACAGTCATTTCGTCAATTTCATTCCGCCTCATTTTTCTGTCGTGATCTAATAATTTTTTTTAAAAACATGTATTTTTTGGTGCTTTTTTTATTGCTAATAGCATATCTATTTATATTTGAAGGGATTATCTACTTGGTTTGTCTATTTAGGAGCCACAAGTATTATTTAATCGTTTTTTTTTAAGAATATATATTTTTTTTTACTAACTACAATAATATGGAGAGATCAGTGCATGTTTCTCAGTTGGAAGGGGTGTGAAATGGTTAAAAATCCTGAAAAAAATGCGTGGGGTCCCCCCTCCTAAGCATAACCAGCCTCTTGCTCTTTGAGCCGGTCCTGGTTGTAAAAATACGGGGGGGGGGGAATGACAGGGGTTCCCCCGTATTTAACAATCAGCACTGGGCTCTGTGTCCGGTCCTGGTGCCAAAAATATGGGGAACAAAAGACGTAGGGGTCCCCCATATTTTTTACACCAGCACCGGGCTCCACTAGCCAGAGAGATAATGCCACATCCGGGGGACACTTTTATATTGGTCCCTGTGGCCGTGGCATTAAATCCCCAGCTAATCACCCCTGGCCAGGATACCCTGGAGGAGTGGGGACCCCTTAAATCAAGGGGTCCCCCCTCCACCCAATGGCCAGGGGTGAAGCCCGAGGCTTTCCCCCCCCATCCAAGGGCAGCGGAAGGAGGGCTGATAGCCTTTTGTGTGAAAAAAAGAATACTGTTTTTTGTAGCAGAACTACAAGTCCCAGCAAGCCTCCCCCGCAAGCTGGTACTTGGAGAACCACAAGTACCAGCATGCAGGGGGGAAACAGGCCCGCTGGTACCTGTAGTTCTACTACAAAAAAATACCCAAATTAAAAACAATACGCAGACACCGTGACAGTACAACTTTATTACATACATGCACACCAACATACATACATACTTACCAATGTTGACACGAAGAGTCAGTTTAAAGGTTTGGAGACTAGAGGAGAGTCTTATTGTGCGTGGGAGTGCATTCCACAGAGTGAGTGAAGCCCGGGTAAAGTCCTGTAATTTTGAGTGGGAACAGGTAATACATGTGGATGAGAGATGCACATCTTGAGCAGAGCGGAGAGGTCTGGTAGGGAGATATTTTGAGATGAGTGAGGAGATGTATGATGGTGCAGTTTGGTTAATAGCCTTGTATGTAAGTAAAAGTATTTTATATTTGACACGGAAGAACACCGGTAACCAATGGAGGGACTGACAGAGTGGATCAGCAGATGAAGAACGTCTGGCGAGGAAGATTAGCCTTGCAGCTGCATTTAAAATGGATTGAAGTGGTGAGAGCCTATGTTTGGGAAGACCAGTAAGGAGACTATTACAATAATCAATGCCGGAGATGATGAGTGCATGGATTAGAGTTTTTGCAGTGTCTTGTGTAAGATAAGGGCGTATTTTGGATATGTTTTTAAGGTGCATGTAACATGATTTAGAGACAGATTGAATGTGTGGAACAAAGGACAGTTCAGAGTCAAGGGTGACACCTAGGCAACGAGCTTGTGGGGTAAGGTGGATAGTTGCATTGTCAACAGTTATGGAGATATCAGGTTGGTAACTACTCTTAGCTGGTGGGAAAATAATTAACTCTATTTTGGAAATATTGAGTTTGAGGTGGTGAGATGACATCCGAGATGAAATGGCAGACAGGCATCCAGTGACACGAGCCAATACAGATGGTGACAAATCTGGGGAGGATAGGTAGATTTGAGTATCATCAGCGTAAAAATGATACTGAAATCCGATGGAGCTGATTAGTTTACCAAGAGAGGAGGTATAGATTGAGAAAAGCAGAGGACCTAAGACTGAGCCTTGCGGTACTCCAACTAATAGAGGTAGAGAAGAGGAGGTAGAATCAGAAAAGTGAACACTGAAAAAGCGATTAGATAGGTAGGATGAGAACCAAGTAAGGGCTGTGTCCTGAAGACCTAGGGATTGTAGTGTTTGTATGAGAAGAGAGTGGTCAACAGTGTCAAAAGCAGCAGAGAGATCTAGAAGAATAAGTAGTGTGTAATGGCCTTTTGATCTAGCAGTGACTAGATCATTCACTACTTTGGTCAGTGCCGTCTCTGTGGAGTGTTGGGCACGAAAGCCTGACTGAAGTGGGTCCAATAAGTTGTGGGAGTTAAGAAAGTGTGTAAGGCGAGTGTAGGCAAGTCTCTCAAGTAGCTTGGAGGGACTGGGTAGCTGAGAAATGGGACAGTAGTTAAGAGAGTGTGTTTGGGTCAGAGTTGTGTTTTTTTAGAATGGGAGTAATCACTGCATGTTTAAACAGAGAGGGAAAGATACCAGTAGAGAGAGAGAGAGAGATTACAGATTTTAGTTAAGGTTGGGATAAGCACAGGAGACAAAGTTTTACTGACCTGTGAGGGTATAGGATCAAGAGGAGAGGTAGTAGAGTAGGAGGATGAAAAGAGTGTTGATACTTTATCTTCACTTGTGGGATCAAATGAAGAGAAAGTGCCAGAGGGTTCAGGTAGGGAATTGAGCAGGTCACTGGCTGAGTTAGAGCATACCATTTCATCTCGGATTTTATCAAGCTTATCCTTGAAGTAGGAAGCAAGTTCTTGTGCACTGATAGTAGCTAGTGGGGGAGGTGAGGGAGGGTAAAGAAGTGATTTAAATGTATTAAAAAGTCGCTTGGGGTTGGTGGCATTATCTCTCTGGCTAGTGGAGCCCGGTGCTGGTGTTAAAAATACGGGGGACCCCTACGTCTTTTGTCCCCCGTATTTTTGGCACCAGGACCGGACGCAGAGCCCGGTGTTGGTTGTTAAAATACGAGGGAACCCCTGTCATTTTTCCCCCCCGTATTTTTACAACCAGGACTGGCTCAAAGAGCCTGAGGCTGGTTATGCTTAGGAGGGGGGACCCCACGCATTTTTTTTCTGGATTTATTGAACACTTTTGTGCCGTCCATGAAGTCAAATCCAGGCCGCCCACTATTCGTCAATTGGTCCGTTTTTCGACAGCGGGACTGTCGAATCCGTTATTTATTGAATATGTCGAATTCGGGTCCCGGCGGGAGGGTTTCGCCTGTCGAATTGTGTCGAATCCAAAAATGCTTGAATTCCAGATGGAATTCGACCGCAATTGCATATACCCCATAGAGTTTCCAAATTCTGAGATAATAGTGAGATGAAACCTGTGTTCAGGCCTGCAGTATAATACAGACTAACGAGAGAGAAAAATCTTTAACTTCAAAAGGCTCAGTTACAAAAGTGAAGCCTGTAAAGCCAACCAAGGGGTAAATTTACTAAAATGTGAGTTCTATTTAAGATGGGATGTTGCCCATGGCAACCAATCAGATTCTACTTGTCATTTATCTAGCACCTTCTAGAAGATAATACCTGGAATCTGATTGGTTGCTTTGCTATGGGCAACATGCCATCTTAAATAGAACTCCCATCTTAGTAAATTTACCCCAAAGAAAGGATTTTATGTTGAAATGGACCTGCTCCTAGTGTAAGAAACAAAAACAAAAAAAGTCTTTCCTGTGGAAAAGATTTGGGCTGTCCACGGCATCGCAGCTATGCTGTTGTGCATTAATTATAACTTACATAAGTTCTGTCTGACATAATGCAACTGGATGACCAGCTAGGAAGGACTGAGTTCCCAAGAGGGCCAGAAAAATGGCTTGAAACTTGAGCACATCAACGGGCATAGCCATCAGACACAGTGATCAGAGATCCTGCGATGAAAATGTGGCATACTAGCCTCGGAAGCTCGCGACTGTTGTCACAATTACCTATTTCGCAGTAACCAAGGATCGTACCTGAAGCAAACCAACCACTACTGACAACTGCTGTCAGGCAGAATGGGAAAATAGATACAAGAGAAATGATGAGAAACCCTCCCAATTGTGGGGAACTACCCACTAGAACTCCCGAGAGTAAAACCTGGCCTACTGAAAGGTGGGGACCATCGTTCTCAACAATGTCTTGCACATGATCAACAGACAAGGCCTTTACAGTACTGCTGTAACCACGGTCTATAGAATCCATGCTTTGTACTCCACAAGAAAACTCGCTATAGTGATGAGTCAGACTACCCAAAGAGCTGAACTCATTGACAAGGTATCAGTTGAGATATGATTCAGTAGAATTAGAATTGTGCAATCTAGATGGTTGTGAAACTGTGCAGGTGACATGTTGCACAGAAACAAGTTTATCACAGAAAGGAGAATTTATTCCAAATTAACTCCCCTCCACCAGGTGTTCGTGGTGTGAATAGTTAAGTATGGCCAGAATAAGCTGGTCGGCTTCCATATGAGGAAAATATGAAGTAGCACCCTAGATTCCATATCAGCTGTGGCACTGGAGCAATAACCATTCGAGAGGGGTAGTGGAGGACCCCTTGGGTTGAAGGTGTAACCATTGCTAATGATGACCATAGTCCGGGCACCTGAAGACAACTTCAGGCATCCGGACTAGAGTCACTGTCAGAGCAACAGTGCAACCAAATTGGGTAGAACAATAGAGAAAGAGACCACAGCAAGCACTATGTTCCTGTGGAGCCCTGGCCCCCTAGTGCTGGGTGATCGTAGAATAAAAACTGCCCCTACAAGTTAAATGTTTGTGAAGAACTGGCCTGCAGTAGACTGGCCTCCTGTGGACAATCTACCTGAAAGGGAGAAATGAAAACATGGAAATGCAGACCCCACTGATAGGGTAGCAATCATAAGAAAAATGAGGAGCCCACCAGTTGGAAAAATAGAATCCAATTCTGGCTGAAAAAGAACATCCCCACTGCATGGAAGGCATGCTAAAGAACACATTATCCACATGCCAATCGCAGATCCAAGAGCTGAAACTGGAAACTACCTACTGTAAGCCTGTTTGCACAGCCTCACTCATATTTCAAGCCAGTCAGGAAATGTAGTAGGAAAGCTTTTTAAGCATTTTAAGTTTTAATAGCTGTAAACCACCCATGTAAGGCGAGGAAAGGTCAGATCGCAACCTTAGACTTCAGACAACTCTCCAAGGAATAGCTAGTGGATCCCTAAAGGACACTGAATCCTGAACAGGAAAGGTTTAGCCAAACTTGCAAATGCATAACCACCATGGGAGCTAGTCTCACTTGGACACATAATACTTTGGAAGCATAATGTTCGAGGAATAGAGAACCGGTTGTCCGGCACCATCCAGTTTGCCCTGATGAGAATGGAGAGATCAGAATAATGAAAAGTAACAACTTTCCGGCGCTGATTGAATGGACCAATAGCCATCCACTTGGGGTTCTATGTTCTGTGAGTGGAATTCTGCAGCAATGAGGTCTGTCATGTCCTGAGAAAATGTTGTTTGATGGAGGTTAGAAAAAATATCATACCTAACACTGAGGATGCTATGCCTTGGGAACCCTTGATACCATGTCCTAGTAAGGAATAAAATATTAGGAACAGGATCATGGTAAGGTAACTGGTCCTATATACTAATGGGATCTGAACCTGTGTACTTTGTAAGTTATAGTACCCCCTCCCCCCCCCCCAAAAAAAAAGGTATGGCACAAACATACAAACTCCACACACTCAGGGTTGTTTTGGGAACCAAACCCACGACCTCACTGCCATAAGGCAGCAATGGCAATCAACCAACACTCTCTGTACTGGTCTCAGCCAGCAGCACCTCCCCCCTTCCCCCACCATCACCACCACCACCCACCCCCCAGCTGTGGCCAGCACTCAGCAAGCTGGTCCTCTCTAGAGACAGCTCCCTGCAGCCACTACACTAAAACTGTGTGCTGCTGGGGTTGCAGGGGGAAGAGATTTTTTTTTTAAAGTTATAGTTACTTTAGGTGCCAAGTCTAATCCCAATCTGCAGTCCCATAAACCAGTGTTCCCCAGCCTTGCAGAAAGAGAACACATCCCTAAGAAATTTTATTTTAGATGATTATTTGAAATAATTCCTGCAATGTAAATTAATTTACAGTTTGTATCCAATAATTTTCTTGTAACATTATGGGCGGGATGTAATGCGGACAAAGAAGTTTTTCTTAAAGGGGCAACGACTTACAAAGCAAAACAATGCCTTGTAAGTGATTGCTCTTTAAAAAAACCTCCAAGTTCGGCCAGCTTCCCGCACGGCCAGTCAATTTAGACTTAAGATTAAATCTGACTTGGATCTTAGTGAAAGAGTAGAGAAGTTGCCCATAGCAATCAATCAGCTTTGAAGAAGCATCTATCCAGTACATTTTATAAAATGAGAGGAAGTAGATGATTGGTTGATATGGGAAACCTCTTCACTGGTCCACTTCTCCACCCTTTCACTGATACATCAGCCCCTTATTCACAGTATACTAACATATGACTGTTTCCCTTCCTTCTCCTGATTATTGTAGATATTAAGGAGCCAGTAGAGGGAGGTGACATTCTGATAAATATTGGACGCAGCGACAACACCTGTTTAAAATGCCCGTGGCCCAAATCTGCAGATGGGACCGTCCCTGTGCCATACACCTTATCCTCTGTTTATAGTGAGTTTCCTCTTCTTTATGTTATATTATTATACTCAAGGACATCTATATTTCAGTGTATTATAATAAATATGTAATTTTACTTCTGCACAGCTGCCAATCAGGTCAGTCTGTTCCAAACTTCTATGCAGGAGATGGAAACATTGACATGTGTCATCTTTATACCTCGGACAACAGAGAAGAGTTTCCTCAACATTGTCTCATCAGAGGGGTATGTTCTTCATAATCGGGGGCTTGTTGGACTAAATTACATACAGTATGCTGTATGTGTGTATATGTGTGGAAACACAATACTGCAAATGTGTTGCACTGTATTCAATATAGACAGCAAATTAAATTCTACTTATTCTGTTATTAAAAATGTACAAACCTCCCTATAGATATTATTGGATACCATTTTATTTTAAGTAATTCTATATTGTTATTCATAACATTTCTGTACCTTTGATTATTTTTTTGCTATAACAAGTGTGTTGTTAATATTGGCATACCTTCCTCTCTGCTTCCAGCTGTGCATCATATGTGGGACGAACAGGTGGAGGTCAGACGGTTGCAGTAGATACTGCTGGTTGTATGTCCAGAGGAATTATACAACATGAGATAGATCATGCCCTGGGATTTTACCATGAACATACAAGGATTGACCGTGATGACTATGTCACGATCATGCAACAGTATATATCACCAGGTACATACACAGATATACATTATTTGTTACTTAGAGAAACTATTGTCTTTACACTCAAATGCGAGATGTAGTAATCAAAGACTTCCTGTTACAGGAAATAAGGTCAATTTTGCCATAAAAAACACTGATGATGGGGGTCTACCGTATGATTATGGGTCAGTGATGCATTATGACAAGTAAGTTGTTGCCTTTTGCCATACACAATGTTACTGATAGGTGATGATGCTAGAAAGTGATTAGAACACATTGGGGTATATTTACTAAGGTCCCGATTTTGACCGAGATGCCGTTTTTTCTTCAAAGTGTCATCTCGGTAATTTACTAAGCAAAAATCACGGCAGTGATGAGGGCATTCGTAATATTTTGGAAGTCCTAGGAAAAAAACACGAATCAATACACCATCGGTCAAATACGCCTGCAATTTGGTAGAAATCGGGAATTTACTAAAAAGTGCAAATCACAAACACTGCCGACAATAGCCAAACACTGCCGTGATGAAATACAAATCGTGAAAAAGTGCTAAAAAAAAACAGACCTGCTTTTTTATCCCGTGTTTGTACAGGCATGCACGGATCCATGAGATCCGTGCATGTTTTTCAGTGGGAAGGGGTGGGAAATGTTTTAATTTTTTTTTTTTTAAATGCGTGGGGTCCCCCCTCCTAAACCAAACCAGCCTCGGGCTCTTTGAGCCGGCCCTGGTTGCAAAAATATGGGGGAAAAATTGACAGGGGTTCCCCCATATTTAAACAACCAGCACCGGGCTCTGCGCCTGGTCCTGGTTCCAAAAATACGGGGGACAAAAAGCGTAGGGGTCCCCCGTATTTTTGAAACCAGCACCGGGCTCCACTAGCTGGACAGATAATGCCACAGCCGGGGGTCACTTTTATACAGCGCCCTGCGGCCGTGGCATTAAATACCCAACTAGTCACCCCTGGCCGGGGTACCCTGGAGGAGTGGGAACCCCTTCAATCAAGGGGTCCCCCCCTCCAGCCACCCAAGGGCCAGGGGTGAAGCCCGAGGCTGTCCCCCCCATCCAATGGGCTGCGGATGGGGGGCTGATAGCCTTTGTTGAAAGTTATGAATATTGTTTTTAGTAGCAGTACTACAAGTCCCAGCAAGCCTCCCCCGCAAGCTGGTACTTGGAGAACCACAAGTACCAGCATGCGGCGGAAAACCGGGCCCGCTGGTACCTGTAGTACTACTACTAAAAAAATACCCCAATAAAGACATTACACACACACCTTGAAAGTATAACTTTAATGCATACATACACACCACCATATGCACATACTTACCTTATGTTCACACGAGGGTCGGTCCTCTTCTCCATGTAGAATCCATGGTGTACCTGTTGAAAAAATTCTACTCACCAAATCCAGTGTAGAGGGCTCCTCGGGTAATCCATTTGTAATCCACGTACTTGTAAAAATAAAAAAACGGACACCCGACCACGAACTGAAAGGGGCCCCATGTTTTCACATGGGACCCCTTTCCCCGAATGCCAGAAACCCCCTCTGACTTATGTCTAAGAGGGTTTCTTCAGCCAATCAGGGAGCGCCACGTTGTGGCACCCTCCTGATCGGCTGTGTGCTCCTGTACTGTCTGACAGGCGGCACACGGCAGTGTTACAATGTAGCGCCTATGAGCTCCATTGTAACCAATGGTGGGAACTTTGTGGTCAGCGGTGAGGTCACTTTCGGTCAACCGCTGACCACAAAGTTCCCACCATTGGTTACAATGGAGCGCATAGGCGCTACATTGTAACACTGCCGTGTGCCGCCTGTCAGACAGTACAGGAGCACACAGCCGATCAGGAAGATGCCACAACGTGGCTCTCCCTGATTGGCTGAGGAAACCCTCTTAGACATAAGTCAGAGGGGGTTTCTGGCATTCGGGGAAAGGGGTCCCATGTGAAAACATGGGGCCCCTTTCAGTTCGTGGTCGGGTGTCCGTTTTTTTATTTTTACAAGTACGTGGATTACAAATGGATTACCCGAGGAGCCCTCTACACTGGATTTGGTGAGTAGAATTTTTTCAACAGGTACACCATGGATTCTACATGGAGAAGAGGACCGACCCTCGTGTGAACATAAGGTAAGTATGTGTATATGGTGGTGTGTATGTATGCATTAAAGTTATACTTTCAAGGTGTGTGTGTGTAATGTCTTTATTGGGGTATTTTTTTAGTAGTAGTACTACAGGTACCAGCGGGCCCGGTTTTCCGCCGCATGCTGGTACTTGTGGTTCTACACGTACCAGCTTGCGGGGGAGGCTTGCTGGGACTTGTAGTACTGCTACTAAAAACAATATTCATAACTTTCAACAAAGGCTATCAGCCCCCCATCCGCAGCCCATTGGATGGGGGGGACAGCCTCGGGCTTCACCCCTGGCCCTTGGGTGGCTGGAGGGGGGGACCCCTTGATTGAAGGGGTTCCCACTCCTCCAGGGTACCCCCCGCCAGGGGTGACTAGTTGGGTATTTAATGCCACGGCCGCAGGGCGCTGTATAAAAGTGACCCCCGGCTGTGGCATTATCTGTCCAGCTAGTGGAGCCCGCTGCTGGTTTCAAAAATACGGGGGACCCCTACGCTTTTTGTCCCCCGTATTTTTGGAACCAGGACCAGGCGCAGAGCCCGGTGCTGGTTGCTTAAATATGGGGGAACCCCTGTCAATTTTTTTCCCATATTTTTGCAACCAGGACCGGCTCAAAGAGCCCGAGGCTGGTTTGGCTTAGGAGGGGGGACCCCACGCAATTTTTTTTTTAAGTTTAAACATTTTTTTTTTTTAACAAGGTGCACAATGAAGCCCAGCACGGATCTCTCAGATCCGGCCGAGATTCATTGTATTAAAGTCGGCAGTGTTTTACAAGTCACTCACGTAAAACACTGCCTAAAAAAATGAATGACATCGACATCGGAAAAACCGAAAATGCAGAATACGGCAGCTTAGTAAATTAGTCGTAATCAATTCAAAAAGTTGCATATTTACACTTTCGATGTCATTCGTGATTGAACTTTGACCTCAAACGGAAAATTACGATTCTTAGTAAATTTACCCCAGATATGTCAGAATGGTGCATTGCAGTGGCGTCAGAAGGTGGGTGCGGGGGGTGCGGCCCACACCCAGGTGTCCCCCTCGGAAGGGGTGACACCAAAGTGCCAGCTCTTCTGTAGAGACAGGAGCCGAGTGCTGCAGTGAGATAAACTCCTGCAGCACTCGGCTCCTGCCACAGATAAGAGCCAGCACTGCATGCTGAGCAGTCTCTGGGGGCAGCCAGCATCTTCGGAGATAGCTGGGCATGTCCCTGGAGTGAAGGGGACAAAGATCTGCCAAGCCACGCCCCCTTTTGAATAGGCCATGCCCCCTTTTTGGAACCCCGCGGCGCCCTCGCGCGGGGGGGGGGGGTTTGATAATACAGAGTGCGCACCGGGTGTCACCACACCCGGTGACGCCTCTGGTGCATTGTATAATGTATATGTCTGGATTGTACTGATGACCACTTCATGCTGCCATGTCTTTTGTCTGTGTGACAGGTATTCATTCTCTAATACTTCTAAGCAACCCACCATTGTACCTCATCCTGACCCAAATGTGCCCATTGGACAAAGGACTGGACTGAGTATCTTGGATGTTGCTAAAATTAACCATCTTTATCAGTGTAGTAAGTATTGATAGTAATATATAGGCTGATTATGAGTTACATACAAGTAAAGTTGGCTGGATCGTGCAAAGAAAGATAGATAATCTGCTCATGAGGCAAAATTAGGAATACTGTATATAGGACACAGCACTGCTTCCCATACAAATACTCCTGGATACATCATATTTTATTATTGTGAGTGGTGCATGCTGGAAAAAAACATAAATAAATTGGAAAGAGAAAAGGGAAATAATTCTGTATTGAGGCAATGATGCAGTAGTTTGAATTAAACATCACTTATTACAAATATAATATATAAATTAAATATTAGCACTGTGAAAATTTAATTTTTGTGGCTTTTATTCAATTGACCTATAATGTGCTTCCTGTATAAATTTCTTGGCATAATATAATAGTTGCTAATAAATGGTCTGAGTTGTTAGTCTATATAATTGTATTGCTGTACAGTTCCTATGGTACTTCATATTACACTCCACCTCTCACATACTCTGTAGAGTGACAGTAGCACTGAGGTTGATACAAGCCATACTGTACATGCTGTAATAATTGTTGCTACAAAGTTTAGTAATGTGTTAGTGTTGCAATGTCAGCCAATATGCACAGTCCTGGCAGGTATCCAATTATGTGCTTAGATACCAGACACTGTCCCTCATTCCGAGTTGTTCACTCGCTAGCTGCTTTTAGCAGCTTTGCACACGCTAAGCCGCCGCCTACTGGGAGTGAATCTTAGCTTTGCAGAATTGCGAACGAAAGATTCGCAGAATTGCGAATAGAAATTTCTTTGCAGTTTCTGAGTAGCTCGGGACTTACTCTGCCACTGCGATCAGTTCAGTCAGTTTAGTTCCTGGTTTGACATCACAAACACACCCAGCGTTCGCCCAGACACTCCCCCATTTCTCCAGCCACTCCCGCGTTTTTCCCAGAAACGGCAGCGTTTTTCCGCACACACCCATAAAATGGCCAGTTTCCGCCCAGAAACACCCACTTCCTGTCAATCACACTCCGATCACCAGAACGAAGAAATTTCTTCGTTAAGCCGTGAGTAAAATACCTAACTTTTTGGCAAATTTACTTGGCGCAAACGCACTGCGAACATTGCGCATGCGCAGTTTGCGACAAATTGCTCCGTTGCGAAAACCACTAACGAGCGAACAACTCGGAATGAGGGCCACCATTCACCACACATAAGGTAGAGAGTTAAAGTTGAGCAGTTGCCCACTGCAACCAATCAGCTTCTGGGTATCGGTTATCTAGCAGTCTACAAAACATAATCTAATTAGTTGCTATGGGCAACTTCTCAACCTTATCTCTTAAAGGCTTGATACATCTTCCCCGCAATCCTAGAGGTCACTGCATGAAAAAATAGAGATGTGCACTGACCCCCATGTTTTTGGTTTTGGATCTGGATTAGTTATTGTGTTTTTGTTTCTGAAAAACCTCTTGTAAGTGTTTTGGGTCAGATTCAGTTATCAGTTTAAAATTAGTAAAAAAATATTGACGAATATTGCTAAAAATCAATAAAAACAGGCAAAATCATGTAATTCTTACAATACAAAGCCTGAAATTTGGTTTTAAAATATGAATTCTAAACCACAGGAAGATCCAAACCAGAACTCGGATCAAATCGGATCTCTTTGGTAGATTTCTATAGAGTGTAAGCTTGCGAGCAGGGCCTTCCTACCTCTATGTCTGTCTGTTTTTACCCAGTTTTATTCTATTACTGTTGTTCCTATTGTACAGCGCAATGGAAGGGTTCACTACGGCTGGCCGGCGGTCGGGCTCCCGGCGACCAGCATCCCGGTGCCGGGAGCCCGACCGCCGGCTTACCGACAGCGTGGCGAGCGCAAATGAGCCCCTTGCGGGCTCGCTGCGCTCGCCACGCTACGGGCACGGTGGCGCGCTACGCGCGCCACACTATTTTATTCTCCCTCTATGGGGGTCGTGGACCCCCACGAGGGAAAATAAGTGTCGGTATGCCGGCTGTCGGGCTCCCGGCGCCGGTATACTGAGCGCCGGGAGCCCGACAGCCGGTATACAGAAGACCACCCCAATGGAATATGCTGCACTATATAAGAAACTGTTAATAAATAAATACTTACAGGGCTTTTTGGTTCAGTTTGGATCCACAAAATTTGGACAAATTCAGATTTCTGGAGAACTGAACATCTCTAGAAAATACTTAATGTTGATATTAGTTTTTCTTGCAGCAGGGGTAGTTCTGGTGTAAGTGGGCACTGATAATGATGTCAGCTATAAAACCAAGCATACAGATAGGGTTGGTGCAGTCACATAGATGGGTACATCTTAGCATCTTACTCTGTGTACACAATGGCCCTCATTCCGAGTTGTTCGCTCTGTAATTTTCTTCGCATCGCAGCGATTTTCCGCTAATTGCGCATGCGCAATGTTCGCACTGCGACTGCGCCAAGTAAATTTGCTATGCAGTTAGGTATTTTACTCACGGCATTACGAGGTTTTTTCTTCGTTCTGGTGATCGTAGTGTGATTGACAGGAAGTGGGTGTTTCTGAGCGGAAACTGGCCGTTTTATGGGTGTGTGTGAAAAAACGCTGCTGTTTCTGGGAAAAACGCGTGAGTGGCTGGAGAAACGGGGGAGTGTCTGGGCGAACGCTGGGTGTGTTTGTGACGTCAAACCAGGAACGAAACTGACTGAACTGATCGCAGTGGCAGAGTAAGTATCGAGCTACTCAGAAACTGCAAAGAAATTTCTATTCGCAATTTAGAGAATCTTTCGTTCGCAATTTTGCTAAGCTAAGATTCACTCCCAGTAGGCGGCGGCTTAGCGTGTGCAATGCTGCTAAAAGCAGCTTGCGAGCGAACAACTCGGAATGAGGGCCAATGTGGGTGTAATTTCAGCCAACTTGTTTTTCGCTCTGCATTTACACTATAGAATCTACATAGTGATATCACTTTACAGCTGTCACATATGCAGTACATCCTAATGATATAATAACTATAAACACTACATCACTTCTATAGTTATTGACATTTATTATTGTTTTCTCTTTTAGACGTTTGTGCTAATTTGCTAAATGATAACAGTGGTATTGTGAGCTCGGCCAACTCTGTCCCAGCCAATCCTAATAATGGAAGCTGTGTTTGGTTGATCAGGACCCCATCTGGGCAGGTACAGTAATGAGTTGGTGAAAATGCAGATAATAGATTACACTATAATCACAATTAATATTTCAGTGACCTTATCAGCAACCAGGCAACAATATACTATTATATTCTGTAATACAATTATCCAGCTTATTACATGCCAGTAATAAACACCATTAAAGACCTCGTTATATAGATGTAGTCCCCACTTGTAGCACCTAATTTGCAGGATGATACTTACCAATATCAGACGAACTCAGAAATATTAAGAGTACAATACTGTATCACAAATATCATTCTCTATAGTGCAACAGTTTTGGTTAGCAATACAACAACCTATTAGAAGAACCTTTCAGAAAATGTTCTAGTAATATATAAAAAATACACAGGAGAAAAATATTCTTTCAGAACTGAGACACTTTATTAATGAAACAATCTGACATACAATATAAATCCCTTTGAAGGTTATTATTACCTGGAATAAGACATTTTCTAAAGGGACAAAACACACACACACACACACACACACACACACACACACACACACACACACAAACACACACAGTGTTACAGTGTTTTTTTTTATTTTCACATTTTTTGTTTTTGTCCTATTCTTTATTCACATTATTGTTCACTTTCCATTTTTTAGTATTTCACAGAAGGCCGTTTATCAGCATTGATAATAAAAGTTACATTTTATAGTCTGATTATTAATAATTGTATTTGTGTGTCATTGTAAGACCAATTATTTTCTCTCTTGAATTTGCGTAAACATATATTATCACCAATATTGTCTGTGGCAGCACCCCCAAACGTGATTACACGTGACGTCATTGATATATGGGGCAATAAGAAGAATATAAGTGTATAATATTTCTATATAGTAGTGCAGTAGTTCTTCCCAATCCCCTTTCCCTTTCATGTGCTTATCCATTTATTATTTAAACATTCTTGATGGCACCTAATCCACGGTTTCTGCCACCGTGATACTTATGTCAGTGTCATCTGCTGATGTAGCTATGTTGATTTACCCTGTACTTGTCCTATATTGTCTTCAACTGTAAGTCACTGTTGTCCTGTTTTGATTGTTCATTTATATACTCTGTAATTTGGCACTGCGGATCCCTTGTGGTGCAATATAAATAAAGGACAGTAATAATAAATTATCTTAAGAAATTTAGACTGATTCATGCTTAGTTAAGGATGGGGAAACTAGAGCATATTTTCTTTTATAAAAATCTACATATCCAGCTATATACTGTGTATATGTGTATCTGTGTGTATGTATATATATATATACATATACAAATATATCATATGTCCAATAAAGAAAAACGGCACTCGGGAGGACAATTATAAAGGTGGAAGAGCAGTGTGTTCAGGATAAACTTTTCAGGGACTAAGCCCATTCGACAGGACACACAGACAGTATATATATATATATATATATATATATATATACACTTCAAAAAATGCCCAGCACTCTGAAAATACTTAGAAAATCCGGGTGCCCTCTGCAAGGCGTTGAGAATACAATAATAAAAAGGCAGCGGCACTCCGTCAATAGGTGAATCAAAGATTTAGTAAATCAAAACATGGCAAACAATGGTCACCGTGACCATTGTTTGCCATGTTTTGATTTACTAAATCTTTGATTCACCTATTGACAGAGTGCCGCTGCCTTTTTATTATTATATATATATATATATATATATATATATATATACTGTATATATATATAAATATATATATATATATAATATATACTGTATATATAATATATATATATATATGCAGTGCTCAAAAAAATAAAGGGAACACTAAAATAACACATCCTAGATCTGAATGAATGAAATATTCTTATTAAATACTTTGTTCTTTACATAGTTGAATGTGCTGACAACAATATCACACAAAAATTATCAATGGAAATCAAATTTATTAACCCATGGAGGTCTGGATTTGGAGTCACACTCAAAATTAAAGTGGAAAAACACACTACAGGCTGATCCAACTTTGATGTAATGTCCTTAAAACAAGTCAAAATGAGGCTCAGTAGTGTGTGTGGCCTCCAAGTGCCTATATGACCTCCCTACAACGCCTGGGCATGCTCCTGATGAGGTGGCGGATGGTCTCCTGAGGGATCTCCTCCCAGACCTGGACTAAAGCATCCGCCAACTCCTGGACAGTCTGTGGTGCAACGTGGCGTTGGTGGATGGAGCGAGACATGATGTCCCAGATGTGCTCAATTGGATTCAGGTCTGGGGAATGGGAGGGCCAGTCCATAGCATCAATGCCTTCATCTTGCAGGAACTGCTGACACACTCCAGCCACAGGAGGTCTAGCATTGTCTTGCATTAGGAGGAACCCAGGGCCAACTGCACCAGCATATGGTCTCACAAGGGGTCTGAGGATCTCATCTCGGTACCTAATGGCAGTCAGGCTACCTCTGGCAAGCACGTGGAGGGCTGTGCGGCGCCCCAAAGAAATGCCACCCCACACCATTACTGACCCACTGCCAAACCGGTCATGCTGGAGGATGTTGCAGGCAGCAAGACGTTCTCCTTGGCGTCTCCAGACTCTGTCACGTCTGTCACATGTGCTCATTGAGTACCTGCTTTCATCTGTGAAGAGCACAGGGCACCAGTGGCGAATTTGCCAATCTTGGTGTTCTCTGGCAAATGCCAAACGTCCTGCACAGTGTTGGGCTGTAAGCACAACCCCCACCTGTGGACGTCGGGCCCTCATACCACCCTTATGGAGTCTGTTCTGATCGTTTGAGTAGACACATGCACATTTGTGGCTTGCTGGAGGTCATTTTGCATGGCTCTGGCAGTGCTCCTCCTGTTCCTCCTTGCACAAAGGTGGAGGTAGCGGTCCTGCTGCTGGGTTGTTGCCCTCCTACGGCCTCCTCCTGATGTACTGGCCTGTCTCCTGGTAGTGCCTCCATGCTCTGGACACTACGCTGACAGACACAGCAAACCTTCTTGCCACAGCTCGCATTGATGTGCCATCCTGGATGAGCTGCACTACCTGAGCCACTTGTGTGGGTTGTAGACTACGTCTCATGCTATCACTAGAGTGAAAGCACCACCAGCTTTCAAAAGTGACCAAAACATCAGCCAGAAAGCATAGGAGCTGAGAAGTGGTCTGTGGTCACCACCTGCAGAACAACTCCTTTATTGGGGGTGTCTTGCTAATTGCCTATAATTTCCACCTGTTGTCTATTCCATTTGCACAACAGCATGTGAAATTGATTGTCAATCAGTGTTGCTTCCTAAGTTGACAGTTTGATTTAACAGAAGTGTGATTGACTTGGAGTTACATTGTGTTGTTTAAGTGTTCCCCTTAATTTTTTGAGCAGTATATATATATATATATATATATATATATATATATACTGTACATATACACACACACACACACACACATATATATATATATATATATATATATATACTGTACATATGCACACACACACACACACACACACACACACACACACACACACACACATATGTATGTGTGTGTGTGTGTGTGTGTATATATATATATATATATATATATATATATACAACTACCAGGCTAACCATGTCCTATTAGTGCTATATAAATAACATTATTGTTATGATGTTAATAATAAATACTAATAATGGATATGCAACTATATTGATGAATAGAATGAATTAATTATTTCCTTGCAGGCTCAACCTCCTGAGTGTTGTATTACATGCAGGACAAGAGTGCAGGAATACTGGGGCATCCTATACAATGTGGGTATATAATGGTATTGTTCAGTTTAATGCCAATTTATAATGCTCAATTTGAAAGTCTCACAATAACCCACTGGATAAAACCCCCTCACATCCCCATGCTGCAGAGTCCATCTTGGCAAAGTATGTAATCTTAGTTACACATTATGGCAGAGGTTCTCAAACATGGTCCTCAAAACACACCAATGGTCCTGGTTTTAGGTATATCCAAGGCCCAGCACAGATAGTAAAAACAATTGGACTGAAGTGCTAGGTCACCCATGGCCAACCGTGTATAAACTTAAAACCTGGACCATTGGGATGCCTTGAGGACCGCATTTGAGAACCTCTGCATTATGGGATTTCTGAAACTAAATGCTCAAATAAATAATTTATTTATTGCCGACTGCCTGATGTAACTTTTGTTTTCTATGTAGGTTAGCCTGAATGGCATTAGCTTTAAGGTCCAGCTCTCACCAAAGTGCACATCTCACTACATGAAGATTTATGATGGTCCCAGTAGGACGTCTCCTGTGTTGAAGGACAAAACCTGTGGGATTGGTGTAATCCCAGTAATCATTGCTTCCACTAACCAAATGCTGATAGAGATTTTCAGTGGCCGCAGTGTTTCAGGGAACAGCTTCAGTGCTACATATACTGTAGCTCAGGTACAGTATTGTACGAAGTTATAGAAATGCTTAATGTTATGGTTTTCCGCTGTCTAGTCTTACGTAGTATTCTACAGAGCTCAGATAATAACTCTGAGCTTTATATTCCTTCAGTGAGTATTACAGCGCCACCTGAGTATTACAGCAGCATACAGTATATGTACAGTATTTTAAAGGGATTTGTACACTGAAGATACAGTACTTGGTAACTTTGTATAGAGAGATCTGATTTCTGCAGCTTGTTGGTAACAGTTTACTGTTCTGCTGTTACATGCATGAGCCTGATTCTGAGTCAGACACAGCTGCATCCATCATGTCTAGGTATTTTGCTGCATTAGTGTCTGTGACTTTGTGCCAATGCTGCTACAAAGCCCTTCCCTGCTATATATCCATGTATCCAAATGTGTAGGCACTGAGACACCCGCTTTCAGCATCTTCAGGCGCGGCAGTTATGTTTCCATACCTCCCAACATGACCCTCTCCAGGGGGAACAGAATGCTCTGCTTCTGGACTTCCCTCGTAATTTATGATTGCCGGCACCTGTTTTGAACAGGTTAACTGATAAAAAAAGGTGTTTCAGCGCAGGTGCTGGCAATCATACAGTAAGAGGGTAGTTCAGGAGCAGAGAATTCTGTCCTTCCTGGAGTGGGTCATCTTGGGAGCAGAGGCGTCACTGCAGTGACACCAGTTGTGGCGCCACACAAAAGGGGTGTGGTTTCATGAGAAGGGGCAGGGCTTCATGGGAGGGGGCTGGGCTTCACGTGCTAACACCCGTTTTTGTCACTCTGGGGGTTCGGGAGATGTGGGCTGCCCCTGGGCAGTACCGTGGCTGCACTGCCAGCTCCTACACAGTGACAGAAGCCGAGTGCTGCTCAGAATCTTACAGTGCAGCATCCGGCTCCTGTCACTGAGCAAGAGCTGGCATTTTGATGTCACCCCCCGCACCCACCTTGTGACGCCACTGGTTGGGTGGTACGTGTTTAGTACGTCTTTAGTCACACCATCAAAACTTGCACCAGCCCTGTGGTAGGTACAGCTTATCTGTCTAAATATGGCCTCCTTTGTATATGATTCTGGGTCTCCATACACAACCATGATACTCCCATAAACGCAACATCTTTGTCTGTTTAGCCACCCCCCTATTACTGCCAAGGAATGCCACATTTATTTTAAATACACTTTGTCTACCTTGCATCCAAATGTGTTCTGCGACTCTGTACATATGTGTTGCTATACTGTGTCCAACATTGCCGCTGCATACATCCCAGAATCAGGCCCTATATACAGTATGTGCATATTTGTATAATCTTTTTGCTATCTAACTTCTATTTATTTCTTTATCCCAACATTATTTAGAGTGCGAACAGTAAGAAGAGCCAATGAGAAATTCCTGCAGTAAGAAAACCCTCTGCTTGTGGGAAGGATCTGATTTCATTACTGAAGCAACACTCCCATTATAATATATTTTCTATAACATATTTTATTCTATCTAGAAATGCTTAAATTAGAATCGTAAAGTAACACAATGTACTGTCTGTATAGTTTACACAATCAAAAGTATTTATCATATAGAATATTGCATTTTTCTTTGTATATGAAGTGTAATAGATTCTGTAGTTTAGTGAACAGTAAGTGCAAGTCCAGTAGAGAATGTATATTTCAATAAAATGTATATATTTCATAATTGGTTGTGAAATTATTTAGAAAATTCATTTATAATATTCTGATACTATCCAGGGATTAATCTAGTGTTGAGCATGGGGCTCAGTGTCTGGTGTTTTTAGGGGTGTAGTATGGTATGCCGACGGCCGGGCTCCCGGCGACCAGCATATCGGCGCCGGGAGGCCGACCGGAGGCATACCGACAGCGTGGCGAGCACAATTGAGCCCCTCGTGGGCTCGCTGCGCTTGCCACGCTGCGGGCACGGTGGCACGCCATTTATTCTCCCGGTATGCCAGGTGTCGGGATTCCGGTGCTGGTATACTGTGTGCCGGGATCCTAACATTCGGCGACCTGAAGACCACCCGTTTTTAGATATACCAGTGGTCTCACTCAAAATACTATTGTCACATTCTTGACATTTGTTGCATATCTATATAATTTGTCATACAGTAGTAAAAGATTGGTCCATTTTGGCTAAAGAAAACATAGACAACCAAACTGAGCACTTTCCCTAGAATTCAGTTTTACAATGGAACAGATGTAACATTCTAGTAATGCAGCTTTCTTGTCTCAAGTCAGGTTTGTCATTTTGCAGAATCAGACTTCTGTTTGTAAAATCCACATTTTGCATAATGTATAATCTGTAAATACCACTGCAATGACAACAGTATTAATTTTACTGTGCTATGTGCTGTGGTTGGAGTATAATAAGGACAATGGGGGTCATTCCGAGTTGATCGCTCGCTAGCAGTTTTTAGCAGCCGTGCAAACGCTATGCCGCCTCCCACTGGGAGTGTATTTTAGCTTAGCAGAAGTGCGAGCGAAAGGATTGCAGAGCGGCGGCAAAGTTTTTTTGTGCAGTTTTAGAGTAACTCAAAACCTACTCAGCGCTTGCGATCACTTCAGACTGTTCAGTTCCTGTTTTGACGTCACGAACACGCCCTGCGTTCGCCCAGCCAAGCCTGCGTTTTTCCTAGCACAACTGCGTTTTCCGAACACTCCCTGGAAACGGACAGTTGACACCCAGAAACGCCCACTTCATGTCAATCACTCTGCGGTCAGCAGTGCGACTGAAAAGCTTCGCTAGACCTTGTGTGAAACTACATTGTTCGTTGCAATAGTACAACGTGCGTGCGCATTGTGCTGCATACGCATGCACAGAAGTGCCATTTTTTTGCTTCATCGCTGCACAGCGAACAAATGCAGCTAGCGAACAACTCGGAATGACCCCCAATGTTCAGACAAGCCAAATTTTAGGGGTTAGTCAATATGGATTGAGTTGACTACTGACTAATGTATTCTCACTGATATTTTCATGATTATCTAATATGAAATTGCCAATGCATCCAACTCGATTTTTGTTAAAATCTACACCGATAACCTATTAGAAATGTAATATTCTAACAGGTCTCCTGAAGTTAAACCCCAAATTACTAAATGCTGAGTTTCAAAATATATTGACTTAAGTTAAATAATCGCCCATATCCCTCTGTAGGTGGTGAAGCCAAAGTCAAGAACAAATATTTGGCAATTTTCATATTGAAACTAATTTGCCCAAACTCTTTCCTCAAGTGGCCGACCTGCAGACATCATAATAAAGGAATTTACTTATGTCATGCTGGCCTATTATTCAGGAAAAGTTACCGGCCCAGATTTTTTTAAAGCTCCTATTACAATCAATTTGTCAACGTCTTAATCCCTCATCTTCATTCTCAATAAAATTCTAAACTGGGACATTTTCCCTACATACTTTCTAAAGACCATGATTGCTCCAATTCAATGGCGCAGGTAGAAAAAATGTCTTAGTGATACTGTGTGCGAGTGCTAAAAAATGGGTGTGGCCACGTGCCACATGGTGTGTACCCAATGAAAATGGAGGTGTGTCAACATGGCACCCCCCCCATTTCTCAACACTCTGAGAATATTCATTTACATTCCATATGCATCTTACCTTTATGGTGGTTTCTCACAATGGAGAACCTCTGAAGAAATATATCCTGCCTGGTCAGACGGCGTCTTCAGTCGGTATTCACTATTCATGTAGGAAATCCCATGGTCCAGAAGATGCCTGTTTGTGTAGAAATATAACCAAAGTCATCGTCATACAACAGAGGTTCAACCAGATTCATCAATGAAGGGGCTGCTGTGTTTAGGGGTACTTTCTCCGGGGCTGCTGTATAATCAGTGTACAGACAGTGTACTATAATACAAATATTGTGAGTGACACTGTAGGTGGTCCCTGCTTTATTGTACATAAGGGGGTCCTCTGCCAATCTAGGAGTATTCTGCACCAGTTAGATAATATACCATTTAAAAAATATATATATATTGTAAAACGGGTACTTGAAATAAGGACTCTCAGACAGGTTTTCCGGTTACAACCACAGAATCTTAACTGGCATCAGACACTGAAGAACAGCATACACAGGTTTGGGCCTGGTCACACAGGTACACACAGAAAATAAGCAAATGAACATAAAAGGTACTAGGACTTCCCGTTCTCAATAGTCACTCTGCTGCTGTGGCTTGCAGCCACACATACCATGCTCTCCTGCACGGCCAATGTCCACAGTCCCTTGTACTATAAACTCAGCTCTGCTCACTGGCCTCTAACAGACATCAGCGCACAGAACTCTGGGTAAATGGAATTTTTAAACCCCTCTCATGCACCTGCTGTCTCTAGGTGAGCTGGAAAACCGGACCTCTGTTTCTCCAGTTGCAGCTGTGAAATTCAGAAAGCCTGGAATTATAAACATATACTACAGGTGCAGAATGTGCAGGCCTTGTTTACTTCTCCCTTGGAGGAACTGATCCCTTCAGAATGTGGGCAATAGTTTTAAGGCTAATCCCCAGTGTACCATACTATTATTTTTCTGTAACACTGCCAGTTGTATGTAAAGTGCCAAACTAGGGGTGCTCTGTACCAATTGTAAAAGCTAAATATATAATTGGAAAAAATGTATATATATATATATATATATATATATATATATATAAAGAACCGGTCAGCAGCACTCCTTGTTTGGAACATATATACTTTGTAAATAGCTGGTGCCCTCCATTTGAAGGAGAAATCCTCAATAATATAGCAATGCACAGCGGGCGGCACTCACGGCTTTAAGAAAAAACACAGGAATCCACCTGAGCGTGTCAACGTTTCAAAGTTTATAATCAAACTTTTTCATCAGGACAAATAACAAGTAAACAGTGACTCACCTATATACCCCCGCAGGTCCGTCCGTGGCGGGCCGCGGCCAGCGTCCCGGCTCAGTAAAATGACGTCATCGCTGGGCGTCCGCCCGCAGCGCATCCCGGAGATTCCAGCTGAGGGCAATCATATGTAATCATTATACTCCGTGGTAAAAACATACAATAAAAAAGATACATAACATGTACACCATACACCAATATATACAACAATACTGTGCACTTATAGCATCATAAAAAGATAGTAGATTTAACCAAAACCCTGCCAACCATAGCAGAGCTAATTAGAGACAAAAATCTGCATACAAGTACCTGTCTTTTGTTGTTAAAAGCTGAAGCCAGGTGGATTTTTCACCTGGACACTTTGTCTCCTAGGGGGCTAAATGAACATTCTGGCCTTTCATGTTTTTTGAAAATATTTTGAAAGGGCTAGTTGGAATATTGACACTTTCTGACTACTGTAGGTTGTGTAATAGATATTATGTATCTGTCCAGCTACCTTATAGTATCTTTTTTACTAAGGGCTGGTGCATTATATTTTATGGCTCCAGATGATGTAATATTAGCATTATAAAATAGATTGTTATCTAATTTATGAGACAGGTACTTGTATGCAGATTTTTGTCTCTAATTAGCTCTGCTATGGTTGGCAGGGTTTTGGTTAAATCTACTATCTTTTTATGATGCTATAAGTGCACAGTATTGTTGTATATATTGGTGTATGGTGTACATGTTATGTATCTTTTTTATTGTATGTTTTTACCACGTAGTATAATGATTACATATGATTGCCCTCAGCTGGAATCTCCGGGACGTGCTGCGGGCGGACGCCCAGCGATGACGTCATTTTACTGAGCCGGGACGCTGGCCGCGGCCCGCCACGGACGGACCTGCGGGGGTATATAGGTGAGTCACTGTTTATTTGTTATTTGTCCTGACGAAAAAGTTTGATTATAAACTTTGAAACGTTGACACGCTCAGGTGGATTCCTGTGTTTCTTCTTAAAGCCGTGAGTGCCGCCCGCTGTGCATTGCTATATATATATATATATATTTAATGCTTAAATCCAGTGTACTATGCTATTTTTTTTTTCTGTGATACTGCCTTTTATGCCTCAGGGTGTAATCTCGGTTCCGGTATGAATGGTCGACCATGTTATGGTCGACAGTCATTAGGTCGACCACTATTGGTCGACATTGACATGGTCGACATGGACACATGGTCGACACATGAAAATGGTCGACACATGAAAGGTCGACATATGAAAAGGTCGACATGAGTTTTTTTTACTTTTTTTGGTGTCGTTTTTTGCGTAAAGTGACTGGGAACCCCAATTAGTGCACCTCATCCCCTCGCATGGCTCACTTCGCTCGCCATGCTTCGGGCATGGTGCCTTCGCTCCGCTACCGCTTCGCTCGGCACACTTTACCGTTCCAATCGTAGTCCATGTGGATCGTAAAGTATGGAAAAGTTTCCCAAAAGAAAAAAAGTTAAAAAACTCATGTCGACCTTTTCATGTGTCGACCTTTCATGTGTCGACCATGTGTCCATGTCGACCATGTCAATGTCGACCAATAGTGGTCGACCTAATGACTGTCGACCATAACATGGTCGACCATGTGAACGGATACCGTAATCTCATACACGTATTGTTCAACACTGTTGGTGAAATTAAACCACAGTTTTCGATCACTATTTGTGACTCATACACATATTGTGTGACACTGTAGGTGAAAGTAAACCATAGTGTTAGATTATTATCTCTGACTCATACACGTATTGTGACACAGTAGGTGGTAAATTTTTTGTAAAATGTTGGTGTGTGCCAACATTTTATGTGTGTGCTGTACTCCGCTTGGTTTGGGTTTGTTGATAGATATGGAGGACAAACAATTAAGAGGAGAGCAGGAATTACATACTAGTTCTGCAGGTGCAGCCACCAGTTGTGATGATACAAGTACATCAACATTATCTACAAAGGCCGATGTCCAAGGGCTCTGGGGGAGTTCAAGGGAAATTGCATAGTCCAAATTGGGCATAGCAAGGATCTCACCATGTGTATGCACCTTAAGCTGTCCTATTTAGTAAATTGTGACTATCTGTACTTTCGATTTTGACTATGTAAAATTTTTACTAAGTGCCAATTTTGACTATACTTTGTAATAGATAGTACACTAGATAGTCAAGATTGACTTGCCTGCACAGTCTATCTAGCCTTGCGATAGCGCCCCCTCGGAAGTTCGCATCAGGATCAAATCGTTATCGCAAGCTGCCTAACACCATGTGATTTCCACTAACTTTCCTTGCAATTTTGACTATATAGTCAAAATCAAAAGGATATATCTCACCGTGTGTACACATCTTTACAGTGGCAATATGTGCATGTACTTCCTGCTTACACACCAATGAAGATGGAGTATTTTGGTGGAAATATTTTGCAGTTACTGGTACTATTTGGGCTGACAGTACCAACACAATCTTTCAAGTGCCACCCCAAAACAAGTGTCGCCCCTAGGCACATGTCACACATGTCTAATGAGAAATTCGCCAATGCCTCCTGTCAGAGAAGTAACTCTGGGAGGCAACAGAGGCATCTGCCGCCGGGCTCCTGCTCTAAATGGGGGCACATCTCCTCCAATTCCGTGACACCATTTAATTAAGTTAATTAATAGCTGTTGCTATCTCTTCAGTGACCGACTTCCTCACTAGTCCCTGCACCTTACAAGTCACACCCTCTTTATTATAGATACACATTTTACAAGTGTCATAACCAGGATTAGAACCCACGACCTAGTACACTGGAAGCATAGGAAATATGAGAATTCTAACTATATGAAGTTACTTCTCTGACAATTACACGTAACTTCATAAAGTTAGAATTCTCATGCTTCTTATACAGGAGCAAATAGCTCTATCAGTAAAGTGTCTGCCATAAGTGTAACAGGTCATGGCTTCTAATCCTGAGTATGACTGCTAGGAATTGTGTGCTTTAAAATAAAAGTCAATGAATTGTGTGTGTATATATATATATATATATATATATATATATATATATATATGAAAGAAAGATGTGAGAATAGCGCCTCCTAGTGCATTAACCGTGACCCCTCATAAAGGTCCCTCCACCATATATTAAAGCACCAAATGGATTGAATGAATACCATATAGAGTGGAATAGATCCACCTTTATAACATATGTAGCTGGAAAAACAATTCCTGGTTGACCAGAGGTCCTCTGATGTCACCGCTTTTACGGTCCCTTCAAAGCTCATCCAGAGTAATCACATAGAGGGGAGATCTGTATTACGCCTGAATCATTGATGTGCATGCGGAGAATCTAATTCAAAACTCTGGCGCCGCAGTGTGCTGCCCCCTGTCCTCCTGTCCTAGCCAGCTCTCGGATGCATTACTGGGAAGAGGCGTGGCCATGCTGAGCTTGCTGGGACATCCTCGTCTTCTCCCAGTAATGCATCTGTAAAGAGCTGGCTAGGACAGGAGGACATGTGGCAGCACGCTGCGGCGCCAGAGTTTTGAAGTTACAGTCTCCGCGGTGATCTGGGGGGTAAGCGTTCCCCCTCCCCATGCCTGTCATGTTTGGGGAGGCATGCTGACCCCTTGCCCCTCCCCCCCCCCCTTTCATTCCGATGCCCATGGTACAGAGTGACAAATGTAACAGTGGCCCTGGGGCAAAAAATAATGTCATAACAGTGACTTTTCCTTTCCCCCTTCCCTTA
Source organism: Pseudophryne corroboree (assembly GCF_028390025.1). Lineage (NCBI taxonomy): Eukaryota > Metazoa > Chordata > Amphibia > Anura > Myobatrachidae > Pseudophryne > Pseudophryne corroboree. Next base: position 149,846,260 of record NC_086455.1, read on the forward strand.
GTCTATTTTCCTGCGTTTCTTTTTCTTCTTTTGGCTCTGCCACAATTTTTAGCACCCACTACTTTCAGCTCAACATGGATTTGCCATATACTATACACTAAAATTGAAATTTTTACCTCCCATATAATTTGTCAGACACAAGAAGTTTTATAATCTCAATAATGCAAAGTTACTTTTATGATAACATTTCAAAATCTGCACAATAAACTGTAGCTGTTTTTCTGTCTTGCTGGAATTTTCAGAATGGGAATTTCCCAAAATACTTTTGAACCCATTAATTATATTTTTGAAGAAAGTAACAATTGGTAACCGGATGCACAAGTGTCTCTATGCAACAGTTTCTGTTTGTTGCCTAAATGTCCTTTGGAATTACATGGTGTGGTATACAGAGAGAAGTATCATTGTTACATTAATTAAAGGATTCAATTACTAATTGGAAAAGACAATAGAGATACACTTTAATCCTGCAAGTTCAAACTGAGAACCACTGCTATGTTCATCAATCTATTTTTTTTTACTCCTGTACCAATTTAAAAAAAATCACCCTGGGCAAATGTATATTTTCTATAGAATATATTTTTCTGGTAGCTGATTGATTGGGAATATAGCATGTTCCCAAATATAAAGGATGTAAGTTTACGACAATAAGATAATTCTAACACTACTACTAATTATTATTATTATTATTATTATTATTATTATTTATATAGTATATAGGGCCTAATTCAGACCTGAGCAAAAAAGAAAAATCTTTCTCTAATGGGCAAAACCATGTGCACTGCAGGTGAAGCAAATGTAACATGTGCAGAGAGAATTTGGGTGGGTTATATTGTTTCTGTGCAGGGTAAATACTGGCTGCTTTATTTTTACACTGCAATTTAGATTTCAGATTGAACACACCCCACCCAATTCTAAAGGGCCCTACACATCGGCCGATCCGCAGCCGAGCTGCCCGACGGCGGATACGGCCGATGGGTGACCCGGCGGGGGGCAGTGACGGGGGAGTGAAGTTTCTTCACTCCCCCCGTCACCCGGCTCCGTAGCAGTGCAGGCCAATATGGACGAGATCGTCCATATTGGCCTGCATGCACAGCCGATGGGGCACCAGCGATGAACGAGCGCGGGGCCGCGCATCGTTCATCGCTTGTGCCTCCACACTCAAAGATATGAACGGTATCTCGTTCATTAATGAACGAGATCGTTCATATCTTTAAGTGATGTCGCCCAGTGTGTAGGGCCTATAACTCTCTCTGCACATGTTATATCTGCCCCACCTGCACTGCACATGGTTTTGCCCATTAGAGAAAAAGTTTGCTGTTGCGATCAGGTCTGAATTAGACCCATAGTACAAAGGATTTAGTATTACATCAAGCAGGAAAACTACACAGAAAGAAATCAAAACTCAAACAGCACCTAGAGATCACAATAGACATAATGCAGGGTTGGTGCAGATATTGTGGGTACAATTTCCATGTGTTATTTTTTCCACCCATGCAAGGTACTGTACCAGTTGAGTCAGTCAACTTGGGCACACTATGTATGATTACCCTGGGTGGAATAGATCACACCTAGAAGAGATTATACAAAAAGGGTGGTGGCAGTGTCCTAATGCTAGGAGTAGGGTCCCAATATAACTGTTGGGTCAGAGCCGGCCCTAACCAATATGATGCCCTAGGCAAGATTTTGGATGGTGCCCCCTAGCACCGCCGCTAGTTCTGCAGGAAATGCCTGGCATGAGTCAGCTGGCAGCTCTGCTAACGTCGGATGCCTTTTGTTTATGAAAAATCATCTTATTTCCATTGCTATGTCACTAGGATGCACAAGCAGCTTCTGCTGATGAAAAATGATATGCAGCATGCCTATATACTGTGCGAGACTGTGGCTGTATCTGCATACAAAATGCTACATTACAATGATTTCCAGGAATACACGCAACGTAGCATTTCGTATGCAGATACAGCCGCAGTCACACACAGAATATAGGCATGCCACATGTCATTTTAATCAGCAGAAGCTGCTTGTGCCTCTAGGCATACCAAATGCCCTAGGCATTTGCCCAGTTTGCCTATGCCTAAGGCCGGCTCTGTGTTGGGTGCAGATATTTTTTGTCCTATCCACGTGTGTACCAGGTGAGGCAGCCATGTTGGGCACATTATAAAGTTTACACTGTGAGAGATAAGCCATACAAGAAAGACCAAAGGCATGAAGTGGAAAACTGATGTGTCTAGAAGTATGATATATGTGATTGGTATGAGATGCTGGAGCACGGGATGCCAAATGTCAGTATATCAACATCAGCATCTATGTGCCAGAGTGCTGGCAGGGGGGAGCGAGCGCAACAAATCTCCTTGCAGGCGCGGTGACGAGCTTTGCTAGCCACAGCTTCTATTCCCCCTCTATGGGTGTTGAGGACACCCACAGAAGGGGAATCACCTACTTTGCCGGTATTCCTCACATACTTCGCCGCTATGCCGGCAGTGGTATAGTACCCCTGTCAGGATCCCAGCGTCGGTATTGAGACAGCCGGGATCTCGACAGGCGGTATTTTAACTGCATTCCTGATATACCTTTTATATGGGGGGATACAAGAAGAAAAAATATACAGATGTGTCCCTCTATATCGTTGCTGCAGTATTAGTTATCATGTCCCAGCAGTTCAGTGGGGATGCAGTCAATTTACCTCCAATCAAAATTCCGACGGTCGAAATCCCGACAGCAATTAACCGACGGTCAAAATCCCGACAAGGTCAAAATCACGGCATGGACAAAATATTGACAAGGTCAAAATACCGACGTGTAGAATGCTGACAGGTCAAAATGCCGACATGAGTTTTTCATGATTTTTTTCATTGAAACCGACTTGTTCATACTTTACCATCCCAGTGGACCTGGAGGGGGAATATAATAGTGTGCTGAGCGCAGCGAGGCACCGTGCTCAAATCATGACGAGCGCAGCGAGCCATGCGAGGGGACGCGGTACACTTATATGGTGTCCATGTCAACCTATGTCGACATACACACAAAAAAACAATGAAAAACACATGTCGGTATTTTGACCTTGTCGGTATTTTAAATGTCGGTATTCTGTCCATGTATGGATTTTGACCTTCTCGGGATTTTGACCGTCGGTCAATTGCTGTCGGGATTTCGACTATCGGGATTTTGATTGTAGGTATTTCATACCGATCCCGTTCAGTATACACGTGTATGTTTTGTGTCATAGCACTGCTTCCCACTGCCAGCTGCAGCCACCGGCTTCCCTATTATTAAGGTCAGTAGCGGATCTTGCCACTGGCAAGCAGGACTTTTGCCCGGGGTGCCGCCTTCTGGAGGGCGCCGGCGCCATCCGGAGGGCGCCGCACCATGGCAAGATCCGCCACTGTGCCCCCCGCAGTGCCCAGCTGTGCCCCCCGCTTTGAAGGGAACCAGACGCTTCCCTTCATGGAGAGGACCTTTGTTGTGCGGTGCGCGATGACATAATCGCACACCGCACAACAAAGGTCCTCTCCATGAAGGGAAACTAGACGCTACACGTCTAGTTTCCCTTCATGGAGAGGACCTTTGCTGTGCGGTGCGCGATGACTTCATCGTGCACCGCACAGCATAGTGGCACAGACACTAGGGGTCATAATTGACCTCTAGTGTCTATGCTGTTCTATTGGAGAGATGTAATAACGTCTCTCCCATAGATCGAGGAGAGGAGAGGAGAAGAGCGGCGCCAGTGGAGGAGGTCTGCAGCGGTCTGGAATCAGGAGCGGGGGTAGTAAGTATACTTTTTTTTATTTATTTTTTCTTTCAGCTGCGCTACAGGGGGCACAAATGGGGGCGTAACTGACCACGCCCCCATACTTTGCCCGGGGCGCCACAAGGGCAAGAACCGGCCCTGATTAGGGTATGGGAAGCATATGCTATGCTGTGGAAATTAGCCCGTGATGCGAATGCATTGCGGACAGCACTGTAGGTGGACACATCTGTAGGTACAATATCACGCAGCCATAGAAAGCAGTTTATAGAAAGCACAGTTTATAGCAAGGTAACAAAAAACACAGTAGATACAAAAGTGACATAATACATTTTTTTTTGAGGAAACATGCTAAAACAAACAATATTATGGGGTATATAATTCAAAAGAAAGAGACCAGCATATTTTATGGACAAAGGAGTCGTGCTGCGAAAGCAGCAGCAACGGGAGTGGTGGAAGTGGCCCTAGAGGGGGAAAAAACACAGGATACATACAATTTTGTTGGAATGTATATGCCTTAATACTGTTTTGAGGATTGCCTTCCCTCATATGTCTTAGATTTTATATTTTAAACACCGTTTGGGAATATTCTGCTCTAATACACCTGTGCACAATTGCCCAGTTAAGGAGCTATAAATATTCACAATGGCAGACAGAGGATCATTTCTAATTAAGCTGGGTGACTGGACCCAGGAAAACGTGCCAAAAACAACTGCCTACTGTTGCTGACACCTACTCATGCCAACCAAGTGAGAATTCAGATATGGACTTTTGCCGTGTATATTAGAAGCGGACTCCATCTTTCCAGCATACTATTGCAGCATTCATTGGAAGACCCATACAAGCCACATAACACAGCTATAAGGACTGGCAAACCTGCTACAGACTGTGCCTAAAATTGTCCTATGGAAAGGGTAACGACCAGTTGCCTATTATATTTGGCGTTCCAATTGCCACCACCAATTGGGTAAATTGTAAATTGTCAGTAAACAGGCTGTTTTTTTTTATTTTTTATTTTTTTATTCTCTGAAGTGCACTTTTTGATATTTTTACATGCATAATTTTATGTGCTGAATTACTTTTTAACATTTATTGTGTAATAAATTGTGTTTATTTTTATACTAATCCCAATCGGCATATATAATTTTTTTAAATTGAGTGTTCCAACATATCGCCAGTTATTTGTTTATATTTGCAATTCTTGTATCGGGCCTGGCTACCCCTTACTGGCTGCTATTCACAGCGATTTTGAAAAATAGCTTCTTACTGAACCTTAACTTTGATATTGCAATCTAAAATGCTTTACTTAGTAAACCTGTCTGCAGAATTTTACACACCTTGTGCGGTTCAACATGGATTTACAGTAGTAAGATAACAATATTGTGCTTGTATTAGTGGTGTGCACCGGTCCATTTTGGGGGTTTTGTGTTTTATTTTTGGATCTGGATCTCCTTCATGTTTTGGATCTGGATTGGTTTTGCCAAAACCACCCTTGCAGGTTTAGGTTTTGGTTTTGGATCTGTATCTTTTTCGGAAAAAAAAAATCATCAAAACAGCTAAAATAACAGAATTTGGGGATGGTTTTGTTCCTACGGTATTTTTATCCTCAATAACATTCATTTCCACTCATTTCTAGTCAACTCTGAACACCTCACAATATTGTTTTTAGGCCAAAAGGTTGCACCGAGGTACTGTAGTTGGATGACTAAACTAAGCGACAGAAGTGTGCGGCACAAACACGTGGCACATCTAGGAGTGGCACTGCAGTGGCTGACAGGATGGCAGTTTTATAAACTAGGCCCCAAAGAGAACATAATGCAAAGAAAAGAGGTGCAAGATGGAATTGTCTTTGGGCCTTCCCACCCACCCTTATGTTGCATATATTAAACAGGACATGCACAGTTTAACAAACCAATCATTTCATTGACAGGGACTGTAACTTGTGGCTGAAATGATTAGATTATTTGGGTCCCCACGCAACAAGCTGGCAGTGGGCAGTGCACAAACTGGCTTTAATACTTTAAATAGGCACAATGTCATCATTAGCATCCGATTCCTCACTCCCATCAGTATGTACATCCTCTTCTTCACAGACTATAAATTCGTCCCCGCTGGAATCCACCATCACAGGTCCTCTGTACTTTTTGGGGGTAATTCCTGGTAAAGGTCTTCCTCGTGGAATTTGTCATTCATTTTGATGAACATCATCTTTTCCACATTTTAGGGAAGTAACCTCCTATGCCGATCACTGACAAGGTTCCCGGCTGTGCTAAAAACTCTTTCTTAGTACACACTGGAGGGTGGGCAACAAACAAAGCCAGTTTGTGCAAGGGCCTCCAAATTGCCTCTTTTTCTTGCCAGTATTGAAACAGACTGTCTGACATGCGTATTTGGATGCTATCACTTAAATAATCAGCAACAATTCTTTAAATGGTGACAGCATACATATGCTTCATATGGTACAGCAACAGTGTCGCACAAATGAGTCAGAAATAAATTTTTTGCTCTGGATCACACAAAGAGGATATATCATATATAGCAGTAGTGTACGGCAGCCGCAGTACTACTAGTCAGAGTGGCGCACCAATAGAAATATATTCTTTGCTCTGAGTCTGGATCGCACACAGAGGATATATAGCAGTACTATACAGCAGTACACAGCTGCTTATAGACAGAGAACAACACCCTGTCCTATACACAGCCACAGTATGCTATATGCAGTGCACTACTATGCAGAGCCCTAACACAGTGACAGCACACTTACACAAGCAGCATGCCAGGTTAACTCAACTCATCTGCAACCCCTCTGCTCTCTCCTGCCCCCCTTTGCTCTCTCCTGCCGCCTTCCCTAACTACAGCACAGAAGGAACACATCCTTATTGTGCACTTTCCAAGGCCAGAGTAAAGATGACGTAGATCACGGGACTATATATGGAATCTAAAACCCGCGAGATCCGACAGTGGGATGATGATGTTTTGCCTCATTTTCGGATCTGAGTCAGGTGAGCAAAACCAAGCCTAGCTCGGATACAGGCTCAGATCTCCAAATTTGGGTGGGTTCGGTTCTCAGGGAACCGAACCCGCTCATCCCTAACATATATTTCAAAGATTCCTTATGTGCCTGCAGTCTTCTTACACATTTCTTACTGTCATTTTACATTTTAAATACTCTGTAAGTAAATCATATTTTTACCTGACACATGTTAAGGGGATCCGGTCAAGATGCTGCCGGACGGAATCCCGGCGGTCGAAATACCGACGCCGGAATCCCGACCGCCGCAATCCCGACATATTCTCCCTCCATGGGTGTCCACGACACCCATAGAGGGAGAATATAATAGTGTGCCGAGCGTAGCGAGGCACCGTGCCCGCAGCGTGGCGAGCGAAGCGAGCCCGCAAGGGGCTGCGTTCCGCTCGCCACCCCTGTCGGGATTGTGTGGTCGGGATTCCGGTGTCGGTATTTCGACCGCCGGGATTCCGACCACCGGCATTTAGTACTGATCCCATGTTAGGGAAGTTGCAAGATATTTGTTGTAATAATGTTTTCTTTAAAAATATAACTATATGGAGGCATGGCCTGGAGTAGCTGGGTGCAGGACGTGTTTTTCAGCTCTCCCACATCTATCCTGATAAACTATCCTGTTTGGGACTTTATTTGCTTTTGGAGCATTTACAATAGAAGCTTATCTATCCTAGTACATGCTGGCAGACCCTTGTTGTGAATTCTTCTGCTGTTTGCCTGCATGGTGCTCAACAGTGTCTCTTCAGCACGCTGATCAGGGTGTTGGCGGCTCTGACACAGTGTGGTATCTGGTTGGTGGTTCTTCTGTCTTCTGGTGGCTGGTGTGTTGCACTGCTGTGAGGGCACCTCTGGCTAATTTTATTTCTTTCATACCCGCTGATCCCTCTGTCATGCCTGGACGGTGGAAGCACCTGGCGGCCATTTTGTCTTCTTCTACCTCCAGACTTTTAATCTATCTCCTGCTGTTGGTGGGGAGCTCCGGGGGCATGCTAGCCGCTACTGACTTGCCGCTAGTCTGCAGCATGTTTGTGCTAATAAGATGGTTGGCTCCTTGCAGTGCATTGTGCATGCTATTGCTGCCTCAACCCAGAGATTGCTGGATATGTTTGGTGGGCATTTGAAAGTACACTTTCTGTGGCTGTTACCGAATTGCTCTCTATAAGTGGCCATATTACAACTATTTTGGCCCCTGCTGCTGAGGATTCTCTTATGCTGACTGCTACTTCACCTCCTATTTTCCACCGGCGGTAAAGGGCTTTTTACGGAGCATCACATCATTATGGTACTGGCTGCTTATTAAGTTCTGGATTCCCTGCCTCACTTTGCTATGATCATTTCCGTTGCTTCAGTTTGCTTGCCTTTTGGCTATGCTGGACTTACTGCATTGTCTTTGGGATCTTTCTCAAAAACCGCTGATGTTGTCCTGGAATCGCGGTAGTTATGGTGCTTTTTCCTTGTTTGTCACTTTGCTATCACTCTCTGTTGGAGCCGGACTGTTGATCCATTGCACTATTTCCCTCTTGGAGCTACGTCATGGCCGTTCTGACATATTGGAGCATGTTGCTAAGCTAAAATGCTCTTATTTGTTTCTCCTGTTTTTTTTTCTATCCTCTATTTCATTTTATTATGCTTTTAACATATTAATTGTACTAGTGGTCATATTGTGTTTTTTTGTACTGTGCCAGTGTGTCTTCAGTTAAACTTTTCTGTATATCCTGTACCTGACTTCTTGTAGGGTATCCCATCTCTAATCTTCTTTATCAGGAGGGCTGGAACCATTTTACTCCAACCATTTAATCCTTTGTCCCCAAGTCTGGAGGGGTGGGGGTGGGGGGGGGGGGGGGTAGTACTTAGTTTAGATAGGGTAGCTTAGTAGCAGGAGTTTAGTATGCCTGGGGTGGGGTTAGGTTATACAAGGTGGTGAAGGGGGGGAGGGGTTATTTTGGAGGTTTCTTTTTTCTTTATTATTCAGGCAGTTGAGGTAGGTCGGTGTTATTGTATATACTTTTATATTATACTGTGATATATTTGTAGTCTGGACGCTATATACTTTTTATGCGCCTTCTGTTCGCCATCTCACATGTCCTTGTTATTCTCTTGGAGGGGCTCATATGGCGCCTGTGAGCCCATATCCTGAACGTTTATCTTGTGTGATATGGTATACATTCTGTCATATTTGAGGCATGCCATTGATACATAAGTACTGATTATTCTGCCCACCTTTCCGTTTTGTTATGCAGAGGCGTAGCGCGGAGGCATGACACCCGGAGCAGGGTCATGTCACGGCGCCCCCACCCACACACACACACACACACACACACACACACACACACGTACGTACGTACGTACGCACGTACGTACTACATACATACATACATACATACATACATACATTTAGGCACAGACATACATAAACACACAAATACAGTATACACAGATATATATATATACACACACACACAAATATACACACACAGATATACACAGACGTACACATATACACACAGACATACATAAACACACACATATACTCACACATACTGTATACAAAGATATATATACACAAACACACACATACATGTATACACATTAGCACACAGACATATACACCCACATTTGCACACAAACACATTTACACACAAACACAGACATATACACATAAACACACAGTATACACAGACATATACACAGTAATTCTCACCAAGAGGCCAGCAGCAGTGCAGCTCCTCGTTCTAGCCTGGAGGGGTGGAGCTTCTATGTGATTGACAGGCTGGACCTCCGTGGGTAGAAGGAAAGTACTGAGGAAAGGGAAGGGGTGGCCACCACACTGCCTGCATGTTCCAGATCACTGAATGCAGATCCCTGACAGCCAGGAAAGTTCTTCTGACAAACCTTCAAACCTCCCCTCTCTCCCTAACAACACACCACACTGCACTGCACTGGACTCTCTGCACTGTGCAATCAGTGATCTGCAGCAGACAGGCAGTGTGGTGGCCACCCCTTCCCTCTCTTCTAGTCATTTCCTCCTACCCCTGCCCGAGATCCCGGCTCTCAGCTGTGCAGTGAGCCGGCGCCTTCAGTCCCCAGCGGCGCCTGGAGCTCGAGCTCCACTTGTTCCTTCCTCCCTACGCCCCTGTTGTTATGGTCAATTGTCATATATCCGCCATATTTGTATTGTACACTATTTGTTTAGGGTTTGTATGTTTAAAAACATAAAACTTTCAATAAAAACTATTCAATTTAAAAATAAATATATATATATATAAATATATATGTATGTTAACAGGGCAAAGAGCCACATCTTACACTATGCTTGTTTCAAAATATTTTTCAAAGACTTCCTGAATCTTTCAGAAGCTGGCCGGCCAAAAATACAATTGCCCAGAATTTAAAACGTCTTGAATATGTATCTAAATAAATGGATATATAATGGTTTGGTGTTATAGTTTTGAGTTTAGATATTGATATATGGGGACATTATGCTATCTAAAATGACTTCTCAAGGACAAACAAGGTTAAAGAAATATATACATTAACAAGTATCCCTGTGCAACAGTTTCTGTTCAGGAATGTAGCCCTTTGAATTTACCTGGTGAGCTAAAAATAGGAATTTCTAATTGTTAGGTATTAAATTCCTGAAGTAAAAGGACAATAGAGATACATGTAACATGTTGAAGTTCCAAATGAGATAATCGCTGGGTTTTCCATTAATCTACTCCTGTTCCACTAGAAACCCCGGGGACAAGTCTCTTTTCTATAGAATATGTTTTTCTGGTAGCTGGTTGGTTAATTGTATATTATGTTGCTGAATATAAGGAACACCAGGCGAAGAGATTGAGAGGCAGAGAGAGGGGCAAGAACTGTATCTACAGACTGTAGAGCAAGATGGATGTAAACAGTGTCCTCTTCTTCCTGGCTTGTCTGGTTCCATTGCAAGTAATCCTATACAGGTGAGATATGGAGGTTAGTTTTACATTAAAATTAAAAACTGCTTAGTTGCCCTGCTATTGTAAAATTAAATATTATTCTTAAGGTGGGTACACACTTAGCAATAAATTAAACAACGTCACTTATTTTGACTCTTCCTGAACCACGTTATTTACTTTATCACTAAGCGTGTATGCCGCCGCTGATGAGCGATGCGCGGCCCCGTGGGTCATTAACGACCCTTGCTATCGGCCCTGCATGTTGCTCAATTTGAACTGTCGGCCAAACACTGCATGCAGAGCCCGGCCATTGTGTGATGTCACTAAGCGATATTTTTTGCATATCGCTCATTGTGTATGCACTGCCGCCAACCGCCCCAGAAGGGCAGGGAACACACTAGACGATGTCGCTCAGTACCCACCCTTATACTTATATACAGATGTGTCCACAAACATCTTTCCTATATCCCGCCATATATGGCACGGTTTTGCATGCCATAGACTCAGAGATTTAGCCATGCCTTGTGATTCTTCTTAATTTGCTTCTTTAATATGTTACATATTCTATTATGGCAAACAAAAATTGTAAAACAATAATACAAGGTTACAGAAGATCAGCACTGGTATTGGCCAAAGTGGAAATAATAAATATATATACACCTGCCAACACAAGAGCCAAAGTTAAACACAAATAATAAAATTACAAATATTTTTATAAAAATGTCCTATTTAACAATGATTTTATTTTCAGATATTTTAGTTAAATTAAGTAATCTATCAGATCAGTGTGGCTCAGCATATAGGAGCAGATGTATAGATGCACGTATAACATGATGAAACACTACTATGTGTATCATGATGCTTTCAGACTGACAGACATTATCATTAGTTTGATAAAAACACAAACAAGACGGTGTTGCTTACAGTCTAGGGGAATCAGTCCAAAAAATATATATATACCGGACCTGCTGACAGCAGCACCAGTGCTTGTATTAGGAAAGTGTGGGGTAAATAATGTTTTTTAAAATAGATTAAAGTGTCAGTTTGGTGGTAGACATTTTGCTAGGTTGACGCAACACTGCAGCTTCATTGTGATAATATCCAGTGCCAGATTAAGGTACTCATGGGCCTGGAGCTGAAATTTATGTAGGGCCTATTGTGTGCTACCGCAGGAGGTATGACCTGCACATCTGCACATGCGCAAATGCCAGTACGTGCATGTGCAAGGTCCTAAACTGTGTTCTCGTCAGAATGCAGTTTAAGACCTGGAGGGGGGCGGGAACGGGGCATCAGTGCGGCATTTTGTGGAAGTCGATGCTCCAGACAACACAGGTGTGTACAGACCATTTGCAGGGCGGTCCACGGCGGCTGCGTGACGTCCCATCTACGATCAGGTCTGAGGTAGGTCCTACATGTGTGTGTATGCATGTTTGAAATATTTTTTTTATATATATAGATATATATATTTATATATATATACTAGGTGCTTCATCGCGCCCTACGGGCGCTCTTCACACCGTCGAAAGGGGCTACGCCCCCTTAACCCCTGCACGCCTTGCTGCGGTTCAATATTTGTATGAATATTACCTGCATTCCTAGGTTTGTTAGTGGTTAAATATTGCACGACGAAAGTGCTTCCAATTGTGAAGGGGGCGTAGCCCCTTGCGACGGCGTGAACAGTGCCTGCAGAGCACGATGTACAGAATGTAGCGGGTGCGGGGGGGACCGCGGATGAGGCAGGGAGTATATAGATGCTGCAAGTGGACGGGGAGGTGGATGCAGGTGTGGGCGGGAGGGGGTGCGGGACCTATACCTATGTCATTTTATTTGTAACAATATATAGGACACGGATAAGGATGTATGTGATATAGACATACCCGCATGAAGAGGTATATGGTGTCAGTAGACACAGAGGGGAGTGCTGGTACAATGAGGAGCAGGGGCAGCTGTGTCCTCTCTCTACACCGTACCATCCTTCAGGTGTAGCAACACGGACATGTTACGCACGCAAGGTCTCCACGCAGCCGCAGGTGCACCAGTCCCCTCTGCATGCGCTATGTGCGCGCCCCCCTCAGGTGCAGTAGGAGGAGGGGGCGATGGCTGGAGCTGGTACCAGGGCCAATGGGCATGGACAGCGCGGTCATGTGCTCGGTGCTGGGCTTGCACCCTGCGCTTGCTGTGTGAGGGATAGGGAGGAGGCGGCAGAGCGGAGCATCACCGATATACCGGTAACTATGGGGGGCACCGCAGGGGGTTATGGCTCCTGTACTCCTGGTGAGGGTTTGTCAGGGAGGTATCAAGGAGCCAGTGGTATGGACCCTGTATGGGATACAGGGGGGTAGGGAGGGGATACAGAGACGCGGGGCGGTAGGGAGGGGATACAGGAACGCAGAGCGGTAGGGAGGTGATACAGAGACGCAGAGCGGTAGGGAGGTGATACAGAGACACAGGGCGGTAGGGAGGGGAAAGAGATACGCAGAGCGGTAGGGAGGGGATACAGAGGCACAGGGCGGTAGGGAGGGGATACAGAGACGCAGAGCGGTAGGGAGGGGATAAAGAGACGCAGAGCGGTAGGGAGGGGATACAGAGACACAGGGCGGTAGGGAGGGGATACAGAGACGCAGAGCGGTAGGGAGGGGATACAGAGACACAGGGCGGTAGGGAGGGAATAGAGAGACGCAGAGCGGTAGGGAGGGGATACAGAGACGCAGGGCGGTAGGGAGGGGATACAGAGACGCAGAGCGGTAGGGAGGGGATACAGAGACACAGGGCGGTAGGGAGGGCACACAGAGACGCAGGGCAGTAGGGAGGGGATAGAGAGACGCAGGGCGGTAGGGAGGGGATACAGAGATGCAGGGCGGTAGGAAGGGGATACAGAGACGCAGAGCGGTAGGGAGGGGATACAGTGACACAGGGCGGTAGGGATGGCACACAGAGACGCAGGGCGGTAGGGAGGGGATAGAGAGACGCAGGGCGGTAGGGAGGGGATACAGAGATGCAGGGCGGTAGGAAGGGGATACAGAGACGCAGAGCGGTAAGGATGGCACACAGAGACGCAGGGCGGTAGGGAGGGGATAGAGAGACGCAGGGCGGTAGGGAGGGGATACAGAAACGCAGGGCGGTAGGGAGGGGAAACAGAGACGCGGGGCGGTAGGGAGGGGATAGAGAGACGCGGGCCGGTAGGGAGGGGATAGAGAGAAGGGGGTGGTAGGGAGGGGATAGAGAGACGCAGGGCGGCAGGGAGGGGATAGAGAGACGCAGGGCGGTAGGGAGGGGATAGAGAGACGCAGGGCGGTAGGGAGGGGATACAGAGATGCAGGGCGGTAGGAAGGGGATACAGAGACGCAGAGCGGTGGGGAGGGGATACAGAGACACAGGGCGGTAGGGATGGCACACAGAGACGCAGGGCGGTAGGGAGGGGATAGAGAGACGCAGGGCGGTAGGGAGGGGATACAGAAACGCAGGGCGGTAGGGAGGGGAAACAGAGACGCGGGGCGGTAGGGAGGGGATAGAGAGACGCGGGCCGGTAGGGAGGGGATAGAGAGAAGGGGGGTGGTAGGGAGGGGATAGAGAGACGCAGGGCGACAGGGAGGGGATAGAGAGACGCAGGGCGGTAGGGAGGGGATAGAGAGACGCAGGGCAGTAGGGAGGGGATAGAGAGAAGCGGGGTGGTAGGGTGGGGATACAGAGGCGTAGGGAGGAGGGGATACAGAGACGTGGGACGTTAGGGAGGGGATAGAGAGACGCAGGGCGGTATGGAGGGGATAGAGAGACGCGGGGCGGTAGGGAGGGGATACAGAGATGCAGGGTGTTAGGGAGGGGATACAGAGACGCGGGGCAGCAGTTAAAGGATACAGAGAGGCGGGGCGGCTGGGAGGGGATAGAGAGACGCAGGGTGGCAGGGAGGGGATAGAGAGACGTGGGCGGTAGGGAGGGGATACAGAGATGCAGGGTGTTGGGGAGGGGATACAGAGACGCGGGGCAGCAGGTAGAGGATATAGAGAGGCGGGGCGGCTGGGAGGGGATAGAGAGACGCGGGGCAGTAGGGAGGAGATAGAGAGACGCAGGGCGGTAGGGAGGGGATAGAGAGATGCAGGGTGGTAGGGAGGGGATAGAGAGACGCAGGGAGGGGATAGAGAGACGTGGGCGGTAAGGAGGGGATAGAGAGAAGCGGGCAGTAGGGAGGGGATAGAGAGACGCAGGGCGGTAGGGAGGGGATAGAGAGATGCGGGCGGTAGGGAGGGGATAGAGAGACGCAGGGCGGTAGGGAGGGGATAGAGAGACGCAGGGCGGTAGGGAGGGGATAGAGAGACGCGGGGCGGTAGGGAGGGGATAGAGAGACGCAGGGTGGCAGGAAGGGGATAGAGAGACGTGGGCGGTAGGGAGGGGATACAGAGACGCGGGGCAGCAGGTAGAGGATACAGAGGCGGGGCGGCTGGGAGGGGAGAGAGAGACGCAGGGTGGCAGGGAGGGGATAGAGAGACGTGGGCGGTAGGGAGCGGATACAGAGATGCAGGGTGTTGGGGAGGGGATACAGAGACGCGGGGCAGCAGGTAGAGGATACAGAGAGGCGGGGCGGCTGGGAGGGGATAGAGAGACGCGGGGCGGTAGGGAGGGGATAGAGAGACGCAGGGCGGTGGGAAGGGGATAGAGAGACGAGGGGCGGTAGGGAGCGGATAGAGAGATGCGGGCGGTAGGGAGGGGATAGAGAGATGCAGGGTGGCAGGGAGGGGATAGAGAGATGCGGGCGGTAGGGAGGGGATAGAGAGACGCAGGGCGGTAGGGAGGGGATAGAGGGACGCAGGGTGGCAGGGAGGGGATAGAGAGACGTGGGCGGTAGGGAGGGGATAGAGAGACGCGGGCGGTAGGGAGAGGTTAGAGAGACGCGGGGTGGTAGGGTGGGGATACAGAGGCGTAGGGAGGAGGGGATACAGACAGACGTGGGCAGTAGGGAGGAGATACAGAGACGTGGGGTGGTAGGGAGGGGATAGAGAGACGTGGGGCGGTAGGGAGGGGATACAGAGATGCAGGGCAGCAGGTAGATACAGAGAGGCGGGGCGGCTGGGAGGGGATAGAGAGACGCGGGGCGGTAGGGAGGGGATACAGAGAGGCGGGGCGGCTGGGAGGGGATAGAGAGACGTGGGGCGGTAGGGAGAGGATATAGAGACGCGGGGCGGTAGGGAGGGGATAGAAAGACGCGGGGCGGTAGGGAGGGGATAGAGAGACGCGGGGCGGTAGGGAGGGGATACAGAGAGGCGTGGCGGCAGGGAGGGGATAGAGAGACGCAGAGCGGTAGGGAGGGGATACAGAGACACAGGGCGGTAGGGAGGGCACACAGAGACGCAGGGCAGTAGGGAGGGGATAGAGAGACGCAGGGCGGTAGGGAGGGGATACAGAGATGCAGGGCGGTAGGAAGGGGATACAGAGATGCAGAGCGGTAGGGAGGGGATACAGTGACACAGGGCGGTAGGGATGGCACACAGAGACGCAGGGCGGTAGGGAGGGGATAGAGAGACGCAGGGCGGTAGGGAGGGGATACAGAGATGCAGGGCGGTAGGAAGGGGATACAGAGACGCAGAGCGGTAAGGATGGCACACAGAGACGCAGGGCGGTAGGGAGGGGATAGAGAGACGCAGGGCGGTAGGGAGGGGATACAGAAACGCAGGGCGGTAGGGAGGGGAAACAGAGACGCGGGGCGGTAGGGAGGGGATAGAGAGACACGGGCCGGTAGGGAGGGGATAGAGAGACGCAGGGCGGCAGGGAGGGGATAGAGAGACGCAGGGCGGTAGGGAGGGGATAGAGAGACGCAGGGCGGTAGGGAGGGGATACAGAGATGCAGGGCGGTAGGAAGGGGATACAGAGACGCAGAGCGGTAGGGAGGGGATACAGAGACACAGGGCGGTAGGGATGGCACACAGAGACGCAGAGCGGTAGGGAGGGGATAGAGAGACGCAGGGCGGTAGGGAGGGGATACAGAAACGCAGGGCGGTAGGGAGGGGAAACAGAGACGCGGGGCGGTAGGGAGGGGATAGAGAGACGCGGGCCGGTAGGGAGGGGATAGAGAGAAGGGGGGTGGTAGGGAGGGGATAGAGAGACGCAGGGCGGCAGGGAGGGGATAGAGAGACGCAGGGCGGTAGGGAGGGGATAGAGAGACGCAGGGCAGTAGGGAGGGGATAGAGAGAAGCGGGGTGGTAGGGTGGGGATACAGAGGCGTAGGGAGGAGGGGATACAGAGACGTGGGACGTTAGGGAGGGGATAGAGAGACGCAGGGCGGTATGGAGGGGATAGAGAGACGCGGGGCGGTAGGGAGGGGATACAGAGATGCAGGGTGTTAGGGAGGGGATACAGAGACGCGGGGCAGCAGTTAAAGGATACAGAGAGGCGGGGCGGCTGGGAGGGGATAGAGAGACGCAGGGTGGCAGGGAGGGGATAGAGAGACGTGGGCGGTAGGGAGGGGATACAGAGATGCAGGGTGTTGGGGAGGGGATACAGAGACGCGGGGCAGCAGGTAGAGGATACAGAGAGGCGGGGCGGCTGGGAGGGGATAGAGAGACGCGGGGCAGTAGGGAGGAGATAGAGAGACGCAGGGCGGTAGGGAGGGGATAGAGAGATGCAGGGTGGTAGGGAGGGGATAGAGAGACGCAGGGAGGGGATAGAGAGACGTGGGCGGTAGGGAGGGGATAGAGAGAAGCGGGCAGTAGGGAGGGGATAGAGAGACGCAGGGCGGTAGGGAGGGGATAGAGAGATGCGGGCGGTAGGGAGGGGATAGAGAGACGCAGGGCGGTAGGGAGGGGATAGAGAGACGCAGGGCGGTAGGGAGAGGTTAGAGAGACGCGGGGTGGTAGGGTGGGGATACAGAGGCGTAGGGAGGAGGGGATACAGACAGACGTGGGCAGTAGGGAGGAGATACAGAGACGTGGGGTGGTAGGGAGGGGATAGAGAGACGTGGGGCGGTAGGGAGGGGATACAGAGATGCAGGGCAGCAGGTAGATACAGAGAGGCGGGGCGGCTGGGAGGGGATAGAGAGACGCGGGCCGGTAGGGAGGGGATACAGAGAGGCGGGGCGGCTGGGAGGGGATAGAGAGACGTGGGGCGGTAGGGAGAGGATATAGAGACGCGGGGCGGTAGGGAGGGGATAGAAAGACGCGGGGCGGTAGGGAGGGGATAGAGAGACGCGGGGCGGTAGGGAGGGGATACAGAGAGGCGTGGCGGCAGGGAGGGGATAGAGAGACGCGGGGCGGTAGGGAGGGGATAGAGAGAGACGCGGGGCGGTGGGGAGGGGATAGAAAGACGCGGGGCGGTAGGGAGGGGATAGAGAGACGCGGGGCGGTATGGAGGGGATATAGAGACGCGGGGCGGTAGGGAGGGTCCCCAGTGAGGAAGCTGATGAAGAGAGGGGGGAAAGTAGTGGAGGGGGAGGGCACCAGAAGAGGAGACTTGTGTAAAGTGGGGACCACACATAGAATCAGTGGGTAGGATGGCCGGAGGGACTCACCGTTGAGGCTGTGGGCGGCTGCTGCAGGCTGGTAAACAGTAGTGTCCAGAGGCGTCACCGGGTCAGTATTACTGTTACATACATCTCTCACCCCCCCCCCCCCCACGGCCGAAAAGGGGGCGTGGCCTGATGTGAAAGGGGCGTGGCCTCACGGGTATGTTCTCTCTCGCTCCGGGGGTGTTCCCAGCTTGCCTGTAGATGCTGGCAGCCCCCGGAGACTGGAGTGTGTGTGGCGGCTCTTCTCTGTGACAGGAGGCGAGTGCTGCAGGAGATGACGTCACTGCAGCACTCGGCTCCTGTCACAGCAGGAGAGCGGACAGCTGGATGTGTGTGGAGGAGGCGGCGGGTCTGTGTATGCGGGGCAGGGAGAGCTATGAAAGCCTTCTCCTGCGCCATCCGTCCCTCCTAATGTGTATGCCGGGGGCGGCATCAGCCGTTGTTGTTGGCCCGGCGCCGCGGCCGGGGAGTCAGAGCTGCTGATGGGTGGGGGAGGGGAGAGAGAGATGGACAGGCAGCAGGAGCAGAGAC
Source organism: Pseudophryne corroboree (assembly GCF_028390025.1). NCBI lineage: Eukaryota > Metazoa > Chordata > Amphibia > Anura > Myobatrachidae > Pseudophryne > Pseudophryne corroboree. The sequence continues at coordinate 149,864,973 of NC_086455.1, forward strand.
TTGCTGACTCCGCCCACCGCTGTGACTCCACCCAGCATTACGGCCAGGCACAGAGTCACAGATGTAGCCAAATATATAGGAGATATATATATATGAATAGATGAAAACAAGCGCCCACGAGTGTAATTAATATACATGCAGGGAGGGAAGGGTGCACCGTGCACTAAGATGGTGATATAAACCGGCTTAGAACACTTATCTGAAAATAGAGAAGCTTTTTCTTATGGAGCCCTCTCTTATGGTTTAGTAACATGTAAGAGAAGAAACAGCAAAACATAGTGTGTACCGTTTTAAAACTTCAAAGTATACCACTGTCTTGTAGGCCTAATGTATTAGGGTTATCTGTCCTTAATAGGAGATGTCTGTAAGTAGAACCAACAGACATCCGTCAGCATCCAGACTTCATCAAGGACAGATAAGCCTAATACATCTTTTATCTTGTACGCATTTTATTTGGCTACTCTTCTACGGCATATTGGATAGAATTGACTGCTGACATTCCATATATGGACAGATAAGCCTTATATATTTTGCTATCTTGTACACATTTTACTCGGCCATTTTATGTTTATTTGTGTATTAAATTTGTTTTTTTAACAAAAATTATACTGTCTAGGCTATATATTGCATATATTTGGGAAAATGCTGATTCCCTAATTAGGCCTACAAGACAGTGTAAAACGGTACACACTATGTTTTGCTGTTTCTTCTCTTACATGTAACTAAACCATAAGAGAGGGCTCCATGAGAAAAAGCTTCTCTATTTTCAGATAAGTGTTCTAAGCCGGTTTATATCACCATCTTTTGCACCCTTCCCTCCCTGCATGTATATTAATTACACTCGTGGGCGCTTTTTTTCATCTATTCTTGTATTTATTCATATGTGATTGCCAAACACAGTATCACGCATTATAAGCTGCCGCCCAGATAAGATACTGGGAAGTGTTTTTTAAATAATTCCTGCAAGGTGATAACTAATTAGATAAGGTTTAGATATCACAAAAATTGTATTTTAGCGCCGCATTCTCTAATTCTTTAATATATATATATAAATATATATATATATATATATATATATATATATATGTGTGTGTGTGTTCAATATTTGACTGGCACTCCAGTTACCCAAACCACGCAGCTGGCCTGCGTGCCGTCCATAGAGATAATAAAGGCAGGACAAGCAGCAGCACTCACAGGGCTTTGAAATGTAGTTTACGCAATCAATGACATATAGTCAGCGTTTCAATTTATTGTATAGATTTTCATTGGGACATGAAAAAATGAACAAATGCTAACATTAAATACATGCAAGGAAAAACCTCCACCAGGATCATCATCGCACGCTGCACCAGCAACGTCGGGGTCCAGCGATGTCACGCATCCACGACTTACGTCTCCTGGCGCCGTTGCCATGGAAACCTGCCATGTCTGGCAGCGCTGAAAGACACACAACACAATGTGCTTCAGCATTAAGAGTGCATATTACAAAAAATCCACAAGATGGCAGCAGTGCTAATCATACAAGAATACAAATGTACAACATACACTTGATGCATACTGTTGATGTTTACTACAATAATGACTCTGTTGATAATTCAATAAGATGTAGATATTCAGCAAGCCTCAGAATGATAAGATCAAAATAATGATATCAGAAGGCACAACAATTGGTACTAAGAAATAATCTATAGTCCAAAAAATACACAGGTTAATAAGAAAGACTATTAATAGGACATACATATATAAAGTATCTGGGGGTAATACTAGAGGTCAATAATGACCTCTAGTGTCTGTCACTGGAGCCGGCTGCAGCGGACGCCCACACAGCCCACAGCGTCTGCTGCAGCCGGGGAGCAGGGTGTGGGTAGGCGGCGGGGCCTGCGGGGTGACTGCGGCCTGGACTGCGGCCGCACCCCCAGGCCGCAGCGCCCCGGACGCAGGCACTGCTTGCCCGCACCAAGAACCGCTCCTGGCTGCCAGTGGTGCAGAAGGAGGGGGAGTGGGTACTTATTACCCAGGTTCAGGCAAGCCAGGGGACCCCAGGCTGGAGCACACCAGCCTTCTGCACCCCCCAAATCATGTCATCCCCCTATGTCATGTCATCCCCTGTGCCCCCATGTCCTGTCATCCCCTGTGCCCCCATGTCCTGTCATTCCCTGTGCCCCCATGTCCTGTCGTCCCCTGTGCCCCCATGTCCTGTCATTCCCTGTGCCCCCATGTCCTGTCATACATTTTCAATGTGCGGCAACTCCCAATGTTTTCACATCGCAGATATGATTCTGTTGTCCTACACACCCATATCTTTCTATTGCTGCCCATCATCCTCCAAATCCCGTTACCACTGGCCTGAGTTGTCATATTATTTTTCACAGTTTTGCATTCTGTTTATTTATCACTGCACTGCAGCCCCATATCCAGTCTTTACTGCCCTGTACCCCATAACATTAAAGAAAATATGATGGGCAGAGGTTGGGATGTGAGGAAAAAGCAGAAATACTGTACAGAGGGTAACATGAGGGAAATTCAGGTGGGCAGAGGATAATGAGAGAGGACAAAGCTGGTGGGCCAAAGGTGGCGTGTCAAATTCTGATTCAAAATTTTACAGCATACAGTAAATATATTAACTTTCAAAAAAAAGCTATGAAATTCCATAGACAAAAAACTTTACGGTTTCACACGTCCCATTAAGGTTTCTTACACATGATCTGGCATTTCAGAAACCTGTTGTAACTCTTCCACTCAAACTCCAAAGAAAGACATGAAATTCTGATCATTAAGGCTGACGCCTTAATGGACGTGTTCCTTGTGCAATACAGATATGGTATGCCATCACAGCCTGTGGGTAGGTGCAGATTCAGCACTCTCACAGAGTGAGATTGTTGTCACTCACACAGTGGTGGAGCTCAGAGGCGTCACGCAGCTCTTTTACACCCAGTGCGGCCGCTGCAGCGAAAGGGGTGTGGCTTCGCAAAGGGGGCGTGGATAAGAAAGTGCCCTCTGGATGGGGCGTGGCTTCGCAGGAGGGGGCGTGGCCTCGTGCCCCGACCCGCATTTTTGTCACTCCGGGGGTCCGGGAAGTGCGAGCTGGCCCTGGAGACTAGCGTGTCTCTGTTGCCTTCTCCTACACAGTGACAGAAGCCGGGGTGCTGCACGTAATGTTACAGTGCAGCACCCAACTCCTGTCACTGAACAGGAGCTGGCACTTTGGTGTCACCCCTCGGCGGGTGACACCTGGGTGCGGGCCGCACCCCCCGCACCCACCATGTGATGCCAGTGGTGGTGCTGCTAATTCACTGATTTGTGTTCTCATAAGAATACACACATCTGCACTTACCCATAGGCTGTGATGGCATACCATATGTACTGCGCAAGGAACATGTTCATTAAGGCGTCAGCTTCAATTATTGGAATTTCATTGCTCTTTGGAGTCAGTGCATCAGTTAGAATTTATTGAATCAGCCAGCAGGACTGACACCTCACCTCATGAGGATCAGTCAGCCGGGCTGCCTTAACTGAGCGCCGGCTTCCCATCAGTACTGCTCGCTCACTGTGGTGGTGGTGGCCGGTGGCACATTTCCAATGTAACTAATGTCAATGCCATGCGGTTTAGAGGCAGCGCCGTGTCAGTGCGTATGCACTATGCAGCGCAGGGATGGATTTAGTGAACCCTATCCCTTACACTGTGCTGGCATGTTTGTGCATGTGGCAGCGTTTGGTCTGCCAGTGCAACAGGAGGTGGGGGTCACAGACCGCTGCCGGTGGGTAGGGTAGGTTTGAGGAGAAATTCTGATGGCCACTGGTGGGCTGCTGTAGCAGGAAAACGTTTTTTTACTGTCTACAGCAGCGCAGCAGAAGCTGTGGGCCTTTTTTTAATGGGGGGCCTGGAGCTGCAGCTCCATCCACCCCATTGTTAATCCAGCCCTGTTAATGTCCATGACCCAGACAAGTACTTGAGGATGTTTTTTTTTAGAGGATTCTCACGACCAGATCAGGCTCTACGTATCGGTGCTGATAGAGCTTTTAGTGGATAATATAAAAATTGGGGCGCAAGCACAGAGACACGGTTTGCGGAAACCAGCCGGACGGAGAGAGAGACTGAAGTCTCCGAACAAGGAAGGCAGAGATAGGGAGAGTTAGCCAGCCAGCCACACTACCGCTGCATTGCGGGATACGGCTCACTCACGGAACCCACCTACGGACACCTGCACATGCACAAAAGTGCTGTAAACATTATTAATCTTTCTTTTTTTCAGGTGTTGCCATACATTCATTTTTTATTATTTTTAATACACCAAGTGCCCCAATTTTTATTTTATAAACTGTACTACTTAATGGGAGCTGCTGTTTAAACTTCTCAAGCGCGGGCTAATTATATTATTTTTTATTAAGTCCTGTTAGTGGAAATGGGGGTGCACACAACCCCTGCAATTATATATGTTTACAGATGAGATGATGATGATGATGATGATGATGATGATGATGATGATGATGATATTTAGCTTGGCTTTCTGTATCAGCCGCCAGTACCACCACATTTGTGGGAATCTGCAGGGCTGCATCTGACTGCTTTAGAACATTCCCTTAATAATCTCTAGCTGTGTGAGACTCTCCCTTCCCACACCCATGTTACCTTTCTTGTCATGAGGAAATCTATATTTAATATGTGTGCTGGTTTATAATAACACATTTGTGTACATTGCCTTTTTGAGTATGTCAAGTGCAAAATCATGCAAGATATGTCACATCAAACAGCACAGGGTTCATTTTGCATCAATTACATAGTTTATTATTATTATTATTATTATTATTATTATTTTAACAATATCATTAAACTAAACAAATCTGATGGCGTTACCAGTGATCCTGACAACAAAAACTGCAAAGGAGATCTGCACTCTCAAATTATATGTTAGAAAATATTGAAGTGAGAAAGATCACTTCTGATGACCCCAATGTATGCTTTAGGGATTAATATACCTCAGTTTTAGGGGTGCTACCTAGGACAACCAATTAGCAACACATAATACAGACAAAAGAGAATGGGGTTGTACAAGTAAGGTGCACACGGAATCAATTAAAATATAACTTTTATTATCACATTAAGAGGCCGTAAATCGGTCAGCATAGCGAAATATATGGTTAAAAATACGTATAAAGAAAAACTTAAAGTGCTCTAAGATGGAAAAGTGATGAGATTTAAAAATATCTCCACTTCGATGGGTGCAAAAACTACGAATAAGTAAAAATTATTATTCAATTTTCAAATAAGTTTATTAAGTAAACATATGAATGGATCAAGCCTACAATTAATGGCTACTGAAAAACTTCCAATTCTCGGTATCCTTTCTGATATGTGTCTCTATTGTGAATTTTTAATATGTCTCACACCTTGCACCTTCAGATATCCCTATGTGTCACAGGGATTTCTCAAAAAATACTTAGGTTTGCGATAGGACAAGGGATTATTGCCTCTACCCCATCAAGGGAAGGAAACACTTGTATCTAGTAGAGATGAGCGGGTTCGGTTTCTCTGAATCCGAACCCGCCCGAACTTCATGTTTTTTTTCACGGGTCCGAGCGACTCGGATCTTCCCGCCTTGCTCGGTTAACCCGAGCGCGCCCGAACGTCATCATGACTCTGTCGGATTCTCGCGAGGCTCGGATTCTATCGCGAGACTCGGATTCTATATAAGGAGCCGCGCGTCGCCGCCATTTTCACACGTGCATTGAGATTGATAGGGAGAGGACGTGGCTGGCGTCCTCTCCATTTAGATTAGGGTTGAGAGAGAGAGAGAGAGATTGACCTGAGGCTGTGATACTGTAGAAGAGAGTGCAGAGTTTAGTGACTGACGACCACAGTGACCACCAGACAGTGCAGTTGTTTGTTTTATTTAATATATCCGTTCTCTGCCTGAAAAAAACGATACACACAGTGACTCAGTCACATACCATATCTGTGTGCACTGCTCAGCCCAGTGTGCTGCATCAATGTATATATATATCTGACTGTGCTCAGCTCACACAGCTTATAATTGTGGGGGAGACTGGGGAGCACTGCAGTGCCAGTTATAGGTTATAGCAGGAGCCAGGAGTACATAATATTATATTAAAATTAAACAGTGCACACTTTTGCTGCAGGAGTGCCACTGCCAGTGTGACTAGTGACCAGTGACCTGACCACCAGTATATATAATATTAGTAGTATACTATCTCTTTATCAACCAGTCTATATTAGCAGCAGACACAGTACAGTGCGGTAGTTCACGGCTGTGGCTACCTCTGTGTCGGCACTCGGCAGCCCGTCCATAATTGTATATACCACCTAACCGTGGTTTTTTTTTCTTTCTTTATAGTCATACTAGTTACGAGTATACTATCTCTTTATCAACCAGTCTATATTAGCAGCAGACACAGTACAGTGCGGTAGTTCACGGCTGTGGCTACCTCTGTGTCGGCACTCGGCAGCCCGTCCATAATTGTATATACCACCTAACCGTGGTTTTTTTTCTTTCTTTATACATACATACTAGTTACGAGTATACTATCTCTTTATCAACCAGTCTATATTAGCAGCAGACACAGTACAGTGCGGTAGTTCACGGCTGTGGCTACCTCTGTGTCGGCACTCGGCAGCCCGTCCATAATTGTATATACCGCCTAACCGTGGTTTTTTTTTCTTTCTTTATACATACATACTAGTTACGAGTATACTATCTCTTTATCAACCAGTCTATATATTAGCAGCAGACACAGTACAGTGCGGTAGTTCACGGCTGTGGCTACCTCTGTGTCGGCACTCGGCAGCCCGTCCATAATTGTATATACCACCTAACCGTGGTTTTTTTTTCTTTCTTTATACATACATACTAGTTACGAGTATACTATCTCTTTATCAACCAGTCTATATATTAGCAGCAGACACAGTACAGTGCGGTAGTTCACGGCTGTGGCTACCTCTGTGTCGGCACTCGGCAGCCCGTCCATAATTGTATATACCACCTAACCGTGGTTTTTTTTTCTTTCTTTATACATACATACTAGTTACGAGTATACTATCTCTTTATCAACCAGTCTATATATTAGCAGCAGACACAGTACAGTGCGGTAGTTCACGGCTGTGGCTACCTCTGTGTCGGCACTCGGCAGCCCGTCCATAATTGTATATACCACCTAACCGTGGTTTTTTTTTCTTTCTTTATACATACATACTAGTTACGAGTATACTATCTCTTTATCAACCAGTCTATATTAGCAGCAGACACAGTACAGTGCGGTAGTTCACGGCTGTGGCTACCTCTGTGTCGGCACTCGGCAGCCCGTCCATAATTGTATATACCACCTAACCGTGGTTTTTTTTTCTTTCTTTATACATACATACTAGTTACGAGTATACTATCTCTTTATCAACCAGTCTATATATTAGCAGCAGACACAGTACAGTGCGGTAGTTCACGGCTGTGGCTACCTCTGTGTCGGCACTCGGCAGCCCGTCCATAATTGTATATACCACCTAACCGTGGTTTTTTTTTCTTCTTTATACATACATACTACTACGACATCTCTTTATCAACCAGTCTATATTAGCAGCAGACACAGTACAGTACGGTAGTTCACGGCTGTGGCTACCTCTGTGTCTGCACTCGGCAGGCAGTCCGTCCATAATTGTATACCACCTAACCGTGGTTTTTTTTTCTTTCTTCTTTATACATACATAGTTACATAGACATCTCTTTATCAACCAGTCTATATTAGCAGCAGACACAGTACAGTACGGTAGTTCACGGCTGTGGCTACCTCTGTGTCTGCACTCGGCAGGCAGTCCATAATTGTATACTAGTATCCATCTCCATTGTTTACCTGAGGTGCCTTTTAGTTGTGCCTATTAAAATATGGAGAACAAAAATGTTGAGGTTCCAAAATTAGGGAAAGATCAAGATCCACTTCCACCTCGTGCTGAAGCTGCTGCCACTAGTCATGGCCGAGACGATGAAATGCCAGCAACGTCGTCTGCCAAGGCCGATGCTCAATGTCATAGTACAGAGCATGTCAAATCCAAAACACCAAATATCAGAAAAAAAAGGACTCCAAAACCTAAAATAAAATTGTCGGAGGAGAAGCGTAAACTTGCCAATATGCCATTTACCACACGGAGTGGCAAGGAACGGCTGAGGCCCTGGCCTATGTTCATGGCTAGTGGTTCAGCTTCACATGAGGATGGAAGCACTCAGCCTCTCGCTAGAAAAATGAAAAGACTCAAGCTGGCAAAAGCAGCACAGCAAAGAACTGTGCATTCTTCGAAATCCCAAATCCACAAGGAGAGTCCAATTGTGTCGGTTGCGATGCCTGACCTTCCCAACACTGGACGTGAAGAGCATGCGCCTTCCACCATTTGCACGCCCCCTGCAAGTGCTGGAAGGAGCACCCGCAGTCCAGTTCCTGATAGTCAGATTGAAGATGTCAGTGTTGAAGTACACCAGGATGAGGAGGATATGGGTGTTGCTGGCGCTGGGGAGGAAATTGACCAGGAGGATTCTGATGGTGAGGTGGTTTGTTTAAGTCAGGCACCCGGGGAGACACCTGTTGTCCGTGGGAGGAATATGGCCGTTGACATGCCAGGTGAAAATACCAAAAAAATCAGCTCTTCGGTGTGGAGGTATTTCACCAGAAATGCGGACAACAGGTGTCAAGCCGTGTGTTCCCTTTGTCAAGCTGTAATAAGTAGGGGTAAGGACGTTAACCACCTCGGAACATCCTCCCTTATACGTCACCTGCAGCGCATTCATAATAAGTCAGTGACAAGTTCAAAAACTTTGGGTGACAGCGGAAGCAGTCCACTGACCAGTAAATCCCTTCCTCTTGTAACCAAGCTCACGCAAACCACCCCACCAACTCCCTCAGTGTCAATTTCCTCCTTCCCCAGGAATGCCAATAGTCCTGCAGGCCATGTCACTGGCAATTCTGACGATTCCTCTCCTGCCTGGGATTCCTCCGATGCATCCTTGCGTGTAACGCCTACTGCTGCTGGCGCTGCTGTTGTTGCTGCTGGGAGTCGATGGTCATCCCAGAGGGGAAGTCGTAAGCCCACTTGTACTACTTCCAGTAAGCAATTGACTGTTCAACAGTCCTTTGCGAGGAAGATGAAATATCACAGCAGTCATCCTGCTGCAAAGCGGATAACTGAGGCCTTGACAACTATGTTGGTGTTAGACGTGCGTCCGGTATCCGCCGTTAGTTCACAGGGAACTAGACAATTTATTGAGGCAGTGTGCCCCCGTTACCAAATACCATCTAGGTTCCACTTCTCTAGGCAGGCGATACCGAGAATGTACACGGACGTCAGAAAAAGACTCACCAGTGTCCTAAAAAATGCAGTTGTACCCAATGTCCACTTAACCACGGACATGTGGACAAGTGGAGCAGGGCAGGGTCAGGACTATATGACTGTGACAGCCCACTGGGTAGATGTATGGACTCCCGCCGCAAGAACAGCAGCGGCGGCACCAGTAGCAGCATCTCGCAAACGCCAACTCTTTCCTAGGCAGGCTACGCTTTGTATCACCGCTTTCCAGAATACGCACACAGCTGAAAACCTCTTACGGCAACTGAGGAAGATCATCGCGGAATGGCTTACCCCAATTGGACTCTCCTGTGGATTTGTGGCATCGGACAACGCCAGCAATATTGTGTGTGCATTAAATATGGGCAAATTCCAGCACGTCCCATGTTTTGCACATACCTTGAATTTGGTGGTGCAGAATTTTTTAAAAAACGACAGGGGCGTGCAAGAGATGCTGTCGGTGGCCAGAAGAATTGCGGGACACTTTCGGCGTACAGGCACCACGTACAGAAGACTGGAGCACCACCAAAAACTACTGAACCTGCCCTGCCATCATCTGAAGCAAGAAGTGGTAACGAGGTGGAATTCAACCCTCTATATGCTTCAGAGGTTGGAGGAGCAGCAAAAGGCCATTCAAGCCTATACAATTGAGCACAATATAGTAGGTGGAATGCACCTGTCTCAGGCGCAGTGGAGAATGATTTCAACGTTGTGCAAGGTTCTGATGCCCTTTGAACTTGCCACACGTGAAGTCAGTTCAGACACTGCCAGCCTGAGTCAGGTCATTCCCCTCATCAGGCTTTTGCAGAAGAAGCTGGAGACATTGAAGGAGGAGCTAACACGGAGCGATTCCGCTAGGCATGTGGGACTTGTGGATGGAGCCCTTAATTCGCTTAACAAGGATTCACGGGTGGTCAATCTGTTGAAATCAGAGCACTACATTTTGGCCACCGTGCTCGATCCTAGATTTAAAGCCTACCTTGGATCTCTCTTTCCGGCAGACACAAGTCTGCTGGGGTTGAAAGACCTGCTGGTGACAAAATTGTCAAGTCAAGCGGAACGCGACCTGTCAACATCTCCTCCTTCACATTCTCCCGCAACTGGGGGTGCGAGGAAAAGGCTCAGAATTCCGAGCCCACCCGCCGGCGGTGATGCAGGGCAGTCTGGAGCGACTGCTGATGCTGACATCTGGTCCGGACTGAAGGACCTGACAACGATTACGGACATGTCGTCTACTGTCACTGCATATGATTCTCTCAACATTGATAGAATGGTGGAGGATTATATGAGTGACCGCATCCAAGTAGGCACGTCACACAGTCCGTACTTATACTGGCAGGAAAAAGAGGCAATTTGGAGGCCCTTGCACAAACTGGCTTTATTCTACCTAAGTTGCCCTCCCACAAGTGTGTACTCCGAAAGAGTGTTTAGTGCCGCCGCTCACCTTGTCAGCAATCGGCGTACGAGGTTACATCCAGAAAATGTGGAGAAGATGATGTTCATTAAAATGAATTATAATCAATTCCTCCGCGGAGACATTGACCAGCAGCAATTGCCTCCACAAAGTACACAGGGAGCTGAGATGGTGGATTCCAGTGGGGACGAATTGATAATCTGTGAGGAGGGGGATGTACACGGTGATATATCGGAGGGTGATGATGAGGTGGACATCTTGCCTCTGTAGAGCCAGTTTGTGCAAGGAGAGATTAATTGCTTCTTTTTTGGGGGGGGTCCAAACCAACCCGTCATATCAGTCACAGTCGTGTGGCAGACCCTGTCACTGAAATGATGGGTTGGTTAAAGTGTGCATGTCCTGTTTTGTTTATACAACATAAGGGTGGGGGGGAAGGCCCAAGGACAATTCCATCTTGCACCTCTTTTTTCTTTTCTTTTTCTTTGCATCATGTGCTGATTGGGGAGGGTTTTTTGGAAGGGACATCCTGCGTGACACTGCAGTGCCACTCCTAAATGGGCCCGGTGTTTGTGTCGGCCACTAGGGTCGCTAATCTTACTCACACAGTCAGCTACCTCATTGCGCCTCTTTTTTTCTTTGCGTCATGTGCTGTTTGGGGAGGGTTTTTTGGAAGGGACATCCTGCGTGACACTGCAGTGCCACTCCTAGATGGGCCCGGTGTTTGTGTCGGCCACTAGGGTCGCTAATCTTACTCACACAGCTACCTCATTGCGCCTCTTTTTTTCTTTGCGTCATGTGCTGTTTGGGGAGGGTTTTTTGGAAGGGACATCCTGCGTGACACTGCAGTGCCACTCCTAGATGGGCCCGGTGTTTGTGTCGGCCACTAGGGTCGCTAATCTTACTCACACAGCTACCTCATTGCGCCTCTTTTTTTCTTTGCGTCATGTGCTGTTTGGGGAGGGTTTTTTGGAAGGGCCATCCTGCGTGACACTGCAGTGCCACTCCTAGATGGGCCCGGTGTTTGTGTCGGCCACTAGGGTCGCTAATCTTACTCACACAGCTACCTCATTGCGCCTCTTTTTTTCTTTGCGTCATGTGCTGTTTGGGGAGGGTTTTTTGGAAGGGACATCCTGCGTGACACTGCAGTGCCACTCCTAGATGGGCCCGGTGTTTGTGTCGGCCACTAGGGTCGCTTATCTTACTCACACAGCGACCTCGGTGCAAATTTTAGGACTAAAAATAATATTGTGAGGTGTGAGGTATTCAGAATAGACTGAAAATGAGTGTAAATTATGGTTTTTGAGGTTAATAATACTTTGGGATCAAAATGACCCCCAAATTCTATGATTTAAGCTGTTTTTTAGTGTTTTTTGAAAAAAACACCCGAATCCAAAACACACCCGAATCCGACAAAAAAAATTCGGTGAGGTTTTGCCAAAACGCGTTCGAACCCAAAACACGGCCGCGGAACCGAACCCAAAACCAAAACACAAAACCCGAAAAATTTCAGGCGCTCATCTCTAGTATCTAGCTGGAGTTAATTGTATAGTACACACAGAGATTGGTATCTCCTTTAATATTCTTGTGTGGAATGCAATTATTAAATGCTTCCTATTCGCAGTAAAATAAACACTGCTTAGCAATTAACTCCAGCTAGATACAAGTGTTTCCTTGCCTTGATGGGGTAGAGGCAATAATCCCTGTGATTACAGTATATACACAATAGAAGGACACACTCCGTGATCAAGCCGTTTTATAATCAAACTGTCCCATATACTATTGCTGACATGGCTATGTAACGGGAGTGATTGCCTGGGTAATATAGAACAGTGAATCCAGGGCACACTAACTGGTATATACATTAACCCCTTGTCCTATCGCAAACCTAAGTATTTTTTGAGAAATCCCTGTGACACATAGGGATATCTGAAGGTGCAAGGTGTGAGACATATTAAAAATTCACAATAGAGACACATATCAGAAAGGATACCGAGAATTGGAAGTTTTTCAGTAGCCATTAATTGTAGGCTTGATCCATTCATATGTTTACTTAATAAACTTATTTGAAAATTGAATAATAATTTTTACTTATTCGTAGTTTTTGCACCCATCGAAGTGGAGATATTTTTAAATCTCATCACTTTTCCATCTTAGAGCACTTTAAGTTTTTCTTTATACGTATTTTTAACCATATATTTCGCTATGCTGACCGATTTACGGCCTCTTAATGTGATAATAAAAGTTATATTTTAATTGATTCCGTGTGCACCTTACTTGTACAACCCCATTCTCTTTTGTCTGTATTAGGCGTTACCAGTGAATAAGTAATGCACACAATTTGAAAAAAATATAATATATATTTATATTGCAGATTTCCCCAACTGACTCAAATGACTTTGGTAAGTATCATTTTCTAATCTTTAACTTCAAATGCCTTTTCTTCCTTACTCTACATAATACATGCCCATTGTCATTTTTATCTTTGACCTTTTTTTCTTGTTTGAACCCCCGGCTATGTACACACTAGGGGATATATCATTCCGACGCAGATTGTAATGATATATCGTACACATAGCCTAGAGTGTACGGTCAATCACACACTCCTGCAGGTCATTACCTGGGTCCACCCATTGGGGGATGCTGCACACCCAATAGGAATACTCGGAGAATGACGGCACGCACTCTATATATGTGGCGGATAATGATACATTGTGCTGTTGTCCACTGCATCGTGCAATGCGTACAGTGGCTCGATGTACAGTATCATTACTTTCCATCTTATGCTGTGTCTTCCCCATATCTCCTCTTTCCTTTCCTATGGGTCATTGTCTTTTTTATGCCTTACTTCAGCTGGCCTTGTTTTCCAAGTCAGCTAGCAGTTTCATAGATACAGTATAGTCACTACTGACTGACACATTTTAATAGATCTACAGGTGAAGCTATTTCTTTCACATGTGATTCTGTGAGGAGATCTGGAAAACATGAAGTGTTTGGGGTACTGAGAACCGAGTTTGAGAACATATGTCTTTCTTATCACTTATATTAGAAGATTTTTTTTGCTGGTTTTACATATGTAGCAAAGCAAAGGAGCTTAATTCTGCAAAAGAGTCCTGATTGTAATATTAAGTCATGTGATTCATTACATGATCAAATGGTTGTTACAGGGTAGGTAAGATTTACGAGAAAGAACCACCTCATTTAATGACTAAAGAAGAAACATTTTCAGAGATTACTGTATATATTGGTTGGTTGTGCTCCCAAGAATCTATAATGTATTTAAGCATTTAGGACACTTACATTATACAGTACGCTGTTAATAAAGATAAAACATAACTTCCAAATTAAGTTCATTAAAAACAACTAAGAGGAAAATTGGGTAAACTATATTGCCTATAAAAAGTCAAATAATTAAAAATAAAGAATATACTGTATACTGTATTAAAATGTATTAAATTTCACTCACAAGTCTGAGTGTTCAATTGTATTAATTTCACTCACAATCCTAACTATTTCTGGCTGTAAATATCAGGACTAGATAGGTCCCAAGGAACATAAAAAAGATGTGAAAAAAAACTGTCTCCATACAATATTCGTTTTTATATAATGACATCATCTATATTGTGTCAGTACTGAGATTTAGGGGGTCATTCCGAGTTGATTGCATGTAGCAACTTTTTGCTGCCCGTGCGATCAACTTGACGCCGCCTATGGAGGAGTGTATTTTAGCATAGCAGTGCTGCGATCGCTTGTGCAGCTCTGCCATGCTAAAAAAGTTTCCTGCAAAACAAGACCAGGGTCAGACTTACTTACCCTGTGAGACGAATCCAGCGACGAAGGTCCCTGAATTGACATCAGACATCTGCCCTCCAAACGCCTGGACACGCCCATGTTCACCTCACCACGCCTGGAAAACAGTCAGTTGATGCCTCGGAACGACTCCCGCCTGTCAGTCTTCTTGCGATCGCCGCTGCGATCACTTTTTCCGCTGGTGGCATCACTGCAGGCAATGACGCACTTGCGCAATGCGCCTGCAATGCATCCGCCGCGCATGCACAGTTCCGACCCATTCGCACTGCTATGACAAACTTCAGCATAAGAACGGGTCGGAATGACCCCCTTAGTGCATGCACAGTGGTAGAATAGAGTTATGCAAACCTCCACGTGTACTGCAATTCACAGAGTTCAAAAACCACACTTGTACTGAGAATCATATACAGGTTGAGTATCCCTTATCCAAAATGCTTGGGACCAGAGGTATTTTGGATGTCGGATTTTTCCGTATTTTGGAATAATTGCATACCATAAAGAGATATCATGGAGATGGGACCTAAGTGTATTTATGTTTCATATACACCTTATACACACAGCCTGAATGTCATTTTAGCCAATATTTTTTATAACTTTGTGCATTAAACAAAGTGTGTGTACATTCACACAATTTATTTATGTTTCTTATACACCTTATACACACAGCCTGAAGGTCATTTAATACAATATTTTTAATAACTTTGTGTATTAAACAAGGTTTGTGTACATTGAGCCATCAAAAAACAAAAGTTTCACTATCTCACTCTCACTCCAAAAAGTCTGTATTTCGGAATATTCCGTATTTCGGATATTTGGATATGGGATACTCAACCTGTAATAGGTTCTCTCAATAAGACCAGCAGTGAACAATCTAGAGCTAATTTCCATGTTAAGATCACTAGTAATTAACCATATACATGCTGGCTTACAAAACAAATGACACTTATTAAAGAACAGATATATTGTACATTGAAGTTTTTTTTTACGCAGATGAACCTTTTGATAGGCACCATATTTGCCCACTCTCCCAGAATGGCCAAGAGGCTACCGAAAACTGTTTGGCTCTCTCGGCCTCCTAGAAAAGTGGGCAAGTCTCCTGAAGCCAGCCTCAACCCTCTGTCCAGCCGACCCAATAACTGAGTGAAGTGGATTCGGTGGACAATGACACAATTCTTGCTGAATCGCATAATCATAGCCACGCCCCTGCTTTATAATGCTGGTCATCTCTGCATTGTATAGAGGGTGGCATGGCAATGAGGATACCATAGCACAGCCATGTCTCCTGCACAGCCTCCTCAGCATCTTCATGACCCTGAACACCCCTGTACCATGCCACACACCCCTGCTCTGACCCTTTCTGAGCTGACCTGTCTGCCCCCTCCTGGAGGGATTTTTAGGTATCCTTTCAGAATCATTTATTTCCACTAAGCAATAACACCCAGCAGACTACGCTGATAAATGATACATACCTGCTATCACTTTGTATGTGTGATTGTATTTACAGACGTTTCATATGCAGAAGTCCCTCATGATATCTTCAGCAGCATTCTAAGAGCAAACAAAGGTACTGTATGAACATATTACTACTGTAAATGGTAAAGCATAATATAAAGGAGCTATGTTCACAACCCTAAACCTGAAGGAATGTTATTTTCAGTTGATTATGTGAAATAATTCCTGCACTGTAAATTAATGTACAGTTTATAGCCAATCATTTTTTAATAATAGCATAATTGCTACTTAGACTTAAAATAGAATCTGACCTAGATCTTAGCGAAAGAGGGGATAAGTTGACAAGAGCAATCAAACAGCTTTGAAGAAGCAATTATTACGTACTGTACATTCTATAAAATGAGAGGTAGTAGCTGATTGGTTGATATGGGCAACTTCTTCACTCTTTCACCAATACATCAGCCCCTTATTCACAGAACACTAACATATGACTGTTTCCCTTCCTTCTCCTGATTATTGTAGATATTACGGAGCCAGTAGAGGGCGGTGACATGCTAATAAAGATTGAACGCAGTGCCAGCACCTGTATAAAATGCATGTGGCCCAAATCTGCAGATGGGACCGTCCCTGTGCCATACACCTTATCCTCTGTTTATAGTGAGTAGTCTCTTCCTTATGTTATATTATTATTCTCAAGAACATTTATATTTCAGTGTATTATAATAAATATGTAATTTTACTTCTGCACAGCTGCCAGTCAGGTCAGTCTGTTCCAAACTTCTATGCAGGAGATTGAAACATTGACGTGTGTGAGGTTTATACCTCGGACAACAGAGAAGAGTTTCCTCAACATTATATCATCACATGGGTATGTTCTTCTACTCTATGTCATAAGGGATGATAATTAAGGGTTAACAAAAAACAGTAATGGAAACCGCACAGGTTAAAATTAATTGTATATGTATAGTAGTTGTCATCTGTAAAACGGATTTATATTCAAGAATTTGCTTCTTATTTTGGGAACCGTACACTTAAGGTTCTGTTATCCTATGTATTGTGTATATAAGGTTACCATCAGTGGTGCTCCCCTAAGTCAGAAGGTATCAATGTAAACGCATAGAGAGTGGAAAGTAGAAGACTCTTGTTGGGGGGCACTCTAATACAGACAGACTATTGTGGTGAGATACCAGATAAAATAAAAATACTTTAATAAATTTCATTAAAAATAATTTTTGAGGAGTTCAAATGATGCCGATATGTGTTAATCAATAACAAAGCGAAAATATAGAAAGAAAAATATATACACAATTTATGCTATCATGTAAGCCGGAATGGGTATTAGAGATGAGCGGGTTCGGTTTCTCTGAATCCGAACCCGCCAGAACTTCATGTTTTTTTTCACGGGTCCGAGCGACTCGGATCTTCCCGCCTTGCTCGGTTAACCCGAGCGCGCCCGAACGTCATCATGATGCTGTCGGATTCTCGCGAGGCTCGGATTCTATCGCGAGACTCGGATTCTATATAAGGAGCCGCGCGTCGCCGCCATTTTCACACGTGCATTGAGATTGATAGGGAGAGGACGTGGCTGGCGTCCTCTCCATTTAGATTATAAGAGACTGAGAGAGATTTACTGGAGCTGACTAGGAGGAGTACTGTTACTGTAGAAGTGTAGAGACTGAGTGGAGAGAGTTTACTAGTGAGGACAGTGCAGTTTACTTTATAATCCGTTCTCTGCCTGAAAAAAGCGATACACAGCACACAGTGACTCAGTCACATACCATATCTGTGTGCACTGCTCAGGCTCAGGCCAGTGTGCTGCATCATCTATTATCTATATATAATATTATATATATCTGTCTGACTGCTCAGCTCACACAGCTTATAATTGTGGGGGAGACTGGGGAGCACTACTGCAGTGCCAGTTATAGGTTATAGCAGGAGCCAGGAGTACATAATATATTATATAGTGAGTGACCACCAGACACACAGTGCAGTTTATTTAATATATCCGTTCTCTGCCTGAAAAAAGCGATACACACAGTGACTCAGTCAGTCACATACCATATCTGTGTGCACTGCTCAGGCTCAGGCCAGTGTGCTGCATCATCTATTATCTATATATAATATTATATATATCTGTCTGACTGCTCAGCTCACACAGCTTATAATTGTGGGGGAGACTGGGGAGCACTACTGCAGTGCCAGTTATAGGTTATAGCAGGAGCCAGGAGTACATAATATATTATATAGTGAGTGACCACCAGACACACAGTGCAGTTTATTTAATATATCCGTTCTCTGCCTGAAAAAAGCGATACACACAGTGACTCAGTCAGTCACATACCATATCTGTGTGCACTGCTCAGGCTCAGGCCAGTGTGCTGCATCATCTATATATATTATATATCTGTCTGACTGCTCAGCTCACACAGCTTATAATTGTGGGGGAGACTGGGGAGCACTACTGCAGTGCCAGTTATAGGTTATAGCAGGAGCCAGGAGTACATATTATATTAAAATTAAACAGTGCACACTTTTGCTGCAGGAGTGCCACTGCCAGTGTGACTGACCAGTGACCTGACCACACTGACCACCAGTATAGTTAGTAGTATACTTATATTGTGATTGCCTGAAAAAGTTAAACACTCGTCGTGTGACTTCACTTGTGTGTTTTTTTTTTTTTTATTCTATAAAAATAAAACTCATTCTGCTGACAGACAGTGTCCAGCAGGTCCGTCATTATATAATATATAATATATACCTGTCCGGCTGCAGTAGTGATATATATATATTTTTTATATCATTTATCATCCAGTCGCAGCAGACACAGTACGGTAGTTCACGGCTGTGGCTACCTCTGTGTCTCTGCACTCGGCAGGCAGTCCGTCCATAATTGTAATACCACCTAACCGTGGATTTTTTTCATTCTTCTTTATACATACATAGTTACATAGACATCTTCTCTTTATCAACCAGTCTATATTAGCTGCAGACACAGTACAGTACGGTAGTTCACGGCTGTGGCTACCTCTGTGTCTGCACTCGGCAGGCAGTCCGTCCATAATTGTATACCACCTAACCGTGTTTTTTTTTCATTCTTCTTTATACATACATAGTTACATAGACATCTTCTCTTTATCAACCAGTCTATATTAGCTGCAGACACAGTACAGTACGGTAGTTCACGGCTGTGGCTACCTCTGTGTCTGCACTCGGCAGGCAGTCCGTCCATAATTGTATACCACCTAACCGTGGATTTTTTTCAGTCTTCTTTATACATACATAGTTACATAGACATCTTCTCTTTATCAACCAGTCTATATTAGCTGCAGACACAGTACAGTACGGTAGTTCACGGCTGTGGCTACCTCTGTGTCTGCAGTCGGCAGGCAGTCCATAATTGTATACTAGTATCCATCTCCATTGTTTACCTGAGGTGCCTTTTAGTTGTGCCTATTAAAATATGGAGAACAAAAATGTTGAGGTTCCAAAATTAGGGAAAGATCAAGATCCACTTCCACCTCGTGCTGAAGCTGCTGCCACTAGTCATGGCCGAGACGATGAAATGCCAGCAACGTCGTCTGCCAAGGCCGATGCCCAATGTCATAGTACAGAGCATGTCAAATCCAAAACACCAAATATCAGAAAAAAAAGGACTCCAAAACCTAAAATAAAATTGTCGGAGGAGAAGCGTAAACTTGCCAATATGCCATTTACCACACGGAGTGGCAAGGAACGGCTGAGGCCCTGGCCTATGTTCATGGCTAGTGGTTCAGCTTCACATGAGGATGGAAGCACTCAGCCTCTCGCTAGAAAAATGAAAAGACTCAAGCTGGCAAAAGCAGCACAGCAAAGAACTGTGCATTCTTCGAAATCCCAAATCCACAAGGAGAGTCCAATTGTGTCGGTTGCGATGCCTGACCTTCCCAACACTGGACGTGAAGAGCATGCGCCTTCCACCATTTGCACGCCCCCTGCAAGTGCTGGAAGGAGCACCCGCAGTCCAGTTCCTGATAGTCAGATTGAAGATGTCAGTGTTGAAGTACACCAGGATGAGGAGGATATGGGTGTTGCTGGCGCTGGGGAGGAAATTGACCAGGAGGATTCTGATGGTGAGGTGGTTTGTTTAAGTCAGGCACCCGGGGAGACACCTGTTGTCCGTGGGAGGAATATGGCCGTTGACATGCCAGGTGAAAATACCAAAAAAATCAGCTCTTCGGTGTGGAGGTATTTCACCAGAAATGCGGACAACAGGTGTCAAGCCGTGTGTTCCCTTTGTCAAGCTGTAATAAGTAGGGGTAAGGACGTTAACCACCTCGGAACATCCTCCCTTATACGTCACCTGCAGCGCATTCATAATAAGTCAGTGACAAGTTCAAAAACTTTGGGTGACAGCGGAAGCAGTCCACTGACCAGTAAATCCCTTCCTCTTGTAACCAAGCTCACGCAAACCACCCCACCAACTCCCTCAGTGTCAATTTCCTCCTTCCCCAGGAATGCCAATAGTCCTGCAGGCCATGTCACTGGCAATTCTGACGAGTCCTCTCCTGCCTGGGATTCCTCCGATGCATCCTTGCGTGTAACGCCTACTGCTGCTGGCGCTGCTGTTGTTGCCGCTGGGAGTCGATGGTCATCCCAGAGGGGAAGTCGTAAGCCCACTTGTACTACTTCCAGTAAGCAATTGACTGTTCAACAGTCCTTTGCGAGGAAGATGAAATATCACAGCAGTGATCCTACTGCAAAGCGGATAACTGAGGCCTTGGCATCCTGGGTGGTGAGAAACGTGGTTCCGGTATCCATCATTACTGCAGAGCCAACTAGAGACTTGTTGGAGGTACTGTGTCCCCGGTACCAAATACCATCTAGGTTCCATTTCTCTAGGCAGGCGATACCGAAAATGTACACAGACCTCAGAAAAAGAGTCACCAGTGTCCTAAAAAATGCAGCTGTACCCAATGTCCACTTAACCACGGACATGTGGACAAGTGGAGCAGGGCAGGGTCAGGACTATATGACTGTGACAGCCCACTGGGTAGATGTATGGACTCCCGCCGCAAGAACAGCAGCGGCGGCACCAGTAGCAGCATCTCGCAAACGCCAACTCTTTCCTAGGCAGGCTACGCTTTGTATCACCGGTTTCCAGAATACGCACACAGCTGAAAACCTCTTACGGCAACTGAGGAAGATCATCGCGGAATGGCTTACCCCAATTGGACTCTCCTGTGGATTTGTGGCATCGGACAACGCCAGCAATATTGTGTGTGCATTAAATATGGGCAAATTCCAGCACGTCCCATGTTTTGCACATACCTTGAATTTGGTGGTGCAGAATTTTTTAAAAAACGACAGGGGCGTGCAAGAGATGCTGTCGGTGGCCAGAAAAATTGCGGGACACTTTCGGCGTACAGGCACCACGTACAGAAGACTGGAGCACCACCAAAAACTACTGAACCTGCCCTGCCATCATCTGAAGCAAGAAGTGGTAACGAGGTGGAATTCAACCCTCTATATGCTTCAGAGGTTGGAGGAGCAGCAAAAGGCCATTCAAGCCTATACAATTGAGCACGATATAG
Source organism: Pseudophryne corroboree (assembly GCF_028390025.1). Taxonomy (NCBI): domain Eukaryota; kingdom Metazoa; phylum Chordata; class Amphibia; order Anura; family Myobatrachidae; genus Pseudophryne; species Pseudophryne corroboree. The sequence continues at coordinate 149,886,556 of NC_086455.1, forward strand.
GAGGTGGAATGCACCTGTCTCAAGTGCAGTGGAGAATGATTTCAACGTTGTGCAAGGTTCTGATGCCCTTTGAACTTGCCACACGTGAAGTCAGTTCAGACACTGCCAGCCTGAGTCAGGTCATTCCCCTCATCAGGCTTTTGCAGAAGAAGCTGGAGGCATTGAAGAAGGAGCTAAAAGGGAGCGATTCCGCTAGGCATGTGGGACTTGTGGATGCAGCCCTTAATTCGCTTAACAAGGATTCACGGGTGGTCAATCTGTTGAAATCAGAGCACTACATTTTGGCCACCGTGCTCGATCCTAGATTTAAAGCCTACCTTGGATCTCTCTTTCCGGCAGACACAAGTCTGCTGGGGTTGAAAGACCTGCTGGTGACAAAATTGTCAAGTCAAGCGGAACGCGACCTGTCAACATCTCCTCCTTCACATTCTCCCGCAACTGGGGGTGCGAGGAAAAGGCTCAGAATTCCGAGCCCACCCGCTGGCGGTGATGCAGGGCAGTCTGGAGCGACTGCTGATGCTGACATCTGGTCCGGACTGAAGGACCTGACAACGATTACGGACATGTCGTCTACTGTCACTGCATATGATTCTCTCAACATTGATAGAATGGTGGAGGATTATATGAGTGACCGCATCCAAGTAGGCACGTCACACAGTCCGTACTTATACTGGCAGGAAAAAGAGGCAATTTGGAGGCCCTTGCACAAACTGGCTTTATTCTACCTAAGTTGCCCTCCCACAAGTGTGTACTCCGAAAGAGTGTTTAGTGCCGCCGCTCACCTTGTCAGCAATCGGCGTACGAGGTTACATCCAGAAAATGTGGAGAAGATGATGTTCATTAAAATGAATTATAATCAATTCCTCCGCGGAGACATTGACCAGCAGCAATTGCCTCCACAAAGTACACAGGGAGCTGAGATGGTGGATTCCAGTGGGGACGAATTGATAATCTGTGAGGAGGGGGATGTACACGGTGATATATCGGAGGGTGAAGATGAGGTGGACATCTTGCCTCTGTAGAGCCAGTTTGTGCAAGGAGAGATTAATTGCTTCTTTTTTGGGGGGGGTCCAAACCAACCCGTCATATCAGTCACAGTCGTGTGGCAGACCCTGTCACTGAAATGATGGGTTGGTTAAAGTGTGCATGTCCTGTTTTGTTTATACAACATAAGGGTGGGTGGGAGGGCCCAAGGACAATTCCATCTTGCACCTCTTTTTTCTTTTCTTTTTCTTTGCATCATGTGCTGATTGGGGAGGGTTTTTTGGAAGGGACATCCTGCGTGACACTGCAGTGCCACTCCTAGATGGGCCCGGTGTTTGTGTCGGCCACTAGGGTCGCTAATCTTACTCACACAGTCAGCTACCTCATTGCGCCTCTTTTTTTCTTTGCGTCATGTGCTGTTTGGGGAGGGTTTTTTGGAAGGGACATCCTGCGTGACACTGCAGTGCCACTCCTAGATGGGCCCGGTGTTTGTGTCGGCCACTAGGGTCGCTAATCTTACTCACACAGCTACCTCATTGCGCCTCTTTTTTTCTTTGCGTCATGTGCTGTTTGGGGAGGGTTTTTTGGAAGGGCCATCCTGCGTGACACTGCAGTGCCACTCCTAGATGGGCCCGGTGTTTGTGTCGGCCACTAGGGTCGCTAATCTTACTCACACAGCTACCTCATTGCGCCTCTTTTTTTCTTTGCGTCATGTGCTGTTTGGGGAGGGTTTTTTGGAAGGGACATCCTGCGTGACACTGCAGTGCCACTCCTAGATGGGCCCGGTGTTTGTGTCGGCCACTAGGGTCGCTTATCTTACTCACACAGCGACCTCGGTGCAAATTTTAGGACTAAAAATAATATTGTGAGGTGTGAGGTATTCAGAATAGACTGAAAATGAGTGTAAATTATGGTTTTTGAGGTTAATAATACTTTGGGATCAAAATGACCCCCAAATTCTATGATTTAAGCTGTTTTTTAGTGTTTTTTGAAAAAAACACCCGAATCCAAAACACACCCGAATCCGACAAAAAAAATTCGGTGAGGTTTTGCCAAAACGCGTTCGAACCCAAAACACGGCCGCGGAACCGAACCCAAAACCAAAACACAAAACCCGAAAAATTTCAGGCGCTCATCTCTAATGGGTATACCTGTGGTCAAATAATAGTCACAATATAACTATGATAATGTCCTTATGCTGTAAAATGTATGACCATCATTTTTACTGCATAGATCCCAAAGGGAAAGATTATTGCAGACAGTTGAATCATAGGTCAAAACTGAGATACCAAATAGTGCTCTTAATAGTGACAAGTCAACAGGCGGTAATTAGTTGCAGTACCAGGGTGTTCCAAGGTGGTCTCCCATCCAAGTACTGACCTGGCCCTCCACTGCTTGGCTTCCAAGTTCAGATGATATTGGGCATCTCCAGGAGGGTATGTCTGCAAATTTTATGGCTGCCTTTATTGTAATTTTATTTTTGATAGCTGAATGAGCACAGGGGGTAATGAGTACTCGCAGTAAATGTTACTTATATGGACCACATATTCAAATACTGAAAAAAAATGTTATTTTGTATGTGGAGGAATATATCACAATGGATACCATGATACGAAAATTCGTACAAAAAAATAATCTTAAATACCCACAAAAAAGTACGGTCAGTCCGCTATTATTGCCAGTAGGCAGTAAATTGCATTAGAGTATCTGTGAAAAGCCAATTTGTTATTTTTGCTCCTCTCATACCTCACTTATGTCTCGTTTCTTACCAAACCAAGAGAATGAAAGTGAAGTGAAAATTAGAGAGAGATAAAGTTGCCTATTTACATGGCAACCAGCACAAAAATATTAGAGGACTCTGTAATATGTGTCACACAAGCAATAAACATGAAAATAACATATATTGGCAATCATTCACCATATGCCAGGCAAAAAGTACAGTATATGACACAATATGCATCCAATTCTGGACAACAAGAAAACATATATGAGTCTCCTTATTCTGTCTATCCAGACCCGAAAGAGATAAAGTTGCCAACCACCACAAAATGTCCAACAAATTAAATCTTTTTCATCGGAAGATAAAGTTGCCTGTTTGTATGGTGACCAACACAAGAATATCCTATTATTCAAATATTAAAGGACTTCTATCATGTGTGTCACACTAGCAATAAACATGGGAATAACATGTATTGGTATTGGTGTATGACAAAAAACCTGTATAGGTCTCCTTATTTAGTCTATCCACAAGATAACCAACAAAGGGGGTCATTCCGACCCGTTTGCATGCAGCGGTTCATCGCTGCGGTGTGAACGGGTTAGAAATGCACATGCGCAGTGGACGCATTGCGCACCCATGTTGTTGCCCGGCGGCAGCGGTGCCACCTGCTGAAAAAGTGATCGCAGCAGTGATCGCAAGAAGACTGACAGGCGGGAGGTGTTCCGGGGTGTGAACTCACCATTTTCAGGCGTGGTAAGGCGAACGTAGGTGTGTCCAGGCGTTTGGAGGGTGGATGACTGACGTCAATACCAGGACCATCATCGCTGGATTCATCGCACAGGATAAGTAAATCTGACCCTGGTCTTGATTTTCAGGAAACTTTTTTAGCATAGCAGGGCTGCACAAGCGATCGCAGCCCTGCTATGCTAAAATACACTCCCCCATAGGCGGCGTCTAGTTGATCGCACGAGCAGCAAAATGTTGCTACATGCGATCAATTCGGAATGACCCCCAAAGTTGGATCTTAAAGTATTTCTGCAGTGTGGATCACAGAGGTGGAGGACATAATAACATACATAGGCATTATTCATACGCTAGATAACAATGTATGACACAATATGCATCAGATTCTAACAACCTCGCAAAAATAAGCACCATGCAGAAAGGCATGCCTGGATCTCCTTATAGTATCTATACTGGCTCAGATGTCCACATCGCAATTAAATATATATAGAGAGCATAAGGATGAAGCTGTGTCAAAAAATGTCCACACAGTTTCTGTTTAGCACCGTTTTGTCGCGGAAGGATGGATTTATAAGAGGACTAATAATTTGCTCCTTAATTAGGGTAAAGTGCTGCTGAAAAGAAATGCTGGTTATTTTTAGAATTACTTAGCACAATAATGCATGTGACACCCATAACCGTGTTGTCCCTTTGTGTAGCTGGTAAATTATTCTGTAGACCAGAGAGGAGCTCCGGTGGTGTTGGAGATAACAGGGAGCTACTAGCTGTGTTGATGCTGCCGCTCCTGCCCGCGGTTGGGCTCCGGTAGTGTGGCAACGTAGCTGCAGGGGAAGGGCTATTACGCACGCTCTGGTTTTCCCCGGATGGCAAAAAGCCGGACAAACTTTGTCCGGCTTTTTGACATCCATGAGGGTGGCTTTGAGCCGTGTGTAATGCTGTGCACATGCGCAGCAGCAGCGGCGGTGGCTAAAAAAAAACATTGTGTGTGAAAGCTCCTCTTCACACACACGGTTCTCTGCCTACAAAGACGGCATGGCCCCGGCCCGGCAGCCGGACCTTCCAGTGGATAATGCCAGCTGCATCCTGGCAGCAGTGCAGGGGCCATGCCATGTGAAAGGACACATTGCTCTGAATGTGTCTCAGCAGCATGGCAGTGTGAAAAAGCCGTCTGGGATTTTGCCGGGAAGCGGGAGCCGGCGCGTGTGTTACAGCCTTAACTCCAATAGCGGGCTTGGCCTTTGCCGGCTGTTCTGGTCACGTGTGCACACCACGTGACCATCTGGGTAGTGCCTGACCTTACATTTCGCAACAGAAGCTTGATCACAGGGCGTCATGCAGTCCGAAGAGTAGGTTAGCCTTATAACAGAGATACTGGTCCTCATTTGGTTGCCTGGTAATGATTGATAGGTACTAAGCCTATTACTATATATGAGGCTGTATCCTTTACAATTGGAAGACCCATTTTGATTGACAGCTTTAGGACCAATCAATGATTTTTGGAGCTACTCAGTTGCTTATGTGGATTATATTTGGCCATGTTGCAGTTATTGAACCACATTTGTGGTAAATAAATTAATTAAAAAAAATGGAGTTCTGAGTAAAATATAATAGGTTAAGTATATAATAATGAATTAGCAATAATCATATAAGAGTAAACTATATAATGGAAGGATAATATTAAGGATGACTGATGGGTTGGTTAGCAATGCGACACAAGATTAAAGGAGAGAATATGCTGTAAATATGTTGTTGTATATAATAACATACTGTTATGATGATAGCTTTCATGAAGATTATAAAGATAGTGGTTATATACTAAGAGTGTAAGTGTATATAATAACATTAGCGTACTGCTGTGGTGATAAATTAAAGTGCATACTAATTATTAGTTTAATTATTATCCATGGTTGTGTAACAGCCAAATAAATTGGAAACCTAGGAAAAACACTGTATATAACTTAGTAAGACGAGGGCATAATGGGGGTCATTCACGAGTTGATCGTAGCTGTGCTAAATTTAGCACAGCTATGATCATGTTCCCAGACATGCGGGGGGACGCCCAGCACAGGGCTAGTCCACCCCGCATGTCTGTCCACCCAATCCTGCACAAGTACAAAAGCATTGCACAGCGACGATGCTTTTGTACTTGTTGAGTAACTCCCGGCCAGCGCAGCTCCTGCAGCTGACTGGGAGTTGCTCGTCGCTGCCCCTGGTCGCAGTGGCTGCGTGTGATGTCATGCAGCTGCTGTGGCCCGCCCCCCGCACGGTCCTGCCACTCTTGCGTTGGCCGGACCGCGCCCCAAAATGGCGGCCAAATGCCGCCGTGCCGCACCCTCCCGCCCAGCGACCGCCTCTGCCTGTCAATCAGGCAGAGGTGATCGCTAGGGATCGACAGCTGTTGGCCGTCCGGCATGCGCCAGCGTACTGCGGCGCCGGACATGCGCAGTTCTGACCTGATTGCTGCACTGCGAACAACTGCAGCGAGCGATTGGGTCGGAATGACCCCCAATGTGCAAACAATTGACTATCAAAGAAAAAAGTGTTAAAAATATTAAGGGTACAGATGACAGCATAATCCGGGGCTTGTTGGACTATGGGCCCTCATTCCGAGTTGTTCGCTCGCTAGCCGCTTTTCGCAGCAGTGCACACGCTAAGCCGCCGCCCTCTGGGAGTGAATCTTAGCATAGCAGAATTGCGAACGAAGTATTCGCAATATTGCGAAAAGATTTTTCTGTGCAGTTTCTGAGTAGCTCGAGACTTACTCATCCAGTGCGATCAGTTCAGTGCTTGTCGTTCCTGGTTTGACATCACAAACACACCCAGCGTTCGCCCAGACACTCCCCCGTTTCTCCAGCCACTCCCGCGTTTTTCCCAGAAACGGTAGCGTTTTTTCCCACACGCCCATAAAACGGCCTGTTTCCGCCCAGTAACACCCACTTCCTGTCAGTCACACTCCGATCACCAGAACGAAGAAAAAACCTTGTAATGCCGTGAGTAAAATACCAAACTTCTTAGCAAATTTACTTGGTGCAGTCGCAGTGCGAACATTGCGCATGCGCAATTAGCGGAAAATCGCTGCGATGCGAAGAAAATTACCGAGCGAACAACTCGGAATGAGGGCCTATATTACATATAGTAATCTGTGTGTGTGTTTATGTGTGTAAACACAATAATGCATTTGTGCCACAATGTATACAATATAGACAGCAAATTCAATTACACTTATTCTGTTCTTAAAAATTGACAAACCTCTCTATAGAAATTCTTGGATAACATTTTATTTTATGTAGTTCTACTGTATATTATTATTTATAACATTTTTGTACCTTTAATTATTCTCTTGCTATAACAAGTGTGTTGTGAATATTGGCATACCTTCCTCTCTGCTTCCAGCTGTGCATCATATGTGGGACGAACAGGTGGAGGTCAGATGGTTGCAGTAGATACTGCTGGTTGTATGTCCAGAGGAATTATACAACATGAAATAGACCATGCCCTGGGATTTCACCATGAACATACAAGGACTGACCGTGATGACTATGTCACTATCATGCAACAGTATATATCACCAGGTACATACACAGATACACATTATTTGTTACTTAGAGAAAGTATTGTGTTTACACTGAAATGTGAGGTGTAGTAATCAGAGACTTCCTGTTACAGGAGATAAGATCAATTTTGCCATAGAAAACACTGAGGATGGGGGTCTGCAGTATGATTATGGGTCAGTGATGCATTATGACAAGTAAGTTGCTGCCTTTTGCCATGTACAGTGTTACGGATAGGTGATGATGCTAGAAAGTGATTAGAACACATTGATGTCGGAATGGTGCTTTGTATAATGTATATGTCTGGATTGTACTGATGACTAGTTCATACTGCCATGTTTTTTGTCTGCGTGACAGGTATTCCTACTCTAATACTTCTAAGCAACCCACCATTGTACCCCATCCTGACCCAAATGTGCCCATTGGACAAAGGACTGGACTAAGTATCTTGGATGTTGCTAAAATTAACCATCTTTATCAGTGTAGTAAGTATTGATAGTAATATAGAGGATGATTATGAGTTACACACAAGTAAAGTTGGCTGGATCTTGCAAAGAAAGATAGATAATCTGCTCATGAGGCAAAATTAGGAATACTGTATATAGAACACAGCACTGCTTCCCATACAAATACTCCTGGATACTGTACATCATATTTTATTATTGTGAGTGGTGCATACTAGAATAGAACTTATATAAATTGAAATGAGAAAAAGGAAATGATTCTGCATTGTGGCAGTTCTGCAGTAATGTGAATTAAAAATGTACTTTTATTACAAATGAAATTTACTAGTTAAAAGCCCATCAAAATGACGAACCCCAGGGCTGGATTATTGGGGAGGGATGGTCGCTACTCACACAGGAGCTGCCTGGTTTTTGGAAGTCAACTTGAGAAATTTTTACAATTTAAAACCTAAACTTTCAAATTTAAAATCTGAATTCCAAACCGCAGTAAGATCAGAACCGGGACTTGGCTCAGATTGGATTTCCTTGTGTCAGGATGGGAGGAAGTCACTTTACCACCTGTTGGGATCCCGGTGGTCAGGATTCCGATGCCAGAATCCCGACACCAGCTGAAATGCTGGCGGTCGGAGTCCCGACCGCCGGCCTGTTACCCCTCTTCGGTGGTGGTCCACGCCACCACCCGGGGGGGAATAGAACCCTGTGGTGACCGAAGGTCGCTACCAGGCCCGAAGCGTTGCAAGGGGGACATGCTGCGCTCGCAGGCAGGATCCCGGCTGTCGGCCTCCTGGCGTTGGTCTCCTGACCGCCGGGATCTCGTACTGATCCCTTCAGGACAGGCTTAAGTAGAAACTCTGATGAGCTGACCAGAGCTGAAGGCGTTGACGTCATGGGAGGTTGGAAGCAAGGAGGATAGATATAGTTCTTTTTCGTGAACAGCAGTTCCAGCTTGGATTGCGTCAATGGACAGTAGGCAATAATGTAGGAGCAGCGATGACTGAAGAAGAACTGGACCCTGAGCTGGCTGATATTTGAGTTATCGGAACTGAAGACAGACTGGATACTGGAACGACCAGTACTTGAATGTGGCTGAAAAGAGTACTTGAACGGGATATTCAGTGGCACTGAAAGAAACACCAAGAGATTCCTTCCCGGAATGCAGCTAGCCATGGGAAGTGGCACTGGACTTCTGCTCTGGTTTTGGAGTGCAGCGAATTTCACAGCGAGGCACTGATTGAAAGGGCAAAGGAGCTATACACACTGGGAGCAAGATCATGAGCACCTTGGGAGCACAGAGCTTGACACTTGCCCAGGAAAGCAATTTATAGCATTGTCAGAACCCTGCAGCCACCAAACCCCTTTTAATAGGGATGGAGGATGAGGATTGGCAAGGAAACTCCTGCTTCACTGACATTGGCTAATTTGTAACAGTGACTGGTCTCCAACATGGCGGCACCCTGTACTGCAGACACACAGGGATGCATCCGCATTTGAGATGTCAACCCTGATTCCCAGAGCACCCAGAGCCATCACCTTTACCAGCTACCTCAGCCAGGCCTCCCCACCACCTCCTGCTGGGCATGGAGACTGAATGCACCCCGTCACAGTGCCAGCACGCGGAACAGAAATTCCTGGTGCCCGGTGCAGTGAGTATAACCCTGGTGCCTGACATCTTGAGAGATGCAGAGCAGGTTTTTGGTTCAGTTAGGATCCACAAATTTCAGGTGGATTGAGATTTCTGTAGAACTGAACATCTCTAGAATAAACTAAACATTGATATTCGGTTTTCTTGAACCAGGTGTAGGGCTGATAATGATGTCAGCTATTAAAGCATGCAAACAAATACAGTAGGTTAGTGCAGTCACACAGATGGGTACATCTCAGCATTTGACTCTATATACGTAATGTGGGTATAATTATAGCCAACTTGTTTTCAGCTCTGCATCTACACTACAGAATCTACATATTGATATCACCTTACAGCTGTCACTTATACCCCTTTCACACCACACAAATAACCCGGTATCGACCTGGCATATCGCCGGGTCGACATGGGTCGGCGTGCGGTGTGAAAGCGCCATAGTCAAAATCCCGGGTCCTCTGACCCGGTAATTCAAGCCAGGAATAAAGCAGTGTTATTCCCAGGTTGAATACCAGGTCAGTGGCAGCGTAAATGGGCTCCCGGGTCGAAGTGACCCAGGACCTGTTCACTACAACAGGGAGAGGCGGCGCAGAGATGATCTCATCTCCCAGCGGCGCCTCTGCCTCTGCTGCCGGCTCCGCCCCCCCACCGCAACGGCAACCCGCCCGGCATATTGCCGGGTCGGGGAAGCCAGCAGTAGCGTCCAATGCCGGATCCCACCCAGGAAGGACCCGTTTCCAATTCCCGGGTGGGATCCGCCATAGGCGGTGTGAAAGGGATAATATGCAGTACATCCTAATGACATAATAACTACATACACTACATCACTTCTATAGTCATTGATATTTATTATTGTTTTCTCTTTTAGATGTTTGTGCTTATTTGCTTAATGATATCAGTGGAACTGTGAGATCAACGAACTATCACCCAGCCAATCCCAATAGCGGAAGCTGTGTTTGGTTGATCAGGACCCCATCTGGGCAGGTACAGTAATGAGTTAGTTCAAATGCAGATAATAGATCACACTTCTATAATCAGTTACTATAGGGGCATTGCATCCAATACATCTGGCTAATAAACTGTTCAATCCCACTTCACTGAGAAAAATGTTTATCCGTCAAGATAATGCTACACAAGGTGCAATCACCAGCCAGTATGTACTGTACATGCACCACACAGTCTGAAGGTGCAATATTTTTGCATTGCATACATGCAACTTTTTGTAAATGTCATTTATTTTCTTAAGACTGACTTTAAACTCACTGAGAATGGGTCTGGAATGGGAGTGAAATGGGTGTGCAGTTGCAATGAAAACATAGTAAAAGCTAATGCAGTATCACTGGATTTAAATGCCAGTACCACTGGAATTATACGGCAGTATCACTGGATTTATACGTCAGTATCACTGGACTGGATTTATATGCCAGTACCACTGGATTTACACGGCAGGATCACTGGACTGGATTTATACGGCAGTACCACTGGACATGTACGGCAGTACCACTGGACATATACGGCAGTATCACTGGGCTGGATTTATACGTCAATATCAATGGATTTATATACCAGTACCACTGGACATATACGGCAGTATCACTGGAATTATATGGCAGTACCACTGGAAATATACGGCGGTATCACTGGACTGGATTTATACAGCGGTACCACTGGACATATACGGCAGTATCACTGGGCATATACGGCAGTATCACTGGAATTATATGCCAGTACCACTGGACATATACGGCTGTATCACTGGACTTATATGGCAGTACAACTGGACATATACAGCAGTATCACTGGACTGGATTTAAACACCAGTACCACTAGACATATACTGCAGTATCACTGGAATTATATGGCAGTTCCACTCGACATATACGGCAGTATCACTGGACTGGATTTATATGGCAGTATCACTGGACATATATGGCAGTATCACTGGACTGGATTTATTTGGCCATACCATTGGACATATACGTCAGTATCACTGGAATTATATGGCAACACCACTGGACATATACAGCAGTATCACTGGATTTATACGGCAGTACCACTGGACATATACGGCAGTATCAATGGACTTATACGGCAGTATCACTGGACTGGATTTATATGCCAGTACCACTGGATTTATATGCCTTATGGCCTTATGTGGCAGTATCACTGGACAAATACGGCAGTATCACTGGACATATATGGCAGTACCACTGGACTTATACAGCAGCACAGGGACACCACCACTGGACTGTTGCAGGACAACACAGCACCACTGCAATCAACTGGAGTTATACAGCAGCACTGGACATATGGCAGCAGAGGACACCATCACTGTGACTTGACTGATGCAGCACAAGACACCACCACTGGACTGATGCAGCACAACACAGCACCAGTGCACTGGACTTATACAGCAGCACTGGACATATGGCAGCAGAGGACACCACCACTTTGACTGGACTGATGCAGCATAAGACACTACACTGGACTGAGCAGCACAAGACAGCACTAGAATCGTCACCCCACTTTCCCTCGTCCTCTCGCTACACTTCCCAATGCCGGAGTGAAAATGGCGGTGACGTGCGGCTCCTTATATGGACCCAAACCCGCGAGAATCCAACAGGGTTCTGGTTTCCGAGTCAGGCAGGAAAACCCGAGTCGGGTTCGGGTAGTGAAGTCTGGTAGGGTTCGGTTCTCCGGGAACCGAACCCTCTCATCTCTAATGTAAATATAAAAGTTGTTAGTAGTAACTACTATACAAATCTGCAAATGATGACTGCAACCAATTGGTTGTAAACATTAAAAACACGCCCATTTATTAAAATTGAGTAAAGTATATCTATCTACACTCTACCTGGGTCTCAAAGCAAGAGTTGTGCGGCTTGCAGATAATACAAAATGCAGCTGAAAGGCTATCTCAGTCCTATTAGTGCTATATAAATAACATTATTGTTAAGACATTAATAATAAAAACTAATAATGGATAAGCAGCTATATTGATGAAAAGAATGTGATTATTCTGATACTTAATAGGCTGAAGTTTTTAAAGGCTTGACCTCCTGAGTGTTGTATTACATGCAGGAAAAGTGTGAAGGAATACTGGGGCACCATATACAATGGGGGAATATAATTGGATTGTTCTGGTCAATGCTAAGATATACGGTAATGTTAAGTAAGAAAGTCTTACAATAACCCACTGGATAAGCCCTGCATGTGATCACATCCCCCCATGTTGCAAAGTCCATTTTGGCTTAAAAGTATATAACATACATTACACATTATATGAGATTTCTAAAACTAAATGTAGAAATAAATTATTTATTTATTGCCGACTGCCTGATGTAACAATTGTTTTCGATGTAGGTTAGCCTGAATGGTATTAGCTTTAATGTCCAGTCCTCACCAAAGTGCACATCTCACTACATGAAGATCTATGATGGTCCCAGTAGGACGTCTCCTGTGTTGAAGGACAAAACCCGTGGGACTGGTGTAATCCCAGTAATAATTGCTTCCACTAACCAAATGCTGATAGAGCTTTTCATTGGCCGCAGTGTTTCAGGGAACAGCTTCAGTGCTACATATAGCTCAGGTATTGTACTAAGTTATAGAAATGCTTAATGTTATGGTTTTCCCCTGTCTAGTCTTACTTAATATTCTACAGAGCTCAGAAAATGACTCTGAGCTTTATATTCCTTCAGTGAGTTATGCAATGCAATCTGATTATTGCAGCAGCATATACTGTAGTGCATGTATAGTATTTTAAATGAAACAAAACCCCACAGCATTTATTCTCTGAAAATTCTTGTTAACTGTATATGGAGTCATTGGCGTAACTATAATGGGTGCAGTATATCCAAGGCACATGGGCCCTGGGGTCCAGGGAGGCCCACCCAGCACACACAGCACCCATTTGTTTAATACTTACCTCTCTGGTGTCCCCCCAGAGCCGTCTTAACAGCAGTGTAGGCCCCTGGGCACAGCACTGCACTGGGGCCCCTATCCACACATCAGTGGTAGGGGATGCTATCAGCGGAAGCTTTAATGTCCCTTCGGGGGTAGGGGGGGTTCTATCTTTCGCTCCGCATGTAGGACCTGGAGAAATAATTTCTGCTAATTACGCCTTTACTGCACAGATGGGGAGGGAAGGAGAACACTAAACTATAGAAGGGGACATTGTGCTGAATGAAGAGGCCCTGGTACATGACTTCCAGGGTGGTGGTGGGTGTTTAATACACAGGGGAGGGGTGGATAGTGGAGTGGGCTTAATATTCATCATTTTCCGAGGGTCAGGGCAGCTTGCTTTACTGCAGATATCTCCAGTTCCTGGAAATAGATTTCTTAGATTTAATTGGATAAAAAAAACTAGAGCATCCCACCTTTCAGGAGGTACTAGGGACTTGGGGATCAGACTTCTGGAGCCAGAGCAATATAAAATGGCATATTAGGCGTGTGGAGCTGGAGCAGGGACCAGCTGCTGGAAGGCTGATATCTCTGGTTCTGGGCATAGTAGAGAGAAGCTGCCAGTGTCCACTGAAAGGGGAGAGTCCCAGCTATAGGATTGTACCCTCACAAAAACGCTAAGTCAGACAGAACTCAAGATATCTGGCTGGGAAGAACAATTAACAGGCTTGGATGGGGACCACTGCTTTGAAGTGGGATATCTCCGGTTCCCCAGGGCCGATTTTAAAAAATCTGGTACCCCTGGAAAGAGGGGGCCCTCAGCTATCAGCCTAGGGTCCCTTTACTCCTGGGGCCCTTGGGCAAGAGCCCATTTAGCCCATACGAAAAGACGGCCCTGTGTACCCCATCAGAGCCATCCCTTCTGAACACTAGGGGGAACTAACTGTATTATGCATGCTGAAAACTCCAGAAACATGGCATAGCAGGCATTTTCCCAGAGTTTCACGCATGCGCATTAGTAAAATCTTCGGGAAAATGGCCGCCGTGCTGTGTTCCTGGAGATCTGTGCATGCACAATAAAGTCTGTGCTCAGCCTCTATTGCCATTGCGGAGAAGGAAAAATCTTGTACCTCGGTCAGAGAGGAGGGAGCCCCTCATGCAGAAGGCTGCACACGGGTCTCCTCCTCTCTTAAAACGCCATTGTATGGAGGGATATGATTTCTGTAGCTTGCTGGTAAACGTTACTGTTCTGCTGTTACAAACTATAAGCCTGACTCTGTGTCAGACACAGCTGCATCCATATCTACATCTTCTGCGGCATTAGTGTCTGCGACTTTGTGCTAATGCTGCTACAAAGCCCTTTCCCTGCTATATATCCATGTATCCAAATGAGCAGGCAATGAGAAGCCCACTTTCAGCATCTTCAGGCGCGGCAGTTATGCTTGGTGCGCCACACCATCAAAACTTGCACCAGCTCTCTATTAGGTACAGCTTATCTGTCCAAATATGGCCTCCTTTGTGGATGATTCTGGGTCTCCATACACAACCATGATACTCCCATAAGATGCAACATCTTTGTCTGTTTAGCCACCCCCCTTATTACCGCCAAGAATTGCTCTTTACAATTTCAATGCACTTTGTCTACCATGCGGCCAAATCTGTTCTGTGACTCTCTACATATATAATCAGACACGCGCAGTGCGATGCATGTACAGACCAAATGTTGCTCTACTGCTTCCAACATTGTGTCAGACTCAGTTTCAGGCACTATAGACAGTATGTGAATATTTGTATAAACATTTTACTATCTAACTTCGATTTATTTCTCTATCCCAACAGTAGCAATGAAGAAAACAGCAGGGTGAAGACAATAAAGGAAAGCAGTAAGAAATTCCTGCAGTAAGAAATCTCACTGCTTGTGGTAAGGATCTGATGTCATTACTGAAGCAAAACTCACATTATAATACACTGCTCAAAAAAAATAAAGGGAACACTAAAATAACACATCCTAGATCTGAATGAATTAAATATTCTTATTAAATATTTTGTTCTTTACATAGTTGAATGTGCTGACAACAAAATCACACAAAAATGATCAATGGAAATCAAATTTACTAACCCATGGAGGTCTGGATTTGGAGTCACACTCAAAATTAAAGTGGAAAAAGACACTACAGGCTGATCCAACTTTGATGTAATGTCCTTAAAACAAGTCAAAATGAGGCTCAGTAGTGTGTGTGGCCTCCACGTGCCTGTATGACCTCCCTACTAGAGATGAGCGGGTTCAGTTTCTCTGAATCCGAACCCGCCCGAACTTCATGTTTTTTTCACGGGTCCGAGCGACTCGGATCTTCCCGCCTTGCTCGGTTAACCCGAGCGCGCCCGAACGTCATCATGACGCTGTCGGATTCTCGCGAGGCTCGGATTCTATCGCGAGACTCGGATTCTATATAAGGAGCCGCGCGTCGCCGCCATTTTCACACGTGCATTGAGATTGATAGGGAGAGGACGTGGCTGGCGTCCTCTCCATTTAGATTAGGGTTGAGAGAGAGAGAGAGAGATTGACCTGAGGCTGTGATACTGTAGAAGAGAGTGCAGAGTTTAGTGACTGACGACCACAGTGACCACCAGACAGTGCAGTTGTTTGTTTTATTTAATATATCCGTTCTCTGCCTGAAAAAAACGATACACACAGTGACTCAGTCACATACCATATCTGTGTGCACTGCTCAGCCCAGTGTGCTGCATCAATGTATATATATATCTGACTGTGCTCAGCTCACACAGCTTATAATTGTGGGGGAGACTGGGGAGCACTGCAGTGCCAGTTATAGGTTATAGCAGGAGCCAGGAGTACATAATATTATATTAAAATTAAACAGTGCACACTTTTGCTGCAGGAGTGCCACTGCCAGTGTGACTAGTGACCAGTGACCTGACCACCAGTATATATAATATTAGTAGTATACTATCTCTTTATCAACCAGTCTATATTAGCAGCAGACACAGTACAGTGCGGTAGTTCACGGCTGTGGCTACCTCTGTGTCGGCACTCGGCAGCCCGTCCATAATTGTATATACCACCTAACCGTGGTTTTTTTTTCTTTCTTTATACATACATACTAGTTACGAGTATACTATCTCTTTATCAACCAGTCTATATATTAGCAGCAGACACAGTACAGTGCGGTAGTTCACGGCTGTGGCTACCTCTGTGTCGGCACTCGGCAGCCCGTCCATAATTGTATATACCACCTAACCGTGGTTTTTTTTTCTTTCTTTATACATACATACTAGTTACGAGTATACTATCTCTTTATCAACCAGTCTATATATTAGCAGCAGACACAGTACAGTGCGGTAGTTCACGGCTGTGGCTACCTCTGTGTCGGCACTCGGCAGCCCGTCCATAATTGTATATACCACCTAACCGTGGTTTTTTTTTCTTTCTTTATACATACATACTAGTTACGAGTATACTATCTCTTTATCAACCAGTCTATATTAGCAGCAGACACAGTACAGTGCGGTAGTTCACGGCTGTGGCTACCTCTGTGTCGGCACTCGGCAGCCCGTCCATAATTGTATATACCACCTAACCGTGGTTTTTTTTTCTTTCTTTATACATACATACTAGTTACGAGTATACTATCTCTTTATCAACCAGTCTATATATTAGCAGCAGACACAGTACAGTGCGGTAGTTCACGGCTGTGGCTACCTCTGTGTCGGCACTCGGCAGCCCGTCCATAATTGTATACTAGTATCCAATCCATCCATCTCCATTGTTTACCTGAGGTGCCTTTTAGTTGTGCCTATTAAAATATGGAGAACAAAAATGTTGAGGTTCCAAAATTAGGGAAAGATCAAGATCCACTTCCACCTCGTGCTGAAGCTGCTGCCACTAGTCATGGCCGAGACGATGAAATGCCAGCAACGTCGTCTGCCAAGGCCGATGCCCAATGTCATAGTACAGAGCATGTCAAATCCAAAACACTAAATATCAGTAAAAAAAGGACTCCAAAACCTAAAATAAAATTGTCGGAGGAGAAGCGTAAACTTGCCAATATGCCATTTACCACACGGAGTGGCAAGGAACGGCTGAGGCCCTGGCCTATGTTCATGGCTAGTGGTTCAGCTTCACATGAGGATGGAAGCACTCAGCCTCTCGCTAGAAAAATGAAAAGACTAAAGCTGGCAAAAGCAGTAGCACCGCAAAGAACTGTGCGTTCTTCGAAATCCCAAATCCACAAGGAGAGTCCGACTCCAATTGTGTCGGTTGCGATGCCTGACCTTCCCAACACTGGACGTGAAGAGCATGCGCCTTCCACCATTTGCACGCCCCCTGCAAGTGATGGAAGGAGCACCCGCAGTCCAGTTCCTGATAGTCAGATTGAAGATGTCAGTGTTGAAGTACACCAGGATGAGGAGGATATGGGTGTTGCTGGCGCTGGGGAGGAAATTGACCAGGAGGATTCTGATGGTGAGGTGGTTTGTTTAAGTCAGGCACCCGGGGAGACACCTGTTGTCCATGGTAGGAATATGGCCGTTGACATGCCTGGTGAAAATACCAAAAAAATCAGCTCTTCGGTGTGGAAGTATTTCACCAGAAATGCGGACAACAGGTGTCAAGCCGTGTGTTCCCTTTGTCAAGCTGTAATAAGTAGGGGTAAGGACGTTAACCACCTCGGAACATCCTCCCTTATACGTCACCTGCAGCGCATTCATAATAAGTCAGTGACAAGTTCAAAAACTTGGGCCGACAGCGGAAGCAGTCCACTGACCAGTAAATCCCTTCCTCTTGTAACCAAGCTCACGCAAACCACCCCACCAACTCCCTCAGTGTCAATTTCCTCCTTCCCCAGGAATGCCAATAGTCCTGCAGGCCATGTCACTGGCAATTCTGACGAGTCCTCTCCTGCCTGGGATTCCTCCG
Organism: Pseudophryne corroboree; assembly: GCF_028390025.1. Lineage (NCBI taxonomy): Eukaryota > Metazoa > Chordata > Amphibia > Anura > Myobatrachidae > Pseudophryne > Pseudophryne corroboree. The sequence continues at coordinate 149,904,494 of NC_086455.1, forward strand.
ATGCATCCTTGCGTGTAACGCCTACTGCTGCTGGCGCTGCTGTTGTTGCTGCTGGGAGTCGATGGTCATCCCAGAGGGGAAGTCGTAAGACCACTTTTACTACTTCCACCAAGCAATTGACTGTCCAACAGTCCTTTGCGAGGAAGATGAAATATCACAGCAGTCATCCTACTGCAAAGCGGATAACTGAGGCCTTGACATCCTGGGTGGTGAGAAACGTGGTTCCGGTATCCATCATTACTGCAGAGCCAACTAGAGACTTGTTGGAGGTACTGTGTCCCCGGTACCAAATACCATCTAGGTTCCATTTCTCTAGGCAGGCGATACCGAAAATGTACACAGACCTCAGAAAAAGAGTCACCAGTGTCCTAAAAAATGCAGCTGTACCCAATGTCCACTTAACCACGGACATGTGGACAAGTGGAGCAGGGCAGGGTCAGGACTATATGACTGTGACAGCCCACTGGGTAGATGTATGGACTCCCGCCGCAAGAACAGCAGCGGCGGCACCAGTAGCAGCATCTCGCAAACGCCAACTCTTTCCTAGGCAGGCTACGCTTTGTATCACCGGTTTCCAGAATACGCACACAGCTGAAAACCTCTTACGGCAACTGAGGAAGATCATCGCGGAATGGCTTACCCCAATTGGACTCTCCTGTGGATTTGTGGCATCGGACAACGCCAGCAATATTGTGTGTGCATTAAATATGGGCAAATTCCAGCACGTCCCATGTTTTGCACATACCTTGAATTTGGTGGTGCAGAATTTTTTAAAAAACGACAGGGGCGTGCAAGAGATGCTGTCGGTGGCCAGAAGAATTGCGGGACACTTTCGGCGTACAGGCACCACGTACAGAAGACTGGAGCACCACCAAAAACTACTGAACCTGCCCTGCCATCATCTGAAGCAAGAAGTGGTAACGAGGTGGAATTCAACCCTCTATATGCTTCAGAGGTTGGAGGAGCAGCAAAAGGCCATTCAAGCCTATACAATTGAGCACGATATAGTAGGTGGAATGCACCTGTCTCAGGCGCAGTGGAGAATGATTTCAACGTTGTGCAAGGTTCTGATGCCCTTTGAACTTGCCACACGTGAAGTCAGTTCAGACACTGCCAGCCTGAGTCAGGTCATTCCCCTCATCAGGCTTTTGCAGAAGAAGCTGGAGACATTGAAGGAGGAGCTAACACGGAGCGATTCCGCTAGGCATGTGGGACTTGTGGATGGAGCCCTTAATTCGCTTAACAAGGATTCACGGGTGGTCAATCTGTTGAAATCAGAGCACTACATTTTGGCCACCGTGCTCGATCCTAGATTTAAAGCCTACCTTGGATCTCTCTTTCCGGCAGACACAAGTCTGCTGGGGTTGAAAGACCTGCTGGTGACAAAATTGTCAAGTCAAGCGGAACGCGACCTGTCAACATCTCCTCCTTCACATTCTCCCGCAACTGGGGGTGCGAGGAAAAGGCTCAGAATTCCGAGCCCACCCGCTGGCGGTGATGCAGGGCAGTCTGGAGCGACTGCTGATGCTGACATCTGGTCCGGACTGAAGGACCTGACAACGATTACGGACATGTCGTCTACTGTCACTGCATATGATTCTCTCAACATTGATAGAATGGTGGAGGATTATATGAGTGACCGCATCCAAGTAGGCACGTCACACAGTCCGTACTTATACTGGCAGGAAAAAGAGGCAATTTGGAGGCCCTTGCACAAACTGGCTTTATTCTACCTAAGTTGCCCTCCCACAAGTGTGTACTCCGAAAGAGTGTTTAGTGCCGCCGCTCACCTTGTCAGCAATCGGCGTACGAGGTTACATCCAGAAAATGTGGAGAAGATGATGTTCATTAAAATGAATTATAATCAATTCCTCCGCGGAGACATTGACCAGCAGCAATTGCCTCCACAAAGTACACAGGGAGCTGAGATGGTGGATTCCAGTGGGGACGAATTGATAATCTGTGAGGAGGGGGATGTACACGGTGATATATCGGAGGGTGATGATGAGGTGGACATCTTGCCTCTGTAGAGCCAGTTTGTGCAAGGAGAGATTAATTGCTTCTTTTTTGGGGGGGGGTCCAAACCAACCCGTCATATCAGTCACAGTCGTGTGGCAGACCCTGTCACTGAAATGATGGGTTGGTTAAAGTGTGCATGTCCTGTTTTGTTTATACAACATAAGGGTGGGTGGGAGGGCCCAAGGACAATTCCATCTTGCACCTCTTTTTTTTTTCTTTTTCTTTGCATCATGTGCTGATTGGGGAGGGTTTTTTGTAAGGGACATCCTGCGTGACACTGCAGTGCCACTCCTAAATGGGCCCGGTGTTTGTGTCGGCCACTAGGGTCGCTAATCTTACTCACACGGTCAGCTACCTCATTGCGCCTCTTTTTTTCTTTGCGTCATGTGCTGTTTGGGGAGGGTTTTTTGGAAGGGACATCCTGCGTGACACTGCAGTGCCACTCCTAGATGGGCCCGGTGTTTGTGTCGGCCACTAGGGTCGCTAATCTTACTCACACAGCTACCTCATTGCGCCTCTTTTTTTCTTTGCGTCATGTGCTGTTTGGGGAGGGTTTTTTGGAAGGGACATCCTGCGTGACACTGCAGTGCCACTCCTAGATGGGCCCGGTGTTTGTGTCGGCCACTAGGGTCGCTAATCTTACTCACACAGCTACCTCATTGCGCCTCTTTTTTTCTTTGCGTCATGTGCTGTTTGGGGAGGTTTTTTGGAAGGGCCATCCTGCGTGACACTGCAGTGCCACTCCTAGATGGGCCCGGTGTTTGTGTCGGCCACTAGGGTCGCTTATCTTACTCACACAGCGACCTCGGTGCAAATTTTAGGACTAAAAATAATATTGTGAGGTGTGAGGTATTCAGAATAGACTGAAAATGAGTGTAAATTATGGTTTTTGAGGTTAATAATACTTTGGGATCAAAATGACCCCCAAATTCTATGATTTAAGCTGTTTTTTAGTGTTTTTTGAAAAAAACACCCGAATCGAAAACACACCCGAATCCGACAAAAAAAATTCGGTGAGGTTTTGCCAAAACGCGTTCGAACCCAAAACACGGCCGCGGAACCGAACCCAAAACCAAAACACAAAACCAGAAAAATTTCAGGCGCTCATCTCTACTCCCTACAATGCCTGGGCATGCTCCTGATGAGGTGGCGGATGGTCTCCTGAGGGATCACCTCCCAGACCTGGACTAAAGCATCCGCCATCTCCTGGACAGTCTGTGGTGCAACGTGGCGTTGGTGGATGGAGCGAGACATGATGTCCCAGATGTGCTCAATTGGATTCTGGTCTGGGGAACGGGCGGGCCAGTCCATAGCATCAATGCCTTCGTCTTGCAGGAACTGCTGACACACTCCAGCCACAGGAGGTCTAACATTGTCTTGCATTAGGAGGAACCCAGGGCCAACCGCACCAGCATATGGTCTCACAAGGGGTCTGAGGATCTCATCTCGGTACCTAATGGCAGTCAGGCTACCTCTGGCGAGCACATGGAGGGCTGTGCGGCCCCCCAAAGAAATGCCACCCCACACCATTACTGACCCACTGCCAAACCGGTCATGCTGGAGGATGTTGCAGGCAGCAGAACGTTCTCCTTGGCATCTCCAGACTCTGCCACGTCTGTCACATGTGCTCAGTGAGAACCTGCTTTCATCTGTGAAGAGCACAGGGCGCCAGTGGCGAATTTGCCAATCTTGGTGTTCTCTGGCAAATGCCAAACGTCCTGCACGGTCTTGGGCTGTAAGCACAACCCCCACCTGTGGACATCGGACCCTCATACCACCCTCATGGAGTCTGTTTCTGATTGTTTGAGTAGACACATGCACATTTGAGGCTTGCTGGAGGTCATTTTGCAGGGCACTGGCAGTGCTCCTCCTGTTCCTCCTTGCACAAAGGCGGAGGTAGCGGTCCTGCTGCTGGGTTGTTGCCCTCCTACGGCCTCCTCCACGTCTCCTGATGTACTGGCCTGTCGCCTGGTAGCGCCTCCATGCTCTGGACACTACGCTGACAGACACAGCAAACCTTGCCACAGCTCGCATTGATGTGCCATCCTGGATGAGCTGCACTACCTGAGCCACTTGTGTGGGTTGTAGGGAGGTCATACAGGCACGTGGAGGCCACACACACTACTGAGCCTCATTTTGACTTGTTTTAAGGACATTACATCAAAGTTGGATCAGCCTGTAGTGTCTTTTTCCACTTTAATTTTGAGGGTGACTCCAAATCCAGACCTCCATGGGTTAACAAATTTGATTTCCATTGATCATTTTTGTGTGATTTTGTTGTCAGCACATTCAACTATGTAAAGAACAAAGTATTTAATAAGAATATTTCATTCATTCAGATCTAGGATGTGTTATTTTAGTGTTCCCTTTATTTTTTTGAGCAGTGTATATTTTCTTATATCTAGAAATGTTTACTCATATTGGAGGTAGACATGATACGAAATGCCCTAAATGATGTAATTTGGATGCTGATTTGATGTCTTGGTAGCGACTTGCATTCCAACACCTGCTTTTACACCTGCAGTTTGTGTTTTGTTGGCTGTGGAGGAGACTCTAGACACCCCTAGTCCACTTTATATATTGAATTTATGCTGACTGGCTAAGGTTTGTATTGCTAGACTTTGGCTGGCCAGCGAAGCACCGGTATTGCAGTCTTGGATTTCTCTAGTTAATGTAGGGATGAGGAACCTTCGGTCCTCCAGCTGTTGTTAAACTATACCTATCAGCATACCTTGCTACAGTTTTGCTATTTGGCCATGCGAAAACTGTTGCAGGGCATGCTGGGATGTGTAGTTCAACAACATCTGGAGGGCCAAAGGTTTCCCATCCCTGAGTTAATGCAACGGCAGCACATGAGAAATTTGTTTACCTGGCCAGAAAGGCTGAAACAAAATATTTTAGTTTTTTGGGGGAGGTGGCTTGAGTCTCCTTACTCGACACATCGCCGTACCTGATCCTTTGGTACTTTCTGTCACATAAATTCTAACGGTGGGGGCGTGTACGGAGTATACAATGTATCTACTGGTTATATAGTCCCTTATTCTTTTCTGGTTAATGCTTTCCGTTCCAAGGGTAATTGGCAGCCCGTGGCCGGCCATTCCGGTATCCATGCTTGGTACACTTATGAATGCTCATATGATTGGTATGTGAATAAAGTGTATCTCTTTTCTTCTGATGCCTTGTTCACCCTTTTTCATTTTCCTTTTTTTTTTATCGATAATATCACCACGTGGTAAGCAGTATGGTAGTGCCTTATAATGCACATATATTGCAGACTGTAACTAACTAACTTGTTCCCTAACTTAATATATGATCATAATAGAATCCACACACAACTGTATATTTGATGCATTTTGTTTATTGTTTGTTTGTTTGTTTAGTTGTATTGTAATGTATGTACAACTTTGAAAAACCAATAAAGACTATTGAATTTAAAAAAAAAAGTTTACATTAAAACTGTAATGTAACACAATGTACTGTCATTATCATGGGTCTTCAACCTGCAGCCCCCCAGCTGCTGTGGAACTACACATCCCAGCATGCCCTGCCATAGTTTTGCTACAAAGGCATGCGAAAACCAAGGTAGACCATGCTGGGATGTGTATTTCCACAGCAGATGGAGGACCGCAGGTTGAAGACCTATGGTCTATAAAGTCTACGCAATCAAAACTATTTCTAAAATCGAATATTGTGTTTTACTCTCTATATGATGTTAATATATTCTGTAGTTTAGTAAACAGTAAGAGCAAGTCTAGCAAAGAATGTATATTTCAATAAAATTGGTATGTTGTGTAGTTGGATGTGAAATTATTAATTAAATCCTTTTTTCAATATTTCTATACTTTCCAGGGATTAATCAGATGTTGAGTGGGGTGAAGGGTTTCTGGTGTTTTTAGATGATATACCAGTAGTCTCACTTAAAATACTATTATAACATTCTTGACATTTGTTGCATAGCCACATCATATGTCAGACAGCGGTAAAAGATTGGTCTATTTTGGCTAAAGAAACGGTAGACAACCAAACTGACTTTTGAGCTCTTTCCCTAGAATTCCCAGAATGATCTCAATATTTTATGCAAAATCAAGTTTTGTAACGGAACAGGCCATACATTATCACAGAGATGTAACATTCTACTAATGCAGCTTTCTTGTCTCAAGTCAGCTTTGTCATTCTGAAGAATCACATTCCACATTTCTACTTGTAAAATCCACATTTTACATAATGTATAATCTGTACATACTGCTGAGATGACAACAGTATCAATTTGACAAGTGGAATAGCCTCCCATCAGAGGTGGTAGAGGCTAAGACAGTAGAGCAATTTAAACATGCATGGGATAGACATAAGGATATCCTTACAAAGAAATAAGGATCAACTAAGGTTAGAGATAAAAATAATATAAAAAAAAAAGGGGACAGACTAGATGGGCCAAGTGGTTCTTATCTGCCGACAAATTCTATGTTTCTATGTTTCTATGTAATTTACTCTGCAATGTGCTGTAGTTGGAGTATAATAAAGACGATGTTCAGACAAGCCAAATTTTAGGTATTATTCAATATAGATTGAGTTGATGTTTTCTCACTGATGTTCTGCACCAAGGATAGCAGTCATAGAAATATAGAATTTGACAGCATATTAGAACCACTTGGCCCATCTAGTCTGCCCTGTTTTTATCCTTTAGGTAATCTTTTATCCTTTAGGTAATCTCAACCATTTTTGATGATTAATTATTAAGAGATTGCTAACATATTCTACCTGTAATACCTATCTTGATCCTGCTAACATCTATACCAATAACCCATTAGAAATGAAATATTGTAACAGGACTCCTGACGTTCAACCCCAAATTGCTGAGTTTCAAAATATATTGTCTGAAGTTCTGTAATCACCTGTTATGCACACCAGTGCCTGCAGGAATGTACTGGTGTTTGAACTGTTATACACACCAGTGCCTGCAGGAATGTACTGGTGTCTGAACAGAGAGGGATGCAAAACAAATGAACTCACAGACAGACTGGGAAATATGACATAACGTACACAGAAGGTGATAGGGTAACAAAACCAACACAGAGTGAACAGAGAAGCCCAGAGGCTAAGAAACTGGGTGTCTCCCTAGTATTAGAAATGCTCAGATGGAAAAAGCAAGATGTTGTGTTTTAATACGTAGAGAACCCGAAATGCTGTTGCTAAGGGCAACAGCAAAACCCTAAAGGGTTACCAACGGGTGTGGCAGTAAACTCCTTGGTCAGAGATGGAATAATACACACAAGGAGAGTCTCCACAATCCTAATTCTCACTTGCAGGGCCCAGGTTCAGCTTACTGCCACTAAACTGACACATGGACGCCCTGCACAGTGAGAGAGGATTATGCAGGCAGGTCTGAAAGTACAGCCACAAACCTGCTGGGTTCACAGAATAGCAAAAGAACCTCAGCAGGCTAAACGACTGACTCCAGTCTTACTGCTAGGTCTGGATTGGCAGAGTGTAGTACCAAATGCCCAGGCCTATTTGCAGTAAGCAACAACAAAATACAAAGCTACACAGTACTGGCTAACTTTCAGGAACTGACTAACCAACAAAGATTCAGCAGCATCTGCTTAACCTGAGAAGAGGCCTTATAAAGCAGGTGCTGTCCACGCCCCCCTCAGACCTCACAGACTGTGAGCACAAAAACCAGCACCGGATCCCATGCCTGTAACCACTGCACAGCAAAAGACCCGAACCGGAGTATCAGCTGCGCTCAGGTTACTCCGCTAGCACTTGTCTCCCGGTTGCCATGACGACGTGGCAGCACAGGGCAGGAGACTCTAACATCACCATATCCATCTGTAGTTGGTGAAGTCAATGTCTATTACAATTATTTAACAATTGTCTTATTGAAACTACCGGTAATTTGCTCAAGCTCATTCCCCAAGTGGCCAACCTGTAGACATTATAACTAAGGAATTTACTAATGCTATGCTGGCCTATTATGCACGCAAAGTTACCGTCCCAGATGGTTTTTAAGATCCTGTTACAATCAATTTGTGAACATCTTAATCCCTCATCTTCATTGTTAATTAAATTTTAAACTGGGACATCTTTCCCACATACAGTACCTTCTAAAGATCAAGATAGCACTAATCTATAAGAAGGGCAAGGACATCCATAATTGCACTAGCTAAAATTACAAAACACTCTTGGAAATGAAATAAAGTTCTACAAAATAGAGATCAGCGGGTCCAGTTCTCCGACAACCAGACCCACCTGAACTTCATGATCCGAACCAGGATACACGTCTGGCTTGGGTTTTCCAGCCTGACTCAGATCCCAAGATGAGGCAGAACATCATCCTCCCTCTGTCAGATTCTCACAGGGTTTTGGATTCTATAAAGGTGATTGGTTTCATGCCAATTTCTCTCCAGCTGTGGAGCTTGTATAGTGCAGACATGCTGTGTCCATCCAGGGTGATGTGTTGTCCATCCAGGAGTGCTGTGTTGTCCATCAAGGGGCTGCTGTGTCCGTCCAAGGGTTCTCTGTCCATCTAAGGGTGCTATGTCTGTCCTTTAAGGGGCTGCTGTGTCCGATCAGGGGTGGTCTGTCCGTCTAGGGGTGCTTAATCCATCCATCATGGGGCTGCTATGTCTTTATTGGGTGCTTTGTCTGTCTATGGGTGCTCTGTCTGTCTATCAAGGGACTGCTGTGTCCATTAGGGGTGCTCTGTCCAAACATCAAGGGGCTATTGTGTCCTCAATGGGTGCTATGTCCACTCATCCAGGGGATCTGCCCCAGCGTAAATAAATAAAAGCTAAACATGTAATTTAAAAAAAAATACATATATTTTGTGCTGTACCCCAGTGTACTATACTGTTATTTTTCAAGTACAAGTACTGTGATACTGCTGGTCAGACCACAGTATCACAGTATCACAGTGTAATATTCATACAAGTATTGAGATGCTGCAGGTGAGACCACAGTGTAATATATTTATACAAGTATTGTGACTCTGCAGGGCAAACCCCAATTTCATCCAAATATTGTGACACTTTAGGTGGTACTTCAGTGTAATTTTCATACACATATTGTGATACTGTAGGTGGTACCCCATTTTCATCCAAGTATTGTGACACTGTAGGTGGTACTGCAGTGTAATATTCATACATGTATTGTGACACTGTAGGTTGTACCACAGTGTAATATTCATACATGTTTTGTGACACTGTAGGTGGTACCCAAGTATCATACAGGTTTTGGGACACTGTAGGTGGTTCCACACTGTGTAATATTCATACATGTATTGTTACAGTGTAGGTGGTACCACAATGTAATATTCATACACATATTGTGATACTGTAAGTGACACCCCAATTCATTTAGAATTAGTTGGTTTGAGGTTATATTAGACAAAAAAAAATAAACCTGAAAAATGATTTCTTTTGTGGGAGAGTTACACAGCTAAATTCTCTACCCCAATGAAGACCCAAATCCATCACAGTTTACAGAATTTGTCTTGGTAATTATTACAAATTGTGGTCAATAATCCCCCGATACAATTGTGAAATATTATTTGGCCTTTAACATGATACATTACTGGCTAAGCTTTTCCAGGCTGGGAGCAGAGGTTTGGGAGATGGCAAGGCACCTACAGTATTTTAGGTGTTTCTCACAATTTTTTTTTATATATTATCTTAATCTCTTTAATCTCTTTAATATAGTGGTCCCTAGTCTAACCCACACAACCCAGCCTATCACTCGGGTAGCTATTCCACCATCGAGAGCAAGGTAACTCTGTCCTGGAAACCCTTATATCAGGAAATCCCCGGTGCTGCTGATCACACACCTGGGAGTCTGCTGCTGACATTACTTTTACATGGAAAACTGCTGTCTCTGACACTATATATATATATATATATATATATATATATATATATATAGACACTCTATAAGGCTATTTTAAGAGATAAAATAAGGCGCAAATAGATTTTATCATCTAAAAATATAATTATATTGTTCTGGATAAGAAATCTAGGGGGTCATTCCGAGTTGTTCGCTCGTTATATTTTTTTTTGCTACGGAGCGATTAGTCGCAAACTGTGCATGCGCAATGTTCGCAGCGTGCCTGCGCCAAGTTAATTAGCTCAAAAGTTTGGTATATTACTCACGGTGTAACAAAGTTTTTTCATCGTTCTGGTGATCGTAGTGTGATTGACAGGAAGTGGGTGTTTCTGGGCGGAAACTAGCCGTTTTCTGGGAGTGTGTGGAAAAACGCGGGAGTGTCTGGAGAAATGGGGGAGTGGCTGGACGAACGCTGAGTGTGTTTGTGACGTCAAACCAGGAACGAAACTGACTGAACTGAGTAGGTCTGGAGCTGCTCAGAAACTGCTAAGAAATTTCTATTCGCAATTCTGCTAATCTTTAATTCGCAATTCTGCTATGCTAAGATACACTCCCAGTAGGTGGCGGCTTAGCGTGTGCAATGCTGCTAAAAGCAGCTAGCGAGCGAACAACTCGGAATGAGGGCCATTTCTCTATAAAAGACAAACTAAGCTGCTCCCAATAAATAATCTGCAGTTATTTAAATTAAACAAAAATACAATACATAGAGAGCACTATTTTGTCATATATAGATAAAATTTATTAGTAGCAACAATTTATTATTATAAGTACCACAGTAAATTTGTACATAACATTGGATACATGAATTTCTAAAGAAATGTAAAAATGAAAAAAGTCACCGATGGATAGCTGCTGGTCTAAATCAAGAATCCAAATGAATTAACAAGTAGCTGTATAGAGTACCATAGAGAAAGGAGCTGAAGCTCTTGTGCTATGCTACAACCTCAACTCACCGCTCTGTGAAGCATTCAAGTTAGGTTGCAGTCTATAGTACTGTTGTATTGTGTGACTGCAGAAAGAGTAAATACCATCGGTGAAGGTAGAGGGAGTGGCTTCTGTTAGCGGCTCAGTTTGGTGGCTCCTAATACGGACTGACAGCTGATATTGGCGGCTGATAATGGTTCCTTATAACGGCTCCTTTTAACAGCTCTGTTTAGCGGCTCCTATTAGGGGCTGGCTGCCCGGCACAAGTGTAGTGCTTGAATGGTAGAGTGGCTCACAGACTGTAGCAGAGCTCCGTTAATGGCCGTATAGTTTGTAGTTGCTTGACACAGCAGTAGATTTAGCAGTGAGGATCAACACATCAGGAACAAGTTTAAAAGAGAACCTTAAGGCGTTTCTCTGCTAAAATAAGCATGTGGTTTCCTCACACCTTCTGAGGAAACCACATGCTTATTTTAGCTGAGAAATGCCTTACACCCCCTGCCCACACCCTTGGTGGCATTTTGGTGCAGGAGTAATGTTTAACTAAAGAGATAATAACATGGGGACTGATTAAGGTATGGTCACAGTGTTAATGGTAATGCAGTTTTCCAATGTTTTTTTTTAAATGTGCACATGCACAGAACCCATAGTGCACATGTGCAGTACAAGTCCTATGTCTTTGCATGTAGTGAGGCTGGATACATCAGGTAATTGGCTTTCTATAGCCATTTGGGGCTGGGAATGGGCTCCTTTCCACAATACAGAGGCATGTTGCCTCCATTTTGTTGGAGTGCCTAGGCCAGAGATTTCCTGGCCTCAGGAAAAGATCTTTGGTGGATGGTCTGTATAACCCGAGGGTTACTCAGATGGCCGATGGTAAGACAGAATCATCTGATGTTGCATCGTTGGATTCAGAGATCAAGCCCCATTATGGGTGAAATGTACGTTTGAATTCTTTGACGTTATCCAGACGTCATATCTGGATTTCCATGCCGCACACATTGATCCCAGCACAGGGCGCAGAGAGGCACAGAGAGAGACAGCTCCTGGCACTGAATACATCTGTAACCTATACAAAGGAGAGACAGCCACACACATCAGGGCCGTCTTTTCGTATGGGCTCAATGGGCTCTTGCCCAAGGGCCCCGGGAGTAAAAGGGCCCTAGGCTGATAGCTGAGGGTACCCTCTTTCCAGGGGTTAATTGTTCTTCCCAGCCAGATATCTCGGGTTCTGGCTGACTTATAGTTTTTCTGAGGGTACAATCCAAAAGCTGGGACTCTCCTCTTTCAGTGGACACTGGCAGCTTGTCTCTACTATGCCCAGAACCTGAAATATCAGCCTTGAAGCTGCTGGTCCCTGCTCCAGCTCCAAACGCCTAATATGCAGTTTTATATATTTGTTGGTGGATTGCTCTGGCTCCTGAAGTCTGATCCCCAAGTCCCCAGTATCTCCTGAAAGGTGGGACTCTAGTTTTTTTTATCCCATTAAAGCTAAGAAAACTATTTCCAGGAACTGGAGATATCTGCAGTAAAGCAAGCTGCCCTGACCCCCGGAAAATTATGAATATTAAGCCCACTCCACTATCCACCCCTCCCCTCTGTATTAAACACCCCATACCACCCTGGAAGTTATGTTCCAGGGCCCCTTAATTCAGCACAATGTCCCCTTCTACAGTTTAGTGTCCTCCTTCCCGCCCCATTTGTGCAGTAAAGGAGTAATTAGCAGAAATGATTTTTCCAGGTCCTACATGCTGAGCGAAAGATAGAACCCCCCTAGCCCCCCGCGGAACATCAAAGATGCCGCTGATAGCACCCCCCCACCCCTACTGCTGGTGGGTGGGTAGGGGCCCCAGTGCATTGCTGTGCCCAGGGGCCTACACTGCTGTTAAGATGGCTCTGCACACACTCACCATACAAACGGGTATTTTGGCATTTTCTCATTGGGGAGCAGTGGTGGGAGGCTCTCTGCAATGACACAACTGTTATATATCCTCTGGGTGTGAACCAGAGCAAAAAAAAAATTTGTATTAGTGTGTCACTCAGTGATGACTACCTGTAATGACGTACACTTCTGCTACATATGCCCTGTGTTTGTTCCACAGCAAAAAATATATTTCTATTGGTGCATCACTCAATGACAACTACTATTACTGCAGTACATTACTGCTACATATCCTCTATGTGTGATCCAGAGCAAAAAAAAATTTTCTATTGGTTCATCACTCAGTGATCACTACCAGTACTGCCGTATACAACTGCTATATAACTCTGTGTGTGTTATTCAGAGATAGTCTGTTGGTGCGTCACTCAGTTACGATTACCAGTACTGCTGTACACTGCTGATATATATCCTCAGTGTGTGTTCCAAAGCAAATAATATATTTCTATTTTTGCGTCACTCAGTGGTGACTACCATTTCTGCCGTACACTACTGCTATATATCCACTGTGTGTGATCGAAAGCAAAAACTATATTTCTATTGGTGCGTCACTCAGTGACGACTACCATTACTGCTGTACGCTAGTGCTATATATCTTCTGTGCAAGATCCAAAGTAAAAAATATATTTCTTATGGTGCGTCACTCTGACTGCTATTACAGCGGCTTCTGTACACAACTTCTATATATCCTCTGTGTGTGATCAAGAGTAAAAATTATATTTCTATTGGTGCGTCACTCAGTGACGACTACCAGTACTGTCAAACACTGCTGCTACATCTCCTCTGTGTGTGATCCAGAGCAAAAAATATATTTCTATTGACGCATCACTCTGACTACTAGCACAGCATCTTCCGTGCGCTACTGTTATACATCCTCTGTGTTTTTTCCAGAGCAAAAAATATATTTCTATTGGTGCATCACTCACTGACAACTACCATTACTGCTGTACACTACTGCTATATGTATATCCTGTGTGTGATCAAGAGTAAAAATTATATTTCTATTGGTGCGTCACTCAGTGACGGCTATCAGTACTGCCAAACACTGCTGTTACATCTCCTCTGTGTGTGATCCAGAGCAAAAAATATATTTCTATTGATGCATCACTCTGACTACTAGCACAGCGTCTTCCGTACGCTACTGTTATACATTCTCTGTGTTTTTTCCAGAGCAAAAAATATATTTCTATTGGTGCATCACTCACTGACGACTACCAGTACTGCCCTGCCGTACACTAGTACTATATATCATCTGTGTATGTTCCAAAGTAAGAAATATATTTCTATTGGTGCCTCACTCTGACAACTAGTACAGCGGCTTCCATACACTTTTGCTATATATCCTCTGTGTGTGATCCAGAGCAAAAAATGTATTTCTATTGGTTCATCACTCATTGACAACTACCAGTACTGCCATACACAACTTCTATATATCCGCTGTGTGTGATACAGAACAAAAAATGTATATCTTTTGGTGCATCACTCAGTGACGATTACCAGTACTGCCATACACTACTGCTATATGTCCTCTGTGTGATCAACAGCAAAAATTATATTTCTATTGGTGTGGCACTCAGTGACAACAACCAATACTGCTGTACACTGCTGATATAAATCCTGAGTGTGTGATCCACAGCAAAAAATATATTTCTATTGGTGCGTCACTCAGTGACGACTACCATTACTGCTGTACACAAGTGCTATATATCTTCTGTGTAAGATCCAAAGTAAATAATATATTTCTTACGGTGCGTCACTCTGACTGCTATTACAGTGACTTCTGTACAATTCTGCTATATATCCTCTGTGTGTGATCCAGACCAAAAAATATATTTCTATTGGTTCATCTCTCAGTGACGATTGCCAATACAGCCTTACACTACTGCTGTATATTCTCTGTGTGTGATCCAGAAAAATAATAATATTTCTATTGGTGAGTCATTTAGTGATGACTACCAGTACTGCTGTACACTGCTGCTATATTTCCTCTGTCTGTGATTGAAAGCAAGAATATATATTTCAGTTGGTGAGTCACTCTGACTACTAGTACAGTGACTGCTGTAGACTACTGCTATATATCCTCTGTGTGTGATCCAGAGCAAAAAATATATTTCTATTGGTGCATCACTTAGTGATGATTACCAATACTTCCGTACCCTTGTGCTATATATCCTCTGTGTGTGATCTAGAACACAAAATATATTTATATTTGTGTGTCATTCAGTGACAACTACCAGTACTGCCATACACTACTGCTATATATCCTTTGTGTGTGATCCAGAGCACAAAATATATTTCTATACATGCATCACTCAGTTGCGACTATCAGTACTGCTAAACACTACTGCTTTGTTTCCTCTGTGTGTGATACAAAGCAAAAAATATATTTCTATTGGTGCATTACTCTGATACTAGCACAGCGGCTTTTGTACACTACTGCTAGATATCCTCTGTGTGTGAGCAGAGAAAAATATATATTTCTAGTGGTGCATCACTTAGTGACAACTACCAGTACTGCCATACACAACTTCTATATATCCTCTGTGTGTGATACAGAACAAAAAATGTATATCTGTTGGTGCATCACTCAGTGACGATTAGCAGTACTGCCGTACAGTACTGCTATATATCCTCTCTGTGTGTGATCCAAAACAAAAAATATATTTCTATTGGTGTGTCACTGTGATTACTAGTACAGTGGCTGCCGTACACTACTGCTGTATATCCTCTGTGTGTGATCCAGTGAAAAATATATATTTCTGTTATGTATTTGAAAGGGATGCTCTGTCTGCTGTATCTGAAAAGGGTGATCTATCCATCAATCCAGGGACTCTGCCCCAGTGTAAAATTAGAATAATAAAGGCTTAAAACAGAACGCCTAAAATTCTAATTATACAAAATATTTTTGTTTGTTTGTGCTGTACCCCAGTGTACTATACAATTTTTATTTTATTTTCATAAGTACTGTGACACTGACGATCAGACTGCAGTATTTTATTTCCTACTCATAAACGCTTAGTATGATGCTGTTGGTGTAGTCAACCGCAGTGTGTAATTCTATATATTTTTTATTCATTTGTGCAACACTGTAACCGCCGGTGTGATATAAAAAATATTTCTACATTTTTTTACTCATTTTTGCAGCACTGCAACCACAGTGTGTGATATAAAAAATAATATACAGTTTATATTTTGATTTAAATTAACATTTTATACTGTGTCATCCCAGTATATATCCAAAGACTGCAGCTGTTCCGTCCGTCTAGGGGTGTTCTGTCAGTCCACCCAAAATAAAAATCATCTTTTTTTTATATTTTGTGCTGTATCCTCCCAGAATACATCCAGGCGGGCTACCTCTATTTCAGGGTGTGGTGTCTATAGCTCATATTCTTATTATAACTTATTGTCCTATTTTCATAACTCTTCTTATCACCACATTGTAATTAACTCAAATAAATATTATTAACAATAATTATAAATTAGATAAATGTAAATTAAATGAATATAAATAAACTCTCCACACTCATATAGTGAACTTTCTGTATATCGAACATATCTTGGAGGAAATTAAGAATTTGATTCTAAATAAATTAATTTAAATACATTTAATTAAATTAAATTGAAATTAAAATAAATAAATAAAATCTAAAATAAGGTATTTTTTATTCTTCTTTGCTTTAATAATCTTTTTGTGAACTAAAATCTTGAGCCTTGCCTAATGCGTCTTTTTTTATAAACATTCTTTTTTTTATATTTTGTCCTCCCAGTATATACATCCAAGGGCTGCTGCTGCTCCGTCCAGATACCTTGGTGCAACCTTTTGGCCTAATAACAATAAAAACACTTTTGTGGGCTTTGAGATGTTCAGAATAGCCTGGAAATGAGTGGAAATGAATGTTATTGAGGTTAATATATGTGGAAACAAAAACACTCCCAAATTATGTTATTTTAGATGTTTTGATGATTTATTAAGAAAAATCCAGATCCAAAACTAAAAGCAAAACCTACAAGAGGGGTTTTGGCAAAACCAATCCAGATCCAAAACACGAAGGAGATCCAGATCCAAAACAAAAACACAAAACCCGAAAAATGCCCCGGTGCACACCACTAATTTCAAGATTCCTTATGTGCCTGCCCTCTTTTACACACTTTGTACTGTAATTCTACAATTTAGATACCCTGCAAATAAATTATATTTTACCTGACACATATTAGGGCAGTAGCAAGATTTTTGTTATAATATTATTATTTTTTAATAGAATAACAAATATATTTTTATGGTAACATGGCAAATAGCCACACCTTGCAATATGCTTGTTTCAAAATATTTTTCAAAGTCTTCCTGGATCTTTCATCATAGTGATATGTTTAGCTATTAATATCTGGATAGAGTGTTTTATCTAAAATGACTTCTGGAGTACAAACAAGATTAAAGCAATATATACATTAACAAGTATCCCTATGCAACAGTTTCTGTTTCGGAATGTAGCCCTTTGGAATTACATGGTGAGGTAAACATGGAAAAAAATAATTGTTAGGTTTTTAAAGTATTAAATTACTAAAGTAAAAAGACAATAGAGAGACATGTAAAACTTGGATGTTCCAACTAAGTTAATCACTAGGTTATCCATCTACTCCTATTTGCAGAACACCTCAAGGACAAGTCTTTTTTCTATAGAATATGTTTTTCTGGTAGCTGATTGGTTTATTGTATATTCTGTTGCTGAATATAAATATAAAGGACTCCAGGCAGAGAGACTGAGAGACAGAAAGAAGGACAAGAACTGTAACTACAGACTGCAGAGCAAGATGGGTGGAAATGGTGTCCTCGTCTTCCTGGCCTGTCTGATTGGTTCCACTACAAGTAATCCTTTAAAGGTGAGATACTGAGGTTAGTTTAACATTCAAATAAAAAAAACTAGTTAAAGTAGAAGAAGTTAAAGTAGAATTGCTTACAGTCAGAGGTAATTGGTGAGAAAAAAAGAAAATATATCAAACCTGTTGACAGTGGGGTAATATAATATTTAAAAAATAGACTAAAGTGTTAGGGGTCTATTTACTAAGCCTCAAGTGGCGATAAATTGGACGGAAAAAAAGTACCAGCCAATCACCTGTTAACTGTCATTTTTCAAACCCAGCCTGTGACATGGCATATAGGAGCTGATTGGCTGGTACTTTATGTCCAGCCACTTTATCTCCATCCAAGACTTAGTAAATAGATCCCTTAGTCTGGTGGTAGACATTTTGGTAGGTTGACGTAACACTGCTGCTTCATTGCTATAGTATCCCTGGTCCAGACTAGTACTCAAAGACTTTTTTTAGAGTACGGTATGATAGGCCTTTAAGTGGAAATGGGGTACACATTACCACTGCAATTATGTATATTTATTGATGATAATGATGATGATGATGATGATGATCTTATGCTTGGCTTTCTGTATCAGCCTCCAGTACCAGCAAAGCCGGCACATCTCGGGAATCTGCAGGCTGCATCTGACTGCTTTATGAGAACATTCCCTTAATAAACTCTAGCTATGTGAGAATCTCCATTCCCACACCCATGTTACCTTTTTTGTCATGATGAAATCCATATTTAATATGTGTGCTGGTTTGTAATAACACATTTATATATGCCACACCAAACAGCATAGGGCTCCCTTTGCACAAGATATGCCACACCAAGAAGCATAGGGCCACTTTGCATCAATCCCATAGTTGTTTATGATTATTATTATTATTATTATTATTATTAATATTATTATTAACATCAATATAATTAAAGTACACAACTTTGATGGTGTTGCCAATGAAAAAAAATGCAAACAATTAAAAAAAATATATTACTATTGCAGATTTTTCCAGATGACTGGGACGACTATGGTAAGTTTCATTTTTTTATGTTAATTTCAAAAGACTTTTCTTCCATATTCTCCTTAATACATGACCTTTGTCATTTTCCTCTCTCATCCCTTCTCTAATACGTGCACATTAGGCGATATACTGTATCACTCCAACGCAAATCTTATTGCTATATTGTACATATCATAGTGTATACAGCTGACCGCATGCTACCTTGGGTTGTTCAGTGGGTCATCCTGTTGGGAGTGTTGCACACTCAATAGGACAACCCAGGGAACAATGGCATGCATTTTAAATGTGGCAGGTAAGAAGACATTGTGCCTTTGTTCACTTCATCATGCAGTTTGTACAGCAGTGCAATGTATCAGTACTTTTGATCTCAGGAAGTATTATCATCATATTTCTTCTTTCCACCGGGTCACTGTCTTTTTTATTACTTCTTTAATTGGTTGTCAGACTCAGCCCTCAGGACTCCAAACAGGTCATGTTTTCCACATCACTTAGCAGGTGCATAGGTATACTTATTATTCACTAACACATTTTAAAAGATCCCTAGCCAAGCAGGTGAGATTCTGTACAGTCCTAATACTGTACCTTAAATATTCTATGTTTTCAAGGATATATTCTACCAACATATGTATTCCTTTATATCGAGACATATGTTTCCCTACCATTACCAAGCATGCGGTGCTCCCAAGAGTCAAAATGTAATAGTACAGGGAAAAAGAGAAAAGAAGACTAATTTTCTGGGACTTTTTTATGTGTTTTTTTTATTAAAACATGAAATATTTATTAGTATGAATTAAAGGGTATCATCCCATTCTCCCACCACAAAAAAAATGGAAAAAGGTGACACCTTTAAATTAGAGATGGGAGGTCTGATTCCTTGGAATCCAGACCATTTCAAATATTGGGGACCGAGTCATCTTAGCAGCATACTCGCAGGACTTGGATTCTATATAAGTCTCCACGGCCAGGACTCTTCACATACGCTGGTGAAATCTGCACTTTTTTCTGCTGTAGTGGCTGTTGGTTGTGCTGCAAATGTATAGGGATCATGCTGCTGAAAGCTGCTCTATAATCTGCTGTAGTAGCTGTAAGTAAGGAGTAGGTCTCCGGACTCACAAATGGTAAAAGTCAGGGGTGCTGTTGTTAAAATAAATTTACACTGGCCCTGTCTTGTATGCTGTAAAAATTCAGAGGTGCTGTTGTTAAAATAAATTTACACTTGCACTGTCTTGTAAGCTGTAACAGTTCAGGGGTGCTGACGGTAAAACATTTTTACACTGGCCCTGTCTTGTATGCAGTAAAAAATCAGGGGTGCTTTTGTTGAAATTAAAATACACTGGCCCTGTCTTGTATGCTGTTAAAATTCAGGGGTGCTGTTGTTAAAATAAATGTACACTGGCCCTGCCTTGTATGCTGTCAAAATTCAGGAGTGCAGTGAAAATAAATGCACACTGGCCCTATCTTGTATGCTGTAAAAATTCTGGGGTTCTGTTGTCAAAATAAAAGTACACTGGTCCTGTATGCTGTAAAAATTCAGGGGTGCTGTTGTTAAAATAAAAGTACACTGACCCTGTCCTGTATGATGTAGAAATACAGGGGTGCTGTTGTTAAAATAAAAGTACACTGGTCCTGTCTTGTATGCTGTAAAAATTCAGGGGTGCTGTTGTTAAAATAAACTTACACTGGCCCTGTCTTGTATGCTGTTAAAATTCAGGGGTGCTTTTGTTGAAATAAATGTACACTGGCCCTGTCTTGTATGCTGTAAAAATTCAGGGGTGCAGTTGTCAAAATAAAAGTACACTAGTCCAGTGTGCTGTAAAAATACAGGGGTGCTGTTGTTAAAATAAAAGTACACTAGTCCTGTATGCTGTCAAAATACAGGGGTGCTGCTGTTAAAATAAAAGTACACTGGCACTGTCTTGTAAAAATACAGGGATGCTGTTTTTAAAATAAAAGTACACTGGCCCTGTCTTGTATAAATACAGGGGTGCTGTTGTTAAAATAAAGGTACACTGACCATGTGTTGTATGCTGTAAAAATACAGGGGTGCTGTGAAAATAAAGGACCACTGTTCTGTGTAATAATAAATAATTATCTCTAAGGCCAGCCCTTTGCAAAGACACGGGTGTAAGATAAACCCTATGAAGGACATACACTTGTCAAAATCTAATACAAGGGATGGTGTACTTAAGAGACCCCAAAATCTGAATCCAGTGCTCATTAGACAGAGATCTCAGATCAGATTCCCATTTCAGCCGGTGGCTGTGTAATTGATCTGGAGTAACCCTATTAGTAATGCATATATTGAAGATATTTTCTCTTTTAGGCCCAGGTTGAGCAACAACACTTTAACAGGCAAATCTGAAATTACCAGAGAACCACTGGGAAATTGGGCTGTAACAGCATGCCGCAGGTGGAGATACCTAAACAAAGCAGTATTAGGGATGTCATATTCTTTCTTCAACTGCTGAAAGGATTTAAACACTCCTCCGTAATATAGCTGACCCATAGATATTACCCCTGAGTAATCCAGATATTATCCAGGGACAGTTTACACAACTCTGGATACATAATATTAAACCATAACGAAGCACAAGTATCATGGTCCGGTCAATCATAGAGAGAATGAGCATAACGCCAAACCAACATGGCCTGACGACACAAAAGGGGTAATCCTGCTACTAAAATACCAGAGAGCAGAAATTGAAGAGGAGAAATAGAAAAAGTAGAAGGGCACTCCACCCGCTCAGCCAAAAATCCCACCATAGTCAGGTCCGTCTCACCCATAATCCAACTAGATAGATGTGTCAACTACGCTGCCATATAGTAGAGCCTAAGATTCGGAAGACCCAATCCCCCTGACAACTGAGATTTATACAAAGTTTTAATAGAAACTCTAACTGGTTTGTTGCCCCATATAAATGACAACAGTACACTTTCAATCCCACCAAACTCTTTTTTTCGGAAAATAAATAAGGGAGTTTTGTAATATATAACAAATACAAAGTCAATATTCTGAACTACATATTCAGTAGCTTGGGGAGTGATCCAAATACCAAGTTATTTGAACTGAAGCGTCCACTGCAAAGGGTGACCAGTGTGCATCCCTTCGGGAGCACAACCAGAGATAGGGAAAATATGAGACTTTTCCCAATTAATCAGTAACCCTGAATAAACACCAAACCAGTCAATTACATGAAACATAGCCTGAAGGGAATCTTCCGAATCCTGCAAAAGAGAAGCATATAATCAGTGTAGAGGGCTATAACGTCCACCACCTCTCCAATTTTAATGCCCAGAACCTCCGCAGCAGCATGTAATAGGCTAGCCAGGGACTCGATAGCGATTGCAAAGAATGCGGCGCACAGGGGGTAACCTTGTCGGATCCCCCTCTACAAGGAAAATGCTTCTGATGAAAAACCATTCACTGTCACTCGGGCCATAGGGGAAGGATACAAAATTTGGAGAAGACTGATAAATTGCGGTCTGAAAGCAAATTTTCGAAGGACTCCACAAAGATACACCCACTCCATGAATTCGAAGGTCTTGGCAACGTCAAGAGACACCACCACTGCCCCCGACTCCACTAAGTCCCGCTCCTACAGATGGCAGAATAGTCTGCACAGATTTGGGGGAGTTGATTTACCCAGCATAAACCCGGTCTGATCCGGGTGTATAACAGAAGTTATAACTGAATTTAGATGAGTAGCCAATAGGTTCTCCAAAATTTTAATGTCAGTAGTCAGTAGGGATATAGGGGGTCCTTCAGACCTGATCGTAGCTGTGCTAAATTTAGCACAGCTACGATCACTTACACTGACATGTGGGGGGACGCACAGCACAGGACTAGTCCGCCCCGCATGTCAGGCCGCTTCCCCCACCGCACAAGTACAAAAGCATCGCACAGTGACATCACGCAGCTGCTGCGGTCCGTCCCGCCTGCGTTGGCCAGACTGCGCCCACAATATGGCATCCAAATGCCGCCATGCCGCCCCCTCCCACCCAGTGACCGCCTCTGCCTGTCAATCAGGCAGAGGCGATCGCTAGGCAACGATGGCACATGTGCAGTTCTGACCTGATTGCACCACTGCAAACAACAGCAGCGTGCGATCAGGTCGAAATGACCCCCATAGGTCACTAAGACTCTGGTAATAAAGGGTTCTTCCCTGGTTTTATAAAAACAATAATAATGGCTTCAGACATAGCTCTTTAAAGAGACTCCCTCCGAGACAGCGAGTTAGATAAATCTAGCAAATAAGGGACGAAAAACTCTTTAAATGTCTTATATAGCTCCGTGGGGATCCCACCACAGCCAGGGACCTTTGAAGCAGAAAGAGACGAGACAGCCACCTCAATCTCTTGCAAGGTAAATGGTGCATCTAGGGCCTCAGCATCCTCACAGGACAAACAGGGCAGAGTAACTTGAGCCAATTAGTCCCCAAGCTGCTCATCAGAATAGGAGACCTGAGAGGCATACAGGTAAGAGTAGTAGTGGCGAAAAAATCCTGCCACCTCCACACACAGAAAATTAAAAGCAGATGTCAAGAAAAAAAACTGTCCCCACCCACTCCCACCCTGTATAACCTTGAAAACCTAAGACATACCCAGATCCCATAACCAAACAGATTTTTTTTTAAAAAGTAACCGTCCCAAGAAAAGGCAAATTAAGGGATAGGGGATAACAGAAACCCCTACACTATAATCAGCAGGGACTCCTCACTAATAGCAACAAAATATATCCCCTGACTCTACAAAACAAATAATATAAATATGCAGTGGGGTGAGAAGCTGCAGTAATGCTCAAATAAACATTTAAACAGATAATAGAGAAAAAATGCAATTGCAAGGCCAAGGTCCAACACCTCCCATGATATATCAAAAAACATAATCAATAGAAAAGTCTATCAATGAGGAGCATGGGGTTGCCACTCCAGCCAATCCTCAGCATCTTGGTGAGAATTAAAGAAATGAGTAGCATTATTGAATTCCAGCTGCAGAAGAGTATTGAATGTTCCAATCCAGGAGTTTCCTCTTGATGTGCAGACATTGGGAACAACTCTTTTGCACCTCCAGGGTGAAATATGGAAAGACAAAAATATTATGCCCATCAAACTGCAAAGGGCGCTTTGTCTGAGCCAGTTGCAAAGCAGCGTCATGATCCTTGTAGTGTAAAAAGCGTGCAATAAAAAAAGTCCGAGCAGGAGCTCCAGGCGGGGTTGGGTGAGGCGGAAGCCTGTGTGCTCCACTTCAAATTGGGGAGTAAACTCTGCTCTATCAAACAGCTGAATAAACCAAGTATCAAGGAAAGTCTCTGGAGAAGAACGCTCCGCCCTCTCAGGAAGCCAAACAAATCTGACATTGTTGTGTCATAGTCTTCCTTCGATATCAGACAGTTTAGCTTGCAATGAGACCATCTGAGATGACAAGTCAGAAACTTTAGTTTGCAAAGGAGATGTAGTGTCCTCAAGTGCCGAGATCCAATGTTCAGTTTCACCCACTCTCTCACGAATTTTCTGCAAATCTTGCCAAAGTAGAGAGACATCCACCTGCACTTGCACAATTTTATTAATAACTCTCTGTTCAGATGCAGAAATTGCTTGCAATATCTGTTGGGTAGAATGCACAGGCTCAACAGGCTCAGTGGTGTCATCCTCTAGTGCAGGAGAGGATGGATTGGAATCCCCTGCCTGGCAGATTGAGAAGTTTGGGAGGACCGTGAAACTTTTCCAGTTTCACAGCAGCTCCCGCTGCCTGACTGCCTTTCACCATAATGAGGACGGCTGTGTAACTCAAAGCATGACAAGAACAAAGTAGATACAGTCCCAGAGAGAGAGATGCAGGAAGGGCCTGGTATTACAAACACAATATGTAAAAATAAAACTTGTAGGTCCTGAGGAGGGTAACTGTGATATAATAAGAGCAACAATAAGCAAATATATAAGCAGGATATCAGGGTGCAAAACAGTAGTTTAATCCAGGGCTAAGATGTATCAGCACACTAGCTCTAATTGAAGCATAGTAAAATGGAGAATTCAAGCATCCAGGCTCAGGCAACCAGTAATAGTAGTTCCAGTATCCAGAACAAATCACCAGTAACAAGGAACCCACTTACTAGGGTAATGCAGGAGAGAAATCTTTTCATGTGCAATCCATTAATGTGCACCAGTAGAAATGTCCTTATGGTGGGAAATTGCGCACGCAGCCAAGAGCTCCCAGGTGCAGGCAGAGAGCGGAGGTCCAGTCCCTCACACTGGCCAGTCCCAGCAGTGCAAATTTGGTGCAGAGAGCCCCTGCTGGAATGGGTGGTCTTCAGTATGCCGGCGATCGGGATCCCGGTGCACAGTATACCGGCGCTGGAATTCCGACAACTGGCATACTGACACTTATTCTCCCTCGTGGGGGTCCACAACCCCCCTGGAGGGAGAATAAAATAGTGTGGCGCGCATAGTGCGCCACCGTGCCCGCAGCGTGGCGAGCGCAGCGTGGCGAGCGCAGCGAGCCCGCAAGGGGCTCATTTGCGCTCGCCACACTGTCTGTATGCCGGCGGTCGGGCTCTCGTCGCCGGTATGCTGGTCGCTGGGAGCCCGACCACCGGCATACCATACCACACCCACTGGAATCACTCTGCAGCCAGTCCTGCACCACAGTTGTGAAAACAGTTCCAGAAGGGAGGAAAAATGGTGGGTCTGCAGCGGAGAGAAAATGGCGGGGCTGCAGCAGGAGAACACTCTCACGGTCAGCAGCCCGCCAATTCCGCATATTCAGGGATCCCTGGCCGTCCACGTCCAGCGGCAGTAGTTCTCAGTGGCACAGTCCACCAGCCAGAGCGGCAGAGGAGATCCAAGGGCCGCGACCTGAAGCAGGGCGGGGCACAGCGAAGGATCAGGAGGCAGGGCCGGTCCCGGCTGCACCACGCAGTACCGAAAACTCAAAGCACCCCAGAAGATTCAGTCACACAAAGTTTATCCAAGGGTGCAGTGCATCAAGACAAAGCTGCACACCCAATTCCAGCACATTTGCGCCTTGGAGAAGAATATTAATACAGGATGTAGTGGAGGAGCTGCAGTTTGCAGCTGCTACTCTATGCCATGCCGAGCCAAGCCACGCCCCTCCCCCCCCCCCCTCCCCCCCAGCACAGTCTTATTAGCATCTTCTCAACCCCCTGAACAGCCGCTCTCTGATCTGACCTGGCTTCCTCCTTCCAGAGAGCTGCCATGAAGTCGGCAAACTATGTTAGACACAGATTGCCCAATCATTGCTTTTTCATATTATTAAAGCAGTTCAATGACTTCTATTCATTTGCTCTTTCACATGCACTTCAATTATATGGATAAACAATGATCGAACAATCTGTGTCTATCAAAGAGTGCACTTGTGTAATTAACATGCACAATTGCATTTATACAGTATGTACAGTATATGACAGAAACTTCAATGTATATCTGACACTGACATGTCTGCATTTATGGTGCATTTTCCCAGAAAGGAAACACAAATAACAGAGGTCTGTCCAACTGTACATGGACCCAATAATGTCATAGTAACAAAATATATTTACCTCGTCCTACAAAAAGCCATGGGTTATGATGAAAACATTATTAACACAATTTATTACTTAGGTATCCAATCTGTAGCATCATTTATTCCACTAAACAATAACACCCAGCAGACGACACTGATAAATGATATATACCTGCTATCACTTTATATGTGTGCTTGTATTTACAGAAGTTTCAGATGCAGAAGTCCCTTATAATATCTTCAGCAGCATTCTTAGAGCCAACAAAGGTACTGTATGAACATATTACTACTGTAAGTGCTAAAGCATAATATGAAGGAGCTATGGCCCTCATTCCGAGTTGATCGCTCGCAAGCTGCTTTTAGCAGCAGTGCAAACGCTGAGCCGCCGCCCTCTGGAAGTGTATCTTAGCTTAGCAGAAGTGCGAAAGAAAGGTTAGCAGCAGAGCCGGCCTTAGGCATAGGCAAATTAGGCAATTGCCTAGGGCATCTGGTATGCCTAGGGGCACATGCAGCTTCCGCTGATTAAAATGATATGTGGCATGCATATATTCTGTGTGTAGCATTTCATATGCAGACACAGCCACAGTTGCACAGTATATAGGCATGCTGCATATCATTTTAATCAGCAGAAGCTTCTTGTGCATCCTAGCCACATAGCAATGCAAATAAGAATAATTTTCATAAAAAATAGGCATCCGACGTTAGCAGAGCTGCCAGTTGACTCACGCCAGGAACTATATGTGTCATTATGTGTATAAGGGCATTAATAATGTGTAACATATGTGTAAGGGGCACTATGTGTGTCATTAAGTGTATAAGAGCACTAATAATGTGCGGCATATGTGGGCACTGCCATTATGTAGTGTTAGGACTGCTGACATCGGAGAAGCCGTGAAGTGGTGTAGCAGCTTAAACATGTGTAAACTAATTCTCTGAATTTCTATTACCAGATAGGTTCAGGTATGGTTACAGGTAATTTTTTAGTGTGCTGAAGGGAAATGTAGTGGTAGGATTTGCAACCCCTCCCCTCTCTGTTGGTTTGTCTGTGACCCCTCCCCCTTTCCAGCACCTGAAACATAATTATCTACAGGAATAATCAAGCATTTACCATTGTTTGTCTGCTTGTGTACGAGAGGCAATGAATGGGAGCAGTATTTGGAAGGCATGCTGTGGCATGCTGCTCCTTGTAGCGCCAATGGGAGATCCTGGGGGTGGCTCCTGGGTAAGTTAGCTCTCTGTCTGGATGTGTTTTAGTAATAGCCTTTATCATGAGGCCTACTGTGACAAATTACATGGCCCTATGTGGGCACTGCCATTATGTAGTTTTAGGACTGCTGACATCGGAGAAGCCATGAAGTGGCGCAGCAGCTTAAACATGAGCTTGCAAACATGTGTAAACTAATTCTCTGAATTTCTATTACCAGATAGGTTCAGGTTTGGTTACAGGTAATTTTTTAGTGTGCTGAGGGGAAATGTAGTGGTGGGATTTGCAACCCCTCCCCTCTCTGTCTGTGTGTCATTATGTGTATAAGAACACTAATAATGTGCGGCATATGTGTAAGGGACATTTTGTGTGTCATTATGGGCATTTACAATGTGCGGCATATGTGTAAGGGACATTATGTGTGTCATTATGGGCATTAACAATGTGCGGCATATGTGTAAGGGAAATTATGTGTATAAGGGCATTAATAAGGGTTGGCATAATGTGTAAGGCGCATTATGTTTATAAGGACATTACTAATGTGTGTCATATGTGTAAGGGGCATTACTGTGTGGTATTATGTGTATAAATGCATTACCAATGTGAGGCATTATGTGTATAAGGTGCCCTACTGTGTGGCATATAGAAAGGTCACTACTGTGTGGTCTAATGTGAATAAAGAGCAATATGGTGTGGTGTAATGTGAATAAGGAGCAATACGGTGTGGTGTAATGTGAATAAAGAGCAATATGGTGTGGTGTAATGTGAATAAGGAGCAATATCGTGTGGTGTAATGTGAATAAGGAGCAATTCAGTATGATGTTATGTAAATGAGGGGCACTACTGTGAGGAGTAACGTATATAAGGTAAAGTGGTACTACTGTGTGATGTAATGTGAATAAGGGACACTATTGCATGATACATTGTGAATAAAGTTGCACTACTGTGAGGCATAATTTGAATTGGGGCTACTATTGTGTGGCCATGCCCCTTGCCAGCAAAAACACATACCTTTTTGGGTTGTGCGCCGAATATGCACACTGTTCTTATTTAAATTACAGGGGGTAGGAAAAAACAAAAGGACTGCTATGGGTGGGGGGTAATGGTGCTGGGAAAGCGGGTGCAGGGTCAGAGGCAGAACTAGCGGTAGTGCTAGGGGGCACCAGCCAAAATCTTGCCTAGGGCATCATTTTGGTTAGGGCCGGCTCTGGTTAGCAGTTCTGCTACTAAAAAATTTCATGCAGTTTCAGAGTGGCTCGATACTTACTCCTACCTTGCAATCACTGCAGAATGTTTAGTTCCTGGTTTGACGTCACAAACACACCCTGAGTTCGGCCAGCCGCTCCCCCGTTTCCCCAGCCACTCCTGCGTTTTTATCAGGCACTCCTGCTTTTTTCAGCACACTCCCTGAAAATGCTGAGTTGCCGCCCAGAAACACCCACTTCCTGTCAATCACACTACGAACACTCGAGCGACTGAAAAGCGTTGCTCGAGCTTGTGTAAAAATGCATAGTTTTGTGTGAAAGTACTTCGCGCGTGCGCGCTGCGTACTATATGTATGCGCAGAACAGACAATTTTTAGCCTGATCGCTATGCTACGAAAAACGGCAGCGAGTGTTCAACTCGGAATGAGAGCCATTGTTCAAACCCTAAACCTGGAGGAATATTATTTTCAGTTGTAAAATAATTCCTGCACTGTAAATTAGTGTACACGTTATAGCCAATCATGTTCTAATAACAGCATAATTGCAATTTAGACTTAAGATAGAATCTGACCTAGATCTTAGTGAAAGAGTGAGGAAGTTGTCCATAGCAATCAATCAGCTTTGAAGAAGCATTTATTAAGTACATTTTATAATATGAGAGGAAGTAGATTGATGGTCCACTTCTCCACTCTTTCACTGATACATCAGCCCCTTAATCACAGTACACTAACATATGAATATTTACCTCTCTTCTCCTGATTAACATAGATATTAAGGTGCCTGTAGTAGGAGGTGACATGTTAATAAATATTGGACGCAGCGCCAACACCTGTACAACCTGCCCGTGGCCCAAATCTGCAGATGGAACCGTCCCTGTGCCATACACCTTATCCTCTGTTTATAGTGAGTAGCCTCTTCCTTATGTTATATTATTATTCTCAAGGACATCTATATTACAGTGTATTATAATAAATATGTAATTTTACTTCTGCACAGCTGCCAGTCAGGTCAGTCTGTTCCAAAATTCTATGCAGGAGATGGAAACATTGACGTGTGTGAGGTTTATACCTCGGACAACAGAGAAGAGTTTCCTCAACATTGTCTCATCACAGGGGTATGTTCTTCCACTCTCTGTCATAAGGGATGATTATTATGGGTACAGATGACAGCATAATCCGGGGCTTGTTGGACTAAATTATATATAATGCATATGTCCCACACTGTATATAATGTACACAGCAAAAAATAAAATTGTACTTCTTCTGTTCTTAAAAGTTTGCAAACCTCCCGATAGAAATACTTAGATAACATTTTATTTTAAGTAGTTCTATATTATTATTCATAACATTTCTGTACCTTTGATTATTCTTTTGCTATAACAAGTGTGTTGACAATATTGGCATACCTTCCTCTCTGCTTCCAGATGTGCATCATATGTGGGACGAATAGGTGGAGGTCAGATGGTTGCAGTAGATACTGCTGGTTGTATGTCCAGAGGAATTATACAACATGAAATAGATCATGCCCTGGGATTTCACCATGAACATACAAGGACTGACCGTGATGACTATGTCACCGTCATGCAACAGTATATATCACCAGGTACATACACAGATATACATTATGTGTTACTTAGAGAAACTATCGTCTTTACACTCAAATGCGAGATGTAGTAATCAGAGACTTCCTGTTACAGGAAATAAGATCAATTTTGCCATACAAAACACTGATGATTGGGGTCTGCAGTATGATTATGGGTCAGTGATGCATTATGACAAGTAAGTTGCTGCCTTTTGCCATGTACAGTGTTACTGATAGGTGATGATGCTAGAAAGTGATTAGAACACATTGATGTCAGAATGGTGCATTGTATAATGTATATTTCTGGATTGTACTGATGACCACTTCATACTGCCATGTCTTTTGTCTGTGTGACAGGTATTCATTCTCTAACACTTCTAAACAACCCACCATTGTACCCCATCCTGACCCAAATGTGCCCATTGGACAAAGGATTGGACTGAGTATCTTGGATGTTGCTAAAATTAACCATCTTTATCAGTGTAGTAAGTATTGATAGAAATATGGAGGCAACACAAGTAAAGTTGGCGGGTGGTCTTCAGGTTGCCGAATGTCGGGATCCCGGCGCACAGTATACCAACACCCGGCATACCGACAGATATTCTCCCTCATGGGGGTCCATGACCCCCCTGGAGGGAGAATAAGTAGCGCGCCACTATGCCCGCAGCGTGGCAAGCACAGCGAGACCACAAGGGGCTAATTTGCGCTCGCCACACTGTCGGTATGCCGGCGGTCGGGCTCCTGGCGCCGTTATGCTGGTCGCCCGGAGCCCGGCCGCCGGCATACCATACTACACCCAAAGTTGGCTGGATCTTGCAAGGAAAGAGGGATATTCTGCTCATGAGGCAAAGTTAGGATTATATTAGACAAAACACTTCTTCCCATTCAAATAATCCAAGATACATCATATTTTATTATTGTGAGTGGTGCATACTAGAAAGGAACATAAATAAATTGAAATTAGAAAAAGGAAATTATTCTGTATGGAGGCAATGTTGCAATAATGTGAATTCAAACATTAGTTTTATTACAAATATCTAATATATAAAAATGAAAATTTGTCCTTCAGTCCTTCTGTCTTTCTATACAAATCCACAGTTTACAAGTGAAGATCGTGAAATTTCACATACAAGCGTATTAAAACATGGTGGAGGCAACTAAAACAATTTGAAATCCCTAGCAACCCTAGGGGGGGTGCAGACAGCAGCACAGAGTATATCAGGAGACAGCATAACTCCGGAATTGCAGGAGCAATGTACTCAAAAATTGGTACACATATGCCTTACAATCTGGCAACAAAAACTGTGGGAGGAAGACACCCCTAGCACCCTTAGGGGTGAGGCAGCAGCACTGAGTATTTCAGCAGACAGCATAACTCTGGAATGCCTGCAGCAATTTATAACAAAATTGGTACACATATGACTTACACTCTGGAACAAACTCTGTGGGGGTTAGACACCCGTAGCACCCCTAGCGGTGGGACAGCAGCACAGAGTATTTCAGGAGAATGCGTAACTCCCAAATGGCTAGACCAATTTACAACAAACTGGGTACACATATGACTTACACTCGGCAAACAAACAATGTGGGGGTCAGACACCCCTACCACCCCTAGGGTTGGGACAGTGGCACAGAGTATTTCAGCAGACAGCATAACTGTGGAAGGCCTGGAGCAATTTACAACAAATTTGCTACACATATTACTTACACTCTGGGAACAAACACTGTGGGGGTAACACACCACTAGCACCCCTAGGGGTGGCCCAGCAGCACATACTATATCAGGACATGCATGATATGTCAGTGATGACGGAGCTGCATGTGACGGGGCAGTGACATGATGTGAGGAAGGGAATGGAGGTAGCATGAACCCACACACTGAGAGTTATATAGTGGAAGTAGCTTCGTCCCCCAGCAACACATTGGGTTTTCATTTTATTGATGTGTATAACATTTTACATGCTTTTTTATACTATGTTATTTATACTGTGTGTTTAATATTTAAATTAATTTTTGTAAACAAACACTCTTAAAATCCCAGGCAACGCCGGGTACTCCAGCTAGTAATATACAAATGTTGATTAAATGGTTAAACCTATGAACATTGTTAAAAGTTATGTGTTGTGGCCTTTATTCAATTGACCTATAATGTGCTTCCTGTATTAATTGCCTGGTATAATATAATAGTTGCTAATATATGGTTTGAGTTGTTAGTCTAAATACTTGTATTGCTGTACAGTTCCTAAGGTACTTCATATTACACTCCGCCTCTCACATACTGTATAGAGTGACAGTAGCACTAAGGTTGATACAAGCTAAACATCCTGTAATAATTGTTGCTACAAAGTTTAGTAACGTGTTAGTGTTGCAATATCAGCCAATATGCACAGTCCTGGCAGGTATTCAATTATGTGCTTAGATGCCGGATACTATTTACCACACATAAGAGGAGATGTATCAAGCCTTCAAAAGCTTCTAGGTATTATTTTTCTAGCAGTTTATAAAATGTGAGCTAATTAGTCACTATGGGCAACTTCTCCACCTTATCTCTTGAAGGTTTGATCTCCCTCATGACCCTATAGGCATATAGATTTCAACATGAAAAAACTAGAGATGTGTGATGACCCCCATGTTTTGTTTTTGGATCTTGATTCAATTTTGTGCTTTGGCTGTGATTTTGAAAAACCACTCGCAAGTGTTTTGGTTTGGATTTGGTTTTCGCTTCAGTTTAAAAACGATACAAAAAATAAAAATATTGATGAATATTGACAAAATTTGATGAAAATAGGTAAAATCAAGTCATTTTTCAATAGAAATTTTGACATTTTTATAAAAAATTCAATTTCCAAACCGCAGTAAGTTCCAAACAAGAACTTGGCTCAACATGGATCTCCTCGGGAGAGGCGGACAGAGTTTTTGGTTCAGTTTAGATCCACAAACCTGTGGTCGATTCAGATTTCTGGAGAACCAAACATCACTAGAGTAAAATAAATGTTGATATTTGTTTTTCTGGCAGCAGGGGTAGGGCTGGTGTTAAGTGGACACTGATAATGATGTCAGCTATAAAACTAAGCATACAGATAGGGTTGGTGCAGTCACACAGGGGGTAATTTAGAGTTGATTGCAGCAGCAAATTTGTTAGCAGTTGGGCAAAACCATGGTGGTCATTCCGAGTTGTTTACTCTGTAAATTTCTTCGCATCGCAGCGATTTTCCGCTTAGTGCGCATGCGCAATGTCCGCACTGCGACTGCGCCAAGTAAATTTGCTATGCAGTTAGGTATTTTACTCACGGTTTTTTCATCGTTCTGGTGATCGTAATGTGATTGACAGGAAGTGGGTGTTTCTGGGCGGAAACAGGCCGTTTTAGGGGCGTGTGGGAAAAAACGCTACCGTTTCTGTGAAAAACGCCGGAGTGGCTGAAGAAACGGAGGAGTGTTTGGGCGAACGCTGGGTGTGTTTGTGACGTCAAACCAGGAACGACAAGCACTGAACTGATCGCACTGGCAGAGTAAGTCTCGAACTACTCAGAAACTGCACAGAGATGTCTTTTCGCAATATTGCAAATCTTTCATTCGCAATTTTAAGAAGCTAAGATTCACTCCCAGTAGGAGGCGGCTTAGCGTGTGCAAAGCTGCTAAAAGCAGCTTGCGAGCGAACAACTCGGAATGAGGGCCCATGTGCACTGCAGGTGTGACAGATATAACATGAGCAGAGAGAGTTAGATTTGGGTGGGTTATTTTGTTTCTGTGCAGGGTAAATACTGGCTACTTTATATTTACACTGCAATTTAGATTTCATTGAACACACCCCACCCAAATCTAACTCTCTCTGCACATGTTATATCTGCCCCCCCCCCCCCTTCCTGCAGTGCACATGGTTTTGCCCAACTGCTGACAAATTTGCTGCTGCGATCAACTCTGACGTAGGCCCACAGATGGGTACATCTCAGCATCTGATTCTGTGTACACAAAGTGGGTGTAATTACAGCCAACTTGTTTTTCGCTCTGCATCTACACTATAGAATGTACATAGTGATATCACCTTACAGCTGTCACATATTCAGTACATCCTAATGATATAATAGCTATATACACTACATCACTTCTATAGTTAGTGACATTTATTATTGTTTTCTCTTTTAGACGTTTGTGCTAATTTGCTAAATGATAACAGTGGTGTTGTGAGCTCGGCCAACTCTGTCTCAGCCAATCCTAATAATGGAAACTGTGTTTGGTTGATCAGGACCCCATCTGGGCAGGTACAGTAATGAGTTGGTGCAAACGGAGATAATAGATCACACTTCTATAATCAGTTACTATAGGGGCATTGCATCCAATACATCTGGCTAATAAACTGATCAAATCCCACTTCACTGAGATAGATTTTAATCTGTCAAGATAAAGCTACACAAGGTGCAATCACCAGCCAATATGTATACATGCCCCATACAGTCTGAAGGTGCAATATTTTTGCATTGTGTATGCAGCAACCTGAAGGGTTATGATCGGCATCAGCTCTGTCCGTAGTGTAAATATAAATTTGTTAGTAATAAATATTGTACAAATAAGCAAATGAGGACTGCATCTTATTGCTCATAAACATGAAAAACACGCCCATTTATACAAATTTCATAAAATACCATGAGCAGTATTTGACTACAAAACCACTTTACACGGCAAAGAATACTTCTTCAGAAATAAAGACTGATTCATGCACAATTGGGGATGGAGAACTTGGGCATATTTATATAATATCTATCTATCTATCTATCTATCTATCTATCTATCTATCTATCTATCTATCTATCTCATTTATCTATCTGCACACTACCTGGGTTTCCCAGCAAGAGTTAAGCAACTTGCATCTAGTACAAAATGCAACTGCCAGGCTATCCGAGATCTGTTAGCGCTATATAAATAATATTATTGCTGAGATGTTAATAATAAATTCTAATAATGGATAAGCAGTTATGTTGGTGAAAAGAATGTGATTATGTTGATGCTTCAGTAATTAATTCCTTCCAGGCTCAACCTCTTGAGTTTTGTATTACATGCAGGAGAAGTGTGAAGGAATACTGGGGCACCATATACAATGGGGGTATATAATGGGATTGTTTAGGCCAGTGCTAAGATATAATGCTCAGTTTGAAAGTCTTACAATAACCCACTGGATAAGCCTTGCAGGTGATCACATCCTCATGCTGCAATGTCCATTTTGACATAAAAGTATATAACAAAAATTACACTTTATGGGATTTCTGAAACAAAATTTACAAATAAATAAATAATTTATTTCTGACTGCCTGATGTAACAATTGTTTTCTATGTAGGTTAGCCTGAATGGCATTAGCTTTAATGTCCAGTCCTCACCAGAGTGCGCATCTTACTACATGAAGATTTATGATGGTCCCAGTAGGACGTCTCCTGTGCTGAAGGACAAAACTTGTGGGACTGGTGTAATCCCAGTAATCATTGCTTCCACTAGCCAAATGCTGATAGAGATTTTCAGTGGCCGCAGTGTTCCAGGGAACAGCTTCAGTGCCACATATAGCTCAGGTATTGTACTAAGTTCTAGAAATGCTTAATGTTATGGTTTTCCCCTGTCTAGTCTTACTTAGTATTCTACAGAGCTTGGATAAGAGGTCTCTGAGCTTTATATTCCTTCAGTGAGTATTACAGCATCACACTTACATGTTCAGTATTTTAAAGGAGACAAAAACCCACAGCTTTTGATCACTGAAAATACTTGGGAACTGTG
This sequence comes from Pseudophryne corroboree, assembly GCF_028390025.1. Taxonomy (NCBI): domain Eukaryota; kingdom Metazoa; phylum Chordata; class Amphibia; order Anura; family Myobatrachidae; genus Pseudophryne; species Pseudophryne corroboree. The sequence goes on from NC_086455.1 coordinate 149,940,391, forward strand.
TATAGAATGATATGATTTCCAGCGGTGGCTCCTACCTATATGGAGTAGGGGAGCTGCCGCTGCCTGGTCCGACTGAGGAGGAAGAGCGTCCTTGCAGCGGCCGCCGCTGGCCGGGTCCAGGCACCTGTATAATGAAGCTACAAGGAGCCGAGTCTGGCTCATGTGCACAAGCATCGGCTGCAGCCCATAGAAGCCAGCAGAAGACAGGGCAGGCAGCTAGTTCCCTACAGGATGCCAGCTCTCTGCCTATTGCAGTACAGTCTGGCAGTCCCGGAGGGAGGAAACACCTCCCAATGGGACTGCCTGTAGTATCTGTGACTGACAGGTAGGACTTCCAATAGGCAGCCACTGCCAGTCACAGTGAAGCCAATGCAGTCTCACAGACTGCATTTGGCTTCACTGACAGTGAGCAGGGTGGTTGATTTTACCTGGGGAGGGGGGGGGGGGGGTGGCTGCAGCCCATAGGTAAAAATTGTCAATGGATTGCTGGTAACAGTTACTATTCTGCTGTTAGACACTATGGGGTAAATATATTACCCCTCGTTATGGGGGAGAAGCGATGTCAGTGCACGTTCCGACACCTGCAGCTGTTGATTTCGACAACTGCAGGTGGCGATGCCCATACACCACAGCACGGACAGAGCTGCCCATGGCTGTGGTGTGTGTCAGCTCTGGACTGTGCTGGGGATCTCATGTGAGTAGCTAGATCCCACGCATGTGCGGAGAAGCCGGCCAGGAAGGAGACACAGCGCATCAGCACTAAGCTGATGTGCTGTGTGCTCGGGGGGGGGGGGGGGGGGGTCACCAGAAAAGCTCCCCCATTTCGGCATACAAGATGTTCTTACATCATGCCGATGTCGCTTCCTGCGTATGCTCGGTAGTGAGGCGAAGCAGGAAGTGTTATAGCGGCATGATGCGTGCAGCTATAATACATTTACCCATATGAACCTGAGTCGGAACCAGCCGCATCCATCTCTACATCTACTGCAGCATTATTGTCTTAGACTTTGTGCTAATGCTGCTACAAAGCCTTTCCCCTGGTATATATCTATGTATCCAAATGTGCAGGCACTCAGAAGCCCACTATCAGCATCTTTAGAAGCGGCAATTATGTTTAGGTGCAGTAGGTGGTGCATTTTATCTGTGTAAATATGGTCTCCCTGTGGAAGATTCTGGGTCTCCATACACAGCCATGATACTCCCATAAGATGCCAGCCCCCTAATACCACCAAGGAACACCCCATTTATTTTCAATGCACTTTGTCTACCATGTATCCAAATCTGTTCTGCGACTCCGAACATACAGTATATAGTGGGTCATTCCGACCCGATCGCTCACTGCACTTGTTCGCAGCGCAGCGATCGGGTCGGAACTGCGCATGCGCAGGCGCCGCAGTGCGCCGGCACATGCTGGACAGCCAAAGGCCGTCGTTCCCTAGCGATCGCCTCTGCCTGATTGACAGGCAGAGGCGGTCGCTGGGTGGGAGGGGGCAGTACGGCGGCGTTTGGCCGCCGTTTTAGGGGCACGGTCCGACCAATGCAGGCATGGCCGGACGTGCAAGGGGTGGGTCACAGCGGCTGCGTGACGTTACACGCAGCCGCTGCAACCAGGGGCAGTGACGAGCAACTCCCGGTCAGCCTCAAGAGCTGTGCTGGCCGGGAGTTACTCAACTGGTACAAAAGCATCGCCGCTGTGCGATGCTCTTGTACTTGTGTGTGTGGGGGGGGGGGGGGGACAGACATGCGGGGTGGGATAGCCCTGTGCTGGGTGTCCCCCCGCATGTCTGGGAACATGATCGTAGCTGTGCAAAATTTAGCACAGCTGCGATCAACTCGGAATGACCCCCATAGTCACATGTGCAGACCAAAAGTTGCTTTACTGAGTCCAACATTGCCGCTGCATCCAACTCAGAATCAGGCCCTATATACAGTATGTGTATATTTGTATACTCATTTTGCTATATAACAACTATTTTTTTCTCTATACCAACAGTAGTACTGCAGAAAACAGCCGGGTGAGGACAATAAGGGAAACCAGTGAGAAATTCCTGCAGTAAGAAAACCCTCTGTTTGTGGGAAGGAATTGATGTTATAACTGAAGCAAAACTCACATTATAATACAGTATATTTTCTATATGGCAAATATATTTTATTCTATCTAGGAATGTTTAGATTAGAACTGTAAAGTAACAGAATGTCTATATAGTCTACACAATCAAAAGTATTTCTCATATAGAATATTGGCCCTCATTCCGAGTTGTTCGCTCGTTAGCTGCTTTTAGCAGCATTGCACACGCTAGGCCGCCGCCCTCTGGGAGTGTATCTTAGCTTAGCAGAATAGCGAACGAAAGATTAGCAGATTTGCTAATACATAATTCTTTGCAGTTTCTGAGTAGCTCCGGACCTACTCACAGATTGCGATCAGCTCAGTCCGTTTAGTTCATGTTTTGACGTCACAAACACGCCCTGCGTTCGGCCAGCCACTCCTCCGTTTCTCCAGCCACTCCCGCGTTTTTCCTTGGCACGCCTGCGTTTTTTAGCAAACGCCGTGAAAACGCTGAGTTGCCGCCCAGAGACACCCACTTCCTGTCAATCACACTACAATCACTCGAGCGCTGAAAATACTTCGCTCGAGCTTGTGTAAATCTACTAAGTTTTTAGTTAAATAACTAAGCGCATGCGCTCTGCGTACCATGCGCATGCGCAGTTAGCAGCAAATCGCAGCATAGCGAAAATCGGCAACGAGCGAACAACTCGGAATGACCCCCATTGTGTTTTACTCTCTGTGTGAAGTGTAATATATTCTATAGTTTAGTAAAGTAAGAGCAAGTCTAGTAGATACTTTATATTTCAATAATATTGGTATATTGTATATTTGGATGTGACATTATTTTTAAAATCAGTTTATCATATGCTGATACTATCCAGGGATTTATCAAGTGTTAAACGTGGTATACGGCCTCTGGTGGTTTTAGATATACCAGTGGTCTCAATCCAAATACTATTGTCAAATTCTTGACATTTGTTGCATATCTTTATCATTTGTCATACAGTGGTAAAAGATTGGTCCATTTTGGCTAAAGAAAACATAGACAACCAAACTGAGCACTTTCCCTAGAATTCCCACAATTATGTCAATAAGTTCTACAAATTCAGTTTTACAATGAAACAGGCCATATCAGGGATGACAACAGTATCAATTTACTTGGCTATGTGCTGTGGTTGGAGTATAATAAAGACATGGTTCAGACAAGCCAAATTTTAGGAATTATTCAATATGGATTGAGTTGAACATTAATAACACTGAGTGCTGTATTCTCATTGATGTTCTGCACCAGAGTCATTTCATAATTATCTAATATGAGAACAGATTGGTGATGTATTCTACATGTAATACCCATCTTGATCCTTGGTAAAATCTACACCAATAACCCATTAGAAACAAAATATTTTAACAGGTGTCCTAAAGTTCAACGCCAAATATTGACAAGTTGGCAAATTTTGGCAAGTTCTGAGTGTCAAAATATATTGACTTATGTTATGTAATCACCTGTAGCCATCTGTACATGGCGAAGCCAATGTCAAGTACAATTATTTGACAATTTTGTCATTGAAACAAATTTGCCCAAGTTCATTCCCCAAGTGGCTGACCTGAAGACAGCATAATAAAGGACTTTACTTATGTCATGCTTTTCTATTATGCAGGCAAAGTTACCTGCCCAGATGATTTTTAAGCTCCTGTTACAATCAATTTATCAACATCTTAATCTCTCATTTTCACTCTCAACAAAATTCCAAACTGGGACAACCATAATTGCACTAGCTATCATCCCAAGTCACTCTTGAGAAATGATAAAAAGCTCTACCAAAAAAAAAAGTGCTGCCAATCCTAGTACACTACAATAAAGTAGGCTTCTTTGACAAGGGGGGTCATTCCGAGTTGTTCGCTCGCAAGTTAATTTTAGCAGATTTGCTCATGCTAAGCCGCCGCCTACTGGGAGTGAATCTTAGCATCTTAAAATTGCGAACGATGTATTCGCAATATTGCGATTACACACCTCGTAGCAGTTTCTGAGTTGCTTCAGACTTACTCGGCATCTGCGATCATTTCAGTGCTTGTCGTTCCTGGTTTGACGTCACAAACACACCCAGCGTTCGCCCAGACACTCCCCCGTTTCTCCAGCCACTCCTGCGTTTTTTCCGGAAACGGTAGCGTTTTTTCCCACACGCCCATAAAACGGCCTGTTTCCGCCCAGTAACACCCATTTCCTGTCAATCACATTACGATCGCCAGAACGATGAAAATGCCGTGAGTAAAATTCCTAAGTGCATAGCAAATTTACTTGGCGCAGTCGCAGTGCGGACATTGCGCATGCGCATTAAGCGGAAAATCGCTGCGATGCGAAGATTTTTACCGTGCGAACAACTCGGAATGACCCCCAATATCTGGTCCAAACGCTAATACACTTTGGGTAGATGGGAAATCTCTTAACAGGAGTTTAGGCTCTCTATCCATAACCCTCAGCTGAAGACATACTGTAGTCAATGGGATTCTATTCTCCATTTTCTGGGGGCACTCTTGTTATAGATTTAAAAAAAACTGGACAAACATATACATAAAAAGACAAGCATCTCAAAAGGTAACCAATAGGGTCATCTAGGAATATCTCCCGGATCAGCACAGCAAGTAGTATACGTACTAGCAAATAAACTGATCAGTTGTGCTCACTGCCCAAAAATAGGTGCAAGCACAGTGGGTAGCATATGAAGGTATAATCGTCATAGAAGTTCAATATCAATAGGTGTCCAATCATAGACTCTATTGTAGGCACAGTGCTACGCTATGATCACTCATACACAGATAAATACATTCAAGGTGGACATCAGATATCAGGGGAAGAGATAATACTGTATAAAATTAAATTGTCAATCAATGTCCCAAATCCTTGACCAGCTGTATGATATCAAGCAGTGATTCTCACAAAGGTAATCTCCCTAGAGTAATGTCATAATAATGGCAATCATTAGCAAGTACTAATATGCCATGTAGATAGCAGGTACCAATGGGTAGTGCAGTAAGCAAATTATTAATCCCTTTCACAATGAATTCCATACTGCTGCCGTATGCTGTGTGCAATGCATTATACAGCAGTTTATCGGGTCCTTATTACACCCTGGGATATGAAAAATATGTAGTATGGGCATCTGCTGTTGCTGTATGGTTCTAGTAAGTCCCACTCTCTCAGCACCAGGATACCCAGCACAAGTCCAGCAATGAGAATACCCCAGTACAAGATATAAGAGAGTAAGGTATAGTGGGGATCAAAGGCAGACCACCTAGCTGCAGTGGTGTATGCTGCTTCTCCCCATGTGCCTATAGCATTGGTGGGCTGTGAGTGGTACCTCACTGCAGGTGGTGTTGGAAGGAAGGTCAGATAAGATCACTGTGAGGTCTTCCTTATATGGTATGTGCTCTGGTACTTAGCATAGCAGGGTCATATAAGCCAACAATCAGACTGGCTTTATAATAAAATAAAATAAATGTAATTATAATTTGTTTAGGTCAATTCTGTTTGTTTGATACTGTTTGTTTGTTTGTTTGTTTGTTTGTTTGTTTGTTTGTTTGATACTGGTTCCAAGCAAAAAATACCAGAAACAACTACAAATTCTATTAAATGATGGCAGATCAGAATGAATCCTAAACAAACAGCATTATGAATTCCTGAACAACACTCATCTAGTCATACCAGTTTTCAGTTTTTGCTCACAAAAATAAAAATTTGAGAATCCACCAGGGAGACTCATTACATTGGGGATCAACTCCCTTACTGCAAATTTGTTTGAATATATTTGTCATTTCTAACAGCCATACAGTATGTAAAATAACATATGTGAAGGAACAAGATATAAATGTCATCATTACCATACAGTTGAAAGATACATATTGGCTGGCCACAAGTGACGTTACATCACTGTACACAGTGATAGACCATAAACAAGGAATGGACAAAATAATGTGGTTCCTGTTAGCAGATCTCAGACTGGAAAGATCACAAATAGACTTCATAATCAGGGGTATAGAGTACATATTGATACACAATTATATTTCAATATATGTTTCAAGACACATTTTACCTACATAGCAGAAGGTACCGCAATGGGGACAAATTTGCACTAAGTTACGCAAACTTTTTATGAGCACATGGAAAGCTGATAACATCTGGGCTAATAGTGAACTACTCGGAAATTTAGTCCTGTGGATTTATAGATGATGTTTACTATATTTGGGTGGGGACGAAGGACCGTCTGAAATAATTCACATAATACATTAACACCAATAATTCAAACTGATATTTACCACCAGTTACGGTAAGGAACAAGTACAAATACTGGACTTAGACATATACTCAGGACAGAGTGTAATCCGGATGAAAAATTATTATAAACATGTAGATGTACATATATAGTAGCAGATGCTCAATTAGCTTAGTGATATCATTCAGGTGCATGAAAGGGAGGGTTTTTCTAAGCAGGAAAAAAAAACACATTTTGTTTCCCCCAGCACCCTGAATAATAGAAGTAACCACATTTAAATCCCGTACAATATCTTAGAATTCAGAGATTTTGGTTACATATATCTGCGCAAATGTATGTATAAGCCCCCAAGCCGCATCAAGGCATCTCTGTATATATTGGGGGTTCCTAGCCCTATATCTAGGTGCAGGACATGACACCCCAAAAAGCAGCATAAGCCAGACAGCCCAAGGCAGCATACCAGTGAAAAAACTATAATGTTAATAGATTAGTGTTAAGAAGCCGAAGCTATAGAGAAAGTGATACAAAAATTATATGTATTTAAAATAAGAAATAGTGTTAAAGAAATTAGTATGTGATAAGTGTTAATAAAGTGTAAAGGTATGCCACACTAAAGCCAACCAGCTCAGCCAATCCAGGTGCACCACATCCCACACCACCACAATCCCAATATGGGTCTATGATTAACCAGCAAGGAGCCACATGATAATGGCTCCCTGCTGCAATATATCTAAGCTAAGAGCTACCTACCTTGGAGCAACCCCATAATGCTCCATATGACATATCAGGACCTGCATCTCCTCCTAATGCAAGGTCCTTTCTGCCTCTCACAACAAACATATATAGTGGCAGATGCTCAATTAGCTTAGTGATATCATTCAGGTGCTTGAAAGGGAGGGCTTTTTCTAAGCAGGAAAAAACACACATTTTGTGTCCCCCAGCACCCTGAATAATAGCAGTAACCAGATTTAAATCATACAGTATCTTAGAATTCAGAGATCTTGGTTACATATATCTGCGCAAATGTATGTATAAGCCCCCAAGCTGCATCAAGGCATCTCTGTATATATTGGGGGTCCCTAGCGCTATATCTAGGTGCAGGGCATGGCACCCCAAAAAATCAGCATAAGCCAGACAGCCCAGGGCATCATACCAGTGAAAAAACTATAATGTTAGTAGATTACTGTTAAGAAGCCGAAGCTATAGAGAAAGTGATACAAAAAAATATGTAATTAAAATAAGAAATAGTGTTAAAGAAATTAGTATGTGATAAGTGTTAATAAAGTGTAAGGGTATGCCACACTAAAGACAACCAGCTCAGCCAATCCAGGTGCACCACATCCCACACCGCCACAACCCCAATCTGGGTCTATGATTAACCAGCAAGGAGCCACATGATAATGGCTCCCTGCTACAATATATCTAAGTTAAGAGCTACCTACCTTGGAGCAACCCCATAATGCTCCATATGACATATCAGGACCTGCATCTCCTCCTAATGCAAGGTCCTTTCTGCCTCTCACAACAAACATATATAGTGGCAGATGCTCAATTAGCTTAGTGATATCATTCAGGTGCTTGAAAGGGAGGTTTTTTTTCTAAGCAGAAAAAAACACATTTTGTTTCCCCCAGCATCCTGAATAATAGCAGCAACCAGATTTAATCCCATACAATACTATATTTGGGTGGGGACGAAGGACCGTCTGAAATCATTTACACAATACATTAACACCAATAATTGAAACCTGATATTTACCACCAGTTACGGTAAGGAACAAGTACAAATACTGGACTTAGACATATACTCGAGAGAGTGTAATCCAGATGAAAACTTATTATAAACATGCAGATGTGAAAAGCTACAAACTAGCCAGCAGTAAAACCATTGAAGCTGGTTGGCATACATACTGCAAGGTCAGTTTACAAGGTTGCGATAAAACTATTCAGATCTGTTAAACTACAGATGTGTCCTTTTTGTTACCGTGATGCATATGCCCTGTGTCTCCCTGCCTGGCCAGCTTCTGTGCACATGTGCAAGATCTCACTACTCACATAAGCTCTCCCGTGTGCATCCCAGAGCCGTCACACACCACAGCCATTGACAATGCTGTCCCTGCTGTGGAGATAGGGCATTGACACCTGCAGCTGTCAAAATCAATAGCTGCAGATGTCGAAATGGTCAACGCTGCTGATCATTCATACATTGCCCCCGCATATTGGCGTGTTATCTAAAAGATAGCAGCGCCAATAATGACAGGTCTGCATAGTCCCCTGTCATCCTGCTCGCATTGTCAGATTCATATATACACTGGTTTACTATATATAATGGTTTACATCCCGCTCTGCTTTTGTTTGGTTCTTATGTATTTTTACATTATACTGTACATCTGTTTATTGTAAGTTTTGAGCGAGTTGGGGCCCTTTAACTTATTCTTCTGAGTTCTGGTGGAGGATCCAAACACAGAAATATAAGTTAAAGTTACCTTTACACACTTTGAAATTGGTGCTAAATTGTGAGCTTTGGTACGCCATCTGACACAATCTCGTCTATTAGAGGGGAAGCGGTTAAAATACCGCTAGTCAGGATCCTGGTGCTCATAATGCTGATGCTGGAATACTGACTAGCGGTGAAATGCTGCTGCCGGAATACTGGCGAGACAGGCTACTCTCCATCTGTGGGTGTCCACGACACACATAGAGGGAGAATGTAACCTGTGGTGAGCGCAGCAAGCCACCGTGTCTGCAGCATGGTGAGAGCACCGAGCCCACAAGGGGCTTTCTAGTTCTCACCCCACTGCCAGGAATTCTGACGGACAGGATCACGCTGTCGGGATCATTACAGACGGGATCCCGTCTGCCGGCATTTCATACTGATCCCTATTAGAGTTCTTAGAATAATAACCCACCATAAATTTGCAACCCAAAGTTCTTTGGAGTTGATTACAAAACTACACATTGTTCTTATTTTCTGCACCAAATGCTACATGAAGCTTTCAACAAAGCAGATTTTCACATAAGAAGGATTTTGAAAAAGACCATTAAAGATCACTCACCCATATAGGGTTAAATGTGCAAGAAATATTTCTGGATTCTACACAAATTAACTATGTTCTGTGTAGTATAATATATATTTCCCCCATGTCCCAAAAAACGTTCTAAAGCTTTTATCCTTGTGCAAGGAGGCTTCCACCCAATCCATACGAAATATATAGTATATTTTATCTAGAAATATTGACATTGGGGGGAATCACATGTAGCGTCCATTTTTGTAATATCATCTTCCTGGCAGCTGCAGAGATAGCCAACAATATTTTCCGTCTCCCTCCCGCATAACTCCATTCCAGAGAAAGTATACAAAATATAGCCCACTCTGGTGTAATGTGATTATTAGTTTCCATAAAAGATCATATAAACCCCCTATTCTCCTCCAAAATTTCTTTATAAATGGGCAGTCCCATAAACAGTGGAACAGGTCTGCCCTAATTTTTCCACATTTTAAGCATTTGGAAGAGTCAGATAATGTCATTTCCCACCGTCTTTTTGGGGAGAGATAGGCTCTATGATATATTTTAAGGAACATTTCCCCATACATCGGGGCTGGGAGGAGTTTCAATGAATTTTTAAGAGCGCTCAGCATTAGCTCTATTGATATATTTGGAAAGCTTTCCCTCCATTTTCCCAATCCTGTCCCCAATTTCGTGTAGTCCACCAAAGTTCTTAACAGTGTATAGTGTTTAGATATTGCTTTACAGTTTAATTTTCTTTGAGCTAGGATTTTATCAAATCCATTCACCCAGTCATTCTCACCTAATACTTGGCAAATCCTATTAGCATAATGTTGTGCTTGGATGAATGTTAAATTGAAAGAGACAATGAATTCAAACTCTTCGCTCACTTGTGTAAAGGTTTTTGGCTTTCTTGTATGACCATCGATCAGTTGTCCCACTGTATCCAATCCTGCCCCTTTCCATATACTAAAAGGGATAGCCGCCTCTCCATCCTGAAAATTAGGATTATCCAGGAAGGAAAGGTGGATCGATACATGGGGAAGCAATTTAAATTTATGATGCAATATGTGCCAAACTTTCCGTATAGACATCAAGAGGGGATTATCTCTGATTTCTAATTCTACTTCACAGTCTAATGCATGAAGGAACAAAACTAATCCCATTTTACAAAAAAATTACCCCTCCAACAGAGAATCTATATAAATATCACTATCAGACATCCAACCTCTAATATAATGCAATTGTGCTGAGTGATTATATAATTCTATATTCAGAAAATTGACTCCACCATTAGATATTGGTTGCTGTAATTTTGCAATTCCAATTCTTACCTTCCCATATAAATGTACTAAATAATGAGTTAATTTCCCGCACATTATTACGTGTAAGTACCACAGGTAGCAACTGTAGTGGGTATAAGAGTCTTGGGAAAGATACATTTTTATTAAATTAACCCGCCTAAGAAATGAGATGGGAAGACCTCTCCATCCTATCAATTCTTTCTCACACTCCTTTATAGCTGTTTTTATATTCAGTTTATATAATAGGCTTATATCTTTTTGGAGATTTACCCCGAGATATGTTATGTACTTGGGAGCCCATTTAATAGTTAGATCATCTGTCCACGTGGGTTTTCTACATCCCACCTTTAAATACAGTGCCACTGACTTATCTAAATGTATTGACAAGCCAGAAGCTTTTCTGAATTCCACAAGTTTTTGCATTAGGGGACCTAGAGAGGACCTGGGCCAGTATTTACTAAAAATCCGAGTTTGGCCGATTTGTGTTTTTTTTTCTAATTCCCAATCCGGGAATTCACTAAGCACCAATCTCGGCAGTGTTTGGACTATTCGTAATGGTTTGAATGACAACGTTCAGAAATACGAATGAATAGACCATCCGTTAAACGCGGCTGTTATTTCATAGAATACGGGCATTCACTATTCATTCGTATTTGGGTGTTAGTTTCTGAGTGCTCAAGTGCGGGTCTGTTTTTTTGCGATTCGTTAAAAAAAGCAGCAATAAAATAGACCTGCATTTTCCAGTCGAGTTTGGATAACCATGCACGGATCAGTGAGATCTGTGCATGGTTATCTATGGGAAAGGGTCTGTTTAGTGTAAAATCTGGAAAAAAAATTGCGTGGGGTCCCCCCTCCAAAGCATAACCAGCCTCGGACTCTTTGAGCCGGTCCTGGTTGTCAAAATATGGGGGTAAAAATGACAGGGGTTCTCCCATATTTAATCAACCAGCACCGGGCTCTGCGCCTGGTCCTGGTTCCAAAAAATATTGGGGACAAAAAGCGTAGGGGTCCCCCGTATTTTTTAAACCAGCACCGGACTCCACTAGCTGGGGAGATAATGCCACAGCCAGGGGATACTTTGATATCGGTCCCTGCGGCCATGCCATTAAAACCCCAACTAGTCACCCCTGGCCGGGGTACCCTGGAGGAGTGGGGACCCCTTCAATCAAGGGGTCCCCCCCTCCAGCCACCCAAGGGCCAGGGGTGAAGCCCGAGGCTGTCCCCCCCATCCAAGGGCGGCGGATGGGGGGCTGATAGCCTTGTTTGCAAAATGTGAATATTGTTTTTAGTAGCAGTACTACAAGTCCCAGCAAGCCTCCCCCGCAAGCTGGTACTTGGAGAACCACAAGTACCAGCATGTGGTGGAAAACCGGGCCCGCTGGTACCTGTAGTACTACCACTAAAAAAATACCCCAATAAAAACAGGACACACACACCATGACAGTACAACTTTATTACATACATGCACACCAACATACACACATACTTACCTATGTTCCCACGAGGCTCGGTCCTCTTCTCCATGTAGAATCCTAGGGGTACCTGTGAAAAAAATTATACTCACATAATCCAGTGTACCTTCTGTTCTTTGTATAATCCACGTACTTTGCAAAATAATAAAATGGAAACCCGACCACGCACTGAAAGGGGCCCCATGTTTACACATAGGACCCCTTTCCCCGACTGCCAGGACCCCCCCTGACTAGTGTCAAAGAGGATCCCTTCAGCCAATCAGGGAGCGCCACGTCGTGGCACTCTCCTGATTGGCTGTGTGGTCCTGTAGTGTCTGTCAGGCAGCACACGGCACAGATACAATGTAGCGCCTATGCGCTCCATTGTAGCCAATGGTGGGAACTTTGCGGTCAGCGGTGAGGTTACTTTCGGTCAACCGCTGACCACAAAGTTCCCAAACAATATTCACATTTTGTAAACAAGGCTATCAGCCCCCCATCCACCACCCTTGGATGGGGGGGACAGCCTCGGGCTTCACCCCTGGCCCTTGGGTGGCTGGAGGGGGGGACCCCTTGATTGAAAGGGTCCCCACTCCTCCAGGGTACCCCGGCCAGGGGTGACTAGTTGGGGTTTTAATGGCACGGCTGCAGGGACCGATATCAAAGTGTCCCCTGGCTGTGGCATTATCTCCCCAGCTAGTGGAGCCCGGTGCTGGTTTCAAAAATACGGGGGACCCTTACGCTTTTTGTCCCCCGTATTTTTGGAACCAGGACCAGGCGCAGAGCCCGGTGCTGGTTGATTAAATTAAATATGGGGGAACCCCTGTCATTTTTTTCCCATATTTTGACAACCAGGACCGGCTCAAAGAGCCCGAGGCAGGTTATGCTTAGGAGGGGGGACCCCACGCAATTTTTTCTAACTTTTTAAAGACTTTAATGAACTTTTTAAGGTATCTCACAGATCCGGCCGGGATTCCTTGTGTTTTATCAGGCAGTGTTTTACTCATCACTCCCATAAAACACTGCCTGATATTACGAATCACATCGACATTGAAAAAACGAATGTGCAAAACTCGGCAGCTTAGTGAATGACCGTATCAGGATTCAAAAAGTTGCAGTAAAATGCACCCGATACCATTCGAGATCAAACACCCTTCAAAATGGCAAAAACACGAATATTAGTAAATAAACCCCCTGGTATTCATCACATATAGCAGCAGGTCATCAGCAAAAGCTGCTAACCCAATGCCTTCCATAATTGGCCACTCTTGCAAATATCTGAGCATATGATCCAACACCAAGTTGAACAAGAAAGGGGAGAAAATTAATAAATATCTCTCCAAATTCCCTTATTCCCAATACTTTATACAAATAAGGCCAAGTGCTGGCATAGATCAAACAATATAAGGGTAATCTTGGATTGAAGTATTTTAAAATACTTTGCAGAGAGCCCATCAGGGCCTGGGGATTTTCTCAGTTTAAGAGACGAGAGTATTTCTTGTAGTTCCTCCATTCTAATATCACTATTAAGTATCTCATTTTGTACTTGTGATAATTCAGGAAGGTGTGCTTGAGCTAAGAGTTTGTCCATCAAGGATGCCTCCTCCTGAACAGATAGATACAAATTATTATAAAATTTGTGACATATACTAGTAATTCCTTTATTGTTAGTTGTTAACCGCCCCCCTTCTGGATCTTGTAGTGGAGTTATATGATTTCTACTTCTTTGGGATCTTGCCAGAGAGGCAAGAAGTTTTCCCGCCCAATTTCTCCATCTGTAATTTCTATTCTTTGTATAGTCTAAGGATTTCTTAGCTTGTGTCAATAGATAACTTTCTAATAATTGTATATTCTGTTTGTAAGTCTGGAAATTGACATCCAACAGTTCGTCTATATATACCCTAAAGCTCTATCCCGGAGGGAGTCATATTTTTGTCTATTTAACTATAATATGACCTCTAAGCACTGTCTTTGATGTTTCCCAGAATAAAATTGGGTCTCCCATATGTGCCCTATTATCCACCTGAAGTTCCTCCCATTTCTTTTTCAGATATTTTTGGAAATCCTCTGAGTTGTACAGAAATGCTGGGAATTTCCATATGCGTTTACCCCCTATGTTGTTAGTAATTTTCAGTGTTATACTTATTAGTGTGTGATCTGAGATGAAAATCTCCGATATACCCGATTCTACAGCCTCTGAGATGAGCCCTTCCTCTATCATGCTATAGTCTATATGAGATAGTGTTCTATGTACCCCAGAATTAAATGTAAATGTGCGATCTAATGGGTTAGTTATTCGCCAAGTCCACAATATCATGTGTATTTTTCAAATTGGCAATAACACTTTCTCGAGGTTGCAGTTGCATTCTAGAGTTTGGAGATTTATCTACCACAGATTAGGCACCTCTCTTTGTAAAAGCATTTGTGAGATCTTCTGAAAACATACTTTTTTATAACGTATTTGGAGCATGTATTTTCAGAAACGTGTACTTTTTTGACTGTATTATAATGCTTATCAATAGGAATCTTCCTTCTGGATCTTCTATTCTCTCAGTAATGTTGTAGGACAGGTGGCGGGCCAGTACAACTGCTACCCCCCTAAATTTATTATTATACCCAGCTCACAAACAATCCCCAATTCAGTGGGCCTTTATCTTAGAGTTTGCCCCCCCCCCCCCCCTCCCAGTGGTTTTCCTGCAGAAAGGCAATATCTGTTCCATTTCTTTTGAGGTGTTCCACTACTATTTTCCCGCTTATCTGGGGTGCTAAGCCCCCCTACGTTCCATGAAATTAACTAAAATGTTCTTGACATATTGTAGTATATATAAAACACATTCTATAATACTGGCACATAAACCTGAATGTGTGGCTGTAGATGAAAATCTGTAGTGATATCCAAAATCCATATAAGAAAGGACACATTACTATGCATTCTAAACCTAAAAACATATAATACACGGGCATCTTGGCCCATTAATCCTATCTTCCCCAAAAACAGCAATTATTGACACATAGCTAAATTCCACCTTGTGCCTTTGTGTGTTACCACATCTCATTTCTATTTTATCCTTACATGTAATTAACAAATCAATATATATTGATGGAGAGTAAACTTAACCAGCGCTTGTGTTTAGATGATCAGGGTATGATGTATTCCTTATCTATCCGTCCTCATAGTGGATCATGTGAATAAAAAAGATGTATATAGCATAACACCCTTTTATTATATACAATATAGACAAATAAAACAATTGTAGTAAATAGCACAAATCCTGGAGTGTTAATAGGTGCAGTGGGTAATTACCAGATGTTCCAGAACTGTGATTAAACAGTTCTAAATGGGCATAGAGATTTAACTGCAGGGATTCCGGATTACCCCCAGTATTCGGTCCAATGATGTTATAACCGCGTCTCCACTCCACTGCAGACCTGTAAAACACCTCCCTGGATCTCACCAACGCGTTTCCACCCCGGGCTGGGGTCTTTTTCAAGGTGCAAATAGTGCAATGTCACTCTCCTTCTAACTCCGGATATTTAACAAAACGATCCACCTGTGGCAACAGGGACGCGGCTAGACGCGGAAGTCATATACACAGACGGGTTACCAGGACAACAAAAGAAGTGACGCACAGGTCCAGCAGAGGACCACGGAACTTTAGGTAATTAATGTATAGGGTCCAGCTGGACCTGCTGGACAATGATTGGTGGATCGTTTTGTTAAATATCCGGAGTTAGAAGGAGAGTGACATTGCACTATTTGCACCTTGAAAAAGACCCCAGCCCGGGGTGGAAACGCGTTGGTGAGATCCAGGGAGGTGTTTTACAGGTCTGCAGTGGAGTGGAGACGCGGTTATAACATCATTGGACCGAATACTGGGGGTAATCCGGAATCCCTGCAGTTAAATCTCTATGCCCATTTAGAACTGTTTAATCACAGTTCTGGAACATCTGGTAATTACCCACTGCACCTATTAACACTCCAGGATTTGTGCTATTTACTACAATTGTTTTATTTGTCTATATTGTATATAATAAAAGGGTGTTATGCTATATACATCTTTTTTATTCACATGATCCACTATGAGGACGGATAGATAAGGAATACATCAGACCCTGATCATCTAAACACAAGCGCTGGTTAAGTTTACTCTCCATTTTAAACGTATATTTGTGCACTTTTTGGTGAGGGGTTGGAGGAAACCTCACAGGAGTTTATACATTATTAGCAGCTTTTTGCGCACGGGACACTTTCATCTTGTTCTTGTTACAATATATATTGATGAATAAAAAGTGAGAATGAATAAACAAAAAAAGAAACACAACTATATATAGAGAAAAAAAACAATACATAAGTGGTTTTCCAGACATATCTTCATATGTTTTACAGTTTTTCACCTTATTTCTATCAGACATTGAATGCATTGTTCTAAAAAACACAACGGGCACAGGGTAGGGTAGGCCCCGATTTTGTTGCATAATTACCTCCTGCAACAGAACCTGACTATCGATTTTTTAAAGTGGTCAGGGTATACCAATAACCCTGCTGTATTATATCTCCCAGACTTATATGTATCTTCACATAGATCCAGTGGTCATACCTTTCACATAGTACACAATTGATATACTTCATTTTTGTGCAAACTTCCATTTTCCACATTTTCTCCCTCCAAAGTGCATAATAAAGATCTGGCTTACCATGCCAGGTCAAAATATGTGCTTGATTCAATAAGGTCCTGTATGAGTTACATAAATCTTCCTTCCTAAAGTAGGGAAAGACAATCTTGTTTCTATTAAACAAGATTGTCTATCAAATCCTCATTCTTTCACCTGAGGAACATAGCCAGAATCAAGCACCTAATTCCCTCAGATGATATGCCAAAAGTCATACATGCATTTGTATCATCTCGATTAGACTACTGTAATGCCCTCTACCTTGGTCTACCAGCAAAAGAATTGCAACGCTTACAGCTGGTGCAAAACACAGCTGCCAGGCTGTTAACCAACCAGCCCCGTTCCAGCCACATAACACCCATCCTCTACTCCCTTCACTGGCTGCCTGTAAGATGGCGAATCCTCTTCAAGATTGGCTTACTGAGTTTCAAAGCATTACATGACCAAGGCCCAAGGTACCTGAAACAGCTTCTGATCCCATACTGCCCCACTCGATTACTGCGATCTGTAGATGAAGGACTTTTAGCAGTACCTAGAATCTACCGTAATTCATCTGGGGGTCGAGCTTTTAGTCATGCGGCTCCGACTCTATGGAACTCACTTCCCAGCACAGTGCGAGAGGCCCCAACTATAGAATCCTTCAAAAGTAGACTCAAGACTTTCCTGTTTACTCAAGCATTTCCATAGTGTCTCTTTTAGAATCTTCATGCTTCTGTATTTTATGAAAAATGTACTTCATTATTTTTCTGTACTATATTATGCTGTGTATCTGTTAAGCGCCTTGAGTCCTATTGGAGAAAGAGCGCTATATAAATAAAATTATTATTATTATTATTATTAAAAAAGACCAACTCTTGTATAACAAAAAAGCAAGAAATACAATTTTCCAAAAGCCAACAATATTGGCTCAGGATTTCTCATATACGCCATTTCTGTCCTGCCTGAACTTCGCCCGTTTCCCCTTATTTTTCACCTTCTACCCTATACCTTCATTCTGATGCTCTGCAAGTGTGTTAGGTTGCCCTTTCCCAGCACTTTCAGGGAGTAGGAAGTCCTTAGCTGCTTTGGGTGAGTCAAATACCACAAATTCATTAATCTCCATTATTTGGAGCTTAGCAGGATACCAAAGCGCAAATCTTTTACCTCTCTTTATTAGTAATTTACAAATAGGTTGGCTTTTGCTGTAAAGCCACAGAGTAATCTTGGAACAACAGGATGTTCACCCCTTCTATGTTTATGGATGAGTTTTTTCTATATACTCTCCAAATTTTTTCCTTGATGGCATATTCTCGAAATTTAACTATTACTGGTCTTGGTCTACTATTTGAGCCTTCCCTAATGTGACCTAAATGGTGAGCCCTTTCTATCTGGGGATTTACATTATTTTTGTTGTAATATAGCTTGATAAAGCCAAATCAGGAACATAACCTTAAGTTATTTCTATGATCCCTATTTTCTAAATCATCTATTTTTTCAAGGAGCCACTGAATTTGCTTTGTGAGGTCCTGTGTCGTATTTTGCGCTACTATGGCATCATCCTCCAAACAGCTCACCCTTTGTTCAAGGGTCTCTTTTCTTGTGGTATTTTAAGCTATTTTGGCCAAAGCAACATCTAATGTGGCCTGTATTGTATCAAGTTTTTTTATCTATTGCTAGTAGGAGGGTCGCAACTACTTCATTTGTTTGTGCTGCCAGATTTGTCCCCAATTGTTCTTCTCAAACTTTTATGGGTGTACTGCCTGATGTATACTCTCCCTCCTGAGTTTTTAGAGGAGAGTTTTGGGCCGACTTCCGCCCTCTCTTTTATTTACCCATTTCTGAAGCTTGTGATTTGGGAGATGATTTTGTAGGTTTTTTTCTTAGAAATAAATCTATCCATACCCTTTTAGCTCCAATAGAATTATCAAGGGCTGCTGGGTTACATAAGGAGAGCCGAACTCGCACCCGTATACTCCCTGGGCACTTATGTACTGTACCTCCTTCAAGAAATACTCAATTTTAATATCTCTCAAAGATGCCCTATGGGGACCTGCCCCCCAATTCTTACTATGTTTAGATACCTGTGAGGTTCTTATTAGTTGGCTTATTTATCCAGACTCCATTACCATGTATGTTGGATAATTAATGAAGTAAATACTTTGCCATTCCTGATAGGTACACAAATTAGCTTATTGTACACATACAATGGCTCATTATATCACCCCCGCCTACTAACAGGTAAAAAAAAAGTCTTATATTCGATATAGCAGGGACAAAGACAAAATACAAAATAAAGGAAATAGGAAAATCAAAGTGTTCTATATAGTGAGTTAGTAGTATTCGGGTATATCACTCTTTATAGAGGTGAGTCAATCAAAAATACAGACAGACTAAAATGATATACTAACTTTTTCTAAATCAGAACACAATAGCCCAGAAGATTTTTCCTAGTTGCCATAAAGTTCACATTATATCAGGACTTCCATACTATTAGCATTTGTATAGTTACAATCATTGGCAAAACAAAACAAAAAAATAATATTCTAAATACACTTTAATAGGTGTTATTGTCACTTAGATTTGTAGATGCCCTGTAGAGATGGCTTAATGTACTCAGTTGACATCCACAGTATTGTGAACACAAAAGAGGCCAATAAACTTTTTAAGAATTTAGGGCCACATTGCACTAATCACATCCCACCTGAAAGCAAGTAATGTAGATTTCACAGCATATATAGCTAAGGGTAAGAGTGGAGCTACGATTTTTCCAGAATCCACCTCCCTATTCAAATAGATCAGAATCACAGTACATTAGTGCATTATATCTCCTTTATATGACCATGCTGAGGTTTATTCCTCCTGCCTGGAGGTATATATAAAAAGGGGGAAAAAAGATAGAATACAAATATGCTTTTTTGTCCCAGGATCCACTTTCTTACTCAAGTTGCTCAAGGTCACGGAACACTTTGTACTTTATAACCTATCCCCATCCCAGCTGTACACCCTATTGTTTTCTTTGCAATTGAGGGTAAAATGACAGAGAGAAAAAAAAGGGGCTTTAATATTCCATGCATAGGTTTGTTGCGGGATAGATAGAGACTTCCCCTGCCAATGCAGGTATCTCCAAATCTTATATTCAAATGAATGTATACACGTCTTTATTAGGGTTTAATCGGGAAAGCTTGCACAATCAAAACTGAAATACTGCTTTTATCCTGACAGTCTGATAAGTTTCCCCAAACTGCCAAGAAATTAATTTACAAATCAGGGTTCCATTATTATTCATATATGCCACAGACTGCCACTTGTGCATTTGTTTCAAAGTAACTAGCTGCACCATCATTACATTAATGCTCCCAGAAGTATCTTAGGGACCCTGAAAAGGCACCTCCACACTAGCCATGACAATTGTTCAAGTTAGCAATTGTTAGAGGATTCACTGCACCTGAAATAGCGAATAGGCACATATATGGCACCAGCAGACTTTCTTATAGTTTAATCCACAGTACTCACGTTAGTGGTATAGTCACAGCAGGATAGATTGTATCATAAGCATACTTTACCGCCACGTTAGTTCTCTGAGGGGAATTTCACTGCCGAGCCAAACAGGACTCTCCCACAGGAACAGCTTTCCGATCTGCCATGTGGGTTTTCCACACCTATTCAGGCTTGTCAGAGCCTCTCTCATCAGGGACTCCTGACCACCAACCTGACACGTGGCCTCTGTGTCCCCCAGTCAGTACTTCGCCTTTCAGGTTTCTCCCACCGGGTCCTGTGCACCTGGGATGCCTCTCTGCTCACAGTGGTCTACCAGTGTGAGCATAGATGCTCACCTTCCTACCCAGTAAGCGCCGGGCTGCATAGGGAAGGGGAATTGTCCTCTGACTGTCCCACCATGGTTCCAGGGTCTTGAGGCTGGGAAAGCTTACTCAGCTTGCACACGGTCCTAATTTGGACCAGACTCCGGTGACTCTCACCAGCTCAAGCCCCCGTTTGGACGACCCCGCGCCTGTTTCAGGCTCTCTCACTGCCATCTGTATTAGCGTGGTCCGTCCAGGCGCTCTCCTAAAATGCGGCCACATTCATGCACCGCCCACCGGAAGTCTGCTGCAAAGTAGTCTTATTTTTTTAAACAAGACTGAAAAATAATGCATGCACTGGTAGGTGTCCTAATTTACTAGTAACAGTATTTTTTGTAGAGTAGAAGTATATTTACTTTGTATTTATGTTTCCTTTTAAGGTCTTTCTCATGTTTTGTTCCCGCCACCATTCCCCATACCACCAGCTCCAGGGGTCCTGTACCACCATAGCCAGCTAAATAAACCTGCGCATGATGGAGCTGAAACAGGGGGTACTTGTGCAAACACAGGACATCTGGGAGCAATCCACAGGACATCCGGGAGCAATCCCAAACATTTAGTGTCCTGCAATGCAAGGATGTGCGGTGAGGTAAATGGCTCAGGAGGCACAGGCAAGTACCAGAGCCAGATTTACACACAGGACACATCCAGAGATTGTCCAAATATGTTTTAGCCTTACCAGTGTTGCTTTACTGTTTTCTAATACCGGCGACTTCACTTTAGATAAACTGGTCTCGGACCAAGAAGGCAGATACCAGATATTAGTGGGTAAACTAGATAACAGACCTACTACCCTAGCTGTCGTATTTGCACCTAATACCAAACAGATCCAATTTTTGAGTTAGTTTTGTAATATCTTACAGAAGTGTAGCTCGGGATCTCTAATGGTGTTAGGAGATTTCAATATGGTCCTACACTCATGTCTTGAAAGAACCTCAGTTCACCAATCCAGTAGAGTTCTGCCAGTCCGTGATCACTCTTACATCTTTAGGCACATCCTTCATGAATACTATTTGTATGATATTTGAAGAGCCAAGAATCCAGCCTGCAGGGACTATACTTATTACTCCCCAGTGCATGGCTCCTACTATAGAAACAATGTTGCTGTCTTGGACAAATGGATTCTTCAGAGTCCTGCCAGTTTCTTGGTCTGATCACCCAGCACTTCTAATACTTTGGGACCTTAATTCCGTCAACCCCCCCCCCCCCCCCCCCCCCAGTTCCTGGCACCTTGGCCGGTATCTTCTCTCTGATCTTGAAGCAAAGCAAACTATTTCCCAGACACTGTCCATGTTTTTAGACACCAATGAGCCAGTAGATACCTTTCACTTTACTCACTGGTGTGCTCTCAAAGCGGTAGTTAGAGGCTCTGCAATTCAAGCAGCTGCTCGCATCCGAAGAGTATCAAGGCATATTTTTAGAGGCGTTTGGTGGACTTGGAGAGTCAACTTAAATTGTCTTGTTGGGTGGAGAGTCTTTATCAAGAACTCAAGTTTAGGGACGAATGGAACATCCTAGCCCTGCAGAGGTCCATAGGAACCTCTTCAAATTTAAACAGAGGTTTTATATTCAAGGGGACAGGGCAGGAAGAATGATAGCCAGGAAACTCAGAGGGAAAATTGCTAAAGACCAGATGAAGACAATCACCAATTCGAGAAATATTAAAGTTACTGACCCCTCGGCTATAGCAAATGCCTTTGCAGATTATTATTCCTCCCTTTATAATTAGAAGGGGGATCCTTCAACTCCACAACCCATGCATGTAGATATTGAGGCCTTTTTTATCAAGAGGCATTGATGTTCCTTCTATTGATTCAGAAAACCATCTGTTCCTTGAGTGACCATGATCCCCTGAGGAAATAGGCAGTGTTATAGATTCCCTACCACTGGACAAGGCACCTGGTCCTGATGGCTATACCAATTTATTCTATAAATGCTTTAAGGATTCATCAGTGCCATTACTGGGGTTTGTCTTTAATACAGCTTCTTCCTGTGGAACCTCTCCTGCAGAGATGTTAGAGGCTGGAATAGTAACCTTCCCGAAACCTGGTAAAAATCTTGTCTTTATGTCCAACTACCGTCCCATAGCTTTTATTAACACGGAAGTGAAAATTTATGCAAAGCTTATAGCAAATAGATTTAACCCCTTGCTCCCATCCTTGATTTATCAGGACCAGGTGGGATTTATCCCCGGTCGGCAATCCCCTAAAAACACTAGGTTGGTTATTAATATCTTGGCTGCCTTCTCCACTTCAGATGTACCCCTATAATTCTCTTATTGGATGTGGAAAATATATTTGATCGATTGCACTGGTTATATCTCTATGCAGTTCTCAGGAAATTTGGAATAGACGGGAAGGCTCTCTCTTCTATATCGGCACTTTACTCCAATACATCAGCCCGAGTGCTTGCGAATTGGATGCTTTCTTCGATCTTTCAGATCTCCAACAGTATTCACCAAGGCTGTCCCCTACCTCCTTTGGTTTTCGCTCTTGCAGTAGTAGAGCCCTTAGCTGAGAAAATAAGATCCACTGATTCCACTAAAGGCCCGGTTCTCTTCGGCAGGTTTCATAAGGTATGTTTATTTGTGGACGATGTTCTCCTCACCCTTATTGAGCTGGTAAAGTCTTTACAGACCCTACATGCTGTGTTCAGAGAATACTCTAAGGTCTCCTTGTTATGATACCAGTACGTCTGACCAGGGGTGATCTTATGACGGAGGTCAGAGTACTGGAATGGAATGCTGGTTACGGGAGCAGGAAAGCCTAGTAACCCCTGGCGCCCTAACTCCGTTGTCTCGCCCGTGTTATCAGAAATCCCCTGCGAGACTATGGTTGCTTGAGCCCATGGCAGCCGCGTTTGAAGGGCGGATTATGTCTGCCCAACTCCGATGCCCCCTCAGGTCTTAATGGGAGACAAAGGGAAATCCGAGACAGGGTGATAACAAGGGGCCCTCTGACTAAGCAACCAGGCCAGGGGCTACAAGCTAACTAACTTAAACCAGAAGTATGTGCGGACAAACCGCCAGGGAAAAGGACAACCAAAAATCCACGAATCCGTAACTCCTATCCAGCACCGCTGGATACCAGAGTGGATTTGTGGGAGCGGAATCCTCCGCAAAAGCTCCGAAACACAATATAACCAAATAATAAATAGTAAGCGGCCAAGCCGCAACACACGGCTACGCCGCGACTCACGAACACCACAGGATGTTAAAGGTGCTCGGTCAGGACTCCAGGAAAAGATGACAACTTCCGAGTATTGGACCACTGAGGACAGGAACGACCGGATAGACAGGACTGTAAAACTCTCTGCAACAGACACAGCAAACAGGAAGCTATTACCGGCGTCTGTGAGAAGTCCAGAGAGTGCTTTTAACTGGGAGCTCTCCAATCAGGAGCCAGACAGGGTAATTAACAATCATGCCGTGCAGCTGCATGCTGCACGGCCAGGATACCAATGAGGTGATTAATCTAGACCCAGCAACGGGGAACGCGGTCCGACAGTGGCGTCCCCGTTGCTAGGGTCTGAGCGGCTCCGTGCGCCCGGCGTCTAGCGTTGCTAGGGAGCCGGCGGCTGTCCGCATGCGGCGTCCCTAGTTGCTAGGCGCCGGGCCGCACTGACGGGCGGACCCTCGGCGCCTAACAGTACCCCCCCCCCTTGAGGAGGGGTCAAGGAACCCCTAAGGCCAGGTTTCTGAGGAAATTCTCGAAAAAATGCCTTTTTGAGCCTCGGGGCATGGAGATCCTCATCCAGGACCCAAGACCTTTCTTCTGGACCATAACCTCTCCAATGTACCAAAAAATAAAGCCGACCCCGGGACAACTTGGAATCGAGAACCTTCTCCACCAAGAACTCCTGCTGACCCTGTACATCTATTGGTGATTTCCCCTGAGAGATCTTCCGAGGAAATCTACTGGAAGAAACGTATGGTTTCAACAGGGAGCAATGGAAAGTATTTCCGATCCGGAGAGTTCTTGGTAAACGTAACCGGAAAGCAACTGGATTGATTTTTTTTATAATATGAAATGGTCCAATAAATTTAGGGCCCAATCTGGCTGAGGTTTGTCGAAGTCTAATGTTGCGAGTCGACAACCACACCCTATCTCCAACTTTAAAAGTGCACGGCCGCCGGAGCCTGTCAGAAAAAATTTTTCTCCCGAAATGCCGCTTTTCTGAGAGCAAGGTGCACTTTTCTCCAAATGAGTCTGAGATGAGCGGTCAAGGTCAGTGAGGAGACAGAGGAATGTTGAAAAAAGGAATTAGCTCTGGGGTGAAAACCAAAAACTGTAAAAAATGGAGACACATTGGTGGAGGAATGACAGGCATTGTTGTAAGCAAACTCCGCCAACGGAAGAAACTCGGACCAGTCATTTTGGAGTTTGGCCGAGTACAAACGCAAATATTGTTTTAATGATTGATTAACTCGCTCAGTCTGCCGGTTGGATTGGGGATGGTAGCCAGACGTTAAAAACAATTTCATCTTTAAAGAGGCACAAAAAGACTTCCAAAATTGTGCAATGAATTGTGGACCCCGATCAGAAACAATATCAGTGGGTAACCCATGGAGTCTGAAAACATGGCGGAGGAACAAAACTGCCAATCCCTGGGCAGATGGCAATCGGGGAAGAGCAATGAAATGGGCCATCTTGCTAAAACGGTCAACTACCACCCATATGACTCGGCATCCGGCTGACAGAGGGAGGTCCACCACAAAATCCATGGAGATATGAGACCATGGCCTGAAAGGAACATTCAAGGGCATAAGTTGACCGATAGGCAAGGAACGGGGAACTTTATGCTGTGCACAGACCTGACACAAAAAAACAAACTCCTTAATGTCTTTGGAAAGACCAGGCCACCATACTGAGCGGGAGACTAATTCCAAAGTCTTAGCGATCCCCGGATGCCCGGCAACTTTGCTATCATGAAACTCCGTCAAAACAGTTGCTCTCAAAAACTCAGGGACATAAAGACGACCAGCAGGAGTATTTCCAGGAGCTTGATGTTGAAGCTGCTTTAACTGGGTAAATAAATCTTGTGTGAGGCCTGCCCGAATGACTGAAGACGGAAGTATGGGAGTAACAGGACTGTTATCATGAACTGGAAGAAAACTGCGTGACAGGGCATCCGCCTTGGCATTCTTGGAACCTGGCCTGAAGGTGATAATAAACTTGAAACAAGTAAAAAATAAAGCCCAACGAGCTTGCCGGGCATTCAGCCGTTTAGCTGATTCAATGTACTGAAGATTTTTGTGATCAGTCAAAACTGAAACGGTATGTGTTGCTCCCTCAAGCCAATGCCTCCACTCCTCGAAAGCCCATTTAATAGCCAGTAATTCCCGGTTACCAACATCGTAGTTGGATTCAGCAGATGAGAATTTCCTGGACATAAAGGCACAAGGATGTAATTCTAGAGAATCCGGATCCTTCTGAGATAGGATAGCCCCTACTCCAACCTCCGAGGCATCAACCTCAACAATGAAAGGCAATTCTGGGTTGGGATGTCTGAGGACCGGGGCTGAGACAAAGGCTTGTTTCAAGGCCTGAAAAGATAACTCAGCTTCACGTGACCAGTTGGTTGGATCCGCTCCCTTCTTAGTCAGTGCCACAATGGGAGCAACTAGGTCGGAGAAAGAGTGAATAAATCTTCTATAATAATTCGCAAACCCTAAAAAGCGCTGAATTGCTTTTAAGTTGGTGGGTTGCGCCCAACTAAGGATGGCTTGGAGCTTCTTCGGTTCCATACAGAATCCCCGAGGGGAAATAATGTACCCTAAAAAGGATACCTCCGTGACATGAAATTCACACTTCTCCAGCTTGGCATATAGGTGATTTTCACGTAATTTTTTTAGAACCTGACGCACCTGGGTAACGTGTTGTTCAATAGAGTCAGAATATATCAAGATATCGTCTAAATAGACTACTACGAATCTTCCAAGAAAATCACAGAGCACATCGTTAATGAGATCCTGGAAAACTGCCGGAGCATTAGACAGGCCGAATGGCATAACCAGATACTCATAGTGACCCGACTGAGTACTGAATGCCGTTTTCCACTCATCCCCTGACTTGATTCGGATGAGGTTATATGCTCCTCTCAGGTCAATCTTAGAAAAAATCACAGCCGAACGTAGCTGATCAAAGAGGACAGAAATCAGCGGCAAAGGGTAAGTATTTTTTACTGAGATTTTATTCAAGGCTCTAAAGTCAATGCAAGGTCTGAGTGATCCATCCTTCTTCTCCACAAAGAAGAAGCCTGCACTTAAAGGGGATTTAGACGGCCTGATAAATCCTTTCCCTAGGCTTTCTTTAACATATTCATTCATGGCCACAGTTTCTGGTCCGGACAATGCATATAACCTTCCCTTAGGCAAAGTGGCACCAGGAATTAGCTCAATAGCACAATCATAAGGCCGATGGGGAGGCAGAATGTCCGCATTGCCCTTGGAAAAAACATCAACAAAATCCTGGTATTCCACAGGAATGGGTGCGGGAATGACAGCAGCTATTCTGATGGGAAGCGTAATACATTCCTTATTACAGATGGTACCCCACTGTGAGATCTCCCCCGACTGCCAATCAATGATGGGATTATGAAAGGCCAGCCAAGGGTGACCCAGAACCACTGGAACTGCTGGGCAATGGGTAAGGAAAAATTCAATTTTTTCGGAATGAAGAGCTCCTACCGAAAATAGTACAGGAGGTGTACAGAGAGAAATATCCCCATTGGACAAGGGACTCCCATCTAAACCATGCATGGTGATACACCTACCCAAGGCTAACTGAGGAATACCTAAGGCCTTGGCCCACGTTAAGTCCATAAAGTTCCCTGCAGCTCCACTGTCAACAAAAGCCGACACCGAGGAACAGAGGCTGCCAAAGGAAACTTTAGCTGGGACTAACAGTGAATTATTTGAGGAGATAAGCTGCAGACCAAAGTGAACCCCCTCACAATTCACTTGGTCGAGGCGTTTCCCGACTTGTTCGGACAATTACGGGCAAAATGTCCCTTACTCCCACAGTACAAACAAAGACCAGAATTTTGCCTTCTGGTTCTTTCTTCAGGAGACAGTTCGGAGAGACCTATCTGCATGGGCTCCTCTAGGTCCACAGGAATGGAAAAGACACCAGGAGTAGACCCGACAGATGCTCCTTTTTCAGCCCTCCGCTCTCTGAGACGATGATCAATCTTAATAGAAAGCTCCATGAGTTTATCAAGAGTCTCAGGAGCGGGATACTGAAGGAGACTGTCTTTTATAGACTCAGATAAGCCGAGGCGAAACTGACTGCGCAGGGCTGGGTCATTCCATCCACAGTCGTTCGACCAACGGCGAAACTCCGTACAATAAATCTCTGCGGGATTCTTACCCTGTCTGAGAGCACGCAAATGACTCTCGGCGGATGCCTCTCTATCAGGGTCATCATACAATAGCCCTAAAGACCCCAGAAAGGCGTCTACAGACAACAATGCCGGATCGTCAGTTCTTAAACCAAAAGCCCAGGTCTGGGGATCCCCCTGAAGTAAAGAAATAATAATTCCGACCCGCTGAGATTCCGTACCTGAGGAGACTGGTCTTAAACGAAAATAAAGTTTACAAGACTCTTTAAAATTAAAAAACTGCTTTCTATCCCCAGAAAAACGGTCAGGCAAATGCATTTTTGGTTCAGGAACGACCCTCGGGGAAGTCCGTAACAGATCTTCCTGTGACCTCACCCGAAGGGATAGATCCTGAACCATCTGAGTAAGTTCTTGAATCTGACTAACTAGAAGCTGGCCAGGATTTGGCCCTACACCAGTGGGATTCATGAGGCCGACAAATCTTCCAAACTGAAATAAGGGAAAAATCAAACCCTGTTTAATTTTAAATTTTAGTCTGGCCGGTAATAATGTTATGATACCAGTACGTCTGACCAGGGGTGATCTTATGACGGAGGTCAGAGTACTGGAATGGAATGCTAGTTACGGGAGCAGGAAAGCCTAGTAACCCCTGGCGCCCTAACTCCGTTGTCTCGCCCGTGTTATCAGAAATCCCCTGCGAGACTATGGTTGCTTGAGCCCATGGCAGCCGCGTTTGAAGGGCGGATTATGTCTGCCCAACTCCGATGCCCCCTCAGGTCTTAATGGGAGACAAAGGGAAATCCGAGACAGGGTGATAACAAGGGGCCCTCTGACTAAGCAACCAGGCCAGGGGCTACAAGCTAACTAACTTAAACCAGAAGTATGTGCGGACAAACCGCCAGGGAAAAGGACAACCAAAAATCCACGAATCCGTAACTCCTATCCAGCACCGCTGGATACCAGAGTGGATTTGTGGGAGCGGAATCCTCCGCAAAAGCTCCGAAACACAATATAACCAAATAATAAATAGTAAGCGGTCAAGCCGCAACACACGGCTACGCCGCGACTCACGAACACCACAGGATGTTAAATGTGCTCGGTCAGGACTCCAGGAAAAGATGACAACTTCCGAGTATTGGACCACTGAGGACAGGAACGACCGGATAGACAGGACTGGAAAACTCTCTGCAACAGACACAGCAAACAGGAAGCTATTACCGGCGTCTGTGAGAAGTCCAGAGAGTGCTTTTAACTGGGAGCTCTCCAATCAGGAGCCAGACAGGGTAATTAACAATCATGCCGTGCAGCTGCATGCTGCACGGCCAGGATACCAATGAGGTGATTAATCTAGACCCAGCAACGGGGAACGCGGTCCGACAGTGGCGTCCCCGTTGCTAGGGTCTGAGCGGCTCCGTGCGCCCGGCGTCTAGCGTTGCTAGGGAGCCGGCGGCTGTCCGCATGCGGCGTCCCTAGTTGCTAGGCGCCGGGCCGAACTGACGGGCGGACCCTCGGCGCCTAACACTCCTATTATAAGTTGAATGATTGTAAAACAGAGGCGCTTCCGCTTAGTTTCCTTCCTATTCTTCTACAATCCTTGAGAGCCCACTATACATATGTCGAGCCTCAAATACTTGGGGGTACCGATCACCCCATGAATGGCTGATCTAATTTCAGCTAATTATCCCCCACTTTTACGTAAAATTAAATTTTTGATTACAGAATGGATAATGCAACATGTGTCTTGGATTGGACGCATTGCGGCTATGAAAATTATGATTCTGCCCAAGTTACTTTATTTATTTAGAAATATCCCTATCTTACTTCCTGATCACTCATTGACTAACTTTAATTCTCTTTTTATTAAATATATACGGTAGGGTAAGAAATTGACGCTAGTGCGAAAAATAATGTCCCTTCCCAAGTCAGAGGGAGGCTTGGTGTTCCCTGATTTGTGGTCTTATCCGCTAGCTTGTGTCCTTGCCCAGGTAGGAGCATGGATCAGTGAAGATTATCCCAAGTCTTGGGTCCATCTGGAGCGAGGGTTACTATCCCCGTTCCCTTTGAAGGTTGTGCTGTGGCTTCCAGCAAATGAAGAGAAGCATGTGGCCACTAGAAAATGAAACAGATGGTGACTCGATGGCAAATATGATAACCCTAAATGGGGGGACCAGACATGTGCAACACATAAACTAAGAAATACCATAACATGGGTGATCTCTTACTCAATGGTGAGTACATATAATACCCTAAATAGGGGGGCCAACCATGTGGTAGTGTTGATCACAACCAGTACCAAAAACCTTAAGTCAATAAATATTATGAATAACTTGTAAGCCACATGTCTGCTGGTTCATAGGGGTTATAAGAATGAGTTATATTGATATAGGAAAATTAGATAAAGATAGTGAATCTGCTGTCAATTGTTAGGCACAGAGCATACCAATGCCTCACACCTCTACTAAACTCAGTCTTCCTGGGGGGTCACCCATCCCAGTACTGACCAAGCCCAACACTGCTTTGCTTCCAAGATTGGACGGAATCAGGCGTTTACAGTGTGGTATGATAATAGGGGTACCAATGCCCCTATTGCTCTGGGATCACTGATGAGAGTTCACATAAAAAAAGGGAGAGAAGGGAAGAGATAAGGATTCATGAATGAATTAAAGTGGAGACAAAAACAAAAAGGGGTGGGTATAAGGAAATTAGATGGATCTGCTACCAGGGTTAGACAAAGGTATGCGGGGTGAACCACCCATGGACATTTGAATCGCTGGTGAGAGTCCAGAAAAAGAGGACTAGTACCTAGAAAAAGATTATGTGACAGATGTCCAAAAAAGGAAAAATCAGAATGCTGTACTCCAATAGTCACAACTGGTAAAATTCAGAGAGACAACTGATGTGTGGTATCAAATAAAACAATTATACCATAAGTATATAAATATTCCAGGTTCACCTACTAGGGGTGAAAAAGTGAAAGAGTGCATAGGGTTAACAGCAAAAAGCTGAACAAGATATTTATGTATGTGTCATACAGTGCTGGATGGAAAAAATGTGTAGCTAAACCCCACAGCCGATTCCTACTGTTGAAACAATGTAAAACATTGTATAGGTTTTACTAACAAGTTAGTATCAAGGTTCCACAGATTGTGCTGCCTGACAAGTGCTGATGGGCTACACAGAGATACCGTCTGATCACTAATATATATGGTCTAGAAAATAAAATATCTTTATATTCTGCCAGACATGGAGGTTAAACAAAGTAGCACAATGGCTGCAGTGTAGGTAGGAGGGAATCAAAATATACCGTATAGTCCCCAATTAGTAGAGCGTGCAGCGGTGCCTTAATGTTATTTCCCCCAGTCCACAATGGAGACAAATGGGGGCTGGCAGCAGCAAGATGGGCAGGAACTGGTGGAACCCCTGGTGCGGCTGATACAGCATGAGCCCGTGGTCCGTATCAGCAGATGACAAGTTTGACGAAGGTGCGGCTGGCTGGAGCGGGCGGAAGAACGGACAGAAGACGCGTTTCACCCTCACTCGGGCTTGATCACTTCCTGTGCTGTTTTACAAACTTCTCCACTGTTTGTATTTAACACCTGCTCATCTACATGCCATGCAACCATCTACCTCTAATCAATGTTGGTGAAATTGTGGCATTATGGGAACTTTGTTCCATAGCTTTTGGTCATGCCCCACAATCACTAATCTATGGAACTTAGTATTTATTCTAATCACAAGAGTCCTAGGATATACGGTGTCCCCTCATCCAAAGTTAGCTATTCTTCATGTATACTTTGGCGAACTTTCATCTAATGACCGATACTTGATGGGCCACATACTTATTGCAACTAAACTTCTGATAGCCCGTTACTGGCATACACCAACTCTCCCCGCTATTAAAGCTATCTAAAATATGATCCAATCCCACTATGATTTTGAAACAGCAGGGGCAACTTATTATTTTTCAGCTGCTTGTCCCTGGCTGCGTTAATTTTGTGGAGCAACTATTGGCAAGCGAGAGCCCATAGGCCAGATGTTATAACTTCCTCACCAATTATGAACCCATAATTGTATATTTCTTTATGTATGTGCGGGATCAAGCCAGCAACTTGACACTATTACATTATTATATTGTTATTCTGTATTTCCATGTGATTTTTTATCTTGGACCTGGACGCATTCTGTATGATTTATTGTTCAATTTGTGTGTACCTCCGGACCCCTTCCCCACATTCCCCTTTTCATTTTCTGTCCCGCCCCCTTTCCATTACTGTTAAAATTCCATAAAAATATAATATGAAAAAAAAATACTTTCAATTAGAGTGTAGTATTTCAGAAAATTATTTTCATGGCCTGCCGTCAGGTCTTGGCCTGCATTTGTGAAGGCTGCCTTTTCAGGATGTAATTTCAAATGTGCAGTTAGAACCGGAGTTGAAATTACATCTATCCCTTCTTCACAGGTAAAACCCATTTTAACGTTTATATATCTGAGTTTTCTGTCTCTCTCTGACTACACTTTAAACATCCCAAGAAAGTTTGTCTGCAACTGCAACTGTGATCCTATCTGCAATGCAACTTTGTTAATTAGATTGCTAAATATACTTATGGACACACCTCTCCTGTGTCAGCAGATATAGGGGTAAATTTACTAAGATGGGAGTTCTATTTAAGATGGGATGTTGCCCAAAGCAACCAAGTAGATTACAGGTATTATCTTCTAGAAGGTGCTAGATAAATGAGAAGTAGAATCTGATTGGTTGCCATGGTCAACATCCCATCTTAAATAGAAAATTAGTAAATTTACCCCATAGTGGTATTTAAGAGAATTATTGTCAAGGCCTGCAGTCAGGGCTTGGTCTGCATGTATGAAGGCTGCATTTTAAGGATGTCATTTCAAGGATGCACTTACTGTAGTACCAGAACTGAAATCCCATCTCTCCTTTCTTCACAGGTAAAAAAAAAAACATCCTCACATTTATATATCTCAGCTTTCCATCTCTCTCTGCTACATTTTTGAAATTCCAAGATAGTTTCTGCCTGCAACTGGGATCCTATCTGCAATGCAACACCCCCTCTGTTAATTAGATTGCTGAACATACGGATGGACACAACTCTCCCTGTGTAAGCTGATATAGGGGGAGATTCAATTGGGAGCAAGGTTTAGTAAGGTAAAAAACCTTGCTTACCTCACACAATTTTGGATTACCGCGGATATGCTTGCTCCCAAGACCCGCTGTATCCAATTAAAAACAATTGCCACTGTGTTTTCAGTGCTTAAAACTTTGCAGCATGTAAAAAAATAAAAATACAATTAAAAAACGATACTACCTGTCCAGGAGTCTCTGCTGCTCCTGTTGGTCTCCCATCCATCTTCTGAATGGGGCGAGGGCTTCTGAGAGTCCCAGGAGTTGCTGGACAAGCGCTACAGATGTCCTCCCGGTGACAGTATTTTTTTTGGGGGGGGTGGGGTCACGCACACACAGGACACTCATACTCACGGCTCCTGCAGAAGGCCTGGCTTCACTGAGCTGGGAAAGACACTGGATACACACTGGAAATGCTGGGAACCAGATCTCCACAAAAGGCAGATTGAGCCTGGGAGTAGCTAAACAGTGACGATACTCAGGCGCCGGAGCTTTGCCCAGCGTCTCCTTTTGAACTTCCCGCTCAGTTCCTATTATCCGCTGCGGCCACGTGATGGCTGACATTCATCTTTGGCTTTCTACCGACATGTGACAGCCGGGGACAATGGTGGCACCCACGGGTCGAGCAGCAGGGACACCTCCGACGCCTGTCTGCTGAGTCCAGCGGCCCCCAGACACGGCCCAGCAATGGAGCACACAGCGGAGGGGTTAGTGCGCCGGCCGCCGCTGTCTTTCTGTGACAGTAGTTATGTTAATAAGTTTAACTAACAACTATAATTTGCTATATTTCTAAAATATGTTCTTTTTTAAATGTTATATCCTAGGATATTTATTTTGGTTAGGAATTTATCTAATCCATTTTTAATCATATTGACTGAGGGGGTAATTCTGACCTGATCGCTAGGCTGCGTTTTCGTACAACCTGCGATCAGGTCTTAACTGCGCATGCATATGCACTGCAATGCGCAGGTGCGTCGCACGGGTACAAAATGGATGGCCGCTAAGCAATGGCTTTGTGCGAAGAATGCATTTGCACGGGCGATTGCAAGGAGATTGACAGGAAGAGGGCGTTAGTGAGTGGGAACTGACCATTTTCAGGGAGTGGTTGGAAAAATGCAGGCGTGTCCAAGCATTTGCAGGGAGGGTTCCTGACGTCAATTCCGGTCCCGGACAGGCTGAAGTGATCGCAGCGGCTGAGTAAGTCCTGGGCTGTGCAGAGACTGTACAAGATCTGTTTGTACAGCTATGCTACACATGCGTTCACACACTTGCACAGCTAAAATACACTCCCCCAGTAGGCGGTGACTATCTGATCGCAGCAGTGCAAAAATCGCCTGCTAGAGATCAGGTCTGAATTAGGCCCTGAGTCCACTAATATTACCTTCTCTGGCAGAGAATTCCAAATCCTTACTGCCCTTACTGTGAAGAATCCTTTCCTGCGTTGGGTATGAAATTTTCTCTCCTCTAACCTCAGAGGGTGTCGGCGTGTTCTGTGTAGAGGTTTTTTAATAAACAAATCGCCTGATAGCTCTTTGTATTGTCCCGCTATAAATTTGTAAATATTAATAATGTCTCCTCTTAGATGCCTCTTTTCAAGTGTAAACATATCTAACCTAGCAAGCCTTTCCTCATAATCCAGTGCCTCTAACCCCTTAATCAATTTGGTGGCTTGCCTCTAAACCTTTTCAAGTTCCAAGATATCTTTTCTTTAGTGTGTCGCCCAGAACTGTACACAATATTCAAGGTGTGGCCTTACCATTGATACAGTAGTAGGATTACACTCTCATCCCTTGTCTCAATTCCCCATTTTATACATGCTAACACCTTATTTACCTTCTTTGCTGCACTTTGACATAGGGTACTGCTGCTTATTCTATTATCAATGAGTCCCCTTATACCATTTTCAACCTCTGTTTCCCCTACCTCTTCCCCATTCAATTTATAGGTTGCATGATTATTTGTAGTCCTAAAGTGCATTACTTTACATTTTTCTATATTGAACCTCATTCTCCATTTATCTGCCCACAATTCCAGTTTAAATAAGTCGTTCTGCAGAGACTCAACATCTTTGTCTGAATTAATTTACACAGTTTAGTATCATCTGCAAAAATAGACACTGCTAGGTCTTTACTAAATATGTGAAGCAGTAGAGGCCTGAGTACAGACCCTTGCGGTATTCCACTGAGTACTGAGGCCCAGTTGGAAAACATCCCATTTGCCACCACTCACTGTTCTCTATTATCCAGCCAGTTATTTACCCAAGTACAAATAGTGTTTCCTAAACCAAGATCTCTTAGTTTGTAAATCAGTCTTTTGTGTTGCACTGTGTCGAAGGCTTTAGCAAAGTCTAAATAGACTACATCCACTGCTTTTCCCTGATCTACGTTATCGCTAACTTTCTCATAGAAGTTAATGAAGTTAGTCTGACAAGAGCTATTCCTCACAAAACCATGCTGGTTCCTATTAATAACCTTGAAGATCTCCAAGAACTCCTGTATGCTATTCCTTTTTATACCTTCCAATATTTCCTCTACTATAGATGTCAAACTTACAGGTTTATAATTACCCGGATGAGTTTTAGTCCCCTTTTTAAATATTGGGACTACCTTCGCTTTACACCAGTCCTTTGGTACCAAGCCTGATGTAATTGAACCGTAGAAAATCAAATATAAAAGCTTTGCTAATTCCGAGTGAAGCTCCATAAGAATCCTTGGTTGAAGACCATCAGGACCCAGAGATTTATTTATCTTAATTTTATTTAGTCTCCCCCAGACTACTTCCTCATTTAACCAAGTACTTAGCAATGGGATGTTATAAAGGCTTTTGTTGTGCACTACTCCCACAAACTGGTACTCTCTAGTGCACAATTATGAAAAAAAAACAAAGTTCAATAATTCTGCCTAATCTTTGTCCTCGTTAGTGAAGATACCCAACTTGCCCTTTAATGGTCCTATGTTCTCCTTTATAACCTTTTACTCTTTATATACTTTTAAAACTTTTTATGGTTTGATTTACACTCCTTCGTGATTTGCTTTTCGTTTTCAATTTTAACAGCTCTGATTTCTTTTTTGCATTTTTTTTACACTCCTTGTAGTATTGGAATGATTCTGCCTTCCCGTCGGATTTAAACACTTTGAACACACGCCTCTTTTTATCCATTTGTTCCTTAACCTTCTTATTAAGCCACATTGGTTTGAATTTACTACTCCTATATTTGCTGCACATGGGAATGAACTTATGAATGTTCTTATTGATCAAAGTTTTGAAAGCCTTCCATATTTCAGATGGATCCTTACCATGAAACAAAGTTTCCCAATCATTATTCTTCAGTACTTGTTTTCAGCATGTTGAATATTGCTTTTCTAAAGTTGAAGGTCTTAGTTGGGCCCTTATAGTGTTGTTTTTGAAAACTAATATCGAATGTAACCATATCATGATCGCTATTTCCCAAGGTATTCCCTACTTCAGTATTTTATATAATCTGTACATTACTAATTAGTACCATATCCAGTATAGTCCTTCGTCTAGTTGGTTCCTCGATTACTTGAGACAAATAGTGATAGCATAGTTAAGAACCTGTTTCCCCTGGCTGTATCACCTGATTCGGTTTTCCAATTTATATCCAGATAGTTAAAATCCCCAATGATTAGGACCTCCCCCAGTCCTGCAGCTTTTTTGTTTGCTGCAAGAGTTGTAATTCTAAAGTTGATATCTCAACCCCGACTCCACATTACCACCAATCCCCTCGTAAATAACCTCCTTAAAATACAGTTTTAAAAATGGTTTAACATAAAGACATACACCTCCTCCCTTTTAGTTAGCCCTGTCTCTCCGGAGGAGAGTGAAACGCTTCAAGTTTACTAACCAATTATGAGAATCATCCCACCATGTCTTTATAATGCCTATGATGTCTATAGTGATGTTTCTAGCTATTAATATCTGGGGTAGAGTATTTTATCTAAAATGACTTCTGGAATACAAATAAGATTAAAGCAATATATACATTAACAAGTATCCCTATGCAACAGTTTCTGTTTTGGAATGTAGCCCTTTGGAATTACATGGTGAGGTAAACATAAAAATAAATAATTGTTAGGTTTTTAAAGTATTACATTTCTAATGTAAAAAGACAATAGTGATATTTGCAAAACTTGGGAAGTTCCAGCTGAGATAATCACTAGGTTATTCATTTACTTCTGTTTACGTAGAACCCCCAGGGACAAGTATCTTTTCTATAGAATATGTTTTTCTGGTAGCTGATTGGTTTATTGTATATTCTGTTGCTGAATATAAAGCACTCCAGACAGGGAGATTGAGAGGCAGAGAGAAGGACGAGAACTGTAACTACAGACTGCAGAGCAAGATGGGTGGAAACGTTGTCCTCTTCTTCCTGGCCTACTTGATTGGTTCCACTACAAGTAATCCTATACAGGTGAGAAACTGAGGTTAGTTTTACATTCAAATTAAAAACTGCTTAATTAAAGTAGGAGAAGTTAAACTATGAGTTTACAGTTTGCCCTGCTAATGTAAAATTAAATATTATTCTTAAAATTATAATAAAAGTGTACGGAAAAGCAGCACTGTTATTAGCCAGATTGGAAATGATAAATATAAACCTGCTAACAAAAGAGCCAAAGTTAATCACAAAATAATCACAAATATTAAAATAAAAAAAAATGTTTTTATAAAAATAAAAACTAATCAGATTAGTGTCACTCAGCACATACAGCAGAAGCACATGTATGGATGTGGTTATATCATGATGAAAAACTGAAATGCATATCCTGATGCTTTCAGACTGCCAGACATTATCATCAGTTTTTGAATCACGTAGGTTTTTATAATAAAAAAAACACAATTGCTTACAGTCTGAGGTAATCGTTGAGAAAAAAAAAAAGAAAATATAACAAACCTACTGACAGCACCAGGGCTCCTATTATGGAAAGTGTGGGGTAATATAATATTTTAAAAATAGATTAAGGTGTTAGTCTGGTGGTAGACATTTTGGTAGGTTGACGCAACACTGCAGCTTCATTGCTATGGTAGCCCTGGTCCAGACTAGTACCCAAAGAAGTTTTTTTTACAGTATGATAGGCCTTTAAGTCGAAATGGGGTGCACATTACCACTGCAATTATATATATTTACCAATGATGATGATGATGATGATAATGATGATGATGATCTTCAGCTTGGCTTTCTGTATCAGCCTCCAGTAACAACATGGCAGGCACATCTGTGGGAATCTGCAGGGCTGCATCTGACTGCTTTAGAACATTCCCTTAATAAACTCTAGCTGTGTGAGAATCTCCCTTCCCACACCCATGTTACCTTTCTTGTCATGAGAAAATCTATATTTAATATGTGTGCTGGTTTATTAATAACACATTTATATATGCCACACCAAGCAGCATAGGGCTCCCTTTGCACAAGATATGCCACACCAAGCAGCATAGGGCTCCCTTTGCACAAGATATGCCACACCAAGCAGCATAGGGCTCAATTTGCATCAATCCCATACTGTAGATGTTTATTATTATTATTATTATTATTATTATTATTATTACTACTAATAATATAATTAAAGTACACAACTTTGATGGTGTTGCCAGTGAAAAAGAAATGCACACAATTTAAAAAAATATTTATATTGCAGATTTTCCCAGACGACTATGGTAAGTTTAATTTTTTAATTTTAATTTCAAAAGCCTTTTCTTCCATATTCTCCTTAATACATGACCTTTGTCATTTTCCTCTCTCACCTCTTCTCTAATGCATACACATTAAACGATATATCACTCAAACACAAATCATATTGCTATATTGTACACATCAAAGTGTATACGGCTGACCGCATGCTACCACTGGCCGTTCCCTGTGTAATCCTGTTGGGAGTGTTGCACACTCAATAGGACAACCCAGGAAACAACGGCATGCATTTTAAATGTGGCAGGTAAGAAGACATTGTGCCATTGTTCACTTCATCATGCAGTTTTTACAGCGGTGCAATGTATCAGTACTTTTGATCTCAGGAAGTATTATCATCATATTTCCTCTTTCCCCTGGGTCATTGTCTTTTTTATGCCTTCTTTAATTGGTTCTCAGACTCAGCCCTCAGGACTCCAAACAGGTCATGTTTTCAACACCACCTAGCAGGTGCATAGGTATACTTATTACTCACTGGCACATTCTAAAAGATCCCTAGCCAAGCAGGTGAGATTCTGCACAGTCCTAATCCCTTAAATATTCTGTATTTTCATGGATATATTCTACCAACATATAGGGTGAGATTCAAATGATATATCACGCCCAATTTTCTTTCTAAAATGATCTCCGTTATCGCGCATATTGCGCCCATAGTAATCAGGTTTAGCTGTGTAAAGGGTTGGGTGCCTCGCTACTCCGGGGGTAGCAAGCTGAAATAATGATACAACATCCCTGAGGGCAGAAACAGAACAGGTGTGGAAAGGGGTGAAAAGAATTGAATCCCGCCCATAGTATGTATTCCTTTATATCGGGATATTTGTTTCCCTACCATTACCAAGATTGTGGTGTTCCAAAGAGTCAAAATGTAATAGTATAGGGAAAAAGAGAAAAGAAGACTCATTAACTGGGACTTTTCTTTATAATGTATTTGTATTAAAACATTTATTTATTTATTGGTATGCATTAAAAGGTGTCGTCACTTTCTTCCTCCCCCTCCCCCCCAAAAAAGGAAAAAAGTGACACCTTTAAATTAGAGATGGGAGGTCCGAGTCCTTGAAATCCAGACTGTTTCAAACATTGGGGACCCGAGTCATCTTCGCAGTGTTGGATTCTCGCAGGGCTTGGATTCTATATAAGTCTCCACGGCCAGGACTCAGGGACATTTCACACACGCTGGTGAAATCTGAACTTTATTCTGCTGTAGTAGCTGTTGGTTGTGCTGTAAATTTATAGGGATCACGCTGCTGAAAGCTGCTCTATAATCTGCTGTAGTAGCTGTAATTAAGGACTAGGACTCCGGACTCACAAATGGCTTAGCTGTGACTGTATTGAAGGCATGCTGCTGAAAGCTGCACTATACTCTGCTATAGTAGCTGTAATTAAGGAGTAAGACTCTGGTCTTACAAGTGGCTGTGCTGTGACTGTATAGTGGGCAAGCTGCACGCTGCTGAAAGCTGCACTATACTCTGCTGTAGTGGCTGTACTGAGACTCCGGACTCATAAGTGGCTGTGCTGTATAAAGTGACTCTGTATAGGGGGCACACTGCACGCTGCAGTATGCTGCACTCTACTTTGCTGTAAATTGTACAAGTTATTAGTGTTATGTTTTGCCCTTTGTTCACATGCATCTGTAAGCCCTGTGATCCACACAGTTCAAACGAAGCTGCAAGTTTAAAAATAGAAAAATCAAAAATATATATATTTTGTTTGTACTGGTTGGTGTTCTGTACTCAAGTGCACCTTGCTCGTGGTCTTCTATAAGCCCTGTGATCCAGTTCAAACCGAGCAGCAAGTTTAAAAATAGAAAAATAATAAATATATAATATATTTATTTTTTGTACTGGTTGGTGTGCTTTACTCAAATGCACTTTGGTCAAGTACAACTATAAGCCCTGTGAGCCATGCAGTGATTTGCAACTTGACAAATTGATAACTATCAGTTTAGAGAAGAGCAACCAAATACTAGTGCAGCAGTTGCTGCCACCAGTCATGATGATGATGCTAGTCCAGTAACATCATCTACTAAAGCCGATGCTCAAGGGTATAACAGGTCTATGTCAGGGCATCTAAAATAAAAAAAAATCCAATATACAGTGTTAAAGGAAAATACACCTCTTAGAAAAGGAAGGTTTGGTGCAGAAAAACATAATATTGCAAACATGCCATTCATCACACGCAGTGCCAAGGAAAGGCTCAATCCTTGGCCTTTATTTATGAGTGGTGGTTCTGCAACTGTCAGTGAGGCATCTTCTTCTGCCTCTCATGAAGATGCTAGACCTTTTCACTCAGAGTCTAGAAGAAGTGTAAAAAAATTGAAAACTGTGCGTTCAGAAACAGAAATGTCACAAATCCCTGAGGAGAGTCTAAGTGTATCCTTGAATGCTATGTGTGAGCCTTATATTTCTGATTCTTAGCTCACAGAGAAGCCACCATCCACCATTTTTGCTCTCTCTGCAAATGTGGTAATGAGCAGCAGAAGTATAGCTGATTACATAGAAATTATATTTACACAAATCCTGACAACATTCTTCAAACCATCTATGGCCTTTGTGGAACCACAGTAAGTAGAGTTAGGGACATTAAACATCTAGGAACCTTCACCCTGTTACGTCATTTGCAGCAAGCTCATGACAATTTTTTTATAACATCAAATACTGATGCTAAAAATGTAACAACAAGCAGTCCAGCATCAGCTAGCTCCCATCTCTCAACTAGATCCCAGCACCTGCAATCTCCACCACCAACATATTTATCCTCAATATCCTCAGTATTCATCAGCGGTAGTCCTGCATCAATTTGTTAAGGCTAGGTGACTCTTACCTAT
The DNA here is from genome assembly GCF_028390025.1 of Pseudophryne corroboree. Lineage (NCBI taxonomy): Eukaryota > Metazoa > Chordata > Amphibia > Anura > Myobatrachidae > Pseudophryne > Pseudophryne corroboree. Next base: position 149,981,989 of record NC_086455.1, read on the forward strand.
TCCAGGATTACTCAGAAGAATCCTTGAGCGATAGGCTTGCAGCTGCTGCTGCTGGATCTTCATCCTAGAAGTGAACCAAGAAGACTATTCGTAGTATTGGAAAAACTCAATTGACTGTGAAACAATCCTTTGCAAGGGGAAGCAAGTATGATAGCTCTCACCAAGTCACCCAGCGGATCACTGATGCCATGTTGGCTATACTAATTTTAGATCTGCTTCCAATATCAACCATTAATGCAGTGGGTTTTACACAGTTAGTTGAGGGTCTGTGTTCCAAATACCAAATTCCATCTTGGTTCCATTTAGGCCAAAAAGCCATTCCTCGGCTGTACAAGGACGTTAACATTTTTTACATTATTGACCTACAAAATGCCATTGTACCAACTGTCAACTAAACCACAGATATGTGGACAAGTGGTAGTGGGCAAACTAAAGATTATATGACAGTGAAAGCCTACTGAGTGGGTGCATTGCCTTCATCAGCAGCAGAAATAGTATCTAACAAACTATGTCAGATCATTCAGAGGCAGGCTACTCTGTGTATCACTGGATTCAATAAGAGGCATACCACTGACAACCTCTAAGAAAAACTAAGGGATGGCGTAGAAACATGACTTACCCCACTTGGACACTCCTCAGGATTTATGGTATCTGATAATGCCACAAATATTGTGAGAGCATTACAGCTGGGTGAATTCCAACACATCGCCTATTTTGCTCATGTGATCAACTTAGCGATATAAGGCTTTTTAGAAAATGACAGGGGCAGGCAAGAGTTGCTGTCTGTGGCACAAAAAATCTCGGGACATTTTCGTCATTCAGCAAAAGCTGCAGAATTTTGCACCACCTGCAAAAACAAATTACTTTGCCCTGCCATCAACTGAACAGAGAGGCAGTAAAAAGGTGGAACTCCACCCTTTATATACTTCTGCGTATGGAGGAACAGCAAAAAGCCATTCATAGCTATACAACAAGCCATGACATTGGGAGAGGAGGGGGAATGTACCTTAACCCAGCACAGTCGAGAATACTTTTTTGTCTTGTGCAAGTTGCTGAAACCCTTTGACGTAGCCACCTGTGAAGTAAGTGCTGACACTGCTAGCTTGAATCTGGTAATGTTCATAATTAACCTTTTGGAAAATCAGCTGGAGAAATTGAAGGAGGAGATTAAACAAAGTGAATCTGCAAATTATATCCTTTATTTGCTTAGCCAGGATCCACTGGTTGCCAGTATCATAAAATCTGATTACTACATTTAACAACCATGCTTGAACCTAGGTTTAAGTCGTCCACTGTGTCTTTCTTTCCAACTGACCCAGATCTTAGGAGATGCAAAGAGCTTCTGGTGAGCAAGTTGGCAGCTCAAGTGACACATGGCACAATGTCTCCTCATTCAGTTTCTTCAGCAGCAGCCAGAAAAATGCTCAGCTTTTCCAAAAAACTCAGTGGTAATGCATATACTGTAAGTAAACCCAACATTTTGACATCTTGTTGGGTCTACAAGAATTGCAACATTAGTGACACCTCTACCGTAACTACATCTGATAGATCACAGTTTAAAGAATGGTGGAGGATTATTTTCATGACATCATACAAATAGACATGTCAGAGAGTCCCTTCAAGTACTGGAAGGAAAAAAAGGCAATTTAGAGGCACCTGTACAAACTGGCTTTGCATTACTTACCCACCCTTTATTGTGTACTCGCAGAGCCGGCCATAGGCATAGGCAAACTAGGCAATTGCCTAGGGCATTTGATATGCCTAGGGGCATCAGCAGCTTCTGCTGATTAAAATGATATGCGGCATGCCTATATTCTGTGTGTAGCATTTCTTATACAGATACAGCCACAGTCTTACAATATATAGGCATGCTGCATATATATTAATCAGCAGAATCTGCTTGTGCATCCTAGCTACATAGCAATGCAAATAAGATGGATTTTCATAAAAAAGGTGCTCGACGTTAGCATTGAGGCAAGATTTATGAGGACACATCTGTATCCAAGCAGAGGCAGAGGTCACAGTGTTAGTGGAAGTGTGAGTGTTGTGTGCATGTGAGTGGGTTGGTTGTGCAGTAGTGTTCGGAATATGTGTAAGGAGCATTATGTGCGTCATGTAAAAATGCATTAATAATGTGCAACATATGTGTAAGGGGCACTATGTGTGTCATTATGTGTATAAGGGCATTAATAATGTGCGGCATATGTGTAACGGTACTACTGTATGTGTGTCATTATGTGTATAGGGGCACTAGTAATGTGCAGCAAATGTGTAGGGGGCACTATGTGTGTCATTATGTGTATAAGGGCATTAATAATGTGCTGCATATATGTAAGAGACATTATGTGTAAAAGGGCATTAATAAAGGTTGTCATAATGTGTAAGGTGCATTATGTTTATAAGGACATTAATAATGTGTAAGGGGCATTACTGTGTGGAATTATGTGTATAAATGCATTACTAATGTGTGGCATTATGTGTATAAGGTGCTCTACTATGTGGCATTGCGTATAGAAAGGGCACTACTGTGTCATCTAATATGACTAAAGAGCAATAGGGTGTGGTGTAATGTGAATAAGGAGTAATTCAGTGTGATGTAATGTGAATAAGGGGCTCTACTGTGAGGAGTAACGTTTATAAGGTAAAGTAATACTACTGTGGACTGTGGGATGTAATATGAATTATTGACACTATTGCATGATCAAATGTGAATAAAGTTGCTGTACTGTGTGGCATAATTGGAATTGGGGGTACTATTGTGTGGCCATGCCCCTTGCCAGCAAAAACACACCCCTTTTTGGGCTGTGCGCCAAATGTGCGAACTGTTCCTATTTAAAATATAGGGGATACAAACACCAAAATAAGGACTGCTATGGGTGAGGGGTGATGGTGCTGGGAAAGAGGTGCAAGGTCAGAGGCGGAACCAGTGGTGGTGCTAGGGGGCACCAGCCAAAATCTTGCCTAGGGCATCATATTGGTTAGGGCCGGCTCTGTGTACTCGGAGAGAGTTTTCAGCAATGTCGGGATCCTTGTGAGCGAACGGCGTAGGAGGCTACTTCCTCAAAATGTGGAAAGATGAAGTTCATCAAAATGAACTGAAAATTCCATGAGGAAGGCCTTTCCCAGCAATCATGGCAAAGTACAGAGATTTCTGTAATGGCAGATTCCAGAGGGGATCAATAAATATTGGGGGTCATTCCGAGTTGTTCGCTCGCAAGCGGATTTTAGCAGATTTGCTCATGCTAAGCTGCCGCCTACTGGGAGTGAATCTTAGCATCTTAAAATTGCGAACGATGTATTCGCAATATTGCGATTACACACCTCGTAGCAGTTTCTGAGTAACTTCAGACTTACTCGGCATCTGCGATCAGTTCAGTGCTTGTCGTTCCTGGTTTGATGTCACAAACACACCCAGCGTTCGCCCAGACACTCCCCTGTTTCTCAGGCCACTCCTGCGTTTTTTCCGGAAACTGTAGCGTTTTTTCCCACACGCCCATAAAACGGCCTGTTTCCGCCCAGTAACACCCATTTCCTGTCAATCACATTACGATCGCCAGAACGATGAAAAAGCCGTGAGTAAAATTCCTAACTGCATAGCAAATTTACTTGGCGCAGTCGCAGTGCGGACATTGCGCATGCGCATTAAGCGGAAAATCGCTGCGATGCGAAGATTTTTACCGAGCGAACAACTCGGAATGACCCCCATTGTGTGAGGATGATGTACACACTGAGGAGGGTGAGGATGGCAATGACAATGACATCTTGCCACTGTAGAGCTGTTGCCTTAAGCAGATTAGCAGCTTGTTTTGAGGGGGGACGGAGGCCATGGGTTCAATTCCCACCAAGGTCATAGCTGTGTGCAGTTTGTATATTCTCCCCATGCTTGCGTGGGATTCCTCCACGTACTCCAGTTTTCTCCCACTCTTCAAAAATATACTGGTGGGTTAATTGGCGTAAAAAAAACAACAACCCTAGTGTGAATATATGTGCATGTACATAGTGGTAGGGAATATAGAGTATTTGGACAAGTTTTATTATGTTTCTGCACAGGCAATAAAGGTATATAGAGCCAGAATAATATATATCTTGACATAATAGATAGAAATCATTATCCCACCCGCAATGTCAGGACAAGCGTTACATGAAGTAAAACCGATACTATTCTCTGGCGGTGCGGCCCAAGAGTTTCTAAGCAATATAACAGCAAAGGAAGAGGAAAAGAAAACTCTTTGGGTGAGGGCACAACATGTTTACTAATATAAAATCCTTTATTATAATCCATTAAAAGGACAAATATACAAAGTTAACATTTGACCCTGATCATATTGGAAGGTTAGTCAGTTTTATTGGGTCTAATATTACAATGGTCTCCACGTAAAACAATTTATGAGGCCCCAAAATTGGAGTAAGATAATACATGTGACTATTATAATGATTAGTCAGTGACCTTTCTAAAGAATATCAGAAAGATGCAAAGGTTTAGTTTGACAATACTATTGATTCAGATACAACTATTTGGCAAACTAAACCTTTGCATCTTTTTGATGCTATTTGATTACTAGTGTCAAGTACACTAGTACTTAATCCTTGACAAGGTGGCTTACAAATGCCACTTATTAAAGAACAGATATACAGTACATTGAAATGTTTTTACACAGATGCCCCTTTTGGTAGACACCACTCTCTCGCTTACTCTCCTAGAACAGCCGGGAGGCTCGTGGAAATTGGATAGCTTACATGACCTCCTGGAAGAGTGTGCAAGTCTCCCAGATTCACCCTCCACCCAGCCTCCCACTTACTGAGTGAAGTGTGCAGATGAAGACGCAGTTCGCACTAAATTGTGTCATTGTAGCCACGCCCCCGCTTTACAATGCTAGTAATCTTGGCTTTGTATAGCAGTGACATGGCCTTGATCGCGCAGTCAAACCCCCAGCACAGTCTAATTAGCATCTTCTCAACCCCTGAACAGCCGCTCTACCAAGTCATGACCCCGCTCTGGTCTGACCTGGCTGCCTCCTTCCAGAGAGCAGCCATGAAGTTGTCAAACTATGTTAGACACAGATTGCCCAATCATTGCTTTTTCATATTATTAAAACAGTTCAATGACTTCAATTAATTTGCTCTTTCACATGCAATTCAATTATATGGAAGAACAATGATTGAACAATCTATCTGTGTCTATCAAAGGGTGCACTAATTAACATGCACAATTGCATTTATACGGTATGTACAGTATATGACAGAAACTTCAATGTATATCTGACACTGACATGTCTGCATTTATGGTGCATTTTCCCAGAAAGGAAACACAAATAACAGAGGTCTGTCCAACTGGTGAGGCACTCGATATCCCGGCTGTCGCGATCCCGGCACTCTGCAAACCGGCACCGGGATCCTGACAACTATTCTCCCTCTTCGGGTGTCCACAACACCTCTGGAGGGAGAATAAATAGCATGGCGCACATAGTGCGCTACTGTGTCCGCAGCATGGCGTGCACAATGAACACGCAAGGGGCTCTTTTGTACTCACCCCGCTGCCGGCATTCCGGCGATCGGGATCCTGGCGCCGGTATGCTGGGCGCTGGGATCCCGAGCGCAGGTATATCGTAGTACACCTGTCCAACTGTACATGGGCCCAATAATATCATAGTAATAAAATATATTTACCCGGTCCTACAAAAAGCCATGGGTTATGATGAAAACATTATAAACACAATTTATTACTTAGGTATTCTTTCTGTAGCATCATTTATTTCCACTAAACAATAACACCCAGCAGACTACACTGATAAATGATATAAACCTGTTGTCACTTTATATGTGTGCTTGTATTTACAGAAGTTTCAGATGCAGAAGTCCCTTATAATATCTTCAGCAGCATTCTTAGAGCCAACAAAGGTACTGTATGAACATATAACTACTGTAAATGCTAAAGCATAATATAAAGGAGCTATGTTCACAACCTAAACCTGAAGGAATATTATTTTCAGTTGATAATGTGAAATAATTCCTACAATGTAAATTAATGTACCCGTTATATTCAATAATTTTTGTATAAGAGAATATATGAAATTTAGAATTAAGATGACAATCTGACTTGGATTTAGTAAAAGAGTGAGGAAGTTGCCCATAGCAATCAATCAGCTTTGAAGAAGCATTTATTAAGTACATTTTATAATATGATAGGTAGTAGACTGATGCTCCACTTCTCCACTCTTTCACTGATACATCAGCCCCTTAATCACAGTATACTAACATATGAATGTTTCCCTTCCTTCTCCTGATTAACATAGATATTAAGGTGCCCGTAGTAGGAGGTGACATGCTAATAAAGATTGGACGCAGCGCCAGCACCTGTACAACCTGCCCATGGCCCAAATCTGCAGATGGGACCGTCCCTGTGCCATACACCTTATCCTCTGTTTATAGTGAGTAGCCTCTTCCTTATGTTATATTATTATTCTCAAGGACATCTATATTTCAGTGTATTATAATAAATATGTAATTTTACTTCTGCACAGCTGCCAATCAGGTCAGTCTGTTCCAAAATTCTATGCAGGAGATGGAAACATTGACGTGTGTCAACTTTATACCTCGGACCACAGAGAAGAGTTTCCTCAACATTGTCTCATCACAGGGGTATGTTCTTCCACTCTCTGTCATAAGGGATGATTATTATGGGTACAGATGACAGCATAATCCGGGGCTTGTAACTAAATTATATATTATATTAATAAGTGTGTAAACACAATAATGCATTTGTCCCACACTGTATACAATGTAGACAGCAAAAAATAAAATTATACTTATTCTATTCTTAAAAGTTTGCAAACCTCCCGATAGAAATACTTAGATAACATTTTATTTTATGTAGTTCTACTGTATATTATTATTTATAACATTTCTGTACCTTTGATTATTCTTTTGCTATAACAAGTGTGTTGTCAATATTGGCATACCTTCCTCTCTGCTTCCAGCTGTGCATCATATGTGGGACGAATAGGTGGAGGTCAGATGGTTGCAGTAGATATTGCTGGTTGTATGTCCAGAGGAATTATACAACATGAGCTAGACCATGCCCTGGGATTTTACCATGAACATACAAGGATTGACCGTGATGACTATGTCACCGTCATGCAACAGTATATATCACCAGGTACATACACAGATATACATTATTTGTTACTTAAAGAAAGTATTGTGTTTACACTCAAATGCGAGGTGCAGTAATCAGAGACTTCCTGTTACAGGAGAAAAGATCAATTTTGCCATAAAAAACACTGATGATGGGGGTCTGCAGTATGATTATGGGTCAGTGATGCATTATGACAAGTAAGTTGCTGCCTTTTGCCATGTACTGTGTTACTGATAGGTGATGATGCTAGAAAGTGATTAGAACACATTGATGTCAGAATGGTGCATTGTATAATGTATATTTCTGGATTGCACTGATGACCACTTCATACTGCCATGTCTTTTGTCTGTGTGACAGGTATGCATTCTCTAACACTTCTAATCAACCCACCATTGTACCCCATCCTGACCCAAATGTGCCCATTGGACAAAGGATTGGACTGAGTATCTTGGATGTTGCAAAAATTAATCATCTTTATCAGTGTAGTAAGTATTGATAGAAATATAGAGGCAACACAGGTACAGTTGGCTGGATATTGCAAATAAAGAGGGATAATCCGCTCATGAGACAAAAGTTAGTATTACATTAGACAAAACACTGCTTTCCATTCAAATAATCCTGGATACAACATTTTTTATTATTGTGAGTGGTGCATACTACAGGGTGATTCAAAAGTCGCCCATGTTTGGTACATACCCTTAAAGATAGCCCACCTCATCCATACCTTACTGGAGTATTCAGTTTTCGCATTTCCTGCTCAGTTTTTGAATCAAAAGGGTGTACTGCGACTTTTGAATCACCATGTAGTATGCAACATAAATAAATTGAAATTAGATAAAAAGAAATGATTCTGTATGGAGGCAATGTTGAAATAATGTCAATTTAAACATTACTCTTATTACAAATATAATATATAAATGTTGATTAAATTGTAACTAAACCTATGAACATTGTTAAAAGTTATGTGTTGTGGCCTTAATTCAATTGACCTATAATGTGCTTCCTGTATAAATTGCCTGGTATAATATAATAGTTGCTAATATATGGTCTGAGTTGTTAGTCTAAATACTTGTATTGCTGTACAGTTCCTATGGTACTTCATACTACACTCCACCTCTCACATACTGTATAGAGTGACAGTAGCACTGAGGTTGATACAAGCCATACTGTACATGCTGTAATAATTGTTGCTGCAAAGTTTAGTAATGTGTTAGTGTTGCAATATCAGCCAATATGCACAGTCCTGGCAGGTATCCAATTATGTGCTTAGATGCCGGATACTTTTCACCACACATAAGGGGAGATGTATCAAGCCTTCAAAAGCTTCTAGGTATTATTTTTCTAGCAGTTTATAAAATGTAAGCTAATTAGTCACTATGGGCAACTTCTCCACCTTATCTCTTGAAGGTTTGATCTCCCTCATGACCCTATAGGCATACAGATTTTAGCATGAAAAAACTGAGATGTGTGATGACCCCCATGTTTTGGTTTTGGATCTTGATTCAATTTTGTGCTTTGGCTGTGATTTTGAAAAACCACTCTCAAGTGTTTCGGTTTGGGATCGGTTTTCGGTTCAGTTTAAAATCTATAAAAAATAATAATTGATGACTATTGATAAAAAATTCTGAAAATAGGTCAAATCAAGTCATTTTTCAATCCAAAGTCTGAAATTTGGATTTAAAATTCGATTTCCATACTGCAGTAAGTTCCAAACAAGGACTTGGCTCGACACGGATCTCATCGGGAGAGGCGGACAGGGTTTTTGGTTCACTTTGGATCCACAAACTTGTGGTGGATTCAGATTTCTGGAGAACGAAACATCACTAGAGTAAAATAAATGTTGATATTAGTTTTTCTTGCAGCAGGGGTAGTTCTGGTGTAAGTGGGCACTGATAATGATGTCAGCTATAAAACCAAGCATACAGATAGGGTTGGTGCATTTACATAGATGGGTACATCTCAGCATCTTACTCTGTGTACGTAATGTGGGTGTAATTTCAGCCAACTTGTTTTCAGCTCTGCATCTACACTATAGAATCTACATAGTGATATCACCTTACAGCTGTCACATATGCAGTACATCCTAATGACATAATAACTATAAACACTACATCACTTCTATAGTCATTGACTTGTATTATTGTTTTCTTTTTTAGATGTTTGTGCTAATTTGCTAAATGATAACAGTGGTGTTGTGAGCTCGGCCAACTCTGTCTCAGCCAATCCTAATAGCGGAAGCTGTGTTTGGTTGATCAGGACCCCATCTGGGCAGGTACAGTAATGAGTTGGTGCAAACGGAGATAATAGATCACACTTCTGTAATCAGTTACTATAGGGGCATTGCATCCAATACATCTGGCTAATAAACTGATCAAATCCATCTTCACTGAGATCGATTTTTTATCTGTCAAGATGACGCTACACAAGGTGCAATCACCAGCCAATATGTATACATGCCCCATACAGTCTGAATGTGCAATATATTTGCATTGTATATGTGCAACTATACTTTTATTTTTCCTTATGTCTGACTTCAAACTCGCTGAGAATTGGTCTGGAATGGGAGTGAAGTGGGTGTGCAGTTGCAATGAAAATATAATAAAAGCATAGTGCGGGCATATCATCAAAAATTGAGACAAAACTGATCACCAAAAGTTCTCAAATGCAGCCTCCTGAAGGGTTATGATCGGCATCAGCTCTGTCCCTAGTGTAAATATAAATTTGTTAGTAATAAATACTGTACAAATAAGCAAATGAGGACTGCATCTGATTGCTCATAAACATAAAAAACACGCCCATTTTTTTAAATTTTGTAAAATACCATGAGCAGTATTTGACTACAAAACCACTTTACACTGCAAAGAATACTTCTTCAGAAATAAAGACTGATTCATGCACAGTTAGGGATGGGGAACTTGGGCATATTTTTATAATATCTATCTATCAATATCTATCTATCTATCTATCTATCTATCTATCTATCTATCTATCTATCTATCTATCTATCTATCTGCACACTACCTGGGTTTCCCAGCAAGAGTTAAGCAACTTGTGTCTAGTACAAAATGCAGCTGCCAGGCTATCCGAGATCTGTTAGCGCTATATAAATAATATTATTGCTGAGATGGAATCGGTATGAAATACCTCCAATCAAAATCCCGATGTTCAAAATCCCGACACCAATTGACCGATAGTCAAAATCCCGACAAGGTCAAAATCCCGACATGGACAAAATACCGACATTTACAATACCGACAAGGTCAAAATACCGACATGTAAAATGCCGACAGGTCAAAATACCGACACACATTTTCTTGTTGTTTTTTGTGTGTATGTCGACATAAGTCAACATGGACACCATATAAAGTGTACCGCGTCCCCTCGCATGGCTCGCTGCGCTCGCCATGCTACGCTCGGCACACTATTATATTCCCCCTCCAGGTCCACTGGGATGGTAAAGTATGAACAAGTCGGATTCAATTAAAAAAATCTTGAAGAACTCATGTCGGCATTTTGACCTGTCGGCAGTTTACATGTCGGTATTTTGACCTTGTCGGTATTTTAAATGTCGGTATTTTGTCCATGTCGGGATTTTGACCTTGTCGGGATTTTGACCATCGGTCAATTGGTGTCGGGATTTTGAACGTCGGGATTTTGATTGGAGGTTAACTGACTGCATCCCGCTGAGATGTTAATAATAAATACTAATAATGGATAAGCAGTTATGTTGGTGAAAAGAATGTGATTATGTTGATGCTTCATTAATTAATTCCTTCCAGGCTCAACCTCTTGAGTTTTGTATTACATGCAGGAGAAGTGTGAAGGAATACTGGGGAACCATATACAATGGGGGTATATAATGGGATTCTTTAGGCCAGTACTAAGATATAATGCTCAGTTTGAAAGTCTTACAATAACCCACTGGATAAGCTCTGCAGGTGATCACATCCTCATGCTGCAATGTCCATTTTGACATAAAAGTATATAACATAAATTACACTTTATGGGATTTTTTAAACAAAATTTACAAATAAATAAATAATTTATTTCTGACTGCCTGATGTAACAATTGTTTTCTATGTAGGTTAGCCTGAATGGCATTAGCTTTAATGTCAAGTCCTCACCAGAGTGCGCATCTTACTACATGAAGATTTATGATGGTCCCAGTAGAACGTCTCCTGTGCTGAAGGACAAAACTTGTGGGACTGGTGTAATCCCAGTAATCATTGCTTCCACTAGCCAAATGCTTATAGAGATTTTCAGTGTCAGCAGTGTTCCAGGGAATGGCTTCATTGCTACATATAGCTCAGGTATTGTATTACTGTAAGTTATAGAAATGCTTAATGTTACGGTTTTCCACTGTTTAATCTTACTTAGTATTCTACAGAGGTCAGATAATTGCTCTGAGCTTTATATTCCTTCAGTGGGTTATTCAATGCCACCTGAGTATTACGGCAGTAAACTTACATGTTCATTATTTTAAAGGAAACAAAAACCCACAGCATTTGATCATTGAAAATACTTGGGAACTGTGTATAGAATGATATGATGTCCAGTGGTGGCTCCTACCTATATGGAGTAAGGGAGCTGCCACTGCCTGGTCCGACGGAGTTGATAGAGAGCCCCTGCAGCAGCCGCCGCTGGCTGGGTCCTGGCACCTGTATAATGAAGCTGTCAGGAGCTAGGTCCGGCTCATGTGCACAAGCATCGGCTGCAGCCCATATAAGCCGGCTAGGGTGGACGGGGCATGGAGCTATCTTTCTACAGGATGCCAGCTCTCTGCTTATTGCAGCCCAGTCTGGCAGTCCCAGCGAGAGGGAACACCTCCCAATGGGCCTGCCTGTAGTATCTGTGACTGACAGGTAGTACTTCCAATAGCAAGTCTCTGCCAGTCACAGTGAAGCCAGTGCAGTCTCACAGACTGCATCTGGCTTAAATAACAGTGAGCAGGGTAGTTGATTTTACCTAGGGAGGGGTACAATTCAGTTAACCCGCGGGGGGGGGGGGGGGGGGCTGATTTCAACAGCTGCTGGTGGCAATGCCCATACACCACAGCAGGGACAGAGCTGTCCGTGGCTGTGGTGGGTGTTGGCTCTGGACTGAACTGGGGATCTCGCGTGAGTAGCTAGATCCTACTCATGCACAGAGGAGCTGGCCAGGAAGGACACACAGTGCATCAGCACTAAGCTGATGCACTGTGTGCTCAGGGGGCATCCCCGTTTCGGCAGACAAGATGTTCTTACATATTGCCGATTTCCCTTCCTGATTATGCGCGGTAGTGAGTCAAAGCAGTAAGTGTTATAGCGGCATGATGCGTGCCGCTATAATACATTTACACATATGAACCTGACCAGCCGCATCCATCTCTACATCTTCTACAACATTATTGTCTTAATAATATTGTCTTCCACAGCATTATTGTCTTACAAAGCCCTTCCCCTGGTATATATCTATGTATCTAAATGTGCAAGCACTGAGACACCCAGGCACCATCAGTCACACCATCACAACTTGCACCAGCCCTGTGGTAGGTGCAGTTTATCTGTGTAAATATGGCCTCGTTGTGGAAGATTCTGGGTCTCCATACACAGCCATGATACTCCCATAAGACGCAACATCTTAGTTTGTCTGTTTAGCCAGCCCTCTAATACCACCAAGGAAGACCCACTTTTGTTCAATACACTTTGTTCCTCCAAATCTGTTCTGTGACTCTGAACGTACAGTATATAATTGGAAACATGTGCAATGTGATGCATGTGCAGACCAAACATTGCTTTACTGCATCCAACATTGCTGCTGCATCCAACTCAGATTCAGGCTTTATAGACAGTTTGTGCATATGTGTATAATAATTTTTCTATCTAACTACTATTTATTTCTCTATCCCAACAGTAGTACTGAAGAAAACAGCCGGGTGAGGACAATAAGGGAAACCAGTGAGAAATTCCTGCAGTAAGAAAACCCTCTGCTTGTGGGAAGGAACTGATGTTATAATTGAAGCACAACTCACATTATAATACAGTATATTTTCTATATGGCAAATATATTTTTTTCTATTTAGAAATGTTTAGACTAGAACTGTAAAGTAACACAATGTCTATATAGTCTACATAATCAAAAGTATTTCTCATATAGAATATTGTGTTTTACTCTCTGTGTGAAGTGTAATATATTCTACAGTTTAGTAAGGTAAGAGCAAGTCTAGTAGATACTTTATATTTCAATAAAACTGGTATATTGTATACATGGATGTAAAATTATTTTGAAAATCAATTTATCATATGCTGATACTATCCAGGGATTTATCAAGTGTTAAACATGGTACACGGCCTCTGGTCTTTTTAGATATACCAGTGGTCTCAATCCAAATACTATTGTCACGTTCTTGACATTTGTTGCATATCCACATCATATGTCATACAGTGATAAAAGATTGGTCCATTTTGGCTAAAGAAAACATAGACAACCAAACTGAGCACTTTCCCTAGAATTCCCAGAATGATGTTGATATGTTATATAAATCCAGTATTACAATGGAACAGGCCATATCAGGGATGACGACAGTATCAATTTACTCTGCCATGTGCTGTGGTTGGAGTATAATAAGGACAAGGTTCAGACAAGCCAAATTTAAGGAGTTATTCAATATGGATTGAGTCGAGCATTAAAAACACTGACTGATGTATTCTCATTGATGTTCTGCACCAGAGTCATTTCATAATTATCTAATATGAGAACAGATTGGTGATGTATTCTACATGTAATACCCATCTTGATACTTGGTAAGATCTACACCAATAACCCATTAGAAACAAATTAGTCTAACAGGTCTCCTGAAGTTCGACCCCAAATTCCAAAGTTCTGAGTCTCAAAATATATTGTCTAAGGTTATATCATTGCCCATATCCACCTGTAGATGGTGAAGCCAATGTCAAGTACAATTATTTGACAATTTTGTCATTGAAACTAATTTGCCCAAGCTCATTCCCCAAGTGGCCAACCTGAAGACAGCATAATAAAGAACTTTACTTATGTCATGCTTGTCTATTATGCAGGCAAATTTACCTGCCCAGATGGTTTTCAAGCTCCTGTTACAATCAATTTATCAACACCTTAATCTCTCATCTTCACTCTCAACAAAATTCTAAACTGGGATATCTTCCCCATATAGTTTATAAAGACCATGATTGCTCTAATCTAATCTATAAAAAGGGCGAGGACAACCATAATTGCACTAGCTATCATCCCAAGTCAGAATTACTACCAAGGTAGGGATTGGCACTGACATGTGCTGTAGATCCACCAGCTGCTGAATAAATAGGGCTAGTTAGACCCTAATAACCAAATATATATTACAAAAACTCAGCGCTATAGGCTGGATAAGATAAGATTCACAATGTTTAGTACATAAAATAGGGAAACATTGACTATTATAATAATTTCGTAGTAAAAATTACTGTTGCAACAGAAGATAAAATGTATATAGGGCAAAAAGCAGCACTGCTAGAATATTCTTAGATCATGCTGGGAATTGAGTATTGGGAACAGCCTGAGTCCTAGGGAGCTGTTATTAGCACATATTACCAGTTCCTCATACGGGTAAGTCCTCCAATAGGTTAGCACTCCTGTTTTGCAATGGAGGTCCTCTTACTGGTGGATTCTGCTGGTGTTGGTAATGTCCTGTAGAGAATGAACCATAGCCAGGTCCTTTTGTAAATATTCCAGGACGTATCCAAGAGTAGTGGCAGCAACTCCCAATCAACGGACTTCCAGGCAGACCTCTGTAGTTAGTTGTCCCAGACTTGTCACCAACACATTTCACTGCTTCAGCAGCTTTTTCAAGGTGTATGTACAGTGTGCAGTAAGCCCTTATATAGCAGTACTGATCATAAAAGCCCCACAGGTGTGTAGATAATGATTAGTTAAAAACACTTTTTTTCCCAAGTCACTCTTGAGAAAGAATAAAAAGCTCTACCCTAAAAAACTGCTGCCAATCCTAGTACACTACAATAAAGTAGGCTTCTTTGACAATATCTGGTCCAAACGCTAATACACTTTGGGTAGATGGGAAATCTCTTAACAGGAGTTTAGGCTCTCTATCCATAACCCTCAGCTGAAGACATACTGTAGTCAATGGGATTCTATTCTCCTTTTTCTGGGGGCACTCTTGTTATAAATTAAAGAAACTGGACAAACATATACATAAAAAGACAAGCATCTCAAAAAGTACTGTAGGTAGCTAGCACAATATAAGAAATATGTCCACGTGAAAATTCACAATAAATCTGAAGCAACCAGTAGGTTCATCTGGGGATATCCCCCGGAGCAGCACAGCTGGTAATATATGTATTATCAATTACACTGATCAGTTGTGATCACTGCAAAAAAATATATGCATTCACAGTGGGTAGCAAATGAAGGTATAATCGTCATAGAAGTGCAATATCACTGTGTCCAATCATAGACTCTATTGTAGGCACAGTGCTATGCTATGATCACTCTTAAACAGATAAATACATTCAAGGTGGACATCAGATAGCAGTGGAAGAAATAGGGGTCTATTTACTAAGCCTTGGATGAAGATAAAGTCAACAGAGTTAAAGTACCAGCCAATCCGCTCCTAACTAACATGGCGCAGGCTGGGTTTGAAAAATTACAAGAGCTGGTTGGCTGGTACTTTATCTCTGTTGACTTTATCTGCACCGAAGGCTTAGTAAATAGACCCCATAATACTGTACAAAATAAAATTGTCAATCAATGTCCCAAATCCTTGGCCAGCTGTATGATATCAAGCAGTGATTCTCACAAAGGTAATCTCCCTAGAGTAATGTCATAATAATGGCAATCATAAGCAAGTACTAATATGCCATGTAGATAAAAGTAGATAGCAGGTACCAATAGCTATGCAGTAAGTAAATTATTAATCCCTTTCACAATGAATTCCAGACTGCTGCTGTATGCTGTGTGCAATGCATTATACAGCAGTTTATTGGGTCCTTATTACACGCTGGGATATGAAAAATATGTAGTATGGGCATCTGCTGTTGCTGTTTGGTTCTAGTAAGTCCCACTCTGTCAGCACCAGGATACCCAGCACAAGTCCAGCAATGAGAGTACCCCAGTGCAAGATATAAGAGAGTAAGGTATAGTGGGGATCAAAGGCAGACCACCTAGCTGCAGTGGTGTATGCTGCTTCTCCACATGTGCTTATAGCATTGGTGGGCAGTGAGTGGTACCTCACTGCAGGTGGTGTTGGAAGGAAGGGTAGATAAGATCACTGTGAGGTCCTGCTTATATGGTATGGGTTCTGGTGCTTAATAGCATAGCAGGGTCACATAAGCCAACAATCAGCCTGGCTTTATAAATAATTAAATTATAATTTGTTTGAGTCAATACTGCTTTTTTGACTAACCAATATTATATTCTGTATGTTCTACCTTTAGGTACTAGTCCTGTATAGTTTGCATGTTATGTCTTCTTGGAACATGATAATCTTTGTACAATATTTATACACTACTCAGTGTATGTTTTACATTACAAAAATTAGCTATTTATTGACATAAATGTTTGACAGGTCTGAAAAACAACTATAAAACACCAACGTATCAGGAACTTAATCCTTCTTGCTATTGCATTGCTGCTGCACAATGGGCTTTCTGACTGGTTGCATAAGATGCGACCATGTCAGGGAAAGCCCAGCCTGGTGATGTTGCATCTGATGCGACCATGCCAGGCAAGTGGTTAAGGGTGAGAAGGTGAAGGATCTTAAATCCAAATATCCCTCTTTACAGACAGTATGCCTCTAGTCCTGTAGCAAGCAAGACTCTCCTTGACAATTTTCAATAATGGGTTTATATAGTTACATGAAATCAGAAGCTGTGCAGACTTAATATGTCACCTCAAAGGCAATAATAATCTGATTCAATATGACTTTAAATGGCAGGTAAATAAATTAAAACCTTATGGAATCCATTTCACTGTTATGTTATTAACTGTGTTGAAAATTAAATCAGATCTTTTCAAATGGAGATTGATGATAGCGTTTTAGCTAACCAGATAACAGGGATTAAGATGAATATACTTCATAAACGTCTTTGTTTAGTGTATCCCAAAGTTCTCAGATTTCTCAAATATTAAAAATGTTTCTGGCACTTACAGTATTTTGGAATAAACAAACTAACAAAAAAAAACATAAATAAGTTTACTGTGCTAAATAAAGGGAGATAAATGCAAAATATATAATATTACAGTATGTCATATTTCTTGCCCATACAGGCAGTTCTGGGTGGACAGGAAGCTATATACTTAAACATGTCCTCCCTATTCGGAAAATATGCTTCCCACCACTCTCATTTCTCTACTCTTTTTGAATAATATTAATTAGATGGCTACAGCAAAAATTCATGTGTCCGTAGTTAGAGTAATGTTGAGTCTACAAAGGTTTCAGGGTGGAAATTTCCTGAATGAATCCCTGGTGGATGAAGCTCTGTGGTGGTTGCAGCTGTCCATTACCCCATAGCAGTTAAGATTGAGCCACTAGTATAAGTCAGAAGGGGAGACACAGGATGCACACACATTACCATACCTTGCTGAACCAGAAATGGGTGTGCAAATAAGATGTTAAACAGTTAGAGCCCAATTTAGTTGCTAAAGGAGTTATGTCTTCTTTTCAGTAATTAACAAACAGTATTTAACAAACTGTAGTAAATAAGATTACCACTGTTTGCTCTTGTACCGCTTAATCCATCTTCAGCAAAGCCTTCAAGGTATAGCCAGGTCTCCACCAGGTGAAAGTGTAAGGCACATGGGCAGACTAGCCATCCCTCATGCACATTACAGAGCACTCTATGGCCAGCACATGTAGCCTGCAAGCAACAGAGTAAAGGGCACTCTGAGGAGGGGTACGTCACTGGAACTTGCTGGAGAGGTAAGCCATGTTAAATATCAATGGCATTTTCATTATTAATAATTGTGATCACCACTGGTAAGAAGTACTGTATTGTTAATACATGATACACTTATTTCAGCTCTGACTGATGTATTTGATAGTTTTGCCTGGTATTGTAGAACTAGACTGTGATAGGTAGGAAGAACGTCAGAGTCTCTTACAGCAAAAACCTCATTATGATGCTCTGAAGGATCTACTGAAAATGTCTCTTCATTCAAAGACTGAATGGTATTTTTAATAGTGCTGTGCTGGGACCATTTGTGGGAGTCCACTACTATAGGACTCTGTTCAGGTGGATCTAGAAAATCGTACAGGAAATATATATTCTTTCATCAGCCTATAAAGTCACATTTACTAATAATAAAAGACTGTAAAGCAAAGATAGACAACCTACAGTATTGTTCTTCAGCTATTGTGGCTCCACAAGAATGTAGTTCCACAAAATTAGAGGTCTAAAGTAGAGATGAGCGGGTTCGGTTCCTCTGAATCCGAACCCGCCCGAACTTCAGGTTTTTTACACGGGTCCGAGCAGGCTCGGATCTTCCCGCCTTGCTCGGCTAACCCGAGCGCGCCCGAACGTCATCATCACGCTGTCGGATTCTCGCGAGGCTCGGATTCTATCGCGAGACTCGGATTCTATATAAGGAGCCGCGCGTCGCCGCCATTTTCACACGTGCATTGAGAGTCATAGGGAGAGGACGTGGCTGGCGTCCTCTCCGTTTAGAGAAGAGAGAGACACAGTATTTTGGGGAGCATTATTAGGAGGAGTACTACTATACTGTATACTACTATACTACTTGCTGAAGTGATATTTATAGATTAGATAGTGTGACTGTAAGTGTATTATCTGACTTGTGGGGGAGACACTGACAGTGGGGAGCAGTTAGAGTCTGAGAGCAGGACTCAGGAGTACATATAACGTACATTGCACACTTTTGCTGCCAGAGTCAGTGCCACACTGCCATTGTTGTGACCACACTGACCACCAGTATAATAATATATTTTGTGATTGTCTGCTTAGGCCTCGGAGTACTAGTTGCAAGTTGCAACGTGACCTGAAGTGACCACCAGTTTAATAATCAATCACCACCAGTTTAATATATATATATATATATATATAATTGTATATAATATATATATATATATATATATATATATATATATATATATAATATTGTATACCACCTACCCGTGGTTTTTTTTTTTTCATTCTTCTTTATACATACTACTATAGTAGCTTACTGTAGCAGTCTGCGGTGCTGTGCTGACCTGACAGTGTCCAGCAGGTCCGTCATCAGTCATTACATAATAAATATATATAGTACCTGTCCGGCTGCAGTACTAGTGATATTATATTGATTTCATCTCATTATCAATAATTTATCATCCAGTCTAGACTCTATATTAGCAGCAGACACAGTACGTTAGTCCACGGCTGTAGCTACCTCTGTGTCGGCACTCGGCAGTCCATCCATAATTGTATACCACCTACCCGTGGTTTTTTTTTTTCTTTCTTCTTTGTACATACTACTATAGAGTATAGTAGCTTACTGTAGCAGTCTGCGGTGCTGCTGAGCTGACAGTGTCCAGCAGGTCCGTCATCAGTCATCATTACCTAATAAATATATTATCTACCTGTCCGGCTGCAGTACTAGTGATATTATATATACATACATATATATATTGATTTCATCTCATTATCAATCATCCAGTCTATATTAGCAGCAGACACAGTACGTTAGTCCACGGCTGTAGCTACCTCTGTGTCGGCACTCGGCAGTCCATCCATAATTGTATACCACCTACCCGTGGTTTTTTTTTTTTCTTTTTTCTTTGTACATACTACTATAGAGTATAGTAGCTTACTGTAGCAGTCTGCGGTGCTGCTGAGCTGACAGTGTCCAGCAGGTCCGTCATCAGTCATCATTACCTAATAAATATATTATCTACCTGTCCGGCTGCAGTACTAGTGATATTATATATACATACATATATATATTGATTTCATCTCATTATCAATCATCCAGTCTATATTAGCAGCAGACACAGTACGTTAGTCCACGGCTGTAGCTACCTCTGTGTCGGCACTCGGCAGTCCATCCATAATTGTATACCACCTACCCGTGGTTTTTTTTTTCTTTCTTCTTTGTACATACTACTATAGTATAGTAGCTTACTGTAGCAGTCTGCGGTGCTGCTGAGCTGACAGTGTCCAGCAGGTCCGTCATCAGTCATCATTACCTAATAAATATATTATCTACCTGTCCGGCTGCAGTACTAGTAATATTATATATACATACATATATATATTGATTTCATCTCATTATCAATCATCCAGTCTATATTAGCAGCAGACACAGTACGTTAGTCCACGGCTGTAGCTACCTCTGTGTCGGCACTCGGCAGTCCATCCATAATTGTATACCACCTACCCGTGGTTTTTTTTTTCTTTCTTCTTTGTACATACTACTATAGAGTATAGTAGCTTACTGTAGCAGTCTGCGGTGCTGCTGAGCTGACAGTGTCCAGCAGGTCCGTCATCAGTCATCATTACCTAATAAATATATTATCTACCTGTCCGGCTGCAGTACTAGTGATATTATATATACATACATATATATATTGATTTCATCTCATTATCAATCATCCAGTCTATATTAGCAGCAGACACAGTACGTTAGTCCACGGCTGTAGCTACCTCTGTGTCGGCACTCAGCAGTCCATCCATAATTGTATACCACCTACCCGTGGTTTTTTTCTTTTCTTTCTTCTTTGTACATACTACTATAGTATAGTAGATTACTGTAGCAGTCTGCGGTGCTGCTGAGCTGACAGTGTCCAGCAGGTCCGTCATCAGTCATCATTACCTAATAAATATATTATCTACCTGTCCGGCTGCAGTACTAGTGATATTATATATACATACATATATATATTGATTTCATCTCATTATCAATCATCCAGTCTATATTAGCAGCAGACACAGTACGTTAGTCCACGGCTGTAGCTACCTCTGTGTCGGCACTCGGCAGTCCATCCATAATTGTATACCACCTACCCATGGTTTTTTTTTTTCTTTCTTCTTTGTACATAGTACTATAGTATAGTAGCTTACTGTAGCAGTCTGCGGTGCTGCTGAGCTGACAGTGTCCAGCAGGTCCGTCATCAGTCATCATTACCTAATAAATATATTATCTACCTGTCCGGCTGCAGTACTAGTGATATTATATATACATATATATATATTGATTTCATCTCATTATCAATCATCCAGTCTATATTAGCAGCAGACACAGTACGTTAGTCCATGGCTGTAGCTACCTCTGTGTCGGCACTCGGCAGTCCATCCATAATTGTATACCACCTACCCGTGGTTTTTTTTTTTTTCTTTCTTCTTTGTACATACTACTATAGCATAGTAGCTTACTGTAGCAGTCTGCGGTGCTGCTGAGCTGACAGTGTCCAGCAGGTCCGTCATCAGTCATCATTACCTAATAAATATATTATCTACCTGTCCGGCTGCAGTACTAGTGATATTATATATACATACATATATATATATTGATTTCATCTCATTATCATCCAGTCTATATTAGCAGCAGACACAGTACGGTAGTCCACGGCTGTAGCTACCTCTGTGTCGGCACTCGGCAGTCCATCCATAAGTATACTAGTATCCATCCATCTCCATTGTTTACCTGAGGTGCCTTTTAGTTGTGCCTATTAAAATATGGAGAACAAAAATGTTGAGGTTCCAAAATTAGGGAAAGATCAAGATCCACTTCCACCTCGTGCTGAAGCTGCTGCCACTAGTCATGGCCGAGACGATGAAATGCCAGCAACGTCGTCTGCCAAGGCCGATGCCCAATGTCATAGTACAGAGCATGTCAAATCCAAAACACCAAATATCAGTAAAAAAAGGACTCCAAAACCTAAAATAAAATTGTCGGAGGAGAAGCGTAAACTTGCCAATATGCCATTTACCACACGGAGTGGCAAGGAACGGCTGAGGCCCTGGCCTATGTTCATGGCTAGTGGTTCAGCTTCACATGAGGATGGAAGCACTCAGCCTCTCGCTAGAAAACTGAAAAGACTCAAGCTGGCAAAAGCACCGCAAAGAACTGTGCGTTCTTCGAAATCCCAAATCCACAAGGAGAGTCCAATTGTGTCGGTTGCGATGCCTGACCTTCCCAACACTGGACGTGAAGAGCATGCGCCTTCCACCATTTGCACGCCCCCTGCAAGTGCTGGAAGGAGCACCCGCAGTCCAGTTCCTGATAGTCAGATTGAAGATGTCAGTGTTGAAGTACACCAGGATGAGGAGGATATGGGTGTTGCTGGCGCTGGGGAGGAAATTGACCAGGAGGATTCTGATGGTGAGGTGGTTTGTTTAAGTCAGGCACCCGGGAAGACACCTGTTGTCAGTGGGAGGAATATGGCCATTGACATGCCTGGTGAAAATACCAAAAAAATCAGCTCTTCAGTGTGGAGGTATTTCAACAGAAAAGCGGACAACAGGTGTCAAGCCGTGTGTTGCCTTTGTCAAGCTGTAATAAGTAGGGGTAAGGACGTTAACCACCTCGGAACATCCTCCCTTATACGTCACCTGCAGCGCATTCATAATAAGTCAGTGACAAGTTCAAAAACTTTGGGTGACAGCGGAAGCAGTCCACTGACCAGTAAATCCCTTCCTCTTGTAACCAAGCTCACGCAAACCACCCCACCAACTCCCTCAGTGTCAATTTCCTCCTTCCCCAGGAATGCCAATAGTCCTGCAGGCCATGTCACTGGCAATTCTGACGATTCCTCTCCTGCCTGGGATTCCTCCGATGCATCCTTGCGTGTAACGCCTACTGCTGCTGGCGCTGCTGTTGTTGCTGCTGGGAGTCGATGGTCATCCCAGAGGGGAAGTCGGAAGACCACTTGTACTACTTCCAGTAAGCAATTGACTGTCCAACAGTCCTTTGCGAGGAAGATGAAATATCACAGCAGTCATCCTGCTGCAAAGCGGATAACTGAGGCCTTGACAACTATGTTGGTGTTAGACGTGCGTCCGGTATCCGCCGTTAGTTCACAGGGAACTACACAATTTCTTGAGGTAGTGTGCCCCCGTTACCAAATACCATCTAGGTTCCACTTCTCTAGGCAGGCGATACCGAAAATGTACACAGACCTCAGAAAAAGACTCACCAGTGTCCTAAAAAATGCAGCTGTACCCAATGTCCACTTAACCACGGACATGTGGACAAGTGGAGCAGGGCAGGGTCAGGACTATATGACTGTGACAGCCCACTGGGTAGATGTATGGACTCCCGCCGCAAGAACAGCAGCGGCGGCACCAGTAGCAGCATCTCGCAAACGCCAACTCTTTCCTAGGCAGGCTACGCTTTGTATCACCGCTTTCCAGAATACGCACACAGCTGAAAACCTCTTACGGCAACTGAGGAAGATCATCGCGGAATGGCTTACCCCAATTGGACTCTCCTGTGGATTTGTGGCATCGGACAACGCCAGCAATATTGTGTGTGCATTAAATATGGGCAAATTCCAGCACGTCCCATGTTTTGCACATACCTTGAATTTGGTGGTGCAGAATTTTTTAAAAAACGACAGGGGCGTGCAAGAGATGCTGTCGGTGGCCAGAAGAATTGCGGGACACTTTCGGCGTACAGGCACCACGTACAGAAGACTGGAGCACCACCAAAAACTACTGAACCTGCCCTGCCATCATCTGAAGCAAGAAGTGGTAACGAGGTGGAATTCAACCCTCTATATGCTTCAGAGGTTGGAGGAGCAGCAAAAGGCCATTCAAGCCTATACAATTGAGCACGATATAGGAGGTGGAATGCACCTGTCTCAAGCACAGTGGAGAATGATTTCAACGTTGTGCAAGGTTCTGATGCCCTTTGAACTTGCCACACGTGAAGTCAGTTCAGACACTGCCAGCCTGAGTCAGGTCATTCCCCTCATCAGGCTTTTGCAGAAGAAGCTGGAGACATTGAAGGAGGAGCTAACACGGAGCGATTCCGCTAGGCATGTGGGACTTGTGGATGGAGCCCTTAATTCGCTTAACAAGGATTCACGGGTGGTCAATCTGTTGAAATCAGAGCACTACATTTTGGCCACCGTGCTCGATCCTAGATTTAAAGCCTACCTTGGATCTCTCTTTCCGGCAGACACAAGTCTGCTGGGGTTGAAAGACCTGCTGGTGAGAAAATTGTCAAGTCAAGCGGAACGCGACCTGTCAACATCTCCTCCTTCACATTCTCCCGCAACTGGGGGTGCGAGGAAAAGGCTCAGAATTCCGAGCCCACCCGCTGGCGGTGATGCAGGGCAGTCTGGAGCGACTGCTGATGCTGACATCTGGTCCGGACTGAAGGACCTGACAACGATTACGGACATGTCGTCTACTGTCACTGCATATGATTCTCTCACCATTGAAAGAATGGTGGAGGATTATATGAGTGACCGCATCCAAGTAGGCACGTCACACAGTCCGTACTTATACTGGCAGGAAAAAGAGGCAATTTGGAGGCCCTTGCACAAACTGGCTTTATTCTACCTAAGTTGCCCTCCCACAAGTGTGTACTCCGAAAGAGTGTTTAGTGCCGCCGCTCACCTTGTCAGCAATCGGCGTACGAGGTTACATCCAGAAAATGTGGAGAAGATGATGTTCATTAAAATGAATTATAATCAATTCCTCCGTGGAGACATTGACCAGCAGCAATTGCCTCCACAAAGTACACAGGGAGCTGAGATGGTGGATTCCAGTGGGGACGAATTGATAATCTGTGAGGAGGGGGATGTACACGGTGATATATCGGAGGATGATGATGAGGTGGACATCTTGCCTCTGTAGAGCCAGTTTGTGCAAGGAGAGATTAATTGCTTCTTTTTTGGTGGGGGTCCAAACCAACCCGTCATTTCAGTCACAGTCGTGTGGCAGACCCTGTCACTGAAATGATGGGTTGGTAAAAGTGTGCATGTCCTGTTTATACAACATAAGGGTGGGTGGGAGGGCCCAAGGACAATTCCATCTTGCACCTCTTTTTTCTTTAATTTTTCTTTGCGTCATGTGCTGTTTGGGGAGGGTTTTTTGGAAGGGACATCCTGCGTGACACTGCAGTGCCACTCCTAGATGGGCCCGGTGTTTGTGTCGGCCACTAGGGTCGCTTATCTTACTCACACAGCTACCTCATTGCGCCTCTTTTTTTCTTTGCGTCATGTGCTGTTTGGGGAGGGTTTTTTGGAAGGGACATCCTGCGTGACACTGCAGTGACACTCCTAGATGGGCCCGGTGTTTGTGTCGGCCACTAGGGTCGCTTATCTTACTCACACAGCTACCTCATTGCGCCTCTTTTTTCTTTGCGTCATGTGCTGTTTGGGGAGGGTTTTTTGGAAGGGACATCCTGCGTGACACTGCAGTGACACTCCTAGATGGGCCCGGTGTTTGTGTCGGCCACTAGGGTCGCTTATCTTACTCACACAGCTACCTCATTGCGCCTCTTTTTTTCTTTGCGTCATGTGCTGTTTGGGGAGGGTTTTTTGGAAGGGACATCCTGCGTGACACTGCAGTGACACTCCTAAATGGGCCCGGTGTTTGTGTCGGCCACTAGGGTCGCTTATCTTACTCACACAGCTACCTCATTGCGCCTCTTTTTTTCTTTGCGTCATGTGCTGTTTGGGGAGGGTTTTTTGGAAGGGACATCCTGCGTGACACTGCAGTGCCACTCCTAGATGGGCCCGGTGTTTGTGTCGGTCACTAGGGTCGCTTATCTTACTCACACAGCTACCTCATTGCGCCTCTTTTTTTCTTTGCGTCATGTGCTGTTTGGGGAGTTTTTTTTTGGAAGGGACATCCTGCGTGACACTGCAGTGACACTCCTAGATGGGCCCGGTGTTTGTGTCGGCCACTAGGGTCGCTTATCTTACTCACACAGCTACCTCATTGCGCCTCTTTTTTTCTTTGCGTCATGTGCTGTTTGGGGAGGGTTTTTTGGAAGGGACATCCTGCGTGACACTGCAGTGACACTCCTAGATGGGCCCGGTGTTTGTGTCGGCCACTAGGGTCGCTTATCTTACTCACACAGCTACCTCATTGCGCCTCTTTTTTTCTTTGCGTCATGTGCTGTTTGGGGAGGGTTTTTTGGAAGGGACATCCTGCGTGACACTGCAGTGACACTCCTAGATGGGCCCGGTGTTTGTGTCGGCCACTAGGGTCGCTTATCTTACTCACACAGCTACCTCATTGCGCCTCTTTTTTTCTTTGCGTCATGTGCTGTTTGGGGAGGGTTTTTTGAAAGGGACATCCTGTGTGACACTGCAGTGACACTCCTAGATGGGCCCGGTGTTTGTGTCTGCCACTAGGGTCGCTTATCTTACTCACACAGCTACCTCATTGCGCCTCTTTTTTTCTTTGCGTCATGTGCTGTTTGGGGAGGGTTTTCTGGAAGGGACATCCTGCGTGACACTGCAGTGACACTCCTAGATGGGCCCGGTGTTTGTGTCGGCCACTAGGGTCGCTTATCTTACTCACACAGCTACCTCATTGCGCCTCTTTTTTTCTTTGCGTCATGTGCTGTTTGGGGCGGGTTTTTTGGAAGGGACATCCTGCGTGACACTGCAGTGACACTCCTAGATGGGCCCGGTGTTTGTGTCGGCCACTAGGGTCGCTTATCTTACTCACACAGCTACCTCATTGCGCCTCTTTTTTTCTTTGCGTCATGTGCTGTTTGGGGAGGGTTTTTTGGAAGGGACATCCTGCGTGACACTGCAGTGACACTCCTAGATGGGCCCGGTGTTTGTGTCGGCCACTAGGGTCGCTTATCTTACTCACACAGCTACCTCATTGCGCCTCTTTTTTTCTTTGCGTCATGTGCTGTTTGGGGAGGGTTTTTTGGAAGGGACATCCTGCGTGACACTGCAGTGACACTCCTAGATGGGCCCGGTGTTTGTGTCGGCCACTAGGGTCGCTTAGCTTAGTCATCCAGCGACCTAGGTGCAAATTTTAGGACTAAAAATAATATTGTGAGGTGTGAGGTATTCAGAATAGACTGAAAATGAGTGTAAATTATGGTTTTTGAGGTTAATAATACTTTGGGATCAAAATGACTCCCAAATTCTATGATTTAAGCTGTTTTTTAGTGTTTTTTGAAAAAAACACCCGAATCCAAAACACACCCGAATCCGACAAAAAAAATTCGGTGAGGTTTTGCCAAAACGCGGTCGAACCCAAACACGGCCGCGGAACCGAACCCAAAACACAAAACCCGAAAAATTTCCGGCGCTCATCTCTAGTCTAAAGGTTTCCTTATGTCCACTGTACAACATTGTGGGTGCATGCTGATGTGCTAAGTCCTTCATCTTAAATAGTTAAATAATCTGAACATTTGTCACATTAATAATTTTTAACCTTAACATGCTGCCTAGCTTCACAGCTGTTTATAGTAGCATCATTGAAAGTTATAAATTGATCTGTAAGGGGGATCATTATTTCAGTGGAATAGATTGCAGATGGCAGGCCCGCCATCATAGAGGGACTGTAAATAGATAAAAACAGGAGCGCTAGAAAAAGAGAGAAATTAAAATAATGAATTAAATAAAAAAGTTGCAAACACCTGTGAAAAAAAGAAAATGATTAATTAATGTTTACAGCACTTCTGTGCTGATGTGAAAGTCCCGTGCGTGTGTCCTTTTATGGACACCGGAGCTGTGATCCGTGCTGCGGCTGCAGTGGGGAAACCTGACTGTCTCTCTCCCTTACTCTGCCTACCTGTAGTAACGTCCGTCACTCAGTTTTCACATGTAGATCTTGTTCCGCTGCTCCGTTCTTGATGCCGTCTTCTGCACTGTCGTTTCCACACCCGTGTGGCGCAGGCGGGATGACGTTCGACTTTCACTTGTAACTCCTCATCAACGCGTTTCGGACTTGTCTGTCCTTAATCATGGATGATCTTTTTCTTTTTTTCACAGGTGTTTGCAACTTTTTTATTTAATTCATTATTTTAATTTCTCTCTTTTTCTAGCGCTCCTGTTTTTATCTATTTACTGTTATTACGAATTTAAAGGAGCAGCTCCACACTTTTTTAGCGCGGGTCATTTACCACATTTATTGATCATAGAGGGACTGCCAGGATGTGGTCCCAGAATGAGACAGAGAGGTGGCCTGCCCTGACTCCTGGAACTAATATAGTGAAATAGAGTTGCCCCATGTATCACTGGACTCCAGGGGCGGTATTCAAATGATATATCATGCCCAATCTCCTTTCTAAAGTGATCCCCGTTATCGCACATATCACGCCCATAGTAATCAGGTTTAGCTGCGTAAAGGGTTAGGCACCCTCGCTACCCCAAGGGTAGTGAGCTGGAATTATTATACCACACCCATCAGAAGAAACAGAACGGGTGCGGAAGGGGGTGAAAAGAATTGAATACCACCCCAGGAGTACAAGTTATATCCCTGCAATCTCGCTCAAGCAACAAATTAAAATCTACAAGTCCCAGCATCCCTTGCTCTCCAGGATCAGACTAGTATACATGATGCCTGCTGCTGCAGTGCTCTTAAGACCAGCTGCTCTGCTCTGGATCAGAGAAGAGGAGTTCTGCAGTGAGGTGGAGCGCTGCCCATTAGGATAGGAATGGGACACTTCAAGATGTGCGGATCTTAGGAGGGCGAATGTGGCAAACAGAAAAAGTGCATCCTGGACCACTCGCTCAGCCCCATCACTGTGTGTCTGATTCTGCTGCATTTTAGTCTGGGCGCCCTCTCTCCCTCTATTCCTCCTCTCTCTCTCTGTCTACTCCTACTTTTCCTCCTCTTTCTCCCATCTCCCCTTATTCCTCATCTATCTCATGTCATTCAGTTTTACTTCTCTCTTTCTCATTTCCAACTATTCCGGTTTCTCTCACCTGTTTCCCCATATTTATCCTCTCTCTCCCTCTCTGATCTCAGCTTATTCTTCCCCCCTCTCTCGTATTCCACCTCTTTTTCTCTACTGTTTCTCTTCATTCCTTTTCTTTCTTTCTTTCTTTCTTTCTTTCTTTCTTTTCTTTCTTTTCTCTTTCTTTCTTTCTTTCTTTCTTTTCTTTCTTTCTATTCTTTCTTTCTTTCTTTCTTTCTTTTCCTCCCTCCCCTCATGGAAATCATGATGGAGATGGGTGGGGTTGGGC
This sequence comes from Pseudophryne corroboree, assembly GCF_028390025.1. Classification (NCBI taxonomy): domain Eukaryota; kingdom Metazoa; phylum Chordata; class Amphibia; order Anura; family Myobatrachidae; genus Pseudophryne; species Pseudophryne corroboree. The sequence goes on from NC_086455.1 coordinate 150,011,241, forward strand.
AGGACACATAGAGTAGGGAGGCCTTGCCTATTATTTTTTAGTCCTGGGTCCCACAATTTAGAAAATCTACTGACAAAAACAACTGAAAGAGATGAGACTAAGATTCATCTGTAGAGGCTATACTGAGACTGAAATTAAAACAGCAATTAAAAAGTGCATAACCATAAAGTGTGAGGATGCCCTTTATAATAAGGTTTAAAAAACTTAAAAAATTGATGATTTTTAAATCAACATATTCCGTTGCATCTGAACATATATGTAGAGTGATATTACGGCATTGGCACATACTCCAGTCAGATTCCGTGATGGGAGCCTTTTGCAAAGAAAAAATTATGTTATGCTACAAAAGAAGTACAGGTTGAGTATATCATATATTTGGATATCATATCCAAATATTCCGAAATACGGAATATTCCGAAATACGGAATTTTTTCACTGAGACTGAGATAGTGAAACCTTTCCTTTTTGATGGCTCAATGTACACAAACTTGGTTTAATACACAAAGTTATTAAAAATATTGTATTAAATGACCTTCAAGCTGTGTGTATAAGGTGTATATGAAACATACATGAATTGTGTTAATGTAGACACACTCTGTTTAATGCACAAAGTTATAAAAAAATATTGGCTAAACTTACCTTCAGGCTGTGTGTATAAGGTGTATATGAAACATAAATGCATTCTGTGCTTAGATCTGGGTCCCATCGTCATGATATCTCATTATGGTATGCAATTATTCCAAAATACGGAAAAATCCCATATCCAAAATACCTCTGGTCCCAAGCATTTTGGATAAGGGATACTCAACCTGTAACAATCTAAAGGATATCATAGTAATATCTGATATAGGTCCAATCAGGACCAAAAACTGGTTACAGCCTAAAAATGGATCTTATAAATATCACGTATGCGTGAATTGCAAATATCTCTGTATTGGTGAAACCTTATCCTGCAATGGATATGATCCATCATATTCGACACCATTTGACGTGTGATAGCCACTTTGTAGTATACTTAATTAAATGCCTATGCAACCGGGATCGGTATGAAATACCTCCAATCAAAATCCAGACGTTCAAAATCCCGACACCAATTGACCGATGGTCAAAATCCCGACAAGGTCAAAATCCCGACATGGACAAAATACAGACATTTAAAATACCGACAAGGTCAACATAGCGACATGTAAAATGCTGACAGGTCAAAATACCGACACACGTTTTCTTGTTGTTTTGTGTGTGTATGTCGACATAAGTCAACATGGACACCATATAAAGTGTACCGCATCCCCTCGCATGGCTCGCTGCGCTCGCCATGCTTCGGGCACAGTGCCTCGCTACGCTCGGCACACTATTATATTCCCCCCCAGGTCCACTGGGATGGTAAAGTATGAACAAGTCGGTTTCAATGAAAAAAATCATGAAAAACTCATGTCGTTATTTTGGCCTGTCGGCATTTTACATGGCGGTATTTTGACCTTGTCTGTATTTTAAATGTCGGTATTTTGTCCATGTCGGGATTTTGACCTTGTCTGGATTTTGACCATCGGTCAATTGGTGTCGGGATTTTGAACGTCGGGATTTTGAATGTCGGGATCCTGATTGGCTGCCGGTCCGCAAGCTCTGATTGGCTCACGAACGGCGGCTGATTTCAAGTCCTACACTCCACCGCCGCCCAACAATAGCCGCGCTCTCCTCCGTGTGGTGACAGCTGAGACACGCTGCCGCCGGACTGTGCGGCGGCGTGTCTCACTGAGAGGAGCGGGTGGGCCGGACCAAACGGCTTCGCGGGCCTTATACGGCCCACGGGCCGGAGGTTCCCCACCCCTGGTCTACAGTATCAGTCCAGGAGTTCTCTTTCTGCAGTGTCAGTCCAGCAGTGCTCTCTCTGCTGTATCTGAAAGGGGTGATCTGTCTGTCCATCCAGGGGCTCTGACCCAGTGTAAAATTAAAATAATAAAAGCTAAAAACAAAAAGCCTAAAAAAAATTAGAACGGGTGTGGAAGAGGGTGAAAAGAATTTAACACCGCCCGTGTACGTATTGTGTGACACTGGGGTAAATTTACTAAGATGGGAGTTCTATTTAACATGGGATGTTGCCTATAGCAACCAATCAGATTCCAGGTTTTATCTTCTAGAAGGTGCTAAATAAATGAGAAGTAGAATCTGATTGGTTGCTATGGGCAACATCCCATCTTAAATAGAACTCCCATCTTAGTAAATTTACCCCACTGTTGGTGAAGGTCAACCGCAGTGTTCAATTACTATTTCTGACTCATACACATATTGTGTGAAACTGTGGGTGAAGTTGGTACTACAGTAACATACTTTATTTCATATTCATACACGTATTGTGCAACACTGTTGGTGAAGGTGGTACCACAGTAATATATTTTTAATTCCCACTCATACACGTATTGTGTGACACTCTTGGTGAATTTATACCACACTCTATTGTTCTGGATATCGCTGTGAGGATACAGCACATCACGGTGTTCTCATAAGACGTATATGAGGAATTGGGAGACTTGTGCTATACTCCCACACTCTTGCCTTACATTAAGATTTGAATAAATGTATGGGGATGAGTAAATCGCAAATTTGTGTACCTACCCCTTAATACATTGTCCATCAGTGTTCTGTGTTTGTATTGTCTTGTTGTGTACTTTTTGTAGTATACAATGTTTTATTTTTATTACATATTTTGATAAATATATTTTTCATATTCACAAAGTGTCTAAAGTCTAACAAAGTGGAAATATAGTACTTATATGATAGTTCCCAATTTAGGTTCAAAATATTTTATGTTTTATAGCTAGATGGTAAGCGCAGTGTGACATACTTACAGTACATTTCCATTGTTTGTGGGTGAAAGAATCTGTTCCATGTGTGAAGTCAAAGTTAGTAGAGGTAGGAACTTTAGCCATCTAGGCACCTCCTCCATGTTACGTAATTTGCGGCAAAGACATTAAATTTATTTTACATTATAATGTAATTAACACCCTCATCATCAACATCCTCATTACTCATCGGAGATAGTCTGTCTAAAACATTGTTTTGTGGCGGCCCAAACAAACCAATCACTTCAGCCCCTGTCACTGAAATGATTGGTTTGTTACACTGGGCATGTCCTGTTTAATATATACAACACAAGGGAGGGTGGAAAGGCCCAAGGACATTCCATTTTGCACCTCTTTTCTTTGCATTATGTGCCGTTTGGAGCATTGCGACTGTGACAACAAACATTTGTATAGTTTATTAAATTGCCACACTGTCTGCCTCTGCAGTGCCATTCTGTTTCCTAGATGTACCATGTTGTAAGTTACAGTAAGTGCCACATGTCTCTGCCGCCCACTGCTGTCGCTTATCTTAGTCATCCAGCTACCTTAGTGCAACCTTTTGGGTTAAACTGGATGAAAACAATATTGTGATATGTGAGGTGGTCAAAATTGACTGGAAATGACTGAAAATGAATGTTATTGAGGTTAATAATACTGTAGGATCAAAAACACCCCCAAATTCTGTAATTTTAGCTGTTTTTAAAAACAGATCCAAAAAAAAATACAGATCCAAAACTCGCACGGGAGTTAGAGGCAAAACAAATACAGATCCAAAACATGAAGGATATACAGATCCAAATCAAAAACTCAAACCCGAGATTTGGGCCGGCGCACATCTCTACTAGAAATGTATCTGTTACACATACACCAATGGGTATTTATTTATTTATTTCCTGTTCTAATGAAAGTATATATGTGCAAACTTCAGCAATTATTAAGACATGTTAAGATTTTATTCTCTACTGTCTGGTGCTCATACCCTTGATTGTCTGTTAAAATGTAATCAAAGCATACAAATACTCTAGGAAGAGTTGCAGAGGTCAGTTATTTGGGCGTGTGATTGTTATCTATTCCTATTAAAGTTTGGTCTAAAATATGGATAAGCGGGTTCGGATTTCTGAGATACGAACCACCCTGGACTTCAGGATCCGAGCCCGGATCCAAGTCTGGCTAGGGACTTCCCACCAGACTCGGATCCCAGAACGAGGCAAAACTTCTTCATCCCGATGTCAGATTTTCGCAGGTTTTGGATTCCATATAAGGAGCCGCGTGTCGCCACCATTTTCACTCCAGACCTGGAGAGTGAGGGAGACAAACCTCTGTCTCTCTGTTGGTGGTGGTATCAGGTGGTTTCAGTGTGTGCTCTTTAGGGGTGCTGTACTGTGTGCTGTTTGGGGTGGTGTACAGGGGTGTTGCTGTCCTGTGCTGTATAGGGGTGCTGTCCTGTGGTATGCTGTGCTGTTTGGGGTTCTGTTCAGGAGTGCTGTCCTGTGCTGTTAGGGGCACTGTCCTGTGTGCTGTAAAAATAAAGGGGTGCTGTAAAAATAAAGGAACGTTGTGGCCCTGTCCTGTATGCTGTAAAAAAATAGAAGTACTGTAAAAATAAAGGAACATAGGAACATAGGAATAGGGGTGTATCTACCTATTGGCCAGGATGGCACTTGCCAGGGGTGCCAGGCAAGGAGGGGGCGCCGCCTGGCTGTGCCACCCGCAGCCAAAGGATAGAAAAGCAGTACTGTCAGACTGTACCTGGTGAGAGTCTGTTACTGCTGGAGCGGTGCTGGTGTCCGGCAGCACCGTACTTGTAATCAGACTCAAAATAAACTACAGCTCCCAGCAGCCTTTGTTGCTGGGAGCTCCCGGCAGCAAGGGCTGCTGGGAATTGTAGTTTATTATGAGTCTGATTACAAGTGCGGTGCTGCCGGACACTAGTCTGATCACTAGTGCAGTGCGGTGCTGACGGACACTGGCGCCGCGCCGGCAGTAACAGACTATCACCAGATACACAGCAATAGTTATATAGCACAGTGCTATAGATCTATTTGTTGTTGAAGATAATAGAAAAGTGGCAGTGTTTGGGAGAAGGGACTGTATTACCTGGAAAACTACACGATTTTCATGCATGTTAGATGTAAGTAAGTAGTAAGCGAAAACTTTAACTTGTTGAGTGTAATAAAGAAAATACATATCTTAACCAATTTCAAGGCCATGTTCAAGGAAATGTATATTAGTTAATTGTATAATTGATCATTTTATCTTGGAAGTGATGGCACCCTGATTTTTTTTTTAATAGGAAGCACTTCTTCCACCAAACTAATGGTGTTTGGTTAATGGCTGGGTCCTATTGAGGCTCATCTCACAGCAGCTCATCAGCATTTATTCGGGATGCAGTCAAGATGCCGGCGTTTGGCATCCCGGCGGTCGGAAAGCTGATGCCAGCATCCCAAAACTGCTCGGAATGCTGATGCTGGCATCCCAACATAGATAGCGATGCAGAATCCAAAATCCGGATCGAGTTGGTGCCAAAGTCTTCACTGGCAAGCCACGTGGGAGGGTTAGGGTTAGGCTGCGAGGGCGGGAGGGCTAGGGTTAGGCTGCAGGCAGGGAGATTAGGAAGGGTGAGTTAGGGTTAAGCACCACTGAAGAGGCTTTTTGGGGGGGGCGGGTTAAGGTCAGGCTGTGGGAAAGGTGGGTTAGGGGGAGGGATGGTGTAACGTGAATACGAGACACTACTGTGCGGTGTAATGTGAATTAGGGACACTACTGTGTGTCATCATTTGAATTGGAAGTACTATTGTGTCCACGCCCTTCCCCACAAGTCCCTTCCCCATTTCCAATACTCACACCTTATTCCAAATGTGTGTGTGTGGGGAGGTGGGGGGGGGGGGGTGACAGCTCCTTACTTTGCCAGGGGCACTCGGACCCCTTGATACACCCATGCGATAGGAACATAGTTGATGAGGTTGAAAAGAGGCAAAAAAGTTCATCAAGTTCAACCTGTATTATAAAATTTAGTTTCATTTAAATGCTATATCCTTGGATATTTCTTTCAGTTAGGAATTTATCTAATCCATTTTTAATCTTATCAACTGAGTCCACCATTACTACCTTGTCTGGCAGAGAATTCCATATCCTTACTGCTCTTACTGTGAAGAACCCTTTCCTCCATTGTGCATGAAATTTTTTTCTTTTCTAACCTCAGGGGGTGTCCACATGTTCTGTGTACCGTCTTTTTAATAAACAGATCATCTGATAAATTCTTGTACTGTCCCTTTATGTATTTATAAATATTAATAATGTCCCCTCTCAGCAACCTCTTTTTCAGTGTAAATATATCTAACCTTGTAAGTCTTTCCTCATAATTCAGTGCCTCTAACCCCTTAACCAGTTTGGTGGCTCGCCTATGAACCCTTTCGAGTTCCAAAATATCTTTTTATAGGTGCCCAGAACTGTACACAGTATTACAGGTGTGGCCATACCAATAATTTATACAGTGGTATTTTGACACTGTGTACTGCTACTATGGGTGGTATGCAATTAGCTCAGTTTTTTCACCTAGATGAAAAAAATGGAACTAATTCGACCCACCGTATTCATTTGTGGGAGATTTTGCCCATTTTTAAATACATTTTCATCCATGCTGTTTCACTTTTGTTTTGTAGGTGAATCAGCATTGGCAATAATGACCCCAAAAATTGTCAAAATCCACTTGCAGATTTGCCAAAACATGTAAATCGGGAGTGAATTCGCCGATCCACGTGTTTTTCGCCAGTGCCGGCATTTTTCACCTAGGTGAAAATCTGGCCCTGCTATTGAATAGGGCGAATCTCCATTTGCACTAAAAATAGCGAAAAAGCTCAGTTTTTTCACCTAGGTGAAAAAACTGAGCTAATAGCATACCCCCACAAGTCTATTATCGATGAGCACACCCAAATCTTTTTTACCTTCCGTTATACCTACATTTTCCCTATTTAATTTATAGGCTGCCTGATTGTTCTTAGTCCCAAAGTGCATAACTTTACATTTTTCTATATTGAACCTCATTCTTCATTTGTCTGCCCAGACCTCCAGTCTAGATAAGTAATTCTGTAGAGACTCAACATCCTTGTCTGAATTAATTACTCTACACAGTTTAGTATCGTCTGTGAAAATTGACACTGTGCTTTCTAGACCCACTCCTAGGTCATTAATGAATATGTTAAACAGCAATGGCCTGAGTACTGGACCCTGTGGTATTCCACTAAGCACAGAGGCTCATTCAGAGAACATCCCATTAATCACCAATCGCTGTTCCCTGTTGTACAGCCAATTAATCAACAAGTACAAATAGTGTTTCCTATCCCAAGCTCTCTTAATTTGGAAATTAGTCTCTTATGAGGGACTTTGTCAAAAGCCTTAGCAACGACCAAAAAGACCACATCCACTGCTTTATCCTGATCAATATTATCGCTCACTTTCTTGTAGAAGCTTATTAAGTTAGTTTGACATGACCTGTGCTTCACAAAACCATGCTGATTCCTATTAATAACTTTGGAGGTATCCAAGTACTCCTGTATGTTATCCCTTATTATACCTTCCAGTATTTTCTCCACCATAGAAGTTAAACTTACCGGTCTATAGTTACCGGGATGCATTTTAATTCCCTTTTTAAATATTGGGACTACCTCTGCTATACGTCAGTCCTTCGGTATCATTCCTGATGTAATTGACTCACTGAAAATCAAATATAAGGACCTCGATAGCTCTGAGTTAAGTTCCATAAGAACCCTGGGGTGAAGTCCATATGGCCCAGGAGATTTATTTATCTTAATTTTACTTAGTCTCTCCCAGACTACTTCCTCATTTAAGCAAGCACTTAGCAACGGGTCGCTGTCATAGCTTATGTTGTGCACTACTCCTGTCAACCAGTCCTATCTCTTGTGAATACTGTTGAAAATAATTTATTCAATAATTCTGCTTTTTTCCTATCATCATTAATCAAGACATACAGCTCGCCCTTTAATGGTCCAATATTCTCCTTTTTAACCTTTTCCGTTTATATACTTAAAGAACTTTTTTGGGTTTGTTTTACTCTCCTTGGCGATTTGTTTTTGTTTTCTATTTTAGCTGCTCTGATTTCTTTTTTGCATTTTTTGTTACATTACTTGTAGTACTGGAATGATTCCACCTTCTTGTCCAATATAAATGCTTTAAAAGCATGCCTCTTTTTATCCATTTGTTCTTGGACCATCTTATTAAGCCACATCGGTTTGAATTTACTACTCCTGTTTTTTCAGCCGTGTTGTTACCATGAAATACAATGTCCCAATTGGTGTCCTTCATTGCTTGTTTCAGCAAGTTGAAATTAGCTTTCCTAAAGTTAAAAGTCCTAGTTAGACCCTTATAATGTTGTTTTTGGAAGCTGATATCGAATGTGATCATATTATGATCGGTATTTTCCAAGGTCTCCTCTACTTTAGTATTTAATATTATCTCCACATTATTAGTTAGTACTAAGGGCCTAACTGATCGCTGTTCAATGCGCACGCAAGCAGCATTCACAAGTGTGCGAATGCAATGCAAGAGTGCGATCAGACTGAAAATCATGACCACCACACACGAGTGCACTAAATGTAGAGCAGTGCACAAAAGAGGTGTTTACCATTGTGCTTTGCAAGGGAGCGATGCGTTTGCAAGGTTGCTATTCGCATCACTTGCAACATGGAGCTTGTCGTACATGTGCGTTGCATTCGCTAGCTTGCAAATAATCGCACAATGTTTTGGTTTGTTTTAGCAATATTTTATTGGAGAACTGCATTCATAAATAGAAATGCATTAAAATTAGGGATGAAAGGGTTCGGTTCTCAGAGAACCGAACCGTACCGAACTTCACCATTCAAGTCCTGTTCCGAGCCAGGCTCAGGTTTTCCCGCCTGACTCGGAAACCAGAACAAGGCAAAAGTTCATCATCCCGCTGTCGGATTCTCGCGGGGTTTGGATTCCATATAAGAAGCCGCGCGTCTCCGCCATTTTCACTCCAGCATTGGAGAGTGTAGAGAGAGGATGTGTCTCCATTCTCTCAGTGTCCGTGTCTTGTGCTGAATATGTCCAGTCACAGTGCTTGTGTCCTCTACTGCCATATGTCCAGTGCTGTCCAGTGGTGCTGTGTTGTGCTGCATCAGTTCAGTGGTGGTGTGTTGTGCTGCATCAGTCACAGTGGTGGTGTCCTCTGCTGCCATATGTCCAGTGCTGCTGTATAATAAGTCCCTTACAGTGTTGCTGTGTTGTGCTGCATCAGACCAGTGGTAGTGTCATGGCCTTCAGTCATTCCAGTGACCAGGCAGTCACAGTGGTATACGCTGCTGCTATATGTCCACTGCTGCCGTATTATAATAATAATAACAACAACAACAACAACAAGTCCCTTACAGTCTTGCTGTGTTGTGCTGCATCAGACCAGTGGTAGTGTCCTGGCCATCAGTCATTCCAGTGACCAGGCAGTCACAGTGGTATACGCTGCTGCTATATGTCCACTGCTGCCGTATTATAATAATAATAACAACAACAACAACAACAAGTCCCTTACAGTCTTGCTGTGTTGTGCTGCATCAGACCAGTGGTAGTGTCCTGGCCATCAGTCATTCCAGTGACCAGGCAGTCACAGTGGTATACGCTGCTGCTATATGTCCACTGCTGCCGTATTATAATAATAATAATAACAACAACAACAACAAGTCCCTTTCAGTGTTGCTGTGTTGTGCTGCATCAGACCAGTGGTAGTGTCATGGCCTTCAGTCATTCCAGTGACCAGGCAGTCACAGTGGTATACGCTGCTGCTATATGTCCACTGCTGCCGTATTATAATAATAATAACAACAACAACAACAACAACAAGTCCCTTTCAGTGTTGCTGTGTTGTGCTGCATCAGACCAGTAGTAGTGTCCTGGCCATCAGTCATCAGTCATTCCTGTGCCACATATTGTGTTATATAACTTCCAAAAAATAATGGAGAATAAAAATTTGAAATAGGGAAAGATCAAGAACCACTTCTTCCTAGTGCTGTAGCTGCTGCCACTAGCCATGACATAGACGATGAAATGCCATCAACGTCGTCTGCCAAGGCTGATGCCCAATGTGACAGTAGAGAGCATGTAAAATCCAAAAAGCCAAAGTTCAGTAAAAAGACCCCCAAAAAAATTTAAATGGTCTGAGGAGAAATGTAAACTTGCCAATATGCCATTTACGACATGGAGTGGCAAGGGACAGCTGAGGCCCTGGCCTATGTTCATGACTAGCGGTTCAACTTCACATGATGATGGAAGCCCTCATAACTGTTGCCTTGACACTTATGTTGGTGGTAGACGTGCATCCGGTATCCGCCATTAGTTCAGTGGGATTTAGACAATTGATGGAGGTATTGTGTCCCTGGTACCAAATCCCATCTAGATTCCACTTCACTAGGCAGGCGATACTGAGATTTTGCCATTTAATTCCAGTGATTTGGACGTATAATTCCAGCAATTTTGCCATTTAATTCCAGTGATTTGGACGTATAATTCCAGTGATTTTTGTCATTTAATTCCAGTGATCCTGCCGTATAATTACTTTGTACTGGCGTATAATTACAGTGATCCTGTTGTATAAATCCAGTGCTTCTGCTGTATAAGTCAAGTGATCCTGCTGTATAATTACAGTGGTACTGGCATATGAGTCCAGTCCAGTGATACTGCCATATATCTATATAACCTATTGCAAAGCCGATTACTGAGGCCATAACAACTATGCTGGTGTTAGACGTGCATCTGGTATCCACCATTAGTTCAGTGGGACTGCAGTGCCAATCCTAGATGGGCCAGGTGTTTGTGCCTCACACTTGTATCGCTTATCTTAGTCATACAGCTAACTCATTGCCATCTTTTACTTCTTGGCATCTTTTACTGTTTGGGGACTATTTTTATAAAGTGACATCCTGTCTGACACTTCCGTATATGTCCAGTGGTACTGCCGTTTAATTCTAGTGATTTGGACGTATAATTCCAGTGATTTTGCAGTATAATTCCAGTGATTTTGCCATTTAAGTCCATTGATTTGGCCGTATAATTCCAATGATTTGGCCGTATAATTCCAGTTATTTTGACAAATAATTCCAGTGATTTTGCCATTTAATTCCAGTGATTTGGACATATAATTCCAGTGATTTGGACGAATAATTACAGTGATTTTGCCGTATAATTCCAGTGATTTGGTTTATAATTCCAGTGATTTTGCCATTTAATTCCAGTTATTTGGACAAATAATTCCAATGATTTGTACGTATAATTCCAGTGGGAATTGTTTGTGTTGCTTGGCTTAGTCATACAGCTACCTCATTATACCTCTTCTACATCTTTGCATTAGGTATTGTTTGGGGCCTAGTTTTTGAATAGTGCCATCCTGTCTGACACTGCAGTACCAATCCTAGGTGGGCCAGATGTTTGTGCCACACACTTGTGTCGCTTAGCATGGCCATCCAGCTACCTAATTGCACCATGTGCTGTTTGGGGACTAGTTTTTGAATAGTGCCATATTGTCTGCAACTGCAGTGCCACTCCTAGATGGGCCAGGTGTTTGTGCCACACACTTGTGTCGCTTAGCTTAGTCATACAGCCACCTCGTGTAACTTTTAGGCCTAAAAACAATATTGTGAGGTGTGAGGTGTTCAAAATAGACTGGATATTAGTGGAAATGAAGGTTATTGAGGTTAATAATACCGTAGGAGCAAAATTACCCCCAAATTATGTGATTTTAGCTGTTTTTATGTTGTTTTTCAAAATCATCCAGATCCACAACCAAAACACTAAAGGGTGGTTTTGGCAAAACCAAGCCAAAACCAAAACACGAAAGTGGATTTAGAACCAAAACCAAAACACAAAACACGAAAAGTGCCTGCCGCACATCTCTAGTTTGGTCCTAATTAGAAAACACTTCAAGAATTTGGTTACGTCTAAGATATTTATGATTTTTATTAGTTAATATTTGTGTTGAATGTCTGTAGACTTGTCATCACTTTTTCTATGTTATATTTCTTATTTTTATTTTATTTTATAGGGTACTATTGACCCAATTGAAAATGCATCAAAAGTATAGTTACAACACTTTAATACATATTAATAGTAATACATGCATGCTAGTGATGTCAGAGGATGACAAACCTAATAATATATTGATGTGAGTTACATGGGCACAGGCATTAGAATCTGCTACATATGTGTTATGAGACATAATATTAAAGGTTTTGGGGTGTGGGATCACTAAGATGTGCTGAGGAATAGCCATTTTAGTATTCTCATCCTCCCACAATATGGAAACTATAATAGGTAAATCTGCTGATTCCCGTGTGTACCTGCCTGACCTTCCCCAGGCAGCACTTTGCCAGAACCCACCCTGGAGATCCAATCAATCTCTTACTGAAGGCTGCAGATCCTGGAGTAAGGCATTCGATGCCGTACCTTCTGGTAGGGCTGTAACTGCAGTAGAGGTTCCGGTGACTACTGCAGAGTCACCGGTCAGACCCACCCCAGACTTTAGTGGAGCAAAATTGACATCTCAGGAACATCAGTATCTCCAAATGGGACTTATCACTAACAAGTACTCAAATAAATGGGTACATAACCCACTGGAAGTTTTACCTGGATCCCGGAGCATAAGTCTTCAACTCCTCCAGCCCATTCGTGCACATCCCTCCTTCCCCCTGCTTGTATGTTACATTTGTATTATTTATTGTGTATATGCTTTTGCTACATTATCATAATACTGATTTTTTTTCAATAAACATTTATTAGACAAATATCCTAGTTTCATGTTTTGTCACCACCACTGTAAAGAAATAAACTCTACTTGATAATCAGTTATCCCATTCAATAATCTAAATTTTATCAAGTTCACTTACTAACAAGAGCCGCTGAATACCAAGCACAAGATTATAAATAATGTCTCACACAGCTGTGCACTTCATAGATTTTATTAATTCTACATTCTACTGTCATTACTCTTCCTGTTACTCATAAATACAATGCAATCAAATTCATTGTAAGACAGAAATTCTAAGAAAATTTCCTATTTAATGACTAAACTCTATTTTGTATAGAAATTATAGTGTTGTTATTTATGGTTCTCATTTGACATTGGTTTTCAAGAATAAGGCAGATTTGCTGAACCCCATATAGAAATGTGATTATACTGTGGATGTTGTTCCTGTGATGTCATATGATTTCCACATTTAGGGATTCTTCTTGCTACAATATATAACCCCAGTGTGTAATATGTCTCAGTTATACTGTAAGGAAAGAGAAATAAATACATTATTATATGCAACAGTAACCGAGTACATGATGTCAACAAATAACATGATTTACTGATTTATAAGGTCACATATTCCAATGCTAAGACCTAAATGTAGCACAGTAGGCATATAGTATTGCTCTATAATGAATAAATAGGATTGTATTACTCACTGAAATTGAATGAAGCCAGGAATCCTTTCATCTGATTCATCCTATCACTATGGAATACCACTGCCAGGGTATTCCCAGAGGAGGTTATGTAAGGAATATTTTTAGTACCACAGAATGGACCGTACACATCAGAGTGATCCAAGACCTCCATATAGTCACACAAGCAGTACTGGGAATACTCAAGCTGAAAATCACTTACACTCAGTGATATCTGTAATACATATATGTATCAATTACCATTAGTTAAAAAGACATGCAGAAAGTAGAGACGGCAAAAGACGGAAAGTCAGCAACAACTTAACAGTACAAAGTATGAAACATGATCTCTCTTAACTGTATGTATATGTGTTACATTCCCCAAATAATAAAGATTCCAGAACATTACTGACACCACTGCACAAATTATCTTAGACTGCAAAACCATTCTTACCCGATATCCAACAGGAGCTGTGATGTTGAAGGTACAATCCATATTTGGATTATATGCAGTCGGGTATCCAGGAGATGTGAAGTTTCCTTCAACGCCAAAGAAATTTCCTCCACATTGTACTTTAGGAAGATATAGTGTAAAGAAGAGAACAAACAGCATTGTAATCTAAAATCCAGTAATGGACCAGGCTGTGTAATGTTCTAACATATGAGAGAATAAATGTCAAAGCTTCCATAAGAGTTTTATTTTAGTTCTATAAAAGCTTAGTGTTTATACTGCAGATTCAGTACTGATTAGAGAAAAGCCATTCATTAGCAATTCTTTTTGTAAATACAGTATGTCTACTACTACATGCCTATGGTTTACTGATCATCATCATCATCATTATCATCTTCATCATGTATTCATAACACCGCACAATATCCACAGTGCCAGAAAGCCATGGAAGCAAACAATGTAAATCAAATACAGAGGAATAATAAAAGTCTCACTTTTACTGATGGAGTTTATACCTTGAGGTTTATTGAACTTGTTAGAAAATATTTAGTATGAGCTATGACTTGTTGCATGCTGTGCATTCAGCTTATAGCTGTGGGAGATGTTTATGGCCTCAGAAATTAATAAATGTTATGTGCACCCTGACTGAGGCTTTTTTATTTACTTTTCCATTTCTCCATGTGGTTTGGTTGCCTTTGTTTTGGTCTTTGCCCTGAAGTTGCTTTTATGGGAATTGGGGAGCAGATCAGCATATTAGTGGTGCACACATATAGGACATATGGGATTTGCTGAATTCCCATACCTATGGGCATTTTCCATCAGGAATGGTCATGCTATTCAGGCATTGTGTAAAACATATAATGATTTTACTGTTAGAGAGAGCACAAAGAATGTACAATGTGTTAATGGGTGGAAGCCAGGGAAAGATTTGACAGATAAGAGAGAAGGGGCCTTGCTCTAGAGGGGGGTGGCAGAGGGAGACAGGGCAGGAGTACATAAGATTAGTGGTAATAGATATTGCTGGTGGCAGGGACCAAGGCACCTGTGAAGAGATGGGTTTTGAGGGACCACTTGAAGACGTGAAGGTTGGGCAAGAGCATGGTCAAGTTGAATAGGTATTTCCACATGTGGTAAATGCTGCAGGAGAAGTCTCCAGAGCAGGAAAGAGATGTTCATTTGGTTACCAAGGGTAGGAAAAGTGTAGGTCTCAGGAAAATATGGGAAGGAAAGAAGGGGTATATTTTGTGACAAGGTCAGATATATATGTACATTAGGGAGAGAGTAGGTGGGAACTTTGGGTGTATATAAAGTCTGATTTGATTTTGTTTCCTAAAAAGCATCTACATGATTTATAGTTTAAAGATAGTTTTCCTTCTGTTTCTACTGCTTTGAGAAAGAGTTACAGCATAATGTACAGTGGCAGTCTCATCTATCTGATACTGAAGAAATCTTAAAAAAGTTGATAGAGTAACACTACAGACAAGCAGGTGTAGTATTGTGTCTGTAATGCTGGCCGTGTGATTATCTTGATATTTTATTTTATCTTGGGACATATAGTTAATACATTTATCTGTGAACTACATTTTCTAGTTTATCATTAAAAACAACGGTGCCATGGAAAACCAACCACAGCAAGAAACGTGGCTGCATTTGGATAATATTACAGAAAGTAGAATTAGATAACCATAACATTGACATATGTTTAAACTGAGTACAGTACCTGAGCTATATGAAGCTTTGAAGCCAACCCCGGTAACACTGCTGTCACTGGTAAACTCTACCAGCATCTGGTTAGTGGAAGCAACGATTAGAGGGATCAGGCCAGTCCCACACGTTTTGTCCAGCAACACGGGAGATGTCGTACTGGGACCATCATAAATCCTGATGTAGTCAGATGTACAATCAGGTGAGGACTGGACATCAAAGGCACTAAAACTCAGGGTAGCCTGAATATAAGACATACAGTCTGTCAGCAATAACATATTTATTTAGTCATTTAACTTAGAAAAAGAGATAATATGTTGTTTAAATTACACATTTTTATGCCAGACTGGAGAATGTGATCCCCTGGATGATGAGATCATCTGGAGGACATAGCCTCCTGGAGGATGTGATCCCTTGAATGATTTAATCACCTGAATAATGTGATCTTCTTCTCCAAGTTTAATAATTTGAGTATTGTCATAATCTAAAATTGAGCATTATTATACAATCCAATCCTACTGTATGTCACCATTTATATGATGCCCCCAATCCTTCTTTTCTCATGGATATGATACAATTCTCAGTAGGTAAAACTGGAAGGAGGTCAGTCCCTTAGTTAAGTCATTGCATGTGGTGACAGAGCTTCTTGGTAAGTGTCCCCATTATCAAACATCATATGCTGCCTGGTACGTGTGCCCACCCTATTTAAATAAACATGGTGGTAGGTCAACATGCACATGTGCACCAACATAGATTATATCAGTGGTTTAAAAATGCTATGTTTGGTATACTGTTTTGGTTATTTATTCTTTTTTTGCACACATTAGGTCTGACCTGTGCAGGTACTGTACATCAATGTGAAACATAATGTTTATCAGCACTTGGTTTTATTACATAAAATCTACACAACTGTAAACTTAAACCATACAGCAGGTGTAAGCAACTTGTGACACTCCAGCTGCTGTCAAACTACACATCCCAGCATGCCCAACCACAGTGTTATTATGTCCTAACAGCAGGGAATGCCGGGATGTCATTTACCACAAAAGCTGGTGTCCCTCCTCCTGCCGCACAGGTTTCTCCCAGGTTTCTTATCACTTATCATCTGTATCTCCTTTCTACATTTAGTACTTGTTGTATAGTGCTCACATATTACACACTGCTTTACAAATTTATTTAATCATTCTCAACAGTCCCTGCTCCAGTGACTTTTACAAATTATATCCATACCACATACACAACATACACAAGGATTCATTTTGCTACAGGCTGTGCAGCCTCCCAATGTTTCTATGGGGGCCAAGAGAAAAAAGACTCAAACTCAAGGAGAACATACAGTATAAACTCCACACATATATACAGTAGTTCTACATGACTGCTGAATTCTACACTAGAGATGGATGCACATAAGTACATAAAAGGCACTTTTCATTTGGGGTTGTGTCGTGTCTCACAACACAAAAAATATATACATGTTTGTGTGTGTATCTTGTTCTCAAAATATATTGATATCTATTATCTGGTTATTGAATCTTATGCAGCCCTTTCCTAAGGTGAGTACTACGTTGTTTTTTATCATCAATGTGTATGATATGTAATGCTACAGTGTTATAGCATTCCTGTGTGTTACACCTTCCTTCTGCTTGTCACCTGTTACTCCCATTCATTACTGTACCTGTCCAGATGGGGACCTGATCAACCAGACACAGTCGGCATTACTGGGATAGGCTGAGGGATAGTTGGCTGAGGTCATGGTTCCATTCTGAGCATTAAGCAAATAAGCACAGACATCTAGGAGGTAGAAAGTGATATAATTAAATGTGTGTAGATGTGATAAGGTGTGATAAGTCATTATATCATTAAGGTGACCTACACAATTGTGTCCTCCTCCTGTGTTGCTGCAGCATGTAGCGCTCCTCAGTGTACCCACAATGCACACGCAACACTGCATACCGCGCTAGATCGCAGCAGCTGGTCTCCCGGATAAAGTGTCTGGGTAGGGTGTGCATGTGTAGGCGCTCTCCTGTTATCCCGTGACTCACATGCATCATGGCAACAAATGAGGAGGACACATCTGTGACAGATTACTTCACCCAGTGTATAGTTCTCACTTTGTGTTAGGAAGAAATCTCCCTAAAAGCAGCGAGACTACACCTGGGCAAACCCTGCTGTGACACACAGATGCATAGCCTGTCCAGGAGAAAAAATGCATTGACGTCACTTCCGCCACCCTGAGCAGCGTTATGACTCTATCTCCAGCGATCAGTTATGTATTACAGGGAACCCTCTCCACTCATTTGTGCAGCTCACCCGGGACACCGTTACTCATATCCACGCAGCCTCCTAAGATGACTGCACATATAGACTGTCTGGTTCCGGGTCTGAGCGAGGGTCTTACATGGAAATTAACCCTTTGCATGCTTGCATCTGCTAACAGGATTCACCAGGTACAGTTTTGTGCATATATTTTCACTTTTATGTAATTACGTCTGATATTTACTATTTTTATTTACTATATATAAATTATTTATTTTCTGCTTATAAAATATTTTTATTAATTACTCCTGAGCCTTGTGTCATCACTTAATAAGAAGCAGTTACATTATTACCTTTTGATATTGACTATTGCTTATTGGGAACCATCCTAGTACAGTGACATATTGAGTATTAGATATAAATGCAAAGCACACAAATAAGTGGCAGCCATATATTTATATTGAGTTTTAGAGTTTAAATAGGAAGCGCGGCACCACCCTGCCCTACCTGCTACTACGTGCAGTGTAACATGGCTTAGCTAAGGTGGGAAATTGCACATATATTACCTGGATTTACTACTAACTATAACTACAGTACTTTGTGTACTGAGAGGGAGAGAGAGAGATTTACTTACTGCACTGGTAGAGACGGTTTATTTTAGAAATGTCCAAGATACTCAGTCCAGCTCTCTGGCCGATGGGCACAGTTGGATCAGGCTTGGGTACAAGGGTCGGTTGGTTTGAAGTATTAGAGAAGTCATAGCTGTCACATAGAGATATGGCAATATCAGTAGGGACTATTATAACATCAATGTGCACAAATCACATTCACCCACCCTCAGCTATCATGTAATAACTCTGTGTACAGTAACTTACTTGCCATAATGCATCACTGAGCCATAATCATACTCCAGACCCAGGTTATTAGTTTTTGCCTTTTGAAAATTTCCTACTTCACCTGTAACAAGAAACCTCCAATTACTGCAACTCACAGTCAAACGGAAACAACACAAAACCTTAAATAACAAAACAATAATTTTCTGAAATTGCGATGTATGTACTACCTGGTGAGATATACTGGAAATTGACGTTGATATAGTTATCGCGGTCACTTCTCATATGCTCATGGTAAAATCCCAGGGCATGATCTAGCTCATGTTCAATAATCCCTCTATACATGCAGCCAGCAGTGGATAACCCAACCATCTGACCTCCACCTAGTCGTCCGACAAATGATGCACAGCTGGAAGCACAGATAATGGTATTAGAGTATGTTTAATGGTTACTTATACTTGTTCACAAAAGGAAAGAAACAGTCATCGCTGGGCAAACAATTTAAAACTATTCCAGAATGATTTTTTTATGGAGAATTAGCATTGATTGTAAAGATCAAGTGTAAGAGAATTCTGCTTCTGTGACCAGAAATCACTAAACTGCATTATTTTTACTCTTTAACAAAGACAGAATGGAAGAACCTACCCATTTCCTGAGATAATGTTGATATAATCCTTCTCTGTTGTCCGAGGTACAAACCTCACACATGTCAGTGTCTCAATCTCCTCCATAGCAGTTTTAAATAAGTTGACTTGATTGGCATCTGTAGGAAAAGGAAGATGAGCATATATTAATATATTAGTACAATAGTCGTCCATGACTACTTCAGGATACCATAAGGAAGGGTTATCTCACTATAAACAGAAGATAAGTTGTACGGAACAGGGACAGTCCCATCTGCAGATTTAGGCCACAGGCAATTTGTACAGTTGGTGGCGCTGCGTCCAGTTTTCATAAGTATATCTCCGTCATGTACTGTTAAGTTGTAACCTACATTAAACAGCAAAATGGACATAAAGCATGTAGAAGTTAGTACATTTTGCCCATCTATCTTTCCTTTCAATATGTGTTTCTTGATACAAAAACACAGCTCTCCTTACTTCGTAAAATAACTGTATGTATACCACACATGCATGTACCATCAGGGGCGTAACAAGAACTTTATGGGCCCCATAGCAGCGCATTGAAGGTGTCCCTGTCCGAATGCTATTATAGAGACACCTATCCCACAGTAGTGCCCACCTTTATTTTCTGAACCATAGTAGTGCCCATGGTTATGTTATGTTGCATTGTAGGGCTGCCAGTACACGTCATGCATAGTTCATTGTTCCCCCACTTCATATTGTGCCACATTACAGTGCCCCAGTGCATATTATGCAATATTAAATTGCCCTCCAGTTAATTTTATACCACATTAGCCGGTCCAGGAGGAAACTTAGATATCTTTCAGGCACTAATGCAAGTTTGTAAGGGCCCATATGTACTACGCCATGGTGAAAATTGTATATAGCACATGTAACTTTGACAGGTTAGATGGGCCCCTCTCAGCTCTGGGCCCCATAGGAGATGCACTCCCTGCACCTATGGTAGCTATGCCCTGTGTACAGTACATAGTATTTAATCAACTGAAAATACTACTAAACATTAAAAAAAAAAGATTTACTAACTGACAGTTTAGTCAAATTGCTGATTTTAGGCACTTTGATGAGCACTTCACCTTTGAAAAAGCTGCAGGTTCTGCAGCGAAATGCGTCAGTTATATTCCAGATCACCATTGCCAACTGAAAGCTGCACGGGCTACATCCGGACCTTTAGTGGACCTTGGTAAAAAATCCACAGATGATTGGGCAAACAGCATCCGCCCACTGGTGACATTTGGTTTCTCCACTCAGCATTGAGGATTCTGCAACTTGGTGAGGACTTAGGATCCCAGAGATTCCACCCTTATAAAGGGATGCTATCCAGAGGACTCCTTTCCTCCAGCGGTAACCATTGTGGTAATTATCACCATCAGGACTGTGCCATCAGCCCTACCTTCTTTTTCTACCATACTCATCTGTAGTCCACATGAATTAAGGAACGGACACAATATTCCAGTAGCCCCTTGGTGATTCCGGTTGTTGTGCAATTTTATTAATTTTTGAATTAACCCTTTTGATTCAATATATTGTCTGTATTTTTTATCATTAAATGAATCCATTTTTTCCCACCCTCAGTCCACTCATCTCCATGTGTTTCAATCTATTTCACTGTTTTAATTCATTTGTGTTCAATTTATTGATTGTAAAGCGCTGCTATTTTGTTTATTGCATGTTGTTTCCAGGTGTACAGGACTGACTAGACATGTTATTCTAGTAGCTGCTCAAATTAGCACAGTAGCCCACCTTGCGCATGATTTAACCTTGGTTAAACCCCCTTCATTGCTTCCACACATTTCAAAATACTCTCATACATCCCACACAGGAGAAAATAAGCTCCACGAGTAAGGTGTCTGACTGCAATATGGAAGGTCATGGGTGTGAATCCTGGCTATGATACTATTTTGAAATGTGTGCTTTAAATAAAGGAGGATGTGATGTGGGAAGATGCCTCATAGCAAGTGCTTTCAATGGGCACCAGGGCTTTCCTTTTATCTATGTTTGGAAAAAATAGGATGTTTTTTGTGGTCCGGGGCACCAAAATGTCTAGTTACTGCTTTTCTTAATGCAGTTTACTATTATTAGGTTGCTTTGTATTACAATTGGTAGTTCAGTTGCATACACATGTACCAACATGCTGTATACTTTATGGAAGCAACAAAGCCGGGAATCCAGGCAGACAAGCCTACCTGTGATAGACTGAGCGCTACTTTGGAATACCTTCCCTATCCATAAGTTTTGTTTTTTTATTATTTCCCATATGGATGATCATTTTTCAAAGGGGAACATAACATTTTATTGCCACTTTAATAGAGAATATTTTTTTTTTATTTAAAGTATCCATAATAATATAATATCTAAAAGGGAGTGTTAATATTTATTTTATACAATTGTGGAGGCATTAACATTTATTTGATTGTAGAATTAGTACCTTTTACATGAAATATTTCTTGAAGCACTACTAAGTTGTCACTTTATGCAAAGCTTATAATGTATGCTGTTGAAGCAATGCTAGTGTGCCCTGGAGCACATACAGTATGAATGCTAAACATTATTATCCACCTGCTACAGGTACTAGGTGGTGCTCAGTTATACTCTGCATTGGGCTAGCAATCTCCAGGGTGGGATTCCAATTCACAGCCACAAGTCTAGAGGACTAGGCATGATTCTGAGATCATAGAAAATGGTATGGATAAACCATATGGGATGTAGGGTTTGTAAACACCGGATGCTGTTTTAGTTTTCAATCACCAAACCAAAGCAAGCATTTAGCTATTTAAAAGCTAAAACTGCATCTGATTTGTAGTGATCCTAAACCACCCCTTAGTAAAGTTTACCTGTGGAACTCTTAGCCTACAGTAACTCCTTTATATTTTAACATTTGCTCACAGCTTCGCTCATGCGGATGTCTGTTATTGATCAGTGGGACTAATATTACAGTAGTGGCATCTAATATTGTGATGTAAATTTTATATTGTAGACACTGATCACAACATGTCTTTGTAAACAGTATTTGCAGTTTTCCTTCGGGGATTAACACAAAAAGATGCTTGGGGCTACCAACTGGGGAGCAAGACATGTAAAGTTGCCCATGGTAGCAGCAGCTAGTCCTAAACACTGCGCCTGCAGCCTTGAGTGTTTGTCCCTGCAACAGTATACTGATATGCAATAATTCCCAGTTTTTAATTTGTTCATGTAAACCACAAAATCCAATTCAAGGGGCAATCAATCTTACTGTCTAGTCTTAGTTCCCTTTAGGCAAACAAATTTTATCTCGTAGATCCCATATCTATTGCTATTTAACCTACAGTAACACTGATAGGTTGCAAGTAACAAGTGACACTATGATATATAATATTTGTCTTGGTGCACCACCTACAGGATTAACATATATACTGCAACTTCCTGAATAAAGATAAGCTGCCTGATTAGTGATTAATATATAGTCGTATTTTCATGCATAATAGATCTTGAGATACTGTATATTGTATGCATACTGTACATATAAAACTGTTTGTATTCTGGGTGTGTAGCATGTACTGTATGTATATATATATATATATATATATATATATATATATATATATATATATATATATTAGTCATTTTGGACTTGAGGAACCTGTGCAAATTCAAATATAAAATTATTTTTCTCCATAATTCATTAACAGTTCCTACAAGTATATTTGTCCCTCAAAAATGATATTTCTATACATATAGTCATTTTTGGCTTGAGGAGTCTGCACACGCCAAGTGTCAAGAATCTTGTTTTTACTATATTGTCCCTGTTGTCACATTGAGCTAATACATACCTCAGTGTCTTTCTAGACTAAACTATACAATAGTGAGAACGCATTACAAATTCATCGTTTTCGTGCGCTGCCGGAATGAACAAACAGACAAAAAAAAATCTTAAAAATATTCTTTCTGTCTCTGTAATTCATACACTAGTACCAAGGAGTACAATTCTCCCCAAAAAATTCTGTGTACAGATACAACGTTAGCATTAGTTATTTTAGCATTTAGTAGTATATTTATACCTTTGTTTACTTCAATAATGTTGCTCAAGGTACTTCTTTTCTGGTGTCTGGCATCTGTATCTCCTGTAAAATAGGAATGTACATACAGTATAATAACCAGGAACATTACATTTATCTGGATAGTACAGTATATTGAGTATTTGTTGAAGCTGTTGGAGTGCAGTAAACAGTATAAAACTAACTGCATTTCTGAAAGTTGTTGTTTTCAGTGACCATTTAGATGCAGCACATGGACTTTACTAAGACCAGATAAATATGTTCTTTGAATAGGTTCTCATGACACCGTTTTACCTGCTAAAACCTACAATTCCTTGTGGATAACAGTAAGTGCTAAGAATAGGTTACTTGTATTGCTTTATTGAAATTCAGTAATAAGCAGTGGTGGATTGGGATAGAAAACCAGCATGGGAAATTTCTGGATGAAGCATGTGCGCATTGCGGGGCATACGCATGCGCAGAAATGCAGATTTTTAGCCTGATCTCTGAACAACTGCAGCTAGCGATCAACTCAGAATGACCCCCAACATCGCTTGTTACTATTGTGCATTGTACTATAGTAAATTTCTAATCTTTATCTACATGAAATACTGCTTCAATTAGTCAAATTTATATTAAATATCTCGGTGATAGTGGTTTGAAGGTATAAATAAGCACTGCTCATTATTTAAAGGATACATATATGTATTCTTGATAGTGTATTTTTAAACTAATTAATTTGTTCTTAATTTCAAAAGTCTTACCTGAATGGGATTTTGCTGTCTCATCGATCATGTTCAGTGTTTTTGGATCTGTTATAGACAAGGATAAAAATATTGGTGGTACAAAAATTAGACAGTAGAAGAAAAAGGAAGATTGCATGAGTGCAAAAAAAGAGAAAAAGAGAGTGAGTAAAAGAGAGAGAGAGTAAATGTAAAAGAGTGAGTAAAAGAGAGAAAGTAAATGTAATAGAGTGAGTAAAAGAGAGAGAGTAAATGTAAAAGAGTGAGTAAAAGAGAGAGAGTAAATAGCCTATTGTGCTGAAAATTGTGAGGCCAGCCTTTACAACTAGTGATATACTAATAGGATATTACTTACAGATGTCACTTTATATCTCTGAGTCCCCTGATTTCTATAACAGGTCACTGACTTACTACACCCAATGTTTAGTGGTTTGCACCAGCCCTTAATATGTTTCACCTTTACTTCTCTTAGCCTCTTTTTATTATATGTTAGCATTTGGTAGCATGCTGATATGTGATTTGGCTTTGTGAATCCTGCTGAAGTTACCTTCCCGTACTCTGCCATCTGTATCAGCTGTAAATACAAATTACATACAATGTGATAACAAAGGGCCTCATTCAGAGTTGATCGCAGCAGCAAATTTGTTAGCAGTTGGGCAAAACCATGTGCACTGCAGGAGGGGCAGATATAACATGTGCAGAGAGAGTTAGATTTGGGTGTGGTGTTTTCAAACTGAAATTTAAATTGCAGTGTATAAATAAAGCAGCCAGTATTTACCCTGCTCAGACAAAAAAGAACCCACCCAAATCTAACTCTCTCTGCAAATGCTATATCTGCGACAACTGCACTCAGGCCCGACATCAGGGAGGTGCTGCGGGCACAGATGTCCCGGGCCTGGCCTCTCTGACAGAGAGGAGAGGACCCGGGCCGCTCATGCCGCCGTCTGCCGCTGTTATGCTCCGCCCACTTTTCATTACTGAGTTCTGGCACTATCAAAGGAGGGGGAGAGGACGCTACAAGCTTCTATTGTAAACGTCCCTCCAAAAATGGCCGCCACCTCAGAGGAGACAGTTAATAAAGTTACTAGAGGAGGCTCCTCTAGTATCTTTAATATCTGTCTCCTCTGAGGCCTGTCTCAGCTTATTGAAGTTAGTTTTTCTAAAGTTAAATGTTTTAGTTTCTCCTTTATAGCTATGTTTCTTGAAACTGATGTCAAATGTGACCATATAGTGGTCACTGTTTCCCAAGGTCTCCCCAACTTTAGTGTTTGATGTCCACATTATTAGTAATAACTAGGTCCAGAATAGTTTTACCCCTAGCTGGGTCCTCGACTAATGAGTCAAGTAATGATCCTTTAATGTATTTAAGAACCTGCTGCTCCTAGTTTTTACACATGAATCGCTACTTCAGTTTATATCTGGATAGTTAAAATACCCTGACACTATGATGTCCCCCATTCCTGCAGCTTTTTCAATTTGCTGCAAGAGTTGTTCCTCGCCTAATATCCGGTTGCTGTAGCACATACCAATGACTAGATTATTTTCTTCTGTGCCCCCACTTGTGATCTCAACCCATAGCGACTCCATGTTATCTCCAGTCCCCTCATAAATACCATCTTATAAGTATGGTTTTAGAGATAGTTTAACAAAGAGACATACCCCTCCTCCCCTTTTAGTAGCCCTATTCCTCCTGAAAAGAGAATATCCCTTCAAATTAGCAACCCAGTCATGAAAGTTGTCCCACCATGTTTCTGGAATACCTATAATATCATTTTGGGACTTTTATACAAGCCATTCCAATTCCCCCATTTTACCTGATAGGCTTCTTGCATTCGTAAGTATACATTTTAGCTTAGCCTCTCCCTTGCACGTTTGTTTTAATGGTATCTTATCTATATTTACAAGTGACTTTCTAGAATTACCCTTAACAACTTGTATTCTACTCTTCCTTCCCTTTACACCCCATCATACTTAATACAGTCTTCCTCACCACAATCTCTATTTGACCTATTAAGACTTTCTAAACCTCCCCCTCTGATGTTAGTATCTTCCTTTATGCTATGGACATCATTTTCTATATAAAGTATTGTTGAGCCATATTCGTCATTAGGAAATAAATTGGAATTATCTTGGGCAATGCCTGTGTCCATATTTCCGGTGCCAATACCCATGCAAATACCCTTGCCGGCTGTTCTTTCGCTTCCCCCTTCTCCACCCCCAAATTGTACACTACCCAAATCCTTACTGTTCTCATTGCTTGACCCGTAGCTTCAAGCTAAACCCTCCTCCCAGGCTCCTAGTTTAAAAGCTCCACCAACCTTCTAATCAAACTGCCCCCAGCACCACAGCCCCCTCCTCATGCAGGTGCAGTCCATCATGACAAAAAATATGGCGCCTGACTGAGAAGTCCTTCCTACACCAGTCTCTAAGCCACACATTTACCTCCATAATCTCCCTCTGCCTCCCTGGGCTAGTGCGTGGCACTGGTAATATTTCAGAGAATATTACCCTAGATGTCCTTGCCTTAAGTTTCATGCCTAATTCCCTATAGTCTTTCTTAAGGACACCCCACCTACCACTAACTTTGTCATTGGTGCCGACATGCACCAAGACCGCCCAGGTCTTTACCAGCCCATCTCAACAATCTATCTACCCGGTCCACAATGTGCTGTACCTGAGAACCAGGAAGACAAAAAGACTGTACGGCAATCACGGTCCCGGTAGTAGATTGCCCTGTCTGTCCTCCTGATAATAGAATACCACCACAATCTGACTATGTACCTGACTAACTGTACCAAGGGGACTGCTCCTCTGGTTGCTAGAGGGAACAGTCTCCTCCGGTCCCGTCATTTCCTCACTGCTATCCTCAGAATATTCATCCAGTCAGGCAAATTTGTTGAGGTTTGGCAGATCGGAGATGTCCTGAATACCCCTCTTCTTCTTCCTTTTAACTGTGACCCAGCTATCTACCTGATCATCCTCGTCTACCAGTGTTCCCCACTGCAACTCCTCCACCGATCTATCTAAACTTTGCTTGAGATTGTGAATACTCCTCAGTCGCATAACGGTCTGCTCTAGATCAGTTACCTGGGTTTCCAGGGTGGGCATTCGCTCACATCTCGTATAGATGTACCAACACTCGGACTGTGGTTCCATGTGCACATACATTATGCATGATATGCACTGAGTGAGATTCTCAATCTCGACCCCAACCATTTTTAATTAGCGCTAACTCCTTGTTACCTTCAGAAAATCAAAAAGTCAAAAAGAGGGGGACAATCTATATATAAGGACAAAATATAAGGTACTATAGCCTAGCTGTGAAAAGAGACAATATTCAACAACAGGCAGTAATTGATAATACAATCAAGGGGGAAAAAAGAGGAGAAAAAAAGTTTAAGAGATGTGATAGTTGCATACTCACACTCCAGTGGCTCTGCCATTTTTTTATTTTTTTTATTTTTTTTACTTTCAAGCCCTTTTTTACTATCAAGCCCTCACACACACAAAGAACAGCAGTATATGTTAGTTATGGTGTGGTAATAAACAGCATTATGTTAAATGCATCCCTGAAAGCTACTTTATAATCTGTTAGTGTCAGCAAATGTCTGTACTTATAACCAGACAAATATCATATATGAATAAGCTCTCATGACAGATTTTTCAGAAAAAAAACTATAGTTGCATGTGGATCAAAATAATGTCATAGCAGTAAACTGTTTCACTGTTTTGTGGCTTGAAATTTACTAGTATGAGGAAATGGATCAGACTGCTGATAATTTGAGGTGTGCGGAAGGCACTTTTCGTGTTTTGTGTTTTGGATCTGGATCCTCGCTCATGTTTTGGATCTGGATTGGTTTTGCCAAAACTACCCTTTCGTTTTTTGGTTTTGGTTTTGGATCTGGAGGATTTTTGAAAACAAAAACA
Organism: Pseudophryne corroboree; assembly: GCF_028390025.1. NCBI lineage: Eukaryota > Metazoa > Chordata > Amphibia > Anura > Myobatrachidae > Pseudophryne > Pseudophryne corroboree. Next base: position 150,039,098 of record NC_086455.1, read on the forward strand.
AAAACTGAAATCACAGAATTTGGGGTCACTTTTGAATCTATGGTATTATTAACCTCAATAACATTCCTTTCCACACATTTCCAGTCTATTCTGAACACCTCATACCTCACAATATTGTTTTTAGGCCAAAAGGTTGCACCAAGGTAGCTGGATGACTTTGCTAAGCAACACAAATGTGCGGCACAACCACCTGGCCTATCTAGGAGTGGCACTGCAGTTTTAGACAGGATGGCACTTTTCAAAAACTAGGCCCTAAACAGCTCATCATGCAAAGAAGGAAAAGAGGTGCAATGAGGTAGCTGTATGACTAAGCTAAGCGACACAAGTGTGCGGCACAAACACCTGGCCCATCTAGGAGTGGCACGCAGTGGCTGAATGTCAAAAGCGGGCCGCAATTTTTTGGCCCACTGAGAGCATCTCCAGCACGCCCCTGTCATTTCTCAAAAAAATTTGCACCACCAAATTAATTGTATGTGCAAAACATGGGACGAGCTGGAATTTGCCCAGATGTAATACATGCACAATATTGGTACAAGAGAGCGTACCCCTAAACCAAACACACGGCAAAGCCTGTAGCAATAATTTGGATAATTATAACCCTTTTGTTTGGAGTATTATAATAATATGCAGCACAGGCGGGTATACCCCTACAACACACACGACAGAGCCTGTAAAAATTTATTTGGATAATAATAACCCTTTTATTTGGAGTTATTATGCAGCACAGGCGAGCGTGCCCCTAAACTACAAACACTGGGCAAACCCTGTAAAAATTATTTGGATAATAATATAAGTATATAACCCTTTTATTTGGAGTAAATAATATACAGCACAGGACATCACCACTGGACTTATGGCAGCACAAGACAGCACCACTGGACTGGACTTATATGGCAGTACCCCTGTACTTATATGGCTACACCACTGGACTGGACTTATACGGCAGTACCACTGGACTTAAACTGCAGTACCCCTGGACTTATACAGCAGTATTCTTGGACTTATATGGCAGCAGCACTGGAGTTATGGCAGCACAGGACACCACCACTGGTCTTATGGCAGCACAGTACACCACCACTGGACTGATGCAGCACAATACAGCACTACTGTGCTAGACTTATACAGCAGCAGCACTGGACTTATGGCAGCACAGAACACCACCATGGTGGGACTGGACTGATGCAGCACAAGACACCACCACTGGACTGATGCAGCACAAAACAGCACTGGAATGACACATAAGAGCAGGTTGCCACCCCACGCGCCACACCACTTTCCCGCACAGACACTGAGGAGACACGTCCTCTTGCTACACTCTCCAGGACTGGACTGAAAATGGCAACGACGCATGGCTCCTTATATGGAATCCAAAACCCACAAGAATCCGACAGCTGGATGATGACGCTTTGCCTCGTTCTGGTTTCCGAGTCTGGCAGGAAGTCCCAAGCCGGAACTCGGATCCAGGCTCGGGACATGTTGTTCGGTAGGGTTCGGTTCTCAGAGAACTAAACCTGCTCATCTCTACTGATAAAACAACATTGTCTGCAAAACACACCTTCCTGACCTATGGGAAGATGTACCAAACCTTCTAATGAGTGTAGGTAGAAAAATTGCCCATAGCAACCAATCAGTCTCCAGGTATCATTTTATAGACTGTAATAGATCCATGATAGCTAGAAGCTGATTGGTTTGTATAATTAATCTCTTCACTTGTCTTCTTTAGAACGTTTGATGCATTGCTCCATTTGAATATTGAAAATGCCAAATTTTATTTTGAATATCTCAAAAATGCCACCTAATATATAATTGCAATGTAATCACTGTCATAACAGTGCTACATATTTCTCAATTTCTTTTTATTTATCCAGTAGTATCAGATACTGTAAGTTGTCATAGTAACCAAAGCACAGAAGGTGCCCTCACCATGACCATGTCAGTACACACACGGCCAGTGGTAATAACCGTATGATATGACACCATATTGCAGTTGTATTCTATCATAGTAGGTCTCTAAACCGTATTTACCTGTACTTCAGAGTATATTTTAATTATAAAATGCTTATAACAGTTCCCAGTGATGGTCATTATGAAGGTGTAAGTTACGTATTGCAGATTAATATACTGTAAATATATATTTTTGTTTTCTCAGTATTGTATATTTGAACTATTGTAATATGGATTATTGTACCTATTCTTAAAATTCTTACCTTTATGGAATTTTCCTATTGTCTTGATCATGTCCGGTGTATTTGGATCTGTCAAAAACAAGAAAATAATTATATGGTAGGCATAAAAGCAAGATTCTTGCAGGAAAGATAAAATTAGAAAGAGAGAGAAAGAAAGTAAGAGAGAAAGTGGAAGTAGAAAGGGAGGTAGAGAGAGAGAGAGAGAGAGAGAGAGAGAGAGAGAGAGAGAGAAGAGAATGCAGCAAAGGAGAATATGGAAAGTCAATAATGTAATTAAAATCATGAGAAAGAAACAGGTAAATAGAATAAAAGAGAAGAAAGTGACTAGAAGTGGAAAAGTAAAGATATGTAAATGACAATAAAGAAACTTACCAAAATCATTTATTTCATGCTGAGAAATCTGAAAGGCAAAAGCATTTTAGTTTAAGCTCACGTTGCCATTTGTATAACTCACTGGTCTCACCTGGTGGTGTTACATTTTTTTTAAAACATCACCCCAAGTGGCATAATTCTATAGGCAGAAGATATGTAGTTCTTCCCAGATCATGGCCACTGGACTCTTTATCATCCACTATCCCTATGCAATCAGTAACTGCACTCCCAATCAGAAGTTAGAATTGGAAGTGCACTGAGACATACAGTATGTCACTGAGATCTTCCTCCTGCAGTTACTGGTTGCTGAACATTGTGACTGATAATTGTAAGGGAGAAAGACAAAAGAGGAACCTTACATGAACTTGCTCTTCCATATCTCCTCTAATCCCACCGCCACTCTGCGCACTTCTTACATAGTGAATGTATGAAGAAGTGAACACAAACACTGAATATTAGTACCATACATTCACTTAAAATCCCACATAAGGTACCATTGTGTTTTATATTTATATATATCTCCTATATATTTGCCTTAATCTGTGACTCTGTGCCCGTAACGCTGGGCGGAGTCACAGAGCTGGGCGGAGTCGACTGCATCTGCTGCAGGGAGCTACCCCATACCCAGCGCCAGCAGCAGTCAGGTGCAAGACCCTACCTTACAGTATAGGAGGTGAGGATGGCCACTAGCTGCTGTGCCTGTCCTCCCCCCCCCCCAATCACCTGTGACAGCGGGCTGTGTGCTGTGCAGTGCGGGTCCCGAAAGGGGGCGAAGCTATGGCGTCATGAGGGGGAGGAGCTACACGGAATAGAGGGGCGGAGCTACACGGGACCAGACAGCTGAACAGTGGTGGAATCAGCATTGCAGTGACGGCCAGCCAGACTTGGTAAGTGGAGGGTGAGAGAGAAATGTGTGTGCGTGTGTGTATATAGTGTGTGTGTGTGTGTGTGTGTGTGTGTGTGTGTGTGTAGTGGGGTGTGTGTGTGTGTGTGTGTGTGTGTGTGTGTGTGTGTGTGTGTGTGTGTGTATGGTGGGGTGTGTGTGTTTGTGTGTGTGTGTGTGTGTGTGTGTGTGTGTATATAGTGGGGATGGGGTGTGTGTGTGTGTGTGTGTGTGTGTGTGTGTGTGTGTGTGTGTGTGTGTGTGTGTGTGTGTGTGTGTGTGTGTGTGTGTATATGGTGGGGTGTGTGTGTTTGTATATATGTGTGAATTGTGTGTGTGTGAGGTATGTCTGTGTGTGCGCACTTTATGGACGCCACTGCTGGGGGGGCCATTACATGCAAGGACGCTACTAATATAGGGGGGGGCATTACGTATAAGGACGCTACTACTATAGGGGGGGGCATTACGTATAAAGACGCTACTACTATAGGGGGGCATTACGTATAAGGACGCTACTATTATGGGGGGGCATTACGTATAAGGACACTACTACTATAGGGGGGGCATTACGTATAAGGACGCTACTACTATGGGGGGGCATTACGTATAAGGACGCTACTACTATAGGGGAGGCATTACGTATAAGGACGCTACTACTATGGGGGGGCATTACGTATAAGGACGCTACTACTATAGGGGGACATTACGTATAAGGAGGCTACTAATACTGGGGGGCATTACATATAAGGACGCTACTACTGGGGGGGGCATTATATATAAGGACTCTATTACTTCTGGGGGGCATTATGTATAAGGACGGTGCTACTACTACTGGGAGGGCATTACATGTAAGGATGCTACTACTACTGGGGGGGCATTATGTATAAGGACGCTACTATTACTGTTGGGGAGCATTACATATAACTGCTACTACTACTGGGGGGGCATTATGTATAAGGACACTACTACTACGGGTGGGGCATTACGTATAAGGATGCTACTATTATTGTTGTGGGGCATTACATATAACTGCTACTACTACTGGGGGGGCATTATGTATAAGGACACTACTACTATTGGGGGGGCATTATGTATTAGGACGCTACTACTACTGGGGGGGCATTATGTATAAGGATGCTACTACTACTGGGGGGGCATTATGTATAAGGATGCTACTACTACTGGGGGGGCATTATGTATAAGGACGCTACTATTACTGTTGGGGAGCATTACATATAACTGCTACTACTACTGGGGGGGCATTATGTATAAGGACACTACTACTATTGGGGGGGCATTACGTATATGGACGCTACTACTACGGGTGGGGCATTACGTATAAGGACGCTACTACTACGGGTGGGGCATTACGTATAAGATGAATAAGATTGTGCTACATTGTGGCGTAATTTTAAATGGGGGTACTATTGTGTGGCCATGCCCCTTAGTTGTGAGACCACACCACTTTTCCAGATGCACAACAAAGGAATATGGGAGGGCGCAAAATTCATAGTTTGCAGGGGGGCGCCGAACACCCTAGCACCGGCCCTGGCCACCAGTAGCAAAAGTACACCACGGCCACTGACACTATCTGCAGGGAGGGGAACAGCGCTGATATGGAGGGTACTTGCAGGCAGCGAGTCGCCGCCCGCAACTCCTCTCCCACCTACACACCATTCCTGCCGCCTGACACCCACACCCCAGGGAGAGGGCGCTAGCTCAGGCACCGCTAGATCAGCATCTGCAGCATACAGACAAGGGCTGCCATGCTCAGCGGCAAGCGGTGCGGAGCATGTGCAGCGGGACAGCGCCAGGACGGGACACGCACTAATCAACATTGCTGCTGGGCCGGAGCTCCCTCCGTCTGCAGCCTAAGGACGCGCGCCGCACCTCTCCAGGGAAACACCATGCCTGCCCGCCCACAGGGCTCCGGACGCTTACCTATGCTCCGCGATCACAGCAGCTGATGCTGCCATGCAGGATGGAGGAATGACGCCCGTCAGACGGGGCGGACAGTGTGCGGCGGAACGGGGCCAGGAAGGAATGCTGACCACGACCTATTGCTGCTGGGTCTGAGCTCCCTCCCTCTGCAGTCACCATCTCACAGCAGCAGCCTGGAGGTTAGTGGCCACCACGACCCGCACATCCTTACCTCACACATACCTCACCCATACCTCACACATACCTCACATATACCTCACATATACCTCACATATACCTCACATACCTCACACATGAGAGCAAAGGTACACACACTGTGACATCACACCTGTAGCCCACCCCTATATCTGCTAAGTACTCCCCGTCACTATGCCCTGTCACCATCATCCTGCTCTCTAACTGCCTGTCTGTGTACTGGCCTTCACCCCTCTCACACCATCACCAACCCTCACTAACTACCATAGAGACTATGTGCACTGATATCTGCCCCTCCACCACCTGCAGCGCCCCTGGACCCCTCCCCATCCCCCGCAAACCCCCGCAAACCCCCGCACCTGCCCCTCCACCACCCGTGGCACCCGCACCCACTGCGCCTTCGGACCCCCTACCCCACCCGCAGTGTCTTCCAAACCCCTCCCCCATATGCAACAGCCCCTCCCCCATCCGCCACACCCCGCATCTGGCTCTCCCCCGCCCGCTGCACCTTTGGATCCCCTACCCCACCCACGCAGCAGGCACTTCCCAATCCGCATCGCCTACACCATTCGCAACAGCACTGCACCCGCCACTCCCCCACCCACGTTACCCCCGCATCCACCCCTCCCCCACCCACCGCGCCCCCTGGACACCTCCCCCATCCACTGCACACCCGCACCCACCCCTTCCCCATCTGCAGCGCCTTCGGAACCCCTCCTCCATCCGCAACAGCCCTGCAGCTGCCATCCCCCACCTGCGACACCCCTGCTCCTACCCCACCCACAGCGCCTTCATACCCCCTCCCCCATCCGCGGTCCCCACTCCCCAAACCCCTTCCTGTTGCAAGGGACTACGCCCCCTTCACCATCGGACGCCCTATCATTGTGCAATATTCAAACACTAACAAAATTAGGAATGCAGGTAATACTCCATATATTGAACCCCAGAAAGGCGTGCAGGGGTTAAGGGGGCGTAGCCCCTTCCGACGGTTTGAAGAGCGCCCGTAGGGCGCGATGAAGCACCTAGTATATATATATTCACTCAGTATCTCACCTGTTTTGATAGGTCCAAAGGTAGACTGGTCACTGAGTTCATAACACAGAGTAGAAGAAACAAGGAGAACATTTCATCCATCTTCTTCATCTATTGCTCTCTTTGTTGTTCTGTTTGTCTCTGTATTGTATTATACTGTATATCTCTCTCTAGCTGTATGGTAACCTCCTTCTCTGGAGCATCTTATATACTGGTCCAGGAGAACATCTAACCAACCATGAGGCAGAATGATGGATTTCAGAATGACTTGAAGAGATGCCTGGGGTCAGTACATGGCTGTTATAGATATGTAATTATCTTTACATGTGACTACATGGGAATTATCATGATGAGTTTCTGCTGATTATTTATGGTCACAGTCAAGTATAAATTCTCCACATTATAATGTTATTAAATATTGTACTGTATATTCTCACTGAAATATTATTGAACAGTCAGCAGGCTGTAGGACTTTGTGAGTCTCTTTTTTTAGCAGTTCCTTTTAGAATTGTTCAAACCAATAAACCCTATACAATTGATGGGAAATTAAAGACAATACAGTATGGCCCTCATTCCGAGTTGTTCGCTCGCTAGCTGCTTTTAGCAGCATTGCACACGCTAGGCCGCTGCCCTCTGGGAGTGTATCTTAGCTTAGCAGAATAGCGAATGAAAGATTAGCAGAACTGCTACTAAATAATTCCCTGCAGTTTCTGAGTAGCTCCAGACCTACTCCTAGACTGAGATCACCTCAGTCAGTTTTGTTCCTGGTTTGACGTCACAAACACGCCCTGCGTTCGGCCAGCCACTCCCCCATTTCTCCAGCCACTCCCCCATTTCTCCAGCCACTCCTGCGTTTTTACCTTGCACGCCCTGCATTTTTTTATCACACTCCCTGAAAATGGCCAGTTTCCGCCCAGAACACCCACTTCCTGTCAATCACACTACGATCACTCGAGCGATGAAAAAACGTTGCTCAAGCTTGTGTAAATCTACAAAGTTTTGTGTGAAAGTACTTAGCGCATGCGCGTTGCGTACCATGCGCATGCGCATTTTTGCCATTTTTTCACTTGATCGCTGCACTGCGAAAATCGGCAGCGAGCGATCAACTTGGAATGACCACCTATGTCAGAATATTTCAGGAAAAGATGTACCTTCCATAGGACAGCACCATCATCCGATTTCTGTATACTATAACAGGAAAATATAGCCACTTTCCTCCATAGATGAAAAGAGATACGTATATATTATGCTTCAAAGTATTTATTAATTCAGCTACATAGGCACCTAGTAATACTGATTTACTGTAGCCTAAATTTTCTATAAAATTTTCAAAATATTGCTAATAACGCAGCAGCTATAGCCACAGCATATAATGTGTAGATTCTTTGGCAGGATTCAGTTTAACTGGCATCCCGCCTCAACAGATATGTGGTATTTTCTAATGGTTAATTGTATGTTTCATCTGTGCTGTGAAGTGTTCTACTGTACTGATTTAAAATGTTCTTAATGAAAATGGAGTGTTCTGCACTGACCTGTTAATTTCTATTCTAGTGGATATCACATACCAACAGTTTTGGCCAATATAATACTGATAATATCGAATAACTCAGTTGGTGGTGCACCCAAGAGTCATGTGTTATAACTAGAGATGAGCGGGTTTGAATGTAACGCCAGAATTAACGCCAGTTCGGTTTTATCCGGATGTTTCTTATTGGCTATCCAAAACACATGACGTCCGTGCCCCTTCCGCACACACCTAGTTACGGCTCTGCATGGCTGTATTTAGTGGTCATGCAATAAACATTTATTGAAGCAGACAAATTTACATAAATCTTGTAAGGTAGAAAAATATTAAGAGGCTTGTTGAGGAGACCTGAAAAATTAACACTCAATAATAGTAAACAAATGACACGTGCAGTATGTGGTATCCAAATCAGCACAAACAAGCTCTGATTGCTTAAATCCAATAACTATTAAAGGAGTGGCAATTGATATTCAATAGCAGTGATTGGGTTACACAATCCCCGACTCACTGGCAGTTGGTGTGTCTCCCCTATTTCAATTTGTAATCTTATGCACTAATAAACCTGGTGCTATTGTGCATCGTTCTGCTTATCACTCACCACCAGTGTTGGACTGGGGCATGAAGGGCCCACCGGGGGGATGCAGTGATAGGGGCCCATACTTAAGGGTGTGGCCAGCCTACAAAGGGGGTGTGGCCAGCCTCCACAGAGGCTTGAAATACACAATAGTCTAGTGCAGTGTAATGCAACATATCTACCATGTATAATACAAGTGCACAGTCTGGAGAATGATCCCTAGAGGAAGGAGTGGACCTTCAAGCAGTGGGGCCTACCGGTGGTTTCCCTGGTACCCCTGTGGGCCAGTCCGACCCTGCTCACCAGATATATTCATTGGCATTTTTCTAAAAATGCCTGACCCGTTTGCTCGCTGCATTTTAATGCAGCAGAGTGAAAGGGTCCCTGCTGCGCATGCGCCGGCACCGTAGTGCACCGGCGCATGCCAGACGGCTGAAGGCTGCAGCAGGGATGGGATCGCCTCTGCCTGATTGACAGGCAGAGGCGATCGCTGGGCGGGAGGGGGCGGAACAGCGGGGTTTGGCCGCCGTTTCGTGGGTTTGGTTCGGACAACGAAGGCGTGGCCGGACCAAACGGGGGGCGGGCAGCAGCGGCTGCATGATGTCACATGCAGCCACTGCGGGATGGGGAGCGATGAGTAGCTCCCGGCCAGCACGCTAAAGCTGCGCTGTCCGGGAGCTACTCTTGAAATGCAAAGGCATCGCCGCTGTGTGATGCCTTTGCACTTCTGCGAGGGGGGGCTGGACTGACATGTGGGGCAGACTAGCCCTCTGCTGGGCGTCCCCCCTTCCCCCCCGCATGTCAGGGAAGAAGATCGTAGCTGTGATAAATTTAGCACAGCTACGATCAACTCGGAATGTCCCCCATAGTGCTGTGCAGGCCTGAATGGTGTCATTGGGTCACTAGTTCTAAAATATTATTAGTGTTTTTGTAGGTAGATTACTGTATATGTGGTTGTTCCAGACCTGCTGCTGTTACAGTAAATTGCGCGTTTCTGTATTTTGTATGTTGTTATATTATTTTTTTCTGCATTTATCATCAATTGTCTACAGCATGTGACAAATGTGTTTATCTATTGTTTATTATATACTGATCATGTTTTCTCATTCTCCAGTGTTTTGTAATTTAGTTGGAAATCCAAAAATCCAAAAATAAGTATGATTTTAAAAAAGAATAACACAAAGACACACACCTCTAGCGCCTTCCTGACTAGGATGATACTTCTTGGTCCCATCAGTAGCTGTGTGTAGCTGCGTCTATGCCTGTTTTCTCTTAATATAGTGGTGCTTGGATTAAATGTCATCATAGTTAATATCAGATGTCTACTGCCATTGTACATAGGCACAGTCATTTACTACTTATTTTCACTATTTGTTAAAATTTTATTTTATTTTCCATTTGTCTTAATGGTATTTATTATTGGGAAAGGTCATTTTATGGGATCATTTTATTATGATTTCTGAATTTTAGCCTAGAACAGATTTTCTTTTTGCGAAAATTGAGGTCTATAAAATAAAATCAACTGTAGTAAAAGTTTAGACGTATCTTTATCTCTAAATATATACTGAGTCTTACTTAGGGATTTATACATATACTGTATGCAGTGCCTTGTGTTATATATACATTACAGATATATGAATATTATGTATTACACATTTAAACTAAATCAAAGTAATTAATGATTTTACAGTTGATTGCAAGAGACAGTCACATCCACATCCATTATTTTAGATATAGCAATTTAAATATATAAGTCATTCTTTCACACTGCATTTTACCATGGTAGAAACCTTTAGCAAAATTGCAGTGTAACATTTGTAATCAGTATTTTTGTTACACCTGTTATCATTATTTGAAGATGATGTGTAGAGACTGTAATAACACTGTGCTAATTGGTTTCAAGCTCTTTACAAATTAGGTGTGCTTCATAAATAACTGACATTGGCCCTCATTCCGAGTTGTTCGCTCGGTAAAAATCTTCGCATCGCAGCGATTTTCTGCTTAATGCGCATGCGCAATGTTCGCACTGCGACTGCGCCAAGTAAATTTGCTATGCACTTAGGAATTTTACTCACAGCTTTTTCATCGTTCTGGCGATCGTAATGTGATTGACAGGAAATGGGTGTTACTGGGCGGAAACAGGCCGTTTTATGGGCGTGTGGGAAAAAACGCTACCGTTTCCGGAAAAAACGCAGGAGTGGCCGGAGAAACGGAGGAGTGTCTGGGCGAACGCTGGGTGTGTTTGTGACGTCAAACCAGGAACGACAAGCACTGAACTGATCGCAGATGCCGAGTAAGTCTGAAGCTACTCAGAAACTGCTACGAGGTGTGTAATCGCAATATTGCGAATACATCGTTCACAATTTTAAGATGCTAAGATTCACTCCCAGTAGGCGGCGGCTTAGCATGAGCAAATCTGCTAAAATCCGCTTGCGAGTGAACAACTCGGAATGACCCCCATTGTGTGAAACTATAAAATCAATTTTTGAACAAAAGAATGTTAAGACATTTTTATATTTTAAAAGCCAAGTCCGTTCCTACACAATGTTTACTGGATTGGTTAGAGAATGCTGGCGGTTGGAATGCCAGCAGTTGGAATACAGACTGCGGCATCCCGATGATCAGAATCCTGACAGGGGAAAGTAGGTACACTTACCTTCCCCAAATGATCCCTTAACCCTCCCTCCTAATCATTAATATGATGATTATTATATGTGCACATCACTATACAATGCTTTTCATTACGTGTTATGGCTACTATGGTGATGGCTTTCTGCTGTAGTCATTACGGCCAACCTAGGTCGGCCGTGAATGACGTCAGTACCGGTCACGCATTCTGGTGCGGGCGGCTTTCCCGATCGGCATCTTCAGGTTTCTTAATGCTGTTTGTATATAAAGGTATGTGATTTTGTTATATTTTATTTCCTGATGACAATTTGACTGATAAATTGAAACGTTGAAAGCTTAGGACTACTTCACTGCGTTTCTTCTAAAATAAGCTTGAGTGCCGCACCTCTGGAATCTTTATTTACTATTACCAGTGAGGGCACCGGCGCAGGTTCTACAAGGCTCACTGGATGTGCAGGACTTTGGCTGCTACAGTGGGGCAAAAAAGTATTTGGACAGCCACCGATTGTGCAAGTTGACCCACTTAAAAAGATGAGAGCGGTCTGTAATTTCCATCATAGGTACACTTCAACTGTGAGAGACAGAATCTGAGGGGGAAAAAACAGGAAATCACATTGCATGATTTTTAAACAATTTACTTGTATATTCTTGCGGAAAATAAATATTTGGACAATCAAAAAGTTTAACTCAATACTTTGTAATATAACCTCGTGTGGCAATTACAGAGGTCAAACATTTCCTGAAGTTCTTGACCAGGTTTGCCCACACTGTAGCAGGTATTTTGGCCCACTCTTCCATGCAGATCTTCTCTAGATCTGTCATGTTTTGGGGCTGTCACCGGGCAACACGGACTTTTAACTCCCTCCACAGATTTTCTATTGGGTTGAGGTCTGGAGACTGGCTAGGCCACTCCAGGTCCTTGAAATGCTTCTTACGGAGCCACTCCTTAGTTGCCTGGGCGCTGTGTTTGGGGTCATTGTCATGCTGGAAAACCCAGCCATGTTCCATCTTCAATGCTCTTACTGAGGGAAGGAGGTTTTTACCAAAAAGTTTGATTTTGCTCTCATCTGACCACATTACATTCTCCCAATCCTCCTCCGGGTCATCCAGATGGTCACTGGCAAACTTTAGACGGACCTGTAGATGTGCTGGCTTAAGCAGGGGGACCTTTCAGGTGCTGCAGGATTTCAATCCATGACAACGTAGTGTGTTACTAATGGTAACCTTTGTGACTGTGGTCCCATCTCTCTTGAGGTCATTGACCAGGTCCCCCTGTGTAGTACTGGGCTGATTCCTCACCATTCTCAAGATCATTGATACCCCACGAGATGAGATCTTGCATGGAGCCCCAGGTCGAGGGAGATTGTCAGTGATCTTCTATTTCTAAAATGTTTTAATAATTGCGCCAACAGTTGGCTGCTTGCCTATTGTCGAGTAGCTCACCCCAGACTTGTGCAGCTCTACAATGTTGTCCCTGGTGTCCTTAGACAGCTCTCTGGTCTTGGCCATGGTGGAGAGGTAGCAGTCTGACTGTTTGAGGGTGGGGACAGGTGTCTTTTATACAGATAACCAGTTCAAACAGGTGCCATTAATACAGGTAACAAGTGGAGGATAGAAGAGCTTCTTAAAGAAGTAACAGGTCTGTGAGAGCCAGAAATCTTGCTGCTTGATAGGTGTCCAAATATTTATTTTCCACAAGAATATACAAGAAAATTATTTAGAAATCATACAATGTGAAATCCTGTTTTTTTTTTATTTTACAGATTCTGTCTCTCACAGTTGAAGTGTACCTATGATGGAAATTACAGACCTCTCTCATCTTTTTAAGTGGGTCAACTTGCACAATTGGTGGCTGTCCAAATACTTTTTTGCCCCACTGTGATGATTTTTAGAAAAAAAATATAAAAACAGCTAAAATCACAGAATTTGCGGGCAATTTTGATCCTACAGTATTATTACCCTCAATAACATTCATTTCCACTCAATCCCAGTCTATTCTAAACACCTCACACCTCACAATATTGTTTTTAGGCCAAAACTTTGCACTGTTATAGCTGGATGACTAAGCTAAGTGACACAAGTGGGCGGCACAAACACCTGGCCCCAGGGTTGGACTGGCCCACAAGGGCACAGTTGGACCCAGTGCCTGGGGGCCCACCTCCCCCTTTAAGGATCAGGTTCCAGACTGTGCACTTGAATTATACAATATACATGTTACCTTATAATGCACTGGACTATGGTATATTTTCTACAGTGCATTGCTATTATTAATCTTGTACATTATTATGCATGTACTAGCAGTATTTACTATATATTTATTAAGGGGCACAGACTATGAACTCTCTAATGGTTAGCCAAACCTCTGTTGGGGCTAGCCACACCAGGTGGTCCCCCTGGTAAAAGTTATCCGAATCATAGCTAGCTACAAACATACCACCTCCATATTTGATGACTTTTCACATTATGAGAAGAGGAAGAGGACAGTGTCAAGAAGGTGATTAAAAATTAGAGAGGCATACGCAATCAGGAACAACACACAGGCTTTCACTTCCGCTCCTATATTGGTGTGGAACAGAAAAGACTTTAACCAAGCAAATATATCATTATTAAATACCACATTACTGTACTGGACAAACTGAAAAACTAGGGGCAAAAGCCTCCAATATTGTACCCCCTTCTTCAAATTCAGGGATTAAAATAATCTCGGATTTAATGCTGGTATGCAAATAATCTGGTGTATACCACAGGATCAAGATTGGATATTTTTCTCTCCACAGAGTCTGGAGACTTATTTTGTGAAAATCTCATGGGTTTCATTTTTTCCATTTTTTATTGCATTTTTATTTACATATTTTGTGGCAGGTGCCTTATTTTTGTAGCTCCCAGTTACACACACGAGCATATCTGTGTGTCCCAGTTACACGCATGTAAGCATACCTGTGTCTTTTTTTTTCCCCTCATATTTTATTTTTAAATAAAGCGACCCCTTAGATGGTTTAGCAGACTCTCCTGAGCCCCCACAGCAGCCCTGGATGGGGCAAGTTGAGTTGGGGGGGGGGGGGGGGTTAGGTAAAGTACTAAGCACGTCTGTGCAGTGAATTATTTTGTTATTGAACCCCTGCCTTAGTGGAATTTACCATTCTACAGTCAAAACTCATTTCATACTATAAGTAGGACTGTGGAAGGAAGCAGTGCTAACCTCTGTGCCCACAACATGCATCATCATGGCAAGCCAAACATCTTCCTGGCTGTAAGCCACCATGAGGCTCCATACTGGGCCTTATTCAGTAACTGTTTGTACCTCACAGGAACTCCTGGCCCATCTAGTGCTGCAGTGCAATGGAAAGCTGATCACTGAAACTCTATTCTTCTAACACCGCGATAACCCTATGCAGCCATTGCGATAACCCTACGCAGCCCTTAGGAACAGAAGATCCCTGTACAACAAATGCGAAACTTCTAAATAAATAATCCCAAAATGTGGAACATCAATAATAAATAAAAATTAAGATTGACTAATTGGAGCCATTACTTTGAGTGAGCTCCTAATATGCAATAATTGAGAAGAACCTCTCTCTAATGCTCCGGCAGAAAATATCACTTTTACCTCTCTGGCAGTTGCGCTGGATTATGATTCAGTCTCTTCTGAGTCACACTGACTTTGGCCACTTTATTTAAAAACACGTCAATATAGCAATTTCCATTTTCACCTTGGGCTATGTTTTCACAAATCTGTTTGTGATGTTGAAGCTTGTTTCATATCTGCTCTAGGCTTTCATTTAAACATAGGATCAAAGACAGCAGCACCCCTGGAATTATACGTCAGCACCCCAGGGCTTATACAACATAGACAGCACCCCTGGAGAATTACACAGCAAAGCAGACAGGCAACAGCACCCCTGGAATGAATCCAGCAGTGGGGCAGTACCCCTGGACTTATAGGGTAGAGGGGCAGCACCCCATATAGGGCAGCACCCCTGGAATGATGTGGCAAAGAAAAGACGTGCAAGATGGAATTGTCCTTTGGCCCTCCCACGTACTCTTATGTTGTATAAACAGGACATGTACACTTTAACAAACCAATAATTTCAGTGACAGGGTCTGCCACATGATTGTGGCTGAAATGATCGGTTTGTTTGGGCCCCCACCAAAAAAGAAGCAATTAATCTCTCCTTGCACAAACTGGCTCTACAATGGCAAGATGTCGTCCTCATCCTCAGATTCCCATCCACTTCAGTGTTTACATCCTTATTTTCACAGAGAAATAATATTCAAACAAAACCACATCATTTAGGTGTCAGTGGACTGCTTACGCTATTACCCAAAGTTTCTGAACTTGACAATGACATGATGAATGCGCTGCTGGTGACGTGTAAGGGAGGATGTTCCTAGGTGGTTAACAGTCTTACCCCTACTTATTATGGATTGTCAAAGGCAACAGATGGCTTAACACCTGTTGACCGGATTTGTGGAGAAATAATTCCACACCGAAGAGGTGGCTTTTTTGGTATTTTGCCCAGGCAAGCACTTGCTGAGGGCTTGCAAATGGTGGTAGGAACCTCCTCTTTCCATACAATGTTGTGAAGGTCAGGCCTAGACATCGCAACTGTGAACAGTGTAAGCACCCCTGTATTTTCATAATACCCCTCTAATTTTACAGCATACAAGACACGGCCAGTGTACATTTATTTCACTGCACCACTGTATTTTTACAGCATACAGGACCAGTGTACTTTTATTTTAACAACAGCACCCCTGTATTTTTACAGCATACAGGACCAGTGTACTTTTATTTTAACAACACCGCTGTATTTTTACAGCATACAGGACCAGTGTACTTTTATTTTAACAACAGCACCCCTTTATTTTAACAGCATACAGGATCAGTGTTCTTTTATTTTAACAACAGCACCCATGTATTTATACAGCATACAGGACCCATGTACTTTTATTTTAACAGCAGCACCCCTGTATTTTTACAGCATACAGGACCAGTTTACATTTATTTCACTGCACCCCATACATTTTTCAGCATAAAAGACTTGGCAAATGTAAATTTATTTCACTGCACCCATTTTTACAGCATAAAATACAGGGCCAGTGTACATTTATGTCAAAGCCCCCAGAATTTTTGCAGAATATAAGACAGGGCCAGTGCACATTTATTTTACTGCACCCCAGATTTATTTGAGCATACAAGACAGGGACAGTTTACATTTATTTCACTGCACCCCATAAATTTTTCAGCATACAAGAAAGGGCAAATGTACATTTATTTCACTGCACACCAGAATGTTTACTGCATACAAGACAGGGCAAGGGTACTTTTATTTTAACAACATCACCAGAGAATTTTAACAGCATACAAGACAGGGCCAGTGTACACTGATTTTCACTGCACCCTAGAATTATTACAGCATACAAGACAGGGCTAGTGTACATTTATTTCATTGCAACACAGAATTTTTGCATCATACAAGACAGGACCTGTGAACATTTATTTTACTGCACCCCAGTATTATTACAGCATACAAGACAGGGCCAGTGTACATTTATTTCACTGTACCCCAGAAATGTTTAAGCATACAAGACAGGGCAAGTGAACATTTGTTTCATTGCACCCCAGAATTTGTACTGCATACAAAACAGGGCCAGTGTACATTTGTTTTAATGCAGCCCAGAATTTTTACTGCATCCAAGACAGGGCCAGTGTACATTTATTTTACTGCACCCCAGAATTTTTGCTGCACACAAGACAGGGCCAGTGTACATGTATTTCACTGCAACCCAGAATTTTTACAGCATACAATACAGGGCCAGTGTATGTTTATATTAACCATAGCACCCCATAATTTTTCAGCATACAAGACAAGGTAAGTGTACATTTATTTTCACTGCACCCGAGAATTATTACAGCATACAAGACAGGGCCAGTGCACATTTATTTCACAGCACCCCAGAATTTTAGCAGCATACACAACAGGGCCAGTGTACATTTATTTTACTGCACCCCTGAATTTTTTTCAGAATAGAAAACAGGGCCAGTGTACATTTATTTTACTGCACCCCTGAATTTTTGCAGCATAAAAGACAGGGCCAGTATACATTTATTTTACTGCACCCCAGAATTTTTTTGCAGCACACAAGACAGGGCCAGTGTACATTTATTTTACTGCACTCCTGAAAATTTGCAGCATACAAGACAGGGCCAGTGTACATTTATTTTGACAACAGCACCCCAGAATGTTTACAGCTTACAAGACAGGGCAAGCTCCCCTTTATGTTAATTTCATATAGGAGGACAGTGCCCTTGCCTCCTGTACAACACAGTAACAGCCAGGACAGCAACACCCATGTACAGCTGCAGCATCCCTAACAGCACATGAGACACCAGTGACAGCCAGGACAGCACCTCTAGCAGCACAGGGACACCACAGTAACAAGAGCAGCACCCCTACAGAGGACACACTGACCCCACCCAACACCACCACCCACAGAGAGAGACAGAGGTCTGTCTCCCTCACTCTCCATGTCCAGAGTGAAAGGGGCAGTGACGCACGTCTGTTTTTATGTAATCCAAACCCCGTGAGAATCAGACAGCGGGATGATGACGTTCGGTTTGTGCTCATCTCTAATATATATGTGTGTATATGTGTATAATTATATTAATTATTATATATATATATATATATAGATATACATATATTAAGACTCTGTGATAGTGTAGGACCTGTATGAAGGTGGGGTACCTTGAATCGGTATACAGGCTTCCGTGCATTGGCCAATCCACCAACTAAACCCCCATCATTTATTTATTGAATTGTTGAGGATAAGTGAGTTTAATTTGGTGAGTGCTGGGTTCTCTGTTTGTATATATATAGATATACATATGTATATATATATATGTATATATATATATATATATATATATAATGTGGTTAAGCAGTCGGAATACCAACACCGGAATCCTGGCAATCATCTAAATGACATGCTTTAATCCTATCATGGTAAGGAGTGGGCATTCTGACTGTAAGTATAGTGGGTGGGTTAGGGCTGAGGGGATGGTTAGATTTAGACACAACCTGGGGGGTTGGGTTTAGGCACTTATGGGTACGGGTTAGTGCTAGTTTGTGGGGAAGGGGGGGTTAGGTTTAGCCACCACAGGGAGGAGGGGGGTTTAGGCACTAAGGGGGAGGTTATGGTTAGGCTGCAGAATGGAGGGTTAGGTTTATGGAGAGGGGGGAACATACATACCTCTGGCAGAAACAGTGGGACCCAGATACACCCATGTACTGTTTGGTGAAGTCTGGCCAGAAGTGGTCTTCATGAAAGAAATGTTGCCAAAAGCCATACCTTTGACATGGAAAAAAAATTCCAAGTGACTCAACTATGCAAGAAAACATAGGAACTGGTGTGCATAAAAATGGCAGCAGGTACCGTGGACTGATGAGTTAAAACTTTAAATTTTTGTCTGTAACAGAAGGCATTTTGTTTTCCAAAGGGCTGGAGAGCGGTACAATAATGAGTGTCTGCAGGCAACAGTGAAACATTGTGGAGGTTCATTACAAGGTTGGGGCAGCATTTCAGCAAATGAAGTTGGGGACTTGGTCAGGATTAATGGTGTCCTCAATGCATTCTTTAATTAATCCAGTTAACATTGTGTAGGAACGGACTTGGTTTTTAAAACATAAAAATGTCTTAACATTCTTTTGTTAAAAAATTGATTTTATAGTTTCACACAATGTCAGTTATTTATGAAGCACAACTAATTTGTAAAGAGCTTGAAACCAATTAGCACAGTGTTATTACAGTCTCTACACATCATCTTCAAATAATAATAACAGGTGCAACAAAATTACTGATTACAAATGTTACACTGCAATTTTGCTAAAGGTTTCTACCATGGTAAAATGCAGTGTGAAAGAATTACTTATATACTTAAATTGCTATATCTAAAATAATGGCTGTTGATGTGACTGTACATATTCCGAGATAAAGATACGCCTAAACTTTTACCACAGTTGATTTTTTTTTATAGACTTCAATTTTTGCAAAAAGAAAATCTGTTCTAGGCTAAGCTTCAGAAATCATAACAATATTCTCTCACAAAATGACCTTTCTCAATAAGAAATACCATTAAGACAAATGGAAAATAAAAGAAAATATTAACAAATAGTAAAAATAAATAATAAATTACTGTGCCTATGTACAATGGCAGTAGACACCTGATATTCACTATGATGACATTTACTCCAAGTACCACTATATTAAGAGAAAGGCATAGACGCAGCTACACACAGCTACTGATGGGACCAAGAAGTATCATCCTAGTCAGGAAGGCGCTTACAGGTGTGTGTCATTGTGTCATTCTTTTTTAAAATCGTGCTTATTTTTGGATTTTTGAATTTCCACCCAAATTACAAACACTGGAGAATGAGAAGACATCAGTGTATAATAAACAATAGATAAACACATTTGTCACATACTGTAGACAATTGAGGATAAATACTGAAAAAAACAATATAAAAACGTACAAAATACAAAAACGCGCAATTTAACAGCAGCAGGTCTGGGACAACCACATATACAATAATCTACTAACAAAAATCCTAATACTATGGGGGTAATTCCAAGTTGATCGCAGCAGGAATTTTGTTAGCAGTTGGGCAAAACCATGTGCACTGCAGATATAACGTGCAGAAAGAGTTAGATTTGGGTGGGTTATTTTGTTTCTGTGCTGGGTAAATACTGGCTGCTTTATTTTTACACTGCAAATTAGATTTCAGATTGAACACACCACACCCAAATCTAACTCTCTCTGCACATGTTAAATCTGCCTCCCCTGCAGTGCACATGGTTTTGCCCAACTGCTAACAAAATTCCTGCTGCGATCAACTCAGAATTACCCCCAATGTTAGAAGTGGGGACTAATGTTGTAATCTTTTATGGTCTTTTCTCAGTTGCAGCAAAATGAGTCTTCTGACTTTCGCAAGGCAACATCATAAAAAAAAAATTTTTTAATCAATCAGTTAGCCAATCAATCAATCAATCAATCAATAAATAAATAAATACTTTACCTGCCTTCCACTATATTCTCCACTTCCATTTCCCTTTACTGCCTTTGGGCCTCTTCTTGATTAAAGAAGGCATTCTTTCTATGGTATTATATGGCTGTATGTACTAAAAGTGAATTTTGATCGATTTCAGATCAGTTAATGTTGATCTTGATTGAAGTTGGGCTTAATTGGATACAACGCACATTTACTACATTTAGAAATTAATATAAACAATAATCTGTTAGTACTGTAAATGTGTGTTTTAACCCTAGAAGCCCAAGTTCGATCAAGAATGATTTTAATCGATCTGAAATCGATCAAAATCGACCTTTAGTAAGTATACCCCGTATCGTTTATTAAATTGGCATCCTGTCTGCCATTGCTGTGCCACAATGTTTTATACTGTGTACGTGCTACAGTATATTCTTTTAAACTGCTGTGTGTTTGTGCTGCTGCTCTGTTGCTTAGTTTAGCTGGTCAGCCTTTTGGCCAATATTGGTGAACAAACTTGTGAGGTGGTCAAAATTCACTGGAAGTGACTGGAAGATATTGAAGTTATTAACACTGTAGGGACAAAAACCAGCCCAGATTACATGATTTTAGCTGATTTTATCTTTATTTTTTTAAATCCAGATCCAAAACAACAACAACAAAAAAACCACGATGATGAATTAGAATTCAGACCTGATTGCTGCTGTCCATTTTCGCACAGCGGGCAATCAGATCCGAACTGTGCATACATATGCACTGCAATGCGCTGGCGTGTCGGACGACTGCAACGGGCATTGGTGGCTAACGATGGGATGGTGCGAAAAAAGCAATTGCACAGGCGATCACAAGGTGATTGACAGGAAGAGGCCATTTGTGCATGGCAACTGACCGTTTTACAGGAGTGTACTGAAAAACGCAGGTGGGATCTGGCATTTTGAAGGAGGGTGTCTGACGTCAGCTCTGGCCCGATCAGCACTATCACATCGCAGCGGCTGAGTAAGTCCTGGGCTGAGCAGAGACTGCACAAACTGATATTTGTGCAGCTCTGCTCATGAAGCAAACTCACACTGCACAACATTTTCCCCTCCTCCTGTAGGTGGTGACTATCTGATCGAAGGGCAGCAAAAAATGCAGCCCTGAGATCAGGAATAAATTACACCCTAAATCCACAACCAAAACACTGGGGTCAGCACACATCTCTACTTTAAACATCAAGTATGTCTAACATTTCTGAACCTACATTTTGGTTACTATTAATCCCTGCAATTGATTACTTCTGGTTTTAAACATTGTTGTGCTTTGATTCTCCTATCTGGATCCTGATTCTGTTCCATTTTCCTCAGCTACAATTTCTGATTTCTAATACTCTTTTGCTCTGACTTCTCTTCAGTTTTGGATTGTTATCTCAATGTAAGATGTCCTTTCCTCTCTGTACTGACTCCAAATCCAGTAGCCACCAGCTTGTTACACCAAGGATAGTGATCTGTGGACCACAATCATCACTCAAATCTCCTTTCAGGAGTCAATGGCAAAAATATAGGGATACCTTTAAAATCCATAGGCTCTATTCTGTCAACGCTAACCTCAGTTTACTTTATGGAATCATCTACCTCAAACTTGTTCAATAATATCATCACCGATGGCGTACTAACCACAACTCCTGAACTATTGTTGTTGAGTATTACATTATCTGACTTAAGTGACCATAATCTTGACTTTGGAAGGTGGAAGGTATTGTGCTTCACGTGACATGTGTCAATGTTTTGGGGGTTTCACTTGCCATGTGCACATTAAAATCATCAGCAAACCATTACAGGGAGTTTCCATAGGTATTGTAAGTCTAATTCTCAAACCTAGTCATTTGCAAAAGATTTTTCTTTACTTTGGTCTTCTGTACTAACACATGTCTGTTGTATGTAAAATTAGAATAGATTTTACCAGTTTAAGAATAATGTTATTGTGTCATAAAAAAATACAAATACACAACATGGGACTTGATTCCGGGTGTTTGGAAATCAAGAACAATGATAACATTTAAGCCATATAAGATCACTACATTTATGAGGTGCACCAGAGAGTCTGAGTATAGGGGACAATAGAACACAATGGAGGGTGGGCAACTTAAGTAAAGCAAAGCTACTGCACAAATGGCTCCAAATTGATATTTTATCCTGTAAATATTTAAAGGGACTTTCTGACATGCTAATTTGTACATTGTCATTAAAATAATCCTTCACCATTCTATTGATGGTTATTGTATCAGATTGTCATGTTAGAGGTGTCAATCATTTTGGGAAATTCTTTTAGGCTTGACCAGATGTCAAATTAATGTTGTTTCACTGTAGTGTGCTGAGTTGACTTCACCACCAGTTGGTCACTTGGAAAAGGTCTGCAGTCACAGCACTAGTACTGTGTTGCTGCTCCTGCTCTTCTATCGACTGATCCATTACTGGTTTTATTTTTGACACCAGCTTAGAAATTAGTTTTTACTCTTGAGAGTTGTTTTGGGGTGTAGATGATGGACAACGCCACTGCACAAAGAAAAGTAATATACACTGCATCACTCGTCTGAATACCCAATAAATAAATACACATTATAATTTTAAAATGCAATGACAAAATACAGTTTTGTTTTGATTTAGACAACAGGAAAAAAAAGTAATTTTCTTTTGCTATTTTTTTATATAACTGGAATTAATCAAACAAAGTGGGCTTTTTGGGGTGCAGCATCCTCTAACACAGTAGAGTAATGAGTATACTATTTTGTGACAAGTAATAAACAATATTGCATAGTGTGCTGAAATTATATATAGTCTAGGGATAAAAAAGGTAATGGTTCACTTTAATGGTACCGTAAAATATTGTTATATTTTTTAAAGGACAGTGCCTAAAACGCAAACAACACAGTGTTCCTAGTAATAACGGCTCCTGAAAAATTATATTTTTTAAAGCACAAATTGGCCAGAAATATTGGTATGTGATATTCACTAGAATAGAAATTAACAGGGCAGTGCGGAACACTCTGCTTTCATTAAGAACATTTTAAATCAATACAGTAGAACACTTCTCAGCACAGGTGAAACATGCAATTAATGAATAGAAAATACCACAGATCTGGTATGACGGGATACCAGTTAAGAAGAATCCTGACAAAGATTCTACACATTATATGCTGTGGCTACAGCTGCTGCATTATTAAAAACTGAATAGATAATTTAGGGTAAATCAGTATTTTACTAGGTGCTGAATTCATAAACATTTTGAAGCATTTTATATTAGAGATGTGCTGCAGGCGCTTTTCATGTTTTGGTTTTGGTTCTGGTTCCATGCTTGTGTTTTGGATCTGGATTGGTTTTGCCAAAACCGCCCTTTCGAGTTTTGGTTTTGGTTTTGGATCTGGATGATTTTTGATAAAAACAGCTAAAATCACAAAATCTGGGGGTAATGTTCATCTTACAGTATTATTAAACTCAATGACATTAATTTTTACTCATTTCCAGTCTATTCTGAACACCTCACAATATTGTTCTAAGGCCAAAAGGTTGCACCGAGGTGGCTGTATGAATAAGCTAAGCGACACAAGTGGGCGGCACAAGCATCTGGCCCATCTAGGAGTGGCACTGCAGTGGCAGACAGGATGGCACTTAAAAAAAATAGTTCCCAAACAGTACATATTGCAAAGAAGTAAAAGAGGAGCAATGAGGTAGCTGTGTGACTAAGCTATGCATCTCAAGTGTGCGGCACAAACACCTAGCCCATCTAGGAGTAGCATTGCAGTGGCAGACAGAATGGCACTTAAATAAAAATAATCCCCAAACAGCACATCATGCAAAGAAGTAAAAGAGGTGCAATGAGGCAGTTGTATGACTAAGCTAAGTGACACAAGTGTGCGGCACAAACACCTGGTCCATCTAGGAGTGGCACTGCAGTGGCAGACATGATAGCACTTAAAAAAATGAGTCCCCAAACAGCACATCATGCAAAGAAGTAAAACAGATGCAATGAGGTAGTTATATGACTTGGCTAAGCGACACAAGTGTTCGGCACAAACACCTGGCCCATCCAGGAGTGGCACTGCAGTGGCAGACAGGCACTTAAAAAAAATAATCCCCATGCAGCACATCATGGAAAGAAGTAAAAGAGGTGCAATTAGGTAGCTGTATTACTAAGCTAAGCGACACATGTGTGCAGAACAAACACCTGGTCCATTTGGGGTTGGCACTGCAGTCCCATTGCACTAATGGCGGATACCAGATGCACATCTAACACCAATATAGCTGTCAAGGCCTCAGTTATCCACTTTGCAAAAGGATGACTGCTGTCATATTTCATCTTCCTCACAAAGGACTGTTGGGCAGTCATTTGCTTCCTTGAAGTAGTAGAAGTGGTCTTCCGACTTTCCCTCTGGGATGACGATTGACTCCCAGCAGCAGCAACAACAGCAGTAGGAGGAAGTGGTTCATGATCTTTCCCTATTTTATCCTCCAAATTTTTCTTCTCCATTATTTTTCTTGAGTTATATAATAAAATGCAGCAAAGGAGAGGGTACCTCTACACTACAAAGGGCAAACCTGTAAAAATTGTTTGGATTAAATATTAATAACCCCTTTATTTGGAGTAAATATTATACAGCACAGGACAGCACCACTGAACTTATATGGCAGCATACCTGGACAGGATTTATATGCCAGTATCACTGTATTTATACGTCAGTACCATTGGACTAATACGGCAGTACCACTGGACATATATACGGCAGTATCACTGAAATTATATGGCAGTACCACTGGATTTATACGACAGTATCACTGGACTGGATTTATATGCCAGTACTACTAGATTTATACGGCAGTACCACTGAACTTATACGGCAGTACCACTGAACTTATACGGCAGTACCACTGAACTTATACGGCAGTACCACTGGACATATATGGCAGTATCACTGGAATTATATGGCAGTATCCCTTGCATTATATGGAAGTACCACTGGATTTATACTGCAGTACCACTGGACTGTATTTTTATGGCAGTATCTCTGGACATATATGCCAGTACCACTGGAAGTACACGGCAGTATCACTGGAATTATACAGCAGTACCACTGGAATCATATGGCACTACCACTGGACTTATACAGCAGTACCACTGGACATATATGGCAGTATCACAGAAATAATATGGCAGTACCACTGAACATATACAGCAGTATCACTGGATTTATATGGCAGTACCGCTGGACATATACGTCAGTATCCCTAGACATACTGTATACAGCAGTATCAATGGACTTACATGGCAGTACCACTGGACTTATATGGCAGTATCACTGGACTGGATTTATACACCAGTACCACTGGATTTATATTGCAGTACCACCGGATTTATACAGCAGCACCAATGGACAAACCCGGCAGTATCTCTGGAATTATATGGCAGTATCATTGGAATTATATGGCAGTACCACTGTATTTATATGGCAGTACCACTGGACTGTATTTATACGGCAGTATCTCTGGATTTATACGCCAGTACCACTGGAATTATATGGCAGTATTACTGGAATTATACGGCAGTACCACTGGAATTATACAGCAGTACCAC
The DNA here is from genome assembly GCF_028390025.1 of Pseudophryne corroboree. Classification (NCBI taxonomy): domain Eukaryota; kingdom Metazoa; phylum Chordata; class Amphibia; order Anura; family Myobatrachidae; genus Pseudophryne; species Pseudophryne corroboree. Next base: position 150,065,085 of record NC_086455.1, read on the forward strand.
TGGAATTATACGGCAGTATCACTGGACATATACGGTATTATCACTAGACGTATACCACAGTACCACTCGATTATACAGCAGCAAATGGACACCACCAATATAGTGATGCAGGATAACACAGCATCACTGCAATGTACTGGACTTATGGCAGCAGAGGACACCACTACTGTGACTGGACTGATGCAGCACAAGACACTACCACTGGACTTATACGGCAGTATCACTGGACTGGATTTATACACCAATACCACTGGATTTATACGGCAGTACCACTGGACTTATACGGCAGTACCACTGTGCATATACAGCATTGTCACTAGAATTATATAGCAGTATCACAGGAGTTATATGGCAGTACCAATGGACTTATACGGCAGTACCACTGGACATATACAGCAGTATCACAGGAATTTTACGGCAGTACCACTGGAATCATATGGCAGGACCACTGGATTTATACAGTAGTACCACTGGACATATATGGCAGTATCACAGGAATAATATGGCAGTACCACTGGACATATACAGCAGTATCACTGGACATATATGGCAGTATCACAGGAATAATATGGCAGTACCACTGGACATATATAGTAGTATCACTGGACATATACTGCAGTATCACTAGATTTACATGGCAAAACACTGGATTTATATGGCAGTATCACTGGACTGTATTTACATGCCAGTACCACTGGATTTATACGGCAGTACAAATGGACGTATACGGCAGTACCACTGAACAAATATGGCAGTATCACTGGAATTATATGGCAGTACCACTGGACTGTATTTATACAGCAGTATTACTGGACTCATACTCCAGTACCACTGGACTTATACGGCAGTATTACTAGATTTATATGGCAGTACCACTGGATTTATACAGAAGCTCCACTGGACATATAATTCAGTATCACTGGAATTACATGGCAGTACCACCGGACATATACGGCAGTATCACTGGATTTATACGGCAGTACCGCTGGAATTATATGGCTGAAAAACTGGACTTCTATGGCAGTACCACTGGACTGTATTTATACGGCGGTATCACTGGACATATACGGCAGTATCACTGGAATTATACGGCAGTACCACTGGACTTATACAGCAGAATCACTGGACATATATGGCAGTATCACAGAAATAATATGGCAGTACCACTGGACATATACAGCAGTATCACTGGATATATATGGCAGTACCGCTGGACATATACATCATTATCACTGGACATATACGGCAGTATCACTGGACTTACACGGCAGTATCACTGGACTTATATGGCAGTATCACTGGACTGGATTTATACGCTAGTACCACTGGAGTTATATGGCAGTACCACTGGACTTATACAGCAGCACCACTGGATTTATACGCCAGTACCACTGGCATTATATGGCAGTATCACTGGAATTATACGGCAGTACCACTGGAATTATATGTCAGTACCACTGGATTTATACGGCAGTACCACTGGACATATACGGCAGTATCACTGGACTGGATTTAAACACCAGTACCACTGGATTTATTCAGCAGTACCACTGGATATATATGGCAGTATAACTGGAATTATATGGCAGTACCACTCGACATATACGGCAGTATCACTGGATTTATACAGCAGTACCGCTGGACAAATGTACAGCAGTAATACTGGACATATGTGATAGTATCACTGGACATATACAGCTTTACCACTGCACTTATACAGCAGCACATGGACACCACCACTGGACTGATGCAGGACAACACAGCACCACTGCAATGGACTGAATTTATACAGCAGCACTGGACTTATGGCAGCAGAGGACACCACCACTGTGACTGGACTGATGCAGCACAAGACACCACCACTGGACTTATACGACAGTATCATTGGACTGGATTTATACGCCAATTCCACTGGATTTATACAGCAGTACCACTGGACATATACAGCAGTATCACTGGAATTATATGGCAGTATCACTAGAGTTACACGGCAGTACCACTGGAATTATACGGCAGTTCCACTGGACTTATACAGCAGTATCACTGGAATTATATGGCAGTACCACTGGAATCATACGGCAGTACCACTGGACTTATACAGTAGTACCACTGGACGTATATAGCAGTATCACAGGAATAATATGGCAGTACCACTGGACATATACAGCTGTATCACTGAATTTATATGGTAGCACCGCTGGACATATACGTTAGTATCACTGGACATATGTGGCAGTATCACTGGATTTACATGGCAATACCACTGTACTTATATGGCAGTATCACTGTACTGGATTTATACGCCAGTACCACTGGATTTATACGCCAGTACCACTGGACTTATACAACAGTACAACTTGACAAACACGGCAGTATCATTGGAATTATATGGCAGTACCACTGGACTGTATTTATACAGCATTATCACTGGACATATACTCCAGTACCACTGGACTTATATGTCAGTATCACTGGAATTATGCGGCAGTATTACTGGAATTATATGGCAGTACCACTGGACGTATATGGCAGTGTCACAGGAATAATATGGCAGTACCACCGGATATATACGGCAGTATCACTGGATTTATATGGCAGTACCGCTGGAATTATATGGAAGAAAAACTGGACTTCTATGGAAGTACCACTGGACTGTATTTGTATGGCGGTATCACTGGACATATACGGCAGTATCACTGGAATTATACGGCAGTGCCACTGGATTTATACAGCAGAATCACTGGACATATATGGCAGTATCACAGAAATAATATGGCAGTACCACTGGACATGTACAGCAGTATCACTGGATATATATGGTAGTACCGCTGGACATGTACATCATTATCACTGGACATATACGGCAGTATCACTGGACTTACACGGCAGTACCACTGGACTTATATGGCAGTATCACTGGACTGGATTTATACGCTAGTACCACTGGATTTATATGGCAGTACCACTGGACTTATACAGCAGTACCACTGGATTTATACCCCAGTACCACTGGCATTTTTTGGCAGTATCACTGGAATTATATGGCAGTACCACTGGAATTATATGTCAGTACCACTGGACTTATACGGCAGTACCACTGGACATATACGGCAGTATCACTGGACTGGATTTAAACACCAGTACCACTGGATTTATTCAGCAGTACCACTGGATATATATGGCAGTATAACTGGAATTATATGGCAGTACCACTTAACATATACAGCAGTATCACTGGATTTATACGGCAGTACCGCTGGACATATGTACGGCAGTACTACTGGACATATGTGGTAGTATCACTGGACATATACGGCAGTACCACTGTACTTATACAGCAGCACATGGACACCACCACTGGACTGATGCAGGACAACACAGAACCACTGCAATGGACTGGATTTATACAGCAGCACTGGACTTATGGCAGCAGAGGACACCACCACTGTGACTGGACTGATGCAGCACAAGACACCACCACTGGACTTATACGACAGTATCACTGGACTGGATTTATATGCCAATTCCACTGGATTTATACGGCAGAACCACTGGACATATACGGCAGTATCACTGGAATTATACGGCAGTATCACTAGAGTTATACAGCAGTACCACTGGACTTATACAGCATTATCACTGGAATTATACGGCAGTACCACTGGAATCATACGGCAGTACCACTGGACTTATACAGTAGTACCACTGGACGTATATGGCAGTATCGCAGGAATAATATGGCAGTACCACTGGACACATACAGCAGTATCACTGAATTTATACGGTAGTACCGCTGGACATATACGTCAGTATCACTGGACATATGTGGCAAGATCACTGGATTTACATGGCAATACCACTGTACTTATATGGCAGGTTCACTGGACTGGATTTATACGCCAGTACCACTGGATTTATACGGCATTTATACAACATTACAACTGGACAAATACGGCAGTATCATTGGAATTATATGGCAGTACTACTGGACTGTATTTATACAGCATTATCACTGGACATATACTCCAGTACCACTGGATTTATACGGCAGTATCACTGGAATTATACGGCAGTATTACTGGAATTATACGGCAGTACCACTGGAATCATACGGCATTACCACTGGACATATATGGCAGTATCACTGGACTAGATTTATACGGCAGTACCACTGGATTTATACGGCAGTTCCACTGGACATATAGGTGGTCATTCCGAGTTGATTGCTCGTTATTTTTATTTTTTTTTCGCAACGGAGCGATTAGTCGCTAAATGCGCATGCGCAATGTCCGCAGTGCGACTGCGCCAAGTAAATTTGCTATTAAGTTAGGTATTTTACTCACGACATTACAAGGTTTTTTCTTCGTTCTGGTGATCGTAGTGTGATTGACAGGAAGTGGGTGTTTCTGAGCGGAAACTGCCCGTTTTATGGGTGTGTGCGAAAAAACGCTGCAGTTTCTGGGAAAAACGCGGGAGTGGCTGAAGAAACGGGGGAGTGTCTGGGCGAACGCTGGGTGTGTTTGTGACGTCAAACCAGGAACTAAACTGACTGAACTGATCGCAGTGGCAGAGTAAGTCTCGAGCTACTCAGAAACTGCTAAGAACTGTCTATTCGCAATTTTGAGAATCTTTCGTTCCCAATTTTGCTAAGCTAAGATTCACTCCCAGTAGGCGGCGGCTTAGCGTGTGCAATGCTGCTAAAAGCAGCTTGCGAGCGAACAACTCGGAATGAGGGCCATAATTCAGTATCACTGGTATTATATGGCAGTACCAATGGACATATACGGCAGTATCACTGGATTTATACAGCAGTACCGCTGGACATACTGTATACGGCATTATCACTGGACATGTACGGCAGTATCCCTGGACATATATTGCAGGACCACTGGACTTATACAGCAGCACAGGGACACCACAGCACTGGACTGGACTTATACAGCAGCACTGGAAATATGGCAGCAGAGGACACCACCACTGTGACTGGACTGATGCAGCACAAGACACCACCACTGGACTGATGCAGCACAACACAGCACCACTGGACTGGATTTATACAGCAGCACTGGAGATATGGCAGCAGAGGACACCACCACTGTGACCGGACTGATGCAGCACAAGACACTACCACTGTACTGATGATGGGCAACACATCACCACTGGACTGGACTTATACAGCTACACTGGACATATGGCAGCAGAGGATACCACCACTGTGCATGGATTGATGCAGCATAAGACACTACACTGGACTGAGCAGCACAAGACAGCACTGGAATTGCCCCCCCCACTTTCCCTCCCACACAGACACTGAGGACGGAGACACGTCCTCTCGCTACACTCTCCAATGCCGGAGTGAAAATGGCGGCGACGCGTGGCTCTTTATATGGAATCCAAAACTTGTGAGAATCCGACAGCGGGATGATGACATTTTGCCTCGTTCTGGTTTCTGAGTCAGGCGGGAAAGCCAGAGCCGGGCTCCGATCCGGGCTTGGGTAGTGAAGTCCGGTAGGTTTCGGTTCTTCTTTTATATTATACAGAAGTTGGATAATGGTGCTGTCTTATGGAAGGTACATCATTTCCTGAAATATTCTGAAATACTCTATTGTTGTCAATTTCCCATCCATTGTATAGGGTGAATAGGGCTGAACAATTCTAGAAGGAAACAGAGACACACCAAGTCTTAAAGCCTGCTGAATGCAGATTATGATTTCAGTCAGAAAATACAGTACAATATTTTATTAACATTTTAATGTGGAGAATTTATACTTGACTGTGACTATAAATAATCAGCAGAAACTCATTATGATAATTCCCATGTAGTCACATGTAAAGATAATTACATATCTAGAACAGCCATGTACTGACCCCAGGCATCTCTTCACGTCATTCTGTAATCCATCATTCTGCCTCATGGTTGGTTAGATGTTCTCCTGGACCAATATATAAGATGCTCCAGAGAAGGAGGTTACCATACAGCCAGAGAGGTTCTATATAATACAATACAGAGACAAACAGAACAACAAGGAGATCAACAGATGAACAAGATGGATAAAATCTTCTCCTTGTTTCTTTTACTCTGTATCATGAACTCAGTGACCAGTCTACCTTTGGACCTATCAAGACAGGTGAGATACTGAGTGAATATATATAATACAATGGTACCTTATGTGGGATTATAGGTGAATGTATGGATATATATATTTATAAAACAAACGTTACCTTATGTGGGATTATAGGTGAATGTATGGATATATATATTTATAAAACAAACGTTACCTTATGTGGGATTATAGGTGAATGTATGGTACTAATATTCATTGTTTGTGGTCACTTCTTCATACATTCACTTTGTAAGAAGTGTGCAGAGTGGCGGTGGGACTAGAGGAGATATAGAAGACAAAGATCATACAACATTCCTCTTTTGTTTTTCTCCCTTACAACTATCAGTCACAATGTTCAGCAACCAGTGACTGCAGGAGGAAGATCACAGTGATATACTGTATATCTCAGTGCACTTCCAATTCTAACGTCTCCTTGGGGAGTGCAGTGACTGATTGCATAGTGAGAGTGAAAGATAAAGAGTCCAGTGGCCATGATCTGGGAACTTCATATCTTTTGACTATAGAATTATGCCACTTGGGATGAAGTTTTTTAAAAATTTAACACCACCAGGTGAGACCAGTGAGTAACACAAATGGCAACGTGAGCTTAAACCAAAATGTATTTCCTTTTAGATTTCCTGGGATGAAATAAATGATTTTGGTAAGTTTCTTTATTTCATTTTCATTTACATATATTTACTTTTCCATTTCTAGTCACTTTCTTCTCTTTTATTCTTTTCGCCTATTTCTTACTCATGACTTTATTGTAATTATATTATTTACATCTCACATTCTCCTTTGCTGCATTCTCTCTCTCTCCCTCTCTCTACCTCCCTATCTCCTTCCACTTTCTCTCTTTCTCTCTCTTTTTCTTATTTTTCTTTCCTGTAAGAATCCTCCTCTTATACCTACCATCTAATTTTTTTATTGTATTTTACAGATCCAAATTCACTGGCCATGATCAAGACAATAGGAAAGTTCCATAAAGGTAAGAATATTAAGAATAGGCACAAAAATCCATTTTACAATAGTTTAAATATACAATACTGAGAAAACAAAAATATATATTTATATTAATCTGCAAAACGTAACTTACACCTTCATACTGACCTTCACTGGGAAATGTTATAAGCATTTTAAAATTAAAATATTATCTGATGTAAATACAGTTTAGAGACCTACTATGATTCAATGTAACTGCAATATGGTGGCATGTTATATGGTTATTGCCACTGGCTGTGTGTACTGACATGGTCATGGTGAGGGCACCTTCTGTGCTTTGGTTACTATGACAACTTACAGTATTGGTTACACATCTGATACTACTGGATAAAGAAAAAGTAATTGAGAAATATGTAGCGATGGTATGACATTGTTTACATTGCAATTATATATTAGGTGACATTTTTTATATATTCAAAAAAAAATTTGGCATTTTTAATATTCAAATGGGGAGATGCATGAAATGTTCTAAATAAGACAAGTGAAGATATTAATTATAAAAACCAATAAGCTTCTGGCTATCATGTATCTATTACAGTCTATAAAATGATAACTGGAAACTGATTGGTTGCTATGAGCAATTTCTCTACCTACACAAGGTTTGGTGCATCTTCCCATAGGTCAGGCAGGTGTGTTTTGCAGATAATGTTGTATTATCATTATCAGCAGTCTGAGACATCTCCCTCATACTAGTAAATTTCAAGATAAAAACATTGATAGCAATCTATTCCTATGACATTATTTTGATCCACATGCAGCTATAGGTTTTCATCTGAAAAATCTGTCATGAGAGCTTCTTCATATATTATATTGGTATGGTGATAAGTACAGACGTGCTGCAACCTAAGGATGATAAAGTAACTTTCAGGGATGCATTTATCATGATGCTGTTTATTACTCCACCATGACTGACCTCAGGAGCTGTGTTGGAGCTACAAGTTGTGCAGTTACTAAAAACCTCGAAATTAGGGTGATCAAACATTTCTGGCTATCCCCCCACAGAGGCTTCCATACTAATTTCAAAACAGCAAAGCAAAAGCCTCTTCTACACAGGCTCCATGTGCTACCTTCTAAGTAGATACCTCTGCAATGTGGAGTCAGATGACGTTTCAACCCTGCTCAGGAGAAGAGGCAGATCATTGTAGTAATTATTGTTATCACATTGTATGTACTTTGTATTTACAGCAGATACAGATGGCGGAGTACGGGAAGGTAACTACATCAGGATTCATGAAGCTAAAACACATAACAACATGGCTAAAATATAATAAAAAGAGGCTAAGAGATGTAAAGGTGAAACGTAGTAAGGGCTGGTGCAAACCATTATACATTGGGTGTAGTAAGTAAGTGATCTGTTATAGTAATCAGGGGACTCAGAGATATAAAGTGACATCTGTAAGTAATATTCTATCAGTGTATCACTAAGTCACTAATTGTAAGGCTGGTCTCTTTTTCAGCACAATAGGTCATTTACTATTCTCTCTCTCTCTCTCTCTCTCTCTCTCTCTCTCTCTCTCTCTCACACACACACACAAACTCTCTTTTTCTCTTTTTTTACACTCATACAATCTTCCTCTTTCTTCTACTGTCTAATTTTTGTACCACCAATATTTTTGTCCTTGTCTATAACAGATCCAAAAACACTGAACACGGTCGATGAGACAGCAAAATCCCATTCAGGTGAGACTTTTGATATTAAGCACAAATTATTTAATTAGTTTAAAAATACAAAATCAAGACAACATATATGTTTCCCTCAAATAATGAGCAGTGCCTATTTCCACCTTCACACCACTATCACCGGGATATTTTATATAAATTTGACAAACTAAACCATTATTTGATGTAGCTGTAGTTTAGAAATTTACTTTAGTACAACGCACAATAGTAACAAGTGATGCAGTTATTAACACTTGCTATATATGTGTTACTGTAGTGACACTGCCATGATGACAGCACTTTCTGTGGTTGGTTACTAGAGCGGAATGTAGTTGATATCCCAGCGGTTGGGCTCCCGACAGTCAGAATACCAACGCCGGGATCCCGAGCGCCGAGAATGCTGACAACTGCACCATAGAGTGGGAATAGAACCTGTGGCGAGTGCAGTGATCCATTAAGCCAGCGGCATGGCGAGCACAGTGACCCCGCAAGAGGCCTTCTAGTGCTCACCCCACTGCCGGCATTCTCACGCCTGGGATTTCTTTGTCGGTATACTGACCTTCTGGGAACCCAGCCACCGGGATTCCATCCCCAACCCACTAGAACGGGTGGTCTTCTGGTTGCCGAATGTCGGGATCCCACGCTCAGTATACCGGCGCCGGAATCCCGTCACCTGGCATACCGACTCATATTCTCCCTCGTGGGGGTCCACGCCCCCTCTGGAGGGAGAATAAATAACGTGGTGCGCATAGCGCGCCACCGTGCCCGCAGCGTGGCAAGTGCAGCGAGCCCGCAATGGGCTCATTTGCACTCGCCGCGCTGTCGGTATGCCGGCAGTCGGGCTCCCGGCACTGGTATGCTGGTCGCCGGGAGCCCGGCCGCCGGCATACCATACTACACCCACTAGAACAACTTACAATATTAGTTACACATCTTATGCTACTGGCTAAAACTAAAAAGTAATTTAGAGTATGTAGCAAGAGTATAACAGAAATTGCTTTGTAAATATACTTTAGGTGATAATTTTTAAATTTGCTTAAAAATAATTTGGAAGTTTTAAGATTGTAACTGAATTTGTCCAGTCTGTTGTCTTATTTATAGTCTGATCAAACTCCATGATACTTATTACTGAATTTCAATATAACGCAGTGCAAGTAACCTATTCTTAACACTTACTATTAGTCACATGGAATTATAGGTTTTAGCAGGTAATACGGTGTGAAGAGAACCTATTCATAGAACACATTTATCTGGTCTGAAGAAAGGCCATGTGTTACATCTAAAGGATCACTGAAAACAACAACTTTCAGGAAAGCAGTTAGTATGATGCTGTTTACTGCACTCCAACAACTTCAACCACAACATAATGTATGCTCAGTACACTATCTAGATAAATGTAATATTCCTGGTTATTATATTGTATGTACATTCCTATTTTACAGGAGATACAGATGCCAGAGACCAGAAAAGTACCTTGGGCAACATCATTGAAGTCAACAAAGGTATCAATATACTACTAAATGCTAAAATCTATACTTATAATAACGTTGTATTGGTTGTGTCTGTACACAAAAACTACAGGATGAATTTGGATTGCGTTCTCACTATTGTATAGTTTAGTACAGTATATATATTACAAACAGTTTTATATGTATGCATGCAATATATCTCAAGATCTATTATGCAGGAAAATACAACTACATATTAATCACTAATCAGGCAGCTTATCTTTACTCCTGAAGTTGCAGTATATATGTCAATCCATTAGATGAGGCACCAAGACAAATATTACTTATCATAGTGTCACTGGCCATTTTACTTGCAACCTATCAGTGTTACTGTAGATTAAATAGCAATAGATTTGGGATCTACAAGATAATATTTGTTTGCCTAAAGTGAACTAAGACTAGACAGTAAGATTAATGGCCCCTTGAATTGGATTTTGTGGTTTACATGAAAAAATAGAAAATTTAGGATTATTGCTCATCAGTATACTGTCGCAGGGATAAACACTCAAGGCTGCAGGCGCAGTGCTCAGGACCAGCTGCTTCTCCCATGGGCAACTTTACATGTCTTGCTCACCAGTTAATAGCCCCAAGCATCTTTTAAACGGCAAATATGGTTTACAAAGACATGTTGTGATCAGTGTCTACAATATAAAATGGACATCACAATATTAGATGCCACTACTGTCTATGTAATATTAGTCCTGCTGATCAATAACAGACATCCACATGTACAAAGCTGTGGGCAAGTGCTAGATTATGTTAGGCTAGAAGTTACAAAAGTGAAATTTACTAAGGGGTGGTATTGTATCACTACAAATCAGATACATTTTTTCAGTTTCAAATAGCAAAATGTATTAATCTTTGGTTTGGTGATAGAAACCTAAAACAGCATCCGATGTTTACAAACCCTACATCCCATATGGTTTATCCATACCATTTTCTATGAGGTCAGAATCATTCCCAGTCCTCTAGACTTGTGGCCGTGAATTGGAATCCCACCCTGGAGATTGCTAGCCCAATGCAGAGTATAACTGAGCCCCACCTAGTACCTGTAGCAGGTGGATAATAATGTTTAGCATTCATACTGTATGTGCTCCAGCCTCCAGGGCACACTAGCATTGCTTCAACAGCATACATTATAAGCTTTGCATAAAGTGACAAATTAGTAGTGCTTCAAGAAATATTAAGTAAAAGGTAGTAATTCCACAATCAAATAACTGTTAATGCCTCCACAATTGCACAGAATAAATATTAACACTCCCTTTTAGATAATATATTATTGCCACTTTAAATTAAAAAAATATTCTCTATTAAAGTGGCAATATAATGTTATATTCCCCTTTGAAAAATGATCCTCCATATGGGAAATAGTAAAAAAAAAAAACTTATGGATAGGGAGGGTGTTCCAAAGTAGCGCTCAGTCAGTCACAGGTAGGCTTGTCTGTCTGGATTCCCGGCTTTGTTGCATCCATAAAGTATACAGTATGTTGGTACATGTGTATGCAACTGAACTACCTATTGTAACACAAAGCAACCTAATAATAGTAAACTGCATTAAGAAAAGCAGTAACTAGACATTTTGGTGCCCCGGGCCACAAAACTATTGGTACCCCCCTATTTTTTCCCAAACATAGACAAAAGGAAAGTCCTGGTCCCCATTGAAAGCACTTGCTATGATTCCTCTTCCCACATTACATCATCCTTTATTTAAAGCATACATTACAAAATAGTCTCGTAGCCAGGATTCGCACCCATGATCTTCCATATTGCAGTCAGACACCTTACTCATGGAGCTATTTTCTCCTGTGTGGGAAGTATGGGAGTATTTTAAAATGTATGCCTTAAATAAAGGAGTGTATGACTGAAGGTGCTCAGAGACATGAGGTGGACATGAGGGTGGTCAGGTGATGCTGAGGATTAAAAAGGGAAAAAGTTGCAAGTGAGATTGATTAAAATAGAAAATTGGCAGGTGCTGCGGAACAGCACCCTCTGCTTGGTAATGCCCTGTGTGGTGGCACATGTTTCACCATGCTAGTTATGGCCCTTGCATTAAAAATAGGAATAATAATAGATTTAATCTGCTCTTTTCTTTTTCCCCATTACCGACGGAGCGCTGTATGATAATACAATTGTTTGTTACCCAACTGCTATACTTCAGTCAATATTATTAGCCGTCAGTACTTGTAGAGTAGGAGCATTACATCTATATTTAGTGACTGTGCTAGGTAGTCCCTTGATGACCAGACCAATAGGTAAGTAAGCTGAGCTTTAATGAAATGGAATAGAGGGTTTGTTTTTCTTTTAAATAATTTAATTTACAGTGGAGAGTAATAAATCATACAGCACGTGATGGTGTATTCCTATAGCACGGCTTTGGATTCTTTTTACTTTTAAACAGTAGTTTGCATTGCAATTTGGCATATTAATCTCTATGTAGCAGGTTGTTTACTTCCCATGTTTTAAATATCACAGTTACTGTATAAAAGTGCTCATCAAAGTGCATAAAATCAGCAGTTTGACTAAACTGTCAGTTAGTAAAAATTGTTTTAATGTTTAGTAGTATTTTCAGTTGGATAAGTACTGTGTAATGTACATTATATGTGGTTTCTAATTCTATACAGTTATTTTACGAAGTAAGGAGAACTGTGTTATTGTACCAAGAAACACATATTGAAAGGAAAGATAGATGGGCAAAATGTACTAACTTATACATGCTTCATGTCCATTTTACTGGTTAATGTAGGTCACAACTTAACAGTACATGACGGAGATATACTTATGAAAACTGGACGCAGCGCCATCAACTGTACAAATTGCCTGTGGCCTAAATCTGCAGATGGGACTGTCCCTATTCCGTACAACTTATCTTCTGTTTATAGTGAGATAACTCTTCCTTATGGTATCCTGAAGTAGTCATGGACGACTATTGTACTAATATATTAATATATGCTCATCTTCCTTTTCCTACAGATGCCAATCAAGTCAACTTATTTAAAAATGCTATGGCTGAGATTGAGACACTGACATGTGTGAGGTTTGTACCTCGGACAACAGAGAAGGATTATATCAACATTATCTCAGGAAGTGGGTAGGTTCTTCCATTCTGTCTTTGTTAAAGAGGAAAACTAATGTAACTTAATGGTTTCTGGTCATAGAAGCAGAATTCTCTTACACTTGATCTTTACAATCAATGCTAATTCTCCATAAAAAAAAGTAATTCTCAAATAGTTTTAAATTGTTTGTCCAGCGATGACTGTTTCTTTCCTTTTGTGAACAAGTATAAGTAACCATTGAACATACTCTAATACTTTCATCTTTGCTTCCAGCTGTACATCATTTATCGGACGACTAGGTGGAGGTCAGATGGTTGGAGTATCTACTGATGGTTGCATGTTTAGAGGGATTATTGAACATGAGCTAGATCATGCCCTGGGATTTTACCATGAGCATATGAGAAGTGACCGCGATAACTATATCAACGTCAATTTCCAGTATATCTCACCAGGTAGTACATACATCGCAATTTCATAAACTATTGCTTTGTTATTTAAGGTTTTGTGTTTTTTCCGTGTGACTGTGAGTTGCAGTAATTGGAGGTTTCTTGTTACAGGTGATGCAGGAAATTTTCAAAAGGCAAAAACTAATAACCTGGGTCTGGAGTATGATTATGGCTCAGTGATGCATTATGGCAGGTAAGTTACTGTACGCAGAGTTATTACATGATAGATGATGATGGGTGAATGTGATTTGTGCACATTGATGTTATAGTAGTCCCTACTGATATTGCCATATCTCTATGTGACAGCTACGACTTCTCTAATACTACAAACCAACCGACCCTTGTACCCAAGCCTGATCCAACTGTGCACATTGGCCAGAAAGCTGGACTGAGTATCTTGGACATTTCTAAAATAAACCGTCTCTACCAGTGCAGTAAGTAAAGCGCTCGCTCTCTCTCTCTCTCTCTCTCTCTCTCTCTCTCTCTCTCTCTATCTCTATCTCTCTCTCTCTCTCTCAGTACACAAAGTACTGAAGTTTTAGTTAGTAGTAAATCCGGGTAATATATGTTCAATTTCCCACCTTAGCTAAGCCATGTTACACTGCAGGAAGTAGCAGGTAGGGCAGGGCGGTGCCGCGCTTCCTAATTCAACTCTAAAACTCAATATAAATATATGGCTGCCACTTATTTGTGTGCTTTGCATTTAAATCTAATATTCAATATGTCACTGTACTAGGATGGTTCCCAATAAGCAATAGTCAATATCAAAAGGTAATAATGTAACTGCTTCTTATTAAGTGATGACACAAGGCTTTAAGTAATTAATAAAAATATTTTATAAGCAGAAAATAAATAATTTAAATATAATAAATAAAAAAGTAAATATCAGACGCAATTACATAAAAGTGAAAATATTATATGCATAAAACTGTACCTGGTGAATCCTGTTAGCAGATGTAAGCATGCAAAGGGTTAATTTCCATGTAAGACCCTCGCTCAGACCTGGAACCAGACAGTCTATATGTGCAGTCACCTTAGGAGGCTGCGTGGATATGAGTAACGATGTCCCGGCAGTGCTGCCAAATGAGTGGAGAGGGTTCCCTGTAATACATAACTGATCGCTGGAGACAGAGTCAGGACGCTGCTCAGGGTGGCGGAAGTGACGTCAATGCATTTTGTCTCCTGGACAGGCTATGCATCTGTGTGTCACAGCAGGGTTTGCCCAGGTGTAGTCTCGCTGCTTTTAGGGAGATTTCTTCCTAACACAAAGTGAGAACTATACACTGGGTGAAGTAATCTGTCACAGATGTGTCCTCCTCATTTGTGGCTGTGATGCATGTGAGTCACGGGATAACAGGAGAGCGCCTACACGTGCACACCCTATCCAGACACTTTATCCGGGAGACCAGCTGCTGCGATCTAGCGCGGTATGCAGTGTTGTGTGTGCATCGTGGGTACACTGAGGAGCGCTACATGCTGCAGCAACACAGGAGGAGGACACAATTGTGTAGGTCACCTTAATGATATAATGACTTATCACACCTTATCACATCTACACACATTTAATTATATCACTTTCTACCTCCTAGATGTCTGTGCTTATTTGCTTAATGCTCAGAATGGAACCTTGACCTCAGCCAACTATCCCTCAGCCTATCCCAGTAATGCCGACTGTGTCTGGTTGATCAGGTCCCCATCTGGACAGGTACAGTAATGAATGGGAGTAACAGGTGACAAGCAGAAGGAAGGTGTAACACACAGGAATGCTATAACACTGTAGCATTACATATGATACACATTGATGATAAAAAACAACGTAGTACTCACCTTAGGAAAGGGCTGCATAAGATTCAATAACCAGATAATAGATATCACTATATTTAGAGAACAAGATACACACACAAACATGTATATATTTTGTGTGTTGTGGTACTCGACACAACCCCAAATGAAAAGTGCCTTTTATGTACTCATGTGCATCCATCTCTAGTGTAGAATTCAGCAGTCATGTAGAACTACTGTATATATGTGTGGAGTTTATACTGTATGTTCTCCTTGAGTTTGAGTCTTTTTTCTCTTGGCCCCCATAGAAACATTGGGAGGCTGCACAGCCTGTAGCAAAATGAATCCTTGTGTATGTTGTGTATGTGGTATGGATATCATTTGTAAAAGTCACTGGAGCAGGGACTGTTGAGAATGATTAAATCATCTTTGTAAAGCAGTGTGTAATATGTGAGCACTATACAACAAGTACTAAATGTAGAAAAAAGATACAGATCGTAACAAGTGATAAGAAACCTGGGAGAAAGCTGTACGGCAGGAGGAGGGACACCAGCTTCTGTGGTAAATGACATCCTGGCATTCCCTGCTATTAGGACATGATAACACTGTGGCTGGGCATGCTGGGATGTGTAGTATGACAGCAGCTGGAGTGTCGCAGGTTGCTTACACCTGCTGTATGGTTTAAGTTTACAATTATATAGATTTCATATAACAAAACCAAGTGCTGATAAACATTATGTTTCACATTGATGTACAGCACCTGCACAGATCAGACCTAATGTGTGCACAACAAGAATTAATAACCAAACAGTATACCAAAAGTACATTTTTTATTTTACCCCTGATACAATCTATGTTGGTGCACATGTGCATGTTGACCTACCACCATATTTATTTAAATAGGGAGGACACACATACCAGGTAGCACATGATGTTTGATAATGGGGACACTTACCGAGAAGCTCTACATAGTAACATAGTTTCTGAGGTTGAAAAAAGACAATTTGTCAATCGAGTTCAACCTATTTGTGGTCTCCTATACTGTATTATTTTGTTAGCACTAATTTTATATATTGAAAATGATGAAGAAGACGGACGTTATTTTATTATTTATTTTAAATATAGTGCGCGATCCACCCACCATAACCATGTATATCCTTATCCATTAAGAATTTATCTATCCCAATCTTAAAAGTGTTAACAGAGTCCACCATTACTACTCTCTCAGGCAGGGAGTTCCAAGCACGTATTGTCCTTACTGTGATGAAACCTTTTCGTCTCATTGTACGAAATCTGTCACCACATGCAATTACTTAACTAAGGGACTGACCTCCTTACAGTTTAATCTCCTGAGTATTGTATCATATCCAAGAGAAAAGAAGGATTGGGGGCATCATATAAATGGTGACATACAGTAGGATTGGATTGTATGATAATGATCAGTTTTAGATTATGACAATACTCAAATGATTAATCTTAGAGAAGAAGATTGCATTCTTCATGAGATTACACCCCACAAGGGATCACATCCTCCAGGAGGCTATGTCCTCCAGATGATCTCATCATCCAGGGGATCAATTCTCCAGGGGATCACATTCTCCAGTCTGGCATAAAAATATGTAATTTAAAACACATAATATCTTTTTTACTAATTTAAATGACTAAATAAATATGTTATTGCTGACAGACTGTATGTCTTATATTCAGGCTACCCTGAGTTTTAGTGGCTTTGATGTCCAGTCCTCACCTGATTGTGCATCTGACTACATCAGGATTTATGATGGTCCCAGTACGGCATCTCCCGTGTTGCTGGACAAAACTTGTGGGACTGGCCTGATCCCTCTAATTGTTGCTTCCACTAATCAGATGCTGGTAGAGTTTACCAGTGACAGCAGTGTTACCGGGGTTGGCTTCAAAGCTTCATATAGCTCAGGTACTGTACTCAGTTTAAACATATGTCAATGTTCTGGTTATCTAATTCTACTTACTGTAATATTATCCAAATGCAGCCACGTTTCTTGCTGTGGTTTGTTTTCCATGGCACCGTTGTTTTTAACAATAAACCAGAAAATGTATTTTACAGATAAATTTATTAACTATATGTCCCAAGATAAAATAAAATATCTAGATAATCACACGGCCAGCATTACAGACACAATACTACACCTGCTTGTCTGCAGTGTTACTCTAGTTACTCTATCAACTTTTGTAAGATTTCTTCAGTATCAGATAGATGAGACTGCCACTGTACTGTATGCTGTAACTTTTTTCAAAGCAGTAGAAACAGAAGGAAAACTATCCTTAAATCTTATAGATGTTTTCTAGGAAACAAAATCAAATCAGACTTTATACACCCCCAAAGCTCCCACCTGCTCTCCCTTTACTGTACATATACTGTATATATAACCTTGTCACAAAATATACCCCCACTTGCCCACTCAAATTTTCCTGAGACCTACACCTTTCCTCCCCCTGGTAACCAAATGAACATCTCTTTCCTGCATAGCAGACTTCTTCCACAGCACTTATCACATGTGGAAATCCCTATTCCACTTGACCATGCTCTTGTCCAACCTTCACATCCTCAAGTGGTCCCCAAAACCCCATCTCTTCACAGAAGTCTTGGTCCCTGCCACCAGCAATATCTCATACCACTAATCTTATCTACTCCTGCCCTACCATTGTCTTCTGTCTCCCTCTGTCACCCCCCTCTAGAGCAAGGCCCTTTCTCCCCTATGTGTCAAATCTTTTCCTGGCTTCCACCCATTAACACATTGTCCATTCTTTGTGCTCTCTCTAACAGTAAAATCATTATATGTTATACACAATGCCTGAATAGCATGACCATTCCTGCTGGAAAATGCCCATAGGTACGGGAATTCAGCAAATCCCATATGTCCTTTATGTGTGCACCAGTAATATGCTGATCTGCTCCCCAATTCCCATAAATGCAAATTCAGGGCAACGACCAAAACTAAGGCAACCAAACCACATGGAGAAAGGGAAAATTAAGTAAAAAAGCCTCAGTCAGGGTGCACATAACATTTATTAATTTCTGAGGCCCTAAACATCTCCCACAGCTATAAGCTGAATGCACACCATGCAACAAGTCATAGCTCATACTAAATATTTTCTAACAAGTTCAATAAACCTCAAGGTATAAACTCCATCAGTAAAAGTGAGACTTCTATTATTCCTCTGTATTTGATTTACATTGTTTGCGTCCATGCCTATCTGGCACTTTGGATATTGTTATGAATACATTATTATAATGATGATGATGATGATGATGATGATGATGATGATGATGATCAGTAAACCATAGGTATGTAGTAGTAGACATACTGTATTTACAAACAGAACTGCTAATGAATGGCTTGTCTCTAATCAGTACTGAATCTGCAGTATAAACACTAAGCTTTTATAGAACTAAAATAAAACTCTTATGGAAACTTTGCCATTTATTCTTTATATGTTAGAGCATTACACAGCCTGGTCCATTACTGGATTTTAGATTAAAATGCTGTTTGTTCTCTTCTTTATACCATATCTTCCTAAAGTACAATGTGGAGGAAATTTCTTTGGCCATGAAGGAAACTTCACATCTCCTGGATACCCGACTGCATATAGTGCAAATTTGGATTGTACCTTCAACATCACAGCTCCTGTTGGACGTCGGGTAAGAAGGGTTTTGCAGCCTAAGATAATTTGTACAGGGGTGTTAGTAATGTTCTGGAAGCTTTATTATTTGGGGAATGCACTACATATACATACAGTTAAGAGAGATCATGTTTCATACTCTGTACTGTTAAGTTGTTGCTAACTTTCCGTCTTTTGCCGTCTCTACTTTCTGCATGTCTTTTAACTAATGATAACTGATACTCGTGTTTTACAGATATCACTGATTGTAAGTGATTTTTCGCTTGAGTATTCCCTGCACTGCATATGTGACTATATGATGGTCCTGGATCAATCTGTTATGTACAGTCCATTCTGTGGTACTAAAATGATTCCTTACATAACCTCCTCTGGGAATACCCTGGCAGTGGTATTCCATAGTGATAGGATCAATCAGATGAAAGGATTCCTGGCTACATTCACTTTCAGTGAGTAATACAATCCTATTTATTCATTATAGAGCAATACTATATGCCTACTGTGCTACATTTAGGTCTTAGCATTGGAATATGTGACCTTATAAATCAGTACAGGTTGAGTCTCCCTTATCCAAAATGCTTGGGACCAGAGGTATTTTGGATATGGGATTTTTCCGTATTTTGGAATAATTGCATACCATAATGAGATATCATGGTGATGGGACCTAAATCTAAGCACAGAATGTATTTATGTTACATATACACCTTATACACACAGCCGGAAGGTAATTTTAGCCAATATTTTTTATAACTTTGTGCATTAAACAAAGTGTGTCTACATTCACACAATTCATTTATGTTTCATATACACCTTATACACACAGCCTGAAGGTCATTTAATACAATATTTTTAATAACTTTGTGTATTAAACAAAGTTTGTGTACATTGAGCCATCAAAAAACAAAGGTTTCACTATCTCACTCTCACTCAAAAAAGTCTGTATTTCGGAATATTCCGTATTTCGGAATATTTGGATATGGGATACTCAACCTGTAAATCATGTTATGTGCTAACACCACGTACTCAGTAACTGTTGCATATAATAATGTATTTATTTCTCTTTCCTTACAGTATAACTGAGACATATTACACACCGGGGTTATATATTGTAGCAAGAAGAATCCCTAAATGTGTAAATCATATGACATCACAGGAACAACATCCACAGTATAATCACCTTCTGTATGGGATTCAGCAAATCTGCCTCATTCTTGAAAAACGATGTCAAATGAGAACCATAAATAACAACAATATAATTTCTATACAAAATAGAGTTTAGTCATTAAATAGTAAATTTTATTAGAATTTCTGTCTTACAATGAATTTGATTGCATTGTATTTATGAGTAACAGGAAGAGTAATGACAGTAGAATGTACAATTAATAAAATCTATGAAGTGCACAGCTGTGTGAGACATTATTTATAACCTTGTGCTTGGTATTCAGCGGCTCTTGTTAGTAAATGAACTTGATAAAATATAAATTATTGAATGGGATAACTGATTATCAAGTAGAGCTTATTTCTTTACAGCGGTGGTGATAAAACGTGAAACTAGGGTGTTTGTCTAATAAATGTTTAGTATAAAATAATAATCAGTATTATGATAATATAGCAAAAGCATATACACAATAAATAATACAAATGTAACATACACGGCAGGGGGAAGGAGGGATGTGCACGGATGGGCTGGTGGAGTTGAAGTCTTATGGTCCGGTGTCCAGGTAAAACTTCCAGTGGGTTATGTACCCATTTGTTTGAGTACTTGTTCGTGATAAGTCCCATGTGGAGATACTTTAGTTCCTGAGATGTCAATTCTGCTCTATTAAAGTCTGGGGTGGGTCTGACCGGTGACTCTGCAGTAGTCACATGGACCTCTTCTGCAGTTACAGCCCTACCAGTTGGTGCTGTGCCGAATGCCTTACTCCAGGATCTGCAGCCTTCAGTAAGAGGCTGAGTGGGTCTCCAGGGTGGGTTCTGGCACAGTGCTGCTGGGGGAAGGTCCGACAGGTACACGCGGGAATCAGCAAAATTCTATTTACCTTTTATAGTTTCCAGTGGGGAGGGTGAGCCCACTAAATTGGCTATTCCTCAGCACATCATAGTAATCCCATGCCCCAAAACCTTTTATATTATGTCTCATAATACACATATGTAGTAGATTCTAATGCCTGTGCCCATGTACCTCACATCAATATATTATTAGGTTTGTCATCCTCTGACATCACCAGTATGTATGTATTACTAATAATATGTATTAATGTGTTGTAACTGTACTTTGGATGCTTTTTTCAACTGGGTCACTAGTACCCTAAAAAAAAAACACTACAAAATACAACACACAAAAAGTGATGATAACTCTGCAGGCATTCAACACAAATATTAACTAATAAAAAACATATAAATATTAACTAATAAAAAGGATAAATATCAAAGATATAACCAAAATATTGAAACATTTTCTAATTAGGCCCAAAATACATAACATTCATTCACTTATGAAGCCTACAATGGATCAGTTTATTCCATATGTCAGTTGCACTAGCCCTCTGGCCACTGCTACAATAACTTAGCTAAACATATACAGTACAGTATGTAATATTACTATACATGTATAAATCCAAATTCCTACAAAATTGTGTCCAAATCCAAATGCAGTTGAATTTAGGTTATCATAGAATTCAATGTGAGAATGTGTCGCTGTGGTTCAATATATGAGTGTAATTAGCACACCACATAAGGACATTATAGCGGCAAGGTCATTATCTCACAGGTATCCAAAGTCACTTTACTTACAGTACTTTCTAGCAGACAACCTCTAATGTGGAGTAATGTATCCTAAACTGAGTAAATGCCTCATCTGGGGTAACAATATCGCAGATTGCCAGTCTTTAACTTCTACCTGATGAATGCTGGTCTTTCTAGGGCAATAACTAGAATCTCCATTGGGATCCGGTCTGAAGATCGACACTGTCTAGGTCGACAATGTTTAGGTCGACCACTATAGGTTGACAGCCACTAGGTCGACATGGATGGAAGGTCAACGGGGTTTCTAGGTGAACATGTCCTAGGTCGACAGGTCTAAAGGTCGACATGAGTTTTTCACATTTTTTTTCTTTTTTTTGAATTTTTTTAACGATCCACGTGGACTACGATTGGAACAGTAATCTGTGCCGAGCGAAGCGGTAGCGGAGCAAAGGCACCATGCCCGAAGCATGGCGAGCGAAGCGAGCCATGTGAGGGGATGCGGTGCACTAATTTGGGATCCCGGTCACTCTACAAAGAAAACGACACCAAAAAAATAATCCCCATGTCAACCTTTAGGCCTGTCGACCTAGCACATGTTGACCTAGAACCCCTGTCGACCTTCCATCCATGTCGACCTAGTGACTGTCAACCTATAGTGGTTGACCTAAATGTTGTCGACCTAGATACTGTCAATTTGATGAACCACACCCTCTCCATTACAACAGTGGTGGGCTGCAGTGAGCTCAGTGAGTGTGGTGCGTTTCTCTGCATATTATGATGCAGAGGTTTCATCAGAGTAAGTTACTTATCATCATTGGCAATATTTAAACTGATCTTATCCAATCAAAAGAGACCCTCCTCAGCTATTTAATTAGTTATTTTTAATATCACTCTACATTATACAAATATCACTAGAAATATTATTATTATTATTATTATTATTAGTAGTAGTAGTAGTAGTAGTAGTATCATTATTATTATTATTATTATTATTATTATTATTATTATTATCTTTTATTTACAGTATATGGTGCCACAAATGTTCCACAACACTGTACATAGGGGTTGCAAATAACAATTTGAACAGTACAGAATAGTACATAGGGGAATATACAATAGTTGACTTTACATATACTTAATTATAAAATTACTATACTGAAATTACTTACAGTACTTATTAAGGAGAACACAGAGGAGAGAGGGACCTGAGTGCTATACCTTACTCTGGGAAATGCTTAGACACAAGTAAGTAGAGGGTATAAAAGATGGTGGAATGCAAGGGCTGGACACATATGAAGAGAAGTGGTAGGCTTTAACAAGGTAGCGAGACTTTCAGGGAACAATTATAGGATGAGAGGTTGGAGGTAAGTTTAATTGGACATTGGAGGACATTCCAGAAGATGTGAGAGAAATGATAAAGGTGAGAGTGAGAAAGGTGATCAGATAGGTTAATTGGAGGTGGTTATTCAGCACCTCCAGAGCAAAGTGAGTGGGAGGTAGTACAGTATGAGTAGACATGATTCTGTAGATGTATTTTATGGAGAAGTAGAGGTTATGAGCTTCATAGGTGAGTAAGAGAAGTTTAAATTTTATTTTGAGGCAGATTAACTGCCATTGGGGTGAATAGCAGAGGGGGCAGAAGAGTTAATGAGAGAGAAGAAAATGATGTGGACAGCAGCACTGAAGTTGCTGTACACTGAAGAAGGGAGAGTTAGGAGAGCTGGACAAGAGATTGAAATACATTGCAGTGATAGATTGCCGTAATCCAGGCAATATATAATGAGAGGGAGTATGATGGGGGTTTTATGGTCTCTAGTGTAAGGAAGGGCCTGATCCCAGAAATGTGGAGGTAGAAAAGGCAGGAATATAAATTGGTCTGAATGTGGGAGGAGGAAGAGGGAGCAGTATCGAGTCTGACACCTAGGCAGTGAAGTTGCAGACAATGGCGAGAGATAGTCTATGAATAAAGAAGATGGGAAAAATAATACCCTGGCAGTGGGAAAGATGAGAAAGTATTGAGTCATAAAAGAGGACACCGCTGAAATGCAGTAGAAGACACAGCAGAAGACCAAAGGGGGGAGGTCAGGGGAAGACATGCTCTGATTTATGGGATAAAATGTATGTTATTATTGCTGGGATGAGGGACTTGCCTCAAGTATCCTCCTGTTGGGCTTTATTTCATATTTGTGTGGATGCAGTTGAGCTAGGTTTTTCCAGTCTATTATTTTCTTGTGCGATGAGGGTAGTGCAGGTCATTAATAATCAACATTCTGATCCAACTAATTGTACATCCATAATTCCATCATTATAGATGTACAGTATATATCTATGTAAGGCCCCACTAGAAATGTATGTGTTACACAGACACCAGTGGGTATCTATTTCTTTCCTATTTTAATGGAAGCACATACAGTAAGTGCAAAGCTTCAGGTCACCAAGCAATTAGTAGGCCTTGTTAAGATTATTTTCTATACTGTCTGGTGGTTATACCTTTGATTGGGTGTTAAAACAATTAATCAAAGCATACACACAGGAATAGTTGAAGAGGTCAGTTATTTGGGTGTCTGATTGTTGTCTATTCCTATTAAGCTTTGGTCTCACATCTCAATGGATTTCACTGTAGAATTGCATTGCCCCCACCATTTATGAAACTAAATAACATGTGGATAATTGCAGATAGAATTTGGAATATGGCATATGTTGTTAATTTGCCAGGACACATCATAGCCAAAGAGTTGTGACTTCTCTGTTTGTTTGACATATTTACAGACTGCATGAGGTTCCAGCCAATAGAGTGTCACAGTGGATACCAGTTCATTGCACAAGTTTGGAACCAGTTTGTACCATGGTAAACATCGATCTCAGGGGGGTGGCGGCATTGGCAAGTGCATTCACACTTGCTGAAGAGGCCGGGACAGGCAGCGATGGTGGGGAAGGTGGGCAGTGGGGGGAATGATGGTCATGCTGCATTTGTTAACGAGGTCCTCCCTTGTCTGTACATGTTCAGATGAGGGAGAGGGTCGTTAATGATGCGCGGGAGCGTGCATCGTTAACGGCATTGAGTATATACACTGGACAAGATTGTGAAATATCTCGCTCAGATTGGCCATTCTGAGTGATATCTTTCAAAATCTTACTCTTATGTGACTGAAGTATTAATAACACTTACAGTCAATACAGATATAATAAACTTTACAAATAACATGGAGTTATAATAAATAACAATGGATAGTGACCAAGCACTAAGGGTGAAACGCGTGTAAATTTTGTGGGACACTGGCTGTGCGCACACAAGGTCCCCACTTACAGACAACACCTATGTTCTCTCATACTTCTGGAATAAAGTAATACTGACACTTTTAATTTCCAAAATACACCATCCTAGGTAGTGAGGGTTAAACTCACCTAGGAAATCAATCCCCCATACCCCTTTTGCCTCTCAGTATTTCACACCGCTGTTAGGATTCACTGTCTGTAGACAAATGCGCAGGAACAGCTGCAGTGTCAAATAGGAATTAGAGCCTGTCCCAGTTTCTCTCTTCAACAATCTATTCCAGTTTGGCAACTCTTCTAAAGCTCACAATTACATATGGAGCTTTCAGTGCCATAATGGGAGATGTTCTGATTTGATTTGGTTTGCTGTCTATGTTTATGAGACATTTGCCACACAGCCGATGTACTATATGATGTAAAAAATATTCACCCAACAAATGAGTCAAAACAAATAAAAAGAGTTTATTATTCCTATTTTACTTATGTTGAATAAAACACACAAATATTTTGCTGTTTATCACACTCATCAGCCTGAATTCTTTGGGCTGACAGCAGATGCAGAACAATCTTTTAAACACATACACTGGATCTAGAGACTCTCACTAACCCATTCGATGCCACTAGCAGATGACTAAAAGCTGATCTTTACTCCTACTGTATCATGTATGTGCTTTTGCAACTGATCGTGACACAACAATGGGCCTTATTCAGTATGGCCTGCAAAAGTGCTGAAATCACTATTTGGCGATTTAAGCACTTCTATGCATGTGCGCACACCATTGCGCACATGTGCATGATCTAAATTGTGATAACAGGCGATCACAGTATAAGACCTGGAGGGGGTGGGAACAGGGTGTCGATGCCGTGTTTTTTTGGGGCATCAATGCTCCATTTAAGGGATGCAGTCCAGACAATGCATGCATGTCCAGACCGTTTCTGGGGTGGGCTACGGCGGCTGCATGATGTCACAGCCTATGTGACCCAAAAGATGGCGGCCCTCCGACTGCCTATCTAGCTAGGCTGCATAGCTAGGGGGCTACCCTAGTCATGTGAGTGCATCGATGTATATTGATTTGCTCGCATGTTACCAGGGGGCTGGCAGGACCCGGCATGCGGTGCGGCCTTGCCCTGTGCTGGGCGGCCCCCCGCAAGTTAGAGAAGCAAGTTATAGTTATATTTTTGTGATCTTTTTGCAAAACTACAACTCAAGCTGAATTTGTGCCAATAACCAACTTCCATACTTCTCTCAGTTATTGTTATATGAGCATATTGCTGTTTATCTAGATATAATTAATGAGTTGGTTTAATATGTTTTGCTCCATTTGATACTCCTCAATATTTCATTGGAGATAGAGTAAAACAGATACTACATACTGATAAATATAGTACATGGTGTGTGTGAAGTCAATGGTATTCGACTTATTATTGATATCTTAATATCTTGTTAATACTGAAATGATGACTACTGAGTAGGAATCTTTAACAGAGGCTATCCAATTTATATTATACTGGTTGTCACGTCATATTGCTGCTCACTGCAGCATCTATAGACTGGTGTGTCAATGGGATATTTATCTCTCACTGATTTAATACGCTCTTATTGAATATTGCTCTCTTCATGAGAAATCTTATTTTGTTTATTTTGTGAAACAAAATGGGTCATGCAGAAGAGCTCAGTTACTTCAAGTGTGGTACTGTGTTATGATGCCTCCTTTGCAATAAGACAGTTTGTGAAATTTCATCCCTGATGGATATTCCATGGTCAACTGTAAATTATATTATTAGAAAGTGGAAGAATTTATTAACAACTCAGTCATTAAGTGGAAGACCACGTAACATCATAGAGCGGAGCCAATGACTGCTAAGGTGCATGGTGTGTAAAATTCACCACGGCTCTGCTGGTTCCATAGCTGAAGAGTTCCGAACTTGCACTGGCATTAAAGTAAGCACAAAAACTGTGCAGCAAGAGCTTAATGGGATGGGTTTCCATGGCCGAGCAGCTGCATGCAAGCCTCCCATCACTAGGACCAAAGCCAAGCGTCGGATGGAATGGTGTAAAGCATGACACTGGACTGTGGAGCAGTGGAAACGTGTTCTGTGGAGTCACAAATCATGCTTCTCTTTTTGATAGATAAATGGGAGAGTCTGGGTTTGGCAGATGCCAGTAGAATGTTACCTTCCAAACTGCATTATGCCAACTGTGAACTTTGGTGGAGGAGGGATATTGGTATGGGGCTGTTTTTCAGGGTTTGGGTTAGGCTCCTTATCTCCAGTGAAGAGCAATCTTAATGCTTCAGCATACCAAGACATTTTGGACAATGCTATGCTTCTACCTTTGTGGCAACAGTTTGGGAAAGGCTCTTTTCTATTCCAACATGACTGTGCCCCAGTGCAAGTACTATAAAGACATGGTTTGATGATTTCGTTGTAGAAGAACTTGACTGGCCCAACTTTGATGAACTGAAAAGGAGATTGTGAGCCAGGCCATCTCGTCTGACCTCATAAATGCTTTACAGATAGAATGGGAACAAATTCCAACAAAAACACTTCAAAATATTATGGAAAGCCTTCCAGAAAGAGTAGTGGAATTGTTTAGCAGCAAAAAAGGGACCAACTCTATTTTAAAGTATATGTATTTGAAAACAATGTCATTACAGTCCCTGTTGGTGCAATGGTCAGGCATTCGTATACTTTTGTTCATATAGTGTGTGTGTTAGTGTATGTATATATATATATATATATATATATATATACTAGGTGCTTCATCGCGCCCTACGGGCGCTCTTCACACCGTCGGAAGGGGCTACGCCCCCTTAACCCCTGCACGCATTTCTGGGGTTCAATATATGGAGTATTACCTGCATTCCTAGTTTTGTTAGTGTTTGAATATTGCACAATGATAGGGCGTCCGATGGTGAAGGGGGCGTAGTCCCTTGCAACAGGAGGGGGTTTGGGGAGTGGGGACCGCGGATGGGGGAGGGGGTATGAAGGCGCTGTGGGTGGGGTAGGAGCAGGGGTGTCGCAGGTGGGGGATGGCAGCTGCAGGGCTGTTGCGGATGGAGGAGGGGTTCAGAAGGCGCTGCAGATGGGGAAGGGGTGGGTACGGGTGTGCAGTGGATGGGGGAGGTGTCCAGGGGGCGCGGTGGGTGGGGGAGGGGTGGATGCGGGGGTAACGTGGGTGGGGGAGTGGCGGGTGCGGTGCTGTTGCGAATGGTGTAGGCGATGCAGATTGGGAAGGGCCTGCTGCGTGGGTGGGGTAGGGGATCCAAAGGTGCAGCGGGCGGGGGAGAGCCAGATGCGGGGTGTGGCGGATGGGGGAGGGGCTGCTGCAGATGGGGGAGGGGTTTGGAAGACACTGCGGGTGGGGTAGGGGGTCCGAAGGCGCAGTGGGTGGGGGTGCCACGGGTGGTGGAGGGGCAGGTGCGGGGGTTTGCGGGGGATGGGGAGGGGTCCAGGGGCGCTGCAGGTGGTGGAGGGGCAGATATCAGTGCACATAGTCTCTGTGGTAGTTAGTGAGGGTTGGTGATGGTGTGAGAGGGGTGAAGGCCAGTACACAGACAGGCAGTTAGAGAGCAGGATGAGGGTGACAGGGCATAGTGACGGGGAGTACTTAGCAGATATAGGGGTGGGCTACAGGTGTGATATCACACTGTGTGTACCTTTGCTCTCATGTGTGAGGTATGTGAGGTATATGTGAGGTATGTGTGAGGTATGTGTGAGGTAAGGATGTGCGGGTCGTGGTGGCCACTAACCTCCAGGCTGCTGCTGTGAGATGGTGACTGCAGAGGGAGGGAGCTCAGACCCAGCAACAATGGGTCGTGGTCAGCATTCCTTCCTGGCCCCGTTCCGCCGCACACTGTCCGCCCCGTCTGACGGGCGTCATTCCTCCATCCTGCATGGCAGCGTCAGCTGCTGTGATCGCGGAGCATAGGTAAGCGTCCGGAGCCCTGTGGGCGGGCAGGCATGGTGTTTCCCTGGAGAGGTGCGGCGCGCGTCCTTAGGCTGCAGACGGAGGGAGCTCCGGCCCAGCAGCAATGTTGATTAGTGCGTGTCCCGTCCTGGCGCTGTCCCGCTGCACATGCTCCGCACCGCTTGCCGCTGAGCATGGCAGCCCTTGTCTGTATGCTGCAGATGCTGATCTAGCGGTGCCTGAGCTAGCGCCCTCTCCCTGGGGTGTGGGTGTCAGGCGGCAGGTATGGTGTGTAGGTGGGAGAGGAGCTGCGGGCGGCGACTCGCTGCCTGCAAGTACCCTCCATATCAGCGCTGTTCCCCTCCCTGCAGATAGTGTCAGTGGCCGTGGTGTACTTTTGCTACTGGTGGCCAGGGCCGGTGCTAGGGTGTTCGGCGCCCCCCTGCAAACTATGAATTTTGCGCCCTCCCATATTCCTTTGTTGTGCATCGGGAAAAGGGGTGTGGTCTCACAACTAAGGGGCATGGCCACACAATAGTACCCCCATTTAAAATTACGCCACAATGTAGCACAATCTTATTCATCTTATACGTAATGCCCCACCCGTAGTAGTAGCGTCCTTATACGTAATGCCCCACCCGTAGTAGTAGCGTCCATATACGTAATGCCCCCCCAATAGTAGTAGTGTCCTTATACATAATGCCCCCCCAGTAGTAGTAGCAGTTATATGTAATGCTCCCCAACAGTAATAGTAGCGTCCTTATACATAATGCCCCCCCAGTAGTAGTAGCATCCTTATACATAATGCCCCCCCAGTAGTAGTAGCATCCTTATACATAATGCCCCCCCAGTAGTAGTAGCGTCCTAATACATAATGCCCCCCCAATAGTAGTAGTGTCCTTATACATAATGCCCCCCCAGTAGTAGTAGCAGTTATATGTAATGCTCCACAACAATAATAGTAGCATCCTTATACGTAATGCCCCCCCAGTAGTAGTAGCAGTTATATGTAATGCCCCCCAACAGTAATAGTAGCGTCCTTATATGTAATGCCACCCCTGTAGTAGTAGCATCCTTATACATAATGTGCCCCCAGTAGTAGTACCGTCCTTATACATAATGCCCCCCCAGTAGTAGTAGCATCCTTACATGTAATGCCCTCCCAGTAGTAGTAGCACCGTCCTTATACATAATGCCCCCCAGAAGTAATAGAGTCCTTATACATAATGCCCCCCCCAGTAGTAGCGTCCTTATATGTAATGCCCCCCAGTATTAGTAGCCTCCTTATACGTAATGTCCCCCTATAGTAGTAGCGTCCTTATACGTAATGCCCCCCCATAGTAGTAGCGTCCTTATACGTAATGCCCTCCCCTATAGTAGTAGCGTCCTTATACGTAATGCCCCCCCATAGTAGTAGCGTCCTTATACGTAATGCCCCCCTATAGTAGTAGCGTCCTTACACGTAATGCCCCCCCATAGTAGTAGCGTCCTTATACGTAATGCCCCCCCATAGTAGTAGCGTCCTTATACGTAATGCCCCCCCTATAGTAGTAGCGTCCTTATACGTAATGCCCCACTATAGTAGTAGCGTCCTTATACGTAATGCCCCCCCTATATTAGTAGCGTCCTTGCATGTAATGGCCCCCCCAGCAGTGGCGTCCATAAAGTGCGCACACACAGACATACCTCACACACACACAATTCACACATATATACAAACACACACACCCCACCATATATACACACACACACACACACACACACTATATACACACACACACACCCACTATATACACACACACACTCACACTATATACACACACACACTATATATATACACACACACACCCACTATAGACACACACACACACACACACTATATACACACACACACACACATTTCTCTCTCACCCTCCACTTACCAAGTCTGGCTGGCCGTCACTGCAATGCTGATTCCACCACTGTTCAGCTGTCTGGTCCCGTGTAGCTCCGCCCCTCTATCCCGTGTAGCTCCGCCCCTCGCGTCGCCGTAGCCCCGCCCCCCTTTCGGGACCCGCTCTGCACAGCACACAGCCCGCTGTCACAGGTGATTGGGGGGGGAGGACAGGCACAGCAGCCGGCAGCTAGTGGCCATCCTCACCTCCTATACTGTAAGGTAGGGTCTTGCACCTGACTGCTGCTGGCGCTGGGTATGGGGTAGCTCCCTGCAGCAGATGCAGTTGACTCCGCCCAGCTCTGTGACTCCGCCCAGCGTTACGAGCACAGAGTCACAGATTAAGGCAAATATATAGGAGATATGTTGTAAAGTCCACACTCACTGTTTCCTAGTCATATACGGCGGTGCTCCATAAAGGCTAACAAAGCCAATCAATAAACAAATATAGGTATAGGCACTCACCACAATGTCGACATTAAAGTTTTATTGTAACTCACAGGTACTTCATCATATAGGTAACATCTCGTGGAGTTGTCAACGTTTCGGTCCTTGTTGGACCTTTGTCAAGACCAACAATAAACATTTAGACAGTCATCCTGGAGTCCACAGTACAGGTCTGCACCAAGCTGCCTTATATACCTGCTCAGCCCAGGACTTTCATTTGTGCCTACGGTTAGAGATAATAGGTTTGGATGGACGGTGAATCAACACAAATTTGGCAGGAAACTGCAGCTAAGAGAATATTTTTCCAGTCATAAAGATGAGCTGGAGGTTAGTTCTGTATTATCTAGACCTAGCAGTTTTGATCCATCATCCTCCAATCCTAGTATAAAAACTTTTCTTAGGATAACACAGTCACAATTTGAGTCCCATAAAGATAAACCAAGATATGATAATCTTTCCTCTGTACAAAGGTCTACCCTTAAATCCCTGGTTGGTAATGACCAGATTGTCATATGCCAGGCAGACAAGGGTGGGGCCGTGATTGTGCAGGATTGGTCGATGTATGATTCAGAGATACACAGACAACTTTCTGATACCGATACTTATGTTAGACTTACCAGCAATCCCATATTTAACATCAAGAGACAGGTTGATGGGTTAATTGACTTTGCTATGTCAAGTGGATGGTTGGATTAACGGGTTGTTGGCATTCTTAAGGTCGAGCACCCCATTTGTCCAATCATCTACACTTTGCCAAAGATCCACAAGACATTGGTCGACCCTCTGGGACGACCAATCAGATCAGCTATGGGTTCAGTGTTACAGCCATTGGCTATTTTCATTGATACTTTTCTACAACCTTTTGTGAAGACCATGTCTAGCTATATCAGGGACACCGCAGATTTTTTCGGATAAAATCAGATCATTAGGAGTAATTCCTGATTTAGCGCTATTAGCTACTATGTACATTCAATCATTGTATACTGTGATACCACACAATTTGGGCCTTTTGGCCATGAGAGATGCATTGAGCAGTAGAGCATATGAGGGACCCCCGATAGAATTTCTTTTGGAATTGGCAGAGGTTGTGTTGCAGAAGAATCATTTCTGTCACGGCTCTGAGTATTATATACAGCGGAAAGAAACCACAATGGGTTCAAATTTTGTGCCCTCATATGCCAATCTGTTCATGCACAAATATGAATGTGAATCTATATTACCCATGTTTGGATCTAAAATGATCTATTTAGGTAGATATATCGATGATATTTTTGTTGTTTGGACGAGCACAGATGCAGAGTTCCACAAGATGGTGGGTTTTCTCAACACCTTGAACAGCCCTATCCACTTCACTTATCACATTAACAAAGATCAAGTGAATTTTTGGACGGTACGGTCTTTCGTCATAATGGGTCCCTAGCCACCATGCTGTATAAAAAGGAGACTGATCGTAACACATTGTTGCATGCATTTAGCCACCATCCATCTCACCTTAAAGAAAGCCTCCCGATATCGCAATTTATGTCACATAATAATACCTTGGTGGAGACAGCGGAAGATCAGATTCAACAGATGAAGGTGCAGTTTTTGGAGCGTGGGTATTCGACACGTACAATTGATAGATGTCTCATCAAAGCACGGTATAGGCACTCTCACAATAATAGTCAACAAAAGACTAAGACCAACATGAATCGCATGATATTTACTGCAGCTTACAATGTTTCCTCCATACGTTCCCAGCAAATCATACATAACAATTGGCCTATCATTGCAACAGACCCAGCCTTCAAAGGATTGGGTCAGGGCCCTCCTATGTGTGCCTATCACTGAGGCAAAAATATCTGACAACTACTTATAAGACCTACTCTACAGGCCTGTAATTCCACCGAATCCTGGATGCCTAAGATGAGGACAGGTTGTTATAGGTGTCCTGACTGTACCACCTGTAGGTCGATGATGGCTGGTGATAGTTTCACACATCCACACAGTGGAGTGAAGATTAAAATTAGACATAGGTTACATTGTAGAATGGACCATGTCATTTACTTCATTATCTGTCCATGCAGATATTATTATGTCGGTATGACGACTTGCAACTTCCGAGACCACATGGCGAATCATCGAACATCGATAAGAGTGGCATTGTCCACAAAAACTTCAGACAAACCTGTGGTGAAACACTTTGCCACAAAGGGGCATGCTATATCAAGTCTGAGGTGTATGATAATAGACCATGTGCCTAAACCATTATGAGGAAGGTACCGTGAGAAGCTGTTGAGACAACATGAGGTTAAATGGATTTATGAACTGGATAAGATTGTACCATGCGGTCTCAACGAATTCAATCCATATAGCATTTTTTTGCGTTAGGGCTGCGAAGGGTGCTTGACAGAGTTAATAATTTTTTATAAGTTTTGATATCTTTTGATATAAGTTTTTTGGTACAATTTTTTATAGGATATGTGTGTTTGTCTTGTGTGTTTATGTTGGTGTTTACTGTCCTTTGCTTCCGGTGTACTTGCTCTGCCCACATGGATCGCCTATTATAGATTACCTTGGACACTGTAAGAATTATATCCTGCGATCCATGATTCAAAAGTATGAGGCTAATATTATTAGCTGGTAGTTGTTAGCTCCCCCAGCTAGAGATGGCTACTGACTCACTGTCTCAACACAGTGACTCGAATCATCAGGAAGTATGAATGATTCGAGACACTCACTGTTTAATGAGTCGAGACAGCTGCAGCAGCAGCAGCCTCTCTCAGCCAGAGGGAGGAGACTCAGTGTGTCCTTCAGTCAGTGTCTTCTGCTGAGTGTCTTTAGCTGTGATTGGCCAGAAGCTATACCAGGTGACACCCAGTGGGAGGGGGGAGGGAGCAGTCATGACTTACCAGTCAGTGAGTGCTGTGCTGCTGTGCCTGATCCATGTCATGAATCATGATTCATCCTGAGTCTGCCAGTGAGTTGAGACAGTTGTACACTGTGTAGACTCAGTGACTCAGTGAATGGATCTGATTCATGCAGCATAAGCCTGCAGGAGGTGGAGCCCCTGTGGTACAGTGTTCTCAACTCACTGTTCCTGCTCAATGTGATTGTGGGTGGCAAACTCCCTGGAGGCTAGATAGTGGATAATATAATAAATCCAAGCCCACCTAAAAAAAAGCCCACCTAAAATCATCCAAGTAGGAAAGTATGCAAAGTAAAAAAAAAAAAGTTTTTTTTTGGTTTAGTTACAGACTGAATGATGTGTTTCATGGCTGTTAAGCTTTCTCTCAACCAGAAGTAATGTGCATATTCTGTAACTAGTATGCAATAAGTGGTTATTAATAATATATCAACATAACAGTGAATCTATGTTAATATATTATTAACAATCAGTGCATAAGCAGCTGCCTCCCCCAGATGCACTGCACAATCACTGCAGCTGAATAACTCCCTCCATGAGTCCAGCACTGATCTGCCAGCACTGGCAACTCACTGATTCATCTGCAGTCTCTGCAACACATTCCACTACAAATGAGTCATGACTCATGTGCCGAGACACTGACCCGAGTTACTTCACTGAACTGAGTCATTTGTCTCAACTCAGTTCAGTGAATCACTTTGCCCATGACTACCCCCAGCGCCTGATATACTATACCCACGTGTTGTGTAATTTATATTTACAGCTAGTGCAGCAGTGGAATGCAGGGTATTCTACTTCCTGCGTTCCAGAGAGCTGTCTAGTGTATAGTCGCTTTGGTAACTAACGAATTATGTCACTTCCATCATTGACACCCGGCGTGCGTTCCAAGGGTTGTGGAACGCATGTTACTCCGGTCCGGCATGGCCGGGCACTTATATATCTGTTAAATTATATAACATGTTTAGTGCATTAGGTCCTGGTGTTCCTTAAGGTGTAGGTATCTATTAGAGAAGGTTGTTGGTATATATTGTTGTAAAATTGCTACTTTTGATTGGATTTATTATCAGTCGGCTAGAACTTCCTGTGGGTGTGTATATTTGGGCTGAGCAGGTATAATAGGCAGCTTGGTGCAGACCTGTATTGTGGGCTCCAGGATGACGGTCTAAATGTTTATTGTTGGTCTTGACAAAGGTCCAACAAGGACCAAAACGTTGACAACTCCACGAGATGTTACCTATATGATGAAATAGCTGTGAGTTACAGTAAAACTTTAATGTCGACATTGTGGTGAGTGCCTATCAGTGGCGGATTTGCCGCTAGGCAACCTAAATGGTTGCCTAGGGCAAGCGGCAGCGGCAGCATGTCTCAGCTGTCAGGAGAGGAGAGCGCGCGCCAGCGCGGCTGTGTCTGGCGCGGCGGCGTATAGCGGACTTGAAACCAGCCGCCGGTTCGTGAGCCAATCAGAGCTCTCGGACCGGCAGCCAATCAGAAGCCGCCGTTCCGCGAGCTCTGATTGGCTCACGAACCGGCGGCTGGTTTGAACGAAGTCCGCTATACGCCGCCGCGCCAGACACAGCCGCGCTGGCGGGCGCTCTCCTCTCCTGACTCACCCGTCCCTCACAGCCGGAGCCCGAAGGAGCAGCTGCAGTGCAGCAGCGGTAAGCAGCTGCAGCACTGGCTGCTGTGGGGGCAATTGTATACCTGGCACTGTGGGGGCAATTGGCTGGCACTGTGGGGCATTTGTATACCTGGCACTGTGGGGCCAATTGTTTACCAGGCACTGTGGGGGCATTTGTATACCTGTCAGGTATACAATTGCCCCCACAGTGTCAGATCCACAATTGCCCCCACAGTGTCAGGTATTACCTGACACTGTGGGGGCAATTGTGGATCTGACACTGTGGGGGCAATTGTGGATCTGGCACTGTGGGTGCATTTGTATACCTGGCACTGTGGGGGCATTTGTGGATCTGGCACTGTGGGGGCATTTGTGGATCTGGCACTGTGGGGGCATTTGTATACCTGGCACTGTGGGGGCATTTGTGGATCTGGCACTGTGGGGGCATTTGTGGATCTGGCACTGTGGGGGCATTTGTATACCTGGCACTGTGGGGGCATTTGTGGATCTGGCACTGTGGGGGCATTTGTATTACTGGCACTGTGGGGTCAATTGTGGATCTGGCACTGTGGGGGCAATTTGGATCTGGCACTGCACTATTGGGGGCATATGTCTGTGTTTCACGTCCCATTTAATTGGCCACACCCATTTTTTGGGGCGCGGGCGCGCCGTGGGGCACAGTACCTCTATGGGGCACTCTCTGTCTGATTGGTCGCCGCTTAGCCCCGCCGGGAGTGCACACAGACGCTCTCATTCCAGTGAATGGGGTGCGTGTGTGTCACGGACACGTGCGCGCCCCAGACGCGTTGATAGGCCCAGGCACAGACGGAACTCCATCTGTAATGTAAGGGGGCATAAGTCAGAACAAAAATATAGTGCTATGGATTGTTTGAGGTAGGGGTCCCCAAATCGGTATTTCGCTTAGGGCCCCATGAGGTCTAAATCCACCTTTGGTGCCTATACCTATATTTGTTTTTTTATATATATATATATATATATATAATTTTTCATTATTATTTTTAAGGGGCATACATTTTGAATCTAGTAAGCACTAACCATGATGATGGCTAGCAGAAGACCAGCTGCATATGTTATCAATCTCGAGACCAATCCCTGCAAATGTGCAGGCCTATTGTTTTTTAAATGCTTCTTGTATGTAATATATGCCCGTGGTACTGTACTTTCTAACTTAGGGCCTAATTCAGATCTGTTCGCTCGCTAGCTATTTTTTGCAGCGCTGCGAACAGATAGACGCCGCCTATAGGGGAGTGTATTTTAGCTTTGCAAGTGTGCGAACGCTTGTGCAGCCGCCCTGTACAAAAACAGCTTGTGCAGTTTCTGAGTAGCTCTGACCTTACTCATTTCTGCCTATTCGAGCCCGGAAGTGATGTCAGACACCCGCCCTGCAAACGCCTGGACACGCCTGCATTTTTCCAACCAATCCCAGAAAACGGTCAGTTGACACCCACAAACGCCCTTTTCCTGTCAATCTCCTTGCTAACCGCTGTGCGAATGGTTTCTTCGCTAGAACCAGTGCACAACAACGATCCGCTTTGTAGCCGTACGGCGCGCCTGCGCATTGTGGTGCATACGCATGCGCAGTAGTTACCTGATCGCTGCGCAGCGAAAAACACTAGTGAGCGAACAGATCTGAATTAGGCCCTTAGCTCCTATGTCTCTGTATGTGAGAATTAAACCTTGTTGGCTTACTAATAGTGCTTGATTGATGCCCCCCCCCCCCCCCCAGAAGCAATCCAGAATCTCCCTACTAATGACTTATTTACCAATTTTCAGGTACCAGTATAAATTAGTCATATTGAAATCTCCCATAATCATTTATTTACCTTTCAACTACTGAATTTTAGTAATATCCTATAGTAATAAAAATTAAATCTTTAATCTTGTTTTGGTGATCTATAGATTGTTCTTATAAGAAAACATATCTTAATCTCGAGAATATATTGAAACAATTACTATCAGTGCTATCTGTGGTGCTCCATATTAAAGTTTATATATCCCATTTATTACATATACCCCTCCTCACTATTTGCTTCTCTGTCTCTGGTCAGCAGTGTTTAAGCAGGTGCAATTATGTTCCAGTCATGGTTACCGTTAGACCATGACTCAGTAATAGCTGTAAAATGACAACTTGTGAGATCAATTCAGGGAGGTTATTTCCTAGGAATGTTTGTACATAGAGCAAGTAGGATGATTCTGCCCGAG
Organism: Pseudophryne corroboree; assembly: GCF_028390025.1. Lineage (NCBI taxonomy): Eukaryota > Metazoa > Chordata > Amphibia > Anura > Myobatrachidae > Pseudophryne > Pseudophryne corroboree. Next base: position 150,103,350 of record NC_086455.1, read on the forward strand.
GCATGTCATGGTGTTTTTAACCACTTAACTGACGATTTATTTCGCAAAAAAACGCTCCGAAATTGTCTTTTTTTTTTTATGAGTGAATTAGGTGAAGAACATGAATTTAACCCTATCCGAAATGATTTTAGTTAAAAAAAAGGAAAAAAAATATTTTTTTTTGCATTTTTAAAAAAAATATTTTCCCCCAAACATCGAAACATCTATCAGGAACATTGCGACCATCGGAACATCGGGAACATCGCGGCTTTCATTTTGAAAGCCGAGACAGCCTCGAGGTATGCAGGGGGGGTCTGGGGCAGCTAGGGAGGGTTTATTTACACTCCCCAGCGGCAGCCATTGTCTGCAGCCGCTGGAGGGGACAGATCCTGCCGTGCTGACCGATCAGCAGTGATCAGCAGCACGGCAGACACGGGGAGAGTGCAGGGAGGCAGAGGGACCTTCCGGTCCCTCTGACAAGAGCAGCGGAGGGAAGTTTCTCTTCCCTGACGCTGCTAACACTCTCTATCTGACTGGTCGCATCCCGTGCGACCAGGTCAGATAGAGCACTTGCAGGCATGGTCACATCTGATGCGACCATGCCAGGCAAGTGGTTAATAGCATTTTATGCTGCTCAGAGGTGAGCTCATGCCTTGCTCCATCCAACTTCAGTTGAATGTTTTTGCACCTCCCAAGTAAAGGGCAGGTGCAAAAACATGACAATGATGATCATGACTTCCTCCACCAGCATTTGGCCCACAGACAGCATCTCATGCATGCCCCTGTCATTTCTTAAAAAAAACTCTGTATCACAAAGTTAATAGTGTGAGCAAAACATGGGACATGTTGGAATTCACCCAGCTGTAATTATTTCACAATGTTTGTGGCATTATCCGAAATCAGAAATCCTGAAGAAAGTCCAAGATGACATCCCTTAGTTTTTCTAACAGGTTGTCAGTGGTATTCCTCTTAGTGAAGCCAGTGACAAAGAGAGTTATTTGTTAGATGCTGCTGCTGTCTCTGCTGCCAAAGGTAATTCCCTCACCCAATGGACTGTCACAGTCATATAATCTTTATTTGCCCAGTAATGCTTGTCCACATATACAATGGCATTTTGTATGCCAATAATGAGGGTTTTTTTTAACATCCTGGTAAATTTGGATATTGGACGCAGAACTAATATCATCACAACCAGTGGCGGAACTAGCGAGCATTGGGCCCAGGTGCGACAAAATGTTTGGCCCTCCCCCCCCTCATCCCATCCAAGTCCACCCCCCTGGAGAGGATCTGGTGAGGGGGACCTGCTCAGGGCCAGAGAAATGGATACCTAGCAACAGTGCCGTAACTAGACATTTTAACACTGTGTGCAAGAAACGGCATAGGAGCCCCACCCCTCCATGCAAAACAGGGGCAGCACAGAATTATAGGGGCGTGGCTTCGTGGGGAAGGGATGTGGCCACAAAATAATACCAATTCATATAACTTTGCACAGTAGTCTCCATTATTCAAATTACACCGCACAGTAGCACCACTACACTATGTAGAGCCCCTTTTACCCATTATGGTGGACAGATTCCCCTTTTTACACATTACGGCAGACAGCGTACCCTTTTTACACATAACGGTAGACAGCGTCCCCTTTTTACACATTACAGCAGACAGCGTCCCCCTTTTTACACATTACGGCAGACAGTGTCCCCCTTTTTATACATTAAGGCAGACAGCATCTCCTTTTTACACATTACGGCAGACAGCGTGCCCTTTTTTTTTTACACATTATGGCAGACAGCGTCCCCCTTTTTCACATTACGGTAGACAGCGTCCCCCTTTTTACACATTAAGGCAGACAAGAAAGAAAGAAAGAAAGAAAGAAAGAAAGAAAGAAAGAAAGAAAGAAAGAAAGAAAGAAAGAAAGAAAGAAAGAAAGAAAGAAAGAAAGAAAGAATTATACTTATTGTCTCCGCTGGCTCAGGCTTCTCGGTGCAGCTTCTAGCAGAGATCCCGGGCAGGGGAGAAGGAGGAGGAGGGAGGTGGAGGAGGGAGCCGCAGCAGCGCGCTGTAATTGGTGGAGGCGCTGCTGCTGCTGTCCCTGTCCTTCACCATAGGCTGTTCTCCGCCACTGTGAATACTGGGATGCGCTTCCCGTGGCCACTGCGCTCCTCTCGTCGGCGGGCGGCTTTGTGCTGCGGGCAGCGGTTTCCCGCAGCACACAGCGGCATGCAATGAGTCAGTTTGACTCATTACATGCTTTGGGCCCCTGGACAGTGGCAGGCCCCAGTGCAAGGCACTGCTTGCACTGGCGGTAGTTCCGCCACTGATCATAACCATCATAGCGTTAGTGATCCACTGTGCGACTGGGGACAGCTGTCATACGTACATCCTCTCAAAAAGGATTGTTTTACAGCAAGTTGTTGTTTGAAACTACTAGTAGTTATCTTGGTCCCCCTCTGGGATGAAATTACACCTTCAGCAGCAGCAGTAGTAGTAGGTCTAGCACTGAAGGATACTTCAAACTGTACGGAGTGACAGGGCTTTGAACAAAGTGCAATAGGGAAAAGCACATCAAACAGTGCAAATTAAATATTTTTTAACTTTTTAACTTTTTTATATTTTTTGTATTTTTTTCACAATGAAAATACAGTACACACTGTAGTGCTGATTGTGGACCTGGTCACTTTAGATGTACACACCACAGCCAATTTACCCAGCAGAGTATAGCACAGCAGACAGCAGCATGCAACTATACATCACTGACTATAGAGAGCACTGGAGTTTTAAGTCTCAGCACAGACAATTTACAACATAGTACAGCAAAACATATAGCAGCGTACCCCTATACATCACTGACTATGCAGAGCACTGGAGTCTGGAGTCTCAGCACAGCCAATTTACAACAGAGTACAGTGCAGCTTACAGCAGTGTGCCCCTATATACATCATTGACACAGAGGACTCAAAGTGGTTGGGCTGGATGTCAGTTTTAACTTAAAATAGGGGAGCCACATCATCTGTCACCAACTGCCATGTCACACTGACTCACCTGCAGTTGTTGTGCCTCCTCTATTTGAATTTTGAGCTGAGCTGCATCCCTACCTCTGGAGCAGCCCCTGCAGAGGAGAACTGTATTCTGGACTCTCATCACAACTAATCTACAGCAGAGTACAGACCAGCATACAGCAGCATGCGGGAGACTGAAAAGGCACCTAGTCCCGACCATTACTGCCTAAACCCGTGAGTATCCAATGCCAGAGGATGATGTTTTGGAATCCAAAAAAGGCACGGAGATCCAAGGCCTGGCTCGGGTCTGCTCATTATCGGGAAGTTTCCATGGCTGAGCAGCCGCACGCAAGCCTCACAACTCTAAGTACAATGCCAAGCATCGGATGGAATGGTGTTAAGCAAACTGACACTGGACTGTGGAGCAGTGGGTGAGTGTTGGGTGTGACGGATGCTGGTTGAATGCTACCTGCCTGACTGCATTATGCCAGCTGTGAAGTTTGGTGGAGGAGGGATAATAGAATGGGGCTGTTTTTCAGGGTTTGGACTAGGCCCCTTATCTCCAGTGAAGGGCAATCTTAATGCTTCAGCATAGCAAGACATGTTGGAAAATGCTCTGCTTTCAACTAAGACATGTTGGAAAATGCTATGCTTCCAAATTTGTGGAACAGTTTGAGTAAGGCCCTTTCTATTTCAACATGATGTTGTCCCAGTGCACAAAGCGAGGACTATAAAGACATGATTTGAGTTTGGTGTGGAAGAACATGACTGGCCCAGCACACACCCCAGACCTCAACTCCATCAAGCATCTTTGGGATGAACTGGAACAGAGATTGCGAACCTGGCCTTCCTGGTCACAGTGCCAAAACTGACAATCTGATGCTGGGAGGAGGACGTTTTGCCTCATTTTGGAATCCAGAAGTGGTGCAGGGCTCCGAGTACTAGCTCGTATCTGCTCGTTCTTGTTAAGTTCAAGTGAGATCGGTTTTCTACAAAACAAACTTGCTCATCTCTATTAGAAACCAGACATCTTGCTGCAGCCTTTGGCCTAAAGTGGATGAAAACAATATTTATTGTAAATATTTATTGTAAATGAGAAGAAATTAATGTTATTGAGGTTAATAATACTCTAGTAACAAAAAAGTCCCAAATGATGTAACTTTAGCTTTTTTTGTATATTTTTAGATAAAATACAAACCCAAAACCAGTCACGGACAAAATCCAAAACCGAATCCATAACCAAAACCAGATGACGAATTAGAACTAAAACCAAAGCCAGCAAAATTGGTCCAGCACACATATCTAGACAGAATCAGTGTCAAAACAAACACAAGAACACGAAGCATCTTGTGCAGGCCTAGCACTGACATGAATCTTGCTGTGTCTGGCTCAGGATCAGTGGCATAACTATCTATAATTGGTGCAGTGTGTGCGGTTCACATGGGCCCCTGGGTCCAGAGGGGGCCCACACCGCACACACTGCACCCATTTCTTCTATACTTTTCTGTCTGGTGTCTGTGTGCGGTACACCTCTCCCGCAGCCAGCAGCACCGCTGTTACCGCTCTGAGCACTAGAGACCCTGGCACAGTGCCAGAGAATACAGCACATGCCCAGGTCTCCAAAAAAATATCCGCCACACCATTTCCAGAGACCTGCGCATGCCCTGCAGACTCTGGCACTGTGCCAGAGTCTCTAGTGCTCAGAGCACTAACAGCGGAGCTGCGGGAGAAGAGGGGGTCCACACACAGAGACTGCACACGGGTCCCCTCCTCTCTAGATATGCCATTGTTCAGGATGTTCTTTGGCAATATCATATTGGGGGTCATTCCGAGTTGATCGCTCGCTAGCAGTTTTTAGCAGCTGTGCAAACGCTATGCCACCTCCCACTAGGAGTGTATTTTAGCTTAGCAGAAGTGCGAACGGTTGTATCGCAGAGCGGCTACAAACATTTTTTGTGTAGTTTCAGAGTAGCTCAAAACCTACTCAGCGCTTGCGATCACTTCAGACTATTCAGTTTCAGATTTGACGTCACAAACCCGCCCAGCGTTCACCCAGCCACGCCTGCATTTTTCCGCACACTCCCTGAAAATGGTCAGTTGCCACACAGAAACGCCCACTTCATGTCAATCTCTGTGGCAACCAGTGTGACTGAAATGCATCGCTAGACCCTGTGCAAAACTGCACCATTCATTGTGCCTGTACGTCGCGCTGCATACATACGCATGCACAGAACTGCCATTTTTTAGCCTGATCGCTGGGCTGCGAACAAATGCAGCTAGCGATCAACTCGGAATGACCCCATTGAGTCATGAAGATGATACAATTAAGCATGAACATCTGTATGACCTTGCCAGTAAGCACTGCATTGAGGTACAGTCACAAACTAAAAAATCTCACATAACCTTCTGCAGCTGTTGGTGTTCTTCGTGTTCTGTCTCCTAGCTCCTCCTAGTCAGGTGATGGAGTAATGCACATCAAAGGAAATGTAGGAGGTGAGTATATTGCCTAGAGCCGCAGTATTGCACATACAGATGTAGCCACGTTCATCATGGCTACATCTCAGCGCGATTACGCCTTGTTAGGCATGACTGCGTGCATCTCTAGGGTTCGTGTGTGTCGTAGAGGCACACGTGCCCCATTCACATGAATGGGAGCTGCAAATGCTGCAGCTCAGATTGGCTAGGCACAGGCGCGCCTATCAGTACCGAGAGTCCACATTTACTGCAGATGTAGCCACGATGAGTGTGGCTACATTTGTACTTATGTCTCTTTTTTTAGGCAATATGATGAAGCCTTGACCATTTGAATGTATTTGAATGACAGAAGTTAGTTATTTAATTGAGATGTTTCTTATGTAGGTTTACAACTATTTCAAATGATGCCACTTAATAAATATGGGGTTCTATACTTGTAATTGTAAAAACATTTATGATGCTTCTATTTTCTAATGTTTTCTAAAGTATGACTTCTCAGTTGCGTCATATTCCAGAAGTATTGGTTTAGTAAATCTGTGGGATTCAATCCCAGCGGTAACACTAAAAAATCCCACCAATTCTGTAAATCCACCATTTAGCAAATATACCACCGAAAGGCCGTCATTCAGGTTGGATCACAAAACGCGATCCAACCACAAAAATGACAAAGACAATGCGGGCGCATGTGGGAGTTGGACGGCAGCGCTCCATTTCCTAGGCGGAGATGGAGCATTGAGGGGGCGTCATCTGTGAAACTGAGGCGGTAGAAGATGAACATGGGCTTGATTGGGGTGGCTGTGGGACGTCACACACAGCCACTGTGATCACAAGGATGGCAGTGGGACTTCTGAGGTCGCAGACATGATACGCCGGCAGGAGGCATCAACAAATTCTGCGATCACACTGAAATTGCAGTGCAATTGCAAGTTCAGTGTGGTCGCAGGGAGGAGGGAGCGGGTAGCATGTTGGGCGGCCTTGCCCTTGGATGGGCAGCCCCCAGCATGTGATCAAAAGGACTGCAAATTATGCTAATAAGTCCAAAGTACAGATGTTTGCTGATATACCTATCTCCTGCACTATACGGTCCAAAACAGCTGGGGCCACCTATATGCTCTGCCTTGGGTAGCAATTCCAGTACATTCATACTTTTTCCTTACCTTTGCAGCTTAGTCACATAATAGGCACATACAAATTCACTTACAGTGTGCAAGGTACTTATGATTAGTTTTTTATTGCAAATGAATAGGTATTAAATCACAGATTAAGCATTATTTTGCAGTGTGCAAGGCATGGTGCGGGTCACTCATATCAGACTTCTGTCCAAAGGCGCTGATAGTTCTCCAGGGAACTGGTACTGGAAGGCTGTGTGGCCAATGCGGGCATGAAGTGGCTGTGTGTGCTGTACAGGGGGGTGATGATGAAGGTACCTTTGGGCGACCGGCATGCTGGCTCGTGCGATATTGCTGGCATGCCGACGGCAGGATAATGATGGTTTGGAATCCCGGCATCGGTATTGTGACTGACACTGCGATTCCGAACCCTCATTACCTCATTATCCCGCCAGTCGGCATGCCGACTAACAGGGACTATTCCCACTCATGGGTGTCTACAACACCCATAGAGTGGGAATAGAACCTGTGGCGAACGCAGTGAGCCACCGAGCCCACTGTGTAGCAAGCGCAGAGAGACAGCAAGGGGATTTGTTGCGCTCGCCCCACGCCCCTGCCAGCCACCTAACTACCGGGATCCCAGCATCGGTATGGTGACCTTCACACAAACCCAACCCGTATGCGCTAATTATGATGATGACAAGCAAAAATGTTATATGATTCTTGTGTGTAACATGTATATACTCGTGTTACTGTGCTTCCAAATTAGGCCCTGGTCTCTGTGTGTGAGAACTAAACATAAGCTTAGATCTCTATGCTGGTTGGTTCACTAATAAATTCCTCTTTGCAGCACCTCTCAAGCTCCATCAGGTTGGATGAGAAGCATTGGTGCAAAGCCATTTTCAGATCTCTACTAAGATGTTCCATCGGATTCAAGTCTGGGCTCTGGCTGGGCAACTCAAGGACATTCACAGAGTTATCCTGAAGCCACTCCTTTGCTATCTTGAATGTGTGCTTAGGGTCGTTGTCCTGCTGAAAGATGAACCGTTGCCCAGCATGAGGTCCAGAGCGCTCTGTATATCCCTCCTCCCTATTTGCCTCTCTGTCTTTGGTAAGCAGTGTTTAAGCAGGTACAATGATGTTCCAGTCATGGTTACCGTTAGACCATGACTCAGTAATAGCTGCAAAATGTCAACTTGTGAAATCAGTTTAGGGAGGTTATTTCCTGGGAATTTTTGTACATAGAGCACGCAGGATGAGTCTGCCCGAGGCATGTCTTGGTGATTTGACACAATTTTATGCTGTTCATAGGTGAGCTCATGCAGTGCTCCATCCAACTTCAATTGGATCTCTTGTACCAAGTACAGGGCAGGTGTAAACATGGCTTCCTCCACCGGTATTATTTTGCCAACTGTACAGTATACCGATGCTGGAATCCCACAGCTGGCAATGCCAGCAGCTGGAATATCAGTACACCAGGACTATGGGTGTTGTGGACACTCGTTGGTATCCACAACACCCATAGAGCGGGAATAGAACCCATGGGGAGTGCAGTGAGCCACTGAGCACATAGCATGGCGAGCACAGCGATCATGCAAGGGGCCTCTTTGCGCTCGCCCGCAGCCGGCATACTGGTGGCTGGTATGCTGTGGTCAGTGTATTGACGGATGGCAATCTGGCCACCTGTAAATCATACTAAACCCCCTCCTCTAGGAAATAAATACATGTTACCAGCAGCTGGGATCTTGGCCAACTGTAGGGAGTGGGGCGAATGCTAGAAAGACCCTTGTGGGCTTGCTGCACTCACCACGCTGGTTATATTCTCCCTCTATTGGTGTCGTGGGTGCCCAAAAAGGAGAAAAGCCGGTGTGGCGCCGGTATTCACGACCTGTTGGGATTCTGGGATCGGTATTGTGACAAGGGCAGTAGAGAGCCTGGCTGGCCCAGGTACTTTTCAGGTGTGTGGCATCATCACAGGAGGCATCGCCATGCACCTGTAGAAAAAAAAAACAGAAACCAAATGTATTTTAAGCGCCTCCCTGGCCACACTGCAGCCCAGCATGCAGCAGCGTTTGCTGGGCTGGGGAGAAGAGCTTCAGTTGCTTCCACCAAGTTTAAGGGCAGAGGAGGTGACCTGGGCCCTACTGGTCCCCTCCATCTGACCCAGGTCCCCTCTATCTGTGCCACTGATTGGGACTGCCGGGTTCCCGACTGCCGGTCTCGTGATTGCCTCACTCCACCAGCATATGGATTTTTGCAGTGACATCGCATAGATCAGCGATGGGGGCCCTTTGGCCATCCAGCAGTTGTTAACTACATTTCCCAGCATGCCCTGCAACAGCTTTAGAATATCCAAATAGCAAAACTGTAGCAAGGCATGCTGGTATGTGTAGTTCAAAAACAGCTGGCGGGCCAATGGTTCCCCATCACTGGCATAGATTCTGCTGACTCTGAATCCAGCCCAAAGTATTCAGCATCTTCAGAGCATCAAAGAGCTCATCTATTTTTGCTGCTTTCCCTTTAAGTAAATAAAATGACATTACTAGTAATGGGTTTTACAAGTGCGCCTGAAAGAATTGCGTATTTGAACCTGATGGGCATTTTGCCTCTTTTCAACTTCACTAACTATGTAAGTATGTGAGAATCCTAGTCTGACATTCTATCAGTGGTCATGTCATTTTATTTATGCAAGTTGGGTAAATGGCGCTCGTGTGTACGGATATTTCGTATGGGCAGCAACTTGTTAATGAAGTACCTCCAGAAGACTTTGCATAAACAATACTAGTAATGGGTTTTACAAGTGCGCCTGAAAGAATTGCGTATTTGTCTCTTCCTAATTGTTTGTACACTAAATGTGATGACACTGCTAATCGATATTAGATGTAATATAATCACTGACAATAAACAATAATGCTGAAATAGAATTGTGTTTTTATTTAGTGTTAGTACACTGAAACCTCTGCTAACTGCAGGGTAGGGGGGGTAGATGGGGAAAAAACGGGGGAAGGTTCCACTGCTATGGATGAAGCAGTAGTAATGTTCATAAATGAGCACAATTGGAATAAGTATGCTGATATTCCACTTCAGAAAGGTGGCATCCCACCTCTGCAGTGGATAATGTCTTGAATGGATAGTGTCCAGAGCTAATAGGTAATCTGTGAAATGTCTTTTACATAGGTGGGATCCGGGAAAAGAGCATGGGGTACCCCTGAGTAGCTGCTGGCGGTGTGGGGTCAGTGCAGGGCTCGTGCTCTTAGTAGTGAGGAGTCCGGACAGACCGTATCCCTCTATGTCCTGAACTACCCCGATGTCGCTCTGATGGGCGCAGCGCGGTATCCCGGACAAAGGGGATCGATCACTTGTCTTGGAGAGGGAGACGGGGACTGCTTCTAGCCCTGCTCGGGCTGTCCGCTGTGCCTTCTCCTCTCCTACAGAGTCCCTTACCTTCTAGCTTCTGCTCCGTCTCCTGTCCCTCCGCCAGCGGTCTGCTCCGTTGTCGCTGCTGCGGCCGGCGTCCTCCCGCACTTCCGGGTTGGTCCGATCACGTGACCGAGTTGAAATCTCAATGGGTGCCGTCTCTTTCCTCTCTCGTCCTTCCTCCTCTGGTTCTTAAATAGATCGCTCTGATATTCAATGTTTAAAGTCTATTGTGGATATGCTCGTTTGTGCTTGTGTTCTCCAACGCGTATCGGCCAGTGTTGGCTTTCATCAGGGAGGACTCCCCCATCTACCCCCCCTACCCTGCAGTTAGCAGAGGTTTCAGTGTACTAACACAAAATAAAAACACAATTCTATTTCAGCATTATTGTTTATTGTCAGTGATTATATTACAGCTAATATCGATTAGCAGTGTCATCACATTTAGTGTACAAACAATTAGGAAGAGACAAATACGCAATTCTTTCAGGCGCACTTGTAAAACCCATTACTAGTATTGTTTATGCGAAGTCATCTGGAGGTACTTCATTAACAAGTTGCTGCCCATACGAAATATCCGTACACACGAGCGCCATTTACCCAACTTGCATAAATAAAATGACATGACCACTGATAGAATGTCTGACTAGGATTCTTATATACTTACATAGTTAGTGAAGTTGAAAGAGGCAAAATGCCCATCAGGTTCAACTTGTATTTTGTGTTAAACTGTTCATATTATAATGCGCCTGCTGAAGTAATGGTTTAGTACCAATTGACAACTATGATTCTTACCACTCCCAGATATTTCATGTCAATATGTTAAATGCTTTAGCCCTGGATACATTTTCCAGTTAGATATTAGAAATGATTGCTGGGCTGATCAGCATAAATGGTCAGGAAGGAAGCCGTGCAAAGTTTTTACCAAGGAGTGTAAAAAGAAAATTCCTGAGTGCAAAAGAGACCACAAGTGATGGCAGTTATTTTTAGCAGATATATTAAGTAACAACCTTGTAACATTTTAAATCAAGTGTATTTTTTGTTGGGGAACTCTTTTAAATCATAATTTTATTAAAACATTTAAGTTTATCGATATTCATCATAAACAGATATAGCTTCCATAAATCAGAACAATGGTACTTGGTATAGGCATTTTTAGAAAAATCCCAATGAATACACATTATGTTGTGAGTGATAAGCAGAATGATGCACAATAACACCAGATATATAAGATTACATTGTAATTTCACAGTAATAGCATAAGACACAGTTATGTGTCTTGTGGTGATGATATAACAAATGTGAAAAATATAGAGTGTGTATCAGCCAATGCTGTGGGTAATTTTCAATAGTGGGTGTTAATCACTCTCTTTGCATGGCTGTATTTAGTGGTCATGTGCAATAAACATTTAGTGAAGCAGACAAATTGACACACTGTCAGAGCCAGCCCTAGGCATAGGCAACCTAGGCAAATGCCTAGGGACATAAGCAGCATCTGCTGATTAAAATGATATGCGGCATGCCTATATTCTGTGTGTAACTGTGGCTGTATCTGCATATGAAATGCTGTGTTACAGTGTATTCCTGGAAATCACTGTAACGTAGCATTTCATATGCAGATATAGCCGCAATTACACACAGAATATAAGCTTGCTATATATCATTTTATCATGATCATGCATCCTAGCCACATAGCAATGCAAATAAGAAGCATTTTCATCAAGAAAGGTGCCCGAAGTTAGCAGAGCTGCCAGCTGACTCACACCAGGCATCTCCTGCTACATGGCTTATTGAGGCAAGATGTATGAGGACACATCTGTATCCAAGCAGAGGCAGAGGTCACAGTGTTAGTGGCCATGTGAGTGCTGTGTGCTGGTTGTGCAACTGTGTGTCAGGGGGCAATATGTGTGTCATGTGTATAAATGCATTAATAATGTATGGCATATGTGTAAGGGCACTATGTCTATCATTATGTGTATAAGGGAATTAATAATGTGTGGCATATGTGTAAGGGCACTATGTGTGTCGTTATGTGTATAAGGGCATTAATAATGTGTGGCGTATGTATAAGGTGCATTATGTTTGTCATTATGTGTATAAGGGCATTAATAATCTGCAGCATATGTGTAAGGGGCATTACTGTGTGGTATTATGTGTATAAAGGCATTACTAATGTGTGGCATTATGTGTATAAGGTGCTTTACTGTGTGCGTAACATATAGAAAGGGCACTACTGTGTTGTCTAATGTGAATGGAGAGCAATATGGTGTGGTATGGTGTAATGTGAATAAGGAGCAATTCAGTGTGAGGTAATGTGAATAAGGGGAACTACTGTGAGGAGTAACATATATAAGGCAAAGTGGTACTACAGTATGATGTAATGTGAATAAGGGACAGTATCACATGATATAATGTGAATAAAGTTGCACTACTGTGTGGCGTAATTTTAATTGGGGGTACTATTGTGTGGCCATGTCTCTTCTCAGCAAGAACACACCCCTTTTTGGGCTGTGCACCGAATGTGCGCACTGTTCCTATTTCAAATATAGGTGGAAGGAGCACTAAAATGAAGACTGCTATGGGTGAGAGGTGATGGTGCTGGGAAAGGGGTGCAGGGTCAGAGGTGGAACTAGCTGCGGATCAAGGGGGCACCGGCAAAAATCTTGCTTAGGGCATCATATTGGTTAGGGCTGGCTCTGCATACTGTACATCATATAAGGGAGATAAATATTAAGAGGCTTGTTGAGGATATCTGAAAAAGTATTACTCTACTCAATAATACTAAACAAACCATGCAGTATGTGGTATCCAAATCAGCACAAACAAGCTCTGATTGCTTAAATCCAATAATTATTAAGGAAGTGGTAATTGATATTGATATACAATTAGTGATTGGGTTACACAGTCACTGACTCACTGGCAGTTGGTGTGTCTCCCCTATTTGAATTTTGCACTGCACTGCAGCCCCATCTCTGGAGCTGCCACCGAGTGTAACACACTCTTAATTACATTGCAGCTGCTAGTGTTGCCACTGACTACGGTCTGTCTCTGCTTTGTTACAGTGACAACCACTCAGCACCATTAAGTTAGCATCTTCAAATACCCTAGTTGCTGTAATATATCCCTCATATTAGAAATAAATCAGATGATCTTACAGTGAGATATCTAAGTCTCTCATACATACAGTACTTTATTTTCTGGGGGACTTTCATTATACGTGGGCCTGGATACAACCCCTGTGTTGGAATATCACAAGGGGGGAAGACTGGTCATATGTGCAAAAGCAGATCTCCTATATTGCACCTGATTTCACTCATATCTGACCCGACTCTCTGTAATCTCACCTACCTGTTCACTGTTCTCAGCAACTCATGAGTGGGCAGTAGAGGCAGAGTAAGGGCCAACTGAGTCTATTTTACTGACTTAGTTATTTGGGAGCCCCACTAATGTAATGAGGCCCACCTAACTGGACAATGCTTAGTGTGCACACACATAAGGAAAACCAGATCTACTCATTTAGAGATCATTTTGTTATTTTGGATACCTTTCCTGTGTAATCCAATCAAACCCACTATTGAAAATTACCCACAGCATTGGCTGATACACACTCCATATTTTCACATTTATTATATCATCCCCATTGTAACTGTGTCTTATTCTACTACTGTGAAATTGCAATGTAATCTTATGCACTAATATACTGATGTTATTGTGCTTTATTCTACTTATCACTCACCATATATATATTCATTGGGATTTTCAAAAAATGCCTATACCAAGTACCATTGCTCTTATGTATGGAAGTTATATCTGTTTTTAATGTATATCGATAAACTTTAATGTTTTAATAAAATTATGATTTAAAAGAGTGCTCCAACAAAAAGAGTCTTCTTTTCATTCCTTTTACCCATGTTATAACACATGACTCTTGGGTGCACCACCAACTGAGTTATTCGCTATTTTGGCAAAAATGTTGGTAAATGATATTCACTAGAATAGAAATTAACAGGTCAGTGCGGAAAACTCCCCTTTCGTTAAGAACATTTTAAATCAATACAGTAGAACACTTCACAGCACAGATGAAACATACAATTAACGATTAGAAAATACCACAGATCTGGTGAAACGGGATGCCAGTAAAAATGAATCCTGTCAAATAATCTACACATTATATGCTGTGGCTACAGCTGCTGAGTTATTGAAAATTGAATAGAAAATTTAGGCTAAATCAGTATTTTACTAGGTGCCTATGTAGCTGAATTCATATACACTATGAAGCATTTTATATACATATCTCTTTTCATCTATGGAGGAAAGTGGCTATATTCTCCTGTTATATTATACAGAAGTTGGATGATGGTGCTGTCCTATGAAAGGTACATCTTTTCCTGAAATACTCTGACATACTGTATCGTTGTCAATCTCCCATCCATTGTATAGGGTGAATAGGGTTGAACAATTCTAGAAGGAATTGATAAAAACAGAGACACGCAAAGTCCTACACCATGCTGATTTCACATTAAGATTTCAGTCAGAAAGTACAGTACAATATCTTAATAATATTATAATGTGGAGAATTTATACTTGACTGTGACTATAAATAATCAGCAGAAACTCATCATGATAATTCCCATGTAGTCACATGTAAATATAATTACATATCTATAACAGCCATGTACTGACCCCAGGCATCTATTCACGTCATTCTGAAATCCATCATTCTGCCTTGTGATTGGATAGATGTTCTCCTGGACCAGTATATAAGATGCTCCAGAGAAGGAAGTTACCATACAGCTGGAGAGGTTCTATATAATACAATACAGAGACAAACAGAACAACAAGGAGATCAACAGATGAAGAAGATGGATGAAATCTTCTCCTTGTTTCTTCTACTCTGTGTTATGAACTCAGTGACCAGTCTACCTTTGGTCCCATCAAGACAGGTGAGATGCTGAGTGAATATATTTATAAGACAAATGTTACCTTATGTGGAATTATAGGTGAATGTATGGATAGATAGATATATATATATATATATATATATATAACAAACGTTACCTCATGTGGGATTATAGGTGAATGTATGGTACTAATATTTAGTGTTTGTGGTCACTTCTTCAAACATTCACTATGCAAGAAGTGTGCAGAGTGGCAGTGGGATTAGAGGAGATATAGAAGACAAAGATCATGTACCATTCCTCTTTTGCTTTTCTTCCTTACAATTATCAGTCACAATGTTCAGCAACCAGTGACTGCAGCAGGAAGCTCTCAGTGACATACTGTATGTCTCAGTGCACTTCCGATTATAACTTCTGGTTGGGAGTGCAGTGACTGATTGCATAGTGGTAGTGGATGATAAAGAGTCCAGTGGCCATGATCTGGGAACTTCATATCTTCTGCATATAGAATTATGCCTCTTGGGGTAAAGTTTTTTAAAAAATAAACACCACCAGGTGAGACCAGTGAGTAACACAAATGGCAACGTGAGCTTAAACCAAAATGCATTTGCCTTTCAGATTTCCCAGCATGAATTGAATGGTTTTGGTAAGTTGCTTTATTTCATTTTTATTTACACATCTTTACTTTTCCACTTCTAGTCACTTTCTTCTCTTTTATTCTATTTACCTGTTTCTTTCTCATGACTTTATTTTAATTATATAATTGACATTTGATATTCTCCTTTTCTGCATTCCCCCTCTCTCTCTCTCTCTCTCTCTCTCTCTCTCTCTCTCTCTCTCTCTTTCTCTCTCTCTCTCTCTTTCTATCATTCTCTCTCTCTCCCTCTCTCTCTACCACCCTATCTCCTTCCACTTTCTCTCTTTTTCTCTCTTTTTTTATTTTTCTTTCCTCTTATGCCTACCATCTAATTTTTTTCTTGTCTTTGATAGATCCAAATACAGTGGCCGTGATCAAAACAATAGGACAATTCCATAAAGGTAAGAAATATACAGTATTAAGAATAGGTACAATAATCCATATTACAATAGTTTGAATATACAATACTGAGAAATAAAAAATATATATTTATATTAATCTGCAAAATGTAATTTTCACCTTCATGACCATCACTGGGAAATGTTATAAGCATTTTATAATTAATATATTATCTGATGTAAATAAGGTTTAGAGACCTACTATGATACAATGTAACTGCAATATGGTGTCACGTTATACGGTTATTACCACTGGCTGTGTGTACTGACATGGTCATGGTGAGGGCACCGTCTGTGCTTTGGTTACTATGACAACTTACAGTATTGGTTACACATCTTATACTACTGGATAAAGAAAAAGTAATAGAGAAATATGTAGCGATGGTTTGATAGTGATTACATTGCAATGATATATTAGGTGACATTTTATATATTCAAAAGAAAATTTGGCATTTTCAATATTCAAATGGGCAGATATAGCAAGCGTTCTAAAGTAGACAAATGAAGAGATTAATTATAAAAACCAATAAGCTTCTGGCTATCATGTATCTACTACAGTCTATAAAATGATAACTGGAAACTGATTGGTTGCTATGGGCAATTTCTCTACCTACACTCATTAGGTTTGGTGCATCTTCCGATAGGTCAGGCAGGTGTGTTTTGCAGACAATGTTGTATTATCAGCAGTCTGAGACATCTCCCTAATACTAGTAAACTTCAAGATAAAAAACAGTGATAGCAATCTATTCCTATGACATTATTTTGATCCACATGCAGCTATAGGTTTTTATCTGAAAAATCTGTCATGAGAGCTTCTTCATATATTATATTGGTATGGTGATAAGTACAGACGTGCTGCAACTAAAAGATGATAAAGTAACTTTCAGGGATGCATTTATCATGATGCTGTTTATTACTCCACCATGACTGACCTCAGGAGCTGTGTTGGAGCTACAAGTTGTGCAGTTACTAAAAAAAAACGAAATTAGGGTGATCAAACATTTCTAGCTTTCCCCCCACAGAGGCTTACACACTAATTTCAAAATAGCAAAGCAAGAGCCTCTGCTACACAGGCTCCATGTGCTACCTTCTAAGTAGATGCCCCTGCAATGTGGAGTCAGATGATGATTCAACCCTGCTCAGGAGAATAGGCAGATCATTGTAGTAATTATTGTTATATTGTTATCACATTGTATGTACTTTGTATTTACAGCAGATACAGATGGCGGAGAACGGGAAGGTAACTTGAGCAGGATTCATGAAGCCAAAACAGGTATTAGCATGCTATAAAAGGCAAAAATATAACAAAAAGAGGCTGAGAGTTGTAAAGCTGAAACGTAGTAAGGGCTGGTGCAAACCACTATACATTGGGTATAGTAAGTAAGTGATCTGTTATAGAAATCAGGGGACTCAGAGATATAAAGTGACATCTGTATGTAATATCCTATCAGAGTATCACTAAGTCACTAATTGTAAGGCTGGTCTCTCAATATTCAGCACAATAGGTCATTTACTATTCTCTCTCTCTCTCTCTCTCTCTCTCTCTCTCTCACACTCTCTTTTTCTCTTTTTTTTACACTCTTGCAATCTTCCTCTTTCTTCTACTGTCTAATTTTTGTACCACCAATATTTTTGTCCTTGTCTATAACAGATCCAAAAACACTGAACACGGTCAACGAGACATCAAAATCACATTCAGGTGAGACTTTTAATATTAAGCACAAATTATTTAATTAGTTTAAAAATACAAAATCAAGACAACATATACAGTATGTTTCCCTTACGTAATGAGCAGTGACTATTTACACCTTCACACCACTATCATCGGGATATTTTATATAAATTTGACTTATTAAAACATTATATAGCTATAGTTGAGAAATTTACTATAGTACAACGCACAGTAGTAACAAGCGATGCAGTTATCAACACTTTCTATATGTGTTACTGTAGTGACACTGCCATGATGACAGCACTTTCTGTGGTTGGTTACTAGAACGGGATGTAGTTACTATCCTGGCGGTCAGACTCCCGATGGTCAGAATACCGACGATGGGAATCCGAACGCCAAAAACGTCGACAGCTGCACCAGGGATACTCCCACTTATAGGTGTCCACAACACCCATAGAGCGGGAATAGAACCTGTGTTTAGCGCAGTGAGCCATCATGCCCATGGCATGGCTAGAGCAGTGAGCCCGCAAGGGGCTTTCTAGCACTCACCCCACTGCCGGCATTCTCACGCCTGGGATCTCGGTGTCGGTATACTGACCTGGGATCCCAGCCGCCAGGATTCCATTCCCAACCCACTAGAATTACTTACAATATTAGTTACACATCTTATGCTACTGTTTAAAACAAAAACGTAATTTAGAATATGTAGCAAGAGTATAACAGTAATTGCTTTGTAAATATATTTTAGGTGATACTTTTAAAGTTTGCTAAAAAAACATTTGGAAGTTTTAAGATTGTAACTGAATTTGTCCAGTCTGTTGTCTTATTCATAGTCTGATCAAACTCCATGATACTTATTACTGAATTTCAATATAACGCAATGCAAGTAACCTATTCTTAGCACTTACTGTTAGCCACGTGGAATTGTAGGTTTTAGCAGGTAATACGGTGTGAAGAGAACCTATTCATAGAACACATTTATCCGGTCTTAAGAAAGGCCATGTGTTACATCTAAAGGATCACTGAAAAAAACAACTTTCAGGAATGCAGTTAGTATGATGCTGTTTAATGCACTCCAACAACTTCAACCACAACATACTATATGCTCAGGACACTATCCAGATAAATGTAATATTCCTGGTTATTATACTGTATGTACATTTCTATTTTACAGTAAATACAGATGCCAGAGACCAGAAAAGTACCTTGAGCAACATCATTGAAGTCAACAAAGGTATAAATATACTACTAAATGCTAAAACCTATACTTATAATAACGTTGTATTGGTTGTGTCTGTACACAAAAACTACAGGATAAATTTGGATTACGTTCTCACTACTGTATAGTTTAGTCACCTAGGAAGAAACTGTGGTATGTATTATCTCAATGGACAACAGGGATAATATGGCGCAGTGCTCAGGACTAGCTGCTTCTCCCATGGGCAACTTTACATGGCTTGCTCACCAGTTAGTAACCCCAAGCATCTTTTTGTGTTAATGCCTGAAGGAAAGCTGCAAAGACATGTTGTGATCAGTGTCTACAATATAAAATTGACATCACAATATTAGATGCCACTACTGTCTAGGTAATGTTAGTGCTACTGATGAATAACAGACATCCACGTGTATGAAGCTGTGGGCAAATGCTACAATATAAAGGAGTTAGGCTAAGAGTTCCAAAGGTGAACTTTACTAAGGGGTGCTTTAGTATCACTACAAATCAGATGCAGTTTTTTGTGATAGAAAACTAAAATAGCATTCGGTGTGTTGTAGTTTACAAACCCTACATCCCATATGGTTTATCCATACCGTTTTCTATGAGGTCAGAATCATTCCCAGTCCACTAGACTTGTGGCCGTGAACTGGGATCCCACCCTGGTGATTGCTAGCCCAATGCAGAGTATCACTGAGCCCCACCTAGTACCTGTAGCAGGTGGATAATAATGTTTAGCATTCATACTATATATTGCTCCAGGGCACACTAGCTTTGCTTCAACAGCACACATTACACGTTTTGCATAAAGTGACAAATTAGCAGTGCTTCAAGAAATATTTAATGTAAAAGGTACTAATTCCACAATCAAATAAATGTTAATGCCTCCATAATTGTATAAAATAAATATCAGCACTCCCTTTTAGATAATATTATATTATTGCCACTTTAAACTAAAAAGATATTCTCTATTAAAGTGGCAATATGTTATGTTCCACTTTGAAAAATGATCATCCAAATGGGAAATAATAAAAAAAAAAAACAACTGATGGATAGTGGGCGTGTTCCAAAGTAGCGCTCAGTCAGTCACAGGTAGGCTTGTCTGCCTGGATTCCCTGCTTTGTTGCTTCCATAAAGTAGACGGTATGTTGATACATACGTATACAACTAAACTACCAATTGTAATACAGGGCAACCTAATAATAGAAAACTGCATTAATCAAAGCAGTAACTAGACATTTTGGTGCCTGGGCCACAAAAAACATTAGTACCCCCCCTATTTTTTCCAAACATAGATAAACATAGACAATAGGCAAGCCCTGGTGCCCATTGAAAGAACTTGCTATGAGGCCTCTTCCAACATCACATCCTCCTTTATTTAAAGCACACATTTCAAAATAGTCTTGTAGACAGGATTCACACCCATGACCTTCATATTGCAGTCAGACACCTTACTCATGGAGCTATTTTCTCCGGTGTGGGATGTATGAGAGTATTTTGAAATGTATGCCTTAAATAAAGGAGTGTGTGACTGAAGGTGCTCAGAGACATGAGGTGGACATGAGGGTGGTCAGGTGATGCTGATGATTAAAGAGGAGAAAGTTACAAATGAGATTGATTAAAATAGAAAATTAACAGGTGCTGCATAACAGCACCCGCTGCCTGGTAATTCCCTGCATGGTGACATATGCTGCACCACCCTAGTTATGGCCTTTTCATTAAAATAGGGATAATCACAGAGTTAATCTGTTCTTTTCCTTTTCCACAATACTGATGGAGCGCTGTCTGATAATATAATTTTTTGTTATCAAACTGCTATTCCTGCAGTCAATATTATTATTAGCAGTCAGTACTTGTGGAGTTAGGAGCATTACATCTATATTTAGTGACTGTGCTAGGTAGTCCCTTGATGACCAGGACAAAATGTATGTAAGCTGTGCTTTAATAAAATGGAATAGAGGGTTTGTTTTTATTTCAAATAATTTAAGTTACATCAGTGGAGAGTAAATAAATCATACATCACGGGATGATGTATTCCTAAAGCACGACTTTGGATTCTTTTTACTTTTAAACAGTAGTTTGCAGTGCAATTTGGCATGCTTATCTCCATGTAGCAGTTTATTTACTTCCCATGTTTCAAATCTCATAGTTACTGTATAAAACTGCTAATCAAAGTGCCTAAAATCAGCAGTTTGACTAAACTGTCAGTTAGTAAAAAAAATTGTAATGTTTAGTAGTATTTTCAGTTGGTTAAGTACTGTGTAATGTACATAATGGGTGGAATTCAAATGTTTGAAAAGTCGGTTGAGTGCCTGTTTTTTCCTGTCTATTAGATAGGAAAAACAGACTCCCAACTGACTTTTCAAACATTTGAATCTCCCCCTATGTGTGGTTTATATACAGTTATTTTACGAAGTAAGGAGAGCTGTGTTATTGTACCAAGAAACACATATTGAAAGGAAAGATAGATGGGCAAAATGTACTAACTTATACATGCTTCATGTCCATTTTGCTGGTTAATGTAGGTTACAACTTAACAGTACATGACGGAGATATACTTATGAAAACTGGACGCAGCGCCGTCAACTGTACAAATTGCCTGTGGCCTAAATCTGCAGATGGGACTGTCCCTGTTCCGTACAACTTATCTTCTGTTTATAGTGAGATAACTCTTCCTTATGGTATCCTGAAGTAGTCATGGACGACTATTGTACTAATATATTAATATATGCTCATCTTCCTTTTCCTACAGATGCCAATCAAGTCAACTTATTTAAAAATGCTATGGAGGAGATTGAGACACTGACATGTGTGAGGTTTGTACCTCGGACAACAGAGAAGGATTATATCAACATTATCTCAGGAAGTGGGTAGGTTCTTCCATTCTGTCTTTGTTAAAGAGTAAAACTAATGTAACTTATACCGCTTTTAGACCAACATAGCGGGTCGCAGCCGGGAGCCCTGACATGGGTGCTACCCGACTGCGACCCGCGTCAGCCCCCTTTTAGACCGGTGTCACCAGCCCGACATATTGCCGGGTTGGTGACGTTGCCGGTGACGTGATGGGGGCGGCACTTGGAGATCACATGATCTCCAAGCGCCACCCGGCGCGCCTGCACATAGAGTGTAAACGGGAAGCCGGGTCGCGCGATCTTGCTCCCATTTACACTGAACAGTTTGCCGGGTTGAACACGTGTTCAACCCCGCAAACTACCCGAGATGGAATACTGGGTCACTCGACCCGGATTATTCCAGCTCTGCCCTTTTACACCAAGCAGCAACACGGGTTATGCACCTTCATGTGCAATAACCCGTGTTATATGCTGCCGGTGTAAAAGGGGTATAAGTGGTTTCTGGTCACAGAAGCAGGATTCTCTTACACTTGATCTTTACAATCAATGCTAATTCTCCATAAAAAAATCATTCTGGAATAGTTTTAAATTGTTTGCCCAGCGATGACTGTTTCTTTCCTTTTGTGAACAAGTATAAGTAACCATTGAACATACTCTAATACCTTTATCTTTGCTTCCAGCTGTGCATCATTTATCGGACGACTAGGTGGAGGTCAGATGGTTGGAGTATCTACTGATGGTTGCATGTTTAGAGGGATTATTGAACATGAGCTAGATCATGCCCTGGGATTTTATCATGAGCATATGAGAAGTGACCGCGATAACTATATCAACGTCAATTTCCAGTATATCTCACCAGGTAGTACATACATGGCAATTTCATAAATTATTGCTTTATAATTTAAGGTTTTGTGTTGTTTCCATGTGACTGTGAGTTGTAGTAATTGGAGGTTTCTTGTTACAGGTGATGCAGGAAATTTTCAAAAGGCAAACACTAATAACCTGGGTCTGGAGTATGATTATGGCTCAGTGATGCATTATGGCAAGTAAGTTACTGTACACAGAGTTATTACATGATAGCTGATGGTGGATGAATGTGATTTGTGCACATTGATGTTATAATAGTCCCTACTGATATTGCCATATCTCTATGTGACAGCTACGACTTCTCTAATACTTCAAACCAACCAACCCTTGTACCCAAGCCTGATCCAACTGTGCGCATTGGCCAGAGAGCTGGACTGAGTATCTTGGACATTTCTAAAATCAACCGTCTCTACCAGTGCAGTAAGTAAATCTCTCTCTCTCTCTCTCTCTCTCTTTCTCTCTCTCCCTCTCAGTACACAAAGTACTGTAGTTATAGTTAGTAGAAAATCCAGGTAATATATGTGCAATTTCCCACCTTAGCTAAGTCATATTACACTGCACGTAGTA